>NC_083616.1:11529690-13023857 GCF_963584025.1 Labrus mixtus | reverse complement strand
ATAGATATCTATGCATCCACCATAACGCCAACCTTTTACAAGCAATAAGCATTTACACCCAGGGTCAGACAGGACCCTGACAATGTCAGTCCTCAATTCCCTATGAAAGGAAAAGTCCACTGAATCTTCTGACTTTCTACAGATGTGAATGCTGCTTCAAAATAAACAAAAGAAGAAACACCTCCCTTTGAATGAAACACTTGAACATGCATAGACAGAAGAAAATTTTGTTTGCCTTTATGTGCTGTAGGTGTTAAGTTTGTAAAGTATTTTAAAATGAGTTAGAATAACTTTTGAGCAACGCTCATTTGTTTTTGAATGACTAATTTATGGATTGATGATGTACACACAATGGAACATGGTATTAAGTGTTAAGTCCCATCACTACAAGTATTTATAGTCTTAACCTCAAAAGAAGCCTCATCATTTTTGCACACTTCTCAAATGTAACAAATGATTTTGGATTCCCATTTATTTGATTTTACAATGTCGAAAATGTCAAACTTTGATATTGAAACCACATAAAAGAAACAAAAAATATTATAATATGCCACTGTCAAACAAGATATGATATTGTTAAAAAAAAAACTATGATAGTGGTCAAAAAAGTAGGCTACAGCCATAATGTTGGCTCTTATAGTGAGTCTGTGAGTCTGATTCTGGAAGGTTTGCATCAATAGTGAAATATAATCCTTGTTACAGTATGGACTCGAGATGGTACTGGCACACTTGCTTCACCTGTCAACTATCAATGTTGAGTTTTGCGTGTGTGTGTGTGTGTGTGTGTTTAAAGAGAAAGTGTGTTTTGCTTCAATGTGTCTGACATTGGAGAAAGGAACTAAATTGGAGCAATCTAGACACCAAGGTTTATGCTTTAGTAGTCAAGGCACATAAAAAATATATATTTTGTCTGCAATGTCCCTGCCTAAATCTCCTGGTGTTCCATTACGCTGTGATAGAAATCCTAGTGGGGAACTACAGCCAACTTGAATGCCCCCCCGCCACCCACATCCTGATACAACAAAGCATCTTGGACTGGAGAAATACTGCAGGAAACCTTTGAGGTTGGATTGAATGAATGAAAAAAAGAGAAAATGTCACCAATTCCATCTTGGAAGATTTCAGATAGAGAGTCTGACAATGAAAGTACATCAAAGGGAAAACGCAGACCCCACAGTCTTCAAAAGACTCGGTGAGCGGCACATTCAGGGTTATTAAATAGTTGAATATTGACAGGGTTTTTTTCTCATTTCTGATGAGCGGCACCTCAGCTATCTCCACTGATCCAACAGGACCGAAGAGATGGCGAGCTCCCTACACCTCGCAGACATTCATGGCGGCCTTAATTGACAGGCAAAAACTTACAACGGCCCTCCCACCCCCCCTCCCCCCCATCTCACCTCCTCGCCGCTAACTTTGCCCACTGGACCGAGCCGATGCTGAGCCAATCTGTGGAGGTTTTGTTTGCTGAACTCTGATACGTCCTTCAGCACTTTGGCCCCATTCATCTCCCCAAACAATCCCCCTAAGAATTTAACTGGTGGGCAAACACGCAGCACATGGGTAATGACGGGGGCACCTTGGCTGTCTGTGTGAATATTTACCCTGTCATGAAAGGAGGGGCATGCATATAAATCTGCGCCAGCACTCCCAAGTTCAGGTTCAGACTTTGGGAGTGCAGGAGGACAGCAAGCAAATATTCCTCAGATCCAGCAGAGTATACAAAGAGAGCCTCAAATCTATGAAATATGATAGAAAATTAGGTTGCTTTTGTAACTCTGCAGGCACGCAGAGGTTGTTTAAAATGTCAGATCCATGAATAAATACATTTGAGAATAAAATAGTTCCCTCCCACGTGTCAGGGCTGCTCAACATGAAATGCGTGGAAATGCTGTGTTGCATTCAAAGCACTTCAGAATCCTTTAAAATAAATCTTAAGGTTGTGTGCCCTTTTCGCTGCATTGAAATGGAAACAAAGTTTGGTTTTGAGGTATAAAATAGAAAGAAAGAAAGAAAGTTGCAACCCTTTCCACAAAATTCTATCTGTTTGTTTAACACCTGATAAAGCATCCCTATCCCCATTGTTCAACATCTGATAAACTCAATCCGTAAGGGCCAGGAAACAATTCTGTTAAAGGAGAGGAGCAAGAAAATAGCAGCAATCAGCCGCCAGATTGCAATGTTTTGTCTGCGATTTGGAAGAGTGGAGAGATTCTATCAGGCTGCTTCTCTGGGCTGATATGCTACTGGTAATACGTTCAGCCCAGGTAAACCTACACTGGGATGAGCAGACTTCTTATTGGAACTTTGATATATAGCACTCAGGAGATAGCATGCTCTATTAGAGACAAACAAAGCATGCATCTCCATTTTTTTTCCATGTATACAGATTTTCATCTCTGCCAGTTTTCTGCCTTATTTTCTCTTCATGTTGAGATAATTTAAGATGTAGCTCCTCTTTATGACAAGGTGAACAAAAAAATAAAGAATTAAATGCAGTTAATGAATAATAACTCAGAATGAAAGAAAGAGGGGAAAGAAATGAAATGATTTTGTTGATGTTGTATACTTTTACCTCAGGGAGGACCTCAGAAAATTCCAAGAAGTGAGTGGGGCAAACAGTGAATCTTTAATGCATAAACACAAAATGGCTGCCATTCGTCACCACACATGCAAGCTGCAGCGAGAGGAGAAAAAAATACTGAACAAATCCTCTTGATGCCCTGCTCACCAGAGACCGTTTCTCTCTCTCTCTCTCTCTCTCAGTGGAGAGAGATCCTCCACTGCTTCTCTCTGCTTTCTCCACAGGAATGCTGGTGTGTGTGTGTGTGTGTGTGTGTGTGTGTGTGTGTGTGTGTGTGTGTGTGTGTGTGTGTGAGGTGGTGGTGGTCTCTCTCTCCTATCATCACTAAAGCTAGGGAGCATGCAAACCCCTCTCTCAGATCAACAAAGCGCTAGTTGCACATTACTGTACACGTCGATTGCACTGGAGAAGCAGACTGGTGAAAAGCTGTCAGAGAGCGTGCAGACAGGAGCTTGGGCTAACATTAAAAAAGGATGACCTTATTATAAGGAGGAATGTAGGTTCTATCTTTTCTGGCATGTAGACAGAGAAAAAGGTGATAATGGCAGGGTGATATGTTTTATTTATTCATTTTGCTGATGTCTATTTATTATTCAATAGCTTAGTGTGTTAGCTTCAAATGACAACCTGGGTGTACAGCAGGCAAAATGTAAATGCATGTCTTCTTAGTGAGGACAGCTGTAAGGAAGAAGGGATGTGTGTCTTAATATTGAAAGATGCTATGATTTTTAAAAAAATGGCATTATTTCTGGATTTAACCAGAAAAAAATGAATATGGTTACACAGGAAAAGGAAGAGAGACACTTTACAATGAAAAGTTCTGTTTTCTCTTCTCTGTGAAACTAACACCTTGTGAACGTCCAAGATAATATGATTAAATAAGTTAATAAATCATATTTTATTCAATTAATTTCATAGACTTAGATAAAGTTAGACTGTGTCATACTGCACAGTGATTTGATTGTGATGAGAGGATCTCTGAGCTTGTAATGCAAGACAAATTTCTGTGCAAATAGACAATAAAGTGTTATCTTATCTTATCTTATCTTATCTTATTCCGGTGACCTCTGAAATGAGATGTTACATTCAGGGTTATTTTGATACATATTATCAAAATCTAATTTTAAAATTTCCACACTCAATCTGAATTGTGTTGTTTTTTTTATTTGGATAATTTGGATGAATTGGAAATAATCAGAAAATATGTTAGAATCAGTATCCCATATTTTTGGCCTTTGTCTTTTTCTTTAATCGCACTTCTCTTGACATGATTTGAACTCCTGAATGGATGAATGATTACGAATGTAAACGACAAACAGCATTTATAGCCTACATGTAAAATAATTATTTGATACTCACACAAACCGGCTGAGGTGTGTTGTCAATCACACCTCTCTCTCCCTCTCTATCTCTCTCTCTTTCTTTCTCACACACACACACACACACACACACACACACACACACACACACACACACACACACACACACACACACACACACACAGACAAAGCCCTTTGTACTGTCTTCCACACCAGCTCTCCTCCAGGGGCCAATACTGTGCTCCAAAGCCCTTTAGAGGGGCAGCAAGCCGGAAAATGACCCCATGCTGTCCCCGCTCGCCTCGGCCCCGCCTGGTTACGCCCGTTTCCCAGGGACCCGCTGAGGGTCCAATACCCCGAGGCCTCCCTCTCACGCCACACTACCTCCCAGGGCCAAACGTTAACGGGGGCTCCTCGCAGTGGACAATAGGAGCTGGGAAACGTGGGAAAGAAATGTCACAAGGCTCTCTGACAACCCAGGATCGACCCCCTGACCTCCAGGGCTGGTCCCACTGGGCCTCTTTATGTAAACACAGGGTGTCCAAACAAAAGCAAACCCTGTGTTAATCAGATTCATAACCCGTGTGAGAAGATATGGAGGAGCTCAGATGTAGAGGCTTAAGGTTTGGACTGGAAGCTGCTTATTCATTAGTCAGGAGACATTTAAAAAAATAACTCCATGTATATATATATATATATAGAGAGAGAGAGATATAGATAAATATATATATATATATTAATGCCAAAAACAGCTGCTAACAAACTTGATCATTTAGATAAATTATTATGGATACATTTTTTTACATGAATATAAATCCATTGAGCTGATCAATTATGATGATAGTCTGTAGTCTTGAACAGTCCATTGACAGGGTGAGGACAAAGACTGGACAAGCGTCTGTTGTTTGTACTCTCCATTGCCTTGTAAACAGTCCTGGTCATTTAACCCTTGACCTTCTAACAGTGTCCCCTCTCTGTCCGTGCTCTGCCCCTCTCCATATGGAAGATGCAGGTCAAATGAGGATATGTTGGTGGTCAGCCACAACGGGCCCTCTTAGGGGTCAGCAGGAGGGGTCTGAGCACTGAGTGGACAGAGAGAGTCGATCATGAACAGTTAGCAGGAGGGCAATTTGTCAGGGAGCAAAGGGTTAACAAGGGTATGATTGGCACTAAGCTACACTCGACTTAACCCAAGACTCATTGGCTCTGATTTTTTGTTGTTGCTAGGATTAATGTGGGATTGGTTGAGTTTGTTTTTGTTAATTAATCTTATCATATTTTGCTTATATTGTGGATTACCTTACTTACATTTTCAAGTGTATTTTGATATTATAAAAAATATGGCTATCCTACTTTCTTTTAACAACACAGTGTTCCATTAATTAATAGAAACGTGTCTTTGCAAAATCAGAAAAACAGACATACTCAAGATCTTAAGTCATTTTTAAATGGCTCAGGCAACCACTTAAGCTCTCAATAAAACAGGCCTTGTGTCACTTTTCTTCTTCAGGGGTCATATAATTGTAGTGATGGGCAGTGAGGCAGCTGGTCATCCCATTTACAAACAATGGGCCTTAATCTGTTTGCTTTAGGCCCTTGACAAGGTCTCATTGATGTCCTGGTTGGTGCGAGAGCGCATGTGTGGGTCAGACAACTGTGGTCACTAGAGGTCAGAGTGTGTGAACCAAAACCCCTCGACCTCACTCCCTGGAGACTCTTACTGATGGACTCTGAGCCTGTTAGTGGACATCATTAAGGACTTTTGCTTGAACAAGTGAAGGATTAATGACCCTTGACATGATGAGCTGCTAACCCTGCAGTCAGGGTTGCGTGTAAGAAGCAAAATAACTTGTCAAACTTACAGTAATGATGCAAACATCAGGAGGTTGTAGCAAAGAAAGCATGGCGGGAGCATGTGTTAAAGCATCATACTGGATGCATATATCCATTGTCAATGGCAGTGGGAACTATCACCAACCGTGACCTGCCATGTTTTTTTTTCACACAAAGAGATTCCATTTTAATGCAGTAGGATATAACTGCATTGTAGTAATTGAATTCACAGTCTAACACCTGCCTGGATAAAGCACCATGGAAGAGAGCATTTCAGTTTGTAAAGCGGCCAAAATATGCACTGCAAGTCATTAACAATGCAGAGCTGTTAGTGGGAAATGATAATTAACTGTAGATGGGGTCTTTGGAGGGACAGTCTTTGAGGATTGCATTTTCCAGCGTTGATCTCGAGGTTAACTATTCTGTATGGAAATCAGGGGCCAGAGGTGTGCAGCATTTCCTGACCACCAGCTACATCAGGAATTAGCATGTTAATGTGTGTTTTGTATCCATATGAGCATTTGCATGCTAGTTTTCATATTAGCACCTGGTTCTATTATCTGTCCAAAAGCATGACAAACCAAAACCTCTTGCATAACTGCTGCCGTTCTTCACCTCTCAGCCTCCTCATCACCACCATCATCAATACCATGACCACCTATACAAACCTCAAACTTACAGGACTGTGAGATCTATGTGATCGTGGATGAGACGCTGCATTGTCCCACATCTCCTTGTAACCCCCATGATCATAAATCTGCCTGCATGGCCTGTGATCGTTTATGAGCACTTTACATGAAGATCGCTCTCACAAACAACGCCCTTCAGCCAGTAATGAAAGCCGAGCGTCAAAGTTGGAGATCAATGTCAGGTTACGAGATCCCTGACAGGGCCTGCATGTATGTATATGAGCCCATATATGAAATGGATCTCAAGGGAATATGGATCGAGGACAATGTGAGGTGTGGTTCAATTCATAATGACAGGTGGCATTTTGTTCTATATGTCAATCATATAATAGTAGAAATGTATTTTACCTGGACTTGGCCCTATAAGCAGCCATTAGAACACAGAGATATTGACAGTATGAAAGTTTACCCTTGAGTCTTCTTGCATTTTCTTGACAGCAAAGAAAACTTGTGATTTGTTTGTCAGAAATGGCTCGTAGGTGGACCTTAGACCGTTTCATCAACCAACATTGTGATTTTATTTTTTCCTCCAGATGACTATCTATCTCATGATTTGGATTGTTATTTAAAGCGCTAAAATGTATCAATTCAGACCAAAATGTGTATTACGGAGATGATTTTGATAAACACTGTTACAGCCCCAGGCCACCTGAAATGAACTAAGTCCCCAGACTGGGATGTGCTTTCAACCAGTAGCTGAGGGTTAAGGGTTAAACGACTGAGGTCAGGGAGTCTTGAACCTCTGTCGGGGGATGCCTCAGATCAATGAAAGGGTGTTGAACATGTGTTCTTATAATGGAGGATTGATTAGAGGAAGGACAAGTGTCAGAGGCTTTGGTTGATCCCTGGTTCAGAATAACAAAGAATGACTCCTCAATTCTATTAACAAAAAAAATACTGTATGTACAAAATTTGTTTTTTTCATTTAAAAGGAAAGACATTTTCATATAACAGAATAGAATTTAACTCTTGATGTCAAACCCAACCGTGATTAAAAACCAAGTAATTTATTTCTATAGAATGTATGGTTCACACCAGCTCTCTTGGATGACACATGTTAGCTTCTATCTGTTTTACTGATGCAGTAGAGAGTATGATATGTCACAAATTTCTAAGAAATGATGCACAAAACCATGGTTTGGTTTAATGGAAATGTCTTGGTTTGGGTTAAAGCTACGACTTTATTGTAGTCAGGGAACCTTTGTTGTTGTGTTAAAGGACACGTTTTGCTGACCCATTTATTCAACTTAACCTCCTTCCTATGTGGCCCTCTAAAGACGTCAGCTAAGTTCCTTTTTTTATATTATTTTTTGGATTCATAATTTAAATACTTACACTTTACTTTCAATTTAAGTACACTTAATTTAATACACTGATTCCCCTTTTGGGTTATTTGTGGGAGGACAGTCTAGAAAAATATATTACAGAACAGGAGTAGTTTGCAGCCAAACCTGTTCCACTTCTTCTTCTGCCTCCTTCAGACGCTGACTTCCTGTTGTTCACCTAATGCTGCGACCAGACTCCGCCCTGACTGTGCCCAGGCAGGTACCAGCTCAGATCAGCTCCCCAGCTCTCTGGCCTGGGCCGCAGATTAAAAACACCTCTCCCTTTTGCCCACTTTCATCTACGGCCAAGTGTCCAACCAAGCATACCCTATGCCTCCTCCTCACCCCTGCCTCCTCCTCCTCCTATCCTCTTCCTCCTCCTGCCTGTGCTTTCTCTCTCATGCAGGGGGAGAGAGTGGCATGCAGGGACAAACCTGAAACCAAGAAAATAGAAGTAGAAGAAACAGGCGGGACAGGGCACTGAGGGGTGGGGATGGCGAGGGAAAAAGAGGGAGGTGAGGAGAAAGAGAGAAACGCACATTGTACTTTTCAAATGGATGGGAAATGATTCGCTGGGATTTGCTGACAATTATACGGTGGGGTTTAATCAATTCGGACCATTCACAGCGTGGAGAGGGCTGATCCCCCAGTACAAAGGAACAGACCGTGGGAGGGCGGTACCTGAGAAAGCGCCGGCCTGGTGTAAGTAACATGAGGCAACACTCCCCTCCCCACACATTGCACTGCAGCATATGGCCCCTCTCTGAACTTATTAGCTGGCGGATTAAGGCCAATCGCAGGGACCCAATGGCCTGTGGCTGCCACCCTCCCTTGCACCTCTTCACCCCCAGGAATGAGGCTGACTGACAGGGGGCATTGTGTCGGGCACCTAGACCGCCACACCCCTCACTTACCCTGTCATGCGGTGCAGTTTGATGAGGTTATTTGGTGGAGAGAACAGGATCTGACCAATAACCTCACAGCCACAGAACACACTCAACATAGAACTCAGAAATTACAGCCAGAACAGCTACCTTCAAATATGTCTTCATCATAATACTTCATAGGCTAATTCCACCCTTTTCTCTCGACCGCTATGGAAATACTACCTGCAAATTAGTAAACTGCTCAGCTATGGAGTGGATTAAAAGCACCTTGATGCGAACACACAGATTAGCCCCGTAGATATGAAGTCTAATTAGCATCTCATTGCAACTCGACATGCAAGCTCGACATGAGTGCAGACACGCTGAGAGAAAAGGCTCCATTGGCCAGAGGTTGATTATAGGTCCATTATGCACATAGTACTTAGTGATGGGCTGAGAGGAGGAATTAAGAGCTTGATGGCTACTGCGAGGGGTACCTGGTCTGAAGTACAGGAGGTGTTAGCCGTCAACAGGGTCTCAGGTCTACAGGAGGTCAGGACTGGGGGAGGCTGTCGAGCGGGTTCTGGCATTGCTAAGTATTCATGGAGAGAGATTTGACAAGAGAGGAGCCCCCTATTTAAGCCAGCATTTGATCTGGCGAGTGGCAGGTGATCCTCTGAATCTTTTTGTGTCAGGCCGCAGGGGTTTGTCAACCCCTCGTGACCTGTCCTACCTGGCGCCCATCAGGACTCCTCATTTAGTCCTGAGTAGCCATCCATCCTGGCGCTCCACCTGGCCACGGGGTTGTAGGGGTTAGCCCCTTCCCGAGACAGCAGGGGTGCTCGAGGCGTGCTCTGCTAATCCCCTCATATACTGGGAGGTGTTGGAGGACCCAGAGAAGCCACCTTCCTGCTTCTTTTAGACCAGATTAGAAGCTCAGCAGGGGTCAGTCCTGGGGAGAGGCCTCATGCTTAGAGATCATGAAGGCATTTCGGAGAAGAGGAGAAGAAGGTCCAGCTTTGGTCTTCTTTCCCCCAGAGAACACCTGTGACCTGACCTCCAGGAGATAGAGCCCATGAACAACGTATGCCAACGCTGAGTTTATTTGAGGTACAGTCATCAATTGCGGCAAGCTTTTTCTCAACTTTTTACCAAGTGTTTGTTTGTTTGTTTGTTTGTTTGTTTGTTGCTTAAAGGAGGAGTTCACGTTAGCCGAGAGCCAAGCAGTTGATCTTTAATGAGAGGGGGGAAATCCTCTCACCCTTCTCCCTGCAGGATGGTTCACTATACCTTATCTCAAAACCCCCCTTTTCTAGCTTTCATGTGTGTCTCGTCATTCTGTGGTGAGTGACTGCTCCTCAGAGAAACCGTGTCTTTGAGAACCAATGATTAATGCTCTTTGAGGATAGGGGTGGGTGGGGGGAGAGGTGGGGGGGCAGTAAACCTCAGTACTTTGACATACAAAGCAGAAGACTCTGATTTTACCAACATAAACAGTAATGTCCCAGAGAAAATGTTGTCAGGGGAAACAAACTGGTGGTTGGTATACACAGGCATCCTTACAGTCAAATCTACCAGATCTCGAGATTCATCCTCCTCCTCCATCCAATCAACGCTTCTGCACTTTGTTTCTCACCATTTCTGACACCCTCTCACCTCTGAATACAGCCCAGAGGCTTGGCCACTCTCATCGAATGCTTTTCTCACAACAGATTTAGCCTACTTATGGGTGACAAACGCATATTTAACAGTGAATGCATCACATGCTAAACACATATATCAGTGAGGGTTAACATTACATTTCAGTGGGACCTAGATACAAGCATAGATACACACCTACACATACTCTCATTTAGACTATCTTAACTTTTCTACCTTTTACTCATGCATATGGAAAAAAGAGGAGCTTATAAATGAACCCACACGCTTAATACTTTTAGCAAATGGCTATTAGATAACCATAACCATAAAAAACATGAATAGAATCAATGCAAGGGCAACTGTTAGCATTTCAGATTAGCTCTGCGCTGAACCTCAGGGTTCATTTAGCTGCATTTGCTTCCATTATCGTCTGAATAAGCAGATCCGGCTGGCAGAGATCCATTTCTCTCCACACACCGTAGCACTTTATCTCCGTCTGAGCCCACTCAAATCACGTTAGCCAGCCAAATCAGGTTAGCTCCTCTTAAGCGTCAAACATACTTTTAATTCAAAGCATCACTTCATCGACACCAGACTTGTTGGCATCCCAGAAGTCTGGGTTGTCAGTTCCTCTGCACTGATCCACATCCACTGAGGTCAGACAGATCAGGATATTGAGTTGGTGTGTGTGTGTGTGTGTGTGTGTGTGTGTGTGTGTGTGTGTGAGAGAGAGAGAGAGAGAGAGAGAGAGAGAGAGAGAGAGAGAGAGAGAGAGAGAGATGGGGTGGTTGCCGTGTTTGAGATATTTTTAGGGTTGGATGAGAAGACTTGCTGACACTCTGGCAGTCCTTCACTCTGACATGTGTGTTTGATGCTATGCACAGCCCGGTGTCGGCCTCCGTGACCCGGTGCTGACACCGACGGTGGAGAGTGTGACAACGTGCTCCTGTTTGTGCTGCAAAGAACCCCGGTTTGTTGAGGGTGGGTTGGTTGGGGCAACGACAAGTCTGGGGGGTTGGAGTTGAGGACAGGGGTTGTGTCAGGACTGCCAGTCTTTATGTTTATTGTGGGGCATGGAAATAGAGCGGACAAAGAATCTTTTGTTTCTGGTTGATGTTTTAAATCTCTATATATGTCTTTAACATATGCATCACTAATTCCTCTTTACATTTTGAACCAATAAAATGTGAAACAGCATATTTCCTGTTTCCGAAAACGGGGGGGAAAAATATTCTCCAGTTGTATCACTCATCATGATCACCTTGTCATTCCTATGGTCACTCATTTTCAGCCATCTGCACATTCACAAACAAACCACACTTGTAGGCTGATTGTACCACTGCGTCCTAACTTAAATATACCTGCAGTAGTAGCTTTTCACTGCCAGGGCTTGTTATAGACATTGTTGAGTCTGACTACAATTGGAGCAGGATTTACCGACAGGCCCCTGTTTTTATCTCACATGCTGTCTGCCAGGTACACTTAATGTCCATCTCTATAAATGAAAAGTGTTCCAAAGAGTAAAGAGAGTACGAGGAGCAAATGAAAGAGAGACAGAATGTCTTGTCAAAAGTTGAATTTTCTCTTCTCATGCACCTGAGGTCTCTCTTGCGTCATGTAAGACTTAATAAGACTCCCTGACCATATATGAAATAAAAGACATGGCTTCGGCTGAGCTGTTAGGCGTTTGCGTTGCAAGAATAAAAGCGGAACACGGTGTGATTTGCACTGTTGCTCCGTTTGATTTTCTACTATATTGGAGATATTTCTGATTACATGATTCCCAAAGAAGCTATCAATTCATCATCTTTGCCATTTTACTTTTTCCCCCCCACCCAAACATTTCTTGCACCATTTCTTTGATTCTGCAGTGGTCATTTTTACACATCCAAAAATTATGCTCTTGAAAATAACCGAGGCTGCAGGTCGTTCTGACTCACACACACGACACAAGGTGGAGTCAGGTAGTCTGATTGTCTGAGGCTAATAACAGCAGAGTGGGAGGAAGAGGTGCACAGAGGAGATGTTAAAAAGGCTCTGAGGCTTACAGTGTGCGTAGGCGGATGTCTAAACTTGTGTTTGTGTGTGTGTATGTGTGTGTGTTTGCGTGAGGGCACAGTGTGGTACACTAACCCTATCCTGATAAATGTGTGGGATGTGAGGATCGTTGTTGTGGAGCCTCAGAGCCAATCTGCCCAAGACCCTCTCTGTAGCCTGAGGGCCTCCTCAGTGCCGTCCTCCACCTGTCTGTCTCTATTTTTCTCGATGCTGTTCAAACACTCCAGCACTGACTGGATACAAAGACTTTTCTTGTGGTATAAGTGTGTGAATTTGTACAATTTTCTAGGACTATTCTACAGCTCAACTTGTAAGTTAATTTATTAAATATAGGCTCACAATAAGAAATGATTTGTATTGCAAATAAGAAAAGAAATGCATGACGCATGACATTAAAGCCGTCCACTTAAGCCGAATAAAACCACTAACACATCACATGTTCAAAATTACATCGAGCTAATTATTTTTTGAAAAGGTAAACCAATTCATTTAGCCATAAATGATTTGCAGTGAGACCTTTTCCAAAGTTATTTCCAGCATTTTTCTGCACCATCAGTGAGAGCAGCCCTCATTAATGCACAATGCCCTCCTCTGATGAAACTGTGAATTAACAGCTTGATTGCGGTACACACAGAGACGACAATCACCCTGTGAGATACCGCTCTGTGCATCAACAAACAGACATTACAAAATGTGTGAAATATAGATGACACAAACACTTTGTAAATGTAATTTTTGCATTTGAACTGATGAGTGGCGCAGCAGATACAGAAGCTAGAATCAAATAAAGACTGAGCGAGAGGGAGAGAGGGGAGTGATGGCAGAATGAGTATGCCATGGAGCCGTGCAGCAGACGGAATAAGGCGGTTTTTGATCAGGAGTTTCTCTGGGATAATTGTCAGGAACTGCTGTTTGGAAGATGACTGACAAAAGGAGGAATATGACGGTAGAATTTGTTGAGGAAACATGAAAATGTGTCACACATCCGTCAAACAAAGAAATGCAATATTTATGGATTCTTGGAGAGCTGTTCTCTCTCTCTCTCACCCACACACACTCACGCAAACACACACACACACACACACACACACACGCACACACACACACACACACACACACATTGTTAAAGTCTTCTCAGCGTCTTCTCCACAAATCATTTCCCATGTCGTCATGCGTCTCCCTAACGTTCCTTCATAAAAGGATTAACATGCAAAAAAGGCTGTTTACATAACAATGACAAGAGTGTTTAAAATCCACACTTCAAAACATGATTATGATAAGCACGAGAAACTTTATACAGACCTCCAGCCTTATGTTGGGATACGATTTTATTTGAATTTTCTTACAACCTGTAATGTTATTAACGTTTAAAGGACTACAAGTACAATAAAGCACATCAGCTACTTTAAATAAAGTCTACTTTGAACAATAAATATTCAGATTTTTCTTGATTCATTTTTCTTGTTTATTTTTTTTCTGTTTTCATTATAATAAAAGTTAACACAAATATTCATGTGTTGGCATGAACTGAATTTTTTTTTAAAAATGTGTGCGTTAATGATTTGGTACAGGAAATAAATTTGGCATTTTATTTAATATTTTTTTTGTACATTTTTAGGCCGAGGCGCGCTAATAATGACTTTGCCCCACGATGCACACACATGCACATGCACAAACAGGCTGTCATTGCTAATAGAAATAGAAGAAAGAAAGAACTGTTTTTTAAAGGATTTTTTGATGTCTTTTTTTTTTCCAGAGAGCCCCGCTGATTAATTAGAGCTATCTGTCTGAAGACCTCCTGGTTTACTTCAACAACTTCTCCTCCCTCACTTCTCTCTCTTTCTCTAACACACACACACACACCCAAACACACACACACACTCACGCAAACACACACACACACACACACACACACACACACACACACACACACACACACACACACACACACACACACACCTCCAAAGAAAACAAAAGCCCACTAATCATTTGAAGCCTGCTCTTTGTAGGTGGGGCCCGGTCATTATCAGGCCTCAGCAGTGCAGGTTTTTGTTGGTTTTAGCTCTGCATCCTCAATCAATCGCTAACAGGAAGAACTTTAATCAGGGTTTTAATGCAGCTGTACAAGAGGTGGGCCGGCCCATTGTGCTGTTCTGAAAGGGCCGATCGGAGGGGAGTCCTCTCGCGTTTCTTTACATTCACCTGCTGGGCCCTATTGGGTCTTTTTCTGAAAGAAAAGGACAAGGGGAATGAATAAAGAACACAGTGTGTCTGCTCAACCAGCCTATGGGTTAATCAAGGAGCTACTTGTCATCTCCACAGAGTCTCACAGTGCTGCTGGTTAAGCTCTCCCAGTCTCTTTCCCAGGACAATTCAAACTCGCTGAGGAGCCGGGACGGGACCAACAACAGCGCGCCATAACACAACCATGAGCTAATGATATACTGCTTTCAAATGAATGTATGAAGCAAGGGGCTGCTGGGAAAGGACAGTGGGGGAAAACTTTATCGACTTCATCAAATCATAGACGAACACTTATTTTGAAAGACTTGGTGAGTTCAAAAAAGGATTAAATAAAATCTATAAAAGATTCAAAACATTGTGCTGTGGGTTACTTGGTCTAATATAAGTACTAGTTATACAAAAGCCCCTACGTTAGTCCTGATACAAATACAGTGAAGGCTCCAACTGACCTTACAGAACACTAATACAATTCAACAAATTTTGACTTTTGTCTGTATGTTGGTACCTTTGTTAAGATTTTAAGTCACCCCACCCAAGCTTAAAAAAAAGCATATTTAAACACCATTTTTAAATATTGAACACATGCGCAACTAAGGCTAAATTTAGACCTCAACTCGATACTGGATCTCTTGAAAATCTACAAAAAGAGTAGGAGGGAAGTTTTTTCAAGACATTGTGAAACACAAAGGTGCAGGGGGGGCAACATTTGCTCTGATTCAAAGCCTTTAAATGATGCACTTACCCCATCTAGTGAAGAGAGAGAGTAACTGTCATCATCCATTCAAGACACTGAGCGTGTGTGTGTGTGTGTGTGTGTGTGTGTGTGTGTGTGTGTGTGTGTGTGTGTATGTGTGTGCGTGTGTGTGTGTTTAATTGTCTTAAATGGTTTTTTTCTCTAAAATCTTGAACAAAATAATTAAAGAGGAATAGAAGGTCTTAACATGGTTTTAATATGATTTAAGTATGGCAGTATATGATACGTCCATCAAACATATAAATGAATTTGCACTCTTTTCAGTAATTTAATGATATATTTTCTTTTGTTTGATTTTCTTCACACAGAGACCACAAGAGGGCATTATTTAATCAGGGACTGTAATAAAATATATATATATATATAGATATATATATATATATACATATATATAGCACAGATTATTCTGAAGGAAGGGTCAATGTATTCATCTGTAAGGACTAAAAAAGCCAACGATAGGATTGTTTTCCAACGGCAGAGGAATCATTTGCTTAATGATTGTTATTATTTCTATAGTTTTAAAGGAATATTGAAAATTCTAAAACATTTGGAAAAAACTGTGAAAGAAATATAAAAACTTGAAAATTGGGACTGATGTGACCTCAGAATTAGAATTATTGGTTCTCATTTGGACAAAAAAGAATGTAAAGAAATCAATCAAATCATACCATATCATAATATTTCTTTAGAATTAAATTCCTTTACTTAGATATTTTTTATCGTCTCACGTAGTATGAAAAATTATTCACTGAGCAAAGGTTCAGATCAACATTTAGTATCAACATGTTTTCTGTAAGAAGTTTAGCTCAGCCTGTGTGACATTTCCAGGAAAAAAAATGTCTGCAATTTGCTGCTCACAGAGGGTGCTTTGGAATTATGCATGTAATTTAAACGTCAGATTTGTCAGAGACAATGTAGACCGGTGACTAATGGCTGATCCACCTGACAGGGCTTTTTGTTGAAGTCCACAGGAAGTCCACAGGACGCCTGCAGTGCTCTCCAGCAGGGCCTGCTGCACTCAGGAGAAAATATCTCCGACTAAAAGGACGGCGGCAATTAGGAAAACAAAAGAGAGGAGGATGCCAGTGATAATTAGCAGGAGCTGACACCCAGCTTTTACGCTATCAATTACAGAGCATCAGAAACAAATGACTTCTCGTGGTCAATATTTGTAAAATATGTTTTCATACAAAGCTCTGTGAATATATGCTGAAAAATAAGAATGAAAGGTTTTCTTTGAAATGTGACATTTTGGGGCGTATCAAAATTGTTATTTTTGAAAAAGAAATTCTGGGAAGACATATTGTGGCGTTATCATTTCTGTTTGTCATGATATTTCTTTTCATTTCCTGAAATTAACGAGGGAACAAACTGGGAACTTGTCTGAGCAGAAAATTGAATGTGAACATCGCGTTACATTCATAATGACTGCGTTTAGAATCACTTGAGCTTGCTCAATTAACAAAATTCAAATGAGGTAAAAACAGTGTGCACATGCTGCTTGGATTTTTATTCCCTGCCGTTTTTTTTTACAAGCTGCTTTTAAAAGCTTATTTCAGCTGAATTGTGGTGCTTGAGTGCTGATTTTGACAGGCACTCTCTGCAGAAGGTCAGCTATTCACCTGTAAGGAGAGAAATTAGCCTGCCTAATTTTTGCTGTCCTTCAGGTGCAGCCTGACAGCCTGCTTTGCATTTTAATGCAGACAACCTGATTATTAAATCTTAGAGGGCTTTTTTTTTTTTGTCTGAAATAAATGGCTTAGGTTGCTGGGCAACCTGGCTTGATCAAACAGGGTTCCCCTCCCCCGTTTGCAAGCTCATAATTCTTCGTCTATATTCAGGCATCCTCTTCTTAATTAGATTAAGATGCAAGAAAAAGAACACTGCAAGCAAATTCACAATAATATAAAGATGCACACTCTCACACACTCACACACACACACACACACACACACACACACACACACACACACACACACACTAGCTTTGACATGAGTTTGCCAAAAAAAAAACAAATCTAGCAGGGCAAAAATAATATTTTTGTTGTTGTTTGATATCTATCTTCATTGTAATTAATACATTTTTCTTTTTACGAATGCTTTCATTTCAAAAACAACAGTTTTAACTAAACTGTTTCATTATAGTGTTAAATTGCTTGTTTTAAATAAGAGAAATTCTATCGAGGTTTCTGTTTTTTTTAGGATTTAAAAATATTATCGAAACAATTTCAACATTTTTTAAGGAAAAACAGCTGCCCAAGGATCACACAACTCAGTATTAAGCACTCCTGGTCTTCAGGAAAGGAAAAAGAGGAACAGAGCCGACAGTCAGGCCGTATATGAGTAGCGGGACACTACTCCTTCTCCCATTCACCCAAATGGCCGGTTATTTGCAAAGGTGAGGACATACACGTTGATGTAAAGGGTAATTTGTGGGACTTGTTGGAGCCCGGTGCTGTGAAGGATTGGATTTTCAGCTGCACTTTAACATCTCTCTCTCTACATCTCATTCACAGCTACATTGCTCACAATGATGGGGCGCAGTGTGTGTTTTTCACTTCCCATTGATTTGGAAACTCTTTACAAATGAGAAGGACTCACTTTGTTTTTCTAAATAAAACATTTCCATCCGAGTTAGGAAAACAGAAAACATTTCTGCACTCTTTGTATTTGTCTTCAAGGTAAACTTAAATGGGTTATTAAATTTCATTCAGTTCTCGCTAGTTTCACTGTGGAGGCAGAAGTTGTATGCATATATAGCAAACCAAGGACAGTTGGATTTGCAGGAAAGAGCGTGCCATTTTCTGCTCTCCCTGGAGCTACGGCTTTGATTGAATCCTGAAATGAGTTGAAATGTCACAAATCCCAGCCAATATGCTCGAAAAATGAAAATTGGCCTTGGGGTTTTTAAGGTTCCCATTAAGGATGTGCTTAACACGTTCTGTTAAGTGTGGTTGGAGTGCATCAGAAATACAACATAATCATGTGTCTACGCACACTCGGGAGCAAGAAGTCCCTAAAATGTATTGATGCTGAGGGAGTCTCACGCTCTCTCTGGTGAAGGGTTAAATCAGGCCTGACTGGGGCCGAGGCAAGAAAAAAGCCAAAGGGCAGCTGGTTTCAAATTAAAGCAAGCAAGATTTGAGCATTGAGGGAGAAAATACAAAGCAGGGCTGGTACTACAAAAAAAATGGCACATCCTTAATTTACCTGCAGAATGTTGAAAAGCTGAAAACTAACATGCATCGAAACCTATGCCTGCCTATTACTCACATCTCATGCATATCACAGCTTCTCTGCCTTTTCTCTGTCATATCATTGCATGTGATACCTTCTCCAATGTCTTGCTTTAACAAGAAAAGAATAATAAACTCAGCTTCTCCTTTCAGACAGGTAACGCTTGTATTTGTCTGAATGCACTGATTTGATGCAAACATCCCTCTTCCTCTCAGGTAGCTGCATTTTCAGGAAACAGGGGGGAAAATTGACTCTCCTTGCTGCTTAGTATTCACATCACGTAAAGTGGGTCTGTGTTCCTCATTTAGTGCTGTACTGTACAGCTGGGGAGCTGTCCGGCGCACGGCGGCAATATGCAAATAAGCCTGGATTTAAATGGAGATTGAGGTAGACACAAAGCTCAATTAGAGACACACAGAGAGAGGGAGAGAGATGGTGGGGGGACTTTGAGTGTCTGGGGGAGGGGGGGGGGGAGAGAGAGAGAGGAGAAGAAAAGAGCCCTAATGCCAACCTGAGGAAACCGATGGACACATTCAAACACAAAGACACATAGAGGTGGGTGCACTTAAATTACCAGGCAAGATTTCTAAATTCTGATCTCTGAGACGGCGGCTCGGCTCTGTGATGTCTTTCGCTCACAGCAATCACGCTGAGAATATCCCACATCATTCCGTATCACACATGTCATCAGAAACGAGCACATGCAGGTGCACTTTTCTTTTTGTTTAAGGCTCGGTAAAGAGAATCTCCCAATGTGGCATGAATAGAGAGGGAAACAGCGGCCATTTTGTTCTTGGGTGTTAGTCCATGCCCAGCAGCAGTGCATATTATCACCTGACCCAGTGCCTGCATGAGTGTCCTTGGACAAGACTCTGACATCAGCACTGCCACCACTGGTTGTCATGGCAACCCTGGTGAAGATGGGGATGGTGGGGGGGGGGGGGGGGGGGGGGTGTTTGTGCATGATGGAGGGTAAAATAATTAATATGCACACATATAGGGTGTTTGAATGAGGATTTAATTGTATCTGTTGGTGTGTGAAGCTTTAATGGGATTCAACGCTATAGCAAAACGAGGAACATCAAAGAAGGCAAAAAAAAAAAAAAAGATTAAGCAAGTTCATTGGTCAGAGAAATCATTTGCATCGTTGTCAAGGTTATTTCCAAATGATTTCCTTTCATACAAGAAAGTAGCTTCATAAGGGTGGGGATAATCCTCCTCATCCTCCTCTAGATTTTTCTCCTCCTCCTCCTCCTCCTCCTCCTCCTCAGTATTATCAGCAACATGAATAGTTTACACCGTACAAATAGCACAGACAAGGTGACGCTTCACACAACATCAAACTGTCGGTCAGCGGCTGACTTTGGGTCCATGAATTGTAATAATTTCAGGTTTTCACATGCCGCAGAAATATAACAGGACGGAGAGAGCAGATTGAACTCTGACTGGATGAAAATAACTTGATCAGGGCGACTCAGAGATCATTCAGATGATCTGTAGAAGGCACACAATCACATAAGTCTGATTTCCCCATAAAACGCTGCCTGTCAGTTCACATAGGTGCATCATTTTGTCTCACAGACACATAGGAATAACACACACACACAAAAAAAAAGTGTCTCTCTACTCCCAACCACCTCTCAGAAACACACAAGAGTTTCACTTGCTGCCTCGGTTCAATAGCATCCATGCATTCTCTCTGTTATTATAGAAGCCTCATTACTGTCAGGATGTTATAGGAAATCCAACACACATGTCAATAACACTATTCTTCAGGTATTCAAAAAGAATACATTAGGACAAAACTAGTTCGTCCACACAGCACTAAGGGTTTATGACAAACAGCAGACGGAAAGGTGTTTGGTAAGACTGACACAACAGTCTACATGATGCACACAGTCGCTCACGCACGCACGCGAGCATTACACGCCCTATCGGCGCGCGCACATACAGTAAACGTTGCACCGGTCTCATCAATAATGCATCGCCACTTCATGTTTATGCAATATAAGCTACATGGCAAAACCGAGCGATGGATACTGTAGATGTAAGCCCGGCGCACATTGAACGTACAGCGTTTTTACAAGCTTATCACACACTCGGCTCACACATCAAAGTTAAAATGTTTTTTGTTTTTTTTTCCTCCCCCGCATGTAGGCTACAGAAAAAGATTAAGATAATAAAATAGTCCTCAGCACATACCTGTTAAAGCATTATTTCTTTGGTTCTGGTTTATGCCGGCTTGAAGGGCTTCATGATAACACGGCACTAAGGAAATAAAACTAGCTGCGGTGATATGCAAATTAACGGCTCCTGCTGAATGCACGGTCATTTATTATTCATAAATTACTCATGTTTATGCAAATTACGGTATACGGAAACGCTGGTGGGGGTGGCTCCATCTAAACACACCGTGATTCAATTTCTGTTGTGATTCAGTTTCTGTTCTGCTCTTCCATCTAAAAAGATCCAGATCCTGGAATTTCAACAACATTTCCGTGAAGCGGCTCAGTCATTCTGAAGTCTCCTTCAGGTAGTCACTGAGCTGAGGGAAATCAAAGACAGAGGATCAGTGGGACATTGCAAATCATACAAGAGAGAACATTTAAAAGGGTCCATTATTTAAATAGGCTATGCCTTCAATGGTATAGGCAAAAACATAAACAAAAAAACATTTATTTATCGAGCCCATCTTTTTTTTTTATAGCCTACTTGTTTATCAACAAACATGTTTCTTAACCTGAGTCACACATTGGCCTACAAAGAGGTTCTCCTCTGGGTAGAATAATCGATGTATCTTGAATGACTTATGCTGACGCGGAGCTACTTATTTTTCTGCCTACATGTGTTTAAAACTATCAGGCTATAGGCTTTAATAATGATGGAGCAGAAAAGTCTATTTGCTTTTATTAAATAGCCAATAAGTTATACAATCGTGTGACGTTCAATAGCCTAATAGAAATCTGACAATAGACTATCTAATCTATTTGTAGCAACATATCCACTACGAAACTTAAAGCTATAGATGAAAGTTATGTGACTAAACTGACTGAAGAAAACATGAAAGTTAGTGTGTGTGGTCGTGTGTGTGTGTGTGTGTGTGTGTGTGTGTGTGTGTGTGACAGAGAGAGAGAGAGATTTAATTCAATGACATTTTATAAACACTGAGTAAGCTCAGCTCCTGCCATTACAAAGCTGTGCATGGAGAAGAGTCCCCTCAGCCAGCTGATCCTGAGGCTCACACCGTGTAACAGCACCAGGCCTCAGGACGTCCCTCACAACATCTGGTCCAATCAGATTATAGAGAGAGAGAAACAGAAAGGTATGAACTATTGGACATGCACAACAAAACGTCAACGCAAACTTCAGTGTTATCTGGCTCTAAACAGACAATACACTGAAGCCAATTATCTAAGCACAGTGACTGATGAGACAGTGAGAAAGACATTAACCATGTACAGACTGAGTGATCACAGCCTGGACAGAGAGACAGGGAGACCTGGCTGCCCAGAGAGGACAGACTGTGTCAGCTCTGTCCAAATGGACAGGTGGAGACAGAGACTGCAGCAAATATGAACACATAAGAGAAGAGTTCTTCAACAAGATTAGACATCAAGTCCCAGACTTTGAGTCGCTCTCAGACCAAAATACAATACAGCACATACTGGAAGAACACAGAGTTAGCAGCGAGGCAGAGAAATATGTCAATCGTGTCACAGCCTGAGGGACGACCACGACAACACCTGACAGGTGTATCTATTCACCTAACAGCACACACTGCTTTATTCATGTTTGTTTAGTATTTGAATATTTGGTATATCTATACATATAAAGTTCATAATTGTTGCTCTATTATTATTTTCTTTTCTGAACACACACACACCGTTTTTTTCTGTTTATTTGTTGTTGTATAAAATAAAATCATGCTTCATCATTGATTACTGTTGATATTGTTTTGTATTGTGTTGATGCTTTGGCAATATTGTTTATGTAACATTCATGCCAATAAAGCTTTCTTAATTGAAATTTAGAGAGAGAGAGAAAGAGAGAGAGAGAGAGAGAGAGAGCGAGAAAGAGAGAGATTTCAATTGCGCCCTTGATTCTAAATTACGGTAGTACGGCGTCATCAAAGAGGGACAACGTGACGCAAAGGATTGGCGACTGGCATCAGTTTTATTATTGGTAGTTTCAGGATTTTTAGCCAGTAGCTCTAGAATTATCACAGTAAGCTTTCGAAGCTGTGTTTTACGACGCTAAAGCTACATACTGCCCCCAAAACACCAGGTTTCTTATCGGCGGTATCCGGAATAAATGGACTAGTGTGTTTGTAGACACAAAGTAAGTAAATGTCACACTGCTGCTAAATGTAATTTTATTGTCTTTTAGTCCTTTATTTGACCGCTCCTTTATCTTCCAGAAGCAGCAGCCATGTTTCACATCAGTTCACAGAGAAAATACTGGATTTTTAAAAGTGACGATGAACTGGAGCAATTGAGACAAAAGGCCAATCAGAAATTCCGTAACAAGATACACGAAAGTGGAAAGGTGAGTACCCGGTAGATAAATATGAAAGATACCAAAGAAGGACAAGAGACCACTGCTTCACCTGTTTCACCTGCTCCTTGTGAAACAGACTGGAGTGAGTGCGTCCAGCTTCCTGGAGCGTCATGAGGAGGACGTTTTGTTCAAACACTATGAGAGGAGGCTGCTGGACTTCTGCAACGCCTTCAAGCCTGTAATGCCGAAATCTGTTGTGGTATGTGTGTGTCTTCTTTTTCACCTGTGTGTGTGTGTGTGTGTGTGTGTGTGTGTGTGTGTGTGTGTGTGTGTGTGTGTGTGTGTGTGTGTGTGTGTGTGTGTGTGTGTGTGTGTGTGTGTGTGTGTGTGTGTGTGTGTGTGTGTGTGTGTGTGTGTGTGTGTGTGTGTGTGTGTGTGTGTGTGTGTGTGTGTGTGTGTGTGTGTGTGTGTGTGTGTGTGTGTGTGTGTGTGTGTGTGTGTGTGTGTGTGTGTGTGTGTGACTCGATGTTTGCCTGATGCCTGAAGTTGTCTGACCCATGTGTGTCTCACCTGTTGCAGGGTACAGCCATCATGTACTTCAGGAGATTCTATCTGAACAACTCTATTATGGAGTACCACCCAAGGATTATCATGTGAGTAGAAGTAGTCAAAGTAAACTTGAATGGTAGAAATACACAACATTATAAAACACTGATAGGGAGGGACAATAATGGAGCTTATTTTGGACTTGAGCCAACGTTGAAAACTTTTATTGAAGTTGTGCCTTCCTATCAATCCAGGCTTAACTTGATGTTGAATTAAATGTTGTTTTTTCGGCTAAAAGTAAACTATCCCTTTAAGCATCATTTATGAGCAGTAGTGTAGAAATAACACACATGTGGCCTGTATCATTTAATGTAATTACGTTATAAGATTTGCATGAATTACCCAAAATGCGGGGGGGGGGAATGGTACGCCTTGTTTTGAAGTCACCTTCGTGTTCCAGGCTGATCTGTGCATACCTGTCCTGTAAAGTGGAGGAGTTCAACGTTTCCAGCACCCAGTTTGTGGGCAACCTTCTGCAGGAGACCCCAGCAGGGCAGGAAAGGGTTCTCGAGCAGATCCTGGAGTATGAGCTGCCGCTGATCCAACAGCTCAACTTTCATCTGGTGGTCCACACCCCCTACAGACCCATGGAAGGCCTGCTCATCGACATCAAGGTATGGGATTATTCCTGAAAGTAGCTCTTGCACCCTTAAACTGTCATCTAGTGCTCGTCTAGTTCTTTTTGCTGTCAGGATTATCGGTCCAACTGAATGTTATCTCTTCAATAATGTCACCCCCCCCCCAGACAAGATACCCCATGCTAGAGAACCCAGAGTCACTCAGGAAGAGTGCTGATGACTTTCTAACACAGGCAACCATGACAGATGCCGGTCTGCTGTTTCCCCCCTCTCAGATCGCTCTAACAGCTATTCTGAACAGTTCATCAAGAGCCGGTCTCAGCATGGAGAGGTTAGTCATCGGGCATGTTTGAGTTGAAGCAAGGACCATTGATGAGGTTTAATGTCAAAGCAGGGATTTTGGAGTAATATGTAAAAACAATGCTAACATATGTGTTTCTTTCTACATCTTGACTATTTGTCATTGCTAACAGGCACATACAAACACAAACTTTGAATGAAATGTAAATTACACACATTTGGCACATGTAATATGTTAAGTGTATTTACCTTTATGTCATGGAAAATACACTAAACCAAAGTGTCAATTAACTTATTTCTTTATTTTTATCTTTGATTAAATACAATTTATTTTGTATTTGTGCTTTAAGTCTTTGTTAAAGATCGTTTTGGACATTTTATGGCTATGGTTGAGTGACCTTGATTAATTTATTTATGTTATGTAATTGAAGGGAAATTGTCTGCCTCATAAAGAATAAATTCCCACCATATGAGGCGTAACATTGACACATTTGTTTTTCCACACACTAGCTACCTAACTGAGTGTTTGGGGCTGAGAGGGGACAAAGAGAGTCTTTCAAAGATGTACGAGTCAATGAGACGTGAGTAAACTGTACCTTCAAATTGACACCACACGATGGTGCTATTGAGCTGTTTCTGGCTTTACTACAGGTTGGTAAAGTCTCCGAACTAAGATTTGTGTCGTGTGCTCATGCAGGGATGAAAACCCTCCTGAAGAAATACGAGCTACCCAAAGCAGAGGAGGTGAATGTTTACAAACAGAAGCTGGAGAGGATTCATGCTGAATTCAGTCCAAGCAAGTAAGGATACGTTTCCTGCTCATGTTCTTTATATGGCATAAAGACTGTCATATTAAAAAGCAAAAGCAGATACAATGCATTTTATCTAGTTCTTAAAATAAGACAGTACTAGTCTATTGTAGTTATGGGATCATTTTAAGTCGCAGCACCTTTTTATGTTTAGATGTGTAGCACACATTGATGTGGGTTTGTGTATGCACACCCAAGTCAAAGTAACTCCATCCCTTTGTTTTCATACGTAGTAACAGTTTTATTTTAGCCAGGTTCTCGTATCTAAGATGCAAAAGGTTCAAGGTTCAGAATCAGGTAGAAAAATAAAAAGGAACACATCATCAGCTGTATGAAATACAAGAAAGGAAGTACAACAGCACGCCACATTCCTACCTACATCACCCATACCGTGTAGCAGAGCTGATATATTGGTATTGCTGATGAGGAGACGTCCAGGCTCATTTGTCTGTCGCCGGTTGTCTGTTAACACTTGGTGAGGTCGGTGAGGTCCTTTAGTATCTTAAGTGCATCTACAGTAAACAGTTTGGTAAACTCTCGAGCGATGACAGGCACAGATTCTGACTCGAGTCATCAGGAGGCACACGAGAGCCAACCTTTTTACGTCTGTGACTAAATCTGTGCGTGGCATGACTTCTCAGGATGAATCTACATGGAAACAGTCGGTGCAGAGGTGTGCTGAAACGGCACTCTGTGATCGGGGGGGGGGGGGGGGAGCAAGAGAGACTGCAAATGCATGAAAAGCTTATTTGTTCACACCCTGACGCTTAAAGGAAGTCCAGGTGGTGGTTGTTAGAGCAGCATATATGTAGGCCCACACACAATAGCAGGATCCATTCAGGGTTAACACATGCACAGGACGGGATACAGAAATCTCCTACAAACTCTATCTTTCACCTCAGCTATTTCATACACAAACACCTTTTTACTTCTATACAAGCCTAAGTTTAGCATATCAACAAACAAAGCAGCATATAGAAAAGGTAACAAGTGGTTTCAGTGCTGCGTGGAATTCATACAGAAAGACGAGTGGAAGTCAAAGATGAAGGAAGAGCTTGTCATAATATCAGGTGGCCCAGGCAAGCGGCAGGTGTGTAAAAAGGGCGTTAAGGCTTGTGTCATCTCGGAGAGAGGTGCTATGTTTAAAATTCCCTGATGACGGCTACTTCAATGCTTTGGATTGCCTTCCCTGTAATCCTGGTCTTAAGTCCAAGTCAAGAAAAGGCTGATCGTGGAGGTCTGGTTCTTTGTCAACCACAACGAGTCAAAGTTCTGAGGGGAAGGAAGGCATACCAGGAAAGACAAAGAAGGTTAGATACGTCTTCAGTCGACGGTATCTCAGGTCCATCTTCATAGAATCATCGGTTCAGGTCTCGTGTGACGAGGCTGCTTGTCAAACTCGAAATCACTGTCAGTGTCTGAAGCGTTTTTTTGGGAAGGACTTTGGAAGGTCAGTACTCAAATATGCAGCAAGTGGTTTCCCATGGAGATCAGCCATATTGCGCTTCAACTGCCTTAAATCTAGGCCACATGCTTATAAATACAAACTGACTTTTGTCATCGGCCTCATCTGTCGAGGACTCACTTTGGCTGGCTGGCTGTGTGGTCAAACTTACCACGCATTTCGATTCGCAGCTGGAAACCTGTAAAACTCACATAACTTGGATGGCAGCAGCCAGAGACATGATGGTGCACTCTGTCCTGTGAAGTAAAGTGGACATGTTTGAGAGGCACATGCTGGAAAAAGGTCACTTGTGTAATTACATGCTTGTATCATTTTGAATGCATAAAAAACGCATGGTGGGAGCTAGTCCAAATGAAGTCAAACATCGGAACGATGAAACTACAACTACTGATGGAGACCATGAAGGTGTGCTGGAAACAAGATGCTACATGTGTGTAGACAACAGAGTTCACCAACAATCACTGCTTGCAGACATAAGTTCTGATGATAAAATATTTGCAGAAGTAACTGGTCTGGTTTTTTTTTTTTGGTGCATGTTTAGTCTTTTGCACATTCTTAAAATATATTTTCTATTACAGCAAACGAAAGCGAGGGTATGAAGAAGATGGTCATGTGGCAAAAGAAGCCCGTTTGGAGGAAGAGGTGGGACTTTACTTTGGATTACTGGCAACAGTAAAACTTTCAGAATCTACACATTTTTTTTCTTTTGCTAAAGTTTACTTTTTTAAATTGCAGGTATGGACTGATGAAGACCTGATGTGAGCGTTTATGCCCTAATACTTTTGGATTTACACAAAGATTTAAGTTACTATGCTGCTTAATTCCAGTATTCAACCATCAAGGTCGTAGTTTGCATAAGTGTACATGTTGTATTTACTTTTCTACAGATGATTGTACACGCTTGTGATGCCTTTGTTCTGCAAGAATAAAGATATTTTTCTACATTTTTGGTATCCATTTTTCTAAAAGAAAGAAGTCTTGACATGTTAACAAGCAAAGAGGTACTGTGTGCGTACATTTCTCCACCTTTATCGGGGGACAAGGAACGACTCATTAAGCTACTTTAAAAAAAAAACAACTGTTTAATAAGTGCATGCATGTCCGATACAGTCTGTACTATTAAAAAGATTTCTGCTGTAAACACTTCGTTTTTTTACTTGGTTTCTCTGATTATGTGTCTTGCCTGGCATTGAGAGGTTTCAAAAGAAGAACTTACCAAATAATCAAAATAGCTGATACATCTGAGAGAAAAAAAATTCAGTTTGTCTCATTTATATACTCATGATTCCAGCAAGAGAATTTATTCTTAATATAAAATAACCATACTTTTCTGAAAGACTTTGTTCCAATCTAGAAAACAAAGGAAAAACAAAAGAACAAAATAGATAGAAATGCTCCTTTCAGCTCTTTGCGGATATTGTCACAACCTTAAAATAAATCAGTCAATTACAGTATAAAAAGCATAATTGCTCATAATCCAGTTACAAGAAAAGGAGGACTGAGAACTAGCTTCTCCATGTCAGTTTCCTCATATTGAGCAGGAAGTGGGGGATACACTTTGGCAACCTGTGCTGTCAAAACACACAAAGACACCTCTTAAAATCTTTGTATTTGGCCCTCGTGACAAAGGGAATGAAATGTACCCAAAGTCTGAAGAGTTTGTGAGGGGAAAAAAATCTGTTTCTGTAAATACAGCTGTCAGTCACTGGTAAGAGTTTTTTTTTTTTTTTCTTTGTAAGTACTGCGTCGGCTGTTTCACTCGTCTGCTGTTGTTGCATAGCTCGCTTGTGGTGAACGGGACAAGATGGCAGGTGGATGGGGATGGGCGGGACTATCGGAGGAGGACATAATGGAGGGTGGTGGCAGTGGAGGGGTTGCCATGGTGATGAGGGTAGAGCATGCTAGGTCTCCCCTGTGCTGCACTCCGGTGGAGGAGACTTGACGGATGATGGGATGATGGAAGTAGGAGGAGGAGTGCAGTACTACCTGTTGCTGTTGGACATGGCGTACTGAGCCTGCTTCTGCTGGAGGAGCTCTGTGATGGCCAGCAGCTTTTTCAACACATGCTGCGGAGGGGGAAACACAAAGTCGATTAAAATCTCATGAAAGGAAAACAGCATAAACCTCTGCCTGGGAGTGTGTGCGCAGCTGTGACATCATGCGTCTCTGACCTGCTGTGCTCCCCTCTCGTTGCTCAGCGTCCGGAGCTCGTCTGAGTGTGTGCCGCAGAGCTCGTGCAGCGCAGCCAGGTCGCGGGACAGATCTGTCCTAAAGTGCTCTGTGGCTTCAGGGAGGTCAGGGACATTCTACAAACACAGTGAAACAACTTTCTAAGCTCATGAAGTATTCAGTTGGGGTCAACAAAATAAAACAGGAGACTTCAAATATTATATTTTAAAAAAGGAAAAGAATATTACTCACCCCTAATTCATCCAGAAACATGATCATCCTGTGTTTGTTGTTTTTGATGAAAGGGTTCACACCCTCCATGTAGGGTTCCTTCAGGAAGATTTTTAATAAGAACAGTTGAATGAATCCTCCATAACTTACAACAAAATGTACTCAAACTAATATGAATAATTCATGTAATGTACAGCTACTGTCAAATTGTTCTTTCAGACTGTTGTTCAAGTACCTTTGCACCAAATTCAACCAGGTTGGCCAGGTTCTGGACAGACTTAGCCACCAGTGTGAGGGTCCTGCCTGCTGCTGAGGATGGAGGGTCTGTAAGAAGTATTTGTTTAGTAAAAAAACAAAAACAAATATTGTAACATGTAACAGGACAAACATTGGAGATCTATTAGTAATGCTCACCAGCTATGATGTTGAACATTCTTGGGTTGAGGATTGCTGGACAGATCAGTCTTAGAAAGACAAAGCCGCTGAAAGAGGAACGGATGATGTGAAACAGAAAAAAACCTGTTAATAATATGCTGAATCAAAGTTGCTGTCCAATGAACAAAAAAAAAAAGAGACAGAAAAGGGGCTGACAGCGCTTGAAATCTTAAAGCAGTATGTGCACAGTTGATCGTTTGTGTCTGATTACCTTACAACCCTCGTGCGCATGGTGGTGTTGGTGGGCCATTTCTGCTGCACAGACTTTTGCAGACAGCCGTAGATGAACCTCAATGTCCTGAACAGATACACCATATTACTGCGGTTGAATGACACATTGGCTCTGTTTTCACACAGCAGGACATTGTGCCGAAGTTTAAATATGTGCTTGTTCTTACGGGGGCAGGATCTCAGCAGCCATGAAGATCTTCTCCACCAGCTCAGACAGGATGTTGAGGAGATGAGCCAGGTTCAAGTTCACATCCTCATTCTTTTCCAGTTTAGAAGGATTCAGCTTGAATTGAGATATAATGAGGGCCAGAACGAGGAGGGAAAGAATACAATTAAACAAATGCAGATAATTAAAACACAGACGTCACATAGTTACAAAGAGGGAATAGTTCAGTGACTTGTTCTGCTGTGTGAAGGTCTTTTACCTCACAGGACTGTTTGCTCTCCATGATCTTCAGGATGGATTCTTTGAGAGCATGGTGAACAAAAGGTGTGGCTGTGGCTTTCATGTACTGCTCCATCAGTGTGCTGGCCAGCGTGGTCGCTCTGAACAACGTTGTGGCCTCATCTGGTGAGAATTCACAGGCAGAGAACGTTAATACCACACATGCAAAACCTTAGGTGTTGTTTAAGGATTTAAGGTTTCAGCATCTTTTAGCATTAATTTAAGACATTTTGTTGAGTTTTTTTTTTTTGCTATCATCCTTTCTTACCCTCCATGTTAATCTCTCTGTCGTTGAGAGTCCTGAGTAGAGGAGCCTCAGCCTTCTCGTGTCTGAAGATCCGCAGGAGGAGGCTTGCCAACAAGGTGCGGTCCTGACCGCACACGTGGGCCAGAGCATAGATGACATGGAACTCTTTCTGCAAAATCATCTGCAGAGGACACACAACAATGATACCATCATTTTTAGTCAACACCACTCACACCAGACTTTGCAACGGAAACCCTTTTCTCGGCGTAACGGACCTCTTTGAATTCGCTGTACTCCTCTTCGGGCATGATCTTCTCCATGGAGTACCTGGCGCGTACCCTTAAGGAGCCTGGCTCGATGCCCTTCAGAGGCACGTGTGAGCTGAGAGGGAACCACTCATCAATCATCTGGCCCTTCACCAGACGGTTTAACTGGCAGCGCATGAACACTGAGGAGGAGGAGAAAGAGGACAGGAGGGACACAGAGAAGAGTATTGTGAGACATAAGGTGAATGCAGAAATGTACAGAGCTGTTATATAATGTACAGATGCACTTACAGATGTCACTTTCTTTGCTCTTTTTTGTTTTGTTGCTCAGGCTGATTTCAAATCTGTTGATTTCACTCGACAGGTCACTGAAAGAAGAGATAAATAAATGTGCTTATTTTGTGAATGGGTACTGGTAGAGAAAATGTTATCACAGGAGAACAGAATACAGAGGGAGAAAGAAGGGCTGAGGAGGGAGGACATTCACATTTAGGTATGTGATAAACTCACTCAAAGATGAACTCCTCAGTGAAAACAGGGTTCTGCCCCTCCCTTGGGTGCGTCTTAGCTACCTGGACGCTATTCAGGTAGATGTTACAGTAGGGGCTGTTGAAATATTTCACTGGCAGCTTGTGGGCTTCCTCCACATACAGCACAAGGCTGCTCACCTGAGAGGGGGAAAAAAGATTACGTGCATAAGACATACATATTGCAGGGAAGGGTTCAACAGTGTCTTGATCAAAAAGAACAATTATTGATTATTTCTATTGTATTTTCATCTTAATATGTTGAAGTCTCAGATAATTCAATAATAAATCAAAATAACTTTTGACAGTGTAAAACTTAAAGTTCCATTTGAGTTGCTTTCCTCTACAGTATTTCAAATAATCACCGCCCACTCCTGATGATTCAGCTTCTGTAGAGATCATGATTGTGCTCAACAAATCTGTCTTCTCTTGACTTGCACAGACACACTTACAGACTTTTAATCAGAAAGCTTCAACAGTTATAAAATTGATTTGAAAGCCACCACAAAGTGAACTCAATTGGACTTAGGGATTTCCTTTCAAATAGAAATAAAAGTTATTAAAGGCATAAAGCCTCAGCCTTAAGTTGAGTTTATGACTTTTCCAATGGAAATGCAAAAAGGCTGACTAACTTGTGTCAAGTCATCCAGGGTTAAAGATAGCTGAGTCTTTTTCTTTTTGTATTATTGCTCTTATTGTATTGTCTTATGCATTTGACCTCTTAGGATATTGAACTTGAAACCTCTTTAAAAGTATTTCTAATTATCTGGCAACCCTGCCAAATGTATCTTTATTTTCCTCCCTTGAAATTCAAATTTGGATTTTACAAAAAGTTGTTATGGGTTGGTCTTAAACTTGAGTGATAAGAAAACGTACATATCATCTGATTGTGCATGTACCTGTCTGAGTCTCTTGTTGGTGGTTGGCTGAGTGGTTTTTCTTAAGTTACTGCAGAAGGTTTGAAGGCATTTCATCCAATCCTGCAAAAACAAAACACAGTCAGAATATTTCTAGGGCGCAGATTTGATGAAAAAATTACAACTTGTAAACTGTTTAAACTTATTTGTTATATGAACAAAATGGAAATCAACCCCTCCAGCACATATTGAGGCCTTGATTGACTTGTACCAGACTGCTGAGCAGTCCTGCCCATGAAATAACAGCAACATTTCACAGCATGGCAAGGCATGAGGCATTTTAGAGAAAGAACACACAGTTACCACACATTCTGAGCTCACCTGTGCCTGCTCTGGAGCCTCCCCGGCAAAGTAAAATATGTACTGTTCCTCACTAAAATGCTGGACAACAATCTGGAAACAGTTTGGCCTGAATAAAAAAAGAAGCAGAAATTAAAATGATTTGAAACTGTTTGATACATCACTTAAAATAAATCACATTAATTTCATGACTGGGCAAGCTATTCATATAGACTTTTGCACCTTATTTTACTTCATACTATAAAGAATCATTTCATTTCTCACCTGCCAAACAGACTGTCATGCACACCGTACACAGAGCACACGCTTAGGTCTATCAGCCCTTTGGGTTTGGTGGCTCTCTTCTCGCTCTCAAAGTAGATGAGCTGAGCGTCGTTTCCCTCCAGGATGAAATAAAGGTTCTTCCATCTTTTGCCTTTGCCTAAAGGTCAAAGGAGAAAAGGATAGTTTGTTATATTTATGAATACAGACTGCACAGAGCATAAGATTCAATTGAGATGATATTATTCACAACTGAGAGAGTAGACAATGTTACACACACCTTTGTTGAACATGAGGTAGCCTTTCTTGACAATGTTTTTGTAGAAAGCGTCTTTTGTTTTCCGTCTGATAGTGTTATAAATTTCTCTCCCATCCACTGTGTCAGCAAGAACTTGCTCCTGGTGCTGCAGCAAAAAAACAAAAACAACAACAACAATGAACACGAAGGCAATTCAAAGATCCAGCTTACACTTCAACACCTTCTTCGCTTTTTTCCTCTTTACCCAAACGGTCTAATCAAATCAAAATGGTCCGAAGCCATCCTGATAGGTCAGAAACAACACCTCAGACAAGTTCAATAACACTAGTAGACATTTGTTCATACCTGCACTGAAACTGGATCTTTCAAGTTGTAGCCCTCGACAATCTGTTCTTTCTTGTAATGGTCGATGATGTCATCAACGCTGCCAGAGAGAGAAGGAGAGAAAAACAGGCGATTCATTAAACTTATTTTTCAAGCTAATAACTTCAACTTCAAACATATTAGCACATCATATTTTTTATATTCTGATGTAAAATAAAGCTGTAGGCAGACAAAGTGTGAGGCTTACCTATTGTAGTACCTCCCCCCCATCATGTACTGATTGTTGGGTGTAGGGGAGATCTTAAACCTTTGGATGCTTTCATTGGTACGAAAAAAGAGGGAGTAGTCCCCAGGTGTGTTGTCTGATGGTCGCACTAGAAAACTGCACACCTGGCCGACTGTGAGGCGAGAGGGGGGAGTGGGAGAGGAAGGTTTTGGTGCAGGCTCAGCAGTACCTTTTGATAAATGGACTTTGATGTTAACAAGTTATTTCTAGCATAACGTCACAAATGATAAATAACTTTGGCTGAAAGAAAGGGAAAGAGGAATGGTACCTGTCATCAGCAGGTTATAGGCCTCTTGTTTGGTGATCTTTCCGTGATACCAGCTGCTCGAGAGATTGAACAACAGCAACAGAAGAAAAAGATTAGCTCATCAATAGAGGAAAATAATGTTATACCACCATATATTCAATCTTTCTTTCAAGAATCTTTTATTTATAGTGCAAAAAATGAAAAGAAGGGCTTGTATATGCCTTATATCAACGGTTCTCAACGGGTCCAGCCTAAAGGCCCACCACCAATAACTTCTTGAAAATCGTGACCCAAATTTTCAGATATTTTATTAGCAGATTTATTGAATGAAAATAGTTTGACTGTTTTGACCTCTGATGGTACGAAATGTGATGGAACAAAGAGAAGGAACAAAATCTGCATGTTTTAAGAGCGCTTTGTAGATTTTTTTGACACCTTTTTTTTTTCTCAGTCACATGTTTGCGACCCATCAGTTGAGAACCACTGCCTTATATAAAACAATAAATGTATTCTATCTGTTAATACGGCCCGTGGCAATCTGGCCAATTTAAGTTTTCTTTGTTTCTTTTCCATTGCAGTCGCTCACACAGTCAAACTTAAAGTCTTGCCAAAGCTGAATGCCATGATAGACAATAGCGACTTTAACAATACAATAAAGTTGTTTTATTCTCTCTGCTAAAAAAAATATAGAAACATCATTTATAACTTAAGGGCAAAGCAAATTACATTATAAGAGAACAGAGAGGCTGAAGGAATATGTTGGAAATTATCCTGAGATAATATATTGGCTAAAAGTAGAAAAGAAAAACAACCGCTTTCACATAATCAGGTGTAGTAATAAGACGCTGCACCACAGAGAATCTGCTCGAATGAGAAAAGTTTGCATGGGAGCCTTGTCTTACGTCAACTGCATTCAAATGTTCCCATTTATCTTCCAGTGCAAAATAAGAGAGTTCAGAGCAAGACAACTTACACTTTTCCCTCGTGTGGATCCTCCTCCCGTCCCTGAAAAATATCAGCAACAGAAATGTGTCAGGACAACATCTCTGCTGGGCCACAGACTACAGCATGTGTGTCAAGGCTTTATATTGACATGAACGATGGCACTTTTGGTTATACTGTAGTCTCCACTCATTGCTTAGGAGACTTCACTGAGTTATATCCACAACTCGTTTTGTCTTTGGGGATATCTAGCCAAATGATATCAAATAATGACAACATGTACTTTATTTTGCATCACTTACCACCTCCTCGACCAGATCCTCTACAATGAGGCCCTGTTCCTCTGTGCGAACGTTAGTCACCCACATCCAGCCATCATCCAGTTCATTGTGAACAATAAACATGTCCCCTTTCAGGAAGCTGAGAACACAGCAATCAAAGATGTGTTAAACTCTCTGCAACCTCTGCTATGAAGAGGTCATTATGATTTAAAACCATCTTTCTTAATCACACATTTACATGGAATTTTAATTCTTAAGATGTACGATCAGTGGCTCGTTAGCTAAAATTAAACATGATGAAACTCTGAGGAGTCTTATTTTGTGCGGGTGTAATACCAAAGCATATCCAGCAGGTGTCTCTTGTGACTCGTAACATCTGAGGTGAATGTTGCATGTTTATCTACTCTGTTTAAGCTTGTCAGACTCTGTCAGCATCAAGGTGAGTTTGACTTCAGACAGATGTTTATTTGATTCAGTACAACAGGGATAGTGGGGATCATTATTAAGAATGCTTTCTGCTTCTTAAAGACAGGGATAAGACCATTTTTTTGTCATCAACTCATCAGAGGATGTGCTTTCCAAACTGGGGAAGGGCATACCTTTGACGTGGTAAAAAAAGTTAAGGAGAAACTATGCTGCTCTCTGGGAGCAATACAGTCAACATTTCAGCAGTACTAACGTGTCACAGAGATTAAGGGCCAAACATGTGAGAATATAGGTTTAAAAAAAAGTGACTGGTTGGATATTAATTTTTCTTACAACAGGAAACAGGAGAAGAGAAATGTTTTTATATACAGATATACATTATACTGTACCTGATCTCATCAGTATCTGGCACTTTGGTGTATGGAAGTATGGCCCTGACTCTCCTCCTGTCTTCTACAGGCTGCAGAAACATGAACACAAAGAATGAAAGTCTCATTCTGACCTTCCAAACCCACATCCACGTTAAATCCCCCAATTATTCCATAAAATGAAGAATTCTACTACAACTCCCTCTGGGAGGTATCACACAGGGCTAAAGAAAAAGAAAAGGTAATTAGCACTAGCTTGAGCTTTGCCTTAAACAGCTCTGAATAATGCCAGGGGCAAAAAATGGAAAAAAACAGAAGAAGAAAGACATGAAAAACACTTTTATTTTAACCAAGTGACTCACCAAAGACTCAAATATTTCATCATGTTAAGGATACTATGAAAATGCTGCTGAATTTAGATATAAACACATTTAGCAGCTATTGTGTTGCTCTCACCTCTGGGGGCGCCACTGGTGATAGTAGTTTCTCTCCTTTTAGCAGACATGACACGTAGCTGTAGTAACCAATCAGATCTGATAGAGAAGAAAACCGTCTGCCACCGATGTAATAGTCCCCGCACATGGCGATTATCCTGGAGGAACACAACAAGAAGACAGCAGTTATTTAAACATCCATGTTATTTAAACTTAGCACTTTTAGTCATAAAACAGCATCTAATGATTTTTTCCAAAATCCTTTAACAGGAAAAAAAAAGGTAATATTGATGCAAAGAAGATGCAAGACAGAGTTAAAAGTTGCCCTGCTGAATATACTTAACAAAGTTTTTTGTTATTTGTGACTCTGAAGATCTTTGGAACAGTTACATGATCAAATTACTGCTTTAAACCATATTCCATTGCAGAGCCACTAATCCTTATTCTCTGCCCATCAGTTGAGTGGATCTCTGAGGGAGGCTTTATAATAAAGCCTTCTGCACTATTACTCATTTGCTGCAGCACAATCTAAGGACATCAACCTTTTCAAGTGCAGGTGACACACAATTAACCTTGTGTTCATAATTCCTTTACAGCAGGGCTCCTTCCTTCCAGTATCAATGACATCATGGATGCACACTTAACCAATGTGAATGAAGGAGATGATGTCATTGTTCCTTTAGAAGAAGTCTGCGATTTCCCAGAGCAAAGACAATTTACTTAAGATGCAAAAAAAATCTATCTTGGCTAAATCATGCAGCAAATCTTCATTTTTGTTTTGAGGAATATGGCAGGAAAACAGCCCACACAGATTGGTTGATATCCACATACAGAATATAACAATTGAAGGGGATAAAAGACTGTAATGACTAATCTGTGATGTTATATTGACTGCAAGGTTTAAAGATCTCGTGGTAATGTTGCTAAACAAGTGTCCTGTTTCACTGCTTGATTTTGGATCTACACACACACATTCGATGAATGAAAAGCCTTCTGCGTTACACACAAACAAACTCACATGCACATAAACAGAGTCATGGGTTTCAGCCGACACAAAGTGGTCAAGTTAAAATGCTTTCTGAAGAATTAAGTTGTCCCACTTCGATATTCTGTTTATAGCATAAAAAGGCCAGAGTTGTGGCTGTGCAGGCCAGTGGAAACCACTGATCAGATGCACACATTCTCACTTTAGTATTGGCTCATCTCTGAGGTTGATCTCTCACTGCAGTGTCTGTAGTTTTCTTCTTCTCCTAGGGTTTATATGGCAGGTAATGAATAACTTCTGTAATCCCCCTACTACCCTTATCTTCTACTTGTATGAATGCTGATTAACTAATCATTATGAGATAGCATATCATTTTCTATTTCACAGACTAACATCACTCTACTGAGAATAAATGAGCATCAGTTCACGCCACACTAAAATATAATAGGTATGGTAGACAACTGGGACCTCTTATTTGCTCCAAAATTCCTGTGAATTACATTAGGAACAAATGGGAAATTGTTGAATGAACTAAAATGTCATTGTCCAGGTCAAGTAAGGAGAGGTCAGGAGAGGACAAATGTCTAAAAATAGCTACTTTAAACATTGTAACTAGCTTGCAACAGCCTGAACTTGGCTTTAAGTAGTCATTCACACCTACCACTGAGATTAAGTTTTTTCTTCTCTATCATACCTGAAATGGTTGACCACGTTGGTCAAACTGAGGAAAGATAGGACGAAGGAACCGGGCCGGCGGTCACTCTCCCTGATGAGGTAGCTGCCAGGGGTCCGGGCCTGGCGGAGCCGCTCCTCAGCAATGGTTCGGTCTAGCTTGCCATGGTACCACCTGAGGCAAAGAGAGAGAGGGATGAAAAGACAAGATGGAGGGTTAGTTAGGACAACATACGTGTACACAAGAAACATCACATCATGCAATAACAACATTTAATATTATGACTGTAAAAATAAAAAAATCTTTTGTTTTTATTTTAAAAAGTAAACTTTGACCTAATTCAAGACTTAAGGGACACAACCAACAACCTCCTGAGGTAAACATAGCTCCTAAAATATGATATTTGTTGTAAACTGAAGCCAGCAGACTACAGACACATGCTAGAGGTACAGTATGTTCAAATTGAGGCGCATACTTCAAATACACAGTGCATCTCTTGTAAAACATCTTTGGTATGATAAAGGACAATGTCAAATTCTTTGCGCTCTTCACAGTCCAGTTTAAGAAAATAACGAATTAAAAATAAGGCATGATTGCAATTACAAACTATAATCATACGGAACTACATCACAACATATATTGCAATAGAGACGTTATCGTCTTCCCCAGGTTACCTCATGTCATTTGCTCTACTTAATAAATTTAAACTTTTCCGATCAGTTCTGGAAATGAATGCAAAATAAGTACATAAATAAGCAATCATTCGATACAATTCCTATTAGATAGGAAGCTCCAAAACATTGTATCAGCTACTTTCATACGACCCAGACAGAATGAGCAAACTGTGTTTTATTAACAAATGGAGAGAGGAGGGCGCCTAAAAGCTTTTTTGAGTTCCCAGCCCACCATTAAGGCCTTGAAGCTTTCTGAATTAAACAGAAGCCAGAGGAACAACACTGGTTAAAATTTCAGCAGATGAGGCTGAACTTTACCAGTTCTTGCCAGCTGGGGTAAAAAATTAACACGCTTTTCAAAATTTAGGCCACTGGTGCCTTTCAGAGCAGAGGGCAGAGACTAGAAAAAACATCCAGTGGTGAGAAGATGAATGGGGAGCTGCAGCAGCTCGTTTCTCTTGAGACCTAAAGGACTCCCATCTGGTCTGGTTCAGTCAAGATCTGTGATTATAAAGAAAACGTGACCAAGTCTGCTTTCATAAAAGTAGGCTGGAGAAGGCTTCCTGAAGAGGAGAGGAGGAGTTTAGTGTCCATAAGGGCGCTTCAGGGGGTTTGAGTGATAAGAGAATTGAAGAGGGCGATTGAGAAGAGTTTGGAGAGTCAGGCCAAGCAGCCCCCAAGGGAGGAAGTAACGCTGAAGGGGAAAAGAAGAGTGAAGATGAGAAGATAGAAGACTGTAAAAGCAGAACGTAAGAAAGCAGCAGAGACGCAAATTGACCCAAATCTACTCCAACTACATAGGCTCTAGTTAATATGGCATCAAATGATTCAAGCTGCTTATACCCCATCAGGTCTGCACAACACATATGCAATCCTGCATGACATAAAAAGAACCAATAAGTGGGCGCCTGGCGACCTGGAAGTTAGTTAGTTAGCGTGCCCAATGTGTAGTCCTTGAAAGCGGGCAGCCTGGGTTCAAATCCCAAACTATGGATCCCATCCCACATTTTGTTACCCCTCTCTCTCTCTCTCAGAGTTCCGACTATCGAAAAAGGCATAAAAAGTCCCCCAAAAAAGAACATTTTAACTAAGTAACAATTAAGAGACAAACTCCTGCCACTAATCATGCACAAGGGCACAAATGAAGCATAATGTCTACAATAATATCTTACAGCCAAATCTATACACAATACAACATTAAAAACTTTACAGAGTAGGATGCCAATGTCATATTAATCTAATACAGTCGCTCTCTGTTTGTAAAATATGCTGCTGTCCTTGATAAACTTGACCCTGGTTGGGATAGGTCATATGCTGCCAGCCTGGCCCTTTATATGTTAACATGCCCATGGCCAGACCAGGAAACCCTGGTTTAACCTAACACGTTGATATCCACTCTCATGCTTTGTATTACCTTTTAGCACAATGGCCTTGGTTAGGGATTGTGAAGCAAAACTAATGAAAAAGGCATCCTGAGTGTCTGACTCACTTTGTAGAACAGGCCTCTATGTTTTGCCTGTTCTGTTAAACAGTTAACATAAATAACAACATGGTGTAATTACACCTGTAAGACATTTTAAAAGAGTGTGTGGTATATCTTACAAGTAAACTGCAGCCTTTAGGTTAAAATCTCAGGATAGCAAATTAGAGTATGGATTAGAAATCCATACTCCTGTGCCCTTAAGTCCCTATTTTGTGGTCTCAGAACAACCAGCACAGCGTAACTTACTGGTGAAATTACCCGGCTAAAACCTAGTTTACAGCATGCAAAGTGTCACTCAGCTCCCTGTTTGGTGATTAATTCAACTATACTTCTTGAATATGCAGCGGGGAACAAATCAAAGTGAAGTGTATGGGGAGCGGGTTAAAATAAAAACTACAACAGCTAGAAGTTGTGTTTTAATGCTGGGTTAAATATGAGTTTTAAAAAACAACATTTGTTGTTGTTTAAGAAAAGTTGCTTGTAAAACAGTGAGCATTAAACCATACATTATAATAGGTGATTCTTGCAGTATCTTTTCCAAGCCTGCGTTACGCTGTGTTACATTTTTCTTTCAGTTCATTAAATTCCTGCAGCCACTTGAAGACATCAGGACACATATGTTGATGAATCCAAAACATCCTCCTCTATCACGCTTTGCCAACCACTGTGATTTAATACAATCAACACTGGGCTAAATAATCCTACAAACTGCTGCACACATCCGATGAATACAATCACACTCTGCACGAGCAGTCAGATATTCTGGAGAATTCATCTTCCTTTCTCATTGTTGTTGCCAAAAATACAGCATTTCATGTTTTAGTGTTACAATAAATTAAGAAGAGCTCCATAATTTTCTGGAGCTGTTGTCATAATGCATTCTAGTGATCATCAAAGCTATTGAAGAGTAATGAGACCAGAGATGTGACGGTCTGAGACACATCATTATCACATCCTCCTATCCTCATTAAACCTTCTCCAGCCCTGTTGTACCAACAAGAAGCGAATGTGCTTAGAGACCAAGAAAGCAGGTGCACTGACCTAACACTGCAGACTGCAACTGAACATAAAGTGAAGTGGGACAGTGGGACATGAACTGTGGGAGCTTGTGGGAGCAGAGAAAACACAATTTCAAAGATTATTCAATAAGAAAACAGGCATTTTACCTTAAAACAACCAGCAGCACCCAACACATGTAGAGGAAACACTACAGTGTACAAGCAAATGTGTAAACTATGAATTCTGTGTTTTTGATTACATCCCTCATTCATAAGTCAAGCTAAGCTAAACAATGTTCATATAAACTGGTGAACTCCCTGAGGCTGTGCTGACAGACAGGCTGCTTCTGTTGCTGTGGTGTTTTAATCAGCTAGCCTATTCTGCGCTGCTAACAGTTACAGGCTAAAGAATCAAAACAGTTACAGATGTCATTTGCTATAAAACAAAAAGAGCTTTCCACCACAAACAGTCTTAATAAGTGTTACCAAGTATAACATTTGTAATTTAACTTTGGTGCAATAAAAAGTAAAATATTAGAACAGAGGCAACATAACAGACGAGAAAGCAGTGGTGTCAAATGTCTCAGATTTGATATCAAACTTCATTCATTTGGGTTAATGAACTTTTTTCACATTTATAAACTTAGACCTGTGTCAAAGCAGCGATGAGACAAGAATCTAGACATTGCTCTATCCTGAATGCTTCTTCACAAGTTAATAATTACCAAGGTACAGTTGACACAATGGAGACTAGCAGCCTTCTGAATATGTTGAACAATTCACAGCAGAAGAATCTGCAGAGACATTTCTGGAAACTAAAAAGGATATTTGTTTGCATAGTTTCTTTAAAGACAGGATTCATATCATGATGTTCATTTTGTTGTGTTGTTGAATTGAACAGGTAAGTTAAATACATTTTAGTCTCTTTCCTCACACGCATTTTACTCCAGTGTTCATTTTCAGTATTAGATTTTCATCCAGAATGTATTATCAGTATTCAGCTCAAACAAAGTCTCAGCATGTCAGGCATAGCTGCTGCTTTTGGATGTTGTCCACAGGTCATCAAACGTAAAACATGTCTTACGAACTTGGTACTCCTCTGTTACGTGACAAAAAGCTTCTAAAAACACATCTGTAGACCGGCCTTCTTATGATTCTCCATGTTTGCCTTGTTTTGGTGTGTTTACTGTTGTGTTTAATGACAAATTGTCTTTTGTTGCTGTACTAGTGAAGCACTAGTGCAGTGCCTTGAGGTTGTCTGTATTATTTAGAGAGCATTGTTGTTTTAGTTTGCCATGCTTGTAAAACAGACATCCCCAACAGCCTATAACTTCACTGGATGAATTGGGAATTTAAAAAAACAACCTTTTTTTTTTTACTTCACACTTTAATACATAGCTTTGTAAAAAAAAAAAAAAAAAAGAAAACTCAGTCAACATTTTCTCTATCTTTATGTTTGTGCTTTACTATTTATTTTTGTTAATGATACCTTGCTTGCTGGCTTGTAATGTGAGTCAGTAAACACACTAGGAAGGGTGTTAAGATCAACACACTATAAGCACAAGCCATGACAGCAGTGATATAATTCAGAGCTACAATCTGCTTGAGGAATGCCCCGTCATGTCAGTACATGACCACCAAGCAGCACATTGACATCCTGTCTTTCTCCACTACCAACACTCACAGCTATCTGCAAACACCTCACCAAAATACCCCAGTGCCCACATCCTGCTCATCATTTTCACACAGGACTAATGTAGTGACTTCATCGTGATACAAGAGCCATTTCAGCTGTTCCTGTGAGCACACAAGTTACTAGGTTAAGTTAGAATCATAGTTGAGCTAACTGTGTCATGCTGTCAAGTACAATAATACTGCACTCCACTGCTGAAATCGAACATGCCCGAGCCGAGGGAGCTTGGGCAAGATGCCAAAATAATGAGCTTAGGCTCCAACAAACAGCAGTATGATTTATTGTGTATACAATCCTTCCAGCTATATTTTAAAGCTGAAATTCTTAAAAATGCGACATCAAAAAAGCTCTGACAGGACAGGAGTCACGTACTGTTTGCAGATTATGCTTGTAGTGAGACACATAAACCGTGGCTGTGAATTTCTAACTGTTCACAGCTCTTGATTTAAAAAAGGGCAACCTGTGGCACCATGAAGCGAAAAATCATTTTTTTTTCTATTCTTCATGAAATAACAAATTGTTACAGATATACTGAGAAACTACGAGGTGGTGAAAAACTGTGTCCTTTGAAAAATGTTTCATACTAGAATAAGACAAGACTCTTACTGAATAAAGCAGAGGCAATTGTTCCCCAATACTGAGAAAGTAATGTAGTTTACCTAGATGAATATGTAAATAATATTATCATGTTCTTCAATCAAATTGTTTTATTTTGGAGCTGACACAACCAGCTGTAGTGTGCTGTGACTGCAGAGAAAAAAATATGTGAGAGCATATCATGAATGTATATAATTGATTTTTTAATTAAATGATCCACAGCTGCTTCATACAAACATATTTTATACAGCAATATAAATAAATTGTGGCAATACAAATGAACTCAGGCTTAAACAGCATAAGCTGCTTGCATTGTTCAGGTCATAAAAGTGCACTCAACTCATGGTTATTGTATTTCACACAGCACTCAAAGACAGCTCAACCAGCATGTGGTATGCTCCCCTTAGGAATAATTAGGTAATTATACATGGATTTAGGAAGTGACCAACAATCATATCCTAACATTCATCTAAATAGGAACAAAACTGTCTGTAGTACGTTCTAAAATGAAGGATATTTAAAATATTCTAGGCAGGGTGTTTAATAATAAGTGGGAATCTTTGTTAAAATAAAGCAGAAGTTGAAGCAATGACAAGCTGCAGTTTGAAAAGGTCACCACTCTCTGGAAAGATTTTGTGCTCAAATCGAGGTCACCACATAGTCTTCAGAACAAAATCATTCAACCCTAACTTTAAAAAAAAAGTAAACGATAGAGTATGCTGGGTCAGACTTTGGCATTTAATGAACCTCAGTAAATGACTTGCTGGAGCAGTTGTACATCCTCTATTCTTAAAAAGCCAATAATAAAAACTCAGTTAGTGCTATTCCATTGTACTTAGTGTCTACAAAAATAAATAATATAACTAACTCTTTCCCCCAAACAGCTAGAGCCACATCTCTGTGGGCAATAAGAAAAATGACATAGGATTGCTGTGACCATAGTAAGTTGTATCTAAAGCCTCTGTTTGTATGTCTGTCTCTCATTACGCTCTTCCTCCGCGGCTTATGTCTCTCGTCTTCATCCCTTTCTGTCCTTATGGATGCAGCTGTGCTTAAACATCGCCACAATTCCACTGTCAGTGCACTGTCAGCCCTCATCAGTATCAAAAAGTAATGGAAAATTGCATTACTGTACAATAGCAATGCTCACTTTCTATAGGGGCACATGTTTTCTAGACACAAACCGCATAGCGAACACCCTTCTTACAACTTAATACCCCCTTAAGCTGTCTCTGTATCTTAACATAGAGTTACACATGTAACATGACCTTTCCTGACTTCCATTTGTCATGTCAGGTAATTATGTGATTCAACTAATCTGGCACATTATACTTCATGTTAAACTATCATTTTAACACTTTTCCGATGCATACACATACAAAATGAAAACAACATCCAAAAGGTTGATAAGCTGGGGTTGTCACTTGTTTCCAGAGAGGCAAGGAAGGAGTTTCAGGTTAATTTGATGTTCCACTTACGCCGAGTTTGCCCTCTGCTGCATCTCCCTCCTTTATCCAATAATCTCACAAGGTGCACCCACTCCAATGATACTGCAGCCGGCCAGGCAAAAAAGGGGAACTCCAACGTGGAAAGCAGCGCAAAGGCAGCTCTAAATCCATATAAGTCATGATGATGTGACCCTTCTTTTGCCCTGATACAGTCATCTCCTGTTTCTAGGCTCAATGAGCAAAATCCTTGTAAGTAAGATGAGCGGGAGGAAACGGAGATGAAGCCTGACAGCCCACATGCATTTAGGCGCCGTAACTAATTTAAGGGAAATTTAAGGATTATTTCTGGTTCCATTATCGCGTAGGTGCTGTCCCGAAGAAGTTGATCGGAGTCTGAAGCAATCTGCCTCCCAGTAGTCTTTGCTTTCATCTCATCCTGCGCTGACTCTCTCTTTTTTATCCTTCTCTCTTTCTCTCTCATAAAGCCTTGCATCATGAGCGTGAGCGTGCTGCCTACTGGGGTTTTGAAGCAGTGGGACAGAAAGGGAAGGGAGTGGTCTCTTTGCAAACACAGAAAACTGTGAGAATACATATTGATGTACTGTCAATGAATGCTGACATTAAGACCTGTATTAATGAAATCCATTCACACAAACGTTTTATGCTGCTTCAACCATGATTGCGTCAAACATGATGACATGAAGCTCTTTGGACGCCAGATTTTCAATGATATTTTAATCCCACCAACACACACAATTTTTTAAGTAAATGATCGAACACCAGAAATTTCAATGTTAACACATTATGTGCACTTACCAAGCTGCAGCCAAAAGACTGCTTTTCAAATTGTGTAATTATGTTTGTGTCATTGAGCCTCGTAAATGGAAATAGAATAAGTTAAAGAGCTGTAGAAAGCCTGACAGCAGCTGTGCATCAGTTTTGCTTTGCATGTGATGAACTGCCACAGCTTGTTACCTCAGCCTGGGCAGGAGAGTGACAGCACACGGGGTTCGACTTTAACTGTACAGATGGAGAGATGATAACGAGTCATCCATGCATCTCCAGCCTCATTCAGCCTGAACATAAACCAACCACCATCATTTTAAAGGCCAGACAGACACACAGGGACCAAAGCAGACATCTCTGCTTTCCTGTTGTGAATCAGCTACCCTGAAATAACATCATTACATCAGTGAAAATATGCTTCACTCTCATCTACCCATACAATAATCCTCCTGTGTGCTTTGACTTTTACAAGCAGGTGTTTAGTAACAACATTTGCTTCCTGTAGAATTTAAACCAAAATGTATCATCAAACTTAAAATTTACAAGCGATAGACAGCACAGAATGAACAAGCTTCTGACTGTGCTGCTTCACAACTTAGAATTCTTTGACAAAACATTTTAAAGAAATACCTCTTCTTTACCTGTGCAGAAAGTCTGTGTAATTGTCGAGCTTGATTCTGAGCTCCCACTCCAACTTTTTCTACACAACGAAAAGCCACCTTATTCTTCAGCACAACTAACTAACTCATTCAATTAATAAAAACCTGGGTATTGTCGAACACGACTGAAATGCTCCTGAGGATCCCGTTAAGGCCACAATGAGAGGCTCAGAAGTCTTGAAAACAGGATGCACAAGAGAAAAGGCAGGGCAGTGTGGGTATTGGAAGGGCATGACAGGACATTGCATAACACACTGAAAATGCATGGAAACCATAAGTTTGGGCTTATCAATGCACAGCACCAAGCTTACACTAATAAAAGTGGAACTGGTATGTTAATCAATTGTGCTAGTAAACCAAGTCTACAGTATGTGCATCCTTGGCTAAATTAGTCAAGAGACAGAGTTTCATAGTCCATGAAGTTTTCTAGCCAAGGTACTGCAATCATTTCAAAAATGTGTGGCAGGAAATTACAGGATTAATGCTGATTGCAAGGTTCACCAACAGTCATCAAAAGTGTGTAATGATTGATCCAATCCCATTAATAAACCCCGGCTTTGTTATGAAGTGCTGTAACATTTTAGCCAAAAGAACAATCTCCTTCAGGGAATAACCCAGTTCTGTTATGCGACGTGATCCTTGTGCCATTTCTGACTTCCATTGTCTGTGCCACCCGTCACAAAGGGCAATAAGGTAGCATGGATAGTCAATTAACATTGCAGTTACAGATATGGTTCCTCCACCAACTGCTAAATCTGGTAAACTCATTCACATCGCCACTGGTCTTCAAATCCAACTTTTCTTTTCCCTTTTACTCCTTCCTCCAACCACCCACCTTCTTAGGGAAACCCTTTATGACTCAAAATCCTCTCTAATCTTCGTGGAAACTCAAAATCAACGACCTGTTTCTCAACGTGCTGTTTGTTTAAGCTCAGGCACTGGGCTTCAGATTTCTGATGGCAGCAGGAACGTGCACTGTTTTGCCACCTCACAACTCCACTTGTCTCATGTTTACTTATCATCAATGTGAAATTCTTATTGCAGAGCTGCAGCCATTGTTTATGAATGAAACAGTGTTGTACAGAGGTGTGAATGAATGTCACTGTTATTTGTATCTCTAACACTTGCCCTCCACAGCCCTCTGCAAGAGTGCCAAGTTTAGTTTTCACAGTCACTGTGCAACACACAGTGGGACCTATTCCAAAACTGTGGAAGTTTTCCACCATCACTCCTCCTAGATGCACTTCACAGACTGTTAACATTACTCAAAGGAATACAAGAAGAGTCTTGGAGCCAAATTACAGAAGGCCTACACGGCTAGCTACACAGCTGAATGGGCAAAGTGAGATTCAGAATCATTCAGGGTATTCAGCTGTGAATGTAACACTCATTTGTGCCAATCGGAGATTTGCCCCTGGCATATGCTATAATGGGAACAGTAAGAAAATGTGCATCATGAAAAACTAATGTATACATGTCATACATTAGACATACACTGGCAGTTTACAAACACAATGTGACACAAGATAAGTCCATTTTATGCCATAAGACATAGCCATGAGTTTATTGCCTCAAGGCCAGAGCTTTAGCAATGCTCATGACTGTGATGGATTTTGCCTGAATCCCTGTGTCAGGATTAGCCTTCATTTACAGGATAGTACCTCAAGATGAGACAGTGACCTCTCAGAAGATCTGCCCCTGTCCATCACAGTGGGTCAGTGGCACATCCTTAAGGAGGAACAGAAACTCTCCTTAACTGGGTCATCTTTGCAGGGCAAAGGAAGAACCTTATATCTTGTCTGTTCTCAAGAGGCACCCACTTCCAGACAAGAGGATGAATGACGGCTGTATGTCCGGATGTTAAAAGACCCTGTTACTGGCCTTACTTATGTTGCCAATGGGAGGTGTTCTCGTGAGAAAAACACACATATGTATGTTTATTACTTGTCTTAATGTTCATTGATAACAGTTAAATATTCTATCAAAAAATGTAAGCTTTGAATTCTTTTAGTTTTACTTAAGCATATATTTAGAGCTATACATCCTTTACTTTGTATATGATAAAAGTGTAGGCCTCATCTTGTGGCATCCACTTCACAACAACTATTAGGGAAGTTGCAGGCTAATAAACAACAGAAACTGTACAGAAATGCGGTCCAGTTTTCCAGTGCATCATCACCACTTTAAACAATTCACAAAACCACAAACACGAAATAGATGAAAAGCTTGTGTTGTGCATATGCCTTACACAACTTGGCTGTGTAAGACATCTCAGAGGAGGGCTGCTTTAGAGAGTGATTCTTTTTTACTCTCACCAGTGTGTAAAGTTGTGTGTTAGTGATTGTGGCAGAGAAACATTTGACAACAAGTCTGTCATTGTTAATCATGCAGGACCAAAGAAAATCAATGGCATTCATGCACAAGTGACAACTGTTCCACGGCCTCACAGAAAAACCTGCAAGTTGATAAACTGAAATCTAAGTGGAAACCAATGAGGAAGTCGGTCTTCCCTTGGGAAAAATACTTCTTCCACAGTTGTATTATATGAAAAAACACATGATTCTAGTGCTTAGAAATTAATCTAATTTAGGGTTGTTTGTACATTACCAGCACAGGCAAGACTGGTGATATGCTGGCCTTCCCCTTCCTCTGTAATCTGACAGGGAGATATAGGGTGGCTCCTAAAATAAAAGCTGAATCCACACTCCGGGCCCAGTCACTTTCATATTTTACAGCATGAGAGCCAGAAATGACAAATCTCAGCAGCTCTCTAATGAGACTTTAACAAATGGGATGGCTGTATTTAGGTTATTACAATACCAGTAAATATGCATTTGGACATGTGCCTTTGTGCATGCCTGATAAATTCATACACATTCTTATAATAAGGGATGCATACGAAACTACAATTATTAATGTGCATTCAATCCAAAAAGGTTGACAAAGAGCCTGCTATACGCTTCATTTGACTTTAATCACAAACAATATTTCTAACACATAATGTCCATTTAGGCAGAAGACTGTAAATTGGCTATTAGCAGACAATTGTTCAGCAAAGAAGCGACACTGAATTTCCCTTTAAATTAATTTAGATTTCCATCTACCAATATAAGGCACAGTGTTTCTGAAAATAATTAGGATAGTATTGAGATGACAAACAAGCCTTGCATGCTAGTATGTATGACACTACTTATCAAGGTCCGCCAAAGAAAAATGTATTTCCTCTTCGTTATTACAAATGTTTATGATGTTAGAAGGTTAATATAAGCTGTTCAATAAATCTAAATTCAATTGATTGACACATAGTATTAAAACAAATGAAAGGGGGTTATTTGTACATCCCTTGAATACAATGTATCCATACATAAATAACACCCCTTCTTAAACTAAAGTCTAAAGAATTAGTTATTTTGTGCAGAGCCCAAGATTCATACATGTCCAAACTATACATGGACCTCACTCAGGCCTGCAGTGAGCCTGATTCATCTTCTGAATCGTCAACACTAAAAATATCTTCTTGTATATATTTAATTATCTATAGTCAAGCTAATCAGCTGATTTCTTTATGCACAAAAGCTTACTTAATTCTTTAACCTGAACTAGGCAGTTTTGCTGTTATATGACTGAGTGAGGCTTTTTAAGTGTCTGGTATCTAACTTCTTACATGTTATCCAAAATAATACTGGTAGTAATGCACAATATGTTGTGTAGTAATTTTAAGCCATTTGTTAATACATTGTAAAAAAAAAAAAAAAAAGATCCAGAGCAAAAATAGTTGTTAGATATAAAATTTTAGCTTGATTAGTTGATGAATCATCAAATAGAGTACTTCTTTTAAATATTTTCAAACCAACTAATCACACAGTCTGTGCTGTAAGAATAACTCAAATCCTTTGTTTAAAGATGCACTTCAGTATACTGAATATCCTTTAATATTTGATCATTGCTAAATCAATTATTGATCAGGAAAAACAGACATTAGAACTGTCCTGTGGGGGTTTCAACAAAAAATGTGATTGTTTAATCAAATAAGGACTCAATGGATCATCAAATTGCACATTCCTTTACAAATTTTTCATGCTCAGACAAGGCTTGATTCTTCCAAAAGTTCCACTTGGCAATGCAGAAGAAAAACAGTAAGTGTGTGTGTGTGTGTGTGTTACTAAATAGTAATAACTTCATGTGCAAAAGTGTTTGTAATTGTCTGATGAAAGCTGTGAAGGTGCAGGAGTTCACACGTAAGTCAAGTTGGGACCACAAGTGTTTGTCAGCAGGAAGGACGTGAACTCAACAAGTTGTAAGGTGTAGTATTTTTTTGACTAGGTGTATACTCACTGGTTCGTAGGAGGTGCAGAGAGGGGGAATACCACCTCTTCTTCTTCGTATTCCGGTCCATCCTGCAGGTCGCTCTCATCCACAGTGCCACTGAGCCCCCCACAGCCTGGTGGGGGAGGAGGTGGTGGAGGCAGTGGGGGGAAGGCAGTGGGTCCATCCGGGCCTGTTGATGTGGGTGAAATCCGACTTACTGGACCCTCCGAAGTGGGAGAGCTGCAAACGCTGCCCACGGTCCCTGAGGTTGTTCCTTGGAAAGCTGAGTGTCCACCTCCTGCTCCGCCACTCCCTGTAGCGGACAGCACTGGCCCGGTCACATCCCCACCAGACACGGGATAGACCATACTCATGTCAGGAAGTGAGTCCGGAGAGGTGTTTGAATTCTGACGGAGGGCCGGTGCTGGTCCTTGTCCCAAGTCAGTCACACGCACTCTGCTCGGTTTGGGATAGTAGGGGAAAGGGGCCGTCTCCGGGCCTCCTCCGCCTGCCACCCCTGTCCCTGTGGTGACCGAGCCCGTATCCTCACTGCTGACCTCCGCAGCCATCATATTAACCAAATACGTAGAGGGGAAAAAGTCCAGAAGGGAACCTGCCCTTCCCCTCTGTTCTTACAACACTCCGTCAGTGTTTTGGGCTTCTGGAGAGACAACAACAAAAGTTTCTCAAAAACGCGTTCAGCTAAGCCAGCTAACGTTAGCCGCCAAGCTAACTTAGCTTACTAGCCCAGCTAACGCTAAGCAGCTCCGAGACACTTGATGAGTTCTTCCTCGCTATGTCTTCATCGTTTCCTGAGTTAAAAGTTCACAACAAATACTCTCGTGTAAACTAACTACAGTAACGTTAACAAAAAATAATGTTAAATCACCAATATTTCCTGTTTTATCAGCTCGGACTTTACCCACGGCACCAAGGCGGACCACTTGTCGGGGAGTGTTGTTTTATTGTCACTGTTGTGTGTAAACCCCCGTCTTTTTTTTTTCCAGTGTTGTTGTTGTTTTCTTTTCTTGAGAGTTTCTCCAGCACGTCAAAAATACATCCCACAAAACGTCCCGGTTCCTGTCAACCAAGTTCCCAGAAACGTATGTTGCGAACTATCGTGGACCACAGTGAATTATTGTTACGCTAAGTTCGCCTTTATTTCTAGGTTTCAGGGCTGGTGGCTTGCCCGCTGCTGCTGCTGCTGCTGCTGCTGCTGCTCTCTTTCTCCCCTCCCTCTCCAGGCAGCGTGCAGACACAGCCAAGTGAACACAGAGCGGCACCGGCTCCATCCATGATATCTTCTATCGGTATTCGAGGAAATCGGGGCTTCAATCCTAACTTTTTATGCAGCTACACAACAGGTGATAGTGTTCCAATTTCTTAAAGATAACAAATACAACTCGCAATGTTTTGATAGTGTTAAGAGAATAGATGCAGGGCAAGTTGATAGGATTTCAGATCAGCTTCATCATCACTGTTTTTACCCTCACTGAGCTACATTGCCTTAATCTGTTGCAAATCATAATTATATTAACCTTCTGTCTTTGCTTCAATCTAAGATTCTCTTTTTGGGGCAATGAACAGAAATATTTTAAAACTTATGGATTGGCATCAGTGAATCATCCCAGCTCAGCAGTATGCATACTTATTATTCTTTCTAATTAGTATTATAAATGCATGTAGTGGGGTTTTTAATCATTACTTTGACAACATTTTGGCTCAGATTTTATGATTAAAAAGTCTAAATTTTTCCCCCAATAAATCTTATCTAAAAGCTTAATTTGAATTGTTTGACAGTATGAGGACGGTGAAAGTTGTTCGGGATGATTAGTGGACATTGCATCTGGACAGGACCCCTTAACATACAAGCAAGGAAACCAATATTTCCTTTTTTTTATTATTGTTTTTAATAATGCTCGTCATAGACATAGCCACAAGAAAAACACTGACCGACTGACGACTAAAAAAAGATAATAAGATTTAAGGCTGCTGATGTACATTGGTGTCTGACTCCATTTAAGCAGACTACAAAATAAGTGTAGAAAAACATTCAACTGCATTTTTTTTTTGCAAACTTCTAATAAGAATACAATGGAAATTTTAAAAGTTCAGTTAATTTTAGAGCTTAGAGCCTAGAACATACATAGACAGAGACAAAGGCAACTCAATATAAGACAGAAGTTGGTCTTTAATGCGATATCTGGATTAGCTTTGAACGCCCTTTTTAGATATTAATTTTCTGTTTGCGGGCTGGAAAGTTGACTCGTAAGCTTGAGTGGGTCAGCCATGGGCTTACGATGGCCAGATAGAGCTCAAATAGTGTGGATTAGCAACAGCAGCAGTGATGCAGCTGCCATCACATTTTTACCTCCACAATGATCCATCTTGGAGCAACTCTCAGGGTAAAAAAAAAGATGTCAAAGCAGGTCTAGATGTCTCCTCCACTTTGCTCAGCCCTGTTTTAATCTCTGTCTGAGTCATTTTCTAAATTTTTGAACCCTCGTTTTTCTGTTCCCCCTAGTTTTTCCTACTGTGATTTGACAGTCCTTCCTAGGAAGATGGAAAGAAAGAGCACTGCTCAATGACATCTGCTGTCAGCCTCCATCTGTGTATCCAAATCTTCGCTGATCTGCTGTGTTCTCTGATCTAATGTGAGTGACATCCAACCATTACTCCCTCCTCTCCTTCACTCTCCCTGTTGTCTCCTGACAAATGGATACTGACATCAGCATGACAGAAGTGCAGGAGCCAGGGTGTTATGAAAAACTACATTACCACTCGGAAGGAAGCACACCTTGCATCCCAGTGGGTCACCAAAGAAGCTAATGCCAGTGTTCACCGAAGCACCGGCTTTCCCTAAGTCCTGTGACTCAGAAGGTCGGTGAACTGTGAAACTGAAGACTCACATTGACTTGACATGTATCCATAAAAGCCACTCTACTTGAAACGCAAAAATACTCAGATGTAAACATGCAAACAAACATGCACGAATCGACGTAGTCAAGCATGCTTATGGAGAAAATAGAGTACTTATGTGTAAGTGGGCTCTTGAAGAGGCACAACAACCTGTTTTTTGTTCACCAAGATAGCATTGCCATCACATTAACTGTATTGCCATGCTTTTGATTTCATTGCCAACCTGTCCTCAAGTGGCCTTCTGTGGTGGCCTATCTCTGTCTCTGTGTGGCAGTGTGACTGAGTCCTGTGGATCCTCACATACTGAGTATAATGAGATTGCAGACAGGATGTGGCTAATCTCCTTTCCCTGGCACGCACAATATGATATGGCTACTTCATACCTGCTGAGAGGTGCAGTATCCACTTTCTACCCTGTTTGGCTAAAGACACTGCCCTGACGGAGTGTGAAAAAAAGAGAATACCTGGAAAGGTTAAATAATTGAGTTTAAAACCTTGCCTGCATATTATGCAATCTCATCTATATTATGTAAACCCTCATGTACTTGCATCTTTTTTTTTTTTTTTTTTTTTACCTCTGTATGTGAGTTATTTGATAGCTGTAAGATGAGTGTGTGAATGAGATCAGCAGGGCCGCTCTGCTTGTGCTGCTCTGTTTCACCATAACTGCGTTGTCAGATCTAAGCATGGACACGGATTTGAGGAACATGGGAACTGGACTGGGTGTCAACTGAGGGCTGTCATACATATTCATTTTAATCTTATCATAACACTTCAGGACCTTTAAAGACAGCACATGGGAATATCTCTAAACCCGTACGCCTTTAAAGCCAAATGTTTTTTTTTTATTGCGACGCATCTCTTGTGATGTGATGTGAAACAGCATCATTATTTCTCTTGATGTGACTCATGACAAAAGCCTCCTTGTTGATAGCTGTTGATGACAGAGTGATGTGGAAAGATTATTTTAGCAACCAAAGTTTGAGTGTGTGTCAAACCTTTCATCCGGTGTTGTTAGCATGTGTAAAGGAAATGTCGTACATTAGAAACAAAATGAGTGTGACAGGCTATAAGCAGGCACGTGGACTACCTTTCTCAGCCTGTGACACCTACACAAGCACACAAACACCTTCTATAGCTAAATGTTTATTTATTTTGTCAACCATCTCACCCCTTGGTGTCTCATTTAAGTGCTGAAGTCACGAGTGTCCGAGGTGGAGCACACACATTATCGCATAATGTTCTTCTGCCTTCTGTTCCCTCGGTTCAATCCGACTTGTAGACACACCATACCTTGTGTGAATAAATAACAAGATGAACATAAAAGTTTAAAACAGGAAGTGAGTGACACATGGATGGATAGCGTGAGCAAAGGTCCTCAGGACTGGTGGGCTCAGACATTCATGGGATTTATGAAACCATCTAATGCCATGTCAAATGTTAACCAGATGCTTAAAGTTTAATGTTATATGTGAATTTCAAGATGTGGCATTAAACTTTAAATTGTCATCTTAAAAAAAAAACTCCAACCAGCATGCATCTGATATAGGTCCCAGACACTGCCATGATGTACTCACTCACCTTAAAATCTATTGAATGCATGAAAGCTGCATGGATTTACTCATGCAATCCTATAAGAAACAGCACTAATACAAGTTATCTTTGGGAATATACTTTCTATAATTTATCTATAGCACTTAAGTGGCATGTTATCAGTGCATCATGATATTGTTGGATATAGCTTTCAATTGCAAGTTCTAGATTTTACCTTTTTTCTGTTTAATATCAGAGAATTCACATGACTGCAGGCCCCCCTTTTGCACAAGATATTTATTATGCTGCAGGAGGCAGCAGGTCCCTTTGTCACTAAACAAACTGCTTTTTGTTTGTCTCTGTGTGTATGAGGTGACTTGTCATCGAGTTTTGTGGTGAATATAAACCAGAGAGCCTGAATGTGAAAGGGGTGTGCTCTATATCTGTGTCTGTGTGTGCAGCCCGACTTGCATTGGTTTCCCTGTCTGCACACTTGTCTTGTAATATTCTAATTGATGCTGGATGAGGCTTTCACTGGCGTTGCCTTAATGTGTGCAATATGTGCCCAGCCTGGCCCCGTTGTGTCACTGAGCTGCTAATGTGTTCAGCAGGCTATGGCACAGACTGCTGCTCTGAACCTCCTGCAGTCTCCCACGGGGAGTTGGAGAAAGGAGGCAGATGGGGAGGCCGCTGTGGGGCTTTATTTGTGGATAACTGCAGGTTGTTTGTATATGTGGAGGGGTAGGTACACACGTATTCAATTAATGCATCCGCATAATCATAAAACAGTGTGCTATTATGGATGAATTTTACAGATAAATACTGCAGATGGCAGAGTCCTTACAGCGGACTAATTTACTGTTTTCTGCAACAATAGACACTGGAAGCCTTTTCTTTTCTGACAATAACGGTGGCCGTGTGAGTGGGAAACACTGACCAGAAAAGCTCTCCTACTTTCACTGAGGTTCAGGGGGCTGTTTTTCACTTTCTTTTTTCAGAGGACAAGCGGGGGAGTTTGCAGCTGCCACTTCGATTGCACATATGGGCAGAGTGGTGGTGTGATGGGGGTGGGGACAGAGAGCACATGGTCCTCTCAGTCACACTTTTATGGTGGTAGAAAATGGGCAGCTCCATGCAATGCACCACTTTTGTATGCCTGATATGGCGATCATTTCGACACGGGAGACTGAGTAAACTCTGCACTAGGCTGGGTAGATAATAGAGGCTATTCTGGAGTAACTCTCGGGCTGCTGTCCTCTATCTATCTTACAATGAGTGACACAGCAGGATCAGAAATGTGGTGTCTGAATGTCTTATTGTTTCTAATAATAAAGACACATTTGCACATCACTGGAGAGCTGCTCTGCACACAGATATTTGTGTTTTTGTTTTTCAGAGATTTTTTTTTGTGACTTATTTTGAAGAACATGATTGAAGAGAAATGTAGTTCAAGTTGTCACAACTTTATTTCTAGATTCTTGTGATTTAAAAAAAGAAAGAGGGTAAACTAAGACACATCAGTTCCTGCTTTAAAAATCCTTCCTTCTCATTTCCATTTTTGACCTGATTATCTCATCATCAACCTTGCTGTATCTACTTCTGTCATTTTGTGTTAATGTGTTATTTGGCATCACTTCAACTAATAGACTGATACTACAATAATTTAAAAAAGAGGTACACTCAACAACCATTGTCATGATTGTGTAAATTTGTGTAGTTTGTTGTCATGCTTTGTCATATTGTTTTTGAAAGCATGCTTGTCCGTCCAGATGGGCTCTGCAGGGAATTAAGAGCACTCAGGCACAAGCTGAAAGACAACTGATACTCCACAGACAGACTACTATTACATCTAATGGACTGCATCAATAAGAGAAAGCTACATTCAGCCTGAGGTCTCAAAAAAAAAAAGATTTTACAGATTCAAGTTAATAAGCCTAATTCACTTGGCAGACATTCAGATATACAATGCTCACAACTTCCCATTTTATATGACAAGCCAATTCCCCTTGTTCTGCAGGATTAATATTTGAAGATAAAAGGCTGGGAATATAAAAGAGGGTTGAGTGAAGGATGAAGACCTTCTACTATATGAAAATGCACTGCGTGGCTCAGCGCCCGTGTTGGAGGTTGATGATCAGATGATATCACTCAGGCACTGACGGTCTGGGCGGTTCCTTTTTCCCGTCTAGGGCTACCATGAGCGATGGACAGCAGCTCCCTGGGGGCCAATGAAATGGGTTTGTCATCAGAGGCACAACCTGTAAAAAGTTACTTACAAATATCAGACCCGTAAAATTGCACGTTGTTTGAACCTGTGTGCCTTTGAGAGAAGGAGACCTCCATTACAGTATACACAAGCAAACAATTCAAAACCAATCCACACATGAGTTAATCCTCGTTACATTAAGTGTTGTTATGATCACACAACTTGAACTAAAAAGGACAAATACCTACTGCATATTCATCCATCAAAATTCAACATCGATGTCGATGACCTCAATACCAATCAGTCAAATTGTATCACCTCACTTAAACAGGAAGAGCATCGCCAGAGTTCTTTTTTATTGCCAGCAGCTACTATGCTTTGGTTTGCTGCATCAGATGATGAGTCACAGCCCAAATGTGGTTATCCCATCCATCCATCCGGACACGCAGGCTGACACCAGAAGCCACTCACTGCTTTCCAGCCTATTTGTGCAACAGCTGAGACACAGCAGAGTATCCACCGAATGCATGACGTCATTTTCACGCCTATATTTGTAATATAGGCGTATCTCTGGCTAGATTGTGCTATTTGCCACCTCTTTTATTTCTCATTAATTTCCCTTTTTTTTTTTTTGCTGTTTTCTGCTCACATCTCTATCTCTGCATGTCTTGGTGTCCCTTCCTCACCTCTCTCCAGCCCCTCAGGCCATGGCAACATGTGCTTTGCAATCTGCTGCCAGCCCCGGTGCTCGGCTGTCTCCCTTAGGCCTCCCCATCGCCCTCCACCCTCCCCATGTGCTTTTAGGCCCCCTCTGTTTAATTCATGAGCTTCCTGTGGCTCCTGTCATGTCTCATCTGGGCCACAGGAAGGCGGAGTGTAAATAATGGAACATCCCCAAAGACATGTTCAATGCTGACTGTCACAGCAGCGCACCATGTGCTCCCACGGAGAGGAACAGGACAACAGTCTGTGCTCTGCGCCTCTTAAACGCATATGTTGTGCTTATAACGGGATTTTGACACATATGGTGAACAGAACATGCAGATACAGTATGGGCTGCTGGCATACATAATGTGCTATGTTTCTCCTCTCAGATTTGTTTATACTGTGCAGCATATACACAAACATGTTTCTTACACAAATGAACACACATGACTTTTTGAATGTATGTAACAGTTATATGTAATCAGTATATTGACAGGCTGGACGGACTGCTTTTTTCCAATGGGCTACATGACCGGAGAAAGCTATATTTATCGAACATACTTAACATTCTCTCAATACTACAATCGTTAGCATTGACCACCTCTGGGCATTATTCGCAGCAGAGGTGGTTCCCAAGCAGCATCCCATCAGCGATCTTCTGTTGAATCTTTCCTTAACCCCCATAACAGGGATACCCAGATCAATACTGTTCTGAGACAAAATAAGATATCAGGGCAGCGGTAGGGAAGCGAGGCCCTCACAGGGCTGGAAAAGTCTTTAAAAATGATCTGCTTCATAAGCTCAGTTGAGCAAATCCTCAAACACAACACAGATCTCTTTGTCTTGCTCAAATATGTAGCTTTAGGTTATTTGTTTTTGTGTGCATCAATAAGGAATGGCTCAGCCTGGATAGGATAGTAAAGCTCTTGGAGCTAAACGTAGTGTCTCTATAATTCTTTGCTGCATCATCCCTCACTCTGCAAGATTTCTCTGTTATCGATGTTCAGGGCGTCAGGAATTTTTATAACCGGCTATAAATTCAGCACGAATTGAAACGACAGCTGAAGGCTCTGATACAAAAACTGAATCAGCTGCGGAGTAAAAAAAAAATCAACTGAATCTGCCTTAAATCCAAGCTGACAGCCTTTTTTACCCCTCAGTGTGATGGAGAAAACTACAGACCCTTTACATATCTGCAGGGGCTGGATGTTCCAGACACATTTGGAAAGTGTGCGCATGAGTGTGCATTTTTACAATCTTGCTCACACAGTCCATGCAGACCACAGTATAATGATATCCGATATGTAATGGACTGAGGCATTCAAAATAATTAAACTGTTATTTTCCATAGAGCTGAAACTAATTAAGATCAGAGTTGTGTTTACATGAATGGAGTTTAAATAGGTTTCCATTTCTATGTTGTCGAGGAGATGGCAGTAGATCTCACCAACACATAAAATCTCTAAGGGATAACAATCTGGTAACACAGCATGTCTTTATTGATCTGTTTTATATACAACAAATCCACTACTTAGGCTCACTGTGTTTTACAATCACCTGTGTAACCCCCCACTGCTCAACACTGAGGTGTGTGTTGTTTTATTCTGCTTGATCTGTTCCCCTGTGGCTGTTTGTTGCAGCCCATTTGTAATGTACATAGTAGATTGTGTGTGTGTGTGTGTGTGTGTGTGTGTGTGTGTGTGTGTGTGTGTGTCTGCTTATATCTCTCTTTCCTCCGCAACTATGTTACTGAATTTGTACGGCCATATTTTGTCTTTTTAAAAATATATTAATGACATATTAACATCAACATATATACCAAACACATTTCAAAACCCAAAACCAAACACTTGCACTCACGTCACACACGCACATACATTTATACCAGGGGAGGAGGTTTGTGAAGGACACAAACTCATACATATTGTTACATTTCATCCACATGTTAAATGCAAGACACCCATAATAGGATTATGCAAAACAGAATGGGAAACACAGCAATCAGTGGACAGATTTAGGAAGTTAATGGTTGTATTTGTTCAGTGGCTATAAGATGAGAGACATCCAACAATCACAAACCTTCCAGAAAACAATGTCTTACATCAAAAAACTAACATTAATGGTCGACCGCGTGCCCCATTCAAAAACTGTGTCCCTGAGTAATATATCATGGCAAGCAGGGTTTTATATTTTATGAGTGGCAGAACTTGAATTGACAAGTTTTATAAAGGTGCAATGGTAGACTGGTATCTATCCATGGTGTATTCTGTCTTTCATCAGGTGTGTGTGTAGATAACTGATGGATATATGCACGCTGAAGGAATCCAGGCGGTTGAAAACAATGATTTCATCGGCTTTAAGTATTTTATTGATCATTAAATCTCAAATAGTTATTTTTTGACATTATTGAATGGAGTTTTACAAAAGTTTATTCATGATCAAACAGTCGATATGGGAGTTGGATTGTTTTGATCCCACACGTGCATTATGTTATGTATGACCAACTTTACACATAAAACATAAACATACATTTTCATTTTTGGTTGCCTTAAAGTCCCCATGAAACAGAACATCAAGAGTTACTAATTGCCATGCCGTATTTCCAATTAATGTGAGATAGAACCAATCACCAGATAGAAGGCGGGGCATAACGTTGGGATGAATTTGATTGGATTGTTAACTTCAACAAATCTATTAGTAAGCGTCTCTGAGTGCAGAATGACACATCAGACATTGAAATGTTTTATAGGAAGAGAAAATACATTTATTTAGGCTAAATGTAAAAATACTTGTTAATGCTAAATTGAAATGTATTTGGCAGATAATGGCAGAAAAGTGAACAAAGTGAACAAGAACACTGGATTAAAACCGGGAAAATGTATTTTTTATTTTATGGGGGACTTTGATTGAACATGTTTGCCCAAAAGGCAGGCCCACTGTTTACTTATTTACCAATTAGGTTTGTTACTGGACAGTTTTTAAGGCTATACATATTGTAATTATTATTACAATGCTGATGAGACATGAAGCCAATGTAAAAAAAACGAAAAAAATAAAAAACAAGGGTTGAATTATTTGGCATAATTTGTTTAACAACAACTCTGATTTATAAGAAAGTATGTGAATAAATTAGAGCAAGAACAATGTTTTGCTGCATTAAGACAAATCTCCTTCCTTGCACTACTGTCTTAAATTTCCCAAAGCTGCAGTGGCAGGAAGTAGAGGAGGGGAGGAGGGCGCTTGATGAAGAGACCTCTGCATGCCAAGAGAAGCCGTTTACACAGCAGGTTTTGAAGTTACGACGGTAGCTGCTAATAAACTCACACACTGACTTTCCAATCCGGCTGTAACATTGTGTTTGATTCCCTCAGCTGTGTTGGCTCTCCAGTTTCCCCAGCGAAGCTCTCAATATCATTCAGCAGCTCAATAAGGAGCAAATTATCCCCCGCTGAAAAAAAAGCGCCATGAATCGTGAATAATGCAAAACAAATTTAGTCTACATGATTGATTGCATTCTCAATCAGCAGAGTACTTGGAGGAGAAAGGTGAGTGTCTGCTATCTGTTTGGCATAATCCTCTCTGTAGAATGGATGCCATAGAAAGTGTGTTACTTACAATTTGATGGAGTGGGGTCCCAAGGAAGCATCTCTCACGGGCAGCCTAGAGTAACACTGTAGGAGGCTTTGCTTTGTTTTAAGTGGTGGAGCGATAGTGGATTAGACGCCGCTGTGAAAAATAAGGGCACTGCAGGTGGGGGGAATCTAGGACAAGCCATTAGAAGAGGAAAGATATTCATCTTCAGCACTTAACCCATGTGTTCCTGTGAAAAACAGGCCAAAAATATCCTCTCTTTTTTTTTTTTTATCGAAAGCTGCTTTTTCAGCTACTCTGTTCATTTTCCCACTTGCACTTACAAGTTATTCTTCTAACCCAAATGAAAATGTGTCTATTTACTCAGAGAGATTTACACAGTAATGTTGAAATCTGCCTGCTCAGGTGCCTATTTTAACGTTTTGGTGTAAAAACATATTAAGGTAGCTGAACTTGCAGCGTCTCTTGCACTCATGTAATAATCGTGGTGCTGATGTGGAGACCCAGTTTAACTGGAAAATGCCTGCAGCAATGAGCTTGTATTTTCACCAGGGGTAGTTTTCTAAGGATCCTCTTTAAAACAGGAGCAGGCATGAGTTTCGCTCGAGGGTTAAACTTGTTCTGAAATCATTTAAACAGTACTTTCCCCCCTTGCTTTTACAAGCTAATGTTTTTATCCCCCCTGACAAAGACACACATGCAGAAGCCCAAACGCTCTGAGCTGCAGCTGAACAGTTGCTGTACATCCTCTCTGTTCAGAATTTGTTCAAACACCTTTTGTTTACAGGTCTTGTAGTGCTGCATTTTTACCACATTAAATTATAGTTGTTCTCCAGGCACACCTTGTAAGGCTGTAGAGATCAAAAACAAGAGTTCAGAACAATGTAAAGAACTGCTCCCTACAGGTTTCAGTCGTGTGTTTTGTGCATGACTGAATAGGAGAGGAGCTCTTTTTTGTCTTCAAAGGGGATGAGGGTTGGCTTCCGGATCAGCAGGTATGGTTTTATCATTACTGGCTAGACAGGAACTATTTTTAACCGTCCCTTCACTCACTTCTAAAAACACTGAAGACATGCACAGAGACACTGACTGCAGCAGTCAAAAGAGGAAGGTGTTTTTTTGTTTTTTGCTGTTCATTCAGCTTCACTTTCTTAAACAATGGCAGCTTATGAATTCATAATCCAGGGCTGTGTAAAAACGCAGACTGTATTTTGCAGTGCGCTAACTGATACACTTTTCTCTGTGCAATTATGGCATCATAACAGAAAGTGATAGATCTTGATCTGAAAACCAGTCCTTTATTAATGTGCAGTCTTTGCCTCAAGTCTGTAAATCCAGGCTAACTAGTCCTGCTCTGTTCTGCTTCCATCTGCCTCTTGATTTTTCTTTCTTACTTTCTTTTCTCATGTAGACCTACCAAGGCCTGCAGTATCCAAAAGCCTCTTTATTAGGACCATAATGAGAAGTAAAGCTCTGCATTCAATGTGTCTGTGCCCCAGGGGCCTGTAGCATTCATGAGCTTAGTTTCATGTCCCATCCCATTCAGATGGGTTGATTAAAGAGCATGAGGCACGATTCAAAAACAGCAGGTTATTCTAGGAGGACCGGGCACGGCCTGCTATGAGGAAAAATACGGATTATGTTGTCCTGCACACTTCTATTTAAAGTTATTTTTTGGGCCATAATTGCATTTATTGAACAGGACAGCTGAATTGAGACAGGAAAAGGCTGGGAGGAGAGAGTTGGGGATTACATGCAGCAAAGGGCCAAGGTCGGATTTGAGTCCAGAGCCGCTGTGATTAGGACTATAGTCTCTGTACATGCAACATAACTGCGAAGCTATCTGGTGCCCTCACACACTGATATTTACATGTATAGGTGTAAAGAGTAGATGTCTGGGTTAAGATATTATTGTCTAAAGTAGAAACACAACTTTGAATAATTGAATCTTCATAATTGCAGGTTGAAAAAAACAGTGCTGCTGATTGGTTCCACTAACAAGTAACACTTCTGATTTTAACTTTGTAACAATTTCAATAAATCTTGCAGAAATGTGTTGTGACTTGCTGGCCCTGTTTATGGTTCTTATGGAAAAGTGTGAGTAAAGCCCCCTCTCCTGGTCAGAGTGTGCAAGCCTAAAACAAGAGCTGTTCTGTCTGAATAAGACTGAGGAGGGAAAAAATGCTAAATAATAAATTCTATTAAGAAGATCCGAAAGCAATAATGTACAATCGATGCCATTCATTTTTAAATGGTTATGTGTGACTGTTGCCTCACGATGTTGATGAGACTCCTGGAGTGAGAACAATGCCAATAGTCACAGCCTGTCTGTGTGAGGCACAGACGCACACACACACACACGCACACACACACACGCACGCACGCACACGCACACACACACACACACACACACACACACACACGCATGCACGCGCGCACGCGCACGCACACACACACACACACACACACACACACACACACACACACTGTCATGTGTTCTAATGGTTTGACACAGAGATGGGAATGTTTGGCAGAAGAGGCCACAGCACACAGGACACAATCACATGATTAGGTTTATATTAGCGAACAGCCAGAAGTGGACCTTTTCACACTGAACAGTAGATGGCACTGTAACACCAAAGCTGACGCAGGTGTGCTGCTTTTCTGTATGGAAAAAAAAAAAACAAGAAAATACATCACCATTATGAGACATGTCAGGCACACATTTCTTCTTAAACTAGAGAGCAGATTTGTGAGCAAGAAAGCTGTGCACTAATAGGAGATGAGATTACAAGAAAATGTAGAATGTCAGCGTATGCATTTTACCTTCAAATTCACATTTGTCATATTTTCATGAAAAATATACAAAAGAATAACCAATATTGTGGCCATCTATTTTCTATAACAAGTTAGATATGATATAAAGACTATGAATTAGGAAAACACACATTCACAATTAGGCAATAAAATCCATTGATGACACATGTAAGCATGCACTACCAACATATATGTAGCCTGCATTCTCAGGAGTGTTGTTGTCATGTCTGGGGAACAGTGAGAATTAAAGTACGGAAATTACGAGCTCTGTGTTTGGCTCACACAGCCATGAGTTCCCCATTGCCTGCTTCATGCAGCTGTAAATAACAGTAATTGTACAAAAGCTTAATTAAATGACATAAATCCTGTTTACGACGTCGGGGCTTTGCTGGGCCGCTGAATCGCACAGGAAAGAGGGCTGAGTTTCTCCCTGTTCCACTGTTTCATATCCCTTCTTTCCTTTTTTTCCAGATACACAAAGTCTACTCTACACTTTATACACAGAACACAGAACATAAAGTCACCCCTCTTTTTTTATTGTGTCTCTAGCTAACGTCACTTTAAGTTTAACTCCGGACACCCACAGCAATAATTCATCTGTTTCATTAGAGCTGAGTGTGTTGGTGTGGGTGGGTGTGAAGGTGTGGCTGTCTGACTGTCACTCGGACAGGGAGGGATTCTTCTCTGGTATTCCACACCATGGACAAACTCAGACGTCTCGGCCCAGCATCCATGACCCTGAGGCCTGATGGGAGGATATTTAATTAGCACACAGACAAGGACGTCTCGAGTTTAAAGAACAAGCAAATATATTTATGGAAGGTCAAACAGAGTTCAAAGCAGTGTCCGCATACTTCTCATAAAACTCATAATATAAAGGCCCAACACTTAGCCGATCACATTGCATTAATTTGTCTCTATGCAGAATGTACAGTGGCTTCATGTCCACCAGCCTCCAGCTCTCTGTCACAGCACTTTCATCCAGCCAGCACAATCCCATATGATTGATTGATATTAGATTGAACTAGCTGCCTGTTGTTTCAGCACCATTGACTCCCGCAAGTCTTGCAGCCGAAGATTACAACTCTGATTGCATTTCAATATTTAATGGAAGGAGCCAGAATATCCAAAGTTTTTTTGTGGAGAGTTCACGAGGAGTGTTTTGAGCCATTAGCGCGCTTCAGAAAGACAAATTGGTTGCATTACCAGCTGCCTAATGTTAATTTATTATTTGTAATAATAAAGTGGCATGTATTTGTGCTCCCCTGAAATTGATTATGTTGTACAGTACGGCGTACTTGGAGGATGATGCTATTTTTTACAGGCTCATAAGTCATTTGAGTCTTTGTGGCAGTTATTAATGCGTCTTTATGATGAGGTTTCGTTTCTGCTCCTTTTGGATTCAGTGGAATATGCAGTTCTACACGAATCCACTGTATATGTGTGCCTTGTGCCCAGTCAGCTGTGGACCATTAAACCAGGATTCAGCGCATAACGGATACTGAATGAGTGTACATGGGAGCAAGGATGGTTAGAGATGATGCATTACAAGCAAATAGGTGAAGACTTCAGAGTCTAGACCACAGCATTCATCACACATCTATGAGAAGAGAGACGCTTTTTCTTTTTTTTTACGGAGTGTTATTGGTTTTAACAGGATAAAAAGTAAATTTTGCCATCATATCAATACTGCAAATTTTGAGAAAAATATCCATGCAACTGGGAAGTCTCCCAGCCACCAACAACACTCCCTCCTGTTGACATTACTCACAGAGATTATCTGCCATATTGTCCTGCACATACAAACACTATATTGATCTGTGTAGATGTGTTTAAAAGTCACATCAACTCATTTCACTGCATAATATCACAGAGTATAATCATTATTACTTGAGTTGAGTAAAATAATCTATTAAAAAAGTAGTATTTATAAAACAAGTACATTGTAGATGAGTAAGGGAAGACCCTGAATATCCCCAACATCCCAAAACAGGGCTGATGTCCAATGAATCAAAATACATTTCTTGACCTAATTTGCCACGTCTTTAAGAATGCAACCGGGTTAAAGTAGCCTCCTTTGAGGGAAGGCTGAGGATGAAATAGCCCAAGCATCTCTTTATCCTCACACATAAAAAAAAAGTTCTTGAAATTGTACTTGAGGATAATTTTTATCAATTTACAATGCTAAAAGCAATGATAATACATATCCATTTTGTATAGAAGTTAGGGAGTTTTATATAAACAGTGTAGTGTTTTATATTGACAGTTACATGTAATGATCGACCTAAGGGGCGAAATGTTTTCAGCCAAGCATCCTAAATATAGAGTAGTGATGCTTGAGAGCAAATCAGGGGAGTAAAAGTCAATAGAAAAAGATAAAGGGGCTGCTGCTTGTACTCATCTAAAAAATCATGACTGTGACGATGGATTTATGAAATGTAACATGAAAATACTGCCAGACACCGAGGATATACAGTATAAATACAATAAGACACCGTTTTTAAATATTACAGTCACATACTGAAGAGCACGCAGGGGAAGTGTATTAAGCAATCCAGAAAAGAACCTAAATCATTTTAACGGTAATGTAGCAGATGAATAATTCACTTTCAGAAAGAGTTCTGTTCCCACCGATACATCCTGGGCTTTCTCCCCGGCAGACTAAAGTGAGGCATCCCATAATTGCTCAGGGCATGAAGTAGTACTTAAAGCCCAGAACCATGTAGATCAGAGTGCAGTGCACACTTCAGTGACAGGTCCCACCAGTACCTAGTCCATCATGCTTAGCTTTTTACTACAGCAGCGGAAAAAAGTTAACAGCCCACAATGCAACACCGGTTGCCCATGATTGCATGTACTGTATGGTAATAGAAAACAAAAGTCCAGAGAAGAGGTTTTGAATCAAAGGAAGAGGAATTATAGCACTATTTGGAATTTAATGAAGTGGAAAAGTGTTCAGTGTTGAAGAGCTGGAGCTGGAGCTTAAAGCACCATAGGGAGATTTTGCATCTTTGGGACACTAATTTGAGCTTCCACTGCACGATTTTTGTGTTTAGTTTTACAATGTGAGATAAACCGACGCTCAAATAATCACAAAAGCTCCAAGACTGAGAGATCAGACAACAACAAACACACAAGTGCTGAACTCCACACACGTGCTAAGACCTCCATCTTTCAGACTTATCTTCCTCTGCAGTATGTTCCAAGAATCCTTCTCCGTAGAGAAAATATAAACCTCCAATATTATGTCCAGCTCAAACCGCCCCTCCCCCATCTATGGATTATTACTGTATGTGGCCATTCTCTCAAAGGTCAAGAGAAACGATTCGTCTTTCCACCACTCTATACTGTCTCTCGCTTGAAATCCCAGTGGTGTCTGGGCAGAGAAGATATAGCGGTCTGTTTCCTTCCCTTTCCAAACTCCCTTTCCCCCCCCCTCCTCCTATTCTCCATCAATCCCTCCTCTCTCTTCTATACTCCTTCAATTTCCTCAATCAGTCGGGATGGTCATTAAATCCATCATTTGATGCCTTTACTTTGAATAGGGCACGGCTGCTACTGAAAGCGTCATTGATGCAATTTGAACAAGGAATTATTTACTAATTGATAATTCAGTCCTGGCTACATACATGCATCTTTGTACAGTATCTCCTTGTGATTGAAATAAATAAGCAGAATATATCTGAACTTTATTCTAAAGCTAAATAAGTGCCTCTCCTGCACTGAGAAACCTTGGCATACTGGCAGTTACACATTATTTTCTCATTATATCAAAAGATGACTTATTTCCTTTCGCGCCCAGTGCTCCACGAGTTTTACTGCAGCTGGTGGTGCAGATTTTTACTCAGACTTCTCAAACTCCCTGTTGCTCCTTCTCCCCGCCTCACTCACAGATGGCTGCTGAGGAGGCTCCAGGGATGCCGGGTTTGTTTGGACTGAATTGGCTCGATACTCGACTATAAAATGTATTTACAAAACACTAACAGACTTTGCATTGTGTTGCTGTTTCGCTGTTCTTGTGTCTAACCCCTTCTGTAGCTTTCACAGAGAAGGGCAGGAATTTGCATCCGTGAATGTGTTGTTTGCATTGGTGTACCTTAGTTTTGTTAACTAAATATTTAACACTTGCAATTATTGAACTCTCTCTTTACAGATTGTAAGTGCCATAATTTGATAACCCTGCAGGTTAAAACTGTGACTTTAATAGGGGTCCAGCCCACATTTTTCACATTCCTGTGTCCATGAATACATGGATTATTAATCAAACCGGTTCCATGTGAGTAACTCATTAAAAAGCAGTCAGAGGTTAAACAAAGTGATGGAGGGCATAGTTTAATTAGACCATCTTTTCTTGCTCTGTAAGGCAGGCCATTCACCCTTACTTTAAAAAGACCTTTTGAGGGGTCTCAGTAAGGAAAATGAATTAATGAACCATTGCGCTCCTGAAAGTGGAGATCCAGTGTGTTGGAATCTCAATAAAGTTTAAGTAACAAAACAGAGAAATTAATGTAGTCCACATTTCCATTGCCATTAGCACTTCTTCAATAACGCAGATTCCATTAAACTAAAGTACAAATGTATTAATTTCACCTGCCAGTGAGCTTTGTGACAACCGTGCAGCCTGTGAGTAGAGATATAAGCTAGGTGTCATAAATGCCCATTTTATACTGCTCAACAACAGCGGCTGCAAATGCAATTAACTTCCAAGAAAAAAGACATTGAGAACAAAGAGGCTCCAGAACAAAATCACATTCAAAGTCAAAGAACTACACTTAATTGTGTTAGCCGACTTTGAAGGTGGGTGGAACTCAATTTGAAACTTTAAAAGAGCATGGCTGCGTCGAATTAAGCGTACATACTTGCTCTATTTCTCTCCTGTGAAAATTACACCAAAGTAATGAAATATTATGATATAGCCACAGGGAAGGCTTTTCGAGGATATGAAAACATTTGTTGAGAATAAGGGTGCTCTGTGATGTGATGACACTGCATCGAGATAAAACCCCTCAGAATGCCTTCTTTAAGAGCTTATGGAGATAGGTTAGATCTTTGTTAGAGGTGATGAAACAGCGGGGAAATTTCAGTAATGTGTATCAAAATTCTGTGAGCTAAACAAAAACTCTCCAACTTTCCCAAACCACTTCTCAACCTGTGCATTCGAAGGTTACCATCATCTCTATGAATTCTTGGAGCTATTTTCTTTTTCTCTTACCCCTCCACCTTCTTTGTTTTGAATATTTCTCTTTTTCTCCGCTTGAGAAAATGCACCTCTGAAGAAAAAGCTCTGGAGTCTCGGAGCTCCCCAGGAGCCGAGGGGCTACATGTTCTATTCAGAGTTACTTCTTTTTCTTTCTTTTTTTTAAACAAAGTTTGAAAAGAAGTCTGCCTGTCGTCAGTTTGGATTCTTAAACCAAAGTGGGAAAGATGTGTCAGAGATGGTTGGATGCAGGGTGAGATGTTGGGGGGGAGAGAAAGAAAGAAAGAGAGAGCAGGTGGGAATATTTCTAAGCCGCTGCGGCAAAACTGCCGTCAGAGTGAGTGAATTTGAAAACTTTGGATGTGCTTTAGCATCGTCCACTGCTGCCTGTCGGGGTTGAAACTGGTGCTCATTTCCAATGAGGTGCAGCATATTTTAGCAACATATAAGTGTTTATTGTGAGCTCTGAAATTTCCTTTACATAATAGAGAGTCCCTGGATTCCTGTAGAGAGTCAAGTGAGCGATTACTTTAATTGTGTTTATGTCATTGCTTTGGAAAAGAAAGAGCCACTTTCCCATCATGTCTACTTCTCTGGAGTGAGCGGAGATAAACGCAGTGGACAGCCTTTTGATGTTTATTCTTTTAACAAAACTGGGAACATCTTATGGAGCTCAGTGTAAGTTCAAGCAGGTAGACTGTTTTTATTCTCTCACACATTCATTCTTTTTCCTTCATTCAACTTAGCCTCCACCTCTCTTCCACTCTCTGCTCTGGTGGGGATCATCTGATTATGAATGTTTACTCTCCAAGTGATAAACCAACAAGATTCTGCCTCAGCCTCTCTCAACCAATCATCTTGCTGCTGTCAAATTTTAAAATCCGTTCTCGCTCATTTCAGTGCTATCGCTGGGACCCTCCTCCAACCCAGGCACCTTCATCCCAGCTCAGCAGAGTTCAGATACAGCCTCAGACACCCACTCCTCATCACATCCTGCATTCTTCCATCACCACCAACACCAGTGTCTAGACTCCATCAGGAGTGTTTCCTATCCTGCTGTCGGCCTTGCTACCCCTCCCAGTGCATGAAGTCATGATGACAGAGTCTAACCGCCAACAAATTCCATACTTATCTTTACTTAATAATAATAAATAATTGTTCACTCTTAATTAAGTCTCTCCTGGTGGCAATGTGATGACCTTCTCCACAGAGGATCATTCTCTCAAGGATTCTAGCTCTGGATGCAGAGGTGTTTCTAGCAGGTGGCCTGGGGGCCAAAATCTGATTTACCACTCCAGGTGCCATCCAATACTTTTAAATATGAGTCCTACCTCTCAGAGTCAGGCCTTGTGTTCAAAAACAACTTCCTGGTCTGTGGTACAACAGGCTGCTTGCATATTTTTTGGCAACACTTCTTTTGTTGGTTCTTCACACTTTTGAAGATACATCTTTTTGAGTCCATGAAGCGTTAGGCATAGATTTATATATTTTTTATTTTATGAATGTTTTAAAAAGATTGAACCTTGATGCCAGCAGCTAAAGTTAATATCATAAGTGATGATAAATGCAATTTGGACATGTATGTATGTAAACACATCCTTTTTGCCACCCATGCATAAGCCACTGCCCTAGTTGGGGCACCTCATTTAAAAAAAAAAAAAAGTCTGGACACACCCCCTGTCTAGTTGTCACAAAAAGTTTAGTGTTTGTCTTTGTTCCAGCCTGCAGCTCGCTCCTGAAGTGCTCTGATCGTTCCCATTACACATTCAGCAAATGTTTTTTGTTCAGTCAGCGTCCTCATTTGCCATGCAGGCTGAGCTGTCAGGGGGCCGCAATCTTTCCCTCAGTCCTTATCGTGCTTCCTCTCATCCATCCCCTCTACTTCGCCTTGCTTTTCCCTACGTGGCCACCCACCCCTGCCGTGACTTTGCTCACCAAATTAACCGCGGCACCCACTGTGATTGGACCAGCCAGTGGAAAGTCAACTCTCACCTCTCTTATTAATTGGATATCTTGCCCTCCCTATCAAAGTAAAGAGGCTGTGCAGGATTAGGGCAGTTTTGTTTATGTAGACCTCCACATGCGCACACACACACACACACACACACACACACACACACACACACACACACACACACACACACACACACACACACACACACACACACACACACACACACACACACACACACACGTAGCTTATTAATTCAACTGTAAAGAGGCTTCTTACTCTGTATCTTTTGTCTTTATAATTGCAAAGAGGAATAGACTTACTGAGTAATTCACACTTGATTATCCTGCATTGTATAAGTTAAAAGATCTAACAAGATATAAATCTTTAAAATCTCAAAAGTGGTCCTATTGAAAATGATTTAATTTGCGTAGCAGAGGAGTCGCTAAATTATGTTTTTTGTCTTCACCAAATAACACAGAAGATCTGAAGGATGTTCAGAGAGATTTATATCTGCTGGGTTGTTTCATGTTGATAGAGCCAGAGGGGAAAAACAAATATCTCTCCCGGTTATGCATTCCAAAAAAAATCAAGTCATTCGTATAACAAAATAATTGTGCCTCTTTTGCAAACACAAAAGAACAAAGGGAGTATTTCATCCTTTCATGTTTGCAATATTGAATTAGTCCAGAGAGGCTCTGTGGCTCAGGTCCTGGGTGCCATGTGGTTCAGCGAGGCTTTGAAAGGCACCATTCACGGACCCATCTGAATCCAGGCCAAGCTAAATTGTGCTTGTTCGTTTCATCCAAACATCTGTGGAGTCCAAAGAACCTCCTGGAAGAGACCGGTCTGCAGAGACACAAACCAATGTGAGAACCTCGTGCCTTCCTCTGGCCCTGTTCTCCCTGCTCTCTCTCTCTCTCTCTCTCTCTCTCTCTGTGAGACACAAGCCTTTCATTCACATTTCCCCTGCACAGCCTGTCCTGTCTTTGTGACTTGTATTGTGTCTCTGTTGGTGCTCTGTTCCCGCGTTCAAAGGAAACATTTTTATTTGCATCCCACCCTCCAAGCAAACATTCGCACAAAAACTATGTGAGATCAAATTGTGTTTGTATGGTCTCACACAGCTTCATTTGATGGCTTTGTCAAAGTTCGACCCTCCCTGAGTTACATATTAATATAAAAGGGTCACAATCAAAGGACATCATTATTATAAACAATTGATTGAAGCTGACATTTATCCTTATAACCTTGGCAGTGCAACCATTTGAGAGTTTGTTTTTTCAAATGTTACATGCTGATAGATAGTTTTTGTCCAGATGGGGGAGCTATTAGGCTACAGAGCATCTTTAAAACAGTGCACCACAGTTCGGCTTCTCTACCTCCATACCTCTGCAGCTCTGTCCTGGGAGACTGCTGCAGAGCTACATAAGAAACTGTGCATATATGGTAAACAGAGTTGCGAAAACTATAAAAGTGCTGACTCTCAGACTTCGAGACAGTGTGTGCTCCCAGTAGAGAACAATTGTACCTACTTCTGTATCTGTACAGCTTTTTTGCTCATATACGGTATATCAATTGGTATCACTCTGTATTCTCTCTTTTTTGCCGTCTGCTGAAAGGTAAAAAATATACAACTATTTTCCATATGTAGAATATATTTGGGAGATGAAAATGTAAGAATCTGCAGGCATCGCTACTCTGCATTATAGGCACCACATTTTATGCTGAATTTTCTCGCTTTATTTAAGCAACTGACGGTAACATCGGGGTAAACTTTGACTTTTTTCGGCTATAGCTTTCCCAGAAAGATGACGGATCTTTTATCCCAGAGTATGTTTGCACTTCTCTGAACCAATTTCAGGGGTTTTCCTGTGCATGTACTTGAACAATGTTGTGCATCTGTTATGGGGCTTATGTATCTGAGCATGTGAACATGCAGGTTTGTGGTGCATGCCTCTCACTGGGAAATGCAATGAGTTGGATCTCTTAGTGTGTTCAACAAGGGAGGGGGGACCACTGTTGAGCAACAGACACAGTTTCTGGCCCAGAAAAGATTCAAATATTTTCTCTTTATCTGTGGGAGGAAAGGAACCAACGGCGGAGAAAACAACAACAAATGATCGGCTGCACCTGCTTTTTTACCCCCCTCTTCTAGCTCTCTCTCTTTTTGTCTCTAGTAGTCTAACATGTCAGACCTTATTCCCACACTACATTTGCACTGTGCCATCGCAGCAGAAAGCATCTCTAGAGAGGCTTCATTAGAGGGAAAGACATCTTCCACTGTTGGTTTTCTCTACTACGTAGATCATAGGCAACCAAACCAAAACAGCTCTGCCTCAACCGAGGGGAAGTTGTTACGGTGGATTAGCCCGCTGACATTTATATGCCATCTGTGTGGATCTGCTCTACTTATTTAAAGATGTAAAAAAAAATAATAATAAGTAAATCGAGAAAAGCAGAGGCAAAAAGTAAAAAAAAGGGTTGGTGGAAAAATTCAAATTTTCTGGCATTTACATAGGAGTAGTTACAATAAATCAATCCAGACAAGACAATTCGCGTCACTTGGTGTTCAGTCACAAGGCCCTAGAGATGAAAATAGCCTGGGACAAAGATCCCATGATTTAGCTCAGCATTTCATATCCGTAGCAGTATTTTCTAACAGACAGCTGGTGAAATGGAAGATAAAAATTTCAGCTTTTCATTGAGAGGGAACATAGCCCCTACTGAATATGCTCTGTATATTGTATGAAGTTAGAGAGCAAAACGCACATCCATCCACATCCTACCCTTCAGTGGCATTAACATAACGCTTGAAGTGGGAAAGTGTGGACTGAAGTGGGCATGATTATTTAAAATGAAAACTTTCTCACCCTGAAACTTGCTACTATTAACTCTGGCAGTGTGTAGTGTTACATTATTGAACTGAAGACTGTTCGGAGAGCTAAAAGTGGGCTGGAGGGGATGTAGAGATTATGCAGGTTTCTGATCTCGACCGCGGTCCCTGCCAGGTCTCTGCACCCGTTATTTTCATATCAAACTGAATGTGCAAGAATCTGAAGTGACACATTTTCTTTCACTTTCTTTTGGCTTTTGCAACCTCTTTGTGATCTGACACCGTTTGGAAGAAGGGGGCAGGTCTCCTTGAGGGGATTGAGTGCATTTGTCTTTCTCTATGCAAATGATAAAAGCTGCAAGCTACAATAAATCCTGTAAAAAGAGGGTTTAATTGTCTGTATTGTGTGCAAAACAACAGTTAGTTCAGACAATGTAATTGTCTGATTGGACAAGAGGCACTCTCCTAGCCCTGATACTATATAGGGTGCAACCTCTCTGGGATTTTTCACTGTGTGTATCACTGCACCTCAGATGTTCCTAATACTGATAACTTACATCACAGCTGACGGATTTAGTCCTGATGGATCAATCACACATGCAACCGGCAACTGTCAACAGAGTCTTATTTCACTTGTTTCATGATCAATAGAAATGTACAGATACATGTACATAAATAAAGTACCGTCAAACTTCAAATAAAAGCCCATCCCAATTTAAGGCCTAGTCTCTTTTACTGGTGTTGCTGCACCTTCTGACAAATAAAGGCCGGTCTCAATTAGAGGCGTCTTTGCATTAATGTTGAAATAGTTTGTGGAACAAAAATGAAGAGATAAAGCAACGAAACACAAAACATTAAGATGATCTTCAACATCAGTCCGAGTAAAAGAGTGATGCACGTATGTGTACAGGCTATGAAGACGGTTTGCATGCTGCTTTACAAATCAACATCAAATTGATGATTTATTTAAGTTGTTTATTGATAACTTCATTTTGTACACAGTTAAATATTCTTTCCGTTGTTAATTTACTATTTTTTAGTATTTCGGAAATTTGTTTGAAAATAGATTATAATTTAAACCGCAAGCGGTGATGAAGGGACCCCGCACCCCTGTGCATGTCGGGGTGTGTCGCGACTGTGGGGAGCGCAGCAGCAAAGGGATGTGGCTAAGCAGTTGGCTGTGCAGATCGATTTGTGTAAAAGTTGTAGTACTGGCAAGTTCAAACAGGTAACGTTATGAGGATCACAGAATATTTAAATGCAGAGCAGTTCAGGCCGGCACTGTCATGATGCACGGCTGCAAGTGTGCTGCTGCAGTGGCATCTATAAGCGTTTTCACATATGCACTCCTGAAAATATGTCGATTATTTCAGGAGGAGTGCTCCGGATGTTCTCCTGACCTGGCTGTTCACACATGCATTGCAGGACTGGAGACTACTGCTGTCAGACAGGATGGGGGGGCAGGGGTCTCCTGAGTTAAGAACTTTAATATGAACTCCAGCAAAGTTTTTACATTTTAATATAAACCTCTGTGTTGTGTAACTTAGAAAGCTATAATATAATCAATATCATCATATGCTGGTCTGGTCCACTCGTGTGCCGCGGCATATGCCGGCCTGGTCCACTCGTGTGCTGCGGCATATGCTGCATATGAGTGGCATATGCCGGTCTGGTTATTGTTTTTCTTACATTAAATAAATCATTGCAGACTTCCTGTTGGGTTTTACGGTAGCTTGTGTGTGGTAATGAATAGACAAACAAGCAAAAGTGCAGGTAAAAGTTTATGTGCTGCTGCGCAATTGTCCAGTTCCATTCAAGTTGTGGAACAGATTGTATAGGTGCAGCTGAATAAACACTTAAAAAAAAAAGTTTTGTTGCTTATGACTGTTTAAAACTGTTTAATATAATACTTTGACACTTATGGTCATGCTGTTATATTGAATATTAGCATGTTGTGATAATCTTTGGCATTCATTTTAGAGCCAGTTACTGAATCCCATTAGCACTAATACTGAGTGCAACACAACTCCTTCTTGTTTGATAATGCTTATGTCAATATGTTTTTGCTGCGGTTTTGTGATATACTCACTAGTGCCATTTTACTCTCATTGGAGGCTGTTTGTTAGATGCTACCAAGTGACATATAAAAACTCTCTCTCTCTTTAACACACAGTCAACCTGCACTCCTGTGAGCATTCATCTCCTATGAACAGCTTTCCCCTGGAGGTTCTGGACTAATTGTGTAAACTTCCTGGCTGTGGCACTACAGAGCCCTACTCTGACGAAGTGGGAGGTGCGTGTACACTTCATCTTCCTGCACTGACAGTTCCGCACATCTCCACAAGTCAGCATCTTTGAGACACAGTGTGGTAAACAGAGGATGGGCTTAGCAGTAGAAAAAAAAAACCTCAGGAGTTCAGTGTGTCCTTGAAACTTTATTGACTGACAGTGTGTTGTCAGGGGAATGTTCAGCGACTGGACACAGCTGCTTTCACCTATTATTATTGTCATCATGCTTAGATGAAGGGTGGGCCACACACAGAGCTTCCCCCTGGTTTGGGATGTATTATATTGATTGCTTTGTACAATGAAATGCTGTGCAAGACAACAAAGTGCTGATTAGAGCTCATCTAAGTCACCCAGAGGGGTAATTTAGTCAGTGGAGTGTTTGTCAGGCACCCACTCTCATTTAGAGTAAGTAAATGTTTGTATAACTGTCAATCACTAATGAATCTTCTCACACCAGCAAACACTTATAATTGTTCGACTAAAATACCACTGCTAGGTCTGAAATGTACCTCTAACTGAAAGGATTCAATAAAATGTTGAGTCTTTTTATTAGGTCGCTGTGCTTTACACCAAGCCAAGCCTACTATCTTCCCCTCTGAAGTGCAAATCAGTCTATAATTAGATTCCAAACGTGAGATGCGGAGAAAAGACTATTGAACAGACTACAGAGGCTGGAATGAATGGCCACAGATACTGCAAATAAGGTGATTTGCATTTCTTTAGGAACATTTAAAACCGTATTAGTTATGTTGGATAGAAAGGGGAATAAAGCTAAAAACACTGTAACTGAGCCAATACTGTACAGGCTTTTACCTTTGTAATTGTGTGCAATGCAGAGTGTTGTTTTATTAGCATGCATGATGTTTAACAATCACTGAACGGTGATAAGCTGCTATGAAATTGATCTTTAATGACTACACTTTGTTTTAATTAGTGCCTGTGCGCCAGGGAATGTAAAGCATTTTGGGGAGAAGATTACAATAATGAATTTACCAGTTATCTGCTTTAATGACGATGCAAACTCTGGCAAAGCCTCATGAAAACCACAGACACAATAGCACTCCCTCTTTCATTTCCCCTCACACTTACATAGTAAATGCAGCATGACAAACTCCTGCAAGAGACTTGGCATGCTGGCTGCGTAATCCCCCTGTAATGTATTCTTTTTTTCCGCTCCCTTCCTGCAGACGCTCAAAGTGGCACACAGTAGAGATATGGCCAGCCCGTCTAAAATGTGCCATGTCGCCTATTGTGGGCACTGTAGGACCCTTTCTGCAACATGCCCCGCGCCAGCTCATCCTCATGCACTTTTCATAAGTCGCCAGCACTGCACTGCAGCTTGGTCCTTGTCCAGATAACACCATTGTGTGTAATTGCTCCTCACTGCTGGAGCCTGGCATCAACTAGGACTCTTAAAAGCCCCAGTTAGCGGCATAATGGCAGAGAATAGATCAAACATTTATGACCTAAAATGGAACCACTGCTTAGTGCGTGTCTTTCTCTTGAATGACCTCCCCCTCCCCAAATATAAAAATAAAACAAGCTGCTGGACGTTCTTTTCACCCAGTGCCACCACAAGTGGAGCTCTCGAATGCTTTGGACTAAAAAAACATGCCTACAACTCGCTGCAGTCCTAAATTGAAATGCTGGATGTGTGGAAAGATGGTGAAAACTCTTAAAGACAACTTTAAGCCAATGGGGGCGGCTGTTGGATACTCAGAAGAAAGACTTTAGAAGGAGTTCACTTCAATGAGTCTTATTCGTCTCTATTGGCACTTACCAGATTCTTCTTTCTCACAGCGATGTTTGAGAGGCAATCGAGAAGACTGTAAGGCTTTTGACAGAAGCTGAAGATCATCGACTAATGCAGGCCTCTGCTTAGTCTTGATGGTTTCATTACATGCTGATAAGAAGCATTCTGAGAGGTTTATTGTTTCAGACGGAGTGTTTTCCTTCGTAAACCCAAAAGCTATTGAGCTATAATTGAGCAGAATGACATGCATTTCTATTTGCGAGCTCTATATCTTTGAAAAGAAACGTGTAAATGACACTCCACCTCACTTCCTGTCATCCTTTCCATTGTCACCTCAAGATGCATGTTAACAGAAAAATGTGTCGATTACTATTTTAACCTGTGATGTACTGTGTGTTCGTTGCGCGCTGTGGTAAAAAAAAAAAAAAAAAGTTACGCAATTTCAATACATGCTGTGTGTGTGTGTGCTGTTTAGTATGCTGTGATAATGCAGGGTGTCATGTTTATGTGTTGAGCCGTGTTTTCGTCCAGGAAAGCCCCTCTCTCTCTCTCTGCCCTTCAGCTACTAATAAAGGTCACCCTATTCTAAGCGCCAACAATACAGCGCACCTATAAAATATGGACTCCCACTTGTTGACCCCATTAAATGTCTGATATCTTTATCACCACCTCGCAAAAGCCGCATGACCTGAATAATCTGCCATCCAGCAAAGCCCAGAGGCACGCAGTGTAACACCTTTACAAATGCAAGACAACACAAAATCACCTGACATGTTAACAAGATGCTGCAAGTTGTGTATGTACAGAAATCAGGGAGGGTTGTGTTGCAAAGGGGATATACAGAATGGTTGTTTCTTACAGCTTGTTCCCCTATGTCTCTGCTTACGTCTTCAGGCCAACCGAAGTACCGATTTTCCACTCAGGACAGGGAAAGTGAAAAACTAACCTTAGCTGTTTCCTATAACTCCAGGCATAAGGTGAAGGTGCATTGAAAAAAAAAAATCTCAGCTTTTACATTTCCCTTCGTTGCAAACTTAGCAGCCACACTTTTCCCTTTTAATACATTGTCCTTGGATAATTATAGCCAGAAGCGGAGGGTTAACTGAACTGAAATGGGTTATTCAGGAGAGTTCAGCTGAAGAGCTGAGCTATAGAGAGAGGGACAATGCATGTCAGAAAAGCTTTACGAAGCAGGAGGACCGGATATTTTCACACAAGCCCTCTCAGACCTATTTCTCGATTTTCTCTGCATTTATTCTCTTTCCGTTTTTCTGTCACTTAAGGGTCTGAATTTAAAGTGTCAGAGTGCTTCTACAGTATGTTGTATTCAATCATAAGGCTACACATGACTCTTTTTAAATCTATTAAGTATTGTTATTATTTTGAGACTGAAAACCACATTCAAACATCTGGATAACCACTTTATTGTTTGACGTTTATTTAGTGCAAGGCCAAATGTGAAAAAAAATGAACACTGCAGACTAAATTTAGTCAATAACTAAATACTGTATGATCGGTTGTTATAAACACATTCTCACTAGATTCATCTTCTAGAACCTGGATGTTCATTACATTTAGTATAGTCTAAAGCTACCTGCCTATGTTATTAGGGATGACCCGATACCGATACCAGTATCCGCCTTTAAGTACTCGTAAAACTACGCAGATACAACGGCACCGATACCACTTTACGGCGGGTGTGCGCCTCTTTTCAGTTGAGCGGGTAGGCAGAGAGAAGCGAGATGTCAGCGGTGTGGAGATATTTCAGCGTAAACGATGACAACAAAAGAAGAGCTGACTGTAAACTTTGCACTCCCCAGCCTTCCGTGCGTGGCTCACACGCTACAGCTAGCTGTTAACGAAGGACTTTTGGCTCAGAGGAGTGTAGCTGACGCGGCGTCCGTCAGACGTAAAATTGTTGGGACATTTTAAGCATTCGGCATTAGCCTGCTCCCGCCTGGAAGACATTCAGCTGCAGCTCAACCAGCCCGTAAGAAGACTCCAACAAGACGTGGAATAGCATGTTCTACATGCTACAGTCTCTCACCGAGCAGAAGCGGGCTCTGGGAATATTTGGCTCCGAATATGAACTCCCCGACAATCTTACAGCGCACCAGTGGACACTTGTACAAAAAACTTTGTCTGTTTTGGCTCCGTTTGAGGAGTTAACCCGAAAAGTGAGCTCGTCCGATGCTTTAGCATCAGACGTAATTCCTGCTGTGACCGTGCTTCAGAGACTTGACCAAAGAAACAGACGCGGATCAGGGCGTTAAGTACTCGTAACGGTACTATCGGTGAGTACCCAAATGTAAGTACTTGTACTTGGTTTGCAAATGTAGTATCGGTGCATCTCTATATGTTATCAACATGTTCCAAGTTGGATTACACTGTTGAACATTTTTTTAATAAATGTTATTACCTTAATTGTCAGAAGCTAGTCGTCTTTAAAATGCCATAACATTGTGATTCACTTATGTACGCATTCTGGTAAAGCAAAAGAAATAAGACTTTTGTTCATATTTGAGTAAACTTTATTTACAAAGAAAATTAAGAGATTCCCATTCTTGCCCACGGTTAGAACGCTGATGGACAAACATGTTCCAGCTGACGACCTGCAAAGAGAACAAGGAAACTAGCATAAATCTGATGACAGAAAAGCAATTTCTGAGTAAACACCAGCAGAGATAAAAGTGACAATAACTCCCACCTGCTCCTGCCTGATACACATCAATGTCTGCAATGAAATGTCATATTAACTTGCTACAGTGTGAGCTTATCTAAACAACACAGCATCAGTTTAAACCCACATGACATTTGTGCTAATAACTCCGAGACCTACAGGTAATTTTTTTTAAAGCTTTGCCGCTTTGCAAAAGGCTAAAGATGGCACAGTGAAGGAGGCCAGTTATTGTTGGAAATCAATATTAAAACGATGACTGAAGTAAATACCACATCATCCCAGCGTTTAAATGAAAGTAGAGATATCAGATAAACTTGGCAGACATAATTACCGTCAAGGTTGTGAACAGGGCCATTTTACTTCTTCAGGATCTGATGTCTGACAACGATGAAGGGGAACGCAAAGCCACTGCCGAAGAACACCACCATCATGCCCAGCAGACGCCACTTGTTGGCCACTGAAAATGGCAGATTCTGTTCAAAAGAGAAGAAATATCATTAAGCACAGAAAATGTCATGAAATTCTTTGGATATCATTCTAATGGCAACCTTCTCAGGAAGCTCTTGACTTCCACGTAACATATCGGATTTTATTTGGCAGACAATTAAGAAGTTATTTGACAGTGAATTTTTATCAGCACTACTTTCAGGATATCTATGCAGAGAACTTCATAATGCATCAATTTTACAAAACAAAAGGATTGGATAGGAATGAAAAGAGATCAAGGTAAAAATGCCAATTGTGTGAAATAAAAATGAGTTGAACTAAAACTATCAATGATGGAAATTAACCTTTTATATGAATATTTAACTAGTTGGGATTTTAATAGTTGTAAAGTAACATCTACAAATCACATCCTAAAGAAGTTAAAGACAGTTTAATTGAAATCTTAAAAAGAATAACTCAAACATAGAAACAATGGTCTTAGAAGCCACAGTTGTGCGTGTGACTGAAGCAGTTTGGTTTCCCTGTTTGAAATGTTTAATATTTTCTTTAAGAAGGCCAAAACATAAATTATTAATGAATTCAGTCCGTTATTAAATCACAAATGTGTAAAATACTATATTTCATGATAAAGCTCTCACAGTTATGGTGACAACCTTTCTGTAAGCCACATATTTCCAAAGGCACCTCGAGCAGTGTGTGAAGAAATACACATATTGGATAAATACACAGAAAATGTTTTTCCCCTCAGAAACAGGTGATCAAACATTGACAATGTCAAAAGGTAAAGAAGCATCTTTCTCCAGATCCTCACCTGATGTTAACATCTACCATGACCTTAAGTTGTCACAAGTAGCCAGATATTAATGCTGCCGGGGACACTACGGCGATGATATGACATTGTGTTGTTTGTTTTAGTGTCAGACTAATTATTATTATTATTATTATTATTATTATTATTATATTAGATAGATGTCAGCGTGTCACCGACCTCCATATGGTTTATTTTGTTTAGCTAAAGTTGCTTGCTAACGAGGTAGCATAACCTCCTCGTAATCACACAGCTTGAGCTATTGAGCTATGAGCCTGTTAACTAACCAACACTTATCGCTAACTTCAAACATTTCGTGCACTTTTAAAGATGGAAGAAAGACAACTTATATGCCTGTTTCTGCAGCCAGTTTTTTGCCTCCCTTACAGTCTAATCAGACTCTTGTCAGAGCACGGACATGACCTCCAAGTAGCATTAGCTTACGTTAGGCTGAGGATACAGGTTAGGCCTGACACAAACAATATCGTCTGTACAACAATAATTCTGCTTAAAAGAAGATGTCTCACATTCCCTGGTCCTTCAGCATAGTGTGAAGAACGAACAGCGGACGTCGTGAATCGCCTCACAGCTTGTCCCAGCATGATTTCGGTCTGTTTTCTTCTCTGTCTCTGGACAGGGCTGCTATGTGCGACCTTCTTGTTTCAGTGATTGGGGATTGCGGCGCAAAGGCTTATGGGAAGGAGGAAGGAAGTTATAGCCTATGGGAAATGTAGTTCAATAGCCTAATCCAGAGAAACGACCAGGCATGTATCCCTGTTTTAACTTCCTGAAAGAAATGAAGTCATGTTTGTTGTTCCATCAGAGATCTAGTTTTAAATGACTATTTGTTTGTGTATAATTCTCAATTAATTTATTGTTTATAGCCAATCACAGGCCATTCTCTGTTCTGAACTATCCTCAAAGCTTTGTTTATGTAGCAGGATGATATGTCTCATCCTCATCCCTGCTTAATGTGTGAGTCTGTGTTGTGCATATTTTTTGAGTTTGTGTTAAGGTTACCTTAACTAAAAATAAAATAGCAGATTCAATCCCACCACTCTCATACACGTTGCCACATTTATTTTTTATACTTCATTAATCCCGCAAGGTGAAATTTGGTTTTACACTCTGTTTAATGAACATGAACACACACATAGACCGTAATACACACACACACATGCACAAAGAGGATCCTATGGATGTGCATTAATGGAGAGGTCTCAGAGTGAGGGGGCTGCCCACAGCGAGCACTCCAGAGCAGTTTTGGAGTTCGGTGCCTTGCTCAAGGGCACCTCAGCAGTGCTCAGGAAGTGGACTGGCTACCAATCCAATTTCCGGACTTGAACCGGCGACCCTCCGGTTCCCAACTCAAGTCCTGACTGAGCTACTGCCGCCCCATTTAGAAGACTATATCACTTCAGAAATGATTATCACAGGGAATAGCTTTGTGCTGAATCATATCTGAACTACGGTCAGCTTAAAGTTGTTATCTCTGTGATGGATTAACCTGCATTGTGAGCACTAACTGCTGACTTGGTTGAGTGATACATGATGACAGATGAGAGAACTTTATGGCTGACGGTAGTGAGTGGCAGGCTGGCATGCTGACATTTTTGGACTGACTCCAACTCTGCTCATCGTGAGTCTTTTGTTGGTGACTGTGATGCGCTGCTCACTTTTAAAACAGTTTGATCTGTGAGAAATGAATTGAATATTGCTATTAATGTGTGTGTGAATGTGTGACCAAACTTGTGACAGGGGCAGATAGCCAGGTGAAATAGCATCAGTGAAAACTAACAAGAAAATAAATGTTTCAGACCTTTTGGGTCACTTCAAGAGCAAGTTTGCATTATTAATTGCACACTTTTAAGTATGCTTAGAAATGCACACTTAAAGTGAACAAATAGACTCTCAAGCGCACAACTTATAGTGCACACTTAAGAAATCACACTTTCAAGTGCACACTTCCAAGTGCATAAATGAAGACTCAATAAGAGCATATTTTCCTTCCTCTCTACCTCAGGAACATGTTTTTTAGCACTTAAGATGTTTGGCCTTGTCGTTACCCTTTAATTATCTATAATTATTAGTCCACAATGCACCCTGTTATGTGTCACATAGTATGTCAGAGCTTTTCTTTTACACACTAAAAGGGGTTCATGTGTATGTGAGAATATAATGTAATTTTACAAAAACAAACACTTCAGGGTGCTACTTAATCAATTTAATAATAGGGGCAGCCAGAGGGCACTTTATCACATTTTATCCACTAGAGTAGCACCTGACACCATCACCAAGGTGGCATGTTAATACCAAATGGAAACGAGGTTGTTGTCATTTCCATTTTCATTATGGGCTTTTCAAATTGATTGATCCAATATCATGTAGGCAATAAAAGACTTATCTCATTTGAAAGTACCATTAGATATAGATCTGGAATTTATTTAGATTTGTCAGTGTTTGTTTTTGAGTGTTTGTCTGTGGGTTTGTGTTTGTGTGTGAGTGTGTGTGAGTGTGTGTGTGTGTGTGTGAGTGTGTGTGTGTGTGTGTGTGTGTGTGTGTGTGTGTGTGTGTGTGTGTGTGTGTGTGTGTGTGTGTGGTGTGTGTGTCCTTGAGGGCTTCACTAGAGTAAAAAGTAATGTTTAATAGCCTATCTGCACACACAGCCTTCATCATAAATTTATCAGTGCCATGGTAATAACTATAAAGCAGACACAGTGACTGATGGTGTGACCCTCCTTGAGTACCTCGGCTGTTATTTTCATGGATTAATGGTTATATGTGCAAACTGGGCTTTATTCCATATCACTCTAGAGGATGTTTGATTTGTTGAAATATGATGCAGAGTACTGTTGAAGTGGAATGTGTGTAAATAAATAACCAGTAGATAGGTATCAATGCCATAAGAAAGTTGCCTTGTAAATTTCCATTTGGATGATTCAGGTGCACATCTTAGTTAGTTTGCATGCACTGGTTTGTTTGATGGACTATGTCTGCTAATTTTCGCCTGCCGTGTTTCTCATTTGTCTAAAGCACACATTATCATCTCACTGTCATGTATTCACTCTAAAATCGTTGCACACTGTGTCCTCCCCTGATGTGTATGTTTTAATTAAAAGAGATTCATGTTTTGAAAGGAGAAAGGAGATATCTGTCGTATTCTGCTGGGTCAGTGAAGAGTTTAATCAAATGTTGGGTCTGCTAGTTTGAGCTCTGTCACTGTTCAGATTCTGAGCAACGTCTTGACGTGTTCAGTCATCAAGTGTCTTTCTTTAATTGTTTTTAATAAATGAGTTCACAGTTCAAGGGACACATTAGCACAGTGTCAAGACAACATGCGTATGGATTTGGAACAATGGATTTCACTGGCTGTGTTGATGGTTCACAAATCAGGCTACATGTTACATACAAATCTGAGAAATACATTTGAATGGTTTAACGGCCGTGACAACATTAGGGGGATATTTGTGCCTGTAGTTGCTGCATAAATGACTGGAAGGAGAAACCAAAAAGCTGAACAGGGCCACTTAACATTACATTTTGAGGAATACCTTTATAAAAGATTTTGAAGGGAGTAAATATGATAGATGGCAGATGTGTTTGTACAGCCAACATAATTTGGCATTACGAAATGAAGACGGATGAAAATAGGTATGCTTACGCACACATATACAACAAAATCTACCAGCACATCCAACAATCATTGGTGAACATTTTAAATCTTTTTTTGTGTGTAGTTTGGACAAATACAAATGTTATTCTGACTATCCAAGGTATTAATAAGGTTGACTTTGTGGATCAGTTTGTCAAGCGGCCATGACTTAAGGAAGTTACTCGTGGATGAGGAACAGGATAGCTCACCACCCTGCATACAAGGTAAAAGCTGGCCATGGTATGCTTAGTTTTTTTGTGCAGATTAACAGGATATAACACGTTAATGTGCGATTTTATTTAAATTCCTAATTATTGATAACAGTAATAGTGAGATTTTTACACATGGTGCTCAGGGAAATGAATCTCAAAAGGTCACATAACCGTTCTCCATGTTTCAGATCGTTTTGGATTCTTATTTAAAATGTTGCAGATTCATTGTAACACATTGTTGCTTGTTTTCTATGCAACACAGACTTTAAGTCATTGGAGACAAACATAATCTGGAAAGAATGAAATTGTAAGAAATTACCTCCGATGTTTAAAAGCAGCTGCAGGGAATAATGTGCATGTAAAACACAACAAAACAAAACAGAGAGTTTCCTTCCACTAACTCTAATTATGAACCACAATATACTCATACAAGTTTTTATCTATGAATCACTTCATTATTTTCCTCATCTGATGGCCTGAAACCATTTACTGAATTCAGAAAGAAACTAAGAGGAGAGAGAGGAGTGGGTCGCTCTCTGTTATGAATGAGCTGGAAAAATACATGATTCATGGTGGAGCCACTTACAAAAGTTGTTCTCTAAATTAAATCCTTTGAGTCCTCTCAGTTTCTTTGAAGTCCACATTGGGACCTTTTCAAAGTGCTATTTTCAGCATTGAGAATAGACTTGGGTTTGGTCTCTGATGCTTTTTTCTTTCTTCAAAACGTAAGATACTGCTCAGAGTTTTTGGAGAAGAAAAAAGTTGTAAGTCCTTAAGTTGAAGAAAAACTTCAAGTTTTTGTGTTTGATAGTGAGATGAACTACTGTGAAGGTATATCCCTGCTAAATGTGGCATTTACTGATGTCAAATCATATATTGTGTGTTACCTTTAATATGAGTTTAATGTTTAGTGATAATGTAGGATCATGTCCCAGTACAAAGATTACGTTTTTTTAAGCCTCAATAAGATTTAAAAAAAATTGTTTTGATGTGTTTGTGTGTGTTGTCAGCTGTTAAATGCTGTTCTCCGGACAAATCAGGTAGAGCTCTGATATGTTTAGCTATGATACTGATAGCCGTGACAAGCTGGTTACCCCTCGTCATGGCTGCCACATCCATCAACGCAGAGTCAACACCTGGCCTGCTGCCATGTGTCTACACTCACTGTGCCAGCACAATCTGTTAAAAGGGAATGATGGAGTGGAAATAATCCCGGCGCCTGTGTCCACCACAAACATTGTCACCAAACCCCACAATAAATATTGATGTTTCTACTTGCCATAGAAGGCTGGAGGCACAATCCAAAAAAATCAATCGTGACAGTCCAGTGTTTATTTTGGTTGACTGTCTTAATTTCTCGTTATTGACTTTCTCTGACTCTTGAGCAAAGCTGTTGTGTGTTTTTTTTTTACCCAGAGTGCTTTGTCAATAGCCATGTGAAATCCTACAGTGGAAAAAGAGAAGTGCAAACATACTGCGCAAACAAGTACACAAAGCTGTCATCTTAAATAATAACCCACATTTAAGTCTGCCAATTAGCATTCAGTGAAACCTCGACTCAGCCTGTAAACAAACCTTTAATCAACCATGAACATGAGTGTGCATAATAATAATGCAGGCAGTGTGCATAATTACTTGCCATGTAACACTATTCCTTGCATGACTCTGAGTCATTAGAAACTAAATGTGGATACATGCAATAAATATTTAATCGCACTATGACAGCAGGGTTGTTTTTATAAGTAAATGCTATTGCAGCTATCAGCCAATCTGCTGCAGAATATGATGAATGGCAGGTTAGACCGCCAAGATAAACAGCATCTCTCTCTGTCTACATTTGCAATAATGTACCACAAAGGAGTGGAGGGATAATGGGTAATGTTAATCAAAAAGAGACGGGGTTCATTTTGGCAGAAGTACTCAAGAGTTTAGGGCGCCTTGCATCATTTACGCTGACAGAAGCTGATTTGCACAATTACAATGTTTTGTGGCGCATTTGGGAGAAAATGGGGGAAATTTAATTGGGGCTGAAACATTTCGTCAGTTTTCATGACAAGTGACAAACGTTTTCCCAGTTTTGTCTGGATGGAATAATCTTCTCTTCATTCACTTGTCTCTTTTGATCTAAGTATATACAGTAGTCAGAATAAAAAACAAGATTTCTGTACTTATAAAGTAAATATAAACGCTCACACATGCATGCAGGCTCTATACAGCACACATTCAGAGATGCATGCTGCCTCCAGCTAAGTCACTTTGGGAGTTCATGGCATTCCTATATTAGCCTGATTTGACATGAATCTTTAAAGTGGATTACGGGAAATAGCATGCTTTGCTGCTGACCCAGCTCTCCTGGGATGATTAACCTATGGTCCTGTACATTCAAGGTAAGGCCTCTCATATAACAAGCATCCTTTACCTACATTTGAGCTCATGCAACCCTGCTGTTTGTTCCTCTGAGCACTCTGTTACTCTCGTACATTCCAGTGTAACAAACAGACCCCCCCACCACCTGCCGGGCTGGAAAGAGAATTAGATTGAGAATTATTCCAGAGACTCTAAGCAAACATGACATGCACGAGTCCAGTCGTGGCGAGCTCTTTATGAGCTCCATCAAGAAGGTCATGAGGGGTGTGAAACAACCTCTTACCCTCTCTGCCCTTTAGATTTCTTATATATCAGCAACATATTTACTGATTCATCAGAGACAATCTTTCACTTTTTATGAGAAAATGCATATTATTATGTTGGATTTCACAGTAGAAAGTATAAATAAATAAGTAATGACAGTTTCACGTTGTTCAGTAGCAATCTTAAAAATTACTTTTTAAAATGTCATCATCACGGCAAATGTGCTTTTACAAAATAAAACATTGCATTCTTCATGCCTCAAAGTCATATTCAACCAAAGATGCATACTTCAGTAATTTGCCTTATAATAGTGCTGCTAACAAATCACAGAAATGCTGTTTGTGTAAACGGGAAATTAAAAGGTTTTTGCTGCATAGATAACTATTATCTGTGCAGCAAAGTCATTAAACAAATGTCAAGCAGCCAAGAAATATGATGTTACAGAGCTAATGTCTGAAAATTGCATTCCAAAAAGACCGTCTTAAAAACCCTAACAGTCAGAGGAAGTATAACAGTCACCCTCAGAAGAGAAGAGATTGAGAGGAGAGTGTGAGTATTGAAAAACTGAACCAATGTCAACATCACCTGTGCTCAGACTTTAGAGAAGCTTCTGTTCAAACACCTGTATTTCTTATATGCAAACATGTCACTGTACACAAGAAAGGTAAGAAATCAGTCCATATGAAGTCTCTGGAAATGATGGAATTATTCATTTATGTAGTTTAATCTAAAGATATTACAAACATGTTTATTTAAAGATGTTCAAAACCTACCTTGTGTAAGTCAATGTGTTTCATCATTATTATTTGAATACTACTTGAAAAGAGGGACCGCCTTCTAATCAGGGTTGTCTTATATTTCTCCACGTAAATGGTTGTACAATAAGATAAAATGCCTGCTGAATTGGAAAAGGTTTGTTGTCAGAAAACAACTGTATAACAAAGCTTCAGTGCAAAGCTTGAAAAACAGAATGTTCCTTTTCAATGAGAACTGATGCCACACAACATTGTTGTCTAGCTCCCTGCACTGTACGTTCTTTCTTTGCAGCTTGACAGCGATTGGAACAACTTTTTGTTTGTGAAAAACAGCTTACGGCTCAAAGAGATTGTCTATACTTCAACGTCATTATTCAAAACTTTTAACAAAATCAATATAAATTACAACACCAACAGAAAAAAATGATGCAAATGATATACCATTAAGTATATATACTATACTTTTTTTTCTTGGATCTCAAAGATCTACCCTAACAGACCTGTTGCAAATCCTCGCCCATCAAAATGTCTTCAGGTCAAAAACAGAAGTTCTGTTGTTTCAGATGTATTCTGAGATGCAGATTTTTTTACTGAAATGACTTAAGGCATTTACAAAATAAAAAAAAATCATTCATGTAGAGACATCAGTAGATGTTTCTGTTACACAGTAACTCCAAGTGAGAGTAAAAGTTGAAAAAAAAACTTTCTATACAAGGTCACTCTTTCTCACATGGCTGCATTAAATCTTTTCTCAAACTCAGGCGTCTCATTGGCTGTAGAACTTGTAAGCCCCTTTCTATTCTACCTTTGAGGCATTGCACAAACTTCAAAAGGTGTGTTGGAAAAATCATTTAACTTCATTCACTTTAACAGAACTTTAGTGCCTCTGGCATTCGTTTTTTTTCTCCAGCTGGTGAGGAGTGGGAGTGAGAACCCAGCTTTGTGCTGTAACAAATGACAATAGCTACTGTAAAGAGAAGCAAAATTTGACTTTGAGAGCGCCTTCAAAGTGTTTGTGTGGTTTGTGGGTGTGTTATCGAGGCTCTGTGAGGGAATGAAGTGTGTAAGGCCTCATACAGCACAAGAAACAGAATTTATACTTGATTGTTCACTGACATGGCTTCTTAACATTGTCTGCACAAGCAGTCACTTCCTTTGCAACTACTGTATAGATATTCACTGAATGAAGCATTTGAAAGGGCTGGACTGGTATCCCCCCAAAATTGAATTGGCCACCCAAGGCCCACCCTGTGATTAGATTCTTGCTGATCTGTGGCATTTCAATGTAACACATTGTGTTGGTAACGTTTACTCTGACTTTTAGATATGCATATTTTTTGTGTCCTTATAGAGCCTTAAGAATGGGATTATATGTTACCACGTTTGTAACATTTAATCCCAAAACAGCAACAAAAAAGGCTCCTCCTTACCTAAACTCTCTCATCCAGGTCTACACTCTCTCCCGCACTCTCCGCTCTGCCAATGGAAGACGACTGATCCAACCTTCACAACAGGGCCCTAAGTCTCTAACTAGACTCTTCTCCTATGTTGCCCCCCGGTGGTGGAATGAACTTCCAAACTCCATTCGATCTGCAGAGTCCATATTTACCTTTAAGAAAAAGCCAAAGACCCAGCTCTTTCATGAATTCCTATGCACTTAATGATATTATTGATGATGATAGTGATGACGATGATGATGATGACGACGACGACGGTTTTGTTTATTAATTTTAATTGATTTTAGGATGGTTTTGATGCTGATTAGAACTTTCAAGAACAGCTGTCGATGTTGTGCTTTGCCTCTGTGTGCGTGTCAGCACCTGTGCGTCCAATCAGACTTAAAGCTGTTGGTTTGCACTTACATCGTTGTTTCCTCCTCTCGATCCTTGCTTGTGATGTACCTACTCTCTTATGTACGTCCCTTTGGATAAATGTGTCTGCTAAATGAATTGTAGAATTGTTTCAAATCTAAAACTAGGGGGTTAAGGGGTTATAAATGATATTCAGATATGTATGTGTGTGCACACATACTTGCTCCTGGATAAGTCAGTGCTCAATTTGAGCCATCCCATTCGCACATTCTGGACAGACCTCAGTTTACTGTATTTTTTTTCTTTCGTGCCAACAGCACATGCTATACAATAATTATTTTTTAAGGGTTCTCTGTTTTCTTTATTTCTATCATTATTTGTTACACAGTATTTTCAGGTTGTCTTTGTGTAAACCATTCCAATACATTTCCTTAAACTCTTCTAGTATTCATGTCTGTGAAATAGCTGCTGTCCTTGGTAATCCCAGTAGTCTATTGAAGATGAGCTCCTGCTTTGCCACCCTGTCAACCACGAGACAGAGTGCCACAAAGCCACCTGTCAGCGGGGCCGTTCAGCACGGCTCCAGGCTGACCAAGGACTGACCGGGAGCATCTGTGCCACTGTTTGTGTCTTATACGCTAATGAGAGCTGTCAAGCTGTCGTATTCACTCCTGGTGCCCTCCGGCATTAACAATGGCACCTTCAATTTGGCTGTCTTGAGTGACATTAACAAACAAAGCCACAAAGAGAACAGACGTATGCCAGTGACGCCGCGCACAGACATGTTCACAAACAAATAAAAGAGGCTGACACTCACACTAATACAAGCCTTAACACACACACACAGAGAAAGAGCGAGAGAGAGAGAGAGAGAGAGAGAGAGAGAGGGCGAAACAGGAAGAGATTTGTTTTATGTAATAATGGACTTGGAGTTTTTTCTGCAGTGTAAACTCCTGTTTCTCTAGCTGCCTATAGAGGCCAGCATTGCTTCCCTCTACTTCAACAGAAATAAACCACCCAAGACAACAACAAAAAAATAATCTCCAAGCAAAACCCTGAAGAGAAAATGAGTCATCCACTGTATCATTCAATTCACATGAGTGTTCCTGATTGATGCCATGTGCAGTCCTCCAACAGCTCATGAAAAGAGCAATGCATGAATGTTAATGGCAGACAGTGTGTGTGTGTGTGTGAGAGGTCTTAAGGACCTGCTCTTAAAAATGTGATGCATCCATCACACACACACACACACGCGCACACACGCACACACACACACACACACTGCCACATATTGGTTCACTTAACCAGTCCCCCGCTGCTGCATTCTTGGCCCTGACCTTTGACTGCAGCAGCAAAATCATCCAGTTATAAAAGGAAACAAATGTCTGCAAAACACAGACAAGAAAAAACACAAACAATGATGCTGGCTGAAATGCTGCCTGTGCTCTTTGTAAAAAGGTACAAAATAGAGCCCGACCGATTATGTCGGACGATATAAGCATATCGAGACTATTGGCATCGGCTTATTTTATTGCAGATATCTGCTGATATCACTACATTTATTCACCACTCAAATATCGTTTCATTTGAGTTTCATTGTATTACACTAGCATTTCAGATTTAAGGAGAAAAGTAGTAACATTATGACAATTAAATATAAAGAGCTTACAAATATTTTTCTCTTTTAAAAATCATTTTGTTCTGCTGCAGAATACTTTTATATATTATATATATAATATAATATTTAAATTTTGGACTGTGCAAAGAATATGTATATTCTTTACTTGTGGCAAGCTATATAATTTGTCTAAACATAAATTGTTCCTCTTACTTGAATGCAAGTTGTTTGTAGCTGTGGATGCCTGAATGTCAGTGCACTTTAAGGTGAAGCATTTCTAATTACGTTGTACAATTGTACAATGACAACAAAGGCTTTCTATTCTAAAGCTTTATGTGTGTTTCACAATATGTACTACATTTAGAGGTTTTGCTAAACTGAGGTGTGTGTTCTAGTTATTTAAGCTGTATGCTTTAGATATTTGTCATATTGTGTTCATCAGTTATTACATGCATAACACAACAAGCTAAAATGTAGAGTCCACTTGGGATGAACTGAGTTGAAGGTCAGGCTTTGATGTCCCTTTGCACAGCTCACCTGCAGTATCTGCATGAAACAAGCAGCATGCAGAGACCTCCCAGTCCCATGACGCTATGAGGATCAGACTGTATGTTCCAGGATTTTATAGTGTGAGTCACATGTTTGTCAGCATTAATGTTCCAGTATGTCAGGCAGTGATGAGGAATCTTATGTATAATGTATGTGCATAATGTGATGTGCAAAAGTACAGGGCTGCATAATTAATGCATTTAAATTCTACAAAATGCTTTATGTTATTATATATAATGACTCAAGATGCAAGAAGTTTATTTTTGCTATTTAAACAAAGATTTACACTACAAGCATTCGTGTCAAACCAAATGCAATGCTTTCATTTGTATGCCTCTCTGTTTTTTAATGTGTATATATGTGACATGAGTGTGTCTGCAACATTGTCTTTGTTTGTAATTAGGAGCAAAAGCATGAGGAAATGAAATATAGATTGTAAATAATTGTCTTGGACTTTTTTCCCTTTGTGATCTGTCTACCCAAATCGTTAATTTCAACATTAATCTGTGTAAAATGTGATAAATAATAATGGTAAAAAAAACAGTATAGTATTGCAGCTCAAAGGGCTTTACAGCAGAACAAGACATAAAATGAGCATCACGTAATAAAATAGCATGAAATAAAATAAAAAAAGATTTTGATCATGTTGTAACAGTCCCCACAGAGAATGCATATGCCTCTTTATATGTATATATTTGAGGTATATTTTACACATTCATCACATGAATGAACCTGTTTGATGTGCTGGCTGAGTAGTTCACTGATCAACTCACATCTTCTGAATAAATTGCTTCCCATCACCTTTTGTGGACGATTACTCTTTTGCACAGCGTATAACCTGGTGATGTCTATCTTTTACGTGTCCTACTTTCTGAGCACACACACACACACACACACACACACACACACACACACACACACACACACACACACACACTGATGGTGAACTTTGGATGGTAGCTTTGGTTTCATGTACATGTTTTGAAGTCAGAAGAACACATCTGTAAGACATTATTCACATGGCCCCTTTGAGGATTTACAAGTTTCTTTCATACTATAAGGATGACCTGCAACATAATCAAGGTTACACAATAAAGACACACAAGATACACAAGAAAGACAAAAAAACGAGTACATTTCTACATGCTGATGCTCAAAAGGGGACTTAATTATATGGAAATTGCATGGTGGATAAAAAGGTAATAAATACACTGCAACTGCCCCCCCCAAAAAATTGTGATTTGAAGAAATGCTGCAACTTTTGATTTTGATTAGCAGAACAATCATTCTTAATTTGTTTTGGACTTTTGTATGTATTTTGGCTTTGATTCAGTATTTACAAGCTGTTTATTCAAATGAAAATATATTTGGCTGTTGCAGCACAAATGTGTGGTTGTCAGTCATTGTGTAATGAAAACCAGCATATTTTATGTATGTTGTAGGAAAACATGAATACAGGGGTGAAAAATATATCTCGAGAGTTTTTATTTAACATAATCTGATGATAAAAGGCTTTCAACTGAACTTGAAAGCCTATGATTCCTGTAACACCCCACCCCAGCACTTTTATGGGCATCATCTTGGAGAGCAGGTGGGCGCTGTTTGGGGCGTGATTCTCTGGCATGCTCGAGCCTGCCAGGAGCTGATGGATCCTTTTTACCGTGCCAGAGATCACACTCTTTATCTGGGCATGAGAAAGAGAAGCGAAACACAGGTGTACTGTCACACACCTGCTCTGGCACTGAATTTGATCCGTTTGCCTCGTTTGGCTCGGTTTTGGAGCGGTCGGATACCGCACATACGGCGGCGACAGGTGCATCACAGACAACATGGATGACAAGCATCTGTGCAGGGCTCATCTTTGCCTCTCTAACGACGCTTGGTTGACATTGAAAATTCCTTCATGAAGTAAATTAGCATAATCTGCGCTTATGACTCATGAGCAGCTAATGGTTTAATGCATCTCACAAACCTGCTTAAGCTCCTAGTTCAGGGTCGATTCCTAACTAATATAATACTAATATAAGCAGAGCCTGCAATTAAGCTCCTTTTGCTATAATTTGTTTAACACTATGCTGACAAATATAAGGGAATAATTAAAAAAAAAACTCTCACCAACATGCAAATGTTATACTTGATGCATGTTTATCTTTTCAGTGTCAAGCATTAAGACACAAGGCAAAGGATTTCGAGCTGCAACAGCGTACTTCAAAGAGGCCAGGATTGTTGTAATTAAAGCAGGCATAGGATTCATTATTATGCTCATAAATCTCCTCTTGATTTCCCCCTGCTCGACATAAACTGGCACAGTTGTTGCTCGGTTTCTCTCACTGGCAAAGAGTTGCTGGCTTGCAGTTAAATATTAAACCATGGAGTAACAATAGTGGACTTTATTGTCATTTGTTAGTGTACACCTGTGAAAACTGGAACACTATGAGTATGCATTAATGTAGATTTGCAGTCTTATCCCGTATGTTATTATCAGAATCTGAGACCAGAGGTTAGAAAGCAGCTTTCAGGACAAGAGGTTATTTATTACTTAAACTAAACAGGGAATGTTTGACAAATTGAATCCTGGTAAATCATTTTTAGAGGAATCGTTAAGTTATTGTAAGTGATTTAATGAGGTATTTATAATATGGTAAGTGCACTATGAATACGAATCAATTATCCCTTTCCTATGGAACAATGTTTTAACTGCACAAATGCCATGTATTTCTCCAAACTCTTAAAAAAAACAAAAGAAAAAAACTCAACTATCCCTTTTTTAAAGAGAGCAGAAGCATTGTTTTTAAGCTGAAGGCTTTTAAGAATTATTTCCAATGTAAAGTCTAAATGAGTGTTATGGTGTCTAAAGGCCCTGACACACTAAGGAGATCGTCGGCCCCCGTCGGCCCCCGTCGGCCCCCGTCGTCCCCCATCGGCCCCCGTCGTCCCCCGTCGGCCTTGTGTCGGCGGTCGGTGAGATGAATCTCTCTGATTGGCTGTTCCGAGGTTTCATTTATCTCCAGCTCTCAGTTTCGGAAAAGCCCCTGGTGCAGTTTTCAACTTTTTATCAGACATTATTCTCGATTAGTAGGCTACCCATAATACGAGTGGTGCGTGACAGCGGTGAGAAAATGGTCTTCTCATATCATAACAACAGACTACCGCTGCCCTGCTGGCATGGAGAGGTATTTCCTTTCACGAATGCGCAGAACTTACGTGGTGGTTGGCCATTGGCTGTAGTCTTTGCGGTGTATTCAATTGCACCCTTTTGGCCAAGACATGCAGCAGCTTGAGGCGACGCCATAGGCGACCTTCGTCGCCACTAGTTCTTTGCCGTCTGCTTGGTGTGTCAGGGCCTTTAGTTCAAAAAGTTGGGAAAGTGTGCTTTACCATAGTTCATTCTCTGTGATATACAGTTAGACAGCTTTGACGTTGTAAAGAAAACATTTTGTCAGCATTTATTCTGAGATTTATGTTACATAAGTTAATCATTTTAAATGTTCCATCCTTGACGTCTCTCATCCTCAGGGCCTGATGGATTGTTGACCTTCATCAGTGACTTCCTGTCACTGCAGATGACTTCAGCCTCCACTCAAACCCAGGACAAACTTCCTTAAAGGGACACAGTATGCTGTATTTCAGCAAGTGTAAGCACTGCTTCGCTTGACTTGGAGGGCACAAATATTTGATGAGTCCCCCAGCTAGCACTGCATTAAAGATGCAGCATTGTGTCGGACACAAAATTTGTCAGCGGCTTAAGCACCGGTGTACTCTGAGTTGACTATAATCAGAGATGTCAAAATCAAAATGCAGGAGGGGAGCTCACAATTTGTGTAAACAACTCAGACTCAAGTCAAAGGCAGGAAAAGTTCAAGTGTGTTCAAGTGTAAGCTGAATAAGGAGCATGAAGCTAACTCCAGAAACTATCTGTACACTGCACATAATACAGTTAATGGATCTGCTTGAGTATAAATGAGAAGTGAGAGCAAGCAATGTCTTATTTGTTGTTCAATTAGTGTAAATGGATATACTGGTCCATGAAGCAACGGGCCTGAGGCTGTCTATGATTGCCTACTCCATGAAATATAGGTCCCGATATACCAGACCCTTACTGAGCTTAGTGCATGTACAGTAAAGGTTGATTAGTGAGGCATAAAATTGCAGCAGTCATGCAGTAAATCTAGCTGTCTTTACTGGCTTCCTGATAGATATTTTACTAAGGCACTTTAAAATCGCACCATGGCTCCAATCAGGCTCTGATGTTCTCTGAGGACCGGCTACCTTCTTCCATAGGTGACAAATGTAAATGCATTTCTTGTATTTCAAAACCTCTTTCTGTGGTTCTAATGTGCCTGGTGTACGTGGAAAAAGAAAAGTAAAGAAATAGCAATGGACTTGATTCAAACGTTTAACCTCTCTGTGTGTGTAACTAATGGCATATGCACTGTATTTATTTATCTGTAGTTTAAGGTTAAATCAGGCAATTGCATGGTTGTCTAATAGGACTACTGAGCCGAAGCAGATATGATAGAGTGTGAAATAATTTATACAAAGCATTCTAAAAGCATTTTAAGATGCTTTATGGGGGGAAAGGCAGCTTTGTTAAAAGGAGAAGATCAAGACTGCAGTATCAAGTGCTTATCTGCAAAATAGAGAGAGAGAGGGGGGAAAGGGAAGAAATTCACACCCTTATTCTCAACTTGTGCTGTATTTCATTTCACAAAATTATGCCAGACCATTTGCCTGCAGTTACATTCATTGAAAATCTATTCCTGTGTTAATGGAATTATAAGATGTAGTGTATGCCGTGGCACCTAATCAAATGGAATTGATTTAAGTTGCGTTTTGGCTCAGGGCCCGCACAGCTGAAGGGCTCTGCTGCTGTCTTCTGTTTCTCTGATGGCTTTAGGGATCACATCTGATAGACTGAGCAATATGTGAGTACATACATGTGGGTCTCAGTATTAACACTGGAAGTTTGTTGGCGCTTCCTTTTCAGTGAGTGTTGTTGGCTCTGACTGTATGAATGAGAACAAACTGTGTGTGTTGATGTTGGTGGGTATTAAGACCCAGTGCTAGAAAGAGCGAGCTAAAATGTGCAGTACAAGGATGCAGAGGAGTTGGAAAGCATGACTGACTGATGACTAAACAAAGCAGCCTGCTTGATGCAGATTAACTGTAATGTGTGTATGTGTGCATAGTTCTTTGTCTTGGTAAAGCTCTCCAAGGCTTGCGCTATGCACTATGAGGATTTCTGGTATAGACACAGCAGTGCTCTGAGCTTTATGCTAACGTCATTGAAACGTAATTGGAACATACTCCTAATGACATGATTAATGCTATTGCAAAACAGTTATAATGTTTACAGTCCCATTTAACTTACCCAAGATAAGTTTTAATATCAACTTTCCAAGGGAATCGTTGGCCTTTTCCAGTTCATGGTTGTCTGTGTTTCCACAAAGATATAACACAGCTGATGATAAGGTGAATAAGTCTGCCGATGTGTAAAAAAAAGTCTTCCAAATATTGCAATTACCAATCAGAGATATTCTGCTCTGTAAGCCCCACCCAAAAGTTGTTGTATTACCCCCATGCCGGAACCATTTTGGTTTGTAAAAAAGTCCATTGGGGGTTATTTTAGACCCTGGTCCAGGGAGTTGACACACAGAGTACCTCTCAGAGTCCCTGTATATATGTATTTTTCTCTCAATATTCAGTTATTGACAAAAAGTTGAAGTCATCCTGTGATAGAAAATTGATATCCTTACATGACCAAATGTTAAGGCATTACTTCCAATACTTGATCAGCTACATTTCCCTCAGAACCAGAGATGTGATATCAGTACATATACAGTAGGTCACCAAAATCATTAAGATCAGGGAACTGAGAATGTCTGTGTTGATGATAGTAAGATAATAAGAGAAAACTTTAACTTCATGGTGATGCCGGGTAAAAAGTTGAGGGATCACTGAAGTTGTTCAGACAATATTTAATCGACTAAAGATAGCGCTGAAGAAAATGAAGAAAATGTAAATGTAGATTAATGTTAGTAGGGTTCATTTTCTTAAGAACATAATAATAATCTAAGAAAAAATGAAATATCAATCCAAAGTTGGTGAGTTATTTCAGTTTGGACCACAGTAGTGACAAACAAACTTGCTTTCAAAATATGCAACAGCAAGCTCATACAGGAAAAAATGACTGCCTACATAAAGTGCAAAAGTTTTTTGAAAAATACAGATACAACTCTACCAGGATCGCAGTGTTTGTTTGGTCATGAAGTTCATCTGTGCTGAAGAGACAGCAAGCTCGATGAATCTAGCACTGAGAAATAAAACTGATGACCAAGCTCCTTTCTGCAAAGGTCATTGCCATGAAGCACCGCTCACTTTACATTTTTGCCTGCAGAACTGTGGAGGGAATCAGTGCAGCGTGAGCGAGTTTTAACCATCAAACACTGAACTCCAGCTGACCACTGTCCTCCTCCCTGCCCACACAAGACCAATTTAACATAGCGAGATTGCAAGTTACATTCACCACACTGATTTTTTCTTTTTAATGACACAAAATATTGAATCTGAGCTGAATAAGCTATCTTTCAGAATCAAAATTAGTGAACAAGTTTTAGTGAAGGTGGAGGTGTGCAAGAAGAAAACACCTACAAAGACACTTTTCTCTTTTGTGGGTAGAGGAAGAGTTTTGCACATCTACAAAAAGCTCATTCTGATATTTCTGCAATCAGATTTTCTCTGTGTCTTCAGTGACGAGGTGAAATCAGATAAAGCACAAGGATATACAAAAAAAAACAACCTTTTCCCTCTGCTCCCTGAAAGCTGGCAGCCAAATTGTGTATGACAAATTGAGAGCATTTTGCTGTGCCCTTTGCCAAGCTTGTGCAGAATTAGTTTTCCTGCCTCTGTCTCCTGTCTGCCTATCGTGGACAAACCAAGTCTCCCGCTTCCTGCATGCCTTGCAAACACAAAAAGGAAAGTAGTGACATTTATTGGGGCCCGGGTTTATTTGTATTCCATCTCTTCCTACACCGCATGTCGGCTTTTATGAGCTCACTCAGGCGAAACATTAAAGAAGCTCATTCTTTATTAATCCTCACAATGACAATTCAAAGCTTCCGACACACCGACTTTACTGTGTGTGCATGCACTTTCTACTTTGAGAAATCAGGTTGCCGTCATTACTTTTTAAACACCCCTTGGTTGTTGGCTTATGCAAAGTATTGCAACAGGCTTTTTATGTTTTTAAATGGAACAAATAAGTCAAATTATTGTATTTACAGAGTTGAAAGAAGAAGTGTCAATTTGTAATCCTTGATAACCTCGCTTATAATTATGTTACATAAGAGACTGCTCGTGAATGACTTGACCTTGTTATGTCTGCACTTTGAACAATCTTGTTCGCCTCATGTCTATACACATTCATTAACACGGTATTCATTAAGAAACAACAGACCAAGGCTAAAGCTTGTGCTCATTATTAGCAACATTATATACTAAACACAAGCAGCTTACCTGACTTTTGAATTGAGTAATTTTGTATCTTGCAGCTTCCCTGGATTGAGTTTAACAATTCAACATGTGTGCTAGCCTATAGAGCATCCATAACCAGATACTGTACGGCAGACATCACAGTGCTCCATGTGCTAGGTTGTCTGACATGCAATACATTTGACAGGGAGCCATATTATTGCTGTAGATTATACAGCATTACATCATCACTGGGTCACCTGATGTTATTTGTTTATTACACGGCTCTGTTGAATACTTCATTGTGATTGCTCAGTGATGTCATACCAAGGTCATCTGATTCACTATAGCAGACAGTTCCTATGAAGAACAGACTGTTGCTTGGGATGAAACTTAAAACTTTGAAGGTCCAGTGGCAGGGCCAAGGGGTGGCCAGGGATGGCAAGGGCCGCCCTAGAATTCTGATTGGCCACACCAATATCCTGAACCATGATTGGCTGTTTTCCTTGTCAGAGGTGGGTATTTTGTTCAAAGCAACTATTTTGGCTGTTACAACAGGCTGCTGGTAGCTTCCTTTGCATTTCAGTGTAGCCCATTTAATTTGGTTAGTATTTTAAACAGTGACTTTGGACACAGGGAACCATTTTCAGTGGGTCCAAAATGTTTGCCTGGAAAGAAATTTTTGTCCAAAAGTCTTTGAAGTGCCTCTTACTTTTGTCCTGTGACAAGTTTTGTACCGACTGAGGTCCAAACTGCACAATTTTCATCAGATTGCTTGAAAAAATGTTTTTCAGAAATTTGGGCTCGGCCTTTCACAAGGAGTTGGTGGTGGTTGCTGAGGCTACACCATTTGAGAATCAATGATGGGTATATAAATGCTTTTCATTCGTGTGAATGTGTGCGTTCCTAACACTTCAGACCACCAGAAGTCAGTGGCCTGGTTCAGTATAATCATAGTAATTTGCAAAAGAAAAATAAAGTAAAAACAGCAGAGAAAAAACGAAAATGGCCAAAAGATACACAAAGCCGTTGGCCACGACAGCAAAACAAAAAATTCAGGAAAACAAAAGGTTAACACTCACAGGAAAACGTTCCCCAATAACAATCTGCTTACTGTATATTATCCCTTTGACTAATCAGTACAGACTCCTAATTCTGTGCAAATTAAACACAATTCAAATGTAGGTTTCTTAAAGGGGACATATTGTGAAAAATCTACTTCTACAGTGTTTTTGAACATTTATTTTGGGTAACCTGAGTGTCTACTGACCCACAAAATGTGAAATAACCCCATCCACTCCTTTGTTTGGGGTATGCATAAGTCTTGTGCTGCATTCATGTGCTGCATTCATGTGCTGCTTGGGTGGTCCAAGTTTCCGAGTTTGAAAATTGTTTTTTCCGACTTTAGTGTGTTCAAGTGATTTCAGTTCAGAAAGTCGGAATGTTGTAACAACAGCAAAAAACATTGTTGATGCTACGAAGAAGATCAGTGAAATGTCACTGTTAAAAGTTATATTTGAGCAAAAAGTTGTTATGCAATACGTGAATGAATCAAAAAATTGTTAACTTTAAAAAATATATAATTTGCCCCCATGTGATGACGATTCTGACGTCAAGTCGGGAAGTCGGGCACTTAATTATTTTCCGAGTTTCTGAGTTGTTGTTCCGACTTGAGCAGGTGTTCATGTGCATTTTACAACTCGGAAACTCGTTTTTCCCGATGTGTCTGACACCACATGAATGTAGCATTACAACACAGAGAAAACTCAGGGCGGGCTCATTGCATTTAAAGAGACACATACCAAAACGGAGCGCTCTGAGAGAGCTGGTTTACACAGGGTCACATACCTCCTCTAGTGCTTGATTCATGTTTTATTTTGAACATAACACAGTGTTTCATTTAGACCACAAGAGACTGTTTTAAAAGGTGGAAAAGGGGGATAATATGTCCTCTTTAACATTAATGGTAGGTCAGAAGAAATATCACATTTTGGTAGAATAGCAAAAATACAAATTGAACACATCTTACATGCTATATGTTTGTGAGTCTCAGTCTGTATTTTCTTGTGTGTGCAAACAGTAGGTGGCAGGGGGACACATTCACTGTAATTACTTCATTAAAGGAAACAAAGAAGCAAATATTCATTATGATCTCAAATCATCAGCAAAAAATGTTTTAAAAACAAATGTGAAAATGTTTCATCTAAAACCATTACAGTGCTAGAGTTTGTTTTCATGTCGGCAGCAGTGTTTCTGTGTTACTCTACTGATTTTAAGAAAATTAAGACTGAAGCTACATTTTTTTAACTGTGCTTTGGGAACATTAAACTGAGGAAAAGCAATGGTTCATTTTATTGTAGGAAAATCAATACTCCTTTTAATGTCAACCCACATTGAGGGAGCTGAAATCTCCCAAAAGGCCGTTTTGTTTTTCTTTGAAACGTGCATGTAACAGAAAAACAGATAATGCTTCATCTGATGCCTGCTCCAGCTTTCTCCAGCCTTATCAAATAACAGCACTGCTTTTTACTTGACTTTGTAGTTAGGGAAAGTTTCTGACGTACTCATGCTATTTTACGTTTGTTCATGAAGATCCTAGCACATGTCAGTCAAATGTGGTTACAGGAAGCGTTCAACAAATTGTCTTACAGAATTGCTGTAAGTGTTAGGGCTTTCACACTTGCAGAAATCTCCTGAAAAGACTCAGGATATTTTCTGGAGTTTCTCCTGCCAGAGCCCTAGTCATTTTTCGCAGCAAGTCCGAGCGAGCTGATGTGAGAACGCCGCAGGATATTCTCTGGAGAATTCACCTCGAGCCAAAGGGAGGGGGAGTGACGTTTCTATACAGGGACTGCTGCACGGTGCATAAAGTGTCTGCACTCGACGACTACGATCTCCGTGCACGTAATTACACGGCTGCATTATGTTTTCTGTTCATCAGTATGTTGTTCTCCGCTCCCCCCCGTCTGACAGGGATAGTCTCCAGCTGTGAGGGGCATGTGTGAACATATATTACAACAGATATTATCCGGAGTGCATATGTGAAAACGGCTCATGAAACCTTTATGGCACAAACCAGACATGGTAGCAGTGGGGGTCCACAGCAGACAAGCAGCTGGTTAAACAGGAAAGACCTTTGGAACAAACATGGCAGAGCGTTAAAAAGGATGTAAGAAAGTGAAAAGACTGATACAATGAAGAGAAACAGAAGATGGACAAAAACAAAAATAATCCATAATGTAGTATCACATGAATAAGATTGGTATTAATCATTTTACCTAATCATTTTATCTAACAGTTGTTTGACTGTTTGGGACGACATATGATGTTTGGAAAATATTCAAAGCAGTAACATGGTAAGATAAATGGCCTGGCTACTTTTTAATGTTTCACTTAAAGTTCAGTTCAGTGATGATTCAATACATCCAGTATCAGGGGAAGGGAGGTGGGGGTGGTGGTGATGATGAGTTAGGGTGTACACAATGATAAGACATTATGATGGATTATGACTAAACAAGACAGCATAGAGAAGTGCACAATCAGCTAAATGTAAGCCAGAGGCTGAGATTTTCATAAATATGGATGGCGTCTTACACATTGTTAAGGACCTGCACTGAGTCACAGATCAGCATTATCAATCCTGAAGTACATAATTCTGCTGAGGAACATTTCTGAAGTTTCTTATCTCATGCGATGCAAATATGAACAATATAGTCTCAAAGAGCAGAGGAACTTTAAATGTCTCTCTTGCCTCTCAGGTGCATACAGAATGAGTTCAAGTGACATTTTTGTCCCTGAAGTTTCCACCCATCAAAGTACGATTTAAGCGTCCTCCTCCAAGGAGACTTCATTACACGGGATGAGAAACTTCTTGAAGAAAGTTTGCAAAGTCCGGACTTGATGGGGCGACATGGGGCAAAAAGTGCGCAGCAATATCTGCAGCAGTCCCTCTCACAATCTCGTTTCACTTTCTGAAGCAATCACGGACCAGCAGAGCACAACTGCACCGCAATTAAGCTGTCTGTGATTTTTAATTAAAACTAAGAGGCGTGATCCGTCTCAAACTTTGTTTGCCTTTCAGGCTACACAAGTTATCATCTTCATAATGGATACGATTATAATGTATGAAAAATGATCACATTACTATTCCCAGTTTCAAATAAGAAAGGGCAGACGGAGAGAGAGAGAGAGAGAGGCTAAATAAGTTCCCTTTCCTTCCTTCCAGTTTGCCGTCCAAACGTTGTTACAATTAGGACAATAATTGTGATATGGACATGAATAATTCAGAGGTGTGAAGCAGTTTCAGCTGTACCCAGTAGGCACAATCAATACGCCGTCTTACGCCTTCACCAAGAGCAAAGTCCATTACAAGTTCTAATGCATCGGAGTAGCTTCTGAACCGAAAAGCAATTTAATGTCCATATCTCCGGGGACTGCACACAAGAACTTGAGAGAGACAAATAAACAAAATGCAGCTCAGTAGCACGGCGGCAAGCACACACAACCCTGAGGGATACAAGGCTTTACTGTACAAAACTGTTGACTCTGACTCCTTATTGACAGCCTGTGCATCAAAACAGTAGCTGTTCTCAGGTCTAGTCACAGAATTCAAGGGAAGTGCAGAAGAAGACAAATGAGAGTACACAGCCAAATCGCAAACACAGAAAAGTGGTTTCCCAAACTGTCTGGTTGAGAATAAAATATTAACATTTGCCCATTCTGCCTTTTCTTCAGTGTTTGTCATCTTTCATACTAAGTCTCAGCATAATTTAGACACATTTCTGTATGACTGTAAGGAAAAACAACAACGTTGAGGAGAAAAAAACATAAGGAAGATGACATTTACATTTTTAGATACTAAAAATCATACAAACCTCGGTATCAATAATAAAACCGTGGTGTGGAAAGCAATAGTTCTCTGTTGGCCTCGGCTATGAATTTAGTTTCATTGTATTTTTACTGTATTATCTACAAGTAGTCATTGAATGTACAACACTGTAAGAGACCTTACACTGGATGCTAAATTGTGCATCATTTGCAACTGCTATCTTCACTTTCTCAAGGTCCAATTCAGAAAGCATGTGGTGCTAATGTTCAAATGCTATTGTTAGGTATAAAATGTAACAATCCAATGCTAAATGAGAGCTAAACAACACCTGTACAGAGACAGCAGCTTAATGATTGAATTATCAGGCTTAAAGGAAGAATGTATAACTTTTTGATCCAGGAGAGCACCAGCACAAAACCAAAACAAAGTGCTGTTTGGCGACACATTCTGAAGCCTCTGCTCTCCTCCAGCAGCACACCTCCAGCCCTTCTCCACTCACGTTCGCATGAAGGAGTTGTGTATTAGAACGCACCATAATTAAGCACCATTAAGCGCAAGCGGCGGACAGAATTGTCCTTTGCTCGAGCTGCAATTGCCTGTGACCTGCATTGTTGTGTTAGCAGGCTAATGTTAGCACACTTTAGTTAACTTGTAGCTTCATATTGCACATGGAATGACTGTGATCTAAAGACACTTACGTGACATCCAAATAAGCAGTAAGTAGACTACTGAATGTTTTTCTTGTTTTCTCTAGTCCTTGACTTAAACAGCTTTATACGCAAGCCCGCTCCGTCCACGTAAACATGAAGTAAACACGGCCCGACAACAGTACAGCTACCATGACTCACGCTTGTCACTCATTGTAGACAGTCATGACTCAGAGAGACATTTACATATATGCTTGATTTCTATATGCTATATAAAAGAAAAAAAACAGAACTTTTCATATTTTTTTCTCCTCATCCTATCTTTTTTCCTATTGGTCATTACCTGCTCTCAAATGAAAAAATTTAAACAAACAAATAGATCTTTAATCCTGTTTTTCAATAAAAAGAGCTTCTGGAGTTTGGTGCTGATATGTTTCTGTGTCTCCCACTACAAGGACTGTATTTACTGTATGAGAGACTTCTATGAATGGATCTTTTTTTACACAACTACCATCAGCTATTGTATTGTGTTGGTGATGACTACAGTAGTGATTCAGAAAAGTTTCTGTTTATGTTCGTATTTACAGCAGACTTTCATTGTGACTGATCTCTCACTAGAGCCACAAATCAACAACTCATTCAATGCAGTTTGTATAAGCTTATATCAGCAAATGACTTCCATTTGCTCCAAAACACCCAAGATTGATTCCCTCTGCAGAGAGGAATAGTCCTATTTGAAATATTCTAATACAAGCTGTGCCCTGGAGTTGAAACAGTCACATAGACGTATTAGTTTCTGCTCTTCTGCTCCTGCTAGTTTGAATATCCCTCACTCTTCTTATTTCCTTTTAATTTTGCAGGACTTTTTGGGCCTTCAGCTGAAGTCTGCTGCGGGCATTAGAAACATGTTAACAGAGAGATGAAATGGCATTCATCACAGCTGACACCAAATCTCCAAAACGACAAGGCGACGGCAGGATCTGAGGCTTTATTGGCCAGGAGATGAATGGACCAGAAGAGTAATTCAAAGTGAAAAATAAGCCCCTTGAGAAATAGATCCCCTTATACCAGGCTCTGTGAAAAGTTCTTATTAGAAAATGGAGCAGTTTTTCTTCACCAAACTAATCTACAGTCGGCAGTTATGTGACACAATGTACCTTAACTGTGCTTTCCAATCACTTTGAACCAAAGTGATTTTGAAGGTGTAAAATAACAATGATAATTCCTTTCCTGAAGAGGTAATCATTGGGTTTCCTTTACACATTTCCTCAAAACATTTTTTGTTCAGTTACATTTCTTGGTAGCTAATTATATGTTTTGTGGAAAAACAGCAGTTTAAGTGATTAAAGATTCTAATCAATGAACAATTTAGGAGAACTTCTTATTTAATTGTACAAACCTAAAATATTATAACTGCCCAAGAGATTTCAAAGAATGATAACCGTGGTGAACAAATTAAAAAAAATGAATCTTCATTTATTTAGATTATTTTTTCTTTAAAAAAATAAAATAAAATGAATATAATATAATTTTAAAATAGTTTCTAGTGAAGTCATGTTTTGATTGACCTGTGGGATATATTTTTCCACTGGTTTTTATATGTATGCATGTTGATATGTATTGATAGTTATTGTTCTCTGCGAACATTATGGATGTCTGGATTCTACAGATTATTTCCACATTGAATTAGCTCTATGCAATTATAACCATGTTAATGAACATTTTTAGTTCCTGATTGGTAAACAATGAAATGAAGCTGTTTTGGGTCACGTGTGTGTCTATGTGTATTGACAGTAAGATGGCGACTCAATTATACCTTCAAGTCTGAGGAAGAAGACTAAAAGACTCTTCGTAAATCCTTCTAACGGGAGCTTCTTGGTGTGCAGATCTTGTTTTGCTTTCCTTACACTTGATTAACCTGGCCAGCCACCTCTTCGCCTTTTCTGCCATTGTATAATGGATGTGGATTTTTCTCTTCAAAATTGATATTTTTCACCAGTAATCATGAATGTGTTTCGGACTTCAGAAGCTACCTTTTAAAGCTAGAATTTATCCTTTATAGTATGGAGAATCTTTTCATTTAAATCATGTTTCATCACACCGTAATGATGATATGACTGATTTTTAATACCCTTTAAACAGTCAATTTCCATCTATTAAGGTGTTTTATTTATTTAAAGACAACAAAATTGCTTTATGGTAGAGTCCCACTTTTAACCTTTTGAAATTTTGAAACCCTTATCAAAAAATAGGCTGGTAATGGGTGAAGGAAAATATTGATGCATTTTTCAGTCTCCCTTGTTGTGCTGTCATGGGGACTGGAAATGTGGAATTTACAATGTTCTAGGTTGATGAAGCTCTTTCTGTTTGTATGAGGATTTTACAGAGGAAGTACCAAGCATGGAGGCATAGATACTATACTGATCAGTATGTACAGACTCCAATAGCAGAGTCATATACCTTTGACAATGGAGCTTGGACTGTGCCAAGCTTTTCAACTCGGTGTTCTTAATTCATCACGAGGTCAGCAGTGCATGGGGCTGCTGCATTGCTTGAAGTATAATGTGAGAGGTACCCTTCCCACTTTGAAGAAGCTATCAGCTGTTTGGAGGTATGTGACACTATCCGACATGGCAAGAACTTTTGTCTGAACAGAATTGTCTTTGAATATATGGATTAAGATATATATTCATAAAACAGATGTATTGAAATTCTCCATTTAAAAAAACATTAACAGTACTTTATGAACATTTGTTAGAATTATCATGGTTTCTGTGTTTGTTCCAATTACAGAAGTAAGAGTAAATTAAACAATTTCTTTATTGTGCAATAATGCATGTGACTTAATTACATTTCTGGCATAAAAATCTTCTAAATTCTAAAAATTCTTCTAATTAATTCATTGTCTGCTGTCACAAAGGATCATGCATGAAAAAAGTAGAAAGCATCTAGTATAGTAAACGTAAAATAAAATTCCTCCTGCAATCCTAAAATTACCTGAAACATGTCAACATTTGATCTAAGCATCACAGCTCCAAAAGAAGCCATATCAAGAAAAAAAACAACTGAACATTTGTCTTGCACTCCGTTAACATATGAGCTGCCTTTTTTTTTGCAGCAAAGAATCGTAGAAATGGATTATCGTCACTGCTTAATACCCGGTGGCGTTTGGGAAACAGGAGGACATCTTCCTCATATGCTGTGCTCCCCCAGATTAATGACAGGAAATGGCTCTTTAGGAAGGGATGAGTCACCCAGGCAGGACAGCCAAGTGGTAGAACATGAAAATGGCATTTTCAAAGACCAGGAATCATTGCCACTATCTATGTGTTTCTATTTCTAAAGACATTAGGCATCTAGAACAGAAAGAGAGAGTCAGACTTTCAACACCCTGGGTCCTCCAATACCCTATAGCAGGTGTATGTCATGAGGTCTGCATGTTATATGACATTTTGGGCCTGATGGGGGGGGGGGGCTGTGATCTAGTGGTAAGTTTGTGCAGCCCATGTATGGAGACTGTTGGGTATTAAACCCTCTGAAACTGGATTTGGAAAATGTAAAAGCATATAAAGCCCCCAAATACATTTAAAAAGAAATTGGGCCCTGTGAAAAGATATCACTGCAAGCCCATTAACCACATGCTCTGGTTTTGGCCCATAGATGTGATGACAAGGACCAGTCTCATATGTGCCCCATGAGACCTGAGGTCATTATGACTCTGCCCGCCATTTGATTCAGGATTTCTGTACTTTCCTTTCACATTACAAGGTTGATTTACCTTGGTCTCTAAGGGTTTCAAACTATTACACAGGGCAAAGAACAACTCAAAGCTATAGAGTGATTATAGAGCCTGCTTAATTCTCTTTAAATCACATGCCATTTTCAAGTAGTAAGGGACGAGATAGATTCATGAGCTCTCTGTTTAACACTTTATATTCACCATTTACTATTTTCTTATTCGCATACTAATTCGTAGCATACTGGCTGCTAATAAGTCATTATTATGCGCTTATAAGTACATTTTTCTACATGACCATAGTCTATACTACTAAGTTATTAATTAAGAGTTTTCCCTCAATAACCTCTCAATTACTGCTTCTTGATAGTAAGTTAGGGAGTTGTACATGAATTGTGATCTAAATATGCTTATCTGGCCCTTATATGGTAGGTAGTACCAGAATATTAGTTCTTCTCTGTTATAAACTCTCATTAAGTATAGTCTAGTCTCATAAAACAAAGCACAAAACGTCTTGTCTTAGTAATGTCCCAATAACTCCTACTTAAGTTTCTGTAACTCTGAATATGTCCCCCATTCCAAAGGAAGGTCTTGTTCAAAACTAATTCACTTGTTACGGTTTGTATTTAGATCCAAAAGCAGACACGGCAGCAAAATTGAAGGGTTTGAGGTTTTATTGCAGGGCTAGTTTTCGGTGAATGGCTAACTGGCTGGCTGGTAGTGACGGCATGGAGGAGACTTATGGAGTTAGCCGGTTCCGTAGGCAGACAGGTAATTGGTTGAGTAGTCCGAGGGGAGAGCAGACTGGAGGAGATGACACCGGGGAAAATCTGGATAACGAGAGAAAATCTGTTAGGACTCACTGGAAAAACACTAGGAATAAACTCTAACAAATGTCAAGAGCAGCCGATCATAGCTACCACTTCAGTAGACTAAATAATCTGGCAGTGAGTCGAGTTGAACCCAGGGTCTTAGCCTGAGGCAGATGAGCAGATGAGTTGCAGGTGTGAGTAGTCACCAGGTGTTTGATTGAAGCCACGCCCTCCAGAGACACACACACACACACACACACACACAGACAGACACACAGACAGACAGAGGGGGAGGGGACACAAGGGATACACAGAGAAACAGGATCACAGCCAGAGCCGTGACATCACTAGTAGTTTTACACACTAATAAGTAATAATAAGTAACCAGTATGCTACTGGTTAGTTTGCTAATATGCATCTAGATAATGTTGAATATTGTGACCTTAAAATAAATAATAAACAAAATGGTTTAATATTATTTATTTTTCATTAAAATACACCCTCTACGCACTGTTTGTTATTGCTGATCAAAATAAATGTCAGGAATAAAGGGATGTACTACAGCCAGTGCCCTTCTAAAAATGATGAAACAGCTAAAGCCAAACCTATCAGTGAGTGAGATGTCAATGAAGCTTACCATTTAAAAACATTTTTCAGAAGCACACTCATTGATATCCTCCTGTGATTCTACTTGGCTACTTTGCAATACCCAAACAAACTAACATCTCTAACTGGCGGATCCAGAGGAATTCACTCTCCATGACTCACCAATTATTGTACCTGTACTGGTTAAGGAGTTCTCCCATATGAATGCTGTAGGTATACAAAGTACATCTCTATTTTTTTTTAAGTATTTGTGCTATTCCTTTACTGCTCTGCCTCCCTGGCTGATGTGCAGAGAGTTTGCTTCTGACTAGAATGCTAACAACGCTCTGTGTTGGAATTGGTCACTTTTGGAGCTTATTAAGACATATGAGCACAACCATATTGCAGGCTGTTACACACAGTGTGTCTGAATTACTGTGCTCACACACATCGCATACACTTTTCATTTCCCCCTCATCTGGAAACATCAGCTCCTGCCATGTTATTGTGTGGCTACAAGCATGGTAATGGGATCATCAGCTATATTCATTTGACTTCTGAAGTATAAAAGGAATCAAAGTCATGCAGCTCCTGTGTGGAGGTGGAGGAGTGACAACTCTAACAAAGCCTCTCAGTCAGAGCTCATCTGAATAGTCAATCAACACCATACTGTGAGAAACGTGTTTGTTTGTGTGTGTGTGTGTGTGTGTGTGTGTGTGTGTGTGTGTGTGTGTGTGTGTGTGTGTGTGTGTGTTAAGGCTGCAAAAACCAGGGAGACATAGACGCTCATAACTACAGTGAAAATAGAATCCCTGTCACCATTTTGCCTTGATTACAAAGATTTTGAAAATAACAATTAGACAAAAAGTACTGGTTAAGCTAAATGTTTGAAAAAGGTAAATTCTGATGAATTCTCTCTTTTAAATTCTTCAAAAGAGAGATGAAAAAAAATAATCAAACAGGATTCTCAGATGCTGTGCATCAGTTCATGTTGTTGTCCTTGTGCTGTTAAATTCCTGTTTTAATAAACTCACAAAATAGCTGTTGATAAGGACTTCTTCCTTCATCTTCAAATGTTCAGATGTGTGTCTGAAAAGGAGCTCATGCTGAGACAAGATGATGACAGTGATCTCTTTTCACCCCACTAGTTATAATGAGTTTGTGCCAAGAAAGCTCACACACATGCTGAAAGTGATACCTCTGCACACACACGCACACACACACACACACACACACACACACACACACACACACACACACACACACGTATAAAGGAATTTAAATACAGTTTGCTGGTGTTGTGACACTTCTGGCAGCATATAAACCTCCAACGCAGTAATATAAAGAGAGCAGACGGAGTCTTTCTCGAGGGAAAGTCATGCATACATGTCCGTGTATTGAGCCACACATCCACACACTTTGCTGTGGGATGTGGATCATTAGTTTGGTTTCCATGACATGTTGAGTGTAAGGGTGGTGAGTCACTTGGCAGCTGTAGTGAATATCGCTAACTCAGGAACAGCACAGGCAGCGGCAGGTTTTGACTCAAAGTGCCATAAGTCTCAATGTGCTGCAGTAACTGTGATGCTGTTCAGTTCATAAAGAGGACTGTTACGTGACAAGTGAGAAGGAAAGGAGAAAACGGAAGAACATCGTCTCTGAGAGAAAATTACTGAGCTATGGTGAAGCGCCATTAATAATGATCACAATGATTGCTTGAGTTTGCTCTAAATTATTAATGTGTGAAGAATATTAACTCAGGAAATGTTCTGCTTGGTTGAGGTCTTGTTACATTCAAAAGAGAGATGAAGGGAAATATTGATTAAGCATGAAATTGCTATATTTATTGTGGCATATAAATAAAGCATTGCTCTACGCATTTAATAAATATTGTTGTAATATAAGAATACGAATGTAACAGCCCCATTAGGTGAACTAACAACAACTGTACCAACAAAAAGATCCAAAATGACCACAAAAAACATCTTTAAATCTTCATATCCAAGGGTACTATTTTTAGAAACAGAAAACGTATATTAACAAACTTTATTTTTTTACTAGCTGCATTGTTCAAATATCTTTGATAATTAAGTTAACTGTAGTAGAAGTCCAGTGAGTCAGGTAAGAGTCTTTATCTTACTTAAAACAAATAATTTTCTTTTAAAAGTAGTCTGTAGCTTTTTCCTAAAAATATAAAAAATAAACTTATACAAAAGTAATGCTGCTCACTCATCAGTTATGGGCCTCCATGCATGTGATTCGGTGACCATGATTGTAGAGACCCTGTCCTCGGCCTGTATTTTGAAGTTTTATTTGTCTGGTTTAATTCCCTAATTTGGGTGGTTTAGTCCTCTGCCTCGCTAGCTAACGTTAGAATGAGCAGGTACATTTATCAACACTAAAATGCATAGACTTTTAAATATTAATGGATGAAGCCTGAGTGATGTCACCCATCTGTTACTGCAGTGTGCTTCAGCCGCCATGCTGGAAATCCTGTTTCAGCCTAACTTTCAGTCAACCTTACAACAGGCTAAGACAGGGGTGGGCAAACTTTTTGACTCGCGGGCCACAATGGGTTCTAAAATTTTACAGAGGGGCCGGGCCAGGAACAGATGGATGGAGTGTTTGTGTGAACTAATATAAATGACATATAAAAGCCATTACATGAAAGGATTTGGCCTTTAACAGGTAGCAAAGCATGAATATGCAAGGCTCATTGTACAAATTGATTTCCAAATGCATTCATTTAATTAAATTAAATTTTAAAAAACACAGTAGAGAAACTCACGTTCAGTTTCAGTGGGAACAGTGTTGTTGATCTCCCTTTTTTGCCAGTGCATTGAAGTCTGGAGTTAGTTTTGTAGTGGCAATTCTCAGGATACATTCGAGGTGTTGGTCAGTTAACTTGGATCTGTGAGGGGCTTTGTTGATGTTCATGACGCCGAATGTCTGCTCACATACGCAGGTCGAGCCAAACAAAGTCAGCATCTTCTGTGCCGTCCTCCGGAGGTTTGGAAACGTGGCTTCGTTAAGTGAAGCATAAAAGTCATTGAGTTTAAGAGAGTTGAACTTCTCCTTTAAGACGGAGTCAGATTGAAGATCGATCAGTTCCAATTGCAGCTCCTATGGTGCTGTTTCAGGGTCTTCTGACAGGGGACAGGACACCAGCTGAAGTGACTTCTCAATTTTTTCAAAATCAGAAAACCGACGGCAGAATTCTCCGTGCAGGTCGTCAAGGGATTTGCTGTATTTCTTTGCGTTTCGCGTCGCCTCTTTCTGCATGGCAAGTGTGGGGAAATGAGCGAAAGATTTGTTTGCAATATGTCTGGAGAATAAAGTTAGCTTGGATTTGAAGGCTCTAACATTTTTGTACATGTCGTGCACAAACTGATCTTTCCCCTGTAGTTTCACATTCAGCTCATTCATGTGTGAAAATATGTCCACAGCAAATGCAAAGTCACAAAGCCAGTTCTTGTCGCTTAGCTCAGGAAATTCGTCGGATTTCCCCATTAACTCCAAAAATGCGCTGAACTCCTCTTTCAGCTCCCACACTCATTGAAACACTTTGCCCAAACTTAACCAGCGGACACGAGAGTGGTACAGTAAGTCCTGATGATCCGCATCAGTTTCCTCCAGGAACGTAATAAACTGACGATGCTGAAGTCCCCTTGCTCGTATAAAGTTAACAAGTTTTACAACTGGATTCACGACATGATTAAGCTGCAATACAGACTTACACAGAGATTCCTGATGGATGATGCAGTGAAGGAAAATAACATCCTGGTCAGGGTTTTCCTCTTTGACTTTATCCTGGATTCTTTTCAGCAGCCCAACATGTTTTCCAGTTAAATTTGGCGATCCATCCGTTGTGACATTGGCAAGTTTACTCCAAGGTAGCTTCATTCTCTCGATGACAGCAGACACCTGGTTATACAAGTCCTTTCCTCACGTTTTTCCTTTCAGGGACTCCATGGTCAAAAACTCAGTGAGCAGTGTCTTTTACGTCATTACTTTCATCCAGCGCTAGTGAATATAACTTAAAGGACTCAGCCTTTTTGTTTAATTCGCTGGCTATATCTTCATCAATAAGTTCCACACGGTGAGTCACAGTCCTGCGTGATAAACTGATTTTTTCAAACTGGCCTTGGCTCTCCGGACACAAGAGACCTGCTGTCTCTACCATGCATTCTTTTAAAAACTCGCCTTCGGAGAAAGGCTTGCTAGCCTTTGCCAATTTGAGTGCCAGCAAAAAACTTGCCTTGGTAGTTGACTCTTGAATCGCAGCTTGTTGGTGAAAAAAATGTCGCTGAGTCTGTAAATTAGCCTTCAACCTCTGAGCCGCAGCCGCCCGTTCTTGCGTGGACTGCTTGCTAGAGTAGTTAGCATGCTTCGCAGCAAAGTGACGGCTGATATTGTACTCTTTGAAAACTGTGACAGTTTCTTGGCATGTCAGGCATACAGCCTTTGATCGGACTTCAGTGAAAAAATATTTTGTTGTCCACTCCGTATTAAACATTCGGCACTCAATGTCCACTTTTCTTTTCTTTGATCCGCTCATTTTTACAGAAGGGCTCATACGGGTTCATAGGGCAAAGCGAAAAGGTGAAGAAGGGAGTAATACACCACACTCTGAAGTGCGCCATCTATTGGGGAAACGCGGGCATTACAGGGGAAAACGAACGAGGTTTAATTATAATAAAATTAAATTTAATAATAATATAATTTGGACAAGTTCGGCGGGCCGGATTAAAAAGCCTGCGGGCCGTAGTTTGCCCATGCCTGGGCTAAGAGCTCGAGCTGAGGCAGGTTTTAAGCCTAATGAAAGCCATTACATCGCACCCGCCTGTCAATCTTGTCAGCCTAACTATGGATAACACGAATCGTTTCCAAAAATCAAAACGGAGCCATTTTCTAAAAAATTCACCCCCCCGTACAGTGTGTGCCAGGGATGATAAAAACTAATCAGACCCATTTTGTTTATCTGTGCTGTAAAAACGGCTTTTTTGACAGTGGAAGTATGTGACTTCCATGGGCATCATTTTTCAACACCTGAGGTTGCTGCTTGGGAAAATGTAGCGAAACACTAAATTCTGAGTGATACTGTCAGGTCAGGACACCGAGAGAAATATCTTCCTCTGAAAAAGACATGAAGCTCAGGCTGCAGAGGTTGATAATGTAACAGGTGGGCTATTTTTGGTCAAATGATTACTTAAGACAGGCTATCTTAGTTCACAGGAATGGGATTCACGTGGTGGAAAAAGGATCCGGATAATTTACTTAAGACTAATAGTACATATTTGAGAGATACAGCCTTAAACGGTAAAAGAGATGCATTCAAAACTTGATATGTTATAATAAAGGTTCATAATAAAATGGCATTACCAGAATAATTTGCCTTTACCACAGAAGAATGGCTCAAACCAGAATTTAATGTCTTGTAATATTGTATTAAAATGATTAATGAACACAATTTGTCAGCACTTCAGTGTTACAGCATGTAAAACCATGTTACCGTGTAACTGTAACGCCACAACTATTTGGTAAGTCGTAGCCTAACGTTATTTTCCAGATTCGATAACGCTGTTACAGTTACTGTCATTTAAAAGCCTGCGTTACTCATTACTTAAGGCTATGTGAAACAGCCGACAACAACACCATATAAAGGTTTATTGACATCTATTCACTGGGCCAGGTTACGCCAACTTCAGCAGTGGCATAATGGTAGTAATTGTTAAAGCCCCAATATGTAACTTTTCAGTTTTGGTGCGCTTTGGTGCCAACAGCAGGTCTCTGACTGCAACTGCACTGTCATAAAACAGTTACGCTTCCCATCTGAAACAATGTGCATTTGTTGACAAGCAGAGGGTGAGGAAGCCGGCACAGACGCCGTGAGAAGATAAAGAACCATGTCGACTCAAAAGGTACAGTAATATTACCAGATTTTGATCAAACCTGGATGTCTGCAGTCCGATGTTTAATATGAGTATATGTATTCAACTGTTACCATGACATCTATAGGCTGTAGATAAATAGCTATATGTATACATGCTAGTTATCAGTTTGTAAGCTTATGAACTTTTTGGAGACAACGTAAGATGGATATATTTATCTATTTGTTTGCAAACCGGAGACATAACTTGTGTTGACTTTCTGCTCCCGGTAAAGCTGCTAAACGTGAGACAACGATGACACCGGAAATGAAGCAGCCTCACATTATGTCTGAATCTGTTATACATAATCTGCAAGGATGTTCATTCTGTCATCTAAAAGTCTCTTTCCCATTAGACGTGAGAAGGATCATAATACCGACTTGTTTGGGCAATATTATAACTAGTCTGCGACCATGTATATGTAATAAGTGTATGAGGTTTTTGTTTTTCAACATCGGTTCTCCTTTTATTCCAGGATTCAACTTCAACTCGCCATCAGTGATGAGCAGGAGCCTGGAGTGGAGCAGCATGACAGGCCTGCAGCATATAGACAATGTGTGTTATGATAGCATGGCTGCTTGGGAGAGGGGAACAGAGTTATGAATCAAAGCTGATGCGTCTGGAAAATCAGAGATGCTTATACAAGTACAGTATCCTTGCTACAGGGTGTGTTGCCTTGTGTAAAAATGTGTCTTACAGACTTGTACATACATACCTGTTGTGGTTTTGTTCTGTATTTTTGTGCCATTTCAAGTTGAGTTTGTATGTTGAGTTCCTTGAAGTCTTTTGTTTTGACCAGTTTACATAATAAAACAGATATCCTTTTCTTCTACTCTATTGTTGTGATTGCATTTACTACCTGTAATTGACCTGTTCTGGTAATGGTTATAACAATTAGTAATTGTGTGCATTGCCCACTGATTTTTAGTCCTATCTTCTTATTTATATTTACTAAATAACAAGAACATTATCAAGGTTTCAAGATTCAAGCGATCACCATTGGGCAGAACAACAACAACAAAGGTAATAATAAAATAGGATAATATAATAAGAAGGAAAGTTGTAGATACATAGGCTATTCAATAACACGAGAAACCTAAAGATGTGTGCAGCAGGCACTTTGTTTTGAAAATTATTAATTATTATGAACAAGAAGACAGTGCATTTCTGAATCATGTTAGATTGCCATGCTAAATTTAAGCATGGCAATTTCGGTAAGCATTTAGCTGCAGTTTCCACACTTAGCCTACACCTAAACAACGCAATGAAGCTACCCGATGAGCATATATTACACACATATTACGTCGGAAAAGGCTGCAAAATAAATACCTACAACACTGAAATGTCGTGCTCATGCCTTCGTGGCAAAGGTTGTTGTGTTTGTTCCTCCTCTCTGTTAGATTGGTGAAGTTGAAAACCGGCCATTGCCGTTTGCATACCAGTGTTTTTGCTCCCCTTGGAGCCAAAGTAGCTGCATTTCCAATATGGTAAAAGGGGCGTGACATTTCAGAGAACCGTGCTGAGCGACTGACCAATTACGTCAGAGCCGACAGGCCGACCAATCAGATCAGACTTGACACACGGGGACTCTGAACATAGGCACTTCAGAGCGTTAGAGAGAGAGTCAGAAGAGAGCCGGTGCATGGAGTGGCAGTACATGAAAACAGACACTTTTTTCGAACTTTAGCTATTGTGAACATACTTCAGGTACATAGATTAAATATATGAACCCCAAAAAGGGGACAATGTGACCTCTTTAAAAGAAAGGGTAGAGTCCAGAATGACGCCTAGGTTGCGGTGAAGGGCAGTTGGAGCAGTCGTCCACAACGAGGAGGAGATCTCCAACCTTCCTGAGCAGTGCCTTGGGGGCCACAACCATCAGCTTAGTCTTGCTGCTGTTGAGTTTGAGGAGGTTAGAAGACATCCAGGTTTTAATGTCATGCAGGCAGTTGACTATTGACTGGGGGGGAGCTTAGTGGATGGATGGGTGCTGAGGTAGAGTTGCATGTCATCGGAGTAGGAATGAAAATTGAGACCATGTTGGCGGATTATCAGACCAAGGGGGAGCATGTAGATGAGCCTTGTGGCACGCCTTGGTTGACTGGGGCTGGGGAGGAGCTGGAGTTACTGATGGTGACAAACTGTTGAGAGGTAGGAGTGGAACCTAAAGAGAGCGCCAAGATATTCAGATAGACGGTTGAGGAGGATGGTGTGGGAGACTGTGACAAAAGCTGCAGAGAGGTCTAGGAGGATGAGGATGCTGATGTAGCCTGAGTCGGCAGCGATGAGGAGGTCATTCGTAATTTTGACGAGGGTGGTTTCTTGCTGAGTTCAATATTACCATAATTGTAATTATATGTTGTATTATTTTGGTGATTCAGTTATTAAGTTATATTATTGGATGTAGAAAAGCATAATTACAAATTCGCAGAAAAAGGAAAACACTAAAGTAAATAGTTTGGGCCTCAAACTGTACTCTGGTTCTATTTGAATGTACTATTTTTTGCTTTAAAAACCTTTGTTGGCTATTTTATCTGAATATTTTAGTGCTATCAGAGTGGATGTAATGGCGTTGTTTTTCAGGAAGGTAAAGGTGCTGATCTCTGGGAACATGATAATGCCTAATAATGATGACAACAACATGATGGTGATGATTATGATGATGATTAAAACAAACAACAGTAGTCGTTTGAATTATTATTGGTCAGAGGGCTGTGTTAGATTCAGTCAAGCTTTTGTTTTTGGTAACTTTGTAATTTGGATGTTATCTGATAAATGAAAGCTACAAACAAAATTTTGCAATTAGATTGTGCATAATTTAATTTGATGTCTATGATGCACCAATTATCACATTGAATATCTATTTCTTTATTTCTGAGAAACATTAAACCTGAACAATTCAATACCACGTTCAGCAAAAAATAAGAGTCAGCTGAAAAGCCAAGGTGTCATCGCCACAGCTGTGGACAGGCAGATGAAGAGGGTCGTATATGGACTTCTTATAGTGCAGTAAAATCTTTATGAATATTGGTGACTGGCTCGCAAAAAAGAAGCTGGCCTCCAATAAATTTGGCTCATTTCTCACTCCATTAAAAGAGTGGCTGTATGTCAGGCTAATTTGACAGCATGTTACCAGATAGACTTAGGAGAGATCAATAAGTATTTTGGTAAATCATCACGTCATATCTTCAAGATAATATAGTTGATGCAAAGTAATGCAACATCTTTTAAACTGCACTGATTTTTATACAGCATTCCCAACTGAATAAAACAAGTTAACAAACAATGTTGACGCCTCGGATAATTGCAAACATCAAAAACTGTTTTACTCACCCTAATTCAGGGGATGACTGCTGGCGGTGTGGTAAGTGAATTACCATCCCACTCTTCCAGAGTTGTGACTTTGTTTGTCAAACAATTAAGGTGAAAGCAATCACGGTGGGAATAAGTGGAGTTCATTAACTTTCAAGATTTTTCTGATTGTTTGGGAAAGAGACCCCCGCGAACACAAACAAAGATACACACAATACAGCACTTTAGACACGGTAGGGTAATTACAGATAATGCATTATCCACAGGCAGTATGTTTATCTGCCAACATCTTTATTGTCGGGATTTTCACTGCAAACTATAGCGATATAAAAGGTGTTTGTCTTCCGCAGAAGCAAAAGTGTGTTTGTTGTTATTCCTGCCCTTGTCTGTTTCTTCTTCCTCATAACTTTCTTCTCTCCCTTCACAGCAAATTGTGCTGCAGGTTCAGCGACGGCAATGTTGCAAACCAAAGGACAATGAATGAAAACAAATCGTCATCTGCCATGTGACTCTCGCATCATATCATGCCGCTCACAGTGTGGATGCTTTTTAGACCTGTTGATTTTTGTAGCCAATTAGTCCCAGCAGACCCACTCAGACGCCTTAGGGTTGGAAGATATTAAATGCTTGTTGCCATGGCAACAATGTTGAAAGGAAAAAACCTGGTCAAATGTTGATGATTTCTTGCAGATATAAGGTTTACTCTGACAATCAGTTCTGTAGATCAGTTTGTTATTACGTATGGGGGAGGAGCCGAGAGCGACGGCCCACTACGTGGTTGGCTCGGCACTTTCCCATCTTTTATTCCGTTCCCTTTTGTTTGTTTGTTTGTTTCATAAATTAGTTTTTTTCCTGGGGGGAAGCTTGGTGTTTAAAATTCGATACATTATTCTATGTTTTGGTCTCCTATCTCTGAGCTGTTTTTGGTTAACTTTATTGTATGTTAAGGAGGCTGTAACACCTACATGGTTAAAATGCCTTAATGGAAATTTGACATAGAACATTGTGTTACAGTTTGACTATTTACATTCCAAGCTTTGCCACAACCTTTTTTACTAACATTAACAGCAGTACTAATATGAGTTTTAAACACACAGTATGAAAATTCCACAGCCAAGGGGCTCCCAATCAAAACAATAACAAAAGATGATAAGACTGGGAATCATGGGAGTAATTCTCTCTGGTACTCCAACCCCATCCCCGATGAAAACACACCCCGAGTGGACCGTAGTAAAGACGAATGAGCGAAACAGACCAGATGAAAAGAATATGTTTACAGAAGATATATCCAAGTATAATATACATTATGTTTTTATCACAGCAGCACATAAAATGCAGCAAAAGTACAGCAGCTGCCAGTAGCAATTCCTGCTTCTTTATCTGGCAGTATTTGATGTAACATCCAGTGTTTCCACAGCAACGATAAACATGTCGTGTCTGTCATGGCAGCCAACGCGACAAGCCACGTCCCGTTACAACAATAAAATTATTAATTTCTCTCGCTTGGATAATTGTTGGAAATATTTGATGTTATGCATGTAGAGGCCTACTCAACACACATTTTATATGACATTGTCATATAAAATGTCATTGTCCAATTTTGATATTTAAGTGTAAAAATTCAACATATTGTATCTTTAATACATAAAGAAAACTAAATAAAGGATGCACTTTAAACTATCCAAAAAGGGGAAAGCCCCTGATTTGTGAAATCACATTAGCAAGTAACGACAACATAAAGAAAGGTTTTAGACTATTGAAAGAAGAGAGTTGTTGAAACAGCTCAAAGTAGAAGAAATCTGTGTACAAATAGGAGCAATGCTGCATTTTAACCAGTTCAGATTCTGGTGTGTAAATGAATGATGATTTATTGATTAAAAAAAAAAATATATATATATATTATTTAGATAACATGTGGAAATAGTGTTGAAATAAATGCAGCATTGATAGCAAAGTTGAAACTTTGGTGCTATGGATGCAGGTTCAGTTGTTTTCTTGCTTTGAATGTGTCACATGTGACTATATGTCATTAGTTAATAGAATTATTTACAAATAACAGCATTATTTATAGTTTCGATATTGACTTTGAATCACCTCTGATATGTCACTAGCCTTCAGAAAATAATTAATTCTACATAGAACATGAAAATAATAAATGTTCAAATGAATATCTCATTTTACAGCATGCACTCATCTGTTTCAAGAGGAAATATCTGTGCAAGCTTTTCCCATAAAAAGGGGTTGATTGCCGCTGAAATCCAGCACTTTAACGCCATTTAATCAGCCAATCCATCTGCGCTGGCATTAATTACAGTTTTAATGGAAAAGGAGAGAAAAGTGGCCTCCAACTCCCTCCATCTCCTCTTCCCTGGATCTCCATACACTGAAGAAGCACGGTGGATTCAAGGGAAATCTACTGTACGAGCAGTCATGATGGATTATGGAGAGATGTTTATACGTTGAGTCTCGGTGAAGTTTAGCATCATAGTGGGATCCATGAACTACTGTTAGCTAAATTATTCAGGGACCTTTGAGTTATGGTTCATTTTTGTAAATATCTAAATCTAATATATAATTTTCATGTTTCTAATTTTATCATTTACAATTAAAAATGGAATCACATGACAGGAAATACAATTTTCCAAATGTTATAGCAATAATTATTTCTAATTGGTTATTAAACACATATCAACATTAAACATTTGCCTTACATCTACTGAAGGATTTTGGTGCGCTTTGGCACCCACCAAAGGTCTCAGAGTGCAACTGCATTGTAAACCCACATCGTGCAATTACACCTCCCCTCATAGACTATGTGCATTTGTTGACAATTAGAGGGTGGCGAAGCGAGTGTTGAATCAAATAGTGTAACCTACTGAGAAATGCTACTATGTTGCTCTGTGCAGTAGAGGGAGCTTTATTTGATAGGGGCTTATGTTTTATCATCGAGTATCAAATTACTTATCAAATCAAGTTAGTGCGCAAATGTACCTTCGACCAACGAAGAGTGGGGACACCGCTCTGGTTCCACCAGATGTATGTTCGGTCAGTCTTACGGTGGCGGAGCTGATAGTCAATGTGTGTGCTTCAACTGGCTCCGCTGCATTACGTCTCAGTACCGTCCCAGCTCCTGCAGTCCGGTGCAAGGCTTCTAAATAATTTCTGAAGGATGCAAGAGCACGGTGCATCAATTTACCACAGAAAAGATTGAGGGGGGGCGGGACGTGAGACACTGAAACAACAATAATACATCTGGTTTATTTTCAGAATACAACACTCCATTTTGATGTTTGAGAACAATGACTGTGTGTGTTTGTTGATGTGTTTTAAAGGGTTTTAAAGGGTTTCATACCACATACCTTTGTCACGGCGGAAACGCAATGCACACCTATCCATTTTAAGGTGGAAAACCTACATATTGTTGCTTTAAATGAACTTGAGTTGAACTTGAGTTGAATCATTTCAAAGACGCTCTATGAGTTTGAATAACTGAACTGAACTTCAATGTTTGGTTACTATCCAATGTTCCTGTCAGAAATGTTCTCAGAATCTCAGATGGATGACTAAGTTTTTCATTTAACACATTTATAATACATTCTGAAATGATCCAAAAATGAAAATGGATTATGTTTTACAGTGTACTTTTGTAGAAACAGAATCAATTCAGCCTTCTACTTTATCTTGGGCACAGACAAACAATCAGCACCCTGGCATTAAATTCAGAGTGCATGCTTCTATTGATTTTGGATACTCTATTACCTTTCCCACAGTGCTACCTCAGGACAACATTTCACTTTTTCAGTCAGCATATCTTAAATCCCCACAGCAATAGAAAGGTGATTTCTTTGGTGACATTTGACTTTTAAAAGTATTCAAGTTTCCTGTACAATTCTGACTGATAATGATGGCTAACAAGAGGGCATTATGAGGGGGCTCTGCACTGACTATTTTTCTTTTGTTCGTGTCTTGTTTTCTTTTTTTATTAATATCTCAGTTGGGTTCAATCAATTGTATGCAAGGCTTGCTTTGAAGGGAAGAGATGAGAGGTCAAACAGGCCTTTTCTTTGTTAATGTTCACTAGGACCTGCTAAGAGACCAGTGCTACAAAGCAGGATTAAGTGTAGGCAAGGTAACTGGGGGTTTAATCTTATTTTTGAGAAGAAGCCCAGCAACTAACCAATTCCTTCTTTTTTTTTTTTTTAAACACAAGAACCGGAGAGGATGTTTCTAGAGTTCTAGCAGTAAATAGACTGCACAAATATAAAGCGTTTCTAGTCTTTCTAACACCTTTTGCGAATATCATCCAACATCAGTAACTGTTCAAACACTCAAGCCTTGAACATTATATCATAAGCTGACTATCTGCTTTGAATGATCTATTTTTATGTTATTTTATCTTTTTTTTTAATTGCTTCCAAGTCTGTAACCCAACGTTTGGGTCCCCATCAGCAATTCACCCAGCGAGTCTAAATCTAAGCAGCACATTAATTTAACGTATTCCACACATGTAATTATACGCAGATGTACCCATGCCCTCATAATAAGGCAGTGATATCATAAGCCTTCATTTAGGCTTCTCATGCACACAATTGTTTTGTTTTTTTGCCAGCTGCTCTTCCTTCAACTGCAGCTGTGTTGCTTTTAGCTTGGATCGTGTGTTTATTTTCTTTCTATCACTCTATTATAGTTTATTCTAAACTAACATTAAAGTTGTCCGCTGTTTGTGATCAGTCCTATTCTTCAAAAACCATCCCTTTAACAAAAGACAAGAAAATCATCTAGCGGTAAAAACTGTTGGAAGACTAATCACTTCATTTCTTTGATTAGAGTTACAGAAAAAACAAAATATATCAAGATATTGTTGGTCTTATGTTTTGATAAAAACAATGCAAAGAAACATGAAACGTTATTGACAATATGTCTGCAGGTACCAGTTTTGTGTTGAGGTTCCTTTAGGTATTATCTCAGAGAACATTTTTGGTAGCTAAAGAATAAATTGCACTTTTTACTGTATTTATACCTTACCTGACGGAACTCTTAGCCATGTGTTAACTATTGTTAACATGTGAAATTCTGGTAAACCCTTCCAGTCAGAAAGGAGAAGTTAAAGACTTGGTGTAACTTTCTTTTGTCAGTCAGAGAAGAGCAATCAAACAGACAGCTGGAGCTACCAGAGGAGAGGAGCTGTACCATCCCATGTGTCAGTCTGACTTCTACAGTTCTGATTTCCTTCCTCCTAAACTCATCCACAGCAAAAGGAAGAGGGAAACAGGCATGTACTTTAGAAATGGGTTTGGAGATATTGACTGAGGCATTGATTTTTTTAAACAGAGTGGAGTAGGAGAAAAAAGTACATCCTGCCCAGACACTGATTTTCATGAACAAATGGTTTCCCTCTCACTTCTTCTATGTGTATATGAACATCCTGACAGGGCTTTGTGAGAGGACAATAATTAATGCTGTATCCAAAAGTGTATAGGAATGACCTTTTTTAAGTCAAATTTCCAAAAACTCTGTTTTAAAAACAACTGGGGAGTTTTCTAATGAAAGCTGCTCATGCATAAAACACAACTGTTGCTTTGCATGTCATGTGCCATGAATCTTTGATGTTGTTTTTGCAGAAAACAAGAGAAAAAAAATCCAGTTATTCAAGACTGCCCTATACTGCGTAATTACTTCTTTGAAATTCTCTGCTGCACTTTGTCTCTTGTTAAGCCTTGTTGAAGTTCCCAGCAGGTCAGCAAAGTACTAATCAGGAGAAAAACAACACAGTACCAAAAGAATAAGCTGCTAAACCCTGACCTTGGACCATCATAAATGCAGTGCCCCTTATAGGCGAGTCTGTGGCACACTGAAGGAATTTATATCATGGTATCTAACTTCTGGGATGAATCCATATCTAAAATGCCATTTGATGTGAGATGACTTGCTAGCGATGCTCTGTGATCCTTTTTATCTCATGTGTTTGTAAGGCCCAACATGTTTCTGTGAGTAACCATGGAAGCTCTCCCTTGGAATAAACAATGCACTGAAGAAAAGGCAAAGAGAATAGAAAAAGTCCAGCACAAGTTTGGAGAAAAAAAAGTTGGTGATGGCAGCTTATGTAACCATGCTGAGAATGCATTTTTTTCTCTTTTAACTTGATTTGTAAATTAAAAATGACTGTGCCTGCTGCCCAGAGTGTTCTGGGATTTATACAGTACCAAACAAATACAAGTCACACAAAGAATGGAGAAACAATGACAAACCTGCATTAATATATTTTGAGATATACCTGGGAGACAATGAATATGACTTTTGGCACATTTTTACCTTTAAAAGTTAAAATGGCATGACGACCTAGGAAAAATATTGAGCCCAAATAACAAATTCATTTGTTAGTTCTGTTCTCTCCAGTAACTCCTGAGAGAAAAACAAAGCTCTTTAGCTGCTAATTGCTCCAATGTGTTCACCAGCAAGTCACTATTTGTCTGCCTGACTTTGTTCCAGCCTACTTAGGGCTAAAAATGAGACTGATATGAGCCCTGAATGAAGTCATTCAGGGAAACAAAAACAACTCGTTAAATACACACACAGGAAGTAATTTGTTGCCACTCCCATTATCCTTTTTAAAATCACACATTGTTAGGATTAGAACGCCTCAAGATAAAATATTTGTAATTAACAAAAAAAGGCTATACAGCCAACTGAATGTTCTGAGCAATATAAAAACAATGCCCGACCGATTAAGCAGCCAGTCGATAATATTGACTGATATTAGCTTATCCAGTGACTATTGGTGTCGGCTAATTTTATCGCAGATATGCTCCGATATTACTTGATTTATTTGCCAGTCAAATACTATTTCATTTGAATTATTGTATTATACTTACAGCTCTTTTCTGGCTCTTAGCTGCAGAGTGTGCTTTATGGACTACAACAATCGTGCTTTAGTACAGCACGGTACAGATTGCCAGTGTGACCGCGCCCTTAACGTCCCATATCGGTCAGGCCCTCATTTCTTAAAAACAGGTTTACCTTTTATTTACTGTGAGTAGTGACATACTACTACAGGGTATAATATTTGAATAATGAGAATCTAAAACTTTACACTGAGGCCTCTGGTTTCTTGTTAGGACAACCGTTCCATGAAAAGGTTAATCTTAATAAGACAATAATATATAGAAGACATTGTGATCAAAGTGTTATTTAATGGTCTGTTATCCAAGCTCAAGATTGTATGCAATGTGTTTTCAAACATGAATGAGTGTGTGATCTATTTAAGGCACTGTAATGGTCGTGGTAACTTTTCTTAAAAACAGCTCCCTGAGTTCTTGGCGTTGTGTAGACTACTCACCCTCTGGAGGAGGCCTGAGGAGCAGAGAGCTCAGAGAAAGAGGGATGAGGCAGACAAAGAGATAAGAGGTTAATTACTCATCCTTTCCACAAGCCTTGAGTGGTTTATCTTCTCCTACAAAAGAAACAAATAGAGGCAATGTGATATGAAATAATAAGAAAATTGTACAATGACAACACTGGTATGAAATATGTCTAAAAATATGTGGTGGTTGTGTTATTTTGCTTTGAGTCATTTTGCTGAGGGACCACAACTTCAGCTAACTAGAGGTACTTTGACATCCTTTCTCTGGCCTCCAGTACCAGGTGGCAGATGCCAGGTGGCCCAGTATACCAGTAAATGTGTTTGTTAGAGAAAACAAGATGCAGAGCCCTCTCAGAGCCCCTCTGGTGGAAAGAATGTGATAAAGGGCCCTCCTGGACATATCACTCTTTGGAGAAAACAGATGAAGCACTCTTGAGGGGTCCTACGGGGGAGAAAGTTGGAGGTGCTGGCATATAGAATGCCCTTCATGCAAGTAAATAAGTATAGTAGTTCTATAGCAGTTTGTCTTTTAATTAAAATCCGAGACATGATCAAATGTTTTAATCTTATCATCTGTGAATGTCTATCAGGTCTCTGACAGCATGCAGCTTCATATCAAACAAACTAAGCTAGGACATCATTTGGAAAAGCAAAAGAGCTTTGTGGAATGGCATCAAGGATAGGGCTTTATCTGGTAATAGAGTCCGGTTCATGCGGAGCGTTCCCATTCTCTTTCTCAGACTGATTGACAAAGTGTGATCACAAGGGGGGCAGATGATGGCGTTATTCCCATTTATCAAGCTGGCACGATAGGGACGATTTGATCTATACAGCAGCATATCATCAATAGATCTCCACACTTTTCTCCTTTACTCAGACATTCCTAAATAGCAGATTACACGGATGGGAAACGTGTTGCCTGAGAAATGCCTGCACAAGTTACAGCATGAGGTAAATAAGGATCCACATTTGTGTTTTGGAAGAATAAGCTACTATTCCAAAAGTATGATGTAAATGTCTACACCATACACGTCTCCACATGTTTTTTCTATGTAATATGTTCTATCCCTTGCACACTGCTATACATGAATACACTGTTAGGTTTATCAAACATTGTTGCTAAGCATTCAGCCATTAATCCTCCTCTTTCTTTCCCCAGCGGTCACGTGAACAGCAAAATCTGGAATGGTTGACTCATTTCTCATCAGAAGAGGAAAACATTAGTATAATTATCTTCAAACATGTTATACTATCTTTAATTCTTTTGTGGTGCCACTTGCTCTTTTCACATGATGCAATCAATCCCATTACACCAACATCTGCAATCAGCTACACAGCTGGAGATCTTCAATCTGTCGAGGGAAAAGTGCAATAACACCCCTCTTTCACAATTATGCATGATTGTGACACCCCATGCATTCCAGGCCTTGATTGAGTTTGAATGCACCCACTCCTTTTTTTTTCCTTTACAAAATGCTATTTGGCAGAGTGACCTACAATTAGCGCAACAATTACAAAAAGATCATTGCTCAAGCATCAGTGGGGCAATATACTTCCTGTTTCCAAGAGGAACCACAGCATGAGTCTGAAAAAGCAAATGCATCAAATGCATACCTCAATCTAAGGAATATTGAAGGATTCAATTTTACATGTTCACTTTGGAAACTTGACATTTGGCCCCAGCTTGTCAGTGCATGTTAGTTGAAAGTATCATTCTCCCCATCACAGCAAGAGTCACAAACACAATGTGGGGGTTAAAAGTTGAACACTCACAGCACACTGTCTTGTCCTATTACCATCAAGCAGCTGAGACAGAACACTCATCTGGTCTATTTTCAGTCTTCAACACTCTTGATGCTCCAGAAAAGTAGCATTTTCTTTTCACACATTTCCCCGATTGTCACATCCAGGCAACAGTACCTTAACTTCTTCTCTTTCGGGAGCAACTTTTCTTCAATGTAGTTGTTGTCTTGCTGTGACACTGGAAAAAAGAACAAAGTGTCATGTTTCTATTCTGACCGAGAGCAACAAAGGAAACCATTTAATGCATGTGTGAAACAGGAGCTCTAAATAAGCACAACATTTGGTAAGGAGGTTTCAGCTTATTATTCATTTTGTAGCATATTATTGATATTTTTCCTCAATCTGAGCACGTCTAGAGGAAGTACATAAGATTCCCCCTAAAGGGAAAAAAACCATCATCTTGCTACACCTGGTGAAACAGCTGTTTATCCACTACCTCCACAACCTATACATCCATGCTTTGTCCTTCACTTTTATTCATTAGAGAGAGAAAAAAACATTATCCAATTGCCATAAAGCCCACTGCAAAACAAGATGTAGGAACATAAATAATGTAGTAATACAGTAAGTGCTATATTGTAGCAGTGGGTATAATCAACTTTGGCTTTGTTTATCAGGGAAAATGCTCAAAATGACACTGAACTTGGTTACCGACCATTTACCACCTTGCAGGCGCAGACCAAATACACAACTACAGCTTGGCAGGAATAATATCCAAAAATGACACAAGAATTACCTCTAACAGGTCCAAGTGAAATGTCCACCTTACTTTAGGGCTTTAACACTTGCAGTAAACTCCTGATATTTTCCAGAGGAGCTGTATATGTGAACGCAAACAGCCCAAACTCTTCCGAGTGGGTGGTCCGAGTGAGCTGATGAGAGAACGCAGCTGGATATTCTCCGGAGAATTCACCTCGAGCCAATGGGTGGGGGGAGTTATGTTACGATCTCTGCACACTCTCCACATTCCTGATTGACAGGGATCGTCTCCCACTGTGAAGAGCATATATAAACAGCCAGGTCAGGAGAATATCCGGAGCAGTCGGTGCATATGTGAAAACAGCTTAATAGAGAGTGAAGTTTCTAAGCATTTCTTGATTTGTTCCCTTTGAACATTGCTTCACTTGAAGTAATAAAATGACTTCCATGTTTTGCAGTGTGATGCGTGATCAACCACCTTTCAAGCAGCAAGAGCAAAAACAACACATCCAAGCTTGCCATGTAGGAAAATGCTGATTGATGAAATAACACTAGTCTAAATGATTGCACATCTCGACATGTTAAATATAACAGGACAGGAATAAGAGGAAGACATATGATACACAACAGCGTTTGAAGACTGAAATTTACCTCTAGATCAAATAAAACTGTGTTGCATATCATGTGGCCACAAAGGATTATTCTGATACATGTTTAAATCCAATTTGCATGCATAAGCATAACTTTTTAATGTTACCTCTGCTCATAAAGTGTATACATGAGCTTTGGTTCCAAAGCAGTATGCCATTTTAAAACTCCCCTTACTCACTTTAAGGGTGTTATTCGTTTTATGTACTGAGCTCGTTATATGACAGTATCCAAATGTAAGGGCAATGTAAGGACAGCCTCCCTCCTCTTCATGCATGATTAAACACACAAATTGTGGAGCCGTGGAGGCCCATATACTGCACAGACACTCCCTGAAGCTCAGCTATGATTGGGCCAGAAATCCTTTGTGGTCTTTTATCCCTTTTTCATGAAATGTCCTACATGAAGAAGTCTTGGAAACTCTGGAACTAGCTCCTCTGTCTCCATGACTTTAAAGTCTTAGTTAAGGTACCGGATGATGAAACTGGGAGTTGTTATTACTTTAAATAAGTTGGTTCTTACTTTTTGTGCTCGACTGTGGCTGCTGAGCCCACATTCACATTATTTATGTCCTCTTGTGTGCTCTCCCTCCGCAGCTGGATTAAAGGACAGAGGAAAAACTTTCCATAAATGTGACACCTCCAGGGGTAAGTGTGACATTTTCATCATTTTGGTTTCATTTATGTTATTTATTTATTTCTTCTTTTGGTTTCCATGGGCTTTAGTTCTGCACAGTTTGATTTTTTTGGATGCACAAGCACACATCAATGAGTAGCTCTGATATTGCTTGAAGTACCTTCACTACTATTCTGGCACTATCGCAACCTTTAGTTATGCTTGAACATTATTTGAGACAGCAGAAAAGGGTTCAGCTATTCAGTTTTCTTGACAAACAACTCGTAGAATAAGGTAAACTCCCTAGCACCACCATCCACAATACCACCTCAATCAGAGCAGACAGGGGTGTAAGGACATAATAGTGGCTTTAATGCTCGTAAGAGCTTCCTGTAAGTGGACCTTGGGCCTGCATTTAATTTGCCATATCTGTAAGCTCCTCTTTTTATATTGTGTTTTCTCTACTTTCACTTTTTGTCAGCTTTTTTCTTGTATGTTGTCATTATGTCACGACATGTGCCGGGTGAAGTCTACCTCTTTTGATCGAAAGTTCTACGCAACAGCAAAATAAATCTTAGGTCTGAACGTCTTTCATTTTACCTTGCAATTTTGATGAGCATATGCGCAACAGTCACATCGCAGGATGTCCAATGTCATTCATGAGACCAGAAGCATGTCATGCTGCCAATTGTGCAGTGTTTGATTCAAACCAAACAGCAAGTCTACTTGTTTCCATGACTAATCTACTATTAAAGTCTGTCTGATATCACCATCAGTGGTCAGAGAACGGAACAGTGTGCATGAAGAGTGTTTGTGTCCGCTGCATTTAAAAATGTATAGGCCACAGGTGATGCTGCTACTGTCACAGATACCATGATGCGATGCGCGAGGCAGACGCTCAATCACAGATTTGAAGAGCATATTGCTGCGACAGCACCTTGTCCCCGTCTTCGTTAATGCTGTGGCCACTTATACAGACTGTGAACAGTGGGGATGTGCCGCTGGTTGTTTACTTTTAGCTTTTACACCTGTAGTTCACAAAGTGAAGTGTTGTGTGAGTCACAGGCAGCTCGAGGTGGTGAGCTTTCTTTAATTATAAAGTTTTTAATAATGGGGAAAGTGCCACAGGTTAAAAGTAGCTTTGATCAGCATTAGAAATGCTTGATGGTGTTTAGGTAACATTTGAAGCCACAAATTTGTTTTCAAAATTCATAAAGAAACACGTTGGTCTCAGTTGCCACGGTAACTACAGCTACTAGCTAATTAGCACCTACCACTGCTTGAATGATGAAGAATTTCTTGCCCTTCACTCCTCAAACGGCAACATTATTGACCCTGCCACATCAAAAATACATAAAACTGTGTGTACTTTTGTAGACTTAATCTTTCAGCAGTGTTTGAAGAGGGATTCTCCTCAAAATAAACAAACATCACTGAAGTGATTTTCTGGTGTTACAGTTAAGAGTGACCATGTTAACTGATGACTTTCAGGCAAATGTAACTGACTTTCCTAACAAATGCCTCTTGCCTCTCTGTTCAGTTTTTGTATAATTGTAATGCCTAAAAATGGAAAATTAAAAGGCCTGTCCTGCAGTTCTACCGTATTTTCATTGCCAAACTCTATTTACCCTTCAGCCCTCCGCGCTGGTCATGCGACTGAAAGCTATGAAATCAAACACTTATGAGCAATGTTTGGGGTCTAGCTGATCTACTTCTTCAAATGTGCTTCTCCACCATTTCCCTCGTTACCAAGGTGATGAGTCCTGCTCTGTCTGATATGATGGGGTGCCTGGAGTATCAGTGGGGACACAACACCTGCAGGGAGAGTCACACCAACAATTTAACCTGGAAGACCTCAGAGTGGCCACATTTAAGCATTATCACATGAGAGGGTGTGCTGAATATCAGCACTGCTGTTAATCAGTCATAGGCATGAGACCGAAGGCCAAGTGACAAAGATAGGACGGTGCAGTTTCTCTGTGTATAGCTGCCACTTACGCGCTCACCGATTTGTATAGGCCAGTTACACGTTTTTTTTTTTCTTGTAGTGAAGCATCTGCGCACAGTTTATATAGTACCCAATAAAGTTTTAGCGGGCTGTACGCAGTCCGCCGTAATGGTATCCTGTAACCTGTGGGACCGATGACAACTCTCGTTACAGGTAGTCTAGCAGCCGTATACACCGGGTTACTCTCTAGCACACACATGCTTGGCTATCTCGTCTCTTCAAGACAATATACACATAAGTAGCTAGTGTTGCTGACCAGCATTTGGATTTCTGGTGAATGACAACTTGGCTGAAAACTGAGGAAAGTCACAGGAGTTAAGACAGGAGTTAAGGACACCGGGGCAAAAAACAAAGCATGGATGTGTAACTCTACCTAATGACAGCTATCTTCATATCGGCTACTAGTGAGTGAGTTAGTTTCCTTTTGTGTCTGCTGTGTGACTTTTCTCTTGTGGCCCGCCGTGGTTTGTAGATAAGGTCTTGTGTTGGTGTCTTAGTCCCATTTTTGTTTGCCTTTTTTTGGGTCTGTGTATGAATTAACTAGGCTACAAACAAAAAAAGGGATTTGAGACTATATGTGTGGTCTGTGTAGCCAGCTCATGTCTGTAAGCATATGATATGGTATGTGAGGAATGAATATACTAGGAATTAAGGTTTCCTTTTAAGAAGTAGATACAGAGCTAAAATCTAATAATTAACTCCAATATGAATTAGTAGTATTCCTGCATCTACATGTCACTTGGGTCTTGAGCAGTTTGCTTTCTTTAATATCTCCATCAGCTGCTTGCCTTTTTTCTTTTCTCTCCTTTTTTAAATTTGAAGTTGGGGTTGTATTTACCAGCATAAACCCATATTTTTTTATGTAGTCCCAACCCTTTTATTTATTATTTTTTCCAGCTAAGTTTACCAGAAAAAAAAAAAACAAGTCTACACATAGAATCATCAGGGCACATTTTTGAAGTGAGGAATTGAAGATTTCACAATTCCTCAACACCTGCTGCGAAGGAGTCAAACACTGTAAATAGAATGAATGTATTTACGTAAATCAAGCTGCAGAAAATTCACATCTGGTATGCTCCACTGGAGTGGTTTGATAAAAAAAATCAACAACAAACATGTTATGTGAACAAATACACACCATGTTCATGAGTGTATACCCAAGGGATTTATTGCATTGTTTCTCTGACCGTTGCCTCGTCCACTGCACTTGGAGAGAATGGATGAGAGAGTGCTCTGATTTCTCTGATGATTGCTTGATTGCGCTGAAGCAAGTTGCCTGACAACTCCATTCCAGTTTATTGCTTTTAAAGAATAACAGTAGCAGTGTATGTCTTCGCTTGTTTGTTCTACCTAAATAATTGGGAATTTGGCACTTCATCTTATTTATTTTGATTTTTTTCTCTATTAATCCCTGAGGGAAATTCTGGTTTTACACTCTGTTATTTTAGAGACATGCTTTTCACACACACAGGCCCGAATCACACACATGCACAAACAATGGCCTGTGGACATGCATTAGTGGAGAGATGACCCTCCAGTTCCCAACCAAAGTCCCTATGACTGAGCCAATTTTGTTTATATTGAAGATAAATAAAAATAAAATAAAAATATTTTTCTTTACAATGTAAAGACATTTACTGTACGTTGACATTGATTTAAAAAGACATTACTCGTGCTGTTTAAAAAAGTAATATGGCAACATCCCTAACTGGTCAAGGTGGATCTTTAAGAACTGCTAAAAAAAAGAGTAAGAAAAGGCAAAAACAAACAAACAAACAGTAAAGCAGTTATATTTATTCCTGTTCAGAATATGCTGAATACAGACTATTACTGAACAAAAATTTAAATTTAGATAACACCATATCTGATAAAGTGCATCTGGAGTTGGACTGTAGTCATTATGCAGTTCAGTAGTACTTGTTCTTCCTACATTTGTCCCTGCAGCTGTGTTATTTTTAGTCTGGATAATATGTTAAACATCTTCATATTTTACTTGTCTCATAGTTTCATCTCATAGAAAACCTCTGGGTTGACTTATGGTGTTGATAACCTCCTTTGAGTTACCGCTCAGTGTGCTCTCACTTAGGTTTAGTGAAGCCAGATAACCAAATTTGGAACGTTGGACCTTATAAGACCTCTGGTCTTATAATGTCCCTTGGCAGGCTGGAGTCTCATAAAATCTTTGGGCCAAATGATTTATAAAGTATTTTATTTCAGAGAAGGAGAAAAGGGAAAAAGTACAATTGTCTGAGATTCAGAGATGTAAGGTGAAATCTCCCTAGAGCCTCTCCTGGAGCTCATCAAAGCTCTTTCCGTGTAGTTTCTCAGCTCTCTAATTGGGCAATGCTGAGATGGATTATTAAAATAAGGCACAATGCACAGGGTTCATAATAGAAGTAATAGGTGGAAAATCCAGCCTTCAATGTGTCTGGCTAAGCTTGTTCCTGGAAATGATAGCTCAGCACATAATGGATAGTCTCTACAGTGTGCGGTTTTACTGTAAGAACAATTCTGTGTTCTGTCTTTGGGGTTGTGCTTTAAACTGTATCTAAAATTGGGGAAAATATTAAGTATGGTAATTACCCTCTCCAGCTAAGATAAGCCCCTGCACATTTTTTTCCTGCTTTAATTGCTTCCTTTGGGATAATTAGTAATCGTTAGGAGATAGTCAACTGGGCATTTATGCACTGTCATGATGCACTGTACCAGACATCCAAACAATAAGTGGTGCATCATTAACTGAGAGGTCAGTAGTGATGCTCTTTAAACTAAAGCAGCTCTCAGAGGCTGACAGTAAACTGTGACTCTGTTATGACCCAGAGAAAGAGACTGAACCACCGCAGTCGATATTTATATGACTGGCAAACAACTTGTAGTTCACAAATGAAGTTGACTCATTGTCATAATCTAACCTGAAAATGACCCTACAGAATCTGAAAATGTATGTTACCATTTATTCCTGTGGGAGACTGATTATGAAACCTGAACTTGTTAATCTGTCAATGTATGGACCTGATACCAGCAGAGACTTATAAATAACAACTTTATTTTACTGATGGATATCATTTTTTTCCATTTTGTATTGCCGGTCTCCGAGAGCAAACATCAGCAAACTTTCTCTAATAATACATTTTAACAGTCAGGCACAACCAAGAAAGAACATGAATACATATAAAAATAGGAATAAATTTCAATTTTTGTGTAAGGTTTGGTTAATACATCTCCCCTAGCTTGTGACCAACTAAGGGCATTGTCACCCATCATTTTTAAAGGGTATTTGGCAATTGGTGGTTGCTTTGGTATTTGTTAAGCAGTATGATGATTTGTATTATAACTCCTTTATTTCTTTAATTTATCCCATCATTAACATTGTGTAAGGATGAAGGTTTAGGTTAATGTGCAGCAAAGTGTCTGTATCAATATCTGCCAGGACCAAATGGCTCTAGAGCATAGTGCCTCACCTTGTGCAATGGATCTTATGGTGTCCCATTATGTAATGATTCCGTCAAGAAGCTGGCAAGAACACCGGGAGGAGGAAGCGTTTCAGGTCTAATAAAATATTTAAAGGATCAAGTCTGGCGTGTTTAAACAAGTAACAGGCTACAACACTTCCCTGCACTTATTACTAGTGCTATCATAATACTAAAATTATGATTTTGATAACATAAATATTTTGAAACCGATACTGAAACGATACCAGGGCATAAAACCAAAAACACTAGGAAAATTAACGTAAAGTAATAAGATGACAAGTGCTGACATGACAGAAATAAAGGGCTTTATAGGGGACAACAGAGGATGGATATTTACTCTACATTTGAGCTGTTTTATTATCAATTTATCAACATTATTATCAAATTGACTTTTGATTTGAACTTTTATTGCTCAGTTTAGTCTTTTTGAATATCTTTACTATTTATATAAGATTTATTTTTGGGCTTTTTGTGCCTTTAATGGAGAGATAGGACAGTGGATAGAGCTAGAAATCAGGGACAGAGAGTAGGGAATGACATGTGGGAAGGGAGCCACAGGTGGGATTTGAACCTGGGCCGCCCGCTTGGAAGACTATAGCCTCCATACATGGGGCGTGCGCACTAACAACTGCGCCACCAGCGCCCCAGTCTTTTTGAATCTTTTAAAATCTTTGTCATACTTTATTTGTCTTCAAACAGCTGGAAAGAAATGCTGCCTCAACTGGTTGGTGGCAGATTTTGCTGGCATCTGTTTGTTTGCCTTGTGGGGTCGGAGAGCTATATTAATTATACTAATGTTAGTTTGAATAGTTGTTTAGCATATACAAACATGACAACAACTGTAAGACACTTTGTGATTATAAAAGCTTATATTCACCTCCTTATTAACGGAGGTCTCCGCTGTACATCTGGGGGCATGCCATGTTATCCTGTTATTTATCATATTCGCTAACAACCCTGGCACCCTTGGAATTCTTTAAACAAGTCGGCATGTGTGTCGGTGTGGACATGTTTGCTCCACTTGTCTGAGGTTTAAACTCGGACAAGGAACTTGGAAATAACTTCTGCATTTCTCACACGCCCTGCACTTTAATTGAGTTCCTACAACATAGCTTGCATGTGATATCCTTTCACATGGAGGACAATTGCAGCAGGAAGATAGTGTTGAATCTGAGGGAGTCTGCCTTAGGATCTGTGAAGTTGCTGTAATACTATGATCCAAACTATTGCCTGCAGCAGTTTTATATCTCACCACTGCCCCTTCCCATCATCCTCTCCTGTCAGCCACAGGACCAGAGGGCCTGTAAAATGGTGTTTGCGTGCCTTTGCAGGTATGTGTTTTTAATGCACACCAGCAAGTGTCAAAAGGGGTCTTCATGTCATCCCCACCGCTGTAAGGGATCTTACATGTTCATTCAGTCAGCATAAAAACCTGACTAACACCAGCGAGTGGGCGTGCCCCCTGGAGCCTGAGGGGATGAAGAAACCTGAATCCATTCAATAAAAATGAAACGGATAAGACACCAGAGCTACCACAGCTAAAATGCAAGCGAAGCAGGAGCCGTCTGATCCTGCCTGCTCTCCTGAGGTCATGAAGACCTTGGTGGTTGAAGCTTTAATCTGGAATAAAGGAAGGTGGGAGGGAATTCAAAAGCCTCAGGGGGTGGTGGGAGCAGTGAGCAAAGAGGAGGTCTGGAAGAAAGATGAATATTTTGTTATACCAAGATTAGGTTTTTTAATTTGGACACCCTCATGAGATGTCAATGTCACTGAAATGTTGGTTGAGATGAAATGTAATCTTTTAATGCTCCACTTACGAGGTCTTCTTTCTTTAGGAGTGAAGAAAAATATCTGTTTTAATGGCTTTGAAAACAGGAAGGATGGTCCAAAAAATAGCAGTGCGGAGTACTAACGGACACAATTTCTTGGTCATTATTAAGGGAAAAGACAAGGTCCAAATTCAGAATAATTTTAGCTCCAGACAAGACCTGCTTTCAGAAAAGACTGTGAAGGTTTCACATTAACCAAATGATAAGAAGTATAAGAAGATTTCAACCCTGTCATCTCTGACATAATAAACGGAGAAAAATCCCATAGAAAAACATTTCTATCTTCTGTTACCTTGGGGACCATGTACAATGTTAAAAACACTTTTTCCATATAATTCCACAAAAATAAATTACTGACATCAGAACTGGGAAAAAAAAGCCAGAAAAAGCACAATATGACCCATTTAAATATCAACTTTAAAATAATAATTTACAGACGATTTTAGCATTCAGACCTATCAAAGAAGCAGTGCAAACAATAAGAAAAACACAATTGCTTGTTGATATCTATGTTCTGTTTTAACTTTTTGATAAAGCTTCAGTGAAACATGAAGAACCCGTGCTCCCAACATTCAGTCCCTTTTTATAAATGGGATGAATTTGCAGAACAGGACTTACCATGTTCTACTAAGGGGTGATGTGAAGGGCAGTCACTTTGCAGGTATCTCTCAGGGCAAGAGTCTGAGAGAGCATTATTTTCTCTTCTGTCATAAAATATGTAACATTATCAATATAGTAACCTGATGTTTTGCTCCTGCTGATTTTCATTAAGTTTATATTCCCTCTGGCCTTATTACATTTGTTGACCAGCTGTCACTTTAATGTTGCCTGAGATAATAATGAGCCAGAAAGCTGTATGAAGTTACCTTCAAGCTAGCACGCATCTCTCTCAGCATTAGTCAGTATGAAACGACTCGATGTTCGCAGGGACCGTGCTCACTGGCCGCAAGAAGCATGAGTAAGGTTTTAGATTCATGACAGCTCCCGTCACAGATTTACCCCCCCTCCCCCCCTTCCTCCAAATATTTTTATTGCAGATCTAAATGAATCACACAAATGACCTATTTGGGATCCAAAGCGGCAAATTTTGCCGAAAGGTGACAAGTTTGCAACTCTGTATATGGATTACAACAAGCATTATCACTCTCTAGAGTGTCGAGCGGCATGCATACATTAGGACTGTCATTTTTTTCCCCGAAATTTCAAACGTTTGAATCTTGCGGAGAAAGTTGACATTTGAAATGTTGATAGTCTATCAGCGCACCAGGCCTTCTGGAATAGTTTGCAGTTTGATCCAGAAGAGGGCGCTCTAAGTGTAACTTGATTGTTGCATGCACTTTTGACCTCATTAAATGAAGTTTGTAATGTTGTGGCAAAGCAACAGGCCGGGCCGCGATTCAGGAGAGGGAGGCAGGCAGCCCACTGCATCTTTGGAGAGACAAAGGGTCGCTACAAACACGTGAATATTTATGTGTACTGCGAACCTCGGTGCGCTCTGAACGGTGGTTCACGTTAGCAGGTAATATTGTGAATAAATAGAGAGCTGCACTCCATCCCAATCAAGTTTATTTACTTGTGTTTCTGGCAAAAAATATTAAGAAATAAATCAGTCCTTTTGGATTGTCAACAGGCTCCTAGTTTTAGGCTCATTAATGCAACAGTAAGGTTAAGTAAAAAAAAAAGATGTCAGTGCACATGTACGTGTACATGCGCAGTTACTTTCAAGTTGAGTAACTTGTCTTTGATATTTATCTTTTCAACAAGTGTTTGATCTCCATTTAGCGATCAACAGAATAAATGTGTAGGCCTATATCTATCTATCTATCTATCTCTACAGATTGAACATAGATCTAAGAAAGACATCACCCATGTATATATATATTTTTTAATATCAGTATCAGTAACACATTGTTAAAGGCCATTTTATTGTTTTAAAAAACAGATTATTAGATTATTGATGTGTTGCACACGCATGGGTTTCAGACACCAGTATTTCAAGATCCTCTGCTTTTTCTTCTGATATTATTTCAGAACAATTTTAACACTTTACTCACCCTCTATTTCCTCCATGACCACTCCCTTCTGTTTGATCACTTAAAGCCAGGCAGTTATTGCAGGAAGTTCAGCACAATGTACTTTTCTTGGCATAGCGGAATCTGTGTGCATTCAACTCTCGACATGATTTAAACCGCTGCCTCTTTGCTGCTTTCCCAAAAATGAAGTGACTGGACGGAGTCAGTGCAGCACAGTGTAAACATCCCTAAAGCTATTTGCTGTATATAAATCTATTTTTTTTTGTACTGTATTTGCATTAAAATGTGTGGAGGTGAGGTCCTAAACATTTCCATCTCCTTTATGTTGTGAGTTCAATCAGTCACTCTGACCTTTTAGGTCTTCAAACACAAAAATATAGCGACCTTGAGGGACCTAAACTCTGAATCAGATAATATGGTAGGTGTTTGTTTATGAGCACATGTTTTTGAATCACCAGTCTTCTCAACACTGGCGAGGATCAATTGTAATATATTATGAAATGTCTTAATAATGGTCAACAATTGTTGAAAAGATGATTTTCAACTGGTATCAGGTTGATCATGTGATGTAGCAGCGACATTTTTTTCTGGATGGCTTTTTTTTTCTCACAATTCTTCTGAAGCCAAACCTGCCGATTGAACAATATGCATAAAAACCATAATACAAAACAACTCAATATGAGAAAGTTTATTTTGCAAGTGTTTGACATTTATTTTCTGTCCCAGGGTGAGGGTCTGCTGCTCAGGTATGCAGGTAGTGACAGCCATCACAGAGGTAGTGGTGTTTTAATTACTCAAAGAACAGTAAAAGAAAAACCAGGGAAAAAAAACAAATGGTGAAAAAAGAGGTCCAAGTGGGAGTTTGACACAGGCAGACAAGGATTGAGAGGCAGATCTCTATAAGTGGAGGAGGACTGTGAGGAACTGAAACCTGCACCTCACACCTGTCATACAAGAGGGGGCCAGGGGTCTTCTGAGGTGAAACGTGACATAAAAAAACTACGCAGAAGTAGCGGCCGACGCAACAGACAACAATAGAGCGAAAAACAACATACTGCCGAACAGAAAACGTAATGCAGCCTTTTGATTACGTGCATGGAGATCGTAGTGGTCGCGTGTATACATTTTATGCACCGTGCAGCAGTAACTGTATATGAACTCCCCCTCCCATTGGCAGGAGGTAAATCTTGAGAATATCCTGCGGCATCCTCACATCAGCCCACTCTGGACTTGCTGAGGAAAAAAATACTTGGGGTCTGGCAGGAGAAACTCCGGGTGAAGTCCGAGTGAAATTTAGCTGTTTGCACATACAGCTCCTCCAGGAAATATCCTACATTTTTCAGGAGATTTCTGCAAGTGTGAAAGCCCTATAGGTGTGATATTTCTTTTTTCAGCCTTCCACTGTCTTCCATTTGCTTCTGAAAGGATGAACACAGAAATAGTCACAAACCATAAAATTAAGCAAAAACTTGCAGAAAGCTCGTCCCTTTGATTGACATAGAAATTTACAGTGATCTAAGTATAAATGTGTGCATAGGTTACACACACTAGATAAATCCATCTCAGGAACATAAATAAACACTTGCCCTTTGATACTGTTATAGCTGTCAGAAGCTAGGCGGCATCATTAATGCAATGTAGAGAAATCCCGACAGTTTCATGTTTGTTGTGATGCTGAAGACAGCCAAAGCCCAAAAAATTAATTTACTTCATCAGAGAATAGTCTGGTCCAATGCACAGCTGCCACCAGTTACTGTTTGTCATCATGGCCCTGTGAACAGGACATCACCGCAAGGAACACATTCCACTTAATTGAAACACTTGTAAACGTAACAGTAAAGGAAATAAAAGAACTCTCCTCCTAAATGTCATTTCATCTGCTGAAGTAGCACCCCAAGTTTGTCAAACTAAGAAAATCGATTTCAGCTTCTCTCTCTTTCTCTCTCACACATGTACTGTACAATTTCACACCAAAGCTAATCCTCCTGCTCCCAGGTCAGACTTGTAGGTGACACTGTGATGATTTGTTGTTACAGGAGAATCTGAAACATTACAGTAAATCAGTGGTAGGATGACACTGGGAGTACATTTTTGGTCATATCAATAAATTTCTACTTGAAGCGCCAATTCCAAATAAATGTTATCTTGAGACATTTTACAAAAAGAGCAGGTGTCCATACTCTTTCTTTGAAACCATGGGGAAAAGGTGGTTGTTTTAAATAACAGAGATGACTTGGCAAACTATTGAGAGTTAACAGTAGGGACTGGCCCCTGACCCCTGCGTCTTTTGAGAGTACCGTAAAACTAAGTAGCTAATGAATGGATAGACTGTCAGACTTTTTGATATTTCAAGCTGTCAGTGGCTCTACAGTGGACGTAAAACATGAGACATTCCTCCTGGCAGTGTGAGAAAAAATAAACCAAATGAAAACAAATGGACACATCTGGTTAGCTTTTTCTGCTATGTGTAGGGGAAAAAATATAGTTTTGGAGTATCTACAGACAGAAAGGAGACATTCTGGAATGAGCAGTAAAAAGAGGAAGTACGACCATGACTATTCAATGTTTGGATTTCGTGATTTGGTCCTGATGATTCTTTATAGCCAAAGTAATTTTCATAAAGAGGTAATATTAATGGCAGTATGAGCCAATGTTAACTTCGGAGAAATATTCAGAGAAGTTTGGTGTCCAAGCCGCAGGAGATTTTGGATAGGAAGCTAAAGGAATTGCGGTCACAGAACACCAGTTGTAGAGCTTTAAAATGGACACAAAAGATGAACCAAGTGTCACTCGTGCACTTTTGGCTGTCTATACTGAGTTCCCTCATCTCTCAAAAAAAAGGCTATAAAAGTGGTAATTTCCTTCACCTCCACTCACCTGTGAGAGTGTGGGTTTTCTGCATTGACAGTGAACAAAAGCAAGTACTGGTCTAGGCCACAGGACGAGGATGATCTGCAGTTATAACTTCCTACAGTACATCCCCGTCTTCAACTATTTGCATCAAAGACAGAGACTCATTTCCCCACTAAATTAGAGGTTAGCCAAATTACAGTTTTAAAGGCAGTTTTGGCCAGTAGTTTATTTCTGAAAGCATATATGAAAATGAGTTATGCACGATGTGGAGACAGTGATATTAAAAGCCCAGGGCCCACAGCGAGCAATAATGATTTTATTTGGTGTCCAACTGACTTTGATGTTAAAGACTGGAGTTGAATGGCACAAATAAGCCTTACAATGTATTATTTTAGTTGGTCATTTCTTCTGTCTGTTTTTGGTTTTGGGTGTATATTTGTTGTTGCATAATTGTGTTAATGTGAGAGAATGTTAGACTGAGTCAGTGTTCCCAGATGTACAATAACTATCGCATGTGTACCATAATTTTGTCCTCCGTATGATCAATAATTACAGAACAGGCCAAATGCACAATCATTTTTGCAATTTCAATGTCCTTTCAATCAAACTTTGTTTGTGATTTGAGGGCAACCAATCACATCAGCATGACTGAGATGGCCATCACATCAGCACCATTCAACACCTGACCGGCACGCCCGCCGCTCTTCAGCCAGGCTCTACCTGCCTGATAAATCATCACCTGATGACCAGTTAACCTCTGCAGCTCGTTTTGCGAGACAGTCTGTAGGAAAATGCACGTAACAACAACTTAAGATGCTACTAGCTTAGCTACACAGCGGCTGGAGGCAGAGCAGTTTGCAAACAATCCACACTTTAATAGTTTGCTCCTTTGTTCATTTTTATATTTTAACATATTTACATTAATGTGCTGTGCAGGTCATAGGACCTGTCTCTTAAAAAAAAAAAAAGTACAATAGTTTTAAGTAAAATACGACAATTTTAAAGCTGCAGTACGATATTGCTGTATTTTCCATCTGGCAACACGGGAGTGCAATGTTTTAAGAATCTCTCCTGCAACTAGGCTAGTGGTTCTCAACTGGTGGGTGGGGACCCAATATTGAGGCGCAGAGCTGTTTTCAATTCGTCACAAATATGTGCCTGGAAAAAATAGTCAAAAATACTTTGAAGTGTTTTTTAAACCTTTTCATTCTTCATGTTCATCTTGCATGGCTGCCTGTAAGTTAGCAATCAGAAATATGAGATAGAAAATTACATGTAAAAGGTCAAGAGAGAGGACAATACAGGATGTTGACAAGATCACATAAATACTTCAGTACATGTGAGAGCTTGTGTTTAAGGTTTTGTGTTGTAACTTTGTTACACAACACATTGTTTCCATGAGCGTTTGTTTGTGCGTCCATATGTCCATTCAAGCATTGCATGACCATGTGTACTGTATGCTCTGCTATCAGGATGATCACCTGCAACCTCTGATGGAACGCCCTGAAGGCAGGACGGGGCTGGTGTGACAGGAAAGGGAAAAGAGGAGGAGGAAAGGAGAGGGTTATAAAGGTAGTCGGATCAGTGACAGGCAGGAGCTCCCTCCCCAGAGAGAGGACATTAAAGGGGGATGGAAGGGGGACACGATGGCAGGGCCTGCCACCAGGCTTATTGGCAATCTGTTAGCAAGGCCGCCGGCGGGAGGGGGAATAACAGGTCCAGGGACAGGAGAGTGCCTGCGATAAAAGAAAAATCTACTGTCCTCAGGATTCCCTGCATCAGGAGAGGGAGATATGTTGAGGGGGTCAACGGTCGACAGCAGGGAAGAGAGTAGGGCAGAATATATAGTGGCGTTTTGTTACTGCGAGGGCCGGTGGGGAATGTCCCAACACTGGGATTGGCATATGAATTTAGTGCTATATGAGAGAGGAGAGAGAGGAGATTTCACACGTGGAGAGGGAGCACAGAATAAAAAGATGCATTTGAACTGAAGGCAAAATAAATCAAAAGGTGCTTTTGTGTATCCAGTAAAAAGTTAAATATCTTTTAAGACAGAAGAACATAATAGATCCTTTTTTCACTGAGTGTTACAAACAACTGAGCTGTTGCTGTTCACTGTGACAGATATTTATGAGTTCAAATACTAAGATGAATTACTGACATTTTAGGTTGAAACGAATAGGAATGGGCGTCATTAGAATTCTATTGATTGGTACCCACAGGGCCAGCCCGTGGCATAGGCAGTATAGGCAAATGCTAGGGGCGCCAGCCTCTACAGAATGAGTGCGGCAGAAAAGTTGAAGATAAGAAGAAGAAATGGAAGGAAAAATGCGTTTAAATATTATTTATCTAATGTAATTTTCATGCTATCATTTAGTAATGTAGTTAAGCTAGCTTGTTATTTGTTATGGATGGATGATAGGCTAGTTACGTCAGTGTTTCCTAGCTCGAGTTAACATCAGTTATTTCCACTGTACTTTTATTAGGTTAAGATTATTCATGTTAAGAAAATAACCACTTCAAGAAATACACTTCTTCTTTTGTTCTTATGTTGTTTGGGACACAAAACGTACTTATATATTTATTGACATCTTTGTGTACTTAGTTAGCTTTCACCCTAGTGGATTAAAATGTTTATTTTCCTCCTCCTGTTGTCATTAATAGTTTTAAGCTCTTGCCTTTAGAGTATTGATGTCTAAGAGCATGAATGCATTTTTTGCATGAAGTCCTCTCTGAATAGATATTTGTGCAGGTAGGTCTGGTTAGGAAAACGTTTGGGGTCGCCTGAAAAACTATGCTGAGGTTTCTGTACTGTCCTGAAGACAAAATAATATTTTGTGTTCACACTATATTATAAAATGCCCATCGTTTCACAAATGCTCATCTTCTCTCTCCAGATGCAATCAAAACATTTAAAACCATCCCCTGCTGTACCTGGGCCGTCTGTGTGTGACCACTTCTGCTCCCTGCACTGTTTGATATTGTTTGTTCTATTACACAAGTTATTTGTATTTATTTATAAGAAATATTAGAGCTATTACCATTTTATTCATGTTTATTTATAAGTATTTTTTATTTTAAAATAAATAAATTATGTTAAATATAAAACTGTATGCCAGTTTTCTTTAAGTGGATGAATACAATATATTAGTGGTCAAACTGTTTGCAATTGAAGGGGCAACTGCTAAAATCTTGCATAGGGCACCAAAATGGTTAGAGCCGGCTCTGGGTACCCATGTCGGTACCGGACATTTGAGTGAATTTGCCACAATCCATAATTTAAACTTGAACATGACATGAGTAATTATCAAAACATGAAGACCATGAACATCTCAGAAGCGATTTAAAGAAACAACTTTAACTATCTTAATCAATAGAAAGTTAAGACATCTTAAGTGTACACGTCTCTTTGTAGACTTTGCCTATATGGTTAATAGAACAATTTAGTATACTTTTGGCAGCCATCTTAATTGGCCCACCTTTTTAACAGTTTTTATTCAAGAAAATGAGCATGTTGGCTTTCTCAGGGAGAATCCACGATATCTCCATACTGATTGTATCCCAAGCTGTATAGGAGCACTCTTTCAGCTGGTGTTGAGGAGGCTTGAATGAAGAGGTAGGTGGTAAGGAGCTGTGAGAGAAGAGGGAGTGTGTCCTTTTTTCTCCATCCCCTCAGAGCTGGGTCTTCTGAGGTAGGAATAGGAGCAAGTCCTCTGCATATTGACAGTTCACTCAATTTTTTTTGATGGATCGTTGGAGCAGCATTTTGCTGTAGAATGAGGTTCCTCCTAAGCTCTCGGTCCTCTTCTGCAAAAGATTTATCACAAAATAAATACAGAAAAACATCTAAGCATACACTGAGTTAAGAAAGTGCTTTCAATTCGCTTGTACTCAACTGAAAATAACCGAAACACCTCTGTAACAGAGTTTGAGTTTGCAGCTACAGACAACAGCAGGCTGTTACGTTACAGGCCTCTGACTGCTGCTAAGGAATCCCACTGCTGAAGAAGCTTGGGCTGCTGCTTGATGCTGTCAGTGTCTATCGAATCGGAAGATAAATAAGAAGGGCTAACAACACTGACTAACTACCTGCTTTTACCATTAGTTCTACCTGCATTTTATTTTGGTTAAAGCCATGTTTTACGGCTGTATGAGCTTAACAGTACTTTCGGTATCGACCAATCGCGCAACGGTACCAAAAAATACCGGTGTTCAGACCTATCCCTAGAAACAAGTAACATATCGATTAATCTAAATCTTTGCACTAAGGAACTGTACAATAATGTTGAGCAATATGTGAAATCTACTGGAAATAAAAGGTGTTCTTACATTCAAACCTCATCTTTTTGCTCTTCCAGTTTTGCCTCCAAGGCATTGCACAGTCTGACATGGGCCCCAGGGTCTTTGGTACACCTAGATATCTAGCTGCAGGAAAACACAGTATTTTGCATAGATTTATACATTCTATATGACATTATTTGATGATGCATGTCAGACTGAGCCTTTCACTGAGCACAGTATGTAATTTAAAGAGGAGTGCGGAGAACTTGTAGATGATCGGGTTTATTTACATTTGACATTACGTACACCTGCAAGAAAAATGCCACTGCCATGTCTTCATACATGCATTTTGCATGTATGGGAATACTGAGATTATAAATTAGAAGACTGGGATGGTTATGTGGTGAAATATAGATAGAGACAGGAAATTCAAGATAGGCAGGAGTTAGAAGAAGGATGATAACATCTCTCATAATCTTTCAAAACAGGCACATTATTTCTTCCAATTTCTCCCTGCCTGATGCACAGATTGATCTGTGCTGTTTTGTGCAGCCTTTCATGTCAGCAACTGTAGTAATTTCACTTCCTTAGCCAAAATTAATGATGTCCAAGGGGAAGAAAGAAACATCAATCAGCAGATGAGGTGACAGACAACCTTATAGTTGAATTACCCACGCTTACTGCAGGTAATGTCATATTAACCGCAACGTCTTTGCTGAACCTCCTCAGAGTAACTTGCTGCGGACTCATGATCCATCTGAGAAACCGAGGTTTCCCAGAGACTTATTGATTCTGTCACGTAACCCAATTTCTCATGGACCTTGCTCCATGGGGGAAGAGAGAAAGGGGGAGAAAGGAAACTCTACCCCATACCACCAACAAGCAGTAATTTTTCTCTCTAACGGATGAGGAGGGAGAGATTTCCATTCCAAATGGGCTAGGAGTTATTAGTGTGCTTGGTGGGTATTTTGTCACTGTCAAAAGCCCAGTGAGAATTAATTGTTGAAATGGTGCCCCACGAGCCACCTTGTGGGGTGCAAACGACATTTTCTTAACCTAAAGACCTTAATCAAAAGCAACGAGGTGCAGCACACCTACCAAGTGTGTTTAAATGGGGACAACAGGTGCACGCTGACACCAATTTGGAAAGTCAACCAGATTGGCCAATAAAATGGCTTTATAGTGATTCTTAACTATTCATGATTTACCATTGTGTCCTCTGGCAAACAAAGTTAGGGCTTAAAAATGTTCCTTCCTGATGTTTTAAAAACGGATGCACTGGGCTTCATAGTCAATCCAAATTTCATAGTTACTGCAATAAGAGCATTTGCAATTAACACATCAGAAAATAACGAGTTTTTTGCAGCTTTTAAGAAAATTATGAGATACAGCGATTGACATCTTTTGCAGATTCAGTTTTGATTTTTTCCTGGTCTGACCTGCCGAGACCTAATTTTGGCCTGTACAAATTTGTGTCCTTTAAAGCACTGACAGTATGAAGTAAGGATTTTTGGAACTTTTTTTCAAGCTAGAAAATGTAACTCTATTTATTGATTTGAAATATCAACAACGTGTCTCATTTTATCCTCCTCTTTGTCAGTGCAATCATAGTGTATTTACAAAGCCTGTTTCATTGACTCACATTCACAACCAGCGGCCACCTCGGGGTCAGGAAGATGAGCGCCATTTAGCCTTGTAGTTTGGTAACTTTGGAAGATGAAACGAGCAAGGCGACCCACCATCGGCACGATGTTTGTACACAAAGGTTGCGATTCAAAACGGGCAGTAAAAATAACCTAGTCAATCGGTACGGTTATTGAAAAAGACAAGATGCCCATAAGTTTGGTTGACGGCCGAGGATTTTGGGAAACGGTACATCTGCTTGAACCATATGCCACTCCGAGGCACCATCACCTCCCGTATTGAAAACAGGTACAAAGATGCTAAGTCAGAAATGCAGGAGCAGCTAGCTAGCTTCGCTACCAAGATCGTATTGACAGCAGACAGCTGGACTGCCCTAATGACAGAGAGCTATGTGACCTTCACCTGCCACCACATCACCGATGACTGGAAACTCATCAGTGTGGTGTTGCTTACTAGGAGCTTACCAGGCCGCCACACGGCAGACCACCTTGTCGAAAAGATGAATGACGCTATGGAGGAGTAGGGGCTTGAGGGCAAGGTGGTAGCGTGTGTGCACGATAACGTGAGGAACATAACTGCAGCTAACAACCCCGCCAGAGTAGCCTGGTTCTCGATGGCTTGCTTTGCACAAACACTTCAGCTAGCGATTAATAATGGATTTACGGTCTACTTAAAAAAAGTAATCTCCGTGGCTGGCAAGCTGGACACCGCCAAGACGCTGGATTGTGCAACAACAGCAATGTCAGCGGAGTCGAGGTCTCCATCAGTAACACCTACCCTATCACATTTGGGCTAATCAATGAACATCTCACAAGGAGGGCAGAAGACTGCACACGAGTGGTGAAATTCAGGAATAGAGTGAATGATGGTAAGCACAGCGGAGTCATAGCCTATTACATTTGCCTACAGCTTGAATAGCTTTGTCTTTTAGAAATCATGCGTTTTTGTAAGTACTTATATTTAAAGCATGGATACGGGGTTGGATAATGTTTTGTGGGACAGTCCCCCACCTTTGGATGTTTTCATTAAATATGTAGAGGACAGACATACATAGAAAACATGTTGCTGAACAAATAAAGCTTTGATTGAGGAAGAAAAAAGCTCATTTGGTATTATTTGTGTAAGCAAAACGTTCATGTTTTTTAACCACAATTAATCGAGTGATTGATGGTTAATTTTACCAATGAGGTGCTTAGAATTTGCAACCCTAGTGTCGCAGTTTGACGGCATGAAATGGCTTGTGTGCGAGTCTGAGATTGGCACAAAAATGGCTAAATTAGTGAGGACTGGCAGGTCAGGGATCGAGCAGGCTGAAAATCAGCCGATTAGGATCAGCCACATATCTATCTTTGCAACATTTAAAGAAAATGAATTTATGTTAACAAATGTGTACTTTAACCTATTGGATGGAAAGCTGCACAGATATGAATCCATACTTAGCAGAAGTTACACATCAGTGAAATATAACTGGCTCTTCAAAACACAGTAGGTGTTGACTTTAAGAGGGCAAGTGGAACATTTTGTAAAGCCATTCCATTCACAGCAAGTAACTAGAAATTTAATCAAGTGCTTAATTAACAATTGTAAACATTAAATTGCCAATGTTGGTTCAGAGCATGTGCATTAATGACTTTCACACTTGATAAATAGTTGTGTGAAATATGATAAGTTGGGTGAAGTGTAATATAAAAAAACTAATTTGATAACTGTGAATACAATCCAATTAACCTCCTTGATGCCTTTTATATTTACAGCAGGGGAGAAATCACATGATTCAAGACCTCTGGAAAAAAACCTGTAGTGCCTTAAAGCAGAGGAGAAAATAAGCAACTCTTCCACAAAGCTGGTATGTAATTTGAATCGCTTCAATGTACAATGTGCAGATTGAATCAAATCATATGCAATGTATGGAAGAGCTTGTGCGCGTGGGTAATTTATGTTTAATTAATTCCTGATTTCTATAAATATTAAGTATGGTAACAACACTTCAGGTATGACCAGGTGATCATCACTACAGTGTAATCTTCCTTATGTAACATCTTGTCTCTCTATCATGATTTGAATTTAACTCTCATTTTAGTAACTGCTTCTTTTTGCTTAGGTAGCACTCAGTGATATTATTGACCGCCTGTATTAAACTTCATCCTCTTTCTCTCTCTCCTCCCTCCTTTCTCCCTCCATCACCGGCCTTGTCCGGATGGGTAAGTAATTTACGCCCCTTTCCATGCATTGTGAGAAATTTATGAATTGAAGGAGCAGAGGGATGGTTGTATTTTTCCCACTAAGAAACTTCTCAGTAGACCTTCTGTGACTTATCTGTGTATCTGCACCAAGGTCAAAATAGGGTGTATATTTTGTAAAGATGGATTACTGTGGCAAAACTCTCATATTCTGATCTGGCCAGCACTCTCTATATGCCAAGATTCTTACTGGCCTTACCTAGCCCCAGGACACCCATTTCTCACAGTGCACACTCGTATGTCAGTGAGTGTGCAGACGTTCCGATGACTAGAAAATATGGAGCATCAACACCTGATTTATTTTCAGAGTCGACCGAATCAACATCTACCCAAGTACTAAGAGGGCATATGGGTATATGAATAAAACATGAATTTGACCAAAAGCATTTTCGCTTTTTTACCCACAACAATGACCATAAAAAACAGTATTGTCTCTGCAATTTTGGTTCTGCAGAGTACAGTTGTATGGAGCTCAAAGTTTTATCCAATTATTGTGAAGTACAGCAAAATAAGTTCTCCCCGTATCTTCCAAACTATATTTTTAAAGAAGGCCTCCATGAGCTGTCCTGTGGCACGCTCTTCAATTCCACTTAGCACCAGACAGGGAATTATAGATATCCCCCTCCGCTATCTGCTAACATTTGTCAGCTCATGGGTGTATTTTAGGTTAGCGTGTACAAAGTCAAGTCAACTCCAGCAGAGAGGGAAAAAAGTCCACAGCACAAATATCCTCAGTGAGAGACCCCAAGCAACTTTTAATCCCAACGCTTCACGGATCATTTCAGTTGTTTAGAAATTATTTTTAGAGTGTGAAATGTTCTTTCTAGTTGTTGCAGAGCTGTGTACTGGTGGACTGTAAAGAGTGAGCAATGATTATAACTCAAAGTACAAAAGATGCTCCTGAATAAACTCCAGTATAGTATTCACTGTGTTGCATAAGTTCAAGAGTGTACTGCAGCTAGATGGCTTGAAGTCAAGTTAAAAAAAACAAAAAACGTTGCCTACAGTTAGATAAATGAAATATACAATTTGATGAGTTAAAAATTTAAGAGGTAGACAATGTCACACAAATCAACAATGAAGCCAAGTGAATGAATGTGTTGAAACTCAAAGAACAAGTCCCAATGCTGTCAGTGTCCAGATGAGATGTAATAAAAGCTCAGTGTGAGCTGAAATAACTGGAGCAATATTTTACTCTATGTCACTTTAATGAAACTCGAAGAACAGCAGCAATGTTATTCCACAAACAACCAACTGCCATAGTTTGAGTGGATGATTTCTTCAGTCCGCTCAAAACACGAACTCCTAACATTTTCCAGACAATGTCAGGAAATTCATCTCGCATATTGAAGGATTCTGTTTGATTTAAGTGGGGGAATGCTCTTTTTCTTTTCAGCTTGTAACTAAAAACAGTGGTATTAAAGGGTTCAAAACAGTTGTTGAGACAGAAGTCTTAACGGCAGATTGAGTTGAACTTGTGGTGTACACCATTTCAGTTCAAGTTGGTCACTCCTCTCTGGCTCAACAAACAAATAGTAATGTTAACATGGACATAGTCTCAGTGACGTCACCCATTGGTTTCTAAAGTGGGACTTTTGAAGCCCGTCAACGGTGGTCGCAATATTGGAAATGTTGTCTGAGGCTGCACACACACTAGGCAATCCGTACCTTGCTTAAGCACCTTCACCCTCAAAGTCCTGTTGATTTGACTAGTGTGAGTGCTCTGAGTGTGATACACTTCCTTGGCCCTGGCACGGTTGGAAGAGGTGTGCTTCTGCACGGTACAGTTCATGGACGAGCACAAACACGGGCAATAAACGTGGACATAAAGTAAAAATCGATTCCAGCCTTCCTTTTATTAAGAAATCCTGGAGTGTTACAGCTGTATCTGACTAAAATGACTCAAAAAAAGTCACAGAATAAGTAACTGTATTCGTGCTTTAGGTCAGCCTAGTAACAGGCAAATAGATGGAGCTGAGACGGGCCTCGAGCCTCCTGACAGACAGCTACAACGCGCCTGTCAATCAGACCAGCCACGCCCCTTATTATGAATAACTCCCAGGCCTTAATAACATCAAAATGGAAGAGTTGTGTTCACATTCTTATTTCTGCTGTAAAAATGTTTTTTTTTTCAGAATGGGTGTGTATGTGAGCCTTAAGTGGACACTCTGTGCACTGCAGGTTTTTGTACTTCTGCATTGGCTTCATTTTTCAACACCAAAGGATGCGGCTTGAGCTATAGCAGCTATAGTAAAAAAAAAAAAAAAGGGTATAAAGTGAATAAAGAAAGAAGTGGTTTTACCAAGAATAAAGAGATATAGAGTTGGATAAAAAAAATAATTCTGATGGCCGCAGGTTGTTTAAAGGCACAAATAAATACCCCAACGCCTACACACAACTCTTCTGGTTCCAGATTTTGTGTGAAAAACCAGCCAAAACGACACATCATCCTGCCTGCTGTGGCCTCTATGAAAAGCGAACATTTGAGAAAGCAGTGTGAGCTAGTTACTATGTATTTATGTAGCCTTGACCTGCTGGCTGCGGCTTCGTGCAACACCCACCACCCAAACATCCCTAAATCACAGTCAAAAAGAAATACAGGCAGAGCTCAGTGTGCGTTTGTCAAAATCACATACAATGTTACACATTGAGTAAACATATCTACAGTGCTACAACCAACAATAATCTCATCAGCTGACACAAATTCCTTCCTTTAGTGCCAACTTACCCAAACAATAATGAAAGTATGATGTACTTAAAGTGAATAAAGAAGAACCCTCTTCCTCACACCTACGTTTCTCTCCCTCAAAGATTCAATAAACAAACTTGTCAGCAGCCTAATTCACTTGACTAGCTGTTTAAAAAGAAAAGAAAAATGTTCCAATTTGTATCTTACACCACACCACGAAACAGTATTAAATGACTTTGTTGTCAACAGAAATTAATTAAAGAGGCACTTCCTCTCCAATGTGTTCTTCACCCACTGCCTCCCTCTCTTGTCATCCACGACTAATTCACCTGGCAGCCAGTGTCAGGGGCCCTAACTTGTATATTGGTTAATGAAGCATGTAACCTGCATTTCTCCTGCCTCCACTTCCTGCCCTGGGTGACATGTGCTTCTCTTCTGTGCTCTTCACTTCACACAGCATCAAGGGCAGCAGCACTGGGAGGCAGCTTAGCGCCCGCTGACTGTCTCGACCGTTCTTTTCAAGCCCTGCCAAAAGACTCCCCGGATACTGTATGCAATGCTGCTCGTTGGCCAAACACACTTTATGGACTAACAAACTGTCTATTAGCAAATCTCAACTCTGTCTTTCAGGTACAGTAATTGTGCACTGCAAAAGGTTAATTCAAAACACTAAAAGCTTTCTTGGTGAGCCGACAAATCTATTTGAAAACAGACATTAATCCAAGCCAGCTCAGTTTCTGTGGGCATACATGTGAGTGAGAAAATGTGCTTTAAATATAAAAGAAAATGAGAAGAAAAAACAATATGATTAACTTCATAACATTAAGCCTAGGTATTTTTTTTTTTACATTAGAGGTGCTCTGATTTATATATGGATTTTGTTAGTTCTTAGGGGGTAAGGATGTCCTGCATTTCATTGTTGTTTATGATTTGAAAAGTAAAAATCCTGCACACTACTTTTGCAAAAGTATCACCAATTTATTAGAAATTCACAACGTTTATGTCATGTCAAGCACTTGACAAAGGTTCAGAGGGATCGAAACGTTGTGATTATTCTAATAAATTGGTTTGCAGGGTTTTTTTTCTTTTCAAGTAATCGTTTGTTGCCCTACACACCAACTTTATGAGATCATTGGATGTGAGAACACCACCTTAAAGAAACATTGTTGATTATGATAAAAACTGTTCTGAGTTCAGCTGATATTCATGTTACTGCTTTACAATGCTGTTTTTGAAAGCATTATTAGAAATGGGATAACAGACTGGTATCATCACTTGTCTGTTCAGTTGAAATCACAGATAGCTCATCTTATGCAGACTGGTATGAAAATCATGGGTGTTAAAAAACACTCATCTCTCCAAACACTCTAAGAGCAGTCCGTTAGACAGAAACAGAATATAGTGTCTGATCCGACCCACAATCTTTCAGTTTTAACCTTCAGGGAGAAGATTCAGGGTCTCTCACTTACCACTGCAATTTGTAAGGCGCTTCAAAGCCTGTAGCCATCCACCACTAGTAGGGGCTGTAGATCCAGTCAGTGGCTACTGCCATCCAGCCTAATGCTGCACTATGACCCCTAAGTAAACAACATGACAGTGTAAGAATGGCATCCTGTAGCATAGTGCAGTTTGGCAGTATTTTGATCTAAAAAAAGGAGATAAAGTAATGTTGGCTGTGTCAGGTTAACGTGGCATATCAACCAGTGCGCAGAGCACAGACATCACTCAGAATCAGAATCGTTTTTTTATGGCCAAGTACATTTACACATACAAGGAATTTGTCTTGGTGTATTGGTGCAAAAACAGTTAACAAAGGAAATAAAGCAAAAATAGCAAGAGCATAAATAAAATATATAAGAAGCAATTAGAAATATTTATAATAGAGTTTAAGAAATATACAGGATGTTAACCTGCAAGGAGTGCTGGAGGCTGGTGTTGTTAGCAATCCTAACGTTAGCCACGCTCGGCAAACCTATTTGACATTGTTAACAGACGGCCAGATTCATCCCACAATGCACTGCTTTTTGGTTCATTTCCTTTGTTTGGGTTGGATTGCTTTCTCACCTTCGGGGAACCAAACTCTGGTGCAATTGGAAGCGAACAGAGAACTCCCCTTTTTAATGGACCAGAGTTCAGTTCTTAGGTCTGCACCAGAGTTCGTTTGAGTATTCTTACCACCCCAAACTACAAACTGTCGGACAAAGCACACCAGAGTTTGTTTCAAACGGACCAAAGCATAGATGTGAATGCACTCTGAGACTAGGCTGAAACGCTTTAAACATTCATTTGTGCCCATGTCCTTTAATGTTCTGAATAACAGATGGATGTGCCAAGAGGCCGGGCAATATGTTAATATATCACTGCTGCTAGAAGGTGTTTTTATGTGGGATTGTTACCTGTTTTATATCTCTAAAAGTATAACACCAAATATTAAAACAAGGCAAACTTGCAGTTGTGAGTAGTGCAAGAAATCAGTGCTGCATTATTCCACCATTCATTTAGTTCTACCTTTTGTTGTTGTTAGAAGTTATAATTGAGGGGTTTTCAACCAGAAACGCAAAATTAATCCCTGGATTAAACTGCTAACTAATAGATTTAATATTTTTAAAGGTGTAAACGCACACATACACACACACACTTAAGACCTTACACAATACGGAACAAGAGAAAACCTCAAATCCTAAAGTAATTGTAAACAATGTTCAGACTTTTGTAAATATATTGAAGTTTTTCCTGTTGTTGTTGTTATTGTTGTTGTTGTTGTGGCTCATCAATCACACATATTGACTTGCTTACTGTGCTGAAGTCTGTGCTCATTTGCTAAAAGGTCAGTGTGTGTGCTCTAACGTAACTTTCTGTCAGCATGAACGACTGTTTCAACTTAAGTGGCAGGTCAAATCAACACTCAAGCAGGATCTTTATTCTAGACCAGATAATACAGTTTATAGAACTCACACTATTGTTCGTACTAAAAAGGCCTCAACCTTGGAAGCGTTCTGTTAGCCTCCAGCAACAGCTCTGATCAATAAACCACACTCTAGAGTCAGACATATTAATGAACAACTGGAATTGTTTTGTATTGTTTTTTGGCCTTTTTTATACGTCGATGATGTGGGTTTGTGTTTTAAGTGTAAGCTGAAAGCCTTTTGCAAGGACACGCTCTGTAGGCTCAGGTAGCTATTTTCCCCAAAGCATGACCCATTGACTACTTCATCTGGTTCACAAGCTGAAAGTAAAATTCAATTACTGTTTTATGTTTTATTTTCACCATTAGAAGTCAAAGTCAGCCCCAGTCATTTCAATTAAACTCTGGCTTATTGAACTATAACTGCATTCTATTAACTTTATCTTAATTACTTCTCTGTGTCCGCTGTAACCTTGAGGGCTGCATTGCAGTCCCATGACTATTTATTGTCAAAGGTAGAGGTTTACAAGAAACCACTGCTTGAATGTTTATATCCAGAAAATTTAAATACTAATGTAGTTACACATGACTTCTTGTGATGCAGGACCTCATGAGGAATATGGACCCGTTTTTCGACTTATTTTTCCTGAATGGGTTGTTTGCAGTTGTTTGGTAGTCAAGGCCAAGTCCAGCTGATCCTTTGCTCAGCTGGTGAACAAACCATGAACTTCTGACCTCTTGCTGCATCAGGTTTTCTGGGTTTTTGACTCTTCATGGTCAGTATTGATGCTGAGTCAGCATTGCAGTATAATTAGGCAATATAACACAGGTTGCTGTACTCAACATCGGCATTGATTTGATTCATTAAAAGAAAATCAAAGCCACGCTGACAAAATGTTAAACCGGATGGAAGGTAATGTTACGTTTTTACAACGGTTATACAAGCAGCATGCAGTCGAAAATAGTCAAACTCCGCAACTTCCCTGGAACTGGATTGTTGATGAGTTACTGGATCATTTCCCTTCAATATTACTACTTTGTGTATGTCTACATGTTACTGCTTATCAGCTACTTTATATTAGGCAAATTTCTCTGTATGTTTCTATGTATCCTGCAACAAGTCTGCAGCTGGTTTATTTTGTCGCAGGCATTAGTTATCAATCAAGAAATACTATTTGCTGTTATGTATATTTACAATACTCAGAACACGTTAGACTGATTGATACAAAGAGTTAAAAGAGCCTGTGATACTCTTCATCAGCACTCATAAAATGCTTCTTTTTCAAATCAAATGTATTGGTTAGAAATACCAATTGTATTATAAAATAATATATTTTGATGCATTTCACCTTAATGCATTTGATTTATTAAATGATAAAATGTTGTCTCTTACAGCAGACAAAAATAGTGCACAATTAAAGGAAGAATATGCACATTTTTGATCCAGTAGATGTCGCCCTTGAGCACCAGCATGAAACCAAAACAACTCGCACTGCATTGTTGTGTTAGCATGCTAATGCTAGGGATCTTTAGTTTGCTCATATTTTCGCACTGCATGCAAATTTACACAAAATGACCTATGATCTAAAAACGCTTACATGACATTCAAATAAGCAGTGAGTACAGTATGTTATATTTCTTTTCTCTAGTCCCTCAATTAAACAACTTTTATATGCAAGGTGATGATCCGGCCTGCCGACCGTCAAATAAATGCAAATAAAGTGTAGCTACGGCTCGGAAATCATCACAGACAGCGGGACTCGGGTGTTACACCCATTGTAGACAGTCTTGATTCACAGAGTTATTTTCAGAGGATATATTTGATTTCTGCTACATTTAAGTGTGAAAAATTCCATATTCTTCCTTTAAAGATAAAGGGGCACCGATGGAGTGGCTGGTGACCAGAATCAGACAATTTTCAGTCTGTTCGGCTGTAATTGGTGGACGGACGGCTCTCACAACTATAGCTGACGCGACAGACACTATACTCAAGCTTACATGTTGGCAGTGAGGACGATAGGTACCCATCAGCTGAGTTGAATATTAATGGAAACACAAATTGACATACTGGATACTGGAGATTAAACAAAGACCCAGCACTTGCTGCTCAATAAAGGGTGAATTAATTAAAGTGTTTAATTATGAACTATAAATTGAAATTCCCTGGTATCGGCAGGTCATACCACGAAAAAACCCAAATCGGAATCAGACCAAGAAAGTGCAATTGATGCATTTCTAATAAAAATGGAAGATGCTCAGGATACTTATCCGTATTCCTGAGTTATTGATTTGTTCTGGTGTCCAAATTCTCTTAGGTATGTTCTTCTAGTTTTTTATCTAACGCTGCTTTTTGTTTGACTCTGTTTCTTTTTATCAAATTACTTCATTTTTTATTTTGTAGACTTGTAAAGAATTGAAACATTTAGTTTTTAAACGAAGATGGATCCAACTTCATATGAAAGCAGTGAAAATGTAGTTCTAACTCGTATAGATATTGACTGTATATCCAATTGGCTGAATTTAGACGACTCTTTTGGAGAAGTTTATGTCATCAATTATTCATACCCTCACTTTTCTTCTATCTCTTCCACTTTCTCTGTCTGTCTCTCTCTCTCAATACATCTCATGCTTGAATATACTTCCACCTGAGTAAGCACGCTGTCATTCATAAAACAGCCAGTCTGGGCTGAGATAAATAAATAAACCAGGCACATATATGCCTCATTTCATATGCCATCGCAATATTCGTATCCATCACTTTCTCTGCCTCTTTGGTGGACTATCATTCAATTAAACACCATTATCTGCTGGCATGCTCGGGGAATTTTACACACCTCAGCTGCCACGTATGTTGCAACCTTTAATCTCAATCAAAATGCAATTAATCAACAAGAATCAGTATCATGGAAAACAAACCAGGAGATGACAGACTTGATCACATTTTCCCCAATAAAGCAAATTACTCTGAGGGAGTGTTATCTCTGCAATTCACAAAAACAGTATTGGAGTAGTGAGAGGAGAGGCTTTGAAACATCACTGAGAGGTGTTAGGCAGCAGGGTTTAGCCTGCAGTGTTTGGATGAAGCTTTCATTTAAAAGGGAGCAGATGACATGTTTGCTTAACTGCTTTTTTATTCCGCAGGGTTTATACTGAAATCAATGCTACCCTGCATTTTAAATAATCCCTGGGCTCACTTCATGTTTAACATTCATTTGACCAACAGCAATAGAAAAATAATGCTTACCCTGGCCTGTCACTTATAATGTATTCATTATTGGAAGTAAGGATTAGAATAAACATCTTCATTTTGGAATGCATGTGTTGGATCTCAGTTTAAAATGTAAAGCCATACCCTTCTTCCTCCCAAAAAACTTTTCCAAATAACATAACACAGAAAGAAATATCTGCATAATAGCATCCTGACACACCCAGAATACACACAATATTTAGTCTAACTGTCATCAATGTTATTTTGCCAATATGAGCATTATAATATATACATGAATGAAGATATGAAGTCTTACATTTTTAAAATAGGTTGCTTTTTTTTCCACGTACAGCACAGTTTGGTTTACAACAATATAATACAAAAACTATAAAAAAGGCAAGAATAAATTGAGATGTAAACAAACATGCAGGTTCAGATACAACCTATATTAAAAGCTCAAGGCTTGGATCTGATTGGCTACGAAGATACAATTAAAAACATAGTTAATTGGAACTATATCTGGAAACCTTTTAAGAGAGGTCGGCTTTGCAGATACTAAGTCAAAGCAACACATTGAATTGAACGAGGTAATTTTAATTAACGTTACCTTTGCCATTGTGTCTTAAAAAGCTCAAGAGTTAACTGTTAAGTTTGAGAAGAAGAGTTGGCTTGGCAAAAAGAGACATACAGGGCTAAACGAGTGTAGTTTGGCAACGTTGTTAAAATGGGAATTTCTCAACATGGTGCAATGAGTTATCTTTTGGAAAACACAAAGGACAGTAGGGGATGTTGTGTAGCACAGAGTGTTCCTTTAAAACCCTCTCCTGGCTTTTCAGCATGATACATGGATTGAGTCCAAAGGTAGAGGGAACTAAACATGAATCAAGGTGGTCCCATCCCCACTTCCTGTCTAATACTGTGTTTACTCCCATTCCACGAACACATCTGACAGTACTAGGGTACATTCAACCACCATTTATAATGAAGTAATATGTAATCAACCTGTTGTCTGTAGACGTAGCCCATAATGCTGCATTCACTGTTACTGCCCTTTGGCGTCCAAATCTTACAAAACAAATTATTTCCTTAAATCAGTTGGCTTCAAAAAGTGATGTATGATTATCTCACCAGTCAGGCTTTTCAAATTGGTGGGGTGGGCGAGAAGGATTAAATAGTTAAGATTTGGAATACACAGCTGTGTCTGGACCTGCTGCTACGATTCACTTGTAGTCCCTGCTCTGCTTTGCAAAACAATAATCTTCTTGCATTTGTTTGACTATTTTCAAACTCCTCTCTGAAAGATTGCTACAATTTCGTCGAAAACAGAACTGGATTTTGTCTTTCCGAAACTTTCCTAACACAAATTGTTAGAGCATAATTGTCAAAGCATGATCAGCACTGAGAATTCCAACATTACAATCACCAGACAACACCTGCACTGCATTATACGACAAACCAAAACACGAGATCACAGACAGTGCATGTAATGTCTTCCCTTTTTGGGGGGGTGCAGCATAGAACATTAATAAGACCATTTGTATTTCATGGTCATGTTGATATTTTATCAATTCTTGACCATTGTAATGAATTTGGCACTTAAAGAGATTGTGCCTTCTGTCTGCACAACCTGCCTTGTTTCCCTTTGCAGACAAAGGCCGACTGGCATCTAAACGACAAAAAGTGAATCCAAGTGACCCATTGTCATCCCCACAGTGAATAATGCAGGTTGTTGATTATTTGATGGATTGATTTAAAAATAGGGACGGTGCACATTAAAAAAAGAAAAGTATGTTAATATGCCAGATTGTAGCCATTGGGACTTTAACACTGGTATTGAATTGTCCCTTTGTATTGACAGATACTCAAAGCAGGTATATGATTTTACCAGAACTTAAAAAGTTGGATCAGTGCCTCACAAACACTTATCAAGGACAAGGACACACACTTTTATTAAGGATAAGTTATCATCTTTGTATAAGATGTGACTATGTTGCCAAGAAAGTTTCATGATTGATGCCTGTAAAGAGAAACATGAAAACTTGATGCTGGAGTCTTAGAAAATAAAGATTTAACAACAAAACCTTTCCTTTCTCTGATTTATCTTACTGACCAGAATGATTCAGATGATATGCTTTACTACAAAACTAACTTTGAAAGGGCAAAAAGATTAGCCAGTTTGGGCACAGTATCTGCAGGTCTTTGGGTTGTCTATTGTCAAACAAAAAGATTGTTTGATTTTCTCTTGTGAAGGAGAGTTAGAGTAGAGGTCAAAGACAGCTGTGGAGAATGGACATTTTGAAGACACTAACCTATGCACACAAATAAGATAAAAAGTTCTGGGGATAACCTTTGGTTTTATTATACTTACTTTAAGGGTACTACATCCTATATATTAGTGATTTTATTATGAAGGGTTATCTGACATTGTACCTGACATTCTACCTCATTTAAACTAAAAGGAAGAAGGATTAAATATTTAACTTGCTGAAACACAAAAGGTCATCAGCACTGCACCATCCATGTGCTATTAATGGAGCTGCCTCCATCAATCACTTAATGTTACTTTTGAAATATAACTTTCGGATTTCACTTTCAAAAATTGTCAAAGTCCTGTGTGGGTAACTCTCGTAGTCCTCAGTCATGAATGTTTGAAAGCATGAACAAAAAATGTACAGATATCTTAAAGATTGTTCTTCATGAAGACAATATATAACATTTATAAATTGTGTAATACTTAAAAAGGTAATGTTTCTGGCAAGAAAAGGATCCATTTCTGGGCATTTTGTGCCTTTATTGGAGAGATAGATAGTGGATCAGGGAGAGAGAGTAGGGAATGAAATGTGGGAAAGGTGCCACAGGTAGGATTCGAGCCTGGGCCACCCGCTTGGAGGACTACAGCCTCTATACATGGGGTGCACGCTCTAACCACTGCGCCACCAGCGCCCCATGGCAGAAGTTTATTAATTGAGGAAATAGTTGAGAGTTATATCAAAGAAAGGAAAATTACATAATGTTACAATTTAATTTGAACATAAAATTGGTTTCTTTGCTTAAAAGAAGAACGTGCGACTTTTTGGTCCAATAGATGTTGCCCTTGAGCTCCAGCATCAAACCAAAACAAACTTCTTTTGCCTCTGCTGTCCTCCAGAGACACACCTCCAGCCCCCGCTCCACTCGAATTTTGCACAAAGGACTTTAGCGCAAGCAGCTGACAAAATTGTCCTTGGCTCGAGCTGCAATAGTCTGTGGCCTGCATTGTTGTGTTAGCCAGCAAACTAATGTTAGGACACTTTAGTTAGCTCATACTTTCACAATGCATATAAATGGACAAAGAATAACCCAATCAAAAATTGCTTACGTGACATACAAACAAGCAGTGAGTATATCATTCTTTTTATTGCTGTAGTCCTTGACTAAACAGCTTTTATGCTATCCGTCCATTTAAACCTGCAACAACAACACAGCCAGCAGGACTCAGAGAGACATTAATATAGGATATATTTGATTTCTGCTATATTTACATGTCAGATGTTGCTTATTCTTCCTTCAATATACATACATTAACGTCATTTACCTGACGTGTCTGGCTGGAAGTGAAAAAGTAGAATGCTCTCTGATTTCATAATCACCTTAATTGAAGCACAACCTGACAAAGGTCAGAGCCCGTGTGATCTAACAGTTTAAGTTTCAACTATAATGAGGCACAGGGGGAAATTGAGGTCTTCATCTCTGCAGGGGATAGAAAAGAGATTTTAAAAAAATCAGACAAATAGTGCATTCACATTGGAATATTGCTGAAAATAGAGATGTGTGTTTGCTTAAAGATAAAGTAGTTTTATCTCAGGCTGAGGCCATGAAATGAAAATGTATAAGAGAGAAAATCTCAGGAAAAGGGTAGGACGGGGTCGAACAGTATTTGTGCAGAATTGATAGCCAGCGGAGGAGGCACTATAGGAAGATTAAATGATTTTAATGTGGGTTTTTACTCTTGATCCACACATTAGCCTTTCCAGAAAATGTAGCACAAAGATCAATGCCTTTAAATGTTCGTTTAATACCCAGAGTAGAAAATCCAACACATGGACTGAAATGTTATTCAGATATAGTAGATATAGATCCTTATAGAAAAGCAATCCAATAGTATGTATGACTGCATAACTGAATAATTAACACATACATATCATACCCCTCTCATGCAGTAAATGTATGAAAGACATGGTTTTATTTATTTTACTTTATGACTGGCAGTGTTGTCACTGATTAAAGGCTTCAACACTGGATTTAAAACAGAATTGCCTTGAGTGTTTTCAGAAGACAAAAGTTGCTTTTAATGTCATGCCTATTGCAAAAGTTGAAATATAGTGATTATTTCTCTTTTCGTAATGACAGGGTACGACATTGTATGTTTTCAGATCAGAGCACAAATGGTGCAGTCTAAAAGGATGGTTGTGAATGGTTTTATATAAAAGGGTCAAAGTAAAACTATCAAACATTACATTGTATAGCTCAGGGTTGAATGACAGCAGCAGTAGAAACAGACTCAGGCTTCTCTGTTAGTGCAGAAATTCACCACTTTGCCATCCTATAGTTCTGTTGTATCTGCCTCTCACTCTCTTTGATACTAACATTTCTTACTTTTTCCTTGACCTTCATTTACCTTCCTTGTGAATAGCTAAAAAGATGGGCAGCAAATGGAAGCTTCTATGTTTAAAGGAATCTGATTTAACAGTAAAAAAAAAAAAAGTAAAAGTAAAAGTGTATGTGTTGCCACTGGTTGAAGTTCTAGTAAAGGGTTGTTGCAGACCTGCATAGATACAACTTAATCCTACCATAAAATCCTTTGGACCACATTTAAAAATGTTGTATGTTGTTTGATGTTATCCAGCCTTCTCTCTGGTGTCATTCTCTCCTTCTGGAAACAATCAAGAAGTTATGTCAATACCAGTTTTAATTCAGGACTTAAAGTAAATGACTGGAGTGACTACAGATATTTATAAAAAAGACATTTCTCCACCTGTTTGAAAGACGTCTCTGTCCACATGATGTTCTTAGTAAAAAATGTCTCAATACAAGCACACACAGGTCTTTTAACAATATGGAACTATGCTCGAGGTGCAATGTTGAAACAAAAACAAACGGTAGTCCAACATACTGTTGTTTTTGTTTCTAGCCCATGCTCATTCCCCAAAGCAACAGTGGGCTTTCACAAAACTAGGTAATCTTATAAGGTTCTGAGTTAATGGTCACTACCATGTTGTAAATATGATGCCGTATGATTCACTGAACAAATGCTAGTGAAAGAAGAAATATCCAGCCCAAACTGGAAATTTGTTCACATGCGTCTTAAGCCCTATTCACACGGGACTAGTATTACCTGGGGACCTCTAGTAATTTGTAATAAATGTGGAGGTTGTCTGTGATCTCAATCCCATGTGAATCTGCCATGTCCGTAATTTGTAAAATTCAACTTCAGCATCTGAAGTGTATGCACAGTTTGAGCTCTGTGTGCGTAATAAACAGCCCGACACCTCAAGTAACAAGCCAGACTCTCTGTGTCTGTTTACAACTTGCTGCACCCCAGTTGAAGTGATGGGGGTATGTCCCGAAGTTGAGGGTTACAACTTTGGCCCTGGAGCAGACCAATAAGTCTCCCCTGTGCGCTCCGACCACGGTCGAAACGCCGAAGCAGAAAAGGTTAACACTTGATCATACCCGGGGGATAATGTCAGTAAATTTGAGTTAAAACACAGACTTTGCTTATCCTGTGCGAATGCGCCGCACCAAGTATAGACGTGGTGGGGTAATTTCTAAATCACGAGGGCCCCAGGTAATACTAGTCCCGTGTGAATAGGGCTTTACTTGGATGAAAATGGATGACCATATAAAAGTGTCGAAGCACATTTCAAACTTCCAGGAATAGACACGAGCTGAAATGTTTTTAAGATAGGGGAAGCCGACTTTAAATGTAAGCGCTTTAATGTATGTTTAACCTGTGCTGATGTTACGTGGCACTTTTTAATAACTTTTTGTCCATGTCCCAGTTTTTGCACCTTGATGTGGTTTAACAACAAATACCTGCTCTGGTGGGTTTGAACATTTTCTTTTGACTGTCATTATAGTCATTGTCTCGTTATTTTCCAGTTGATTGGATTCTGTTTTTAAAACTTTTGTCTAAAAACTATTAAAGCTATGGACCAATGTGTCACAGTACCAGACCACTTATACTCTTAGCGTCACTTTTCAATCATAGCTGCTACAATAAAGGTAATGGAAGTATAATCTGTGCACAGGTTGGACGCTAAGCTGCTTTAGCAAACTTAAAAAATGTCCTTCCTTGGTTCTATACTTTGTATATTATGTGAAGAAAAAGAAGTACATTTCGTCAAAGCAGTGAACTCAGCAGACAATGCAAACTCAGCCCTGAGGTAGTTCTTTGAAGAAGAAATATCCAAACCTGCAAATGAACTTTTAGTCTGTGACTGTTAGCAATGTCATCTGTTGGGGGATTGCTCCTCAATTAGAAGCAAAAACACAGAGCCGATGACTGGGAATTTACAATGCTTCTCATCTGGCTCTTCTTCTAGTCTCTTTTTCTGTTTAGAGCACCCCCGCTGTCTGGTAAGATGGTGTTGCCTTTTGTGGCATCACCCATAGCTGCAAGCCAGGTTTGAATAAATTATGAAATGCACCTTAGAAAAAGAACAAGTTGATTGACTGATAAGTGCAATAACAACACAGAAAATAAACCCAGCTACCTCTTCTTTGTGAAGACTGAGAATAGTAACAGATTTAAGAAAATAAAAAAGATGAAATGTGCTCGACAGAGTCAGCGGTTTATTAATTTTGAAAATGTAGAGATGGTGACATTTTTGTTTTTCATGCTCAAGATGCTCACAAGAGAATTGAGCTTCTGGGGAATGTTTTGGTAAAAAAGGGGGGGGGGGAGTGGGAATGGAGAAGATGTCAGAGAGAATGCTTAAGGATATAAACCAAACACAGTACAGAATGAAGTATGAAACATAATGAAGCAATTAGTGAACAATCCCAGATGATTATCACTCATCATCAGACAGTTTTATTTAATTGTCGTATAGAAAAACAAGTCTGGATGTGTTCTGTATTTCAACAAAACTCTCTCCCTACCATGTCTCTTATCCTCAATCCTCCCCCCAAAAAACCATTACCAGCTTTATTTCTCTTTTATCTTTATGAGAAGAAACAAGAAATAAAAAGTAAATCCATATTCTTTTAATTTGATAATTGAAGGTGTGCTGAGGTGAGCGCCAGATGAGCTCTTAAATCAGTAACTGTAATCTGTGTACTCTGGGAGGTACAATTTAAGGGTCTGCAGCCTTAGTGATGAAGTCCCCCGTGTATTCATAGGTAACACTTTACAACGTCCAAGCTGTCATTTTCCCATCCAAATGATTGTTTGTGCTCACCTATACTTAGACATTACCTTCACTTTCATCCTGTTGGATGTACTATCTGTACTGAGTATATTGTTACTGCACTTACATTCCCTGTTAAATATACAGAAATACAGAGTGAAGTTTCATGTATTTGGTGCTATAGCTGTGTGTTTTGGTAATTTGTTTATGACATTTTTAATTGTGAACATTGCTAAGTTGGAGCTCGTTTTTTGTGTTATAGATGACAAGTCATTGGATCACTAAATGATTGATCAACTAGAGACTATGAAAATCAGCACATTTCACCAGCTTGTACAGACAACAAGTATTGGACTAGTTGCCTAACCAACAGACATTGCCATCTGATGTTTCTAAAAATAATGTTAAAACAATGTTAAACTTGCCAGGTACTGTATTTGAAAATATTTTCAGCTGGACCCTTGCCATCATTCTTCTCTTATCTCTCTCCAAATAGAACCATAGCCGAACCAGCAGCTTATCACGCTGTTTTAAATAAATCTTAAATGTACTGTTTTATCGTCAAACGGTGTCACAGGCTTGTGTTTATGAGATTTGAAAGTCAGAGGCATTCATTTCAAGTATCAAAGATCATTACTGTTTTATCTCTTTCTCTTACCTTAGCTTGAGAGTTTCTGCATTGTGCGCTGTGAAAAGAGAAGGTGTTATCACAGACACAGAGGATTTAAAACCTGTGGAGTTATCAGTTTACTGCACAAAGTGTTTTGGGGGTACTGCCCCTTCTAAGCTCACATTTAAATTGCTAAGTAGGTCTTCTTACTGTGGCAGATTGAAACTGTTGTGTTACTGCTGCTGTGCAGCTGTCCTCCTGCATTCACTCAGGTAAAATGTTAAAAAATAACCTTAAATGATGACAAATTTAAACATCTCTCAAAGTAGTCATCATTAATTTATTTTGAATTGTTGAACTATTATTTGGTATGGGAGACAGAGAAATGTGGTGAAAAAGTGTTGTGGTTTTGTCTCATCAGTTTTGGATCTGCAGGTAAGAAAAATAAATTAACAACTAGGCTGCTAATGAGAAAGAAACAAGTCAGTGGAAAGATGACTTTGCAAGTTTAAGAGATAGGTGTTTGCTGATTTCTATAGATGAATGGGTTCATAGAAGAAGAAAACAAAGAGCCAAGGTGATTTAATAGTTTGGGAGATTGACGAGGAACCGAGGGGATCTCAAGCCTTTGCACGACGCTCAGCCTTAAGAAATGAACACCTCAGTTCAGCATCTGGAGCCCAGTATAACACTCCCTATTCACATATTCATCCCTGACATACACGAAACTGAGAGAGTGAGAGGGAGAAAGTGTAATGCTCACCAGCACAGTTTTATTTTAGCACCCATGAGGCACTGCAGAATTCGTCATATGTAAGAGCTGAATTTTCACAGCTTCCAGAAAGTGCTGCAGTTGGATTTGACACCCTTCTATTGGAGCCTTTTAGCCCTCTGGTTGTCTGTTTGTGAGTTTTCCAGCGGGACAAAATCAGACGTGAATGAGAGCAGTGGTTTAAATGTACTTTAAGGAGTGACTGTGAGAACTAGATTTGTATCTGTAAATGTGGCGGTATGAAACTATTTAGGTTCTTTGCCCACACAAAAGCATAGTAAAGAAAAAACATAAAAACTACCACGAGGTTGGATTTTAAATTGAAATGTCTCCAAAAATCTGAAGTTATTGAGTTCAGATTCTACAATTTGCAAGAGTACAATCATTTAATATTATGCATCACTTTCCTGGTTTGAGTAGTTTGTCTTTCTTTCTTCCTTGTCATGTCATGAAGATATTACATTTCTCCTATAGCTTTAGGGTCTCCTATAGGGCTCAAGAGTGTGGCAAACTGCAGAGGTGTCAAAAGTATTCATATTCATTACTCAGGGAGAAGTATAGATACTAGGGTTTAAAAAGACTTCTGTAGAAATTGAAGTATCAACTCAACCTTTTTACTCAAGTAAAAGTGTAAAAGTACTGGTTTCAAAACTACTACTGTAATTCTCCTGTCATGGGTGCGCTCAGCTGTACTGTCCCAGAAACGGATCCAGTGTGAATGGGCGCGAGCCGTCCGACGGAGCAAAACTGTGTCGCTGACGGAGTATATGTGAATTGGGGGTAAGAGTATAAAAGTAAAAGTAATGTAAGGGGAAAAAAATGCCATTAAGGACAAAATCTTAGGCCATGCCACAGGGGCCTATAGTGCACTACCCCACCTCCCCAAAAAAACATTTTTCTAAAGGCCATAATGACTAATGTTAAATTCAAATGTTAATGTTGAAAAATTTGGGATGCACCTTATTCAGCCGCATTTATGCCCATTGAAAATGAACGCATTTTAGTACAATGCAAATACATTAAAGAACCACATGTGTACTACTGAGCATTAACATGTGTTTCATGGAGCGGAAGATATGATGACTAGTTGTCTATAAGTATTGTAATGGTGCAAAAAGTCAAACTTCCGAGACATGTTATCAATAGACTTTATTGGAATGTAAATGTACATCCACGCTTAGCTGCAGGAATCTGTGAGGGCAACGGATGTAAGATAACAAAACTGGACCCAGGGCAGGCTTAGTAACAATTACCCTTGTATGGTTGTCTCTGCCACGGACATCTTCGTACTAGGCTACATACGTCTGCAATTTTGTTGCTGGAGTGTGACATGATTTGTGTCATGTGCAGGTGTGATGGATCGCGTACAAACCAATAGGGTGTCGGAATGGTATATGTTTATACTTCTCATCCAACCACAATCAAATTCACTCTATCCGGATGGCGCGATTTATCTGGATAGGTTTTTTTTGTGTGTTTTTTTGAATGATGACAAGCCTGAATGAAATAGGAGTAACAAGGCTATTTTTAAAATGTAAGGAGTAGAAAGTACAGATAATAGCGTGAAAATGTAAGGAGCAGAAGTAAAAAGTCGGCGGAAAAATAATTACTCCAGTAAAGTATAGATACCCAAAATTTCTACTTAAGTAAGGTAATGAAGTATTTGTACTTAGTTACTTGACACCTCTGGCAGACTGTGATAAAGTAAAAAATCCCATTCATTTTCTCCTTATTATTAGACATAATGTCATAACCATCCAAGGTAGACTTAACCGGAGCTACCTGTGTGTAAAACAAAAGTTTATGTAGAAGACATGTATGATATTAACTTTGTTTTGTGAAAAATATGGTTCATTCACCATATCAGGGAAAAAATTATTACACTGCCCACGATCATAGTGTCAATGCAATGTCTCTGATTGGTGAAGCTTGCTGTTACCATGGCAATGTTTCCTGCCCCTCTACAGGGATGCAAACGAATAGTTCTGCTAGCAGGCTAGCTAGTTAGCTAACAGGAGTGATACTGATAAGCTTGTTATGCCACAGTGAATGAAATGAATATACTCACACAACTTGAACCACACTTGGATTAACCATAATCACTATAACAACGACCACAGTTACATTAACAAGAAGCATTCACAATGCATTGTGGGATGGGTGGTTCCTTGTCTCTGAAAAAAAAATCTATACACAGTTTTGTACCTTTGCCTTTTTCTCAGCTTTTTAATTATGTTTTTCCATCAAACCCAATGTTTAATAGAGTATTGGGGTAGCTGCTTTCTTTTGTTCCAGGCTTCAATGTCTTGATATAAAGATTCAGAGAAATGTCAATGGAGGACTTGAATGGAGAAATTTAATTCTGGAACCAGAGCCACCAAAAAAGTGGGCGGTCACTGTTGAGCTCTATAGCTTATCTGTTATGCAGATACATGGCATACTGTAGCAGTTTTAGAAGTACCACTGAGGACCAAATTCACATGGATTGCACCTCAAGGGCACTTGACACATTTTTACAATTCTGCTTTTCAGCTAAGAGCACAGAGTAGTCATGTTTTTATTTTTTATTTTTTACTCAGAAATGCATTAAAATGAAGTCAGGTATCAGACTTGAGAGTTTTGGAGTGATTCACTTCTCTCTCTGCTCCAGTCACAGACCTGAGAGAGAAGCTTCAGGTAATTGATCCATGGCTGCCTTGTGGACTGCAAATTTTCTTTATATAACTCACAATGTAGTCTCTGACTTTGACTTTGTCATCCTTAAGCTTCACACACCAACACATGCAGACACACACATAATGTATTCACTGAACACTCACCTAACACACCGCCTACATTACACACATACATCACACACTAAATGTGACATAGGGCTCTTGGAGGAGGCTCTGTGGATGTGCGCTATATAAATGCAAATGATGCAGGACACACAGGACACAGAGACACTCTTTCATTGATCTTCACAGAGGACTGCACAACAAACTATCCTCATTTGGTGCAGTTTACATCCCTTAGAATGTATTACACTTCTGTGTTTGTTTCCTGTGTTGGTGCATGTCCAATTTTCCTGGTGCATAGTAAAGAGAAGAGACAGCCGATGCACTCACAGGTCATTACAGCAGTCAGGCACCAACATGTGACGGAGTGTGTCATTTCTGAAAGGTCAGTTCAAGATGGAGCTGCTGCTTGAGAATTAAAGATTCAAAAAGTGTGCCCATAATAATGTATCAAGGAGGTACGAGCTCACAAGCACTTAGATGTAGCTCAGTTTTATCATCTTACTCTGTATTTAACTTAAAGGTCACATATTATCCTCCTTTTCAACCAGTTTTTATAACTTTAAATAAGTCTCAGCACACTCCAAAAACATGTCTGTGAAGTTTCTTGTTATAAAAGCACTCTGATCCTGTATTTGATCATTCCTAGAAATCCCTCTATTTTAGCCCTGCTCAGAACAGACTATTTTTGTGTGTATAGCTTTAAATGAAATGAGCTGTGTCTGACCGCGCCCCTCTCTAGAAGGCTTTGGGTGGCTCTGGCTTACTTGCACCATGTCCTATTGTTTACGGTGAGAAGGCAGACTCAGAGGGCAGAACAAACACCTGTGCCAGTGTCACCAACCTTGGGGAGGGGTTACTACCCTTTGTGATGTCACATCTCCAAATGGCCTTTTTGAGCACACATTTTCTGAAAAGTTCAGACTGGCTCTCAGCCTAATTTCAAAATATTTTCAGTTATCTCTTTAATATGGGCTCTCTCGCTCTCTAAACTAATCTCTTTTCAACCATAATCAAAGTCAGACTATTGTTATATTAATAATAAAGGTTTAAAATGAGTCTGTATAGAGATTCACTGTCACATGTCAGTTCTAATAGGATGTAAACGGTAATCTTATCAAATCTTCACCCTTACTGCCTGAAGCCTGGCTCAGACTAGAGGATAATTGGGCCGATTTGAGGGCTGATTCCCCCTTCACGACAATCGCAAGGGTGTTCCTGACTCGAGGCTGGCTGGAACTGCTTATCAACCCAGATTTTTTTAGTAGTGTGAGTTTTACCAAGATCCAATCCTTACCACCCCAATCTGTTCCGAGAGCATCGGGCAGTCCTGATTTATATCAAACATGTTTGAGAATGATGCTTTAAAATCATGAAGTCCCTCGCGACAACAATAACCAGGACAGACAAGGGAGGACATTAGCAATGTAGTAGTAAACAGTAGAAAATGCTATAATGCATCCGACAGTTAAAATCTTACCTCAGAAGAACAGACTATCCATGTTGTCTTTGTATACCTAGCCATTTCTTCACCCAAAGTCATATAAAATTCTCTGCGCAAAGCCTTTAAATGGCTGATTTAACCACTATTTCATGTTTGCGTGAGGTCCCGTCAGGTGGTGTGTTCCTCCACCGGGCACTCAATCTTAGGGTGCTGTCACAATAGAGACCCGGGCTCGGATCCGAGTATGCTTGATCCCAAAGTACAGTTCATTTGAATAGAATAGAATGTCTTTATTGTCATTATACAATTGTACAACGAAATTATTAAGATCAGTCGAACACAAACTTACCGTACTTGTACCGTACTCGGGTTCTGTGCCAAAGTCCGCTTAAAGAGGTGGTCTCGGGCAAGACTCATTTGTACTCCAGTGAGGTTCACAGGAGATGTGAAAGCAAGAGGGGGGTGGTATGAATAGGAAACAGTCCTGCCTAATGTGAAAACGCTATTAATAAAATCTAGTATGTTATGTGCCAATAATAAAATACAACATAATTCAAACTGCCACTGTGTTATAAATATATCATAAAAACATTAAAAAAAAATGTATAAACCCAACAAGACATGGACCAATACACCTGAATGGTAAAATAAAGTTGGTAAAAGCACAACTCTCTATGGTGGTACGAGTGCTCACAGCCATTTTATCTTCCATCAGAGCCACAAATAATCACACAAAGGACCTCTTATGGTTCCATTATAAATGATTTCGATGGTAATGTCAGCGCTGCAAATAACAGGTTGGGATTGGGTTCCCGCTGAAGGTTTTGTTGTATGGAAGCTTTTAGGGCTGGTTGGAAGAAAGTCTTGATTGCAGGGACTCAGCTCCTTTTCCTCTCAATTTGCCCAGAGTAATCCTACTTTCATTCCATATAGGTGTACTTTTAGTACTATATATTGCAGGAATTTAAATAGAGTGTCATTTTTTTAATTTAAACATTTTCCTTTTGCCACTGCCAACAATCAAGGTTTTAGTCATAATATGTCTCAGGAGTCACAACGTTGTACCACAGCTCCAGTCCTCATTCATATCTTATGCTTACTGAAACTGATCAAATACACTTGGTGTATGAAGTTTGTTTTAATGACAAGCTTAGGTGAACATTTGCCACGTCAAACACATTGTAATGGCACGATGTTAAAACAGCAGGCTGATTCATACAATGATATTACTTGTTTTTTTTGCCGGTCTTAGGAGACCTCAGGAGAAAGTGAGAGCCTGGGGAGCAATAAACCACTCTTAGCATGACCAAAAGAGAAATTAATGATCCGAGGGGGGAAATGGAAGGAACGTTGAGTGTCTTCTGCTCTATATGCTTCACATAGCGCCACAAATGAGATTTATTCCCATCAAACCATTTGCCTCACTGCCTTAACTATTCACAGAAACCTATATTTGACAAGCACTCTTTCCAACTTACACATCCCACAATCCCTGCCCCATCGGTTATCCTATACTTCTATCAGTCAGGTGAATCATGATGGTTATTCTTTGGTCAGCTGCCCATGAATTTAACCGCTCTAGCAATAATAACTCTGCTGTATGAAGCAAACACCACTGACATGTGCACTGGCACATCTGAGTTTACATTTGGGCTTGTAGCTAGATGGGTTTTCATTTTGGCAGAAAAAAAGTTGGTCGAGCTCTGGATGGCACTTCATTAGATATGAGATATCATGAAGAAAATGTTCCTAAAATTGAAGCCAAATACCACAACGGTGCATATTACGGCTGAATTATTATTATTTTTTAAAAACAACTGATGCTAAAATATTTTTTTTCTTTGGTCTTTAAAGTACCTGTATGCCAGATATTTACTAAATGAATTCATAAAATGATATTACTATATCATCAGACGTTAAGGAAACATACTATGTTGAAGTATTGGCTTCTCTGTCAACAACCCAGCAGCCAGTATGTCCTTCTAAGTTTGGATTCCAGTGCAGACTGTTCTGTTTTTGGTTTGACTAGAGAAGTAGGTGGCACCCCAACACAGCTGTTTTGCCCCTCCCCTTTGGTTTGCCTGGCAAATGGCAAGCCAACAGGTGTTGCAGTGATGGTAGCAGGCTAGAACTGATACCCGACTTAAAAAGCCTCTGCATTTTTCTAATAAGCTCCCTGAGCAGAAAAGCGGAAAAACAAGGATACATATTGGAGATGCTTTTGAAAAATGGAGAGAGGTTAGAATGCAGAAAGGTTTCAAGACTGATGCAGAGCTGGCTAAACACTGAAGCTTCAGTGTCCGCGACATAACCTGCGTGGGCATCGACTCTAGGGAGCAGTGGGCAGGGGAGATATCTCTCTCCAATGTTTTGAAATTGGACCACAGTAACAATTTTAAACACCAGGTGTCAGAGTGAGACACTGGTCTTTTAAGTAATTTTCTGATTTTATATCTAAAGCTCCTCCTACCTCAACACACCGGGTCCAGCCCTCTGAAAGCAACTCTGAAACCTGCACGATGTAAAAGGGGGAAAGCTGGAGAGCGAGGTGGCGCAAAAATGTTTCTTTATAAACTTTACAAATAAACGTGTGGCTTGTAATTGTGTCATATGTCATCAAGCATTTTTAAGAATGTTCAAAGTTACATTTGCTGCAGCTCTAGCTACTAAATGTAAGCAATCAGTGGCACATCACTTCCATTAACGGTCTGTATTTTGTGGCTACAGCATTAAAGAGCACCAGGACGAGCTGATAGTGATAATAAAGTCAATTTGAATCTGTAATTGAGTGTCTGCCTCAAGCATCATGCCCTGGTATCTCAACTGCAGTAGCATTGCCTGTAGCCTGCACACTGCATGCACAGTGGTCAGTTCTCTGACTACTAATGATGATATAAGACTGACTTTACTGTACTTTATTGTAGATTAGTTATGGAAACGAGAAGGCTGGCAGTTTTGGTTTGCAACAAACACAAAACTGAAAGCATGATATGCTTCTGGTCATTTGACTGACACATCCTGCGATGTAACTTTTACACTTGGCCACATTGCAATTGCGATGATAATAATATATGGTTCAGCCCTGGTCACTGTTTTGCCTTTCTCAAAAACAAACACTGTGAAAAAATGATTCATCATGGCCCACGATGGCAGCACATCACAGGGTATAGAAAGAGGAGGACTTTGTAAACTGTTGCTATTGGAGATATTGGAGTGTTAAAGTTTGAACAGAAATAATTATCATTTTTGCATCCTTTGTTAAGGTAACGCACACGATGAGAAGAGCAAGTTTGCCACTGGCTCCAGTGGCTTGGAGTCATTTCAAACACACCACAATTTAACATTGATTTTATTAATGGGCATTAAGCTGCATTGCTGTAGTGTGTTGCTGGCGTGATCCAACTGCAGTCATCAGGCTCCCACCGTGAATAGAAAGAATTGTGGAACAAAAGGTGTCTTCAGTGGATAAATCTACTGAATTGCAGATCTGGAGCTTCCTTGCCAGTTACAACAGTTTAAACCCAGTACAGTTCTACACTCTTATTGATTTTATTCAGACTTGTATTATAGATACAAGTGAAAGTAGAAGATTGCTGATTGGGTGGGCATATCTAGATCTTGATACATAAATCACTTTGCCTCTATGGCTCTTTGTTGCAGTGCACTACTAAAATTGTCTCCAGGTACAGTTATCATGATACATGGATTTTGAATTGAAATGTGATGTTTGTGTAGAAACAATAATAGACGGCTCACCTACTAGATGGCTCTGCCTGTAGCACAATGCACATGCTTACCAGGGCATGGCCTCATGGCTCAATCCCTTGGATTGGCCATTGTCACCGATACCAGATCCAACTATTTTAGTTAGTGCTGGACTGATGCGACGCCAGGATCAGAATACTGTTGCATCCCTAATGCAAACAACAAGAGCCTTCTTCCTGTGAGTAGTGCGTAACAAGACGATACACGATATGAGAATGAGACGAGACAATATTTTAACACTATTTTTATAAAAATTTGATGAAAAAAGTCTTGTTAATCACAAAATGCACAACATTGCACGTCCATTTTGAATTGTTTGGACTAGTAATCATGTTGTAATAAATGTCACTATTTAAATATTGTTCAGGTCTTGGCTTGGCGTGACTCAAGCTGTGTTTTTTTTATATTTATTGTTGATTCTATTATTTATTGTTGATAAATGTTTTACGTTTATGTGTTACTTTTTTCTCCTGTGTGAAGTTCACTGGTTATCATGTGCAGTTGATGATATACCTTGTGAAACTTTGCTGTCAATCTTGTCCCTTTAGATTTAGATTTCTAATGGTGTTGAAAACAGCCATGCACCAATCGGATCTTTAAAATGAAACCTTAGAAGAGCTGTAAAGTGAATCCTGATGAAGGGGATGTTAAGAGGATTTTTCTTATGAATATGAATTAATTTTGACAGTAAACAGTCCAGCTCCATGGAGATTGCAGCTGTTTGGATGGTAACAGCCTTCACAGCGTGCTATATCAACAGTCAACTTTCTCTCTTACATCCACATGGTACATTCTTGTCCTCATTTACATATCAGACACTGTTTGATCTCCATCAACCGTGCAATTTAATAGTGGCAGGCAGCCTCACATTTGGGCTGGGGATGAGGAGACATGAATGTTTTAAGCACAAGCAGGCATACATCATTATCCTGTCCCCTTTCCTTCTAATTAGTTAATTGAAAGGACATCTGTGTAATATCTACAACACATTAGTGTCTCCCCGTGGATTTACTCGGGCGCTGGTGCCACGTCAGTTCATTGTAGCTTCTTTTGAACAATTTCTGCACATTCTGTTTCATCTTGGCTTCCAATTTGTGGAACAAGTTCACAATTTACAATCAAAGTCCATCCCTGTATTGAATATAAACTCAAATTTGTGCTTATTAGTTCTCTAACATACAAAAGATATACCACTAGATCTGTGTCAATGGTGGGAAAGCACTGGGGATAATTAGAAAACCAGTAAAGCTGCTTTATCCGAAAGATTTTTTTACTCTCTCATCCTACACCAGGTCATTGAATTCCTTTTCACCTCCTCTCCTTTTAATACCTCCAATGTATTTCATATAGATTTTGTCATAAGTCCCGATCAATACCTCCATGTGAGATTTGTGTTTGCTGCCAAAGACAGGCTATGGGGCTTGGCAGGTGGAATAAGCGAGGGCTGCAGGAGAGCTGCGATGAATGCAGAACATTAAATATACTTAGAGGTATTCTCTTATTTTTAGACACTCTTACTTGTATATGTTTGTATGTTGTTTGCCATCAAAATCAAAGCTTTTCATGTATACACCATGTTTTTAATGACATGCTAACAATTCTAAGGCAAACATTTAACATGTGATTTTTAACATATCACTTTCTATTTGAAAGTCATTTTCTGTCTTCTGTTGTTCACCTTTTACTCATCTCTTTTTTGTTGTTGTTGTTGGCAGGACAGTGCTACACTACCCAACAGCCAAAACGTGTGATAGCAGGAAATGCATTCTGGGACACACTGACACCCCAATTACCTGCTGGCACTGGCAGGGCTAGCTCCTTGTAGTGTCCTTGGGTTGTGACATTTTCCCTCTCGGCTCCCCCCTCAGATTTACTGGAATGAGCGGGGTTGCTGAGCAGGGCACTTTATAAATACATCTCCTCTCGATTACTGCGACCAGCGGCCCTGGGCAGCTGAGTGCAGCTGGGATGGCTTCATCCCTTGAGATCCCATGCCGTAGATCAAAGCCCCAAATGGCTGTCCTAACTTGGCTATCAATCTCTGTTATTGCCTGCCACTGACGCCAACGTACGGGACACACAGAGTGGTGCCATCTCATCAGTCTGCTGGAGATCACTGGACGGCAGACCTTAAACAAAAGATGTTGTGATACTTGCTACAGGTTGTGCACAGACAGAGGAATGTCATTAGTGATGGTGATGGTCGTTCAGAGTTTGCATCCTATTAACCTACATTTAAAAAAGAAAGCATCTGTCAACTATTGCTTATGTTAAAAAACATCATCACAATCCAGGTTGTATCCTGAAAAACTTAAAGATATATAAATAGAGATTAACACTCGCACTGCAATCTTATGTAAGTTGGACAACTATTAGGGAAATGGAAGTCCAACTGTAACTGGATTGGAGTTTCTAAAAGCCATTTTACTCACCAGGAAAAATTAGGAACAATTGTCATGTTATTTGATTGTTAATTCACTTTTAAAGACAGACAGTATAGGGCTTTCCCACTTGCACAAAACTCCTCATATTTTCAGGAGCAGCTATGTGTGTGAACGCAAACAGCCGAGTTTCTCCTTTCAACCCCCTGGTATTTTTTCAGCAGACAGTCCGATTGAGCTGATGTGAGAACGAAGAATGATATTATCTGGCAAATTCACTTTGAGCGAGTGAGGGGGGCTGGTGACGTTTATATCCTGTGACTGCTGCTTGGTGCATAGACTGTATTGCATTATGTTTTCTGTTCACCAGTATGTTCTTCTCCACATTTTTGTTGATGTTGTAGTTCTGTCAAGGCAAATATTTTCATTATAGCGTTGTATAGCAGAGTGGACAGTGTTGCTTCATCCGCCACTTCCGCGTCGATCTTTTTACGTCACGTCTTGCCTCAGGAGACCAACACCACCCCTCCCATCAGACGGGAATAGTCTCCAGCAGTGAAGTGCATATGTGTACAGCCAGGTCAGGAGAATATCCCGAGGAGTCCTCCTGAAATGATCTAGATATTTCAGGAGTGCATATGTGAAAACAGCTATATATAGATCTGAATGAATAACAGACAAAATCTATATTTATTTTAAGGCTGCTATGCTGGTAGTTCTGGGTTTATCAGGTACTATAAAGTTGAAGGATTCAAAATTGTGTTTTTTAAGCTTTTAAATGTACCAATATAACAAAACGAATTAAGCCTGGTCCGTACAGTATGGGCACGCCGTCCTAAGCACAGCACCTATCAGCCGATAAGTGAAAAGTGAAAAGATCTGTGCATATGTTTTCTGTACATGCGGCTAGTTCAATCCCTATACCAAAGACCAAAAATATTTGTATCAAATGTTGTGCTTTGAACTTCCATACCTTTTCTCCCTCTTTTTAAATGTTTCTTTACGTTTGTCTTCTAGTGGTTCTATAGCTCCAGGGACACACCGAGTTTTTGAGCTGATAATTGCTCTTGTAAACACAAGTTTTGCTGCTACTGAACCTATGCATTATTTCCACAGCTAACTCTCAGCAATAGAATGTTAAACACTGGTTTAGTCTGCTTTGGCCTGGAGGCTTTTTGAATTTGCAACAAGAAAAGGTGCAGTCTGTCAGCATCACCAGGGTGTTTCTCAACTATGGGCATGAAAGGAAAAACGGCTGAAAAATATGAATTCAACAAAGCAAATGAAGGGGATTGTTTTTCTTTGAAAGGTTACTTAAATGTCAGTTGAAATTGTTGAGTTTTATGCAAGTTTTCCTCAAAACATACATGTAAATGATTTACATGCCTTTCTTCTTTTCAAAAATGGGAACAGACAACAAAACCCCCCACGTGCTAATGTTTAAAAATAAAAATAAAAAACCAAGGCTCAACTACTTTTCTCTAACCATGTTAAACATCAGTGTATTAGATATTCTCCACCAATTGTCATTTTACTGTTGAAATATTGCCAAGATGAACTTTGCTTTTTGTAAAGCCCCAGAGTAAAAATGTTAATATAATTATTTACATGTTTATATTGCTAAATATGAAAAGACTACATTTTTTTGAATTTATTCGAATATAATGTCTGAATACTTATTTTGCATACTGCTAAAAGTAATACCATTTTCAGTTGAACCGATCATTTAGTTTCTAAATTAAATGTACAGTAGATCTGATCAAGCACTCATAGCTCTCTCCTTCCTAGTGGCCTAGTGGTTAATGTGCGAAGGCTGTAGTGTACGAAGTACGAAGGCTGTAGTCCTCCAAGCAGGCAGCACAGGTTCAAATCCCACCTGTGGCTCCTTTCCCGCATGTCACTTACTGTGGCTGTCTACTTCGCAGCCCTCGCTGAGCTGAGCGGGAAGCCCAGTGGCCGAATTACTCTCCAAAGGAAGCAAAGCAGAAAGAGCTCACATTCTGCGAACAGTGAGTTCACAGTTCTAAGTTTCTCTGTTTGTAACCTGCATCCAGTCAGATGTAGTGCTGCAACCAGAAATACACCAGACATGCACAAAACAGGTGATTTAAATAAAGGGACGAGACCGAGCTGAGGGTGGACAGCAAGGGTCAATCAGTAACACATCTGCGATGTGCAGTTGTTGCAAACCAAACTGTGTTCACAAACCTACAGTGTGTTTTGTTACAGGGCACCTACAACTCAGGCCCAACCTAATTAATTGTACTCTCCTAATTCGATTTCAACTGGCATCTACCATAGGCGGGGGGCCCGGACCCCCCCCCCCGGATCCCCCCGGACCCCCTAGGGAGTTTGGATCCATGTCACCTTTTTCATCCCTGATGAGTTTGCACCCCTGGTTATGATTCTCTATTTACCATTCTACCATTTCAAGACTCATATTTCATAAGCTTTTGCCACATTTTGAACCTTCTCAGAGCTTATGATAATAAATTGTCACATTAAGTATGCTTTCCTGAGCATTGTTGTGGTGTTTTAATAAAGTTTCCATCCTTGCGTTATTTTTCAGAACCTTAGAAGGGTTTGGAAAATAGCTCTCACATTTCATAATCAGTCCCAATGAGGTCCTCAAGTTAAATGAGTCGTGTTGAATATTAAGTATAAAATCTAAGCAGGAACAGGTCTTGTATCCATCATTAGTTTCCATTTTTGCTTTCTCATACATGCTTTTTATTTCTCTTTAAACCAAAATAACTCTGATCTTTCAAAACCAAGGTGGCAGATGGCAACATATTTAATTCTCTATTTTTCTGTAGGAACTGTGGAGGCGGCAATAAGGTATTGTCATTTACATACAATGCTACCAAAGTCCCTGAAGACAGAGCTAGTTCCTATATAAATGTTTCTAACACCTTCATAAAGTGTGACCTGAATTTTATCCCAAAATGGCTTTACCTTAAAAGGGAAACAAGGCATCCATGGCATTCCCATGGCTCAGGTGTGTGGAGTGCGGTCATATTGTGTACACATTTAAAACAATAAAGCTCAATTAGTGTTTGTCCCTTTAACGGGTACCCATAATACATTATCCCTTACTAAAGTCTCTACATCAGTTACTTGCTCGTAAAGATATAGTTGATAAGCTTGTTGATAATCATTCAACCGTATCTACAAATGTAAACCAGTATGTGTGCTTTCAGGATGGTGAGCATCACAAAAAAACATTTTTTTGGTGAGGATTTAAGGATTTCCCTATGTTATTATATTGACGACTTTGAGGTTTGCAATCCATTGGGAACATCACACAAGAAACACAAACTTTGTGCAGTGTACTGGGTTTTAGGTAACTTACCTCCTGGTTGCAGCTTGACCCTTTCCTCAATCTACTTGGCACTATTATGCAAAAGTGATTATGTTAAAACCACTGGCTATGAAAAGATACTTGAACCTCTGTTACATGATGTAGTGATTCTGGAACAGCAATGCCTATATATTCCACATCTTGGAGTTTTTATCAAAGGCACAATACAGTGTGTTGTTGCTGACAATCTAGGAGCTCATGGGCTGGCTGGATTTGTAGAGAGTTTTTCAGGAAAATATTTCTGTTGATTTTGTACAGCTCAGCGTTCTGACATTCAGACACGAAGTAAAAACAGGAGTTTTTGAGCGCAGAACCAAGGAAATTCACCAGCTTCACGTCAAAACAGCTCAAGAAACAGGGATAAGCTGCTTTGGGGTAAGAAAGTCTTGCATTTTAACTAACAGTCTTTCTCACTTTAGTGTTACAACAGGTTATCCCCCAGATATTGTCCACGACCTATTTGAGGGCATAGTTCCTGTTGAGCTAGCACAGTACATTGAGGTGCTTATATCTAAAAAGTTGTTCACTCTTGATCACCTCAATAATCTTATCCATTCTTTTCCTTACAAAGAGGGAGATAAAACTAACCGGCCTCATTTGTTACCAAAAATTTTACAAAAGAATCACACAGTAGGTGGCAACGCCCACGAAAATTGGTGTCTTCTTCGGTTTCTCCCTTTAATTGTAGGAAAACTTGTTCCCAACGAGGAACCTGTTTGGCAGGTGATTTTGGATTTAAAGGACATTGCAGAATTGGTCGTTGCACCTGTTCACAGTCTAGAATCAATTGCATTCTTGGAGTGCAAAATATCAGAGCATCGAAAAAGTTATCAGGAACTGTTTCCTGATCAAAGGTTGTTGCCCAAACATCATTTTCTGGAACACTATCCAGAAATTATAAAAATGTTTTGCTCCCCTTGTGTCATTATGGACCATGCGTTTCGAAGCCAAACATAGCTTTTTTAAGCAGGTTGTTAGGCATATAAATAACTTTAGGAATGTAACTTTGTCACTGGCAACAAAACATCAGTTAATGATTGCCCATCATATGCTTTGTCCTGACAATGAAAACCTCTCCTTCGATGTTGTTCAGATCTCAGAGGTCCCCATTGATGTCCTCAATGATGATGTTGTCAACACAATTACCCAAAAATACCATGAAATCACTACTGTAAACCTTACTCAAAGTGTCACTGTTAATGGCATAAAATACAAAAAAGGTATGATAGTTGTGCATGGATCATGTGGTGGTCTGCCAGAATTTTCCGAAATAATTCAGCTTTGCATTATAAGAAATTATTTGAGTCTTATCATTAAAAAGCTGACCTCATGGTACAGAGACCACTATAGAGCTTTTGAGTTGCATCCAACAAGACAGTTTGCAGTGGTTGAGCTGAAGGAGCTTTCTGACCAGTATCCTCTGGCTGACTACAGAGTTGGATCCTTACGGATGGTGACTTTAAAAAGATTTGTACATGTGACAGGTAATTTCTTGAAATGAAATATGCTAAAATGTTTTGTCAGTTATTAAAACTAAAACTAAAATAAAGTGTTGCAATGCTGAAATTCATTATGCAAAGGCTGATGAAATGTATGTTAGAAAGTTATTAAGTATTTTGTTTTGTTTTTCAGAATGAACACAGGATGGCTGCATCACTGAGAGTTGTACTTGGAGCAGACAACACAGCAAAACTAACTCTGCCCAATGGAATGCCAGACTCAGTAGAGGCTCTCAAAGAAGAAATTAATTCTTAATGTAATAATAATTCTGATTGCCTGGAAGTTTCAGACTGCAGTACAGAGACATTGAATTTGACAATGAGTTTGTGAACTTGACAGAGATCTCAGAAAAACAAAGACAAGAGCACAGTTAAAGTAGTTAACTTAACAGATGGGTCAGACATAACCACATATCAACCTGTTTCGCGATGGTTAGATGACAGTTCTTTGTCCACAGCTGCAGACACAGATATACTTTCCTCACCCAAATCTACATCTTCAGGTTCTTCCCTTAGGTCACAGCCATTGCCCCAAAATTTCCAGATACCTCAGTTTAATTATGAGGTACAGATTCAGTTGGAAAGGGCCAACCAATCCTTCCTGAACAGTGGTACTCTTCTGAGTCCAAATCCCAAACTTAAGTCAGATATACTTGATGGTTTGTTAACAGAAATTGTCAAATACAAAGTTTATCCTTAAAGTTCAGAGTTTGATGATGTCGCCCAGGCCCTGATAACAAAGTATCCTTGTTTAAAGGAGCAGGGATCAGTTACTGGCTTCTATGGATGGAAAATTAGTTTGAAGTCTAAAATGGCAAACTTCCGCACAAGACTGAGGAACATTGGCTGCCCAGAGTTGAGCATCAATACTGTCAGAGAAAAGCGTGGTGCCATGGGTCAAAGTCCAAACCAGGTGAAGAAGCCAAAGAAAGCAGAGGTCAACTTCTGTCCTGATTACCTAGCAGGCGAAACCAAAGAAAGCCTTGAGAAGGAAAGGGAAGCACTTACATTAGAGGTGAAGAAGAAGAACAACCATCAGCTAATCAACTGTAAGATAGAGAAAACCTTTGCCCATAGGAGACGAGAAGTAATTGAAGATATGCCCTTCATAGCAGAGTTCAAAAACAGATGGCCAGCTCTGTTTTCTGAGAATCAGGTAATGTTCATGTTTTTTTATTTTTTATGGTTTTACATTTACTAAACAATAAGTTCTTCATTTTGAAAAAAGTGGACTCAACTATGTCAGTTTTTGTATAATTATTTTGAACCAGGTGAATGGAGAAAATTCCATGCATGTAGTCAATCTGTCTGTATTACAGTGCACAGTATATTGGAATAAAGGCAAAACCATTAACCCACCACCTCAAAAGTTAGAGCCAAAGCAGACCTATGGTTACATTTCCACAATATGTGACCAGTTGAAAGTGATGTGAGATCATTTTTAGTTTCATGCGAGTTTCTGTGTCAATCTGTTGCAGGTAAATGCAGAGTTCACTCGCATTACCACAATCCCCCTGCTGTCAACCTTTATGGCCCAACTGGATCATTACTCCAGCCAACTATGAAGATTTAAAAAAAAAAAAAGGGAGGGGCAGCAGGAAGCAGAATCAGCCAGATCATGGTAGCCATGGACCAGGTGGGTGTTTTTCACTTTAACCCTGACTCAAAGTGTAACTCTTAACATAAATAAGGTGTTTGGTGTTACTGTTTAACCCAGGCATGGGCAAACTACGGCCCGCGGGCCATATACGGCCCGTTGGGCTTTTTACTCCGGCCCGCCGAACTTGTCCAAATTATATTATTATTAAATTAAATTTTATTATAATTAAACCTCGTTCGTTTTCCCCTGTAATGCCCACGTTTCCCCAATAGATGGCGCACTTCAGAGTGTGGTGTATTACGCCCTTCTTAACTTTTTCGCTTTGCCCTATGAACCCGTATGAGCCCTTCTGTAAAAATGAGCGGACCAAAGAAAAGAAAAGTGGACAGTGAATGCTGAGTGTTTAATACGGAGTGGACAACAAAATGTTTTTTCACTTAAGTCCGATCAAAGGCTGTATGCCTGATATGCCAAGAAACTGTCACAGTTTTCAAAGAGTACAGTATCAGCCGTCACTTTGCTACGAAGCTTGCTAACTACGCTAGCAAGCAGTCCACGCAAGAACGGGCGGCTACGGCTCAGAGGTTGAAGGCTAATTTACAGACTCAGCGACATTTTTTTCACCAACAAGCTGCGATTCAAGAGTCAACTACCAAGGCAAGTTTTTTGCTGGCATTCAAATTAGCAAAGGCTAGCAAGCCTTTCTCCGAAGGCGAGTTTTTAAAAGAATGCATGGTAGAGACAGCAGGTTTCTTGTGTCCGGAGAGCCAAGGCCAGTTTGAAGAAATCAGTTTATCGCGCGCGTGCGGCATTGACCGTTTTCCAAACTCTACCAAAATACACGACCGAGAGCAATAAAAACTGAAAACACTAAAAGTCGGTTGACACAATATACAGTTTCACACAGTATTACCAAACTTTTCAAGGACGATGGTTTCCCCCAAATCACAAGGCGCGCAAGTGGCAATGGTTGCTTTGCTCCGTGGTTACTGCGCATGTCCGAGAATGTGTCATAGTAGAGTATCTTTGCGTGCGTGTATGATTTAAGTGAGATGGTTACGTTTGTTTAAAACTCCTGTGTTTTGTAGCCTTGAAATCTATTACTATTACGTTATTCCAAGGAAACCTTGTTAATTTTTCTGTAAAAAACTTAAAAGTTATAGTAATTTTACCACAACAAAGTTACATAATATGAACAACATCACTATTTCATTTCTTAGAGTGTACATGAACATTGTGACAAGGCTGCTAGTAGTGCAATGGCAAACACAAAATAGTTCCTCTGTAAAGCTTAATATGCTGTCCAATGTGGATTGAATCCCATTCGGAGCTGGCCACAAGAGTAGCAAAAGTTTTTGACACTTCAGCTTTGGCTTCTTTCTCAATCTCACTTTTTCAATTAGTATTCAGTCAGTAAGAGAATCTTAAAAAAACGGAATGGACATTTTACATGTAAATATAAATTTTGTCTTAACCCTGTTGGCAAAGATGAGTCAATTTAAGAGTTCCATTGGAAAAACAATTCATCAGCCATGTACTTTACCCCTGTAAGAACTGTTAACATAATGGGAAAAAAAGGATATAAAACATTATTATATGTGCTTTTGTAACTTTTGTTGTCCAAGTCTGACTGTATCAATAGTAACATGCATTAAATGACATAAGACCCAAGATTTAATACATTCTACTCCCTGATATTGTATCTGCAATGAACACTGTGTGAGAAAATGGTATTTGCCCTGGGATACAATTCTAGCTGTATATCTCATACATCATATCTCACATATCGCTTAAGACATAGCCGTCAGACAACCAAATACACACAATTGTATGTGAAGTGTTGCATTGCAGCAACACTTCCAATACTTAATAAACTAACACAGTGTACAATACAGCAGTGTGGCCTCAGCTTTAAAGTCTTGCTTACAAAGTATCCTTTCTTACCAAGGGGCTGTTTAATAGAGCAATTACTCCATCACCTATTATCAGCTGGTAATGTCTTCATGCAACAAAGAGCCAGCGTCTTAAACAGCTCTCCTTACACCAGAGAAGTGTCCAAAGTTTTCCCATTACCCTTTACGAAGAAAAAACACTATTCAGGTGGGATAGGGAAGAGGTCTTTACAACAATTACAATGAACCTGTCAGTAGTGTCGATATGACCTCAGAATCATATTACGATGTATGTGTTGCTTATTGCTTATATACATTATTATATCACGGTATAACAGCATTACAAAGGGATCTCACATAAGAACACATATTCACACATATTTAGCACTTCTGTGGAAGAGACCAGAGAACGAGGTTTTTGTCAGTCCCTGTGTGTTCAGGTCTCAGTAGCTTGTTTCTGAATCCATTTGGTCAGTGAGCATGTCAAATGCTGGCACTGCTATGAGTTTCAGAGCAAAACATGTAGAAGACCAGGGAAGTCAATCTGAGCCATTGTCTGTCACAAATCATTGTTTAACGCTACTTTTATTTACCCGCCGCTGTGGCAGGTAGGTGGAGCAATCAGTGCGTGTGCATGACAACCAAACATGTGTACTGTATTTAAACAGCTGATGATGGTATGGAAAAAACTCATGCTGGGCAGAAAATAATATCGGTGCTGGTATAGATACCAGTTTACCTTTCACCCATACCTGGCAGAGATGTATGTTTGTTTTTTCATAGGACATCACATTTGGATGTATAGGTTGATAAGAAGTCTCTCTATTTGGACTAGAGCAGTAATGAAGTTTCTTCAGTTGTTTGCTCACAAAGAACCTCCTGAAAATATTGAAAGCATTTATAAACACAAAATAAATCTATGGATAAAATAAATCTCAATGCAAAAAATAAGTTTTGCCATTGAAGTGTAAAATAAAGGAATCCTTAAAGGGGTTATATGTAACTTTCAAAAATACTGCGTTTGTAGCGATACCGCATGGCCGTTAGGCGAACTGCACCAGTAACCTGTTGCTCGCTTTCCGTCGCGTGCTCGTCATACGTGCTTGTACGTACACAAACGAGCATCATCATCGGCCGTGAAACACTGGATATTTACCATCATAATGTTTACAGAGGAGGTAAGTGAAAGTCTGTGAAGGAGTCTGTGTGTCTGTATTCATTCTCCATCCTACAAACGACAGTCTCGGCAGGCTCTGGCTGAGAGCAGGAGTGTGTGATGAGTTTGTCCGCCTTTGAGAGCTCCTAGGGCGGATAGAAGTGTGTGGAAGGCGGCCTCTGGCTGTGCGGGTGAAGACCAGGAGTTTGTGATGAGTTTGTACTGTTGATCTCTGTAAGCGGAGCAGAGTGAGGAGGACGTTGAGAACGTACATAAAATGTCACTTCCTGGAGCTTTCGCGGAAAATATGACCCGGGGAAAAAATTACCCGGGGAAAAAATGTATACAGGCAACACAGATAGACAGTGAACATCTACTTTTTCACATCAGTTAACCATTCGCTTATTAATGGGCGATAAAAAACGATTTATACATGTAAAAAGTTACATATAGCCCCTTTAATATTTTTATTTTATAGTTTAACTTTAAAAATGTATTTTTAGTGATTTTATTGCTAGAAAATGCTAAATTTTCTGAAATTATAAATGTAATTGAAAGGTTCATCCATCAACAAAAATGATCTGACAGGAGCCAATCACCACTTTTTATTAGCTTATCTAGAAATGATGTGAAAGCTCTGTTATCTTAACACATGAACAACATCATTCAATTGCTGAAGGCACTCTTTGTACACAAAGGCAATAGAAGAAGACCTGCTGTTTTTCTTCTCCATCATGCACCCTCACAGTCCTGACTTATGGACAAGCTGATGTGTATTAGTGGTCAGTGTGTGGGATGAGCTTCCTGAGCTATGTCCTCTTCCCACATGGCAGGAGAGAAGAATAACAGCCTGATAATGTTGTAAACAACAACCAGTGAGAGAGTGTAAGGCCTTCATATGAAGCCTGTTGTAAATTATGGAGGAAATGTGACAGTGTGCTAAGGAAAGAGAAAACAAATACATATATAATGATGCTTCAGTGACTAATGTTGTATTTCTGAGGTTAACTTCCTGACTCTAAAAGCTGTCTGCAAACAGCAATGCATCTTCAAGCAAAAGGCAAAGTGAGAGATGAAGCCAGATTATCTGATTCAGGAGGTTGAGTCATTTCCTCAGTCGTAACTGACTGTAGCAAACAAGCAGCATGTGTGACTTCGCCTGTTACAACACATGGAATGACAGATGGAGGATAATGAAGATTCAGCCACAATTTGTGCATAAAAGTGCATAAGTCACATGTTGGATCAAAGACAGCAACATACAGATATGACAACACTTCTAAGGAACATGTTGTGACATGATGGTGATGAGAACATGGCTACTCAAAACATCTTGTTGTCCGAGTCACACAAAACATAATTCCCAACAATCCCAACAAATGATTTGTTTTCATCTAACCGTATACAAGCAGAAGAAAAACAGTACAATATGAGGCCAAATGCGCTGGGACCCAGCAAATTTAAAAAATGTATACCATGAGATATTTAGATACTTTGATGTATGAAGTAGATATGATTAGTGGGGACAGTGGGTAGATACAGCATGATGATTTGCATGCCCACAAACGTCATGCTACCCTGCCCTGGTGGGGCCATCCCAATCAGAAAAGTCTGAATTTGTCCCTGCTTGTTAAACAAACACATTTGCAATTATGTCATCATACTTTGGCCAGCAGACAGAGGGCTCTTTCATCTAGGTAAAAGTCAGACAATTTCTCAAGGATGTGTGACCAGCTTTCTTTCACCGATCTCATCCGCATTGACTGACACTGCTTCTGCTGAGAGAGTCACTGTCTGGTTTCTTAGCTGCAACACATAGAAAAGGCAGGACATAGTGCTGGAAGTTCCTGCCGCGTCTGATCATCTCTATATTGTCTTAAAAACACAAACAGACTGTTTTCATTTGAGGCACGCTCATAAACTGACAACCCAGTACGTCACACTCTTTCTCATTAAAAATCAGGGTAGATCGCCCATTGATGATCTATCTTCCTTCCCCCTATATGATATAAACAAATCATAATTCATCCTGATCACCAAAAAGAGGAGATTTTCTCAGGTTGAAATAAAATTACAGCGTTGTAAAAAGATTGATTTATTGGTCCACCCACAATCCATATTTTTGCACCGTAAGAGCAGCATGCTTTACTTGTTTGTGTCAATTGAAAAATCAGTGTCAGTTGGTGCAAAAAGATCTTTCTAAGTATTTAATGTTTCAGAGAAACGTCTTTAAAAGAAACCAAAAGAATATGGTGTAAGAAATGGAAACAGTTGTTACTTCTTCAGGTAAGAGGCCCATCCAAAATGTATACCCTGTTGATGCGTCTTAGACAAACCGTAAAGAATATGTGTAAGTCAGTATGATTGTGTCAAAGACAAAAAGTCGCTCTCGGTAGGAACAGAGACATTGCTCTGAACAGAGCCCCATGCTCTGCTGAAATAAAACAAAAATAATTACGTGAACTCCACAAATAAATTGTTTTGTGCCTTTTTTCGGGGCAGAGAGAAAGGCTGGAGGTCGCGTTGGGTCGTCCCTCCAAATTAATGGTCGAGTTAACACTGTGCTTTATACGTCAAACATTGGCTCAGTTGAGCAGTCCAAAAACCACCGCTGAACAGCTGCCATCACAACCAACATTTAAACTCCTATTTCAGCACATTACCGAGTGAAGATAGCATTTTTAGATGTTTATTTTTCCACTCTTAGTTTATTGGACAGATATCAATGTTTCTTCATTCATCTGAAACTGTCTGTCTCTGATTGTCTTTTCCTTTAATACACATATTTGTGCATTCACATGATTGATCACACTGTACTGGTGCAGCAGGAAAGCTTTATTTCCTATCTGAAAGAAATCCTCATGGGGTTTGTGCTAAATGTTTTTCACACCATTGTTGATCTCTTTTTTACCCTGGGGATAAGTCATGAAAAGTCTCATAGAAGTCACTATGTGTATTTTTTCTCATCGTTTCTTGGGGAATAGAGCCAATAGAAGTGGATTTAAATGCCTGAAACTTTAATGATTGATTTAATCTGATATAACAGATCAATCGGTGCATTAAGTTAAAAAAATAACAAGAGTTCATACCATTGAGGCAGAACAGCAAAGCAAAAGCAGAGGCACAATTGTTCTTCTCTTTACCTAAACAAATTGGAATAGATGGGAATACAGTGGGTCAGTGGTCAAACCCACATGATAAGAAAGTTTAACCTTCTCACAAATAGGACCTTTTTCATTATTCTCATTTCACATCTATCACAAATGAAGTGTTATTGATTTTCCTGGGCTCTGCTGAGGCCGCTTTATACTGACTGCTGTTGTTCGCTCTGTGCCAGCATATTGAGATTGACAGAGGCCTTATGTAGCCACGCAACCAACTACGGGACAGAATAAATCTGACAGTAGGATATTAGTCATTTTATTGCCCAAAAAGAGAGGCTGAAAGTAGAAGATCCCAGTAAAGCGCTGTAAACCACTAAGCTTGTTAAAGTTCTGACAGCTCACCTGGCGAATGCCAGAGGCCCCAAATCCATTCAACAAGATGAACAGGAACACTTCAAGTTGTTTGTCTTTCACAGAGAATCCATTAAAAAGTTCCCTCTCCTCTGGTTTACAGTGCATTCAACTTGTACCCAATAAATCATGCCCCTGTCTTGAGTTTATTCCTGCTGTGTTCTCCCATTTGCACAGCACAATACGTCTAGTACAGAGTAATCTCATATTGCAGAGGAAGCTGATGGTAACATCAATCTGAAAACAACTTATAAAGTCACTGATTACTGCTGTCAGGCATTCTGAGTGAAGAGTCATCTCAAGGCTCAAACTCTCCAGCCAGAACAAACAATATAGAAGAGCTGGGAAATGAAAGAGAGAGATACAAAACAGCAGCAGAAAAAAGGAAGACAAACTGACTTTTAAGATTTCTACTTTGCACATTTTGTCACTCGGGTATGCATGCCAATGTCAAAAAATGTTACCAACATAAAATCAAAATTAGGTCTAAACCATACAATCTCAACATTAAGATCAACTTATATGATAAATAGTAGACAATATACGTTAGCTGTTATTTTGTGAGTAATAAACATGTTCCCCCTTTGTTTTTTTTAAATGTTTACATCAAGGGAGTTCAACAAAATACTTTTTACTCTAAACAATAACAAATGTTATTGAGAAAATACATTAATGGTCGTACCAATAACAAATAAACTTCATTATCCATAAAGCTTTGGTAACTTTGAAGAAACAAGCAGGATAAGGATTTGGAAGTTTCTTACAGAAAAATGTAAAAGTAGGGTGCAGAGGGTATGGGATTATAGTAGGTAGAGAGAGAGGGATAAGGCACAGACCATTTTACAAGGTCCAAATAGAATTTTTGGACAGACTTATTACTGGCCTTTGACATAAAAAGTCAAATATAGCCTTCCTTTTTATTGCTTCTTGCGAGGGTTTAGGTGAGTTTTAAAAATATAACACAATCTTGTTTTAGCAAATTCAGAGAGAGAGAGAGAGAGAGCAGCCATACACAACAGTGACTTTAACAGCAACAGACAGGAAGTGCTTTGTCCTCTGCTTTGCCCTTGAGAACAAATACGGCGTAATCTTCAATTGCAGGTGTGATATATTCCTCTTTGCATAATCCCAATTCATCCCTGCTTCACAACGTGGCAAGACCAGCAGAGAGCTGGGCCAGAGTACTGATTATCAGCCAAGCCAGGCAGATGATGTAAGTAATTGTACATTTTTTTCAAACTCATCCGAAATCTAATTCAACTGGTCAGAAAAAAAAAATGTAATTATGATTCAAAGGAGTGTTACTGATTCATGAATTTAGGGGAGGTGGCATGTGAGTTGTTTTTTTAAATTAAGTGAATCATGCTTTATTGATTGGTTGTTAGCACTTGGACATGTTTTGTTAATATATCTAAGAGATTATCTGCCAGAGCATCAGTGATTCAAAAATGAACCCTCCAGCAGAATACAACTGGGTGCTGATATCGGACCGGCCCCATTCTGGTTTTCTTTGGTGAACGTGATGAGTATGTTTCTGGTAGTTTGGATGGAAACATGCAGACCCAGTAGCCTGCTGGAGGTAATTTTGTAGCCACTACATTGTAAAACTATTCTCTTTTTGGTTGTCACTTTCATTTGCACCAAAGCAGGGGACATTGATTTACAATCACTTGTACTTCCTAAATGGACAGATTGATATCGCTGAAGTTTAACTGACTCTGTGTTTCACTGTGGAGTTTAAGTGTTCCTTTCTTTTTTTGAGCAGTCTACATGGTTTGGTGACCCATCCAATTACATCCAATCCAATTACAGCATAATTACATTATGCTGTAAATTGATGCCAAAGAAATATAATGTCTTTGTTATTACATGTATCCAGAATCTTTAGCCTGTATGCCACAATACTGCAGGGCTGATGACAGTTGGGTTGGAGATTTGTATGTATGCTAGAAGCAGCTTATGTAGCCCCAAGCTTTAATAGCCTCAGGCACAGATGAGGAGCAGACTACACAGGTCTGGTAAACTCACTTTTTTAACTCACACTCCCAGATATTGAATAACCCATTAAATTGAGGTCCCAAGGACAATTTCTAACTCTTGGAAAAACTGTTTTTTGTGCACCAGAATGTTTTGTACGACTTCTTTTGATAGTATTTGAGAATATCTGAAAAGCGATTTGACTGATGTGTAAAATTGGTTGTACCTTTAAGATTTAATCATCTAAAGCAGGGATTCCCAGAGTGGGGGTGGGGACCCCCTGGTGGGTCTCAAGATTCCTTCCAAAGTCACGTGTATATATAATTTATGAAAAATGACTTAAAATTATTGTGAACATACTGTTTATACAAAAAAGTAGACCATGAGATTAATTATGGTCTTCTTCTCCCATTCCTTACAATGAATTACTAAAATAATATTAGCCAAGTCTGCCCGGCTGTGTGCAACTGTAAATGTTTCAACCACCTCCATGGACAGTGTGGGTCCCCAGTCTCTAGCACCCTATTTTGGGGGTCAGGGGCAGAAATGTTTGGGAACTCTCTATAATACTCTGAATATTAAAGTATCATTGGCCAAAGAACAGTGCTTCCCCTTGGATTTTGAGTGCAAATGGATGTAACATTCAGGATTTCATCTATGATAATAACACACAGATTAATTAATGCTTAAATAAGAATAGATAAAGTGGTTTTTTTTTTGTGGATATGATCTTACAAACATCACATTTGAGCTGCTTCTTTATTTGTTGCAAAACATTCTCAACCAAACTGTGATATAATGAAATCTTATCTTAGTTGTTTGGCGTCACAAGTCATTAAGAAATGTGTTATACTAAACCTGTTACTGGGACTCTGAAGGTTGGGAAATTACTGGAATGAGATGTTAATGTTCAAAGGTGGCTCCCAAAGCAACATGGTTTTAATTGAAGCAACATGATTATAATTTCACCCCTGTATTGCAGAGCCATTGAGAATACTAATTTACAGCCGAGGAAGAAGGCAGTTAGTGGATTTCATTGAACATGAGAGCATAGAGGGATATCGTATCCATCAAACCAAACAATTTAAAACTAGTACATTTGGAAGAACATTTGCTACAATCAGTTCTTACAGCAAACAATTAAAAAACAACTTTCAAGCAAATTTCACTCCCTGTCAAATTTTGCTGCCTTATTTCAGTGTTTCCGCACTGTATTCACCTCTCAGGAAAGACATGACTCCACAAAGAAAGATGGAGCCCAACTCATATCTGACATTCTAATGAGGACAGTGAATTTGGATGAGTAGGTATCCAATTTCAGAATCACCGGCGATCCTCCTGCTCACTGATTACAGTGTCATCAGTTTGCTGCCTCACATACTTTGTGCCCGCAGGGCAGAGATTAAATGCGAAATTATTGGACATCTGTCATATTAAAGAAAGTTGAAATGTCCCTGGGCCTTTTTAGACTGTGGGAAATGAAATTACAATGACATGACAAAAATGAAAGAAGGTGAGGCAGTCGTGGATTCCGACAAGGCTGCAATATGAGCGGTATTAAATCAAATGTTTTACAGCGAATTCCCCTTTTTTATTCGCTTTATTTTTGCCTCTGCGTCTCACTCTTTCTGTCTAGCTCTGTCTCACTCAAACACACAATATACTTCTTCCTCTGTCCTTTGTCTCTCTTCCTCTGCCTTGTTAATTCAAACATAAATCATCCTGTGACAGTGACAGAATTGCTTTTGATTGTGATCTTGCAGTTTCCTTGTTTGATAGTGTTCGTTTCCTTGATTTAGCCTTTTTTGTGAACATACATCAAGGCTTCCTTCACAGAAAAAGCTGAATAAGGGCTTTTCAATGGACCTATGTTTAAATTTCTCTTTGATTGGAGAAGGACCTGTTAGTTACTTCTTTTCCCAATCCTTTATATTTTCATAATGTATTAAGATAATGCTTCACTCTGATTTGTAGGTGCGACATGGATAATCAAGGAGCTGATTAATTACATCTCTATCAGACTCTACCTCAGGGGGTTTTGGAGAAGTCTGTTCAGGATGGGCTTGATTTAAGCTCTAGCAGCATTTTACCCATGATGCCAAGAGAAAGGTCAATGCGAGAGAGTCCGCAGAGGAGAGGAGAGCAGGAGAACGAGGGACATAAAACCAGATGATGGATGCAGGTAGTAATTCAACAACATTCCCTCAAGGACAAGGAGCTTGGCCTTAAAGTAAAAGGAAATACGAAAACACACAACCGCCAATTAGACGGACACATCAAGTCATCAACTTTGCACTTAGTTGGCAGTAAAGCTTTAAAAGAAGTATTACTCTTAAGTGTAGACAGGTAGAGCCCGGAGCAGTGTTTAGATGATATATGGGGCCTTTAGCCAAATCTGAAGTATAAAAAAAATCCAAGGACAGTTAATTCTCTGATTTGTTCATCACGAAAGTGTTGACATGAAGAGAGGACAGCAACAGTCATGTGCAATGAGTGATAGTTATTTCTGTCTAATGATTATCGGCCTAATTTAGAGGTTAATGGGTACCCTTCTTCTCAGAAACTGCAATTAAAAATTCAACTCTGTTTGATATAGTACATCAAAAGTAACTTCTGTATAGAGCACGGACGGTCATTTGAAATGTTTCATGTTTCAAGATATGTTGTCGGAAATCAAAAGAATAGCATTGCTCACAATGGTTTGCGTTTTGAATGCATTTTTTTCAACTTGGCTGATTAGTTTCTATAAAATGTTTCCTCTTAATGTTAGAAGAAGGTATTCATTGATTTTAGCGCAACAAATCAGCTGCAGAACCAACATAGTTTTAGCAGATATGTCTGCTACATGAGTTAGCATAGTCAGTTATTTGGCATACGTTAAAGGTCCCATATAATGAAAAACATATTTTCCCTGCCAATATATTTAAGTCATGCTCCAGCCGAGCAACCCTTTGAATGTGGAAGCAAAATAGCCTCATCATTTTTCTTTTGGCCCTACTCGAAAAACTTCAACGAGTTGATTTGAATTTGAACCGTCATGACGTAACGACTGGAGTAATTGACATAAGTGGCAATGAAACGACCCCCACTTCTCGAGTGATTCCGCTCCCCCCATCGCCATTGTTGTTTTGCTTCAGCAATGAGGGTCAGCACAAAGCTGGGTTAGTGTCCGCAATGACCATCGTAAAACGATCTATACCAACAGTTTGTGACCCAACAACAGCAGCACTTTGTTATATTATCAACAGTTTATTACAAGATGGATAAAGATGCAGTGAGACACAATTCAACATGTATGTATTTTCCACTGTGAGTAAACAGAGGAATGTAAAATATACATTAATACAATTTATAAATATTCCTTCGTACATTTACCTGTGAACCTTCTATGAATACAATTTACATCAGTATAAATGATTTAGCAAGTGACTTCTGTTCGTGTTACTCCACAGATTACAATGATGAGTTGAATCAGGTCTTCATCCAGAAACTTCAGATCAACATCTCAAAAATCCCCGTTCAAGAAAACCTAGAGTACACAGCCATTTTTGCAGGCCAGCTAAGGAAAAAGTAATTTCCAGCAATGTGTCACAGTTCATTCCAGAGGTGTAAGGCATAATAACACCTTGTGAATCTGATCCTGTGACCTAAAAATCTCCAACACCAGCTCACAAAGCTTTTGTACCCTAGGTAACTAGGAAAGTACTAAGAAGAGGGTACACATAAATCTTACTAAGTTTGAACACTTGATGTCTTTTTTTGACATGTTCATTATTTTTTAGTTTTTTAAATTTGTGTTAACTTATTGGCTTCACTTTTAATTTAGATAACTGAGTAATAAACAAACATAATAGTGAATGTATTACAAATGACAGTTGTAATAATCCAATATGCAACTGTACATTGTGTAGGATCTTTTATTTTCATTAACTGCCGCTGGGTTTAATCCTACAAACCCGTCACTACACGCCTTTGCAAAAGTTACCTTTTCCAAGTAGTGCAATAAGAAAAAAAAAACAATCTTGATTTACTCACATTTATTCTCAGAAGTCTCAACAGTTATATTTTGGGAAATACAATTATTTAAAAAAAATCTAATCATGCATTGAATACATGTACTTACTGCACTAAACCTCTAATCCTTAAAGTCGCATATTCAGCTCTTTAAATGTTCATTGCAGTCTGTACTGAGAACTTATTTAGACAAACATTCTCAAGGCCAGAGTGATTTTTCATGCATCAGGGAGGATTCTGTAACCTGCTGATTCATGCTTCCTGTAACCTGAGGAATTTTAAACGGACAAGTGATTAAAAATGTATTCAAACATTGTTGTAGCAGACCCATTGATCTCATGATACCTGTTGTGTAGCCCTGCAGCACATGTTTTCTTGTTCTGTAGGCATGTTGCATAATTCCCACATGTGCAGCTCTTCAAGAAATAAGAACATTTAGATAGGAGTACTGTATCCTAATGTATATGCTGACATAAACAATGAAGGTGTCAACTTCAAAGCTGGTTAGATGAGCACTGTTATATAAAAGAGGATGAACCAGCAGGTCTCCATGAGATAGAATGTTTGAATATTCCAGCCGTAGTTGCGCATGATAAAGTGTGTTAGATATCAAACCGTAGGAATAACACTCAAATTTTAACGTACCACTTAGAGACATGCTGTTGTAACCACGGCTGCAACACCTAAACCTCCTGTCTGGATCGTATTGGTAGCGTACAGGTTCTTCTGGAGCGTTTGCCATGTTTGTTTCTGTGTTTTTCCGCCTCTGGACTGGTCTGGACCTGTCAGATGACATTCAGGCAGCAAGTCAGCAGTGCTCCATTAATAGAGCATCACTGCCCCCTCAGATCATTGGATGGATAACGAAGTTAGAAACTGAGAAGCTGCAGATCGTCCAGAAGCTAAAAGTGTACCTTTTTATTTGTTACTGATTTCACAACCTTGCTAAAAAGACAGCTAGGACAACACGTACTGTTATAGGAATAAAAAAAATGAAAAAAAGCATTGTGGGACTTATATATTGCTAAAAACCACCACATTTACTCGAAAAATCTAAAGTACATGAGGGAATAAATCTTTTACAGAGTCATAACTGACTATTTTGAATCCCCATTGTCAGTGAGTGAATCAGAGGCTGCTAGCAGTAGAGCTGCTCTCACTTGTGACTGGAAGCTACAAACTCAAAACACAGTACATTACCTCCTCATTAAAAACTTATTAGAAGGCTGCAAAAGCCACATAATGTGATAAGTGTTGCAAACAAGTGGCTTCTGAACTATTAGCGTTATAAACAGAGCTTGAATAGACCAAGATTCAAGATTCCGTTTATTTGTCATTTTTCTCATGTATCTGAATACAAGGAAGACAGAAAATGGTGTTCTCCCAGCCCCAAGCAGTGTGACCACCCCCCCCCCCCTCCCCAAGACCAAGCAGTGTGATCCACCCCAGCTCCAAGCAGTGTGACCCCCCCCCCCCCCCCCCCAAGTCCAAGCAGTGTGATCACCCAAGTCCAGTGTTCTGAATACAAGAAATAAAACATATAACTAAACTGAAAACCTTCAGTGACCCTTCTGACACATCGCAGCGCTATGAATCTAAACATGTTCTATAAGTGTTGTTTCTTGTTGAAGTGTACACTCAAAGTGAACACTTGGTGTGTAACAAAGTTAAATTGAATTGTGCACTGAAGGAAATAACTCAGATCTAGTGATTGTTTTTTGATTTATAGCAAAAACACATTGCATAGTGCAAGTGCTTTTCTGGTCTCCTTCAGCTTGCTCATCAGATCAAACTACCAATGACAACAGCCATAAAACAAAGCCGTGTCACTTTTTAGGACTTGACATTCAAAGGAAACAAGAAGTTATTGCACTTAAGCAAAATCTGCAGAGCCTGTCTGATGTGTGTTTTCGTGACTTTTAAAAGAAGTTTGCTGCAGAAAACGACATTGAAACAGCCGACTGTGCACGGACTCTTGTATGACATCATCCCCTTCGCAGGGAGACTGTGAGCCTGCGTCTCTAATCTTCACTTTCCCTTTGCACAGAGCAGATAGGTGAAACCGCTCTGAAAGCCCCCTTTAAACCAAGATCACAAGGGCTCTTTGTGCAACACGCCTCGATAAGAAATGATTTATTTGGATGCATGCATAACCCACAAGTTTAAAATAGGCTGTGAACACATGAGATAAGTGAGTTTACACCTGCTAAAGGGACGCAGTCCATGGACAATTCATCATTATTCTGACACATAAAGAAGGAAATAAGGTGGGGGGAGACCAACGCTGATGAAAACCAGCAGTTGATTCAACATTATTCTGTAGCAAGAAAGTACCAGATATTAGATTCAAGTCATTTCTTGCTATTTCGGAATTCGATTAATTGTTGTAAAGCAGTTTTTTAAAATATAAACCACTGCCAACATGATAACGTTGTACCCGAGAAGAACTAGGAAAAAAATAATTACACACCTCTGCCTTGTTTTTTTTTTCTTAAACCAATCAGTCTCCTTCATCTGCCCCAGGGATCTTCTCCATCACCCTCCCTCTGCCTCTCCCCTCTCACCTCTCAGTATGTCTAACAGCAATCAGGGTAAATTAGTGCTCGCAAATTAAACGTGTGATTGCAGAATGAAGCAGCAGCACCCCCTTCATCCACTTGTACCAGTTTATAATTCTTCTTTATACGTATATATTAATAATACTTCCCTGCTGCAGATGTTGGACCTTATAAGTTAAAACTCCTCATTCTAAGCTTTGGCTAATGTTATTTAGGTCTTGAAGGTAAGTCATTCTATCGAGTGTTCTGTGAGAAAATAAGTCATGAATAAAAGAAGGATTAAACAAAAATAAACTGAAGCCCTTCAAAATACATGACTTATTCATTTGCAGAATTCTGCTCTCTGAATGAAAAATTAGCCCATGTATTACCTGCTGATTGCATCAAGTGCTGGTGTTTTTTTTTTTTTTTCTACCACGGCTTAATAGGAAATTCAAAGGAGAAATTGCATGGGTGATATGAATGATTTTTCTTCAATAAATAAAATAATAAAGAAAAAAATAGAAGTTTTTTCGCTTGGCTGATGTAAAAGAGAATTGGTAAATTCCTCCAGTGTGGCATACCACCCGCTCTTTGATTCAGAGGTTAGTGTGTATGTGTGTGATGTGTGATTGTTGAAAGAATCATGAATATTCTTATAGTTCAAAAAACATCGCCACAATGCCCCAGAAAGAACATAACGGCACATGTGGCACTGTGATTAATCATTATGCGTATTTTTATTTTGTGTATGAAACAATAAAAGCAATGAGTTGTTATTTGGGCAGAACAAAGATCATTAGTTGGATGATTAGCTCGTGTGTACTGTATACCGGGGTCATGGGAGACAAACTATCTCTGCAGAACAATGTCATTAAGATGTTATCGGGGGATTAAGCGTCTGCCTCCTGCTCGCTGGGAGTTCATTCCCTCACTCACTGCTGTCACCGCCAATTTCTAAAGAGAATGACAGACACTTAGAGATGCTTTACAGTGCAATCAAAAAAAAGGTTGTTAGGATTCAGGTGTGTCCCTGTTTGCTCCTTTAAACAACCACACACAAAAGAGACCAGAGGTGTTCTTTAGCAAACTAGTATCTGAGAATGCCGGATACCACCTGAGCTGCTGCATCGGCTATGGGTGAGTGCAAACCTTGATCTGATACCTTATTACTTTCAAATCAAATCCTTTCTCCCCCTGAAAAAAGGTTTCCTCTTTGCTGCTCCCAAACAGTAGACCACACAGCAAACTGTTTCTGTTCTGCCACCACAACAGGTATTCTGGCTGCCACCTGTAACTTATGTTTTAGAGCATGAAAGAAATATTTACTGCAGTAAATCTATGATACCAAACAACAAATGTGTCTTAAACGCTTGGGAGGAAACAATAGCTCCAAGGGGCTTCAGGCTTTGCAGCTGCTAACTTTAGCTTAGCTTGTTTTAGGTGTTCTGATTGTTATTTTAAGCAGGATTTCTATGCTGCGCAAGATCGTCAGGTTTTCAACCAAAGCTGATATATTCCACAAAAGCCTCCTCCTCTACGAGATTAAATGATCTTGTGAATTTAAAAAAAAAACAGTTAAAGTGTCGAATAAAGCGTCTTTAAGGGGCACACAACTCTTCTAAACGGGGAAAATGAAAGAGATGCTTCAAATGAATCTCCTCCATACAGAATCACTTTTTATTCCAAGATCTATTTATTTATTATGTTCTATTTGTGTTCTTACTGAGGGTTGAATGAATATTTCCTCACAGAGCCAACTAAAACAAGAATTATAGCAATCGTAACACATCCATTCGAGGTTTATAGTATAGAGCTGGTATTTTTGTCCCACCCTGGTGTCAGATCAGGACTCTGCATCAGCTGATCCAGAAATGGAAAGGAAGAAATGGTATGAGACGTTCCATAAAATGGACACTCTCATCTACAACCAATGAACTGCAACAAATCAATCTGTTAGCTAACATGGTGCACATTTGTAATTCATAACCTCCCAAGACCTGAGAATCCCTCACTGCAGTCTTTTTTAAAGTGCATTCCACTCGAGTCAGAGCGGAAGTTGAGCAATCTCGCTGTAGACCACTCAGTTTTTCCACCAGCTTGAAGTCAGGCGCCAGTCAGTTCAGGCTGAGTTTATTTACCTTACAGTGTCTTCTCCGTGGGGGCTTCAGCTGAATTTGGGAAACATCTCAGAGGAAGAAAAAGCCAGCCTGCAGATTCACCAACAAACAGAGTGCATGGTAAAGCTTCCCTGCTGGCTTCATGTAACTAAAGCTGGTGAGAGGTGTCCCCAGGCTCCTTTGAAGCCATCTGGGGTGAGCTGAGGGGTGAAGTGGGCTTGCAGGGTGAGTCAAGGGAGTGACTGGAGTTTCAGAGATATGAAGTGTTTGAGTAAAAACTCCAACAGAGGGGCTCGAAGTCTTTTATTTGTATAGTCTCACTACTGGGAAGAAACACTGGAGTCCACAGAGAAAAGACAAAATCAGAAGATCAAACTAGATGTATCACATAACAAGCAACATATACAGATATTATAAGATATCTTCTCAAACAGTTTACAATAAGCAGATGGGCATACAAGTTATGTAAATCTATGCCAAAATCATGTTATCCACCATACAGGCTTTCTGTGTACATCATGAACAAATGTCATTTGAGGTTTTGTTCTGCATTGACTTTAGCTATGATCATCCAGCCTTTAATCAGAGATGTGTAGTTTTTACTCAAAAAAAAAAAGTAAATTGTAATTACAACACCTTTCTACACTGGGATGAAATACACTGTAACAAAAAACATACATTTGAATCCCCTTTGGAATTTTTTTTGGCAGATTGATTGCCATTGAAACCAAATTGTATTTATTTCCAATTAAATGAAGGTGATAATCAATTCTATTCCCCATGTTGTCATAGTGGGGCACGCTCATGCATGTCATCCTGTAATTCTCGGGCATAAGCTGGAGAAATGGGAAGCATTTGTTTTTCAAGTGAACGGATCCAAAAGGAATTTACTCCCCCTCCATAATATAATGAACTCATGCCCCCCTTGCCCAACTTGAACATAATCAGATTTCCCATAAAAAATTTCAGCACAGCTAATTGCAAAGTTCAGAAATCAAGTGAACACTGCCTAGAGCAGGAGTTTGTGTATGCAGGTGCAGCATGTACCAAGAGGAATAAAATAATTTTACCGGGGGAGGAGGGCATGACCATTTTTTGGTCATAGTAGCAAATTAAAGTTACATTTTTAATTCTGGCACTACAGCCAAAAAAAATAAAAAAAAGTTATGGGTTATTATTGACCCATGTAGAACTGGGATAATAAAAGTGTAATCTCATTACTTGATAGTGTGTTTAATATATTTTCATTTTTTAATTCATGAAGACTAAAATAAATAAAAAAACATTTGTTTATTAAACAAAAAAAGTTTAATAAAAAAACGCTTGCAGAAAAACTGGAAGAATAAATTAAGAAAAACGACACTTGAACATTTAGTGGTCATAAAGAGTAGGCTAATTGAGAAATTTTCTCTTTAGAGGGCACAAGGGTTAAGCAAACAGAATCTCCTGTCCACACCAGAGACTGTTGACAGCTGTTTCAAGACTAACTGGTTACACATAAAATGTTTGTTTCACCTAAACCAAAAGGTCAAATGTGAAAGTTTCAGTAGAGAAAAGACAAACAGACAGCTCCAAGCCTTTCTATAATAAAGTAAAAAAAAAAAAAAAAAACGTTTTCAACCTGCTTGAGCAGCAGTGTTTGTTTTCCCTCCAGGTAACAACAACGACTTATTAACTCTGTGTTTACGTCTTTTCTATCTCTATTGTTTTTTTCCTTTTCATTTTTTATTCCTATAACAGTAAGTGTTGTGCAATTACCATGAAACACTTAACAGGGTATAGGCTGAGGAAATACAAGAGCTAAAGACCCCTTTGAAGTCTCCCCCTCGCTCCTCTGCCTTAATATCCACTTTCATTTTACCCCCATGCTCTGCAGCAACAAATAAGTTGATATAAACAGTACAAGTGCAAGAGAAAAGAAGCACCAGAGTATACATTAACATATTATATGCAGTTTTCTGCAAGCCAATTATATGCCAACAGAGATTGTTTTGAACTAATGTTTATTTCCCACAATAGTTTACATTCAGAAACAATAACCCAACATTATAGATGTTGGGTTATTTATACAAAGATTGTCATTCAAGATTATACCCCAACATAAACCAATCTGTACCTGCATCAATACATGGACGTTTCATTAAAGATACAACATTTTAAAGGCTTTATATGCGATTATATCCAGTAGATTTCGCCCTTGAGCACCAGCATGAAACCAAAACAACTTGCACTGCATTGTTGTGTTAGCATGCTAATGCTAGTATCTTCACACTGCATGTAAATTTACCCGAAATGAGCGTGATCTAGAAACGCTTACGTGACATTCAAATAAGCAGTGAGTACAGTATGTTATTCTTCTTTTCTCTAGTCCCTCAATTAAACAACTTTTATACGCGAGGGGATGAGCCGGCCGGCCGTCCTGGCGATGTAAACAAACTGAAGATAGGACTCTGAAAACTCAGAAAGCATCACAGACAGCGGGACTCTGGTGTTACACCCATTGTAGACAGTCATGACTCCCAGAGTTATTTTCAGAGGATATACTTGATTTCTATTACATTTAAGTGTGAAAAATCACAAAGCATTTAAGAAGGTCAAATGTTTTCAAATGTGAATTCTCTTATCTTAAATTTAGCAAATTATTAGAAAAGGATGGAATCACTGTGCTGTAATTTTTGCCACATCACTGACAATTTTTGAAGGAGTGAATACAAAGTAAAGGGCTTCTGTGTTAGTCTGCAGGTATTTTATTCTGAGATGAGATTAAATAATTCACATCCTTTGCAAAGTGAGTTTTTTTTGGTAAAGGTTATACTTGTAGGGAACAGATTGTACACAAATGCCCCAGGAGAGCATCATTTAAATGAACATAAGAGGGACAACATTGTCTCAGTTTGAAGTTGTGCTGCTTGGTTGGACAGTCATTCTCCTTCCAGTACCTCAGTGTCACATTTTTATTTATATCCATGAATCTGAGTTATCCATACTACCCCCCCCCCCCCCCAAAATACAAACAGACATCAAACTCTAGGATGGATATCTTGTACAATAATTATGCAAACTCCAATCATCCAATCATCCTCCAGGCATATTTTCCTAACAGGAATCCTTCAAAGGCTAATTGACTACCGAGTCTGAAAAATCAGTTGGAAGCAACACAGTGACTGGAAATGATTTTCAAACGTACAAACAACAAGACAAAAGAGGGCCAGAAATAGAACCATCTATCACTCTCCTCTGGAAGCAGGCATGTATTGCCAGAGATCTCCTCTCAGCTGGTCTCATCCCTCTCACTCCCTGGGGCTGACCCTGGAACAATTTATCAAGCTTCTTCTTTTTTTTTTTATCCACATCATAGCCTGCAAGAGGTGTAATTTGCCCCGGTGGTGGAGCAGCGAGTAATGGTGGAGTATATCCTGGTGTTGAGATTTGCTGTTTGGGGCCAGGTCAGAGCTGACATGCTTGTTCACACAGTACACTGGGTATTGGGCCTGAAGAAACTTGACGGTAAATTCTACTCACAGCTTTAGCAACAAGTCGACTGGACTCAGTGTAAAATCAGCTCTGACACAAACCCCACAGCTGATGTTCATGTAACTATATACTTCTGAGTTTGATGCCATGGGTGAAACTGAGACTGCTAGAGTCAAAGAACACTGAATTTCCCCCTCAGGATAAATCAATTATTTCTGATTCTGATTTGAAACCAGTTTGGGAAATTTGATGTAAATACCAAATACTAGTTCATTAATTCTACACACATTTAAGTGACGGGATCTTTACTGTAATTCCATGATCTCAAACCATATTGAGTTAGTCCCCCTCCTCAGTTTTAAGTTTTGCTTGCTGTAACTTAAATAAGCATGTGGCACTACTTTTCCAGAGCCACATCAGAGGTAAAAAAAATAAATAGTATAAAACAGTCTTATAAGCACTGTAACTGCATGGTAGGGTATTTGCATATTTTCAGATTGCGATACCTTATTAAGGTTAACCAATGATTTTAAATGTATTCAAATTCTTAGTTGTACTTGATGCCTGTAGTTTTCACTTTTGATATTCAAGATTTTGAACTAAAACATTTAGAATAAGGTCATAACATCTGGCGCATTGTCCTGAATCTACACTGAACAGACATGAAGCAGTCCATGTAAACCATGTTGTGCCTCCTACAACATTCACAAACAGCTTACCACACATGTTCACACATAAATAATTGACGTCTGAAGGGTCCTTTTGTTCTGAATGTGCATGTCTTTTTAATCCTACAGTTACAATGTAAATAAGGAAATACGTTTCCAGAAATCTAAACTTCCTTCTGGGAAAACACAGTTCATGTTATATTTCTAAAACGTATCTCAAGAAGAAGAACATGGAACATCTTCTTGACAAAGTCACAAGTTTCCCAATAAACCCTCAAAATGGGGAGTATAATGGTCTGTAGAACTCTCACCAGGACAACTGTTTATGGTTGTCTGTTTTAAAAATTGGCTTTAATCACAGACGGTAAGATAATCCTTTATTGAGCCACAGTGGTGGAAATTCAAGTGTTACAGCAGTAAAAAGACAAGAAGAAGAGCATGCATGAGTGCAACTAATATCAGAATAGATATGAATACAATAAGAGGAAGTATTTAGTAAACTATACAACCATTGAGTGCCAAAAGAAAAAACTATACAGGACATTCAGACATCTTGAGCAGTAAGTGGCAAGTTAAATTTAAGTGACTGCTTATGAGATAAAGTGACATATACTGTATATCATTTCCCACTATTATAAGCTTGACTTGTATAATAAGAAAAAAAGAACGTGATGAGTTTGAAGATGATCATAACACTTCTTCCTTGACATTAATCAACCCCACCCACACTGATATAAATATTATCTCTGTTAAATCTTAAAGTTCATAAGAACACAGAGATGATGCAAACTAACAGTAACAAGCCTGCTTTGTTTGTCCTCCTCAAATTATCATTCTTGGTCCATTGTGCATCAATCTGTCAGTCTTTTTTTTTTCTCTTCTATCAACCAGAATGTGCTTTTGTTTTGTAGCCTTTGCTCTGTTCTGAAGCACACAGAGGATTACATTCTGACAATAAGGATTCTAAGAACAGAAGAGCGAGAGTCATTAATCACCATCTCTCTTCTCCATGTCTTTTAGATCAAAAAGAGAACTATAATGATAATGATGTCCTTTATTTGCTTTTTAAGACACATTCAGTTCAGAACAGTTTGCTCATCCCAAACTGATTTTTTTTTCTTCTGCAGACATCCCAACTCTCCGTTGTGTATTTGGAACAGAACAACAAGCCTCATCTTTGAGCTGTTGTTGTTGTTGTTGTTGCTGCTGCTGCTGCTGCTGCTGTGTGTCCCCTGAAGTCTTACTGAATTTCAGATCATGCTTCTCAAACTGCTGCCCAAATGTCACCACATTGATTTTTTTCTTTCGATTTTTCTATATTTTTGGAACTGTTCTAGTTAAACCAAACTATTAATTCAGGCGCTAAATGCAATATCTATAGCTGACACATTTGGACGCTCCATACTATGTAATATCATAAACAGACCCTATGGCTGTCATGATGCATGGAATTTAAATTAGCAGTATCTTTAAAGCAGCCTTCAAACAGACATATATAGCATCAGTACATGTTATATCTATCGCCTTACATCTATGTCTTTAATGGAGGTGAAAAAAGTCTAATTTGCCAAAGGCTGATCCCTGAATACTAAACAGCCCTATCGGCCCTGCGAGCTCCTTTATGGATTATGAGCTTTGCCTTATCAGTAGATTGGAGCACCTGGAGCATCAGAATAATAATGCAGCTGGGAGCTTGTGGGTAGAAAAATATGCATCATAGCTCAAAGCTCACACCAGATAGATCTGTCAGGTTAAGAATGCATTATAGCATGTATATATTTTCACAGAATTACATGGAAGTGTAGACTGATTTAAGCTTGGTGAAAGCCTCATGCACGTGTTGATACAGTTTAAAACCTAGGAATAAAGTTCCTATCTTTAATTGAGCTGTTTAAATTCAGGCAGGTTATTTCGATCCTTGGACGCTGTCGTTTTTTTTTTCCCATACATTCTGCTGTATAAAAGCCACGGGGGGGGGGGGGGGGGGGGGGGGGGGTGGGGGGGGGTGTTCCCCGTTCAGCATGGCAGTGGATGTCAAATATGTGGCTCAGGTCCATAACGTTCAGCGTATTTGACGATTACAAAGGTGAACTCCTGACTCTGCTCTTTTCCGCTGCTCCATGCTTAATATTTCAAATGCCGCAGTCTCACGTTGTTGGACAGAGGGCAGGCCTCCCACCAGAGTGCAGGACCCTGAGCTGAGACTTAAGCCATGACTGACGCCCCTGAGCTGCCATGCTGCAGCGAGTCCGTGCAGCACAGAGCATATCGATCACAGCTTCAGCTACAGCACTGGTGTGGCACTTTTACAAATACGGCTGAAAAGAGATGGATTCTTCCCCAATGCTTGCTATTTCCATGATAAATTGTTTCCTGGCAGCATTTTCTTCACATTCCTTATTTTGACTTAAGAAAATATGATTGAGTTCAGCTGAAGACCTGTGTTTCTGCTGAAAACATGCTGAACAGGGAATCTGTCTTAATGGTATTTAAAAGCGGCAATTTGGATCAAAGTTTCTTAATATTTGTGAAGTTCACATAAGCCACTGTTTCTTTTCTTTGTTTTTGTGAATTAAACTAAGAAATATGAACAGAAAAGAGTTGAATGCTCCACAAATAAAACTTTAAAGGAAACTAAAAGTAAAACATAAAATAAAATGGTCAACTGTGGAGCAGACTGATGTTTGCAAACCACAGAGCACTCAGGCAGACGTCTGCAACTCTCTTCTTCATTGACTCATGTTGTATGAGAGACTAGTATTGACTGCGATTGTGTTTGCTTTTAGTTGCTGAGCCTGCACAGAGGCACAGTGGTTCGCACTGTCTGCCCTTAAGGCCAGGGGTTGGTTTGGATTTTGGCCTTGAGCCTTTCCGTTTGAACTTTGCATCCACTCTCTCAGTTTGCAACAGTTTCCTCCAGGTCATAGTCGATTCCCACGGTCCTTACATGTGAGAAGGAGGTCATAATGAGGCAGCAAACTGCTCTAGGTGTGAATGTGTTGGTCTGGGTGAGAAAGCTCTATGATACACTGATTAGCTTTCATGGGCTTTTCTCTGCCTTTCACTGAATGCATGCTGGGTGTATGCTGAGTCTCCTCTTCAGAGATCAACAGGAATAGGCAGGTAATCTATGAAAGTGATATACTTTATTATGGAGTTCAAAAAAATGTTTTCTAGGGTTGCCAATATTAGCAAATCCAGTGAGTATCGGTATCGACAAATTTTATCGCAGGTATGCGCCAATATTACTTGATTAATTCACCGGTCAAATAGCATTTCATTTGAGTATCATTGTAATAGCAGTTTTCTTTCTGTCGCCAGCAGAGGGTGCTATATGGATTACAACGAGCATTATCACCCTCCAGTGTGTCAAGCTGTGACGCAAGTACATGCGCAAGTACTTTCCAGTGGAGTGACCATCTTGTCTTGATTATCCTGTATATCTTTTTCAAAAGTGTTTGATAACTGTTCAATGCAATAAATGTATATATATATATATATATATATATCTACAGATCAAAGATAGATCTAAGAAAGATATCAGCAATATATCGGTATCTGATTTTTTCTCACGCCAATAACGATATCAGTATCGGCCCAAAAACCTCATATCGGTCAGGCCCTAATTCAGTTTCATATTCAGAGGATCAAACTTAGGACTTCTTGGGGCTTCCTGTGACTTACTTCCTGTTGAAAGAGAGACAACAATGGAAGCCTTCAGTCAATGCCCAGAGATAAAGTTCCTGACGCTAAATCTATACATTAAAACTGTATTTCAAATTTACTGTGAAGTCAAAGTTAAGCTCATAAATAATAAAAAACATGTAGTTTTAATTTTCGCTTCACTGATTCTAACTAAAAAATTCTATGTACTCAGCATTTCTCAGTTCAGGTTCAGTAATTCAGTATGAGTTTGACAAGTTCATATAACTCTTTTCTAAGACAGTCTCTCCTGGCAATAATCTCTATCTTTATACTTGCTGTCTCTGCAAGTTCACTTCACACATTTCCAGATTGTTAAGTATAGTGTAAGGCATGGATGAGCGTCATGACTCGATTTATTCATAGATACAGAACTACTTTATTTTAGTAGCTGTGCAGAGTTTTCTCTTAGAATCAAACATTATTTTATTTTCATTCAATCAGACATTTGGTAGCAGAATGCTGACGCATCAAGGTACTATGGCCCTGATGATTTGTCTCCTGCTCCTCAGTCAGCTGAAGTGTAGAATAACTGATGGTCAATCTGGTTGAAAAGGTTGGATGGACATGAGATGGTTGGTGTTATAATAAAAACCCATTTATACGTCTGTTGTGAAGGACACATGGTGGAGAGCTTAACAAATTGTAGTTCTGTCAGTGGAAGTTTTTAAATGGTACTAAACTCTATAATCATTGATTATGTATGTATTATGTATTGACCACTTTGTAGTGACTTAAAGGAAGAATGCAACATTTTACACATAATATGCAGAATGACAACAGTGAGTGAGAAACGCGAGTCCCGTGTGCTAACATTAGCCTGCAAACACAACATTGCAGGTAACAAGCAATCACATCTCGAGCTAAGGACAATTTTTTCGAGTGTGCGAGTATGAGTGGAGGGACGGGGGGTGGTTGGAGGGAGGAGATCGGACGCTTCAGTGTGGCGGAGGTTCGGCCAAACAGCTGCTTGTTTTGGTTTCATTCTGGAGCTCAAGGGCGACATCTACTGGGTCAAAAAGTTTCACATTCTTCCTTTAATTTTACTTTTCAAATGAAGCCTTTCTTTTTTTTTTTTAACTTGACCAATATATAATCTAAATGGCAGTTAGTAGACATCAAAAGAGCATGCCAACAAAAGCTTGTTGGGAATCCAAACACAACAAAAACACATTATTCATACAAACAGAGTCCTGCTTTACACAGTTCCAGCTATCTCTTGGCTTATGGCAATTTCCAGAGTTGTGTGCTGCTGTTCAGCCACAACAAACCGATTTCCTGAAGCTCCTGACACACAGTTTGCGTGCTGATGTTGTTTCAAGTGGCACATTTGAACTCTGAGGGATGTAAAAGGTTATAAGTGATTTTTGGGCGCTGGTGGCGCTGTGGTTAGTGTGCGCGCGTCCCATGTATGGAGGCTGTAGTCCAGCGGGCAGCCCAGGTTCGCATCCCACCTGTGGCTTCTTTCCCGCCATGTCATTCCCCACTCTCTCTCCCTGATTTCCAACTCTATCCACTGTCCTGTCTCTCCATTAAAGGCACAAAAAAAGGTTATAGGTGATTTTAACTTGCTACTCTGCAGTCACTGCTTTGGGAGTTTGCACGACCTTTAACCTCATGGCTGAACTGTTGTTTTTCCTAAGCAGTTCATTATGCAGTTATATAAGTTTAAGTTTAAGAAGACATACTTTGTATCATTTTGCCATGTCATGAAATTCACAGTGTCTCATTTTAAAATCACAAAGCTCTTTACAATCAATTCAGAATATCCCTGTTTGGAGGTTTGAATGCTGTGTGCTGGATGGGTAATGGGCGTGGCTGAAACACCTGACAAAAACACCTATAAAAGTTGTTATCCACATGTTCTTTTTACTAAATGTGTGTGTGCATTAGGGCTGGGCGATATATCGAGTTTTAAAGATATATCGATATATTTTCAATCCAGATATAGGGTAGGACAATATCGTTAATATTGATATAGTTCATTTTGCATTAAAATAACGTTATACGTTTCTTCTGTAGAGCTGCCAGTTCACCTATTTCTCATCTCACTGTCTCTCCCTCTTCACCCTGCTCCTCTCTCTCTCTCTCTGAGCCAAACTCAAAAACTAAATGGATAACAAAACACACAACTGTGTTTATTTTGTTATGCAGAAAATTAATTAATTTCACAAACAGGTAGTTTGTTTTCATGTACATGTTGAACTTGTGCAACTGACTGTTAATAAAAGACATATCGATATATATATCGAGTATCGCCATTCAGTGAAAAACTATTGAGATATGAGTTTTGGTCCATATCGCCCAGCCCTAGTGTGCATAAGTACGTTCAACACCCTGTGGACAATTTAAAACACTTTACTTCTAAAGAAAGACCAAATGATTGTCATCAGCCCCTGCAGTGATGAGTGCTGTAATGTACTGCGCCAGAACAACAATGACCCCTGACGCTTGTGCTCACAGCTGAAAGCAACTCCCCACTGTTCAGACTCATTCTGCTTTTGATTTATTGACAGAGCTGCATGTTATATTGCAAGTTAGATCACAACCCACGCAGCAGTAAGTCCACACCTGCAGCGTTCAAGGTCAGAGGTCAGAAGAATGTAGTTCTGTCAGATCAATACCTGATTCCCCAGTGGGGGGGTTGAGTTCAAGCTTTCATACTTTTTCATTCAGCGGGGCCAGACGTGTAGAGATAATGATCCCCTTCAGGTGTTTGAGATTTACAATTAAATTGCATTGTAAAAAAAAAAAGACAGCAGCAGTGGACAGAATCATTGTCACATCAGTGTTTTTAATCATTTGATTTGGATATTAAAAATGTTTAAAATCTGCAGTTTGTTTCCCTTTCTTGTGTTTTTAGTATTCAGAGCAGAGGCCAGGTAAGAGAACACGACTCGTCTTGATAGCAAGGGCAGACTGTAAAGTTAAAGAAGCAGTATCGAACATTTTACAACCAAAGCCTCCAAACTACAGCATGTCTCCAACATTCACCGGAGGAAAAAATAAAACAACTACACCCTTGGGCATCAAGTCATGCATAAACAAGTGAGTAATAAATTATGCACCATTCATGAATATTTGAACAAAAACACTGAATTGAAGGTGAAGAAAAGTGAGAAGTTTTAAAACAATGAAAGAAAGTAGATACAATGTTCTCTGTGTTAGCTGTAGGCTAGCAGTGCTGCTGTGTGGTTAACAGAGTCTCAGTGTTTGTGAGGCTAGTATTGTGCTGTTTATGCTCAGCTAGAAATGAGCTGTTGCTTTATGCGACAAACACACAGAAACATGCAAACAAACGCACACACACACACACATACACACACACGCACACACATACATGCATCTAGTAATTGCAAAGAAAATGGCAAATTAAAAGGAATCGCCACCAGTCCCAAGGCTATTAGAACATTATATTAACCCTTCACTGGGAAGATCAATCAAATGATTTTCATTCTAATTGAAACATAAAAACAGTCTCATTAAAATGAGTCTCAACGGTAATGGAAGCACTAGCCTTATAAACTTTTTTCCTATTCCTTAATGTGACCTCATTCAAACACTTATCGTTGTTCCTCGATTAAAGTTGTAATATAATTTTTTGAATTGCTTCCAAAACATAAATCTTTATCCATAGATTTCCATTAAGACTTAATGTTTTGATCAAATCTATTTAGCTGTTAGACAAAATGTTTATTTTGCACCTATTTCTAATATCTTCCGTGAAGACTTATTACTAATACTTATTATTAAAACGTTTTTTATGTTATTTATCGCTACAGACTTGAGCCATTAAGAAAGCAGTTCAATCAGAGGGACTATAACTCAAGAAAAAGTTTACCGGTAATTGAAATAATATTGATGAAAAAGTAAAAAATGTGCAAAATACTGATTTGTCTTTGACTATGAACCTTCAGAAAACATGCTGAGATGATGATATAAAATCTGTTAAATCATGTAAAAAATATTCAAATCAATCAATTTTCAGGCAACTGATTTATATCTCTGGTACTTAGCGATGTGATCAGGGGGTAGTTTACAGTTAGCATGTTGCTACAGTAGAGAAACCCCTTTACTGTACATTTTCTTTACATATTAAACCATTTATGGAATGATTGTAAAAGCTTTTAAATGCTTAATACATCTACCTAATGAGGGCTTCAGCTAGATGGACACTGTGTTTAACTGCAAGGAAATGTAAAAGGATAGAATCGAAAGAGTAAATTGTAAGAACAATGAGACTTGAATGAGAGTCTCTCTCCAGTGGGGGGGGGGGGGGGGGGTTGAGGAGGTTTGCTGGCCCGTGATCAAACACCTGTCCTCTCTATCGTTTCCCCCAGCTGATTTGTCAGCACAGTCTGAGACCATCTTGATCCGACACATTGGTGCAGAAAGATTTAATCTCTTCAGAAAATACTTACCATGATAATTACAGGTTGTCACTATTCACCCCGCTCAGTCAAGTGACTGGTGTAATTGGTTGGAGGGAATCCAAGCTCGTAACACCTACTCAGTCTATCCTGACAGAGTAAGACTCTAAAGTTTGGTGTCTAGAGGGAGCTTTAGAAAGGGCTGAACGGCTTTAGCCCAAAAATCTGCTCATTAAACCTTCATAATTGCAAAGAACAAAGGTGTTCAGGCCGACAAATATTCAGGTCAATAAGTGGTCCCTCTTCTGTAATTCAACACAGCTAAATTAGATATGTATCCCTTGGATTACAAAAAAAGAGATCTAAATCGCACTAAGATAACCTGATTGAATCAAGGTTAATCCCCATTTTCCTCGAAAACAAATATAAGGAGAAAGAACTAGATAAAACCCAATAAAGACAGCGGAGAAAACAAATGGTTCTGGGTTAGATCTGAGCCCTAGGAATGCCCTCTGGTTGTGTTTTATCTGCTTTGATCCTGATAACTTAGAATTTATGCAAAAAAGGATGAGAAGTGGAACAAGACTTGTGCCTTAGAGGTGCAGCTTTCTTATTGCATTCCTGAACCATCCCGAGAAGCTTCCCCATGCACTCACCAATGAAATGATGCTCTATGAGGGTCATCAATCAAAAGCTACACACAAAAAATAAAGACTAGAGTTTGCAGATGTTTGAGCGTTCTTATCAGATCTGTTTCATTGGGTACCGTCACTGTGCCAATTGTGTGTGCTCACTGAGATAAAACAGTGTGACGGATTTGTATGAAGCCCTTTAAAAACTTGAGCTGCCTGCAAGGCTAAACTCGGGGCACAGAAAATCATTTAGATTTAAGTTAATCTGACTTTTTAAGACTATCAGAGTAAGTCATTGGAAACAAAGTTCATACGATAGTGTGTGTGTGTGTGTGTGTGTGTGTGTGTCTGTGTGCGTGTGTGAGTGTGTGTCAGCGCTTGTCAACAGACTAAAACTTTTTTCCATTACAAGTTTAAGGTGAGCAGCGATGGAACAGAAGTTGAATTACCAGAGCACTGCATTAAATGACACGTTGCCATTATAACGACATCAGTACAGCTATATCATTTATCTGTCAAACCCAGCAGAATCAACACTGCTCCTAAGGTTTTCTTCCTACCCTGACAACTCCATAACAAAAACAGCTGTCAGCAGGGATGAGGCCATGAGCACTTTTGTAGGAGGAAAAAAAATATATATATTTATTTCAAAGCACTGTTGCTCAATGTCAAGCCGTCCTTGTGTCCCCTGTGTGTTGGTGTCTAAATGATTTGGTCAAGTAGCTGCTCTGTTTTATATTGCTTTGTGAAGGGGTGCTGAGCAGGTGCTCTGTGACTGATAGCTGTTTTCTCCCTCTCTGTTCCCCTTGTATTTCAGAGCACCGGGCCTTTCATTCAACCTCTCACAGAAGATGATGTGTGCCTGAGAAATAATATGTGGGGGACTGATTACCCCGCAGGATTCTGGTGCATTCAGATGTGGCCTGTGGTGACGGACAGGTGAGTCTTCTTCTCTGGTTATCCCCGTGTTAGCGATAAGCTGTGACAGTTGATGTTGAAAATGCCACTCTAAGAAGTGATGGATATTTAGGGGGGGGAGGGGAGGGGAGGGGGGTGGTGGTTGGAGGAGGTTTGATGACAGTGTGTGGTCAAGCTGAGAAGACGCACACATGTCATGAGTCAATAGTGTTCGGTGTGATTTGCCCCCATCTCGACGGGGGGATTATCGACTGAGGGAGTGTGCCATTTAGTGCGTGGTACTGGATGAATGTGAGATAAAATGCTCAATAAATCTGTTAATTATAGTTCATGGATGCTTGACTCTGTTTTTTTCTCATGCTTTTTTTGCGGTTCGTTCATAGCACATGTCTGATTTTTTCAATCATTTTTAAAAATTAATTTCCAAATATATATTTCTACAGCATACACCAGTAGTACAGAAATAGTAAATTATCTGTTGTATATACAGGCTTTCTGCAAAGACTTATTGATTCCAGGCAGACGCATTTATCATTGGTATTCATGCATAAGATATTGATGATGTTTCCCCTCTGCTGCAGAGGTGATTTGCATTTAAAATCTCATTTTTATGAAGGTCAGGATCATTTATTTTTAGAGAGAGATAGACACTCTTTACGTATTTGTTTAATGGAATATGAATCACTTCACACCTGAGAAATGAAAAAGATGCAGCTGTGACATTTCCAAGATCTGCTTTTCTCTCTCCCTGTCTCCCTCTCTTTTTTTTTTTGGTAATGGCATAATTTAGATTTGATGAATAGTCTGCATTTTTAATGGAGAAGAAATAGGCTCAAAAACAACTTGAGCATCATTAACTGTTTTCACTGTTCAATTGTCACTTCTGGTTTTCTGAATGATGAATGATTATCACTCAGTTACTTGTCTGGGCAGTTGCCGCAACGGAAAAACATTAAGTCTCGCAAACTAAAAAGTCACTCATTTATTGTGGATTACACAACAAAATGGTGCATTAATGGCACTAAATTAGTGGCATACTTAGGGCTAATTTAATGGTATGCTATCTTAAGTACCCAGAGACACCATTAACATTTCACCACTGTGTTAGATACTAAAAGAAAAATATCATAAACAATACATTCCCAGCTGAAAGCAGCCGCTCACATATTAATTAGACCACAAACTAAATTGAGGGGTTATTTTCTTTTTTCATTTCATTTTCATTCAGTAATAACTAGATGGAAGATGTGTAGCTCATTAACCTGCAGCTGCCCGTTCATTTTTTCTGCATTGATTTAGTGCTCCATCAAGTTGCAACTCACTTTGCTTTCAAAGCAAATTGAGCTCTGGCTGCTGTCTCTAATCAAAATCAAGTTTGAAGTCGAAGTATTAGTCCTCCCTCAGAAAGAGTCAGTCACAGCTCCTAGATAACAGAGGATTACTCCCTGCCCATAAATAATACAAACCACTAAAAATGAACTCTCCTGCAGTTCACCCTGCTTAGTGATATTGGTTTGACATACCAAAATAAACAGCAGGAAGCATGCTTTTAGACTTACTAGGATGGAAAAAATGAAAATCAAGGCAAATTTCTAAGAATACCTACAAGAACCCCTGCTGATAATCAGATCGCACCTTTCTTTACTGACATGAAATGATGAGAAAATATGTTATATTTCACTGCCAAGCCCAATGCAGCAATATAAAAGAAATTCATCAGGGACAAAAAGAAGAAGAAAAGGATTCAGGGGAGCGGATATTAGAAGTATGGGGTAGAGGAAATAAAACAATAAGGCTGTCAAACTTACAGGGAAGTCGGCTGGCCTTCCTCAGACGAAGATAAAATGATAAAAGTCTTTATTGCTCAGCACTGAGCATAAATCAAAGATCTGCCACTTGTTGCTGTCGTAGAGGTTTTTGAATTATTTTAAACATGTGCTTTGTTTATGAATGTCTTGTGAAAGAAGGACAAATCATGTAAGATGATTTTTCTTTCTGCTCCCTTTTCATTCAAGAATTCAGATCTTATGTTCGTATTCAATTGTTTTGTTTGGTCAAGAAAAACCTAGAGAAAAAAAGATACTTAACCCCCTGCTGTGTCGACAGCGTGTGAATGTGTATGAATGGGATTAGGTAAAAATTGGACTCTTTACAAAGCAGCCTCTGTCGTCAGTGAGTTAATGTGGTGTGTCATAACCCGGCTTGTGGGTCATGGCAAAAGACAGAGTAGTCAAAAGTTATCAAATAAAACTTAAAATGTATTAAAACATCATGTAGATAAATGATCAATAACAAGATATTAGGTGTGTATAATCTGCATCATCAGCAGTGTTTCCCCTACCATTATATTAGGGGGGCGACCCGCCCCCCCCAACGGCACCCCCCCGCTCCCCTTGATAGTCAAGTTCATTTTATTTTCTATAGCGCCAGATCACAACAGAAGTCATAAGGATACCTTTCCTATAGAACAGGTCTATACCTCCTCCTTTTATTAACCAAACTAATAGCCTTATGTTATTTATCTTATTTACACGACGGCATGTAATTGCTGTCTCTACATGGTCGCGCGTTTACAATTCTCCTCTGCTGTCTGCAGGCGGAGTTTCACCCCGATGCACACACATACACACACACAGACACAGACACTTGCGCGCACAGTGGATAGAGTCAGAAATCAGGGAGAGAGAGAGTAGGGGATGACATGCGGGAAAGGAGCCACAGGTTGGATTCTAACCTGGGCCGCCCGCTTGGAGGTCTACGGCCTCCATACATGGGACGCACGCACTAACCACTGCGCCACTGCGCCACCAGTGCCCCTGACCTGCGGTGTTTAAAAGGAGTTTTAGTAGTCAGAAGACAAGAAAAGCACAAGCTCAAGGCCATTTAATATTTACCACTAAGAATGAGCTTGTCTGACTGATCTCATGATGAAATGAGTATGTACAGTTGTATCGGCTCATAGTAAGACTCACTTCTGTCTCAATTTAGATATTTAATTTCTCTGTCGCTCCAAAAACATGGCAGACAGCTGAAGACTTTTTTCTTTCACTTTTCAAATGAACAAAAATGAATCCACCAAAATAGCCACATGAATATAATAAGAAATGACTTTGTGGCTCTGTAGAAACATACATGGAATGCATTGTACTGCATTCGAGCCAGACAATTACATTTCTAAAGACAGAGTAATCTGTAGGCCAATGCAATTAAATGGGATTGTGGAGGATTATGCAGGAAATAAAGAGGGGAGTAAAATGCATTATGTGCAGATTACAGTAAACCTCGTAATCTGTTTGTCCTAAATGAGCTTTGTTCATCGGGAGCCACAATTCATGTGTGTCTCGATGGGCCATTGTTTCACTGATGCCATCTGCAGCTGCTCAGGCAAATCGTACATTATATTCTATTGAAGCAGCTCAATTTTTACCACTGAGTATAGAGCTCACATGCTGAGGTCATCCACAGGTAGCGTGGTGGCTAACAGAAATGTACCATTATGCTTAGTTAGAACATGATGAATGCCAATTCACTGTTCAGAACATGCACACCTGCAGCTGAAATATATCTCAAGTGTTTCCTGACTGCTGTGGTGGATTTATCCATGAATGGAGTGCTTTATTTTTCTCCTAAATCTATATGTTAGGAGATGTAGCAGTTGCCCTCATAATGTGGTTATTACTCATTGACCATTGGGAAATAAACTGCCCACAGGACTCAAATGGGGATTACATGTATTGTATGTATAATAGAATTGTATTATCAATATATCAAAAAATGGTTTCCAGAAATATTTTTGAGTACAGGAATATGTTCAAATTTGGAATGTATTCTAGGGATAACCCCCCACCCCAACCCAAAAATAAAAACACACACTTCAAAGAAGTCATGAGCTCTTCACTTTTAAAAAGGCTTGTGAAAATGATGCATTTATCAACTATTGATTGTTTCTGAACTCTCTGCAGACATTTCCTCCTCTCTCCTCCAAATCTTAATAAATGTATTCACAATTTGCAAATCTGAGTGGTAATGAGCCGTTGCCATGGATGCGGATTTAACATAGTGTAACCCCTATGTTGCCTCACTAATTAACACATTTTTTCTTGCAGCCTTATTTTGCTGTTCTCATTCCCCCACACCTCCGCCCCCTCAGTGTTTTTATTCCTTCTACCCTCATGAAACATGGCTGTGGGTAAAGTGTAACGGCGGTATGTAGCAGCTCGTGTGGCTAGCAGGATGAAAAGAAGACAGACAAAGCTAGAAACTGGGACTTTCTACCAGCATAAAGCTTAGTCTGCTTTTCTTGAAGAATCATGGATTTTTTTTTCTTGCGCAATTGAAATGTGTACAAATATTTGGTGTAAATCCAATTGTAAAGATTCCTTGCAGATAGTTCAGGGGATTTAAACATAGACTCTGCCATTGTTCCATACCGGAGCTTCAAACCATATTTACCATGAATGCCTTGGGGATAAAGGCATAGTTTATTATAATAAGATGCATTATAACATAAGATCAGTGGAAATCCACATACAAGAGAAAGCACACAACTGAGGTTTTACACTTACATCCAGCTTCTCCCTGGATCGTATTACGCAGCTCTGGTTATTAACAGCTTATTTAAAATTGTACTAAAAATGTCCAAAGTTGCTTAAATGTAGCTGCGATTTTTGATCAAATAGATAGAGGAACTTTAAACTGCTTTGGGGATACCTGAATAAATCAATAATACAGCATGAAATCAGAACAAAATGAATCTCAGGACCCTTTGCAAAAATACTTTCTATTTGTTATATCATTAATACAGACCCAACATGAATCCACCATAAACAAGACGAGAAACAGTGGCAAAGAAAATGTCTTTTAACAGGCAGAAACCTCGAGCTGAACCTGATTGAATGATGGACAGCCATCTGTCTCGTAACTGGGATGGAGGGAGAGGCAGGGAGGGACAGATAGAACTGGACAGACAGTCAGGCAGACATACACAGAGCAACAACAACTACAACAGGAAAACACAGACTTAAAGTAACACAACACTTGAGTAAGAGTGAAGAGAAGACGTTTTGGTCTTGACATCCAATTTGCTTGTTATTAATGAAACAAAGTGGTAACACTTTTAGACTTTTAATACTCCACCGGGGATGGGAATGTTCAAATGAAGATGTCAACACGTGTGTGAGTAGACATTTAGTTGATGGTCACAAGTGAACGAGTCATGACTTGCTTCTGCAGAGAGACTTGGTTAAGTTAGTAATTCAATAATGACCGTTATCCCATCATTAATACTTTCTGTCTGCTCAGTGTAACCTGTGAATACACCTTGTTAGGGCTAGAATGGCTGTGAGAGGGGGGTTTAATAGATAGTTGGTGCATTTTAACGTTTTGCTGAATAAAAAACAAATATACCTGAGCAAGACACTGGACCATTAAACCTGCTTTAGGGACATGGTAAACAGACCTCACAAACACTGATTACATTTTCATTCACCAAATGACAACACTGTTTGAATTAACAAAAGGCAGAAAAAAAAGTCAGTAAACCTGGCGAGATCACATTAAAGCACACAGGCAAACACACTTTGAAAATGAGAGCCCTAGCCAGCGCTGTGATACAACTACTGCACCGTCTGCAGACAACAGCTCTGTGTAGAAAAACACCATTAGCAGTTGGCTGCTCTTCAGCAAGGTTGTGGGTTCAAGGAGATGCAGGGCAGTGCCAACAGGCTGATGGTTAATCTAACATGACAATATTATTGCGTAGGAGAGCATGGTTGGCACTTTCCTCTGCCATTTCTGCTCCTCTCGACTATGCTCCATTAACGCACACAACACAAGGATTGTTCTCTTTGTGGATGTTTCCGTCAGGAAGGCAGAGGTGGAGAGACGCTCAGGGAAGTCAGAGGCAGTGAGAAGAAAGTCAGAGACACGGGGTAAGGAAGATAATAGCAACATCAGGTGAGGATTAGTAGGCGGTCCGCTGGACTTTTACTCATACACTTATTCCCTCCTCAAGGTAGTCTAGCAAGGCCTGCAGATCTAATTTTCATTCAGTACTCTAACGTAAGAACCACTTGTGTTCCTATTCCATTTTCTTGATTGTAATCTTCTGTCTTCAGCTACAAAGTAAACAGGAACTTTATCAGTTAATTTTACATAATGCATATTATGTCAATATATCCAGCAAATAAAATCCTGTTGGTTTTGTGTCTATTCATTTCTCATGGGTTTGTTTATGTCGTGCATAATTATTGCAGTCTGTTGGTTTGTCTTGTCTGTTTTCTGTGACATGAGCGCCGACAAACTGAAAAGCTGATTCAATACAACAACAGGCCGGGGCCAAAGCCTATCATATTAATTAAAATTTTGGAAGGGACGTTTGGATTTCACCCAACACCAACACAAAATTCACTGCCATTCCAGTTCTAGTCTCTTTCCACTGGAAACTAGCACATAGTCAAGAAGCTACCGAGAAGGATCTTGAATCATAAAAAAGGCAAAGATGATTAAAAAATAATCTAACATACGTGTCTTGCGTCAAGATGAATGCAATGATATAAGGAGAGTCAAATCACTCATTTAAATAACCTTGCTTAAAATAGTGGAGAGCTTCATCAATCTTCATGTCATTCCCAAGGATGAATGGGAGAAGTAATTAGAGCTAATAGGAATTTCATTTTCCGCCCTATTCTGTGGAGTTATTATTCACTATCTGTCTGTAATGGGGAAAAAAGGATCACCAGATGCATAGGAATAGTTTGTTCTTGAGTGGAGTATATGATAGAATGAAGACCTTATTGATTTTCTATTCAGCTTTTTATTACTTTAACTGTAATAAAAATATTCCACATGTACGGCTCTACTTAACCTTTTCTGTTATTATTAACACCAATACATTCACCTCTTTGGATCGCAATGACATACATTCTTAAAGAATGTGACTCTTAGACAATTAATCAATTTCCAACCATGGTGGTCCAGACACAAAATGAGCCCATTTTTTGAATGATGTAAACCTATCTAACAGTCAACTGAAAGGCAACAGTGTATGAATAAATTACATTGTAAATGGTGCATGGCCTCAACTTATATGACGCCGTTTTCATCCTTTCAACCACTCAAAGGGCTCTGTGGTTTTTGGACGTGGAGCACATTGATCACTGATGATAAAAATGGCAATTCAATCTCAAGTTCTACCAATGAAAAGAGTCCTTGAGCAAGTTACCCAATTAAAAAATAGCTCCTCAAGACATACAGCCCTCAGTGTTTGAGTGCAAATGACTGTGTGAATGTTTGTGTGAATGCTTCGGATGTGGTAATAGTTTAAAGCTGTCCCAATATCTGACGATGTCATGTTTGTAAAAGGGTCTAATAGTGAATTAGCTTACACCGACTTAAAACAGGTATTTGATTTTGACAAACAACCATGTAATGTACTGTTAGTTGAATAACCCAGCTTTGAAACTCTGATCTTGAGTAAGTCTTGCTCTCTCCTGGCTCACTGGCTGCCTCAGAGATGCCCTTGAGTAGCACACTTAACCTCCAGCTTCTGAAGTAAAGCTGCTCTGTGGCCAACTGCAAGAAGACCTGCAGCTTTATTGGGCGGCTTCCAACTGTCATTAACCATTACTGTGTGCATGTTTAAACAGGGAAAAATTTGACTTTTTGGATTTAACCATTGAAGGAATACTAACTTCCAATGTCAGGTGGGGACATTCAGTAGAATTGATAAAGCATATAGCAAGAGATTGTGTGCACAATATTGAGTAATGCTGCATTATTGTAAATAAAACTAATGCTGTGAAGATTCAGTGACAGAAATACAATTGGACAATAGTATTGTTTATTACTGGACAAATCAATCACCATGCATGTAGGCTTTTTATGATGTTTACGACATGCAAGTTAACATCACAGTAATACATCATAACACCGTGAGCATTACTGTATAGTCATTTTTTTATGGATTTTTTTGTCTTTTATTTTCCATTAAAGATCCACAAATCTAAACAAGCAGTTGTTTCTTAAAAAGAAAAAAACTTCTGAAGTTTTAAAGTGACCCACCCAATTGGCTCACTGAGAGAGCTGACCAGGATTTCTGGCACTGCTGCAAACCCTGAACTTTATTGCAGCGAGAGAAGATTGCAAATTACACATTTTTTTGTGAAGTTAATTAAGTTTTTGTAATTAAAAAGAATCATTCACCTAAGTGCATAAAAAATGAAGAATTATCCAACAGAGTCATGTCATGCTAATGAGCCCGGATAAAGCCCGAAATGAAACACAAAAACTCCCTGAATAACCAAGAAAAACTGGATACTCAGTTGCATTACAGAGTCATTTTCTCTGCTGTTTAGATGCATTTGCAGAAAAATCTGATTTGTTATACACTGGGGAGACAAGACAGGTTATACGCAGTGGGCCATTTTTCACTAGAAAAGGTTAAACTCACATTTCCTAACACAACAACTCCCAAAGCTTTGCAGCTTAAGTGTGAGGGCCCCTGATGCCCATCCATCACCAGCATCGGAAAGATGATTTACAAGAGCTCTGCAAGACCTCCAGGAATTCTCCCGGTGATAAATTAACTCAGAAAATATCCTTTTTTCATCCCCCGAGGACTACATAATAAATGCCCTTATTCCTTAAGGTCTTGTGTTATTTCATTTTCAAGGCTTTGTCAAATAGCCATTCTGCTACCTTTCACTTCAAAGTAGATTATACTATCTTTATTAATGAGACAGAAAAAAGGATGTAGGGTTGCAGTCTGTAAAAATGTAATGGAGTAGGATGCAAGGACAACATAACACAGGCAAATACCATTAAAAACCAAATGCAACTGCTACCAATGTAAAAGTTCTTGAATACAACAAATCATCACATAGCGATGCTCTAAAATGCGTCATCCAATGGTGTATTTGTGTTTCTTTTCTTCTGCCAGTGGTGAAAGATCATGAGCAATTTCAGGGCTGGATCGCCTAGAACATGTGTTTTGCCTGAGGGGACTGAGTAATGGTGAAGTACATCGATAAGTAAGTCTTTGGAAAGTGTGCGTTCGAGAGGATGGGTGGTCGGCCACACCTTATATAACATACAAACACTAACTCATAGATAACTAATTAACTGTCATCAATCTCTGTTATCAGGCTATCTGCTGCAGGAATGTGTTTCTGGTTGAAATACCATTGCATTGCTGGGAGTACATGCTTTGCTTATCACATTTTCTGGTGATTCATATATCATTAGGGGGTAGAAGTTGTATGAGATGAAAAGAAAATAAAAAAAGGGGAATTTAAACCAAAAGGAGATGAGGCCAAACTCAGCTACAATGGAGAGAGGACTACTGGTAGGGACTTTCTGCAGAATGCTTAACAACAGTGTACCAAGAAGTGAACATCCTTTGAAAAAGAGCCAGCAGCATTTGTACAAAAATGTTGTGTTGAACATTTTTAACCAAGAGAGGAAATAAACAGTTTTATCAATAAAGGATATGTTACAATACAATATGATACAATAGGATAAGATCTGATGTGATACAATACATTTCAGTGTTTATATAATTCTACATGCTTGAAGTCTGCCTAGTTAGGATTATGACCATGTCATTCGTCTACGTTTAAAAAAAAACAAGAGCCTCTGTTGTTCATTTCTGCAAAACAAAGTGCAAAACGTACACATAAAACACAAAGATCGATGCTGTGTGCCTTTTTTTTCAAGGTGTCAGGCCATTGTTGTGTTCCCTCGTGAATTTCATCATGTAACAACACTGTTTTCATGTGGCATGTGCTTTTGCCTGCTGACCCATTTTTCCCCCCTCAGAGATCCAAAACATTTCCACACCACTAATGTATTCCCAAGAGGAGAGTTCATATTAGTGACAGATATATTTGTTGGTTGGCGTTATCTTTTTTGGACTTGGAGACACATTACAACAGAAACATTCGCATATATATTGATTGGCAAAATTTAAAATGAAGAATATTAAAGATGATGACATGGATCTATGTAAACTTGTATACAAATTGTTACACCCAATGTTTTAACTTTTAAGATAGCAGCAACACTATTTTTTCCTGAAATACTGATGCGACAGCCTTGCATATTGCTGGTATTCATACCTGTTAAGCATGTAGACTGCCCTGTTACATAACATCTCTAATAAGTAGTGCATATTCTTGTGTGTGTGTGTGTTTGTGTATTTTGTGAGTATAAGCCACTTCATACAGCTTCACAGTGATGACATTCTTTTTTAGCACACTCAGCAATATGTTGATGCGTTCCCCCCCCCCCCCCCCCCCCCCCCCCCGCTCCTTCATCTATACATTGGCTTTGTATTCTATAGCTGGCTTAGGTGTGCTTGAAATGCATGATTCTGCAGCACTATCCTCAACACAACCCCAGTTAGACAACTGAGGGAATCTACATCTGGGTTCACTCGAGGGCAGACAGTGTGCGTCACTGAAGTGCTCTGATGTGAGTTAAGAGCTGCTAGCTGTCATTATGGGTCAAAAACCCTCCTGACTGTATTGGGAGTACAAAGTTGCTTTGACCACAGGGGACATAAAACAATAGCATCAACATGGCAGCTCTTTGTTGTGTGATAGTGAGACACAAAGCGACCAAAACTATTGAGGAAGTCCATTATGAAACTTGAAATTGGTTCTGTGTGGCTGCTTGACCGTTTGACTTCCCTCTCCGTTTTGAGAATGTCTCAGACAGTTCAGACGGCGAGGCTTTGCTGTATTTTTCTTATGTGGTAACTCTGTATTTCTCATCAATCTTCCATGGAGAGTGCCACGTACAGTGTGTTTTGGTCCTGTTTGTCAGTTAGTTTAATATTTGAAAAAATATGAGTTTTGGTGATATTGCCCCATAGACCAGGAAACAGAATCAATTATTCACATTTCTTTGCGTTTCAAAGATCTTTGCCACAGTCTTCCATCTTCTCCTTTTCATCATGTTTTCTTTTTCACAACTGAAACCACCCAAAAAGAAAAAAAAAAGATAAATATTTGATCAAAGATAACCTGGATCATCTTGTAAGGAACATATTTTGCAACTCTAGAGTTGTTTTGCATCATCTACAAAAAGAAAAACCCACAGGTGTCTAGACTGAGGGCTTTTTATTTTGGCTCTGATAACAACCAATCAACCTTTATTACAGCCTTCTTCCTGTTTTAGTCAAGGCCAAACCAATTTTAAACGGTTGCTCCCGTCTCAAATTCATTGCACGACTGAATCAGTTTTAATGAGTTCTGCACAGACTGCTAAATGAAAGACTCAGAGAACCTCTGATTTATAAGACATTGGATTCTTCAGTCTGGCTGAGTATGGATCTCTAAGCATGTCTCAATTAGTGATGGGCGTTTACGGTAATCTAAATACTCCAGTACTTATATTACCTTATGAACGATTACTCAAGTATGTTTTTTCCGTAACAAAAACGGCGGACACAGACCTCGGTAGCCTACAGTTTTTTTCTTGTTCATCAATACAAAAATGTACCTCAATTTTGATAATACCGACTTCACAGCAGAATGAAATGTATTTATTTCCGGTTCTCTATAACTAATCTATCCATTCATGAAAACTGTAAAGGGGTGAATATCTATATAGCTCTCCCATTTTCATCGTATCATGACTATAGTTCTATAGCTATAGTGGTCGCTGTACAGTTTGATCCCAGTAGCTGTGATCTTGACATATTTGCCTTGTTTTATTGTGGATGCCTTTTGGTGATTTTTTGACAAATAGTGTGGCTTACTGTGAGGTTGATCCGAACAGGAAACTCAAGAATCAGTGCTTGTGTTTTTCCCCATGCAGTTGAATCCCAGTGTTACAATATTAGCTTGAATTTACAGCTATTGGTTTCTGTACCCACTACATCTGGCCTATGACATCATGCAGTGTTTCTCATACATTGACTCATAAGCTCCACCCCCTTGTCCAGATTTGGTAACCTCTGGCTCTATACAAGCAACATGGTGACCTCCAAAACGCCAAGCTCGAGGCACACAAACCCATAGCTATTGTCTTGATGTACACTTCTTATAAACAGTATATGATTAAGGCAACAGAACATTAACATGTAATATAACAATTATCATGATGTAGGTGTCAGGTTGTTATATTTAACAATATTTCATACCATGCACAGCTCATGTATAATGTAGTGTTGTCTCAGTAACTTAGACCTCAAGTCAGAAACAAGTTACACTCAGTGGTTGTGAAAAACAATTGTTCCCCTCTTCTAATTAACTGTATCACAGCAATGCCAAAAATAAACCCAAGGACTGATTTGTTTCAGGCATGTGGAGATGGAAGGGAGGGAGGGGGGGATTTTCAGATAGAACACCCAAGTCTGAGGGGAGAGAGACCCCGAAAACCTGCATAAATTACTCCAGTATTGTACACAGAAATCTCTCATTTTTCTGCATACATGACCTAATTTCTGATACCTGGGGGACCCGTCAGCATCTCTACTCCCTCTCCATATCGTACTCCAACACTCATGCAGAGGAGAAGCACTGCAGCATAGCACAGAACATAGAGAACTGGGATTTTAATGACCTGAGGTAAAATGCAGGTCAACGTGGGTCAAACTCTTCTATCTGTGCGGTGAAAAAGTGATATCATTAGTGAGCTTCTTATATTCTGTGTTTATTACTGTTAGAAGGCTAATTCCACTCAAAACTGTTCTCAGAGGGTTTATTGTTCAGTGTAGATGTTTTTTCATGTACGAAAAAAATAATTCATGTTTCTTTTTTTTACAAATGAAGATAGATGAAATGAAAAGGCAGATCTAACTGTTCTTAAAACCCTCAAATGCTCTTTAAGACGTTCCAATTAGACTGACTAGAACTCTAGTTTGTAAACCCACTGTTAATGATTATACTTTTTGTTAGGGACACAAGAAACATAAACAGATTGCTTATTACGGTGATTTTCCCCCCCAAAGTCTGTTGCTCTGCAAAGACTATAAAGTCGCACCTCGCAAACTAATGACCAATAGTAGGCCTGTCCCCAACTAAGGACTTACATAGTCGAACCTGATTCGTCAGATTTTGCCTATTGTCTACTGATCGTCGACTGTTGGAATTTTTTTTTGTTTGCGCTCATTGATCCATATTCTCATTTGCAACAGAAGAGGTTCACTCTGTCATTAAAGTCTTATAGACCTGGAATAATAATTTATTCGATGATAGGACTTGATCCATCATTTTTCTCATTCATTAAGCCTGCATTAAGGTGACCTCATAACGATATTGCACATGCCTTTTTACAATTAAGACACACTGATGGCTCATGTTTGTGCAGATTCAACCACAGCTGCCACAATTTACAGACCACCAATGACTAAAAACTATTTTTACTGTCTTTCAGCTTACCATTTGAAGATTTACTGTCCTCTCCTGCTGATAATATTCTGCCCAAATTGAGTACGCACAGTCCAAATACAGTAAAAGATTTAATCCAAACACATCATATCCAAGGATTTCTTCAAATTCCACCTCCACTGTTTCGCTGACCTTTGTTGACACCTCATTCAGCCAATTACGGCCCTTGACTCACTTCATAACAGTCTATAACAGCCAATTAGAGCCTGAGTTTAAAGGAGGTGCCTACCCCTGTACTGAGGGCTAATTGCACGCGACTATGTAAATGTAATTTCTGGTTGCCATTGAAATTCTCAAATCATTGATATGCTGCTTCAATCTTGGGTGATTTCTTCATGCACACGCTAAGCAGATTTATTTAAGGTACAAGTGGTTTTCAGAAGGGCATTAAAAGTATTGATAAGGTGATATTTATACCAAGATAGGCCATTAGCCATGAATTATTTGGAGAAAACAGGCACATGTATATAAAGGTACACATTGAGCATCCCCATATAGCTGGAATGGAATGATCCTTGAGTTCGACTGTGAGACTGGCAGTCGATTGAGGCTCTGAAGAATAAATCAACGATTTGGGTTCACCCAATTACAAAAGCATTCAAATAGACATTGTGATTCTTGCAAACTCATGCCCTGTTAAAAAAATCAATATTTTAAAGCATTTGCAATTACTTTCTTTTAGTAGTTCAGACACAGGCTCTTTAGAAACATTGTATGTACAAGTGAAGGCAACTTAACCGTCATTTGAAAATTGTTCCACTTAGCATTATGGGGGCAGCAACACAAAAAGCACATGGTATTCTTTATGCTAACTTCACATGACCGATCTGCAGAAATCTAAAGAAAAAAACAGAGTGTGACTATCGTATTGATTGGTATATTGTGGCCTAAAACACGACTCCACACCAAAGTTGATGCCGTTTGGAGTTTGCATGATAAATAGAAAGCTGTTTGGTGATAATTGCCAGTATAGTGCTTGGAAGATGATTATTCATCAGAAAGACATTGAAATATGAGTGTATTTTTTTCTTTATAAAGTCATGCCCAGATTTTTGTCAAAGTATTTTAAGGCCAAGAGATAGCACAGGCAATATGAAAGACGATCAATAGTGCATAGTGTGAAGCCTAATGTTTCAACAGAACAATGGCTGCTCTAAAAGCGTGGGTAGTTTCTTTTAACATGTGCCTAACCATCCCACCACTTCAGACCATACAGAAGGAGGGTTTATAGACTCAAAGCTTGATATGCAAACAAGCATGACAAGGACACAGCCAGCAATAAACATGGTAATTTAGGAGAGCGTAACAGTCACTTATCTAGAGCCAAAAAAAAAAGAAGTCTGAACAAAATGGGTTATAGGATTCTCATCACCTCCGCAACAAACAGAGGCAGGAGTTAGCAGTCACAGCATTATGGCATTAGGTTGCATGCTATAGCCGCAGTTTGTTTTTGCCTTCCACCCACAACTTATAAAATATTAAAGGGCTATTTTGATTAGAATAACATAATCATCACTTCTGGCATTTACATATAAAGTGTATGCTTTCAGTGGAATAATGCCTCTGCTCAAGGACAGGATAATATTGTTTACGCAAAAAAGTCTAGTGCCTTTTTACTTCTCTAGGCCCATTAGCTGTGTGTGTGTGTTTGTGTGTGTGTGTGTGTGTGTGTGTTTTGAAATTCACTAGAATATAGTTTTCTCACTTAAGGTTTAAAGGGATTCTGGCAAAGAGTGTGCAAACAGTAAATTATTATCCAATTTGATTTGCTTTCGTTGGAGAATATCACATCTGTTTAAAATATGATGTGAAAAATGTGCACTGCGTTCCGTCAGCGCCACAGTTTTGTTCCATTGGACTGCTCACACCCCGCTCCACTGCCTCCGTTTCTGGAATGTGTGCACAGCAGAGCTCATCCATGAGCAGCTATGCACACATTACAGGAGAACTACAAGATCACGCGGGATTAAAGAGGTGAAAACAACATGTTGCATTGTCTTTCCGTGCTTGCTTTGTTGTTCGTTTGGTGACAGCTTTGATGTAATGTTGATAAAAATATGATCGTGAGTCTGTATTTTGTGTTTTATTTTGAAATTGACTGTACGCGCTGTGCATTTCTTTGTCTGACTTCCTGTCCAGGTTGTTCTATTCTGTCCAGTTTGACGCATGCTTACAGCGTGCAACGAAGCAGCGCGTAGTGGTACAGCTGGCATGTTCCAGAGACGGACTGCTGCGCTCGTTGTGGAAAAACGTGGAAGCAAATGGCAGCGTAATGAGCGGCACTGACGAAGTATGAGGAAATTGGCAGTAAGTGTTGAAGTATTCACTTAATCCAATTATTGACAAAAACAAACTTATTTATATATTTTTTTTAAAGTGATATCAGCCTGTAATTAATTTTCTTGATTTTGCGCATGCTTGGAAAGTTTAGATAAGACAAAAGGAATGTCTTTCCACAATAAGTGAAAGCCTCTGTCGGTTCTGGACTCTTACAAGATGCATGGTTTGACTACATGATGAATTTGTGTCTCAAACTGGAGCAGCATTTTACAGGATGACAATGTCTCTTTTCACTTAGGGAATTGAAAAGCATGACGGAGATGTTACAGAGTCTCATCAACAAGCCGAAATAACGCCGGATGAATGGGAGGCGATTCTGAAGAGACATTAGAGATGATGGAGTGCCAACATGATTGCTCACTATCATTTTGTGTGTTCATGCAACCTTTGGTTTTACCCTTGGAGAAATAAATGGGCCCATTGGACACCAGAAGACAAGGGGAAAGGATGCTATAGATGACACTTGTTTGACAGTGTTATCAATCTACCATCTTCAGTAATGTCTTGATTATAACCTGAAGACTGATAATTCCCTATTAAAAATATGAAATACTAAATTGAATTGTCCAGTTTTGACTCACAATGAAAAATACTTAGTGCTAGTGCTTGCACATGCAAGTGAAATGTACAATTATGATCATTATGGTGTTGACACAAATTGATTTTCTGTCTATCTCTGAATCCCTTCTCTGTGATAAGTTCAATCAAAAAAACAGTCCCTTTGCTATAAACTTTTTTTTTCTCTTGTATTAGCTTCACTTTCTACCCCTGTGTCACTATTGCTTCCTGTCTCCTTTCCCATCTGTCCCCTCTATCTTCATCTCTTATTTCCTGCCAAGTGTTAAGCCATGGGAATCAATGAGGTCTTCTCAAATCTAACTTGTGTAGCAGATGCCAGCCACACCGACTATTTGATAAGCACTTTGGTTTCCAGCTAAGGTGCTTTCATCAAAAACCTCAGGGGGAGTAAATTCAATTTCCATTTGTAAAGTATTTCAGGTGTTTTGCTATAAACAGGCCCAGGTGCCAGGGTGATGTAAGGGCCCTCTCTGCATGTATCACATTTATGATGATTGTCTGTTTGGTTTATGCTCACTCCATGAAATTTAACAACACATATTTGAACCCTTGACGCAAAGGTGAGGAATAGTGCAAGAGCCATGCATGTACTTTATAATTTACTTTCTTTGCATTCCCAAAAAAAAACTATAACATGTCTTCACAGCCCTTATACATGTAGATGTCATGTTACCTGATGTCTAGTTGGCAATTCCTACTACTGAGTCATTTAACCAAAAAAGAACCAACAAAATCAAATTACTTTCATTCGGAACTCTGGTTTGGTGCCTTGCTCAAGGACATCTCGGTAGAAGGGATCTGGTACCTCTCCAGCTACCTGAACAATTTTCAGATTTGATCCTCGCCTGGGCTTGAACCTGCGACCCACCAGTTCCCAACCCAAGTCCCTACAGACTGAGCTTCTGCCACCCACTGGGCTACTACCACCCCATATTACGCTGGAATTTTAACCAGTTTAGACACATAACAATGTTGTCTAAACTGATAGAATGTCACATAATTAAGGTAGTGTAAAGCCTTCATTTCCAATAAATAGTAGGCAGAAAACCCAGAATGATAATTCCTACATTTCCTCTTGTCACTTTATTTTCTAACAGCATTGACACTTCTAAAACATCTCTTCACAATGTGGGTTGTTTTACTTAAATTGTTCAGCCTTATCACAAAAGTTTTGCGAGAAACAAGCATAAGCCAATAGTCAGGATGGCTAACAACCACAGGCTAGAGACTTTATGAATACTTTTCCCTGCCAGTATCTTGGTATAATGTCTTGGTATTATGAAGTCTTGGTGAGCCAATGTGTGAAGGCATCAGGCAAAAGCATTACAGCTTATGAGTGGGCGGTGCAATGGGGAGGTTCCAGCTTATTGTTGGTTCCCTGCTTTAAACTTTTTACGTCTCACCTCAGTTGACTGTATAACGTTTTCTAAATTCTTTAACATAGTGTAATGATATTAACCTAGAAAACAGTCACCATTATGGGAGACTCCTCCTCCTCCTGCAGGCATTACACAGACACCCCTCTCCACCACCACCTCCTAAACCAAAGTGAGTATTCTGAGTTGTGAGACTGCGTCTGACACTGACAATCCTCCACCTTTAAATATAAGGGCCGAAATGTCCTGAAATTATCCAGCGATGTCAGGAGTTCACTTGTGAAGGGGTTGAGCCATTTCTGTTGCTGGTTCTCCTATCCCCCTTGCCAGTGATTGCTTTAAGAATGCATACAAAAATAAATTAGTAGGGGCCCCTTGAGCGCCTGAAACCTCTTGTGTATGGTGGCTATTTACCTGTGCCTGCTGCTAGAACTTTGACATTTTTTGTCCAAACATAGCTGAGGGAACATCTCCCTGCTGAAGTATTCCAACCGAAAAGCATCAAAGTCAAAGCCCCAGGTACTTAAAACATGCTGGAGTAATTTTCATAAACATTATACAGTCTTCTAATAATTGTACACCGCCCTTAACAGGGTACATAATACTTTTTGGTCATCTTCAGAATTCAAGCCAAAGGAAAGAGACAATATAAACTCGTGTTAGGGTTTTATCTAATCAACTCTGGTTATATTCTTTAATAATTATATTGAATTATTATTAAGATAAATAACATTATGATGTTATTAAAGATAATAATACTATGTTTAATCAACTCGGGGGCACCACCCTGAAATCAGGGAATTATAACCAAAATATCACTAAAATCAGTCTCAAATTAGTTACTTAATTAATAATATTATTAATAATTAATAACTGTATTTAATAAATTGAAGGCGTGAAATCTGTACACAAAGCCCTCGCACCCAGCTTATATCACAATGCAAATACACCAGTGTGAGGTGAGGTGTAAAAGTGTAGTTGTGTGTGTGTGTGAGAGAGAGAGAGAGAGAGAGAGAGAGACTCTTAGGAGGAGGGTAGCAAGATTCAGATCTTCGACCAGAGCACTGCTCTGTGGTCTTCTGGTTACAGGAGCCTAGTTCTTTGTGTCCTTGTGGATTCAGGGATCAGTGGGCTTCCTTCAGCGCTCCTGTCCAGTTGCATTCAATGACGTCTTACGAAAAATCTAAGGAAAGAAACTCTTCTTTTTGCTTGAACCTGATAGCATCTGATTGCGCCCAAAACTCCTAAAAAATATGCCGTGGAACCTATGTAAGCCAAGAGGAGGAAGATTGCCTCCTCGGATGCTGGAGTCCATCTTGTTGGAGAGTGTGTCCTCCTACCACACTTGAAGAGAAAGACAGTGAGTGGAGTGATTGCTTCTAAGGATTGGAACTGCTGGGGGTTTTGAAAATATGTATTAACATTAAAAAGGTTGATTTGAATATCATCCTATACCTGGTAATACCATTATTTCATTATCACATAAAATGTTTCAATTTGGCATTTAAGTGTTTGTGCATTATGCACATGGGTTTGCTACTATATCTCATAATTAGCATAGACTATCCTGTAGTCACCAGAGAGAGGAATTTGTGTCAGAGCATGTGTGTGTATATGATTTTACACACTAGCATTGGAGTCATCTTCCCCACTGAGCTTCAGTAGATAGTAGGCCAACAGTCTGTTTGGTCCTCCAATTTGACATCCACTAGTGCCTGCGGATAGCCAGAGCTAAACGCCTTGTGCATGTTGAGCCAGAGGCAGAAAATAAATAGATCATAAATAATCAAACATCCCCACATCATAGACATATTTGCCACATAATTGATGTGCGGGATGTTTCTACAGTCAGTCTGTTCTTTATATACATATCCATTTTTCTCTCTTTGTTTGCACAAGGCTGTTAAACAGAGAGAGAAAGTTTATTGATTTACTAGAGGCAGTCGTTGAGAGGAGGCCATTATAAATCTGTGAAGATCTTGGCGAAAGATGGAGACAAGCACAAGGCTTCATCTGTGAAGGAAAGAAGGAGCTTCAAAGATTTGTGTTTTCCCTCCAAATAGTACTTATTCCAATGAATCCAAACACACTGAGTTAATATAAAATCCAAGTTATTTGAGTTTTTTAAATCGCTGCTACGATCCTCTCATCGAAATAAATGATGAGAACAATCTATTAACTTTTCTTTTGTTGCCTTTGTTGCATAATATCCACCTCAAAATCTTGAATTTTAGTCAAGTTGGATATATTTTTTTTGTGCAGTTTCTTTTGATGCCAGGATACCAGAATCATTGTGCTTTTCAAGGTAATGAAAAATTAAGTGCTGAAAAACATTCAACATGCAGAGTATCTATCGGTTTTATGAACTAATTTCTCAATGTGTATTCATCCTCAGTGTATGACTAACAATTATGGGAAGTCTTTATACTACCTACACTGCTACAATAGATTCATTTACACTGTATTTCTGAACATTCTGCTTGAAAATGACTGTGAATCTCCCCTTAGTAATCTAAATGTCTGCCTCCCCTCCCCCTGACCTCACAGCTCCCTCTGAGCTCACCTACTACTACAACCGCACTCTATCCTCCTGCCTTGACCAGCTCACACCAATTAAAACCAAAACAATCTCCTCCACCCACTCTGCTCCCTGGTTCACGCCAGACCTCCATCACATGAAAATCTGTGCCCGTCAACTGGAAAGACCACGCAACAAAACCGGACTCACTGTACACGCCCAAGCCTACAAAGACCACCTCCAACAATACAAAGATGCCCTCTCCCACGCCCGATCCACCTACTACTCTCATCTCATACAGTCTGGCTCCAGAAGCCCCAAAGCATTATTCTCCACAATTAACAAACTCCTCAACCCTCCGGACAACGGTTCCCAATCCTTCACAGCAGACAAATGCACCTCCTTCCTGTCATTCTTCCAAACAAAAATAGACACCATTTACAACAACCTGGCACCTCTTTTACCTGTCCCGCCTTCTTTCCCTTTCCCCACCTTAACCTCTCAGCAACTGTCCTAGTTCTCCCCTGTCTCTCCTGCAGAGCTCTCTGACCTCATCACTGGAATGAAAACCTCCACCTGCCTTCTGGACCCCATCCCCACCAGTCTTGTCAAGGCCTGTCTTCCCACCCTCATCATCTCAACAGTTAACTCCCCCCTTTCCACTGGCGCCGTTCCACTATCCCTAAAAACTTGCTGCTGTCACCCCCATTTTAAAAAAACCTGGACTCAATCCTGACATCCCAAACAACTCTGCTTCTCAACTCAAAATCCACCTCTCTGCCAATGACCTTTATGAATCATTCCAATCTGGTTTCCGTTCCCACCGCAGCACCGAAACAGCTCTCCTCAAGTTCACCAACGACCTTCTCCTCTCCTCTGATGCCGTAAACCTCAACATCCTCATTCTACTGGACCTAAGCGCAGCATTTGACACCATCAACCATTCCATTATTCTCTCCCGCCTTGAAACCACTTTCAACATCACCGGCACTGCTCTCTACTGGTTCAAATCATACCTCTCTGACAGACATCAGTTCATCAGCATAAACCACTGCAAATCCCCCACTGCTCCTCTCTCCCAAGGTGTTCCCCAAGGTTCAATACTAGGTCCCCTCCTCTTCATCATGTATATGCTCCCTCTTGATCACATCATCTGTTGCCATGGACTCCAGTTTCACTGCTTTGCCGACGACATCCAGCTCCACATCGCCACCCAAGACATCACTCCTGCCACTCACTCAATCATCACTGACTGCATCACAGAAATAAAATCCTGGCTCCAAACCAACTTTCTCAAACTCAACTGCGACAAATCAGAAGTCATTATCATCGGCCCCAAATCCATTATCAAACTAACAACTTCTCCCTCACCATCGATGGCTCCTCAGTGCTCCCTTCCCCCCACATCTGTAACCTTGGTGTCATCTTCGACCAAACCCTTTCCTTCGACAAACACATCAAACAAATCACCAAAACAATCTTTTTCCACCTCAGAAATATCGCCCGCCTCTGCCCATCCCTCTCATTTTCAGCTGCTGAGACCCTCACCCACGCATTCATCACGGTTCACCATCCAAAACACTCAAGAAACTTCAATACATTCAGAACTCCGCTGCTCGTCTCACACTCCCGGACCCGAGATCACATCACCCCCGTCCTTCATGACCTCCACTGGCTTCCCATCCCCCAGCGTATCCAGTTCAAACTCCTCATCCGGTGCGCACGGAGTAGTGCGCAGAGCAAAAGGGGAGAGCGCACGTTGCTTGGTGACCGCAAACAATAGTCAGGAAAGTAGCATCTGCCACAGCACTATGTAGGCCTATGTGTCCACTATTGAGACAAAAGCCCTGACTTTTCTTCTGCTGCAGAGGGGGAGACGAGCAGCAAAGAAAAAGAGGACGTGTGTTCATGAAATCATCAGACGTGCAGCACCCACCGCATCGCATCTGAAAGGCCCTTAACACTGTCATTCTTTTGGTTTGATAAGGGGAAGCCATTTACTGTTATTAATGAAAGGGACATGCCTGACTGTGATATCTTACGACACCAGGCCTCTCAGAGAAAAGTAAACACAAGAGTGAGGTTGGATATTAAAGTGATCTAATGGTGAAATTCAAATAGCTTTTAAAGTGGTCTTGGTCTGTTTACTGCTAAATTGTATTAGTGGTTCAATACCAACCACAGTTTAAATACACATCAGGCCTCAAGGAAGTCATATTTAAACGGTGTCTTTCTTATGCAAGCCTTCTAATGAATTTTAAAAACAGCATAAGCAAACCAAACCACAGGGGAGGTTAAGTAAAAGTAAATGTGAATACACATTATTGTCAATCTTTGTACACTTTGTGATGCAGAGCATTCACTAACTAGCTGAACAGAGGATTTATTTCACCGTTACAATGTATTATTTTCAACTCCACTGGCAGCCACTCAGCCTCTGATATTTCCAGGCTGCTTTTGATATTAATCTGACAGACTCTTAAATTTACTTATGATGATTATTCATTCGGCACCACTTCAAGAACTACCCAATCTGCCAAAATGCCAAAGCCACGAAAAAGAGATCCTAAAATCTATCCCTCCATACATTTAGAAGACCTTGCTGCTTTAAATGTTATGAATTCAATGATTCAGTCCAATCTTAGTATTGCATTTCGCTGTCCCCTTTGATTGAACATCAGCCTGCATCAGTTGGCGACCTAAATCCCACTGTAACACACGCCTGCATGAGCATAAACCCCCAAGAACCCTTTTCATATCAACCTCCCTCTCTTCTGCATCCAAGACATGCAGAATCCTCCCATGTGATATCTGACTGGGGACTGAGCAGCACACCAAAGACAGTCATTTGCATATCCAGCATCTCCTGTTTACATGGCTCTCATTTATCATCAAAGACAACTATATGGATAGGCCTTCCAGTGGGCGAGAAATATTAATCAAGCGCAGATGCAACACGAAACCGAAGAAATCACATGCCAGAGGCCAACATCTTCTTGTCTGTGTGGTGAAAGCCCATGTCTTTGGTAAATATTGCATACAGATAAAAGTGTTGGAGTAAGCAGAAAAGGCAACGGGAGGCAGCGAAGTTTGCAGAAAGCAGGTTTCTTGGACTCAGCATTTTGGCCTCGCATGATGTGCGGGATTATACAGGGCAGCACTGCTTTCAAGGGATGCAGTTCAATGTTTGCAAGAGGCAATTTTGGTTTTCATTTAATAGCACATGGCACTGATAACGCAACACTAAAGATGAAAAAAACATGTAGTGTGGTAGACCTGTAGCAGTATACATGCTCCATCAGTGAAGCTCTGCACAGCCTGTGTGTGGCAGCCTTTGACTTCTAATATAAATGAGAAATAGAAAAGAAACTGTAAAAGTGGTTTTACAGTAGGTGCAATATGGGCTGCAATGTACTCACATCTCTCGGTCTCAACGGAAACATTAAATGGTCTGTGAGGGAATATCCAGCAGAAGGGGCCTCACAGTGTACAGATCCATCCTTCATGAGGGCTTACGGTTCATGGTGGCAAGTTCACAAGGATGTTACAGAACAACACACTAAATCTGCTGCCCAGGAAAACACTACTCCACTGATCTCTATGGGTTATGAGGATAAACTCTGCTTCACCCAGTGTCGCAGGTTGGTGTTTTTATCAGTATTTCTGCTTCGTGCCACATTAGCACTTGACTTGCACTAAAGAAATGGACCAAAACATTTCCCTGCAATTAGTGACAGTTCAGAGTCAATTAATCTGACTGTTCATTTTTTCTTTTCTTTTCATTTTTTTTTTTTTTCATTTTCATTTTTTTTAGCTCTGAATTGTTTAATTCTAATAAAAAAACAGAGGCATAAATCTGTGAAACTATATTTGTAAAAAAAAAAAAGATGAAGGTAAACAGTTGTTTTTTTGTTTGTTTGTTTTTTCTGATAAAAATAATGTAACGAAATGTGCCGATCAATTTTCTTTCTGACTTTCAATCAATTAATCAGCTCATAATTAATCTTAACACGTCTAACATGTCGTTAGATAAAAAAAACGAAATTAAGAAATACAATCACATCCTTCCCTTTTTCAAAAGAAAATAGTGTAGAGGTTCAGAATAAAACATTGAACTCCCTTGAACAATGGCACACACACACATACACACACACGCAGCCATGGTAACACCTGCACAAACAGTCGTATGTACACAGACACACACATACATACGCTGTGAATAAACCACAGTCTTCACACGCACACACTGACACCATGACACATCTGCACATATACACACTCTTTTCACGCTTTACCTCACTCCTTTTATAACTGATGTAAACAGCAAACACACACACAGAAACACACACACACACACACACACACACACACACACACACACACCGGGGCACAGCCCACGTCACCAGCTACAGCTCTCCTGACACCCACCATCGGATTGTTGTGTTATTCACATGCTGTCCCCTGTGTGAGCAGCTCTGATGGGGGAGTGAGAAACGAGAACAAAGACAAAACACAGTGTTCAGAGGTAGGAGAGTTTCATCCCACAGTAAAAAGGTGTCCAGTAACAACGCCTCAGCTTTGTCCTCAAGGACTCACGCATGGATATAACTCTAGCTTAATTGCCTTCATATCCATGCAGTGATGTGTCATTTATCCGTCAGTAAGTATTACCATGGCAAGGTCAGTGATGGAGAACACAGACCATCTAATAGATGTACAAATGAACTTACTGAGAGTCACTTCTACAAGTGTTTCAGGCTTCAGAGATGCACTTTATTGGCTGTAACACTGTTTAATGTTTATTTAAGGTTCAGTTATATATTTACACGATAAAGACTTTAAAAACTGTAAGGTGGTATGTGTGATGTTCACAGACGTTGAATATATGTTATAATTCACAGCTTACTTTAATTGGAAAGCGGATAAACCCTCTTCATAAAGCTGTTGCATGGCAACTCAAACCATAAAGTTTGAGTTGTACGTACAATGAGGGAAGGTCAGGGGGAAAATAAATAAATAAAAAAGATGCAAAAAAAGAGGATACTTAAGAAATGTGTGTTCTGCCCTGGAATATTTTATATGCAAGATGCAAAAATGCAATTTATTTTCCCACTCTAAACTGTAACTAAGTATACAGACCTTATTGTATTGTTGACTTACACAACTGCCTATCACTGGAAATAGTGTTAAATGTGTAAAACATTTGGAGACATTATGTTACCTGATTGGAACGTGGTTTGGAAGATCATTGCATAAAATAGGTTAATGATGATTAACAGTGTCGAGGTGTTGAAATCGTTTGTGAAACACCCACTGTAGCGTTGTAGCAAGGTTCTCTAACATCTTTCTCCACAAGGTAAATACAGCTCCAATGGCCATGCGATCCTTTCTGTAATCATGCATCCTAGCATGCACAGAGCATCGCAAGTAATCCCCCAAACCCCAAAACAGAGCCAAACCATATGTCAAGTTAGAATGTGTTCAGCCATCCTAATTGCTGCACAGTCAGGATTAGCCATGCTTCCAAAGTGAATTGTGCTGCTTCTGAGCGTTTAGCGTTTCTGCAAGAGAAGGAATCAGGTTTCCTTGGCAGACATGTAGCATTCCCTCTAATGTTCGTCAACAACCCCCACAGATGTATAAGTAGCCATGATACTGCTCCTGTATCCTGGAGCATACAAAGTATTCCGCCTGTAGAGATAAGACCACATGTATGGCGCAGGCTTCCACTGCTTCCTGGATATCATAGATCATCAGTGGCTTAAATGTGGATCACCCAGGATTGTTGCCCGTTTAATTTGAAGCAAAAAGCCGATAAACCCAAGTTTATAAACCAAAATGTTCTATCATCCGTATTAAATCTTTCTGAGCAGAGTTTGAACAAAAACCTGAAAAACCAAGTTTTTTTGTGCTTCTGTCTTTATTATCTAGAAATCAAAAAGGAAAGAAAAATGTAACCTTTAAGTTGAATAGCTCATTAATTGTATCCAAACGACACAGCTTTCACTATCTTAAAACTAATGCCCTTTCTCGATTAATATTTTTGCAAAAGTTCCGTAACTAAGCTCAGCTGTCACCCCCTCTTTGTTCATTCATATGGATTCCATGACATGATGTTAGTGTCCCGGTCTGTAAATTTATATTGCATTTCGGTGTTGCAGAAGCACGGCACAGCGGGAGCTCCACATAGACACACAGTTAGACATGCACACTCACCCAGTGCTGCTTTCCCCTTCTGGCTCTGCTGAAACCGTCTCGCCCTCTGTAACCACTCTGTTATTACCTCCAAAGATGGTACAGAGAATAGATGGTACAGAGAAGGGATCACTTGGTCCCCTCATTGCACCTCTTCATCGCTGAGATTGAAGGTAAAATATCACAGCGGCGGGAAATATCGTGGCTTGGAACAACACTCTGAATATGGCTAGAGACAGTTAGCCCTTCAAATAAACTTTAATCACTTTGCTGTCATAGACAAGTCTCTGTCTTTTGTCTGATTTCACACGCACACGCACACATACACACACACGCACACATACACACACACACACACACACACACACACACACACACACACACAGACACACAAAGATTGGTTCAGGTAAAACATGTAGAGATTGAATCATAAAGAGAACCCCTCTTCCAAACTTATGCAACAGTTTTGTCAAAACCTAGAAAGGTCTTCAGTAAGTCTCTTCGCTAATCTGCCTTCTATGATACCAAAGGAAGCTCGGCGCCCTCAGTTAAGCCTCTCAGGCAACACTTCCTCTCAGGCTGTCTGGTTCCCCAGCAAGCTCACAGCATGAGACTAAGTGCAGTCTGAGAGTCTTGATATAGGCCCAAAAAGTCTCTCTAATGCATGTCCTGCTGTAGCCACAAAGACCCAAAAGGCATCAAATATGGCACCTGGGGTGATAAAAATGCTATTGTAAAAACCTTTTGCACAGTGCGTTAACTTAAAAAAAAACAACAACAACATATTGAGAGGCAGAAAAGGTACAGTAACGAAGAACAGCTCCGAGTCCTGAATGGCCACCTTTTCATATCTGCCGGTTGATTAACAGGTCTGTTGTTACCCTCTGACAACAGCTTACTCTTATGTAAGAAACATTACCTGTCTGAATGAGACTGGTGACTTATTAGTCTGAGATACAAATTGGGGTCTGTATCCTCCAACAGGCTCAGTTGCAATGTGACATTATGCATTCAGACCCCCTGGAAACCCATACTAGAGATGAAGTGGACAGGAACACACCGCTTTCCAGGGTTTGAAGTGGCTCTCGGTTACGAGTGCCACTTCATTCCCCTGACGAGCCTTCTTGAGGCTGTATGCAGACTGTGATGCCAGATCCAATGGTGGGTTTGGATTGAAGTAGATGCATGAATGTATTATACAATGAATTAGGTAGTCGGAACGTGGCTGCACATTCAGTCCTGTCAAATATTTTAACTTGAATCCTATACCATATCATTTATCTTGTTTCCTAACGTATGTGAACGAGTATCTTTCTCTCATTAAGCCTAGTTTAGGAACATGTTAGTGAACAGTTTTTACGTAATGAAAATTATTCACTCAGGGAAACAAAAGAAGATTATGCCACACATTTAGCATTTAACTCCCTTAATTCTTAAAAAGCTCAACATCTCTGCTCCTAAACTAGACATATATATATTTTATTCCATGCTTTAAACTTCCTTGTCAGAGTTGACATCCACATTACACAATGCACAGCTCAACTGCTGTCAGTTCCGTCCACAGGTTAGAGTTATGCTCATGTTATGCTAATAGCGGCTAATATAGCCTGGAGCTGCTAGCCTCGAGCATGGATGAGGAGCAGGCTACAGGGATCAGCTAAGCTCCCATCTTATCTGGTAAGCTCTAACTTCATATCCCCAGATTTCTTTGTTTGCAAACTCAGCTGCAGCACTCATTATTCATCAGGTTCCTTACAGCTGTCTTTGGAACCGCACAAAGGATTAATACAACCTTCTTTTTTTTCCAGGCAGATGTACTTCCCAAAACCTATGAAAAGACTGTAAAGTGTAAAATTGGTTCAGTTCCCTTTAATAAAGCTGCAGCAATGATACATAGACGTTGGCTTAGTTAAAAAAAGTCCTTTCACGTCATTATTTTGAATTTCCAACCACAGAAATAGCTCCGGTCTGAAAACATAACATTACACATTCTTATTTCCACCGGCTCTATGTCTCTGCAGGCACACAGGTTGTCCTGATGTTTGCCAGAAGGCAGCAAAATCAAAGCATGGACATGTCTTTCTTTATTTGTTTTAAGATTAGTATTAAGCTTCTGTCATTTGTTCCTGTCTGGATTACAGATTGGCTTTAACAAATCATCATTGATTTCTAAATAAAAGGGACTGAGTATAAGCATGAAATCACATCCATTTCACTCGTTGTTTTTTTTTGACCCAGTTCTTGAAAATCACATGATACTCCAGGTTGGAATAACCTAAACTGCTGTGAGACCCATTCATTATTCATACTTTCCTTCCAATGCCTTATGGAAAAATCAGTCAAACAAAAGAGAGAACGACTGAACTGTGGAGACTGTCTTTCAAGACATTGTTTCTTTTTCACCTCAGATGAACTTCATCCTTTGGCCTGAGTACTTTGATAGATTATACAGAGTTTCAGTCTGACCCGGTGGTCTGCTTGGGAAGATGTTCTGTGACAAAACTCTGTCTTTTATGAAGTTCTGGATGTTCGTGTTCAGTGTGACCTACAACAAAAGCAGGGATGTCTCTTCTGGGTGACAACTCTCAGGGGAAAAGAAGGAAAGAAACACTTTAAAAAAAAAAAAGAGACCATGACAGACACACTGACAGGAAACGAGAGAAAGGGTTTGATTTCTCAGTATGAGACACATTGTGTGTAATGTGTCTGTGAGAGAGGCCTCAGAGACAGGAGATCAGTCAAACAGAAAATGAGAAGGGTGGATTCCATAAACAAGAATCAGACTTATTGGCTAGGCTTGAAAAATGTGCTTTATTTGAGACAAAACACTGAGCGTTGAAGGGAGAGGACAGGTAAACAGAACGGTTACTCATCCCCCATGTTGACAGTGAGATGTTGCGTCAACAGGGAACTCATTTTCTCTTTAAAAAAAAAAAAAAAAAAAAAAACGCTTTAGCTGCAGAACGCCCATCGGTGGCTCCCTGATGTGCAACGAATAATGTTTTTCACCGGACCTACAGTTTTTTCCCCATTAACAATTTTGATTTCAAGTTACCATTCCAATTATTTAAGCGCACATGTACTTGTAAAAAAGAATCATTGGAGTGCATTTCTCTGCATACATACACTTAATGATTAACTGCATCAGGTTGTTCTGTGCTGCATTCAACAGGAAATAGAAAACCTTTAATATTGCTCTTCCGATATACCCTATAATGACTTTTATGACACTATGCAAAGGCTATAACTCTTCCTTTCAAGTGTCATCATTATGCACTTAAAAACACACACCAAGTCCAACACCAAAATCAAAAAAATATATCCAAAAAGCTAGTTGACTCACAGTCGAATCCTAACTGAGGAAAATAGTAAGAAAAAAATAAGTAGACCATTTGAAGTGAAACTCCCCAAAGTCATGTTTTCATGAGCGCTGCCAACAATCCGTGGAAAAACATGGAGAGAGATCCAAACTCTTTGAGGCTGCATAGTTTTGTTCCGTGCTAACTGCGGTTTGTCTCAGGTCAGTGATTCTCTTTGTCTTGGCCACTCTGAAGTGCCTCTCAATACTGTTTATGTCTTGTTTTTATTTCTTCAGTTTTTTTTTTTCTAGTTCAGCTGAATGAGGTCAACTATTCCTCCAGCTCGACCTTAAAAGAGACAAAATAAGCAAATAATGATGCAAAGCGGAATCCAGTAACACTATCATTAGTTGTCCTGATAACACAGTACATTTTTACATTTCAATTTGGTTTTGAATTTGAACTTAGCTGATTGTTGTTTTAGTATTTTTACCACCACATACGTAGGTTTAGGCTGTGAGGTCCAAAAGCAAGGAGGAGGAGCACTCTCCAGTCTTTTGCATCTCTGATCCATCATAGGTTAGTCTCTCATTTTAGTATGAAACAGAGGATTAAAAAAAAAGAAATGCTTGATCAAGGGCAGCATAGTGGTGCAGTGAGAAGGTTCCCGGTGTTTGAATGTTCTCCCCTTGCATGCGTGGGTTTTCTCCGGTTACTCCAGCTTCCTCCCACAGTCCAAAGACATGCTTATTAGGTGAATTGGTGACTCTAAAATTTTCCGTAGGTGTCAATGTGATTGTGGCTGGTTGTCTATCTTTATATACTGTATGTCAGCCCTGTGAATGACTGACAAACAGTCCATGGTGTACCCTGCCTCTCGGCAAATTACAGCTGGGAACGGTATAGGTAGTGGATGGTGGAAGCTTGATCAAATAGTTCCCTTTCTTTTCCAAAATCCTTTGGCTGTGCTTGATATTGAAGAGTTATAACGTTCAGCTTGTAAAGTGTTTTTGTGGTTCCTGATATTTTTTAGATGAGGGGCAAAAACTGTGTTGCAGTGAAAAAAAGAAAACTGAACCAGTCAAACCAAACAACGCTAAAGCTGGAGAAAGCACTTAGCAATGATGCTCCAATTTCAGTTTGTTTATTTGCAGGTTTTCCATTTCATTTGGCACTTGGAGAGCTCCTTAATATGGAATATTCCAAGTATAACTGTGTTAATTATCCAGGCTCTGATTTGATAGACACTCTCTTGCCAAAGTACCGCCGTCAGATTCTGATCAAAGCACCTTGTTTGTGCTCCTGTTCAGTTGTTGACCCAGAAATGACATGTGAAAAGATTCACTGCTTGTGCACTGTCTGTGAGCGTTTGTAGGAGTGTGTGCGCCTGCCTCAACAGCCTTCTGGATAGAAAACTGTTTTTTTCTCATCTGATAAAATATGTAAATGAGTGTAAATGTAAACCATGTGGCGGAGAGCTGTAGCCCACACGTGTGTACTTAATGGTACTTTAGATGCAGAACAAAACTCCTAATATGCATTTGTCGGTTTATCTCATATACATGGTTAATGTATCCATGGAGACCCTCTTTACTGTTTGTGGGTGGTGGTAGTGGGGACCTTTTAGCCATTCACATTCTGCTCTCCTTGTCTTGGCCGGCTTTGATCTATACTTAATGTGTTTGGCCTTGCTTATAATCATTCGGGGTCACAGACATTAAATATACCAGCTGTTTGTAAGAAAAGCCTCTGTGCAGGTTTTGTTAAGTCTTAAGTCAGTTGAAATAGAAAACGGCTTAACTCATCCATTGTATAAGACAGGTGCGTATAGGAGAGCAATGTCTCTATCAAAAACGTAAAGGTAAACTTCTCCAGTCTAACTTTCAAACAAACATCTACTGGCGACATTTCAGTCATAGACCTTCTGGGAAAACAGTTTAAAAAATAGGCATGACAACTTAAATAGAAAGTGGCTACAAGCCTGCAACCAATCGCCATTATGACGTCAGCTCTGCATCCAAATTCATGCAAAAATAATTGTGTTATATTCTAACTTAGCCTTAAAAAAGGCCAAAGTCTTCATACTGACTAGGCTAAGTGGATTTCATATCGCCAGCTTCACTGTACCAGCAGCGTGCTAATTACCCAGCTGCATTCTCCGTTCCCACAGCTGTTTTTCCACATCTCTAAGGGGGTAGGGGCTGGGTTTTACAGACAGCGCTGCGCAAAAATGGCTCATGTATTGGAATGCAAAAATGTCAAGTGTACTGCTTTGTTAAGAGAGGGAAAGGCAAATTGAAAATCCTTCTTCCCTTGCAGAGAGTTTTTCACCGGCTGACTCAGGAGCAGCCAAGACAATCCATTGCATAACCTCTGAATAATTTACATATTCCGGTGTGGGTGCATAAACATCACGGTTGTGTGCCTTTCTGAGTGAGAATGGACACAGACATTCCCCTACAGTGATCATATTACAGTGTTCAGCCTCGGCCCATGTGACAGGGGAAGAATCTATGGAGTAAAGGGGGACGATATGTGCATGCAGGGTCGATATATTGATCCTGAAAGCGGAGACCAGTGGTACTGTCATGTCAGTAGACCTATGCTTAACATATTGATCACTTAATAGTTTTTGCCAAAGCACTCATTGAACATGCAGGGATTAATCCTTAACAAACCTCCAAACTGTTGCTATGAATGAACCTGCAGTGCGCTAAATGTCAGAGTTGCCTTTTTCCTTTCAACCAAAAGTACTTTATAGTTTAATGCTGAAACTGAAAGGTAAACTGTTGGGTTACATACTGTAACCTACCATGAAAAGGCAGCAAGTTTTCAAGGATGCTGGTCTCCATGGGCACTTGTCGCTATCAATACAAGTTAAAGGACTGTCCCTGTAGCATACTAATACAAGGCCATTTGATTGTCTAACATACCCATATGTTTGTTTTCAATCATAGACAAGGTCCTTAGTTTGAAATGCAGATCAAGAGGGAACATGCCTGTGTTGTTCTCTTCTCCATTCTTTCTGTTTTGTTGTTATAGCTTATTGTCATTACAGCTTTACTTCAATGTCATTGACCTTTTATACATGCTCCTTGCATAGTCATCTGATAATATATTTGTCAGTGTACACTAGTCAATACGTTGCAACTGAATGGAACAAACTCCCTCTTGTGAATAACAATTGAATTAATATAACAGCAGAAGTGACATTTAGTAATGTGTGACATTTTCTGTATTTACAGATTGTCGACAACTCTCTCAAGATATTCAATGATCAGGGAAAGCAAGAGTCACAGAAGTCGCACATGTTCGTGAGTAAACACTGCTGAAGTGTTATTTACTCTATCTGAAAATGGAGGTTTGATGTAAAGTGTCACCTCGTGCTTCTGTCTTTCATCACCTCATTTTTCACCCACAAACGGCATGAGCTCAGGAGTACCATGTATCATCATCATCAGCTCCAAGCCAGGGCTGTAGGGGCGAAAAGCAGCTTAAAGAGTCTCTGAGGTACAGACACATTTACTCATACTCCGAGTCAAAAGTTTAAATATTATTCGGAATGAATGACGGAACTTCCGTGCAATCCAAAATCGTTTCCTAATTATGGCTGGAAAGGATGGCTGGTCAACCACAGGGCATTACCTCCAAACAGAGTGTGTTTTGAAATCAAAGTGCATCTTTGAAACCACTGATAAACATTTGAAAAAATGATGAAGCACTTTAAAATTAGTAGCAGAAAATCTGAACTATTTGGAATAATTGAAGTCAGAACTGAAGTGAGCACTCAAAAGAAATAGACATTTAGGCTAAATGGGAAAGTGTTGTTTGGAAAACATTTATTCATTCTATAACCAATAGTTGGAGGACATTTTGTTGTTCTTCTTTTAGAAAGTTAAGATTGTGGGTACTGTGTGCTGTATTTCAGAAGTGAATGTCGCCACCATGAAGTCACTCAAGTTCAGCTTTATTGCCATTCATGTAGTTTTCCAGTGTCAGAAACAGTATTTGGCATGTTGCAAAAAATGAGTAACTGGTAACTAGTTAGTTACTAGTTCCTCAAAATGTAACTGAGTTACTAACAGAGTTACTGCATTATAAAAGTAACTAGGTACTTGGGAAAGTAACTTGAGCATTTGCTTTACTTTGTGTTTGATTGTAACTGTCAAACAGTTGTCCAGCGCACCTGTACAAGTTGCTTCCTGCTGCCGGTCGCCTCGACTGTAATGTCCACTATTTACTCTTCTTCCTCGTGTCTCGTGATAATTGTAGTCCCTCACGACTTCCCCCAGACCTTTTTCATGACGTAATCATCAAAATCTTAAATCCAGAATATCAAACATGTTTGAAAAATAATGGAGTGTCCCAGATGATCTCCTAGCAGATCGGGAATGTTTAGATTGAAACTATATACCACTCACACTGCAAGATCACCTGGGAAGATAATCAGTTCTGTGCAGCTTCGAGGGGGGAATCAGCCCAGTTAATGGAATTTCAATGGGTGAGATATATATATACTCAACTCATCATTAATTGGAAAAGCTTATACATCATCGTTTTTGTTGTACCAGGTCTAACCTGTTTATTTCTTTTGTTTAGATGGGCATTTTAACATTACAGTCTATAAGGATTGACTCACTTGTGGAGCCATGCCTCAAATGACTTTTCCCAGAACACTACAAGCTAGCATGCTAATCTATTTTAACACAAACATTGGAGCTAACCAGACTCTGTACAAAGGGAAATACATTTTTAACAACTTCTCCTAACACACTTTTACACAAAAGATTAAGTTATTTAATCGTAACACACCCTAAAGACTTATAAATGAACACATAACAGATTGATGTTCAGTGTCGGGTCCAGGCAGCTGCTGGTCTTAGCATAGAGAACAATCCAGCACATAACTCTCAATATAATTTTTTTTATATATGGTATAGAGATGTGATTTAACCACTGGAAAAAAACAGGCCAGCTGTTTCAGTCTTTATGTTAAACTAAGTATGCTGGCAATAGTTTCTTATTTAAAATACAGACATAGAGGTTTAGCTTTGAATATTTCTTCTCTAACTAATAACTATTTTCAAAATATTCTAACTTTCCTTTTTATTAATTCATACAGTAATGATATGTCAGCTTATTCTTACCCATCTTTTAATCGAAATGTGACACGGGTAAGAGACTATTCACTTGACAGTTAAATTGGTAAACAATGCTGATCCAAGTCCAAACCTTATTTGCATTATTGAATAATCATTTTATTGCTGTAGATGGAATCCTATAAAAGACAATGTTTTTGGCCATTTAGCCATTATGAAACTTAAAATGGTATAGTTATAAACACACACACACACCTGTACAACAATCAATAAACACACTAATACACATCATTGTGATCCCTGCATGCGGTTTGAATGCAGTCTGATCATATTAGAGACCCTCTGGGTGTACGTAAACACTTTCTATGGTTCCACTGGAACAGCGACCTTGAGTAGCCTCAGTAAATGGTTTTATAAGCAGTTCACTGAAGCATGATGTTTCCTAACCTGAAACTCCATTACTATTATCCCTCACACATTACCACTGATACAATTTATCTTCAGAACAATTGTACCACAGACCAGTCATTCCCCTGATTACTTCTCTTGCTCATAGGCTCAAATATCTTCAAATGAAGGGAGCCACGCATGTGCCATGTCCTTAAGATGTGGACTTTACAGCAAACCTCTGGGAACCTGTACATTAGGAAAATTCAAACAAATCAAAGTTCTTAGTGACTCAAGTTTTCTCCAGATATCTTTGGTGTGTCTAGACTGAGGTTAGTGTTGAGGGCAAACAAGGGCCAGCTGCAGCTCCTTTCTTACTGAAATGCAAACTTCAAACAAGAATTATGATGGCTGCTGACACTGTAAAAAAAAATGCCTTTAGCCACTTTATTCAGAAGGGATACTCATCAGGAATACCATCATGTTTCACTTAATTTTGACAGAGAATTTAACATTTTAACATATTTTTGTATTACTTAAAAGCAGACCACAAAGACCCTAACAAATAAACACACTACTAATATTTGCATTGTATATCACATTATGATAGCTCATACTTCCTGCTTTTGATCATGTTCAGAAGAACTCAAACAATGCCGAGCACAGCAGTACCAAATACCTCAGGATACCAAAGCTGTTGATGTGATCAACATGCGAGCAATGGAACAATTTGATTGAATAAATAGCTGATCAAATCAAAACAAACCAGTCGCCATTAACTCAATTGAATGTGGAATGGATTATTTGCTGAAGATCCCTACAAAACCAGCCCTTTTCAGCAAAGAATCCTTTTAGTGGATATTGAGCTTGTATTCGGCCTGATAGTAAAAAGGTATATGAGGGACAGAGGGGAGGAATGGGTGACAATGTCAATTATTTGGGTTATGGAGGAGGTGGATGGGAAGGACTTCCTCATAGCTCATATTGCAACATTATAAATCCTGCTGTCTCATGCAGGTGAACAGAATATTGATTTTAACACAAGACATATAGTCCTTCCAAGCTGTTTCCCTTTGTTGATATGTGGAAAATGAGCTTCAGAGGTCTTTGGAAAGGAGATAAAACTCTGCACTTAAGAAACCAGTCTTCAGCCTAACTGTGAATGTTTCTTTTACACAATAACTAGTTTTGTATGTTTATCAAATCATGAGTTGATGCAGTTGTGTGTGTCGTGATTGCAGCTTGTGTTTGAGCAGGCTTTGAAGTTCTGTTCTTGTGTAAAGGGGTTGAGTGCCATCGCTATGAATTGCTCTCACGTCCCAAGCCTCTGCCAGTAAAGAAAATAGTTGCTTTACCCTGGAAGTTAACTGTCAAGTCTTAAACTTGCAGGTAAAAGTCTGTCCTAGATCTCAGCAATTATATAACCTAAACAAAATCGGATTGTGTCAAGACTGACGGAGCACCTCTAAAACTAACTTTTGGCACATTTGAGTCCAGAAAATCGTAATAAACAAAGCTGTCTGTAATTACATGCAGCAAACTGCCAAACATGAAATTATAGTCTGTTAAAATAACACCCTGCCAAGTGTTGTTGATTTGGGATCTGAATCTGTGGAATTCATTTAAAAGGAGCCTTGCTGAGTTCCATTGTGATAATTTGATCTTTTGGAACACAATATTGGTATTTTCAGAAATTAAAGTAATGCTTTTTGAAGTAGAAATCATTTTCAGACTCTGTACTGTTAGTGTTCTGACTATCACACTTAAACATATTGGAAGTATACTATGAATAAACGGGTTTGTAAAGGATTACTTGTGATCATTAAATAAGTAATATCAGGCAGTAAAACACAGCAGAGATGTCTGAAAAAGACTCCAATTCTAAATACCTGGCTAATTAAACAATGGTTATAGGAAAGAAGGCTTACAATAGTGTGAGGGCTCATGTCATTCATTCAGGAGAACCTGGTATATATCACTCTATTATGCATTCAGCACAAACTGACAAAAACGCTGTGGAGTGGAACGTCAGCCGAGCGTAGCTGACTACTCAGCAAACCCGGCCAAATATTCTAATTCTCCCGCCGCTGTGTAAATAAGAAATGCAGGTCTGTGGATGTGTGAGGGTTCGGGCGGTATTTCAGGCAACCTCCAGATAGTTTCCTTGGACGTATCTACGGTGGAAACAGATGGGAAGGGGTGCACAGTGGCAGATCATGGTTATGATTATGGTCACAGAGTGGAGGCAAGTTATTGAAAATGTTCCATGTGAGGCGATGTATCATATTTCATTCATTGTGGAGGGCTAAAGAGAAAATCAATGGATGACATTGTAAAAGTATATAAAAGGGAACACTTTTGATGTGGATACAAGACATTGACAGCTGTTTCACTTCTCTTTTAGATTATCTAAAGATGGAAAACCCAATTATTGTACACCAATTCTACAGTTTGTCTGATTAGAATTGACAAAATGTCCAGATAACATTGTATTTCCTCATTATGAACTTCACATTCAAAGCCTAATCTTAATCTTATTTGCCATGCATGTGTAATTCTTGCACCAAGTATACTTGCTGCAGAAAGAATCCAGCAATAAGCAGAATGAGAAAGAGGGAAAGTACAGGCTGTTGCCAGTGCTATCATCGGCGTGGGACTAACAGAGGCGAGGAGAGAGAAATAGAGGAGCCTGCTGGGGGAAACACATAACTCTCTGTGTCCCAATGCTGGGAGAGGAAGGGGGGGGGGAAAAAGAAGACACAATGCAATATTCTCTTTGGAATTAATTCTCTGTCTCTTCTCCAAGAGCATCTAATTTAGTGTTGCTTGCCTTCCTTACCGTCTCAATCTGCCCACTCGCTCTCTCGTTCTCTCCGTCTTTCCCACTTTCTTCATCCATCTCCTTTACTGTCTCATATGAAACCTCCAGCACCACCGCCACCTCATCATCACCACCAGCCTTCTCACCGCGGCCGCCCCTCTCTTTCCCCTACACTCTCTCTCTCTCCTTCTCTCTTTCCCTGCCTCGGGCCTTTGTGAGACTGTCTTTGTGGCGAGTGCAGAGAGAAAGAAGGGAGGCCTTGAAGACGACTGGAGCCGTCTGATTGGGGAGGAGAGCAAAGGAACCTGGAGACATGGGAGATGAGAGAGGGAGCGAGTGGATCTGAAAAAAAAGCCTCTTCTCCTCCCCTGTGAGAGAATGGAGAAAGGAGAGGGGGAAACGCAGACAGGCAAGGAAGAAAAAGAAGCAGTTATCCCCTTATCCTCTGTTTTAAAGAGGTTAACCTCATTAAAATTGTGGTTATGAAAATGCTGAGGGCACAGCAGATAATAAAAGCCTCACTCCAGTGGCACGCTCTCTGTCCAAATTCATAGACTCCTCACCTGTGAAGTTTCAATTTGAGATTATTTCTGCATCCTTAAGGTGCCCTAGCCCTCATGTCCATTTGGATAAAAGGAAACGATCCTCATGCCCTTCAAAGTGCGGATTATTTCTGGAGGACAAATCGTGCGCACTCCAACCACTCTGTAACTTCTGCTGGAAACGAAAACATTGTTTTAGTGGCCGGAATAAAACCAGCAGTAAATGAGTCAAATATGAGAAGGTCACTGTGTTTTCCAGACCGTTGCTCATCCTAAATGGGTCCCCGTGGCCTAAATGAGGAAGGATGTGCGCCGAGGAGGACTCACTGGTCTGAGCTGCAGCCTCTCGACAAGCGGAGGGGGGGAAAACAAGGGCAGATGAGGAGACGGGAGGAGTTTTGAAGGAGGGCTGCTGGCTGTGGAGAAGTTGATACAGTGTGGAGGATTCACAGAATTGAGTTGTAATAGTTCTGTGTGTAGGCAGACAGCAGAGGCTGGGAAGAGGTCAGGAGGTCTGTGCTTAGTGTACGGATTTACCAACAAGCTGCAGAGCTGACCAATCCTCTCTGATCATCTCTGTGTTTGATTTTTTTTTTCTTTCTAAGAATTTTGCTTATAAAAGCTCACATGCCAGTCAAATTGAAAATATGTATTACATCATATGAGGGCACATTTTAATCCAACGCACAACAAAAAGGTAATACGTGTAAAAGAAAAAAAAAACATTAATTAGTTTGATACGCAGGATTAGCATTATTTATCCTCAGTGGATTCTTTTTTTTTATTATAAACACTGCCTAAGACGTTTCAGTGCACGGTTGTTGTTTTCCGATTATTAATCCTCCTTAATGCTAATAACTTTTAAAGAGATCCCATTATCTGCTAGGAATGATCTGCTATGGAGACAGAGCCCGGAGACTCCAGGAAAAAAAAACAGGTGTTGCTGCGATCGTATGAATACAAAGTGGCCTCTCGTTAGGATGATCACAGACTTCACTGTGGGTCCTGCAGATGATTTATAGGTCTTGACCAAGTGCATACAGTTAGAGGTCTCTATCTACATTAAACCATAAGACACTTGGTATCTTTCATGATTCATGGTGAGGAGCTCGGAAACACCTCAAGGTCGCACTGATAACTGCGATGTTGGATGATGACATCAGCTTAGTGTTTGAAACTTGCTGTGCGCTTTCAGTTTCAGGGTCAATATCGCTTACATGTGTCAGGATTAAAACTGAGTTTAGTACCAAACAGGAAACAAGCTGTCTCCTTAAATATGATGAATTCTCCCGAATGACCAATTACTGACCTACAGCGAATGTCTCTTGACAACATAATATCCAGAATTACACAGTCTTGTAAGAGGGGACCTCTGTTCCAACTCCATCTTGAAGAAAAAAATACCCCTATGCGTTTGTTCTGAAATAATGTCCCCGCCATATCTTAATTACAGATTAAATTGAGATCACCAAAGTGCAATCGTCACATTAATTTAACCCCAAGTTTCATCAAAATCCAATCAGCGCTGGCCAAAATATCACGCATGAACAATCAATGGGATGACACCCATGTAGAAGAAGTAATCACGTTTTCAAAATGCCACAGCTCAGCGTTAACTACAGCAGTTTGAATTCTGGTTTCACCTGGGTCTTGTTAGTTCTGTCTGAAGGCAAGGATTGATGAAATCTCACGATGGTAACTAAAACCAACCTTTCATATCATGGTTCGTTTCCTATAGCAGCTGACATGACAATATGTAGGCCATGGGATGGTGTGCATTCGGTGCTTATTGCAATATCACACTTTACCTTTAACTTTTGTTTTTAATCAACGTTGTAACAGATCCAGGAACAATAAATGACATACTGATAAAACACTATTTCATCTTACAGTAGATAACAGGCTGGAGGGAGTCCACAGGAGACTTACCACCCTTTTTGAACTACACAATGTTTTAGCATAAGATTTTCTCCTATAACCTATTGACTCTGCAGAATGGCATATTTTCCGTCTTTTTGCGTGTGAATAAGTAGGCTACACGTTTTCCCCCTCCAAACTTGACAAGCTTTTTTTTTTTTCAGAGGAAAATATACTCAGCTATCCAAATTCCCCAGGCTTGAAAAGGAAGTCATGGGGAGTGAAAAAGAGGTCAAGAAAAGGCTGAAGAGACAGATTACATAGAGTTCAAAGCCCCCACCCAGCAGGCCTGTTGGAAGAGCTCTTCAGAGGAATAGGAGGAAGAGGAGGAGGAGGAGAAGGAGGAGTTGTCTCCATCAGCAGGGCAGCGCCCCAGTCGGTTTACTGTGACTGGACGTAACGCGTCCATCCTCCGGCGAGCTGAGTGGGCCGTTCTTGAAGGCTATAGCAATTTCCACCGCCGAGCCCGCATAGTATGGCGTCAATATTTTCAAAACAAAAGCATCCTGTTGTGCCGTTAACAAAGTTTAAAATAAATACAATTATTGGTTATAGTCAAAATAGCTATTGTGATGTTATTTAATTGAAAATAAAATATCGTAACATGATTTTGGTTGAAACACAGTATTGTATAAGCTTTTGAAACTGGTTGCATCAGTGAAAAAAACACTAAATGGAAACAGAGTAAAATCGCAACCAACTAGTAAACAATATACACTGCTTGATATTCCCTAATTGTATGTAACGCAGACAATTTTTGGTTCAAATTCAGTTAGTTATTACGTTTTACCTTGAAAGTGTAAGCCGGAAGTGATGTTCTGCCTCACTCCCGTACGCTTGACACAGTTTATGCTGTCCGGGAGCAGTGAGCGCACACGTCGCTTCTCTCCTCTACATCGCACCATTGCGGTAGGAGCGGGGAAGGCAGGCACTCTTCACTTGTTCCTGCACGAAGAGAAAACCCAGGAGGCAAGTGCGTCTTTTGTGCCGAGTTTCTCACTGAGGAGGACATTACCTGAGAGGACATATAAAGCAGCGTCCACAGTCCAGCAGAGCGAGGGAGGGACAACTTTTGGCTTTTTGCTCCGTGATTTTTATTTTTTTTTCCCCACCACATCTGCGTAACCTTGGAAGTCAGATCTGGTTATTGTGAGAGAGGATGGGACCGTTACTCCTTTCCCTCGCGCTGTGTCTGAGCGCCGCCGTCCCGCAGCACGCGAGAGGTGAGTGGAAAAGTGGACTATAGCTGTCATTATCGTTGTCCAAACATTGTACATAACATGCCCTTAAGAATGGAGGCATTACAAACAGATGAATTCGCGACCGGAGCCTCTTCCAGACTGAAAGTAAATCGATAATTAAAACTGGGGAAGCCCAGATGAATAGCTCACCAAACTGGGACGATGCGTCTACATAGAGAACCTGTGTTGTTTGCGGAATGTTGGCAGACATTCAGCACGTATTTGCAATATAAAACTATTGCTGCTTATCTGTGCACGACTTGTTAGTTATTTGCTCAGCTCGTCTCATAAAACGACACTTGTCTGAGTCAGTTTTTGCAGGGATCAAATGGATTTTGATCCGTGCGTAATTTCATTGTGATACTGGAAGAAACCAGTCCGTGCATCATGCGCGCACATTTATGGCATGAATGTGCACAGCTCCAGTAAATTGTGAGCCCTCACAGTGAGCATCCTCAGCAGTTTGCTCCTCTCCTCCGTGATGTTTTTTATTTTTTTTTCACTGAATAAAAAGACCGTGCCTCCACTTAGGGAAGGATGACCTCACCTTTCCGTCTTTAGGAAACTGTATTAAGAACATAGATTGATGGATCGATTTCCAGATTAGGTTTAAGATACTATCACTTGGCTGAGATATGATAGAAAGCCTTGTGTATGCTATTAGTTGCAGCAGAGTACCATTACTGCCCAGGATGACACCAAGAGAAGGTCAGTTGTGCATTTCAATTCTGATCACTTTGTGAAGAGAGTAGGATGTAAAAACGCTACTGACCCTCTGGATCTGCATCTAAATCATTCCAAACACACACACACACACACTTCTATCCTCTGCCCCTCCAGTCTTCTGGTGAGAGGAATATTTAAGCTTATTCCCTGCTGTATATTCTCCATGAACGGTGCAGAACGGTACCTGTGGGATTTCTGTAAAAGAAAGCACTGTAGCTTGTATGGAAGTGGGTCGTAGCATCCTCCCTGTCTCTCCTCATTTAGCAGCGGGCTCAACTCAGGAGTCACACATGTCAGACAGACCCGGGTCTCTACACCAGAAGAGTGCCTTGAGCACTGAGTTTCTCAGGCTTCCTAAGCCTGGCAGTGTCAACTCAGAGTCAGCCTTTGTGAGACGTAATACTCCCCTGGTAAGGTGGCATAATGAATACAGAGGAGGAGCAGGGAGCTGTGGCGGTGCCGTGGTTGACTTATTCAAGGCTCAGCGAGTTAAAAATACACCCTCAATTAATCATATCCCAGTTAAATTTGTGGTATTGTGAAGGGATTTTTCTCTTTGTCCATCTGTTTCCAAAGTGAGCACAGCTGCAACCTCATCCGCTGAAGGGCTGATTTGAGGAGAAGGAGGAGACTGTTAGTAATGTGTGATCTCTGTGTGAGCATCCTTTACCCTCAAGTACCTTTTTTTTAGCAACAAAACTGCTCTGGGATCAAGGTCTCCGAATGTCAAGCAGCATCCAAACTCCCATTCATGAAGACATATCTAGAAGAATGCATTGTGATGATATCTTTTTCTGCTGTACAAAAGACACATGTTACTTATCTTTCAGCAGCAGGTGTCTTCACAGACAGCTGCTAACAAACACTCTATTGAGGGTGTCACAGGGTGTCTCTGTCTGCTGAAACGAATTGATGGGGTAGAAACATTCGCCTTCAGGTAAAACAGACTGCATTGTTCCAAGTCAGTGTGCAATACATCACTTCCTCTGGCCGGTTACTGGTGCTGACTCTCACACATTGTTTGGGATTCTGCCTGTCTGCCTGCACAAAGCACATGACTGCACCAGTGAGCCCTCTGTATGGAAATATAGGATGCTTTTGTGCTTGTTTAGAGAGGCAGTGTTAATGAATTCTTTGCATCTTAATTTGAGTCTCAGGCTTGTTATAATAGCACCGCAATTAAAGCCTTTTAGGCGAATGGACGGCCATCTGGAGAGGAGATTTGCAAAGTCTGCTGTTGGTGAATCATGATGAGTGTTAGCATTGTTGCTCACTGTTCGTTTTGCACATGCAAGATGTCACTGGCTTAACACAGTTCAAGAAGCCTGTCAAACACAATGTGTTGGTGTAGAGAGGTTGTGATTTCTCGATGACTCTCTGTTAAGACTGGCTTGATCAGTTCCTTCTCTTGTCCACAGACTGTGGTTGTGTTAAAACTTGAGGGAAAGACTGACAGACAAGGCTGCTTGCTCTCTTTGCAGTCGCTACATTTGGATAAGCAATTGATCTGACTATGAATGAGAGGGATGAAAAGATGGCAACAAGATATTGCTTTGGATATGAGGCTATGAACTCCTCAAACATCGAACTGATTAATTCACTTTCATTTTCTTTGGACAAAGGGTGTTTCTACAATTCATGCGACGATTGTCGTGAGATTTTTTATGCACTGATCACTGCAAATATGTAAATTAATGGATTTGTGAAACAGATCACTGAAGCGGAATAGTCATGGTCACAGCTACAGCAATGATTTGTTTTTTTGATAAATGGAATGAACACAGATAAAAACATAAAAAAACATGTTAAAATGTAAAAATATTGAAATGTTTGTGATTTGTATGCAACATGTGTAGGCTAAATCTTCTCAAGTGGGATGTTTACCGCTTTCATTTCAGACTTACCATGTTTAGTAAGACTGACACCCTTCAGGTGGTTTGTTAATTGGTTGGTCGATTAGCTATCGTCCGACCAAAATCAAAAAATGTCTGCTGCCTTTTTCCAACTTGCTCATATTTGGAGAATAATTTATTATGCTGCACAAAGCTTGTAATGTTAGTTTTTAAGTTAATTTAGACTACCAGCCACGATGCACTGACTACACAGTCACTAATTAGGTTGATCTAGAGATGCAGTTTTATTTCAGGAACCAATCAATCAGGTGTAATTTCAGTTCAATTATTATCATTTTTTAAATTGACTACAGCCCTTATTTTGCTTTTCAAAGCAGGCACCATTGACTGTTTTCTGATATTTATTGACCAAATAGTAAGTTAAGAAAGTAATCAGCAGATTGATAAAAAATGAAAGTAGCTACAGTCTTTTCTTAAAAGCATTGAAAAAGCCCTTTGTTAACATTGTACATGGCTTAAGTAATTTGTTGAATTATTTCTGCTTTACACTAATTCAGTTATCTTAAGTCAGCTGGTTGTTGTCGCTATGCAGAAAGCGACTTGTGTCCGTAGATGTTTATTCCCCTCAATGCATGCAGATGAGACTGTGGAGAGCTAGTTAAAAGCTCATTACATTTAGCGGCCACTGAAGGTTATGGTTGATGTACAGGTGACTTTTAATAACAATGACATGCAGCCTTCCTCCACAGTGCCCTTCTCTCGGGTTGTAAATGGCACAGTCTTCAATCAGGCGAGGGAGGTGTGACCTCTGTCAGATCAGCAGCCGTGATAACCGACAAATTCAAAGCCTCTCACTGGACAGCAACCCACACATAAGGAAATGAAACACTGAATATCAGGACCCATAATCAATCCTCCCACAAAGCCTTCTCCTGCTGCTGCTTTCTTTATTTTTCTCCTGTTTAAGGAACCTGATTAGGCTATTCATGGTCAGTGTAGATGTTCTTTAATCCCATTAATATTTGAAGGAGAATTCATGTGTCTCCTGTGCTGACAAGTTAATGGAGACAGTGCTATTTGTCTTGGCTGTAGTTTGGCCTCTGTTGTCCTTCCTACATTTCATGCTTGACTTATTAGGGCACTGGAGGGGCGGTTAGAGAGGTTGCAAGGACACAGACTTAGGAAGTGCTTACCAAAGGACTAGACTGTGGCTCTGAGATAGAGACGGGCCGCGAAGAGGTGAAATAAGTTGTTAGAGCATACACAACATTTTGGAAAGAAAGAAGCTGCATTTTTACACTTCACTCAAACAAAAAAAGGGACAAAAACAGCGACCATTCTGCGGTAAAAATAGCCTTTTTCCACTGAAGACTTTTTTCTGTTTTCCCTAATCCTCATGTCAATGCCTGATGTTTCTATTCTCAAAACTCCAGAAACTTTCATTCAGTATTTTCCCAGACACGTTTAAGGTTTAAAGATGACTACAAGCATCATGTAGCATCATGACAGGCGGCTTTAAGAGTTGAGCATCGCGTTAATCCGGCCGTCAAAATTCAGACCCTGACTGCACTGGGAAAAAAAAGAGTTATATGAATCAGTCGAAAGATTATATGAATGTTGTGTTTGTAGTGTCGTCTCATGTTGAGTGTACTTGACTTTTTCAGCTTACAACATGCAGCAGCAGCAGCAGCAGCCTGTCCTTTCATAGTGTGAGCAGTGATAAGGCTGCACGCTGGTTTTTAAATAATCCCACTGGGTCACGATTAATGACGTGAAGTGTTGGAGGCACGAGCCGGCCCACAGTGAAGGCCCAAAAGTGTGTGTGTGGCAGAAATATAGCCGATAACGAAATTATATGATGTCGTGCTTGAAATTCACAAACTATAATAACTCTTACAATATGCTTGGGATTGTCCAGGAGCTTCGCTACATTATTGACTCAGGTCTCTTTGCAGATCACTCAATGCACAGAAAAATCAGATCCAAACCATCTGGATAAAACTAATTCATGTAATTTGATGGTATAATTCCCTTAATTTGTTGTTCAGGCGAATCATTTAATCATTAAAAACGTTTTAGGAGGTAGGATAGTAGTTGGTGCGGGCGCCCCATGTACTGAGGCTGTACGGTAGTCCTCCAGACGGGCGGCCGGGTTTGAAACTGACCTGTGGTTCCTTTCCTGTCATTCCCCTTCCTCTCTCTCTCTCCCTGATTTTCAACTGTATCCACTGTCCTGTCTCTACAATAAAAGCACAAAAAGCCCCAAAATAACTATTTTTAATAATAGATTTGTTAGCAACCAAATTCAAAGTTGTAACATTCATCATAGCATGAAGTAGAGTGCAGAATAGTGTTTTAATTAAAGCTGATAGGAGGTAAAACAGTGGTCTCATGACTCAGCTTTATTATGCTAACATTGGAATACTTGCAATTAAATAATCAACATTCCAAAACCTCTACAATGTGTTTATTGCACTCAGTAGTGTTCGGCCACTTTGTTTTATTCTAGCTTCTAGTTTCACCAGAAATAAAATTTCAAGATGGTTAGCGTGTGTCACACTAATTAAATCAGACACCTTAAGTTTATACTTCTAGCACCCGTAGAGGCGCCTGGCATCATCAAACAGGATGTGCCTTTTTATTTAAAAAAAAAAATCACAGCTCAAATAAGATTAGAGCTCTTCATCTGAGAAACACAGTCCAAAGAATTTTCGATTGGCCTCGTTCCTGAAGCAGCATTCCTCGTCCTCAGCGTGCCTCTTCGGCTGGTACATGAAAAGCCATATCACATATCTCATCACTCTCCCTCCTTGTAAAGTTATACAAGTGCAAATATCCATCTGCTCGTCTTTTATTTGCATCATGAGAAGGCTGCATATGAGCTGGTTGTAACTCTGCTGTATATTAATTATTATTTCATATGCAAGGGTCAGACAGCAAATAACTATTAACTGGAGACAGAACGCATCATGTAAAAGCATGGATTCTGCAACACAGCCTATTAATAACTGCATGAATACATCTCTTAAAAGAAACAAATTATATACAGTACCTTTACTGTATGTATATGTTTTAAGACAAAGACTGAGTAAGTGAGGTGTTAGGATTTTGCATGACAGCTTGTGCGTATAGGTATAGAGTTACAGAGCAGGAATGCAAACACCCTCTGACAAGCATCAGGGTGGATTTTTTTTTTTTATTACATTCCTCATCAGAGCAAAACACAGTTTCTGTATTGTGAATTGTGGAGTGGATACTGAGCGCTCTTGCACCGCCCTTTTTTTTTTCCAGGGAGCTGTCAGAACAGCGTCAGCCTTTCTATTACCAGTTTGGCCATGAATGACAGAGTCCTACCTTTGCAGAGCGGATCAATAAACAGAATGTATTATTTCAGGTTAAGTGCAGAACTGCGGCAGTCTGAAAACCTGAGGAGTGAGAAACGTCAGCCTTTTTGAAAGCTTTATTGTGCGAACAAAGACAGTGAGATTAAAATTAAAATGTCATCTCTCACAGTTTTGATGCTTGTTCACGGACACAATGACGCATGGACCTTTGAATGTTTTGAGTGATTTATCTTCAACAAAAAGCCGACACACTTGGAGCTGTTCTATCTGCTGTGTGTGATCACATTAATGTCTTTTATGTGCCGAGTATGAGCCAGAGCTTGTAATTTGTATTGTTTTATCCATTCCTCAAAGACTTTTCTTACAATATGTTTAATGCACTCAGTTTTTATATGGCACAGTCAGGTGTGTGTGTGGTCCATCCAGGCCCATAATATGTTTGTAATGGGAGCAGATTTTGTGGCTAAGTTTTCAAATAAACCCAGAGCTTGCAACATTTCAGCTTTTATTTATTGGACAAGCATGCCTCGGCTTGCTGCAGACTGAAGCTAAGCCTGCTTTAGTTCTAATAAGATTGAGGAGTTAAAGCAATGAGCTTTGCTTTGGTCTGATAAAGTCTCTCCGTTGGGCTCTGGAACGCCACCGCATTTTCAATAAGCTCCAATCTACTCATTTGAGATCAGATGGGTGCAGGTGGCTTAAGTTCTTACTTCCAACAAGCCCTAAGGAGATGTGGGCTACTTATTCCTATTCTAGAGGCAAACGTTAATGTCGAGCCCTCATAGAAAAGTCTGCACACACAGGTTGAAAAGGTTACATGGATTATGAAAAGCTTTCTTCTGTAGCATGGACATACAATAAATGATGCTCATTTCAGTCATGAGTCATCAGTTGACAAAAAAAAGTCAAATGTCAAAGTTGAATATGTCATTTGCCATTCATCCGTAACTCTTTAATTAGTATTTATCTCTAAATCTGATGATCTCATCCTTTCTCCTCCCTATCCCATAGTGAGTGTATTTGATACAGGCATTGTTTGAGGATTTAATTGCACATTTCAACTCATTCCCAGACTCGTGAGCTTTTGAATCTTATTTTTGATCATGTCAATGCCCGCTCTGATGAGGCTGCATTCTTTACTGTGCCTGTGTGCCTGTATTTGTATGTTCGAAGCACTGAGAGGTAACCCAGAAATGTCATCACATAAAGTCTAGGCAGCAATTCTGGATCTTCTGCACACTGTGAATGTGCATCTTCACTTCACACATTTGTAATAAAACGAGCCAAAAAAACATCCCTCTATTTATCATATTAGTCTGCCCACTTTTTCACTTTCCTGCACTGAATGCCAGCAAGAGGGTGTTTGACAGATTGAGCATTAGAAAGGAGACTATTGGCTAAATTAAATATTAGGAAAAGATGTCCTTGATACGTTCTTTGAGATCAAAAAAACGACTAATTGAAAGACCAAATTTCAACAGAAAGACTCTCAGACTCTCAATTATGAACAAAAATGACTCTGGACTCTTCCCAAGTTCTGTAGAGGGGGCATTTGAGGTAGAGGCATAAAGAAAATGCTATCCATTGAGAAGTGAAGTTTTTTAAGTGGACTATCTCCAGTCCAGATGTTTTAGATTACGCTTGGGGGTGTGTGGTACCAGAGGAAAAAAAAAGAGAGAGCCCAGAGAAAATCCAATTCAATGTGCAGTTAAAAGAACAGCAACTATTGGCTTTCAAACTTTAAAGTAGAACCCATTTACAAGGTGTTACAACAAGCTTCTTATAACTGCAGTACATTATCAATTACAAAGATTCCAAAAAATTACACCATTTTGGAAATTGTTAGGAACAGATGTGCAGCTGATGGGTTATTTTAATCTTTTTTTCTAATATTAAAAATTCTTTGCCAACTGATGGCCCATTAAATAGAGGTTTCTAGTTTCCCTTAGGGCTGATGTCCCCTGACTTAATGTGGATTGGCAGTAACTTTATATTGCACTAGATAGCATTCAGCGCCTGTTGATTTTGCTATTAGGCTTCTTTTTCCCTTTTGTTTTATACTATAACCAAGGGCAAGCTGCAAATAAGACCATTTAATTTAACTAATTTAAAAGACAATTACATCTTGTGGTACTCTTTTTTTCAGCTGCTACAATCAGTCTGGTTGTGTATGGAGCCCCACAAGGCTCAGGTAACAAAATATATATTTTGTGTTTACAAATTTGTGTGCATGGTTAACAAATCCATACGCACTGTTTATATTCCGTACCTAAAGATTTGTAAACTGTGCATACAGATTTTTAGAATCTGTGACCACAGTTAATGAAACCATGCCCCCAGTTTGCAAAAATGTGCGTACAGTTAACAGGTCTGTAAACACAGTTTATAAAAACCATGCCCTCAGACTGAAAATATGTGCACACCGATGTGTAAACCATAGAAACAGATTTGCAAACAGCATTTTTTTTCTTACCTGAGCCTTAGGGGGGGTTCAGTACTTGGGTAGGTACTCAACAAAAATCTCCCTTTGGACAGTTTGGAGAGACATACACACCCATGATGAGGTACAATTAATGCTAAATTGCTGAAGGTGTGTTCACATTTTAGAACACCAGTTTTTGTTTTCATTATTCAAGTCATCAATCTGAAGCCTTTCTCAACATGCATTGGGAATGAGTCATGTTTCAGCCTACCAAAACTGTCTATCACAGGGCTCACATAAATAGACACATGGTATTTAATGTTTGTAATAAAAACAGTTTAGTTTGTGTCCTTGGCCATACTGTACAGTAAAGAAGCACACCACTTTTAGAGAAATATATGGATGAATAATTTGGTAAGCACCACCCAAACCTCACTGACCTCTTTATATTTAGATTAAACTTAAATCTTTTAAACCAGGTAGTCGGGCAGAATGCTCTCTCTATTATTTACCTCTGCTTGAGCCTCATGAAATATTTACTAGTATGATCTTATGGACCTTCTATAGATAGGTAAATCTGCTCAAATGAAGAGACAGTCAGGAGAATGCAGAAGTATATGGTGAAGACTGTGTTTGTTAATCTTGTTAATCTACTCAAAGTACTGTGACTAGTGTTGAAGCTGAAAAAATATCTGACAAGTTGAATTAACTGCTGCAGAAGTTCAAAAGTTTAAATCCCAGCTCGTATTTTTAACCAGCTTCAGTATCTCGGAGAGAAGTAAATTGAATTGTGGGATAGCTCACCCTCTGTCAATCTCACTCTCTCTCTCTCTCTCACACACACACACACACACACACACACACACACAACGCTAGAAGTTATTATTATAACACGTCAAATCATGGGGTCTTTAGGTGGCCGCTGCAGCTGGAGGAGGATTTGGTTTGATGTTACAAATAAAAGTGGTTTATTGCTTTGCTGGCACTGTGTTTTGGACTGGTTTGTGTGATTGTAGAGCATCTGCTTGTTTTGAAGACCATCCCTGTCTCTTTGTCTCTGATATGTGTGTGCGATTGATTCGTTCAATGGTTTAACATCAGTTATTCATATTCAATGTGTGGGTAAAGTGATAATTGCTGGCTTTATAATCATTTATGAAGTTTTGTCAGCTGAAAAGAGGAATTTTGATTCAGAGAAATTGAGTAATCCCTCCAGACAGTGTTCAATATTTTGATCTTCAGTCATTTCCTGTGACTATAGGTATCACTCAGCTTCTTTACACTGAGCTTTGTCTTGCTAAACGCTGAGTCTCTTTAAGGAAGCGACACCTGCCCTATGAAATTCACTGACCAAGTCATGGGCAGGATGAAGAAATTCAATTTGTCAAGCCCTGCCCTTTTCAGTACACACAATGCACAGCTTAGGCCGGTGGGTGTGAAGTACCAGTGGACAAAGGATCACAAGATATTTTGTAATGACTTCTTCACCCACTTCTAACATTCATACAGTGTAATAGAGATTTATTGCACGCAGCTTCCCTGTAACATTTTCATTGTTCAAATTGCCAGTTCGACCTTTAAATAAAGGCATTAAAAGATGTTTTGCAGCGAGACAGTGAGAGGTTGTACATAGTCAGCTGTATACGTGGTCATATGAACCACATGTTCTCTTTAGATTAACTGTGAATGTAGCTGTCATTAACCAGTGATGAAGCATTCAGATTAATCTATACAGGCAATATTGCAAACAGTTTGATCATTTAGGTTAACTCCGCATATTTGCTTTCAATATGTAGCGGGAGCTAGTTAGCAGTTAGCTTAGCTTATATAGCATTTAGAGAATCCATACAGATGCCAATGTTTCAAAAAACGACCTGGCATTTTAAAAGAGGGCTTTTGCACAGGGCTGTTCCAGTAAAGGCTTGGTTTACCGTGAATCTGGCATGCCAACAAGTGAGATTGCATTTAATCCCACCTCTAAGCCAAGGAAATGTCAGTCACATAACCCCCAATGACATGGCATCATGCCTTCCTTCTTTTTTTTCTTTTAGTACAGTTTTAACAGACAAGATGTGCTGATATTCAGTGAGCTTCGTGGGCTGTATTATGGTTGTTTGGAATGACTCACTCTAGTTGTTTCCCCTTCATAAGCTTACCTGCTACAGCATGCCTCTGTACGTAGATCAGGCAGACATGAAGGAGAAGAAGATATACTTTATTAATCCTGTGGGGGGAAATTAAATTTTACACTCCCACATACTGTAGGCTAAAATACACACACATGCACAAACATGATCCTATGGACATTCACTAATGGAGAGATGAAATAAGTATTTTCACATTTGGAATGTATTTAAGAGGATAAGTCCCTTGAGATGTACCATCTTGTTTTCAAGGGGTCCCAACAGAAAACAATTCACAACATGACATAGTAATGGACAACAATTTAAAAAACCCAGAAAAAAAACAAACAGAAAAAAATGTTAACAATACACAAACAGACAACAAGTAAACAACTGAGCTAAAACAAAGTAGTGGAAGAGTAGGAGTCTTCTCAACTAATTCTCGTCATGAAGAAAATAGTATCTGCAGTATAATGTGACTCCGTAAAATGTTTCCTTTAAGGCAAAGGAATTTCAGTTTTTAATTTCAAGTCTATTAGATTACTGCGTTTATAAAATGTCTCTGTCTCTGTTTTTTCCCCTTTTCTCTTACACCCAAGCACACACGCCGTAAAAAGACTGAACAGTTAAACTCATCATACTAGGGCATCCTTTGTGCATTTAGAATCAGCTGGTTGCTCAGAGTGTATTTGTGTGGAATAATTTTCCTTTCATCCAAAATGCCACATGGAAAACATCATGACAACAAGAGAGCTAATGAGGCAAACATTTAACGAACAGGGTCACACAAATGCCTTCATGTGCTGATGAATATGCATTCATCCTGTGAATCAGTGGCACACTTTTTCAAGTCAAATGCATTTCCAATTCAGCACCCTTTTTTTTTTTTCTTCCTCTGTTAATCTGCTCTGGCATACTCCATCACAGACACCTTATTCTTCAGTGGTTTCTATGAAAAAGGATTCAGGTGAGATGTGAGCTGCACTTCTTTATAGATATTTGATGAATCTTTTTTATGCTACCTCTGGGACATGAGCATGAATGTGGGAGATCTTGTCTGGAAAAAAAAGGTACAAAAGATGGGAGGTTTCCAAGTTTGTAATGAGGCTAGCAAGGCTCTCTTGGCTCACAAGCAAACTAGGGCATCTGTAATGAGCGTGCAGAGAAACGATGTGGTGGGCGAAGTGAGACTGGGAGAGGGGCATGTTGCAAACGAGATTTGAGCCACGAGCTGTAACATCGGCTGTCCAGAGGATGTTGGAGCTGGGGTGGGGGGTCAGCTGTACTGTAGCTCCCACTCAACAGGAGATACTGCAAGGATTCCATAATTGCAGCTCCCTCCATACCTAATGTGTTTGTTTTCTAAGAAACCGCAGCTTGATTTTTGACATGTTCCAGTTTTGCAAGAATCTTTAGACGGATGGTGCAAGACACAACAATACTTGCCAGCGGATTCTGTCAGTGGATTTGTCTTTGCTTACATGTGAGCATGTAGATAAATAAGGGATCACATTTTTTTTTCTTTACTGTCATGCAGCTGTATATACCTAAAAGGCAAACCTGTCTAATACTGCTCTCTGGTTGCATAAACAACTATAATATATTATAAAACAATTTTAATTGAATGTCACTTCTTTTCCAAAGTGTCATAGCTCATGTAACGGCATAATAATAATGGATTGCAGAGAAATGTTTACTAAATCACTTATGCTTAGCTGACTCTTAATTAGCAAGAACTCAAAAGAGGATGGATATGCATTAATACATATTATGCTATTATGCAAATCCATCATATGAGGCCTTAATGCTTTGTTTCCCCCCCGTCTGTGATTGATAGCTCAGTTAGATTAGGACACATACACACAGGGCCCTGAGCACAGGGATCATGTTTTTAACGTGGACCTCAATGCTGACTTAAGCAGTCTGATATGAGATGATAGGACACTATCTAATACCATACGATACGATGCACATTATTGTCCCCATAGGGAAATTTGTCTTAGACTTGAATGCTGCTCATTTTTTTTTAAATATCACTCTTCATGTATATAACCTCTTTAGTTTTCATAGTTTGTAAAGGTTTTTTTTGTTTGTGATGCTGATTAGAGTAGTCATTTCTGGCCACTAATTTTCCTAGAGTCATGGGAGGACGCTGTATGATGTCAAATGCTCGGGTACAGTGTATTGTGAGCCTTACTGCAGCGCTTCACTACCTGGGCTTTGCCCCATAAGATTAGCTGTCAAAGGTTTCCCGAATCCTTTTTTTTTTTTTTTTTTACAGCTGCGAATTAGACATTCATGAGAAGGGCATGATGCAGTGAGTGACTCATTAACCCCGTAGCATTTTTATTAGGTGGTGCTTCTGCATCCCTTTGTGTTTTATAGTGATTTATCATGGCAGCAGAATTAACATAAGAGTCCTTCTAGTCTCTTAAAATCTTCACATCATAAATGTCACTATATTTTAGGAACCATCACATATTTGTACTCCTTGAAGTGACTGCGGTGTTCATACTGTACATGTGTAATGGTTTCACTACAGGGAAGCCAGAGTTCTTGGTCCCTGGTGGCTGCCAAATCCTGTGAACCCTCCAGACCCTGGGCTGAGTGCCTTATCGCTGCCCCTGGCCCGTGATGAGGAGATGTATCGATCTTATCCTCGGACAAAAGCCCTCTGTGCACCTCTGCGGAGCTTAGACTGGCTGAGGCAGGATGCTCAGTAATGAGAGCAATAGAGGGCGGGATAGGGGACCAGCTTATTCCTAACAAGGCAGGAGACCTTTACTATAAAGAAAAAAGAAAGAGGCTGGCTTGGCTTTTTGTTGTTTGTAGTTTATTTAACCCCTCACTTCAAGCTGCACTGTTCTTTCTTTCTCTGAGCACAGCCGAGGTCTTAACCTCACAGCATGCACTGTAGCCTTGACAGTGCTATCTAGAATTCTGGGCTCCTGTGGGAATACATCTCAGCACAGACAGTGTGAAGAGTACATTTGGTTTACTCCCAGTATGAAGTCAGAGGAGCAGGGGAAGGTGGCTTTAAACGATTAAAAGCTTTTCTAAGAGAAGATAGTTTGGGCTGAAACAACACATATGAGGATAGGGTACCTACCCTCATATGTGTGGTTTCAGCCCCTCTGGCTGGGAAGAAAAATCTTTACTCCTTTGAGAGCTGTGGTTGGATGCTTTTGTGGCTACAGAACTTTTTTTTTTCTGACAAGGACTCCAAAGAGAGGACTTTCTGTGCACAAGCCTTTGAGAAGAGGATGATGAATGAGTGAAGGCTCTAACCTCACAGTGACCAAAGCTCAACCACACCATACTTATTATGTGTGCTGATTCTAGGCCGTGGCTGTTGTAGGTTTTGGTTAGGATTGCCCAGAGATTACATCATATTGTGTGGCAGTGGGGGAGGTAATGGAGCTGAAACAAACCGTTGTTTCATGTGCAACAACAGATGCATATGGTTATTTCCTAAAAGAGCACATTGCAAATGTATTCTCCACTGGTCATATCAGTCAGTGTGCATGCACCAGAAAGTGGGGAGATGTGTTTGTGTGTCATCATGGCAAAATAAACGGTTCTGGAAGCTTAATGGTGTCCTGACTACATGTGCCCTCTCTGCCACGAACTTAAAGAATGTTAAAAAAAAAGTAGTTTGATGTTTTGGGAAATATGCTGAATGGCTCTGCTGAGGATTTGAGGAGCAGATGAACACCATATATTAAATCAAATACAAATCTTTAGTTAATAGCCGGTTTGCTTAGCTTTGCAGGAATGCAGGGCTACAGCTAGCCTAGCTCAGCCCCAATTTAACATTAAACACAAATCTTCCTACCTTTAAGTGCTAAGTGAACGTTACTAGCATGGAACCAGACAGTTTTTACCAATTGTCTCGAGACTGAATGCAAACCATGCTACCCATCTCCTTTAAGTTGTTTAGACTTGCAAGATAGATTGTCTTGGAGAAAAAGAGGATTTTCTGGCACAAACTTTACCAACTGACAAGGTGCATGAAGAGTGAAAGGCTTAGAAGAGGTCAAAATGCTCCAGCAACACATGTAGTGAGAAGATCAACTTTATTAACGATTTAGACCGACGCGTTTCGGCTCGTGGCCTTCATCAGGGTCATCCTGACTTGTTAATAAAGTTGATCTTCTTACTACAAGTGTTGCTGGAGCATTTTGACCTCTTCTAAGATAGATTGTATTGCAATTTATAAACTCTTAATGTTCTTAGTACACCAAAATTAAACTTTCCACAAAATGTTTTAACAGCTTTGGAACCGCAGTTGCTGCAATTCCACTGCAGTAAAAAAGACTTCAGTCTGAAATGTCCTTTTTCATAAATGTTTAACTGACTGACTGGGCCTTTACATTCTGACTCATTTGAAACAAGGGGACCTACTGGTTGGACCTTTCAAAATACTAAAACTGTCCTTTTCTGCCTCACTTCCACTAGCAGTGAAAGTCGGTTGATCTCAGTGAGGGGTAAAGTTTAAAGGACTGCCCTCAGCTAGTGGCTGACTTCATAGGAGCACCGAAGGTTTCTCTCATCTTCAAATGTCCACGCAATGATGATCTAGATCTCTTCTCTGTTGACTGGGTTCTCCCAAAAGCTTTCCCAGACTCAGCAGCTAGCATGCTCTCTGTTATCATAAGCCATTTTATGTGTTTGATTCTCTGCTTTTAGAAAGGTCTATCTCTTCTGTGTTTAATTCCAGTCCGCCGTGTTCATTTTTTCCCCTTCTTTATTCACTTTCTTTTTAGAGCTGTTTCTGAACAGTTAGTAGGCTGTGTGTATGTGTCAGACTAACCAGGACCACACTCTCTGTCTTTCTACTCGCCCATGGATGTTTAGCATTTTCAGCCCTTTCTAAACATATCTCCTCTCTCTTCTCACTTTCCCCCTCCCAGAGGCCAAAGCAAGCTTATTCCCTCTAGCTATTACATCCAATTAGGAGGAGTGAGAGTTTCACCCCTCCTCCCTTTCTACACCAACAATGTGGAATACGGTGGAATGAGTCAGGGTTTTCTCTTCTCTGCCTTTGATGTGAAGAAATTACACTTCAGATACACACTTGGCAAAGAAACAAAGATTCAGTTTACTCTTTCAAGTTTGGAGTCTTTGTCATTTGGTGAACAAGATGAACAATGGAAGAAGTAGATCATTTGGCCTGGATATATGGTGTTTTTTCCAATTGAGATTTCCTTACATTATTTAACTTAGAAACATTTGAATGTATTTCTATGTAAAGGAAGGTTTTAGTGATGATTTACACTCATATCAAACCCATCCCTGAAGTACAAACTTCTTCCTTTCATCTTCTTCTTCTATGAACACTGCAAGCTGTTCTTATACAGGGATGTGGTTTCTGTGACTTCTTTCACCAAACATCTCTGCAGCGTGAGACTAAAGGCAAACTTTTGAAGACTTTATTGGAGTAAAAAGTAAGGGTGGGAAAAAACCAATGCACTTAAGTATCAGGATTTTTATGGGATGATTTTATTATATTTTTTCCCCCAGAAGTCAATATTCCATCAAAAGTGGATTGTGGTCTTTGTATCCAATTCAGCTTAGTGAATGCGCTTGTAGCTGAGAGCTATTGAGGCGATCATTGATTACTGTTTGCCCACTTGCATTAACCGTAGTTAGCTTACATGCTATGTAAGCCCATTCATCTTTTTGCAGATCTGTTCCCAATGAAGAGAGAGCATAATCATCAGTGTGCAGTTATTTAAAAGTTAATGCCTGTACCCAGCATATTTTTCACAATGTTCAGAGAGCTAGTTTAGTGTTTCTTCAGCCGCTCAGGACGCTAACACTGCAACACCTCAGCATATACTGTTCAGAAAGGCGCTAATGTTGCTGTTCCAGGGAACCAATCATATACGAGAGGGGGCGGGACTTGTCAGGGAAACCCTGACCCTGACGGATGCTTTTCAGATGATGATGACGACATAGAAAGTGAATATGTAAAAAGTAATAAAAATAATAAAAAGCAAGGACTGGTTGATGTGATGTGCATAGTTTTTTTTAAATGTTACTCGCGATATTCTTTTCTTTCCTGGTTTGATTTTTGTTTTTGTTTAAAAAGGTAACGAAAATCACAATAGTCAATACTATTGAATCACAATACTCGTTGTATCGCCACACTTCAGAATCACAATACAAATCAAATCAGCACCCAGTAATCATGATAAAACGGGACTGGGCAAAAGCACATCATCCCAGACCTAAAGCTATGATGAAGATGAACTTTATACACCTTTATTTCTGCAGTATATGTGGCCTCCAACTTAGGAAAGTGCTATAAGAAACAAAGCAAATCTATAGCGAAAATTAAGTGTAAAGGTAGTTCCCTTTAAAAATGTCCCCACTTATGCATCACACTGTATAACAGATGGCCACTCTGCAACATGTGTGCTTTAAGTGCATCCAAAGCCCAGCAGCCTTCTTTGCAATGGATGATAAACCTGGAGCATGTTTGAATACCACAGTGTAATATCAAATGTGTTGAAAGGAGATAAAGAATTCCTGTTTTACATCCTTTTACATCCCCCCCCCCCCCCCCCCCCCCCCCCCCCCAATAAAAAGAAAGAAAAACCCAAACAATATCAGTAAAGCTGTACTTTACTCTGCTTTACAACACAAAAGGAGTTAACCTTTGGAGTCCCATCTCAGGTAATTAAAGTAAACAGTGGTTTGTGATACTTAAGGGGCAGAAAATTACCATAAAATTTCAGGAAACAGCTTGTGCAACATAATGGGGTCAGTGTGCTTGAGCACTGTGGGAGCTTATTTGCTTTTGATTGTTGGTCACACACAACTTGATGGGATTCGATTCAATTTGCATTCGATTCGATTAAAATTGCATACGTGAGGGTGAAGGTAATGATGGCAGCGTTTTTGTTTTGGTGTGAACTTTTTCTTTAAGATGGTGGCGAGCCGTCTCATATGGAGGCGAACAGTCCTTGTTTGTACTGCTTTAGTCGGCTTCTTTCTTCTCCTCTACTACTCCCCCCCATTTTTCTTCTTGTTGGCACTGTTGCAGTTATAATCCCTGCTTGCATTATTCATTTGGAAACAGATCAAATAAATATACATTTGCCCTAGTGGAGACCGTCTGTGTATATATCCACTGTGATTCTACACACATATTTGCTATTTAAAAAAAAAACACAACAAGCTAAACTAGAGAGGCTTAGGTTTTGATCTGACCACATAAAATGAAGTAATAGGGCATTTATATATAATGACTGCTTGATTTTGCTTACATGTATAATGTCATTTATTTATTTAGCAATAGCATCAATCCATACAGTTTGTGGTTTTCAAAAATACAAGGAAACAATATTAACAGCTTACAACTGCAGCAAACTCTTTGTCCTTGGCCCCTTAAGAGGCTAACATCTACAACAAAGTATGCTCATAAGATTGTTGTTGTCTGCATTGTTTCAACTAAAATTAAACGTAGCATTAAGCACGGCATGGCAGCAACATCTCAGATGAAAAGAATCACTTGCTCCACTGCCACGCATGTCTGCCTCTTTGACAGGCATCTGGTTGTTGCTCATTAAACAGTGCAACGACTGTTATCCAGTTAGGAATTATTACTGGAAGAAAGCCTAAAATTAATGTGTAAACGAAGAGTTCATTCATCAGACTGGATTGTATACATGATCATGTGTTGCCAGGGGAATCTATCAAATCTCTGACATTTTGGCAATCGCTATTTCCAGTATCAGGGTTTGCATTTTTGTCGACAGGAATAAATGTCAATTTTCTCCACTTCTGTATTCTTGATGCAGCCTCCTATAGGGTATAGACAATCAATACTGTCCATAGCACTATTGAGAACATGTATCATTTGCTGACACTTGGTTTGCACACTGACACTTAAGAGCAGACTTTGGAAAACAAATCGATTGTGCTTCAAAAACACAGTATGAATCTGGTACTGGATGTATCTGCTCTGTGTATTGACCACACCACAAAAACACTTCCCCTCCGACAGTCTGAGCCAATCGCTTTTTTCTTGATGTTATGCTTGGAATAGCAATTTGATGCTCTATTTGACTGAACATCCCCTACACAAGCAATCACATCAGACAGTACAGTGCAGTGATATTGTACAATAAACAGTTGTATGGTTTCTTTTGTTTGTCTGAGGTACAAACAAGGTTTTTATCAATGCTTAAGAGTCAAACAGATGTAAGGAATTACTTGATGTTTATTTGTATAGGGGAAGGAATGAAGAAAGTAAAATCATACAACACAGAATTTATAACCTGAGCCAATCTGCAATACCCCTTCATATGTCCATAATAAAATAAAATCTCCAAATACACATGAACAAAATGTATCAAGTGTCCTATGTAAATGTATCTGTGAGTCATGACTGTCTACAATGAGTGAGAACTGTGAGTCCTTCTGGCTTTGTAGTTGTCCGAACTCCTTTGTGCAAACGCCAGGCGGGTTGGAGGTAGAGAAGGGCTAAGGCTTCAGGTGTCGCCAAAGAGCAGTTTGTGATGGTTTCATACTGGTGCTCAAGGGCGACATCTACTGGATCAAAAAGTTGCACATTCTCCCTTTAAGGTGCCAACAAAGATTCATATTGAATATATTTGGACAACCTTCCATCTTTAGATGTTATTCTTCATTTACATGCAAATTAAACTAGAACATGGTGAGGAGTAAAACAATAACACATTGTTTAAGATTTATTTTTGGGCTTTTTGTGCCTTTAATAGATAGAAATCAGGGAGAGAGAGAGTGGGGAATGACATGCGGGAAAGGAGCCACAGGCCGGACCTGGGCCGCCCGCGTTGAGGACTACAGCCTCCATACATGGGGCGCACGCACTAACCACTGCGCCACCAGCGCCCCATACATTGGTTTTATTAATCATATTTTTTGTGAATGCATTTCAGGAAGAAGAAAAAGAGCAGTCGTTTACATGTCTGTTTGATCTAACCCATGCTGTAAGAAGAATAAAGTTGCTACAGCATTTCACAAACTATAGCACGGACTTATTTAAGATTTTCCCCAGTGTGTTCACTTCATTACTCTTATTACAGCACAGGTTTGAAATATAATCAAGGATAATTAGAGTTCTCAAACACACATCATCAATCACTGCTTTGTTGAGCAAAACTTGCTCCCATTATGAACCATTTTGACAGTAATGTCACCACTACATTAGGAAATAAGCTCTAAATTAAAATCACTTGTTATTGTACACCAAACCTCAGTCTGCCACACAATAAATGCAATAACATTTTGATAAATGCAATAATACACTATCTATATATATATATATATATATATATATATATATAGATAGATAGTGTAGGCCTGTTTTCACAATAATCCCACTTTCATGTATAGTCACTGACTTAAAACAGGTTGTAATGGTGTGTTAACCGTCGATAGCACACTCCCCTTTCTCTTGCACATGTTAAAGAGCCAGTTGCTAATGGAGGACTTTAGCCTGCACTTCTGCTCAGCTGACAGAGCAGATAAATGAGGATGGATGAGTTGTTTACTTACACCCATATTGTTTGCCACTTCCCTTGATAAAAATGGGTACAGTATGCGAGTGCACTTCCTTGTCATTAGCTGGAGGAGCATCAACAATGCCTCTCTAATTATTGTTGGTATTGTGTCTGTGAGTCATTTCACACTTAGCCACCCACTCCATAGCAGGAGGATTTAATGTTAATAAGCTCAGCTATGATGGAACAAACACTTTAAGGGTGAAGCTATGTGGGAGATAGACAACCGGTGAACATCTGCTTGGGGTTGGAGAGTGAAAGTGTGTGCATTTAGGTGTGTGTGTGTGTGTGTGTGTGTGTGTGTGTGTGTGTGTGTGTGTGTGTGTGTGTGTGTGTGTGTGTGTGTGTGTGTGTGTGTGTGTGTGTGTGTGTGTGTGCGTGTGTGTGTGTGTATGTGCAAAAAAAGGTGAAATCTGTTGTGCTAATATCTCACATGAACACAGATTGCCATATGTTGAACTGTGCAGCAGCTCAATCCTCATTTGCAAAAAAAAAATAAACCTTGGAGACACTGTTTTTATTTTACTGTCAGAAAAATAACAATAATGAGGTGATGCAAATTTTGAGAAAAATCATCACCAGCTGGATTCAGCTCCAAAAAAAAAGATAAGTCTGAAATGTGTTCTGACCACTTGATACAAATGGAATGAAAGCTGTGTGTGTGTGTGTGTGTGTGTGTACAAATGCTGATTTCCTTAACAGTGTGACATATCTATGGTAACTCATATGTCGAATTACAATTTTAACTGCTTTAACTAACCTTCATGACATTCTTTTTCTGCTGCTCCTGCAAGTTAATTGTTATAATTAAAACCACTTGATTATAGCTGAAAACACATGGAACAGCTCAAACCGCTACTTGAGTCATGCAGTAATTAAAAGCAGTTCTCTGGCAAATTAAACTGCTGTGTGTGATAATTTTATGGATTCTGTTTTTCTCAAACTATTGTTTCTTGATTTAAGAGGCTCATATCTGCCACTCACTGCCAAAAGAAACAGTAAAACTCCAAACAAAAAGTTTTTTTTTTTCCTACTTGAGATTCATATCTCGAGACACTTGACGGACACAAACAGGATTTGTCAGGCCCACAGAGTGGTGTCAGGGCTGCCAGCGTTAGCAGTGATGGCTGACTGTCACTTTTGATGCTACACTGCGGAATGGGAGTAAGATCCATTACCCAGATTGTTTTGACTTTGTCCTAGTCCGACCGGCCCTGAAAGCTGGAGTGATGAGCTTTACAGAGTCATTGTGTTGGAAAGTCATCTAGCTATCACCATCGGGTAGTTGAGTTGTTGTGTTTGTTGTTTTATTGTATGTTTGGCAAGAATGAGCCATGAAACACAAAAACTACAATTTCAGTTCAAATGCATGATGTGTACTGCAAGTGTTCTGGTTGGTATTGCTAGTAGAGGTGGGAAACAAATTAGATTTATGTAAAAATTGAGATTCTTCTCTTCTAAGATTTTAAATCGATTCATGTCTTCCAAAAATCGTTTTTTTTTTTTTTTTAATTGTTTATTATTATATTTTTCTTTTTGGGCTAATCAGTCACTCCATGACTAAAGTGCTAAAGCTAGCTCTGTAACTCAGTAGAATGCCAAATAGAGCAACAAGAAAATCAGCCAGTCTCACAGATGACTGGAGTAGATCCTGAAGTATGTACTCATTCAAAAATGTATTTGAATATAGTGTTTGAATCCATGGATCCAGAATCATTTTGAATCGAAAAGTGATTCTGAATCTTGACCAACAAGAATCGAATCGAATTGTGAGACACCGAAAGATTCCCAGCCCTAATTGCTAGCATACTTGTTTCCATCCAAGTGCCATAATGTATCCACCGTAAAGTCATTTGGAACCCATCAGCTAACGTCCAGCGGCGAATTAGCTTTAAATAGCTTCTGTAAACAGACGTCTGCATGCAAGTGCAGCTAACGGTCTTTGAAATCCAGCAGTTTTGGTGGTCATATGACTTATAACAATGACAACACTGGGAAAAGTAAGTCTTGGAAGTACTAACCGCTGTCCACATTAGAAGCCATGAAAATTGGTCTGTTGCTCCCTGAGGCTATGTCTTTGTCAGATGATAGCTGGTGGGTTTAAAGGTCGGATACGATTAAAAAGCGAAAATCTTAGTTTTATATATTAATGTATTTTATATAAGGGCAAATGAAGGAAGGGCCTGTTCTTGGAATTAGCTACACATTCAAACAAAATGTCTCAGATGTACAAAATACTAACAGGTGAATGCCATCAAACAATACAGCATGAAGCAGTCTGATAGTTTTTTTTGTAATTACATATTCTCAATCGTTGGGTTGCCCTCTCGCCCAGGACAATTTGATTTTTGTGAAAGCCAGGGTTATATTTAGGGTTACTGTTAAAGCTAAGAAGTAGAACTGTGAAGAGGGTTAAATGGTCAAGAGTATGCAACATTTACTTCATCGCTCTACACTGAATTGGCTATTCTAATTTTTAATAACTAATTTTCCTGCCTGATGAAAATGGGCGAACAATCTAACATCTGAATAGATTATATTTAACCCTTCCCAATGCTGACCAGGGTCTTATTTTTCACTCCATCTCTTACATCTCATATCTCCACCTTACTGTCCTTTCACTATTTTATCAACTGTCCAATCCAATCTGTGAACTCAAAATCTTGTGGTGTCTGTACCCGTGATTCTTAGAGAAAAGGAGCATTTTACGGTCTGTATCCACTGCCAGGAAAAATCACTCACACTTCTATTATTTACTACAAATCTCACAGCTGTCAAGAATTTAGGTACGGCTCAGCGTTTGCTTGTTTAAATAGATTTAGCCACATTAAAGTGAACACAACTACAGAGCAGATGAAACACTTTATTGGGGAGAGTCCTACACAGAAAGTATTTTGTTAGGTATATAAAAGTGTTCTTATATTCTATCTATGTCTTGTACCAACGTTTTTTTAATTTATTCCTATGATACCCATGTAACACATACTAGATAATAAGTTTCACTTTGAACCACAGCTCCATAAGTCTCTCTAATGTGTTTTTTTTGTCTAAGGTGTCTGTCAGCCTGTGATACTGTCACATGGTTTATCAGAGGTGATCAAAATGCATTTCACACTCTTACTCACTGAATGACATTCCCTTTGGCACCTCAGGAATATCACATCGACCATCTTTTCTGTAAATCTCACCTTCTTTGGTGATGCATTACCAGAGGTCTTGTAGTCAACTTGGTTTAAAAATGACGTTTCACAGCCATGTATATGACATGTCATTATGTTTGTAGCGAGATCAGATTTATTATTTCATATTTTACTGAAGTACACATTGAGTTTTTAGCTGGCTGAGCAAATCCTCTTTATATCCACAACTGAAACAGCTGAGCCTTACTTTTGGCCACTGGTTGGATTAACTAAAATAACTTAATGTATTGTGATGGTAGTTGAAATACTTTATGAGGCAAAATGTCAGGTTTTTGTTTTGTTCTCTATTCGATATCCTAATAGAGATGATAAACTGTTAATAGAAAGTGGAACTCCATTATTCCCCTGTTTGAAGGTAAAAAGTATTTTGTAATTTTGTGTCACTGAATATCCTCGACACATTTCCAATAAAGATGCACGCTTGTTCAAATGAGCAAAGTTGTTCATGATTGTGTTTGTCTGTCTTGGCAGCATCCACTGCCACAAAAATCCATGTATTAGAATTTGATTCAGAACTCGGGTTCATCTTGTGTGGCCTTGAATGCAGCAGTGTACACCTGATTTTACACTTTATAAAACTGAACGAATGAGTTGAGTTCTAACTGCTGAATGTTCATGTAATTATCTGATAGTTAAGGTTTAAAGAAAAGCAGTCTATAGAGGGAATAATTAATCTGTGTTATACACTTTACATTGTTTTTGTAAAAATTGGTTTTATAAGACTGAGGTCACTGAGGTCAAGATGTCAATTTTGTTGGCGCTATTGTTGTTTTAAATGTATTTTAAATCCATATTTTGTTATTGATTTGATATAATGAATACTGAGTGATTGGGTAAGTGTGTGCATGCAAAACAGGTCATTGATGTAACAAGGCATTCTAAATCAACCACACTGTATAAACAAACAGCATTTTGTAAAACCCAAACCTGTCAAGTTACATCTACAGTATATGTGACTTTTACTACATACATGTCCTTCCTGCTCTGTGCTGTATGTGTGTGTGTTGTGTGTGTGTTTTCAAGAGTTTAGGTACTAGCTGGTCCCGTGCTCTCTCTATCTCCTCTGAACACCTTGAGGTCATATCGCCCCCGTGCTGGACAAGCTGCCTGCTTCCCATTTAGATTATGGATGGCTATTACTGCCTCCCGGCTGTCAGTCAGATTAAACCAACTGTGTATGTCCCAGGAAGAAGTCTCATCACGGGCAGGAGGAGGTGCAATTTAACATAGACATCTCCAGAACCTTCCATGTTTAACAAGTTTGTTAGTGCTGTCTATGAGGTATAACCATGAGGGAAGTTTGAGTTGTACAGAAAGTAAAAAATGTGTCTGTCTGTCTGATGACTATATTGGTCTCTTGTTATTATAATATTATGACTATATTATTAGGCAATCAATACCATTTTGTTTGATTAGTGTGAGTGCTCTGATTCATGCTCTGATCTGTGCTCAAGCATGGAACACTTCCTTAGCCCTGGCACGCTTGGAAGAGGTGTGCTGTGCTTATAGGCTCGGTACAATTCATGCACGAGCACAAGCATGGTCACACAACTTGGACAGCCTTCCATCATCGAGAAATCCTGGAGTGTTATGGCTGTATCTGACTTAAAAGACTCAAAGAAGACACAAAATCAGTAAAGTAGCTGTCATATTCTCTGTTGTTTTGATGTGTGGATGCGGACTCAACCGTGCATGCCTTTAATTTTTTTCGAGTCTGTCTGTCTTGTAAACTAAGCTCGCTTCATAATTACGTAAAGCCATGCATGTGTTGTATTACGACTTTATGTACAAGAGGTAACAGTGCTCAGGCCCCGATAGTCCTGCAGCAGTGTGAGTGCAGGCCAGTGGTGGAATGGGCATGGGGGGTTAATCGTGCTTCGGCATGGTTCAGGACAACTGGGCCTAGTGTGAATGCGCCTTAAAAGAGGTTCATGTTGGCAGCCATCTAATCAGGATATGGTTGAAACAAGCAGCTTTTTTTTGTCTCTTAATTACAAGGTGTAACTTTCAAATACAAGCATAGCCCACTGAATCAAAGCCCTTACAATGCCTTTGATTTTCTTTCTTCTTCTGTGGGTATGTTACACAATATAGAAAGCATAACTACCAGAACATTTGTGGCATCCGTTAAGGAACGTATGAATTCACAGAACAGCTTGCTCTCAGCATCCCCCTGTGAGATTTACTATGTACATGACTATATACGATATGAACAAAACAACCATGAATGGGTTCTTGACTTCCTTAAAAACACTTAAAAAAACCAAAACATTGCAATCAAATTATATTGCAATGTTTGAGTCCTCAGCCAAAAGAACAAAATAAGTTACTTCTGTGTGTCTTCCAAGAAAGCATATGAATCTTTCAACATCTCCAAAAACAAAATATGCCTGCTCCGTGTTGAAATGTATGTGGGTCAGCTCATGAGATATTTGTGGTTACAAAATAGGACATGAACCTTCACACATCCAACCACCTTTTTTGACTTTCAATCGATATTTTTGCTTTTAAACATCACAGTATCGCTTCTTTTCGTTTCCTTGAGAAGACAGCTAAAAAAATCTCCATACACCAAAACTGTACTTGTGAGAAAAGTGTAAACATAGATCCTTTGAGTGTCTCATTTAGTCATGCTAACACTACGGCTTTACCTCCTACACACCGCATGCGTGTGTGGGAGATTAAGCCAGTCTGCAACTGTCTAGCAGTAAGACATTTACACAGAAAGTGTTCCCCACTGTGCGCTTACAAGTATTAAGTTTCACTGATTAAGTAGAAGAAAACACTCTTTCCAAATGAATATCTATTCATCATATAAATGTAGCGATATTATATCAGTGTGAGATAAGGATGGTAATTTTTCATGTGAAAAATTGATGCAACTTGCATGGGGGTGTTATGACTGAACTAGGGAACATAAACAGTTGAAGACCCCCAGCGTGGTACACTTACAACTAACAGTCGATATATTTTGCTCTCATTTGATTTTTCACTTTAATACTTGGATAAACCACTAAAAACCTTCCTTTTATGTATCTCTATCATTTCCACATGTTTATTTGTACGTGGGTGTGAATAGTTGTCTGCCCTCGTAGGCGCTTGTTGATGTGTTTTTCTTCTTTGTGGGTGTGTAATTGTGTGTGAACTCTGTATACAGTATTTGTATGTGGGCTTGCATGTGTGCGGCTTGACCCCTATGGTAAGCTAGAGAGGAAATGGCAGAAGGAAAAACCGCAGTCGAGTAAGTGAAGCGTGGAATGTGCTTGGTTTTGGGATTACACACTGGCCCGTGTGCATGGGAAATCACAAAGGAGAGCTTTCACTGGCAGACAGATGAGAGGTTGGGAAAGTGCTCGGCTTTGGCTGCCCGTGACTTCAATTTGAGCTTTCGCTCACATTTAAGGCACTTTTGAAAGGCTGCGGTTCACTCTTTAATTCTGTATGTTCATCACAATGGTGTCTCAGTGAATCATTTTCCCCCTTCGGTTCGCAGCTGCTGAGAAAAAGAATCATGGCTGCTGTCTGAGTGGAAATCATTTGTTTTAGAGGTTTCCTAAGTTTGTCAAAACAGTCAGCTCAGCTTTTCTCACCGAACATGAATGTAGACCCCACAGAATTAAAGCACCACATTAAACTAGATTGGCAATATAAATGTTTTTAAAACCCTCTGAGAGCACTTTGTGGAGTGGTTTTATTCTCACGTCCAAAAACACCACAAGGGAAGACTGACAGAGAACAACTATTTGGTTTGGGAAGAACAGATGAATCTACTCTGTGTATGTTTCTCTGCGTTATGCCTAGAAATGAGGCTTGATTAGTTTTTCGAAGATGGATTTCGGTCCATTTGCAGCTGCAAACAAATTCTGCCATCCGTAACTGTCTCGCTATTTGCCTCATGATCTATGTGGCCTTAACCCTCTACATATGCTAATATGGAATTAGCATTCAAAGCTGTGAGAGGAAACATGTGCATGACAGTAAATCATACTTTAATTAAGCTGCCTCTTTGCAAGGCAGTATCATTAGCTATTGAGAAATAACAGACATGCATATTTAATGTGGACTTCAGAGCACCAAATCCCAATACATTGATGTTTGTTCATCCATCAATCCAATGAGTGCTTCCAAATGTAACACATTACTGATCCTCCCCAGCGGTAATGTCGATTTTATTTGTCATCCAATGCATCTAGTACCCTCGGCCTTTTGCCTCTAGAGCTGTATCCGGCTTCAGGCCACATTTTCAGGGCAATTTTACAAGTGATGATGGAGTTAAATGGTTGTGGTAATGATGGCAGACAGGCCAAATCTCAGCTACAGAGCCCGACTGGGGGCTTATAGGAAGCAGGCATGCAGCAAACAAGTATGTATGCCACGGGGTCTAATCCTACATTGGTCCAGAATGATGAACACATATTAGCCAAAGGCCAGCGACCAAGACATAACATCATTCCAGTGTATGAATGGGGGATGGGCTGTGACACAGTGCCAGGTTCACGCTCCATAGAAACAGCGTGGAGCATTTCTGCTGGCAGGATGCAGCACCCTACAGGTAGCAGGTGTGTCTGGATGAATGTTCTATAATCTATGTGATGCAAACATGTCAAATGTTACTGCACACAATGCTAGTGCACAGTGTGATTAAGAATACAGCTGAATCAGCAGTGTTACTGTATATGCAGCTGCAGCACTGAATACTGTGACATGAAGCTAATATAATGTTTCTCCTTCCCTCCCCCTCATCCCTCTTGTCCTCCTCTGTGTCTCAACAGCGGCAGATGGTGAGGAACCAACTTCAGCAGGTGGGAAATTTTTATGCTTGGTAACGTGATTTCCCTGCCTTTGTGTGAGACTGTGCATTTGGGTGTATGTATGTGTGTGTGTGTGTGTGAAAAGGGCGGGGATGGAAAGATGGAGCTCTTTTAGTTTCTCATTCTTGGCCCGGCTCCTTTCCTCCTTCATTATTGCAGACTTTAATTTCTGTATCGACTCACTGATCATGCCTGGTCAGCAGCACTCTCATGATTATATTATTGGTAGTCCAGTTCATAAAGCAGTACTGTTAAAAATCTATGATCATAGTGCAGCTCAACAGAAATATCCTGTCTTTGACTGGTGCCCAGTATTCAGATTGTTTTCCCCACAGTCTAATTCAGTGCAGTGATTGCTTTAGCTTGATTGTCCATTACAATGGAAATTTGCCAAATATTAAAGTACTGATTATGATTCCTGAAGCTGTGGAAGTCCTTTAAAGCATTTACTTTATGATCCATTAAACCCACAGTAGAGTATCATTATAGAATAGAATAAATCGTAAAACCTTACAGTTATTTATTCAAATTACAATGCATCCCACCCTTAAATGCACATCATTAGCATCTGCCTTAATGTACATTTTATCCATTCCCTGAGGAGTGCATTGAGGGTGTTTTGTGCTTCTCTTCTGTGTTTGCTATAATGGGTAGTCAAGGAAATATCGCTACATTATCATACAGAAACATCCTTTTGAATATAATCTTCCTCTGAGTGCATATATAGTATTCTGAAATAATGCCTCTCAATTTTGAAAGAATGAATGCAACCAGAGCTTCATTACAAAAGCGAGACCACAGAGGACGGCAGTCATCTAGAACCTGATTTATCTTTGTCAGTCATATAATTAAAATGTCACTTCAGATCCTGTGGAACTGAAGGTAAACCTCCTAATTGTGTCCTACATTCTCAGTATCTTTTTGTCTTCAGTTATTTTATTTATATTGATATCGGACAGTTTATTCAAGATTAGTGTTCTGATAGTGTTCTTACCACTGAATATTCTGATTACATTTGTTAAAACTGCAGCTCTCAGCTGATCTATATTTTGTATCTTTATTTTTAATATTTTTATTTTTCTGTAACAATGTAAATTTCCCCGTTTTTGGGATGAATAAAATCTTATCTTATCTTATCTTATTTTATTAAATGGGTTAAAACTAAGAGCCCAAACGATTTATCGGCCAGCTGATGATATAGGCTGATTTAAGTATATTGGTATCGGTATCTGCTAATTTTATCGCAGATATGCGCCGATATTACTAGATTTATTCACCAGTCAAATATGATTTAATTGAAGTTCCATTGTATTACAATAGCAGTTCTCTTTCACCAGCAGAGTGTGCTATAAGGATTACAACAAATGATCACTCTACAGAATGTAAACTTGTCTTTGTTATATAATTTTATTTATTTTGCTATATATATAAGTTAGTTAGTGTGTTTGCAAATGTTAATGTCATCTCTATAGATCTAGATGACATCCATACACATGTTCACACTAAAAGTATTTCCAAACTGTAAATATACATTTCTTATAATCGAACACAAAAACATGACTCTTCAACACAGTGCAGTGAAATTATTCTTCATTATTATTTACACAGACACATGAAATAAGAAAATGAAATAATGCTAATTGAAATGTCAACTTCTTCACCAGAGTCAGAACTCATAATTCACAGTAACAGTCTGGAAGTATAAATGTCAGACAGTAGAAAGATTTTAGAGCTTCAAATGTCAAAGATAACATATGAACATATGGACCATCAGTATGTCACCCATATTTTCATCATGAATATGTTATAATGTGACCTGTTAAATTTGTATGATTTACAGTTATATATGACATTTTAAAATTCACCTTAATTCCCTTATCTCGTGTTTGCTGCTTTAAAAAAAACTGCAATAAATCAAATTTCCAAAGACTTTCCACAGCTTTTTTTTCAATGTACTGTAGACGTTTCAGATAGCAGAGACGGACTGTTGCAAACAGCACAAAAAAATAATTATCGGATTAGAAGATGACCTGAATTAGGTGTGACTTGTGACCACTGACCTGGAACTGGACTAAGAGAGAAAATAGGACAGTGTGATATGGGGGACCAAATTAATCGTGACAGCTTTGAAGAATTTAGCATATCAGCTGCTTCTTCACAGGCGTCATAATCTAGAATCTACATATTCACACTCTTTTGTCTGCACACACATAAAGGGTACTATGCTTCACTGAGTTTGCCCTGTATTTCTTTAAGTGCTGTTTAAATCTCTGTGCCCATGCTGCTGATATGATTGTATTTTAGTATCCCCTATGCACATTTGCCCACCATCTACGGGCATCTAAAGCTACTATTAAAATTCAAAAGTTTTAGGTTGGGAGGAAATACAGTATATGCTTAGTTTGCAAGACCTGACAGAATATTGGATTCCATTGTATCCTCTTTCCTAATGGGATAATAGAAAGAGGAAATTGGCCACGTTTTATCTACATAGAGTTGGATTTTTTTCTTCACATCTAGGAAGTCTTTCTGTATGGTAAGAAATGGAAGATTCTTGATAAGAGAATACAAAGAAGGAATCTTACTGTACTTCAACCATTTTGCTGTGGATAAAGCCCACAGAGAAATTCCAACATAACAGAATGCACACTGAATCACAATAAAACATAACGTAGGCCATATTTATTATGACGTGTTGTTAAATTTGACCTCTTTCTCTGTTGGCTCTGATAAAACAAAGTAATTCTTAGTTTAACTACGATTTAATCTTTCTTTTTGTTTTCTTTTTAACCAGGAATATGTTTTTTTATAGGCACTGGTCTTTCATTATTTATCCCAAGACTCTTAGACTTAATTATTCAAGCTAAAGCAACATGTTCCCCATTAACGTCTCAAACTGTCACATGGTGTAAACTCTTCAATGACCTTTTCAGCAGATAATGAGCTCAAAATGTACAGGGACAAGCCTGTGACGGAAGTACAACATGTATTTCTCTATATGTATTATCCCATTAAAAACAGTTACAGACATGAACATCATTTTCTTGTATCTAGTTAATGGGAATAGCCTGACAACAATTACGATTCAGCTTGAAGCAGCATAAAACTGGAGGAACTGAATTGAACGTTTGGTATTCTTTCTGTTTCTGAACTCTTTCACAGGCTGAAGATTGTTTTCTTCATATTAAATGTTTCGCCCCAACAGTCTTCACGGACACAGGGTCCATGGCTTTTAATAAGACAAAAATGTATCATTTCATGATACAGTCACTTCCATTTTACCTTCGAGGAGGCTCCATCAGATGTAGGCCTTGGTTTTTCCTCACACCAATCAAAAATGTACATTTTTACAAAGCTCTTAGAAATGGCAAATCACGTATGTGCATTCACAAACCCTGTGGCTGCAGCATGTGCACTCAAAATCTCCTGGATACCACTGGGATCTTGAGATTCAGTATTGAGCCTTAAGGTTAAGTGTGTTAAAACAGTCTATTTGTGGAACACAGAACAATGGATCTCCATTGAACAGGTTGGTGCCATTCTCTGTCTGGTTATCTGAAATCTCATTAGGTTTCAGGGATTTTCTTTTACCGTAAACAAACTTGCATTGCTCACAAACATCAGATTGAGCAAAAGGCCTTTGTTAGAGAAGACCTTTGGGGAGGCAGGGACATCGCTCTGACATTTTCATGGCATTTAGTATCTGACAAGACGACCTCCCTTTCCTGCCCTTCACTGGATGTTCCAAGAAAGATTCCAGTCCTCTGTGTGACCTCTCCATTTGGATATTTACTTGACATATTCCAAACCGTTTTGCTTCTGCGTCATTCCTACAACTGTCAATTCTAAGTGCATTTGTCCTGACATTGTCAACGTTGATGGGCTGGAATGGCAGAGTGGTGCTAGAACAGAAGAACAGGAGGCCAAAGACTCACTAAAAGCAGGAACGTTTGGGCGTCTCACGCTGAGAGCACTGATGCTGTATCGGCAGTGCGGTGCCAACTTTCATCAGTCGAGGTGAAGGATGGGTGCAGTGACCATGAGCCTGTGAAGCGGTGAAGCCATCATAGAAAAAAGAGGCTGGGTTAAAATAGATTTGACACAATTAGGCCATGTTAGATTTTTCAGTGATGTGACTGGCTGCACAGTCAGAGCTCAGGAGCTTGGATGTAAATGTCTCCCTCTCGGGGCAGGTCAATGTGTTTCTTTTTGGAAGATTTTGTAGAAAGGTTAACAAGATTGATGAAGGGCCGGCTTGTCACTTTGCACCTCAATATAAGATGGCAAGGGTGAAAGTGACAGTTTCATTTTCAGGAGTGCTTTCCATTGACAGTCTTTTAAAAAGTATAATGTTGCTACAATGTCTCCTTGATAAGAAGGTTTTTCCAATAAAAGCTAAAAGTATCAGTGGGGAAATATTGCTTGGGGAGCTGAAGACTCAAGTGTTGATGCTTGTTAGTGATTAAACTTGAAACCCATTGGCTGTCATCTGAGAAAGATTTAGCCCCTGGAGGCCATGGCAAATGTTTTGAGGGGCTTTTGTTTATATAACTGAGGATCTCTTAAGCCACGACTTCCTTTCCTGGAGGTTCTTTTTTGTGCACTGTCCAAATAGCCACTTGACAAGCAAGAAGTAAGTATGAGTTGATAAACAGCATCTGGGAATTATCAGCTGGCTGTAATTAGACATCTGTTCATAGATAATAATATAAAGATAAATCCCTGTCAAAAGAGCGCTCATGTGTAGTGATGCAAGGCAGTTTATTCCTTACAAACAGACTATATATCCTTCACCCCCTGTAACACTGTGAGACTATACTAACAGAAATCAGAACCCTTTGACATTGAAAATCTTGTCCCACGCTTTCAGAATCTGTATTTATACAGAATCTGTGTATTGACACGTTAATGGTTTGGACAGAGTATCAGATTAAAGGACATTCTTTGTCTTTATTCTTTATCGAGGATAGGTCAGCTTGTCAGAGCTACTAATGATCCCACCTGATGGGATTAACAGCTGTAGCAGGACACTTTCTCCTTCTCTGAATTCTGTTTTTGTAGCGATATCTTGTCTCTGTGATAGCATAACAAAGAGTACAACATGAGGCTGAGGACTTAATTATATCCCTCTTATGAAAGGAAGTGTGTCTTAATACTTTAGATTTTCAGCTTCAATTATGCATTGTCAAATTAAGAGCTGTAAACAATATCCTTTATAAAGTGCTTATGAAATGTGTCTTTACACTCAAACATTTAAAGTGTTGAAGTTTGAATATGTAACAGTGAGCAGAAGCCTTCGCTGTACAATAGCAAGCTTATGTTTGTGATAGCTGTCTGCTAAGATGCACGGACATATGTGTAGCTTTAACCCTGAAACCGTCAGGGCTTTTTGATTGATCTGCAAGGAAACAAAGGATTCTTCCCTGTGTTTAACCATTGCTCAGGTTTTCACAGCTGATTGATTGGACTCTCTTTGGCGGCAGAAAGGGAATCGCAGCGCTTGTGCCGGACACAACACAGGCTCACATCAATCACAGAGCGAGCGTTGGCTCGTACAGCAGAGCAGCAGCTGACATTCACACAAGAAAAGCTGCCAATGTTTCCTCCAGACATGCATCACAGAGACGTGCGTCACACAGCTTCTAAAGAGAGCATCCACAGTCAGAAAGATGAGATCTCCACACACACACACACACAAAAGTTGACTTTTCTTTTTAAGTGCGGTAATCCCTGTTGCTTCTATCATGCCTGTCAATCCTTTCTGCATTCATGCTTCACTGAACATGTCACTCTGAATTACTGATTACTGGACTCTTTAAAGACAAGAACTCCACATTCTCAGTCCAATCCAATTTGGCACTTACAAAAAAACTTTAAATATTTACTTTCTTCAGCGTATTGTCACACAAAACTACATTATGTTCATGTGTTACCTGTGAGAAGCACGTTTTTAGGAGTGCAGAGTTCTTCCACAATTGCTGCGGTAAGATGAACATCAGCCTTCTGCTTTCTACTGTTTCAAATCTTGTCACCAATTCTTTTTTTCTTTACCAGTTAAACTGATACAATACTTCAGTTAACTAGTGAGCTTGACTTAGAGAGAGCATGGTTTAAGCCTTGCTTAAGAGGGTGGGAGTTTTATCATGAACTCTTTTTTTCCCCATTCTAATCTGGAGGTTGGTTTGTTTTTGAGTGGGGTAGACCTCTGAAGATAATTTAGCTATAAAAAAAAGGAAACATTCATGTTATTCTAATCCTTGGTACAAGCCAACCCCCTTTAAAAATAACACAACAGCTTGCCCCTTAAATAAATGCTTCCCCCCCTGACCAGAAGCCCTAATCTTGTTAAATGCACCACTTTGGTGATTCTTCTTCCCTTAAATGATGGTGTTAAGAACCTGCGTGTGTGACATAACGCACGTCGTAAACTGTACAGGGATCCAGCCGGTTGTTGGCAGACAAAGATGGGTAGAAAAGAGCAGAGATCTGGAAAGAGGAAGCAGGCAGCAGCTCACTGTCACAGAATATTGAACATCTGTTCAGGAAAAAGGCCAAGCAGGGTAAGATTGTTATATTTACTAACTAACCAACTAGTTTATAGCTGATGGATGAGTATTGTATATAAAATAATATAACTTATTATGTTTAATACTACTACCTACAAAATTTAAAACATTTAAAAAAGAGGGGTAAACTGCATAAAAAGTCCACTTTTTTGGGGGGGGAGTACCCCCTCTTACGCTGGCTACGGGCCTGATACCAAACCTAGTAAACGATGTCGACTCAAGAGACATTAATTACTTATTTTGTACATTTTACATCCTGCTGCAGAGATGAGACTGACTAAACCTGAGTCAACCCTGGATCTTTTAAACTAATACTTTGAATCAGTGGCTTTGAGGGGCCAGTAAATCTCATCATGCTCACGACATTATTCATACTAAATACAAAGTACTTCTTGTGTTTGTGAGTTTGTGTGTCATCTGTCATATTGTGGTGTGTCAGTACTAGCGTTTCCCACAACTTGAATGCTTTTGGTTGGAATTGTAATCAAGCCCATAAATCCGTGTATAAATCTTTCTTTGTTATGTTTTGGCCGTTTATATCTTAAAAATATAACACTCTCCGACTTAAATGGAGCTGTCACGCAGAACACAGATTCTCTGCATCTTTCTCTCACACACTCAAACACACTTTGCCCTTCTCTCTCTCTCTCTCACTCTCTCTCTCTCTCTCTCTCCCTTTTTTTTTCCTTCTCTGCTTTTTTCTGCTTTATGCGCTCTCCATTAGGAAGGCTGTCAGTGTGCCATGGTGCGACTATAGATTGTCACGTCAAAACAGCCCTGAAACCTGTCACCCCCCACCCCCCCCCCCCCCCCCCTTCCCTCCCACTCAGAGAGCAGGGCCTCTGTGAAAGCTATTATACGTTTCTCTGTACTACTGATTAGCCAGCGCTCTCATTATTACTGATACAGGTCCTGTCTTTGAAATGGCATGACTTGGATAGGATTAACTAATTTGTAATTCATATCCAGAGGCCTACTACTTCCAAGGAGAACAATACGAGTAAGAATCATGCTGTTCTTTGTTTATTTATTTATATATTTTGCTTATTGCTTGTTCATTTTCAGAAATTTCATGTTCTGGGTTGGGGAGAGGCTTGAACACTCGAGCAGCTGATGCAGTTTATAATCCAAGGCTGCACCCGTTTGCTCGACATTGTCAAATTCTCGGCTCATGGCTATTCATTTGTCAAATTGACTTAAGAGGGCATGATAGTCTCACCCTTGAGACTTCATCTTGTTTCCTAACACTTCAAATGATATAAGAGAACCCGTCAAAGCCGAGTTTACCTGCCAACGCTAAGATATGGGCAAAAAAAGACCGGAATAGAAATGACATCAAGACACAGGAAGCTTAAGAAAAGATTTATGATGGCTCATTTGTTCAGATTCATCTGGTTCTTCTGTCAACACACTTCAAAAAGCTTTGCAGCGATAATAATTTGTCATGTTAACTACCAGGCTTTCTTTTTCGCCTGACTTTTGCTGTTCAACATGTGCTGGCCTTAAGCAAAGTTTGCATGAATATCCAACGGGAGACTTCTAAAGTTTCCCATCCAATCCCAATCCCAAAAAGTTTTGACAGCCTGGGTGCAGTTGTACAACTCAATGTTTAATAGATGAGACAGCTATTGGCAAGCCCTTGAGTTATGAAACCAATAACCCTGCATCAAGGCCTCGTCATTTACATTTGGCCCCACAGGGCAGGTTAGTGCGAGAGAGGTTTCAGATGGCAGGAATATGGCGCCACATTGTGAGTGTTGCCAATGAAGTAATCTACATTTGGTCGATTTGATTTAAAGCTGCAGTTATCACCATCCGTCCAAATGAGATAAATAATGAGGAGAAAAAAATTAACAAAAGAAAAATGGGGGTAAAGCACACTCACTGAATGAATTAGTGCTTTAACTAAGTGATTAATCTTTACAGGCTTTATTTCTATTGATATCTTTTGTTTGCTAAATCCCCAAAGAGTGAATACACTAACGTCTACAAAGCTTCTCTGTGTCCTCAAAAACTACAGAGACAACAATGGTAATGATGAATGGGGCGTGGAACGCTCTATGATTATGAAACTCTTTGCTAATTAGTGTTTTGTGCATAAGAGTCTTTCCAGTACTCAGTTGAACTGACCCATGATAAGGGGCACAGCACAAGTGGGTATGATTATTATTAGGAAAGCAGTTTTCAATGTAATGGAAGTATTGGGTAATTGAAGTTACAGTATGTCCCAACTACTCAAAAAAATAAACTGAAAACCCATTTTAATTGATAAAAACTAAGCAAAAAGTGTTGCATTTAAAATGAAGATTGTTGTGATACATATCTTTCTAAGGGTCAGATTATTTAAGTCAACTATTTAATATATTTTCAACAGTCAGCTGCCAGTCTACATAGTACCAACAGTATTGACACAGAGGCACTGAAAGATGAGTTTTATTTCTGTATTTTTGTTTTAAAAGGGATTTATTTTAACTTTATGGTCGCTCAGATCTCTGGGGTCTGTAGCACTTTACTGCACTCTGTATATTCAAACAAATCAGTTATTAATACGAATGTGAATACAAAACTATACTGATGTAATACACAGCAATTCAATGAATGTACGATGGCACCCCCTGAGTTACACTATAAATATAAATAAGTTAATGCTTATAAACATTGGAAACCTCAAAATGTATTTTAATAATTAAGCCAAAGAGTGCAGTGTGAATAAGACTGCAGCGGTACCAATGACCGAAGGTCAGATTATCATACAGGGAGCCAATGAATCATACCCAGCCAAGCAGGAATCATCAGTGCAGTCATGCAAACACAGTTGTGCATTTTAGAGCGTATCAAACTTTTGATAATTGGCCATATCAATTGGGGAGTGCAAAGACCAACTCTAAATAATTTGGCTCACTTAACTTTTGATTTGTTTTTAACACTGTGTGTCATTCAGTTCTGTTTATTCAAAAAGTATAAAATCATTAATACCGTAAACAAATCAGGAAAAATAGTGTACTTTTTCTCTTTTTTTCTCTCCAATAATTCAGCTCAGGATTCAACCCGCCAGTGCTTTCATGTGTGTATGCGTGAGTTCATGTCAGTCTATGTAGTTTGTGAGTGTATGCAGGCTTTTTTTTTTACACAGGTTGTGGAACCTTGCAGCTAGTCTGCAGTGCTCTCCAGTCAGCTCAATGAGGATTCTTCCTGTAGGGGACATATTCAGAATTTCTAGACCTCAGGCTGCCCTCAGGACCATCGAGAGCAACAGCAATAACCAAATCAAGCCCCTCCCCTCTCCCTGCCCATCCTTTTTTGTTTGCCTCTAAGACAGTTTTACTCATTAGTGAAGGTCATGGTCAGTGAGGTTAATTCTTCACTTTTTTACTGAACGTGTCTTCAAATCCACAGACTGATATATATTTTTGATTAGGTTAGTTGTTTTTAAATCACTGGTTTGGGAAGATTGTGAAGGAAAGTTTATTTTGCACTGTTAGCATGGAAAGTGAAATACACCAGAGGGAATCAATTACCCAGAACCCTTTGCTTTTGTGTACACTGTAGATATGAAAACCAAAAATGTGTAGCCTGTTACAAGTGTCTCTCTGAGTTAACTCACCTGTTTTAATAGTGGCACAAATCAGACGTGTTTTCCTTTTTTTTTCCCCCCATGCAGGACCTTGCCATCCAAACCCCTGCCACAACAGAGGAACATGTGAGATCAGTGAGACCTACCGGGGTGACACCTTCATTGGTTACGTCTGCAAGTGCCCACCAGGCTTCAGTGGAGTTCACTGTCAACACAGTAAGTCAGACCCACCTCGTCTTTGTATCTTCAGAATTACTCTCTGCAAAAAAGAGACACCAAAAAATTGATGTCTCTTTTTTAAATATTTACACCAAATATGATTTGATCATTGGCCTAGAAAGATTTTCCAACACCAATATCGACCTTAAGCAATAAAAAAAACGTTGGAACAGCGGACAAGAAGTAAATCTGTGCTGAAAGGACGAGTTCAGCAAAATGATAGTGGGTTTGCTGAAGAAAGGAAGTGCTGAACTTGCTTTCTTTTGTTGAGCATGCTCTTAATAAAGGTTAGGGTGGGAAGGTTTTTGCTGCCCATGAGATAATATTTTACATTAGAAGCGAAGCATTGTCTCACACCCCAGTACAATTTATGTGCTATCTTAAAATGAACTTTCTGAACTTTTGAAGCCTCTTAACACCCTGAAACTGAGCACAAGGGTAAATTCTACGGTAACATCGAGTATGACCAATACAAGGGACTGCAAAAATATGAGCTCTTGTAGTTCCTCTTGTTCTTGGTTGTTGACTAGTAAGACAAGGTCTAGTTTGTAGTTATTAACATTGTACAAAGGAAAAAAGTCATCAAAAATCAGCTGGATGACTTTTCTGAAAACAAAAAGACAGATTTTTCCGGAATATCTACACCTGAACACGCAATGGTTGGCTTATTCTTCTTGTCTGAACCAGTTACCAACTCAGAGTGATTTGTTTGACATTTTGAATAATAATTTGATTGCTTTTCTGTCCATAGCAGCCTGTTTCCCTTCTTAGCAGTCACTGTTACAAACAGTTTCCAAGTAAAATCCATGGCAGGTATTAGAAAGTGTCAAGTCTGTTATGTCAGTAAGTTAAACTTGTACCAGTTGGTTTGAAAAGTAATTGTGAATTACAACAGAGTTAGCATTAGCTAACAAGCCGCAGCAGATGTCAAGCCGTTACAGCATCAAACCTTCACATATAGTTTAGTTTGAAAAGCCTTCTGCATTATGTATAGATTTGGTAGTTAGTAAAAGCAAGCAGATTGTCCGTCGGTGCTAAATCCTGCAGAATGATATAGAGGCCGAGTCCTGTGGCTCCTGTTTGTTTGCTTGGCTGAGTATTGCATTAGCCGCACACAACCCAGCTGTCCTTCATCGCAGGTGTGCTTGTAAGTAATGGATTTAACGTATCACAGTGCAAACTGTGTGGTGAGATGGAGCATTATTGGTTTGAAAGAAAAAGACGGATGGACAAACAGAAAGAGAGAGAGAGATGTTAAGGAATACTTTAGAGAAAGTATTTATATCTGTCTCATAATTCTGCCAGACTAACATCAAGGTTGAAGAGACAGCAAATCAGAGGTAGAAAAACAAAAGGGCCTTTCGGGGGTGACTGTCACTGTGAGTCATTTTTTATTTGTTCCCCAATCACATTTTGTCCCTTGTTAGATAAAAGGCACATAACATAAAAGGAAATGAAGCGAGTCACCATATCAACAGTATGTCATTGTGGTTGTCTCCAGCCAGAATTGTGAGCAATTGGCCAGCATTCATGTCATAATTCTGTTATTGTTTCTTATTAAGCCTCCAGGGTGGTGAGAAACTGATTCGATATGGGCTGAATACATATTCACTTCTGCCAATTCTCCTCACGGTTATTACAGCACAATGGAAGAGAGTGGGTGAGACAGTGACAGAAGGAAAGACAGGAACAATGCCGTATCTGAAGACATTAATAATCAAATCTAACGTCCGGATAATTCCGGCAATTAAACGATAAAACACAGGCATAATAATTGTTCTTCAGGAATAAATACTTAGCTGGCTTTGTTACGGTATGGTGATGGCTTTGAATGAATGACGAGCTTAGTATAAAGGATATAAATGAGAAAGGAAAATGAATCTAGAAGTTCTGAAGGATACAAGACACAGCACAGAAACAGGGTTTGTTCAGTTTATCCAAAAAAAGGTTTGTAATGCCAGAGTTATCTCTGTTATTTGAATGGTTATAACTCACTTTTATGAGTAGATAATTATATGAGCCTTACTTTATTATATAATACTTTTGGTAGGCTACTGCTCCTGTCTATATAACTAAATTAGTCTTCTCATGGTTAAGCCAACAGCTGTTACAACAGAGAAAATCCCTGCTGCTTTGAATCATCGCTACACTTTTTTCAATATAAATGAAGTGAATCCTTAAACAGAGAGTCTTTTTTTGATGGCATCAGGACTTTAATTTACTGTAGGATTAGCCTCTATCTAATGTGATATCTACAGTAATCCAGTGTTTTAAGCCAGTATTGGCCTAAACCAGTGTTTGGCTTTATATACAGTATACTGTCTGGAATATTCGCCAGTCATCCCTGTATTTTTACTGTTGCTCTTTGTATCTCCTCGCTCCGTCAGAGCCAAATCCAATTTCACACCTTTAAACGTTCCTCCAAATACCTGCACTACATATCCCTCCTGTTGGACCAGTTTTATGAGGCACAGCCTGGAATGATGTCGCACATGGACAGCTAGTTTAAGTACAAGCTCTTTTAGACTTCTTTTATGGGAAGCTACTGCACTTTATATACTAAAAATGTTGACTTTTTTTATAACACAGAACTCAGCCTTCAGTGAGTCAACTTGAGGTGTTTCAAACAATCAATGCTGAAGGTGGTGACAGTATGAATATAGTTAGATATCACACTAATCTGCTTTAGCACCATAAAAAAGTGACTTTAAATGTGGAATTCCAAAGGTGTTTTTTTAACACTTTAATGTGTTAATGCGTTAGACAACCCAGGTTAACTTCAGGTTAGTGTCCCTTCTTTATTTTTTAGAGCCATTATTATATGAAGGTCATTCATCTTTGGAAAAGAGAGGCTGCACGTCCCTGCTATGTTTTTGGGCATGTGGCCAAACATCATAATGAACTGTCACGGCGTGAAGATTGGGAGTGATTGCCTCAGTCGTCATGGGGTTGCAGTCTATGAAGGGCAAATGAAGTATAAACTGTTTGGCTATTTCTATCGGATGCATTTTATGTTTCTTCAAGGAAAGTTGTTGTAGCAGCTCACTGTAAATGCTCTTGTGTAACAGGCCAATCTTGTGGTGTGGTTTAACAACGTAACTTAATTTGATGCAGTTAAACAACAGGTCCCTTTTCTTGGATTTCTTGGAGAACAGATGATGATATGCCACCCTATTATCTCTTTGAAAGTGGAAACTTTCAGAATTTCAGTTGGCCCTTTTTCTTTATTTTCTTTTAAAGATGTCGGTGCTGTGTCATTCATTTAAGCCCTCACATAAAACGCTTAACAAGACACTGTGAGATGTTCTTATCAGGCTGGTGATGATTGCAACTGGGAAGTCAACATGCAATCTTAAGTTGACCAATTACCAAACTAATGGGAAAAATTGTACTTAAAGTGCCAGGCATACATTTGAAAATTGGTCTTTTTCCACCAAACGCTGTGCAAACGCTTTCAGCACTTTCCATCTTGGTCTGTGATCAATACACAACGTTACCTTTCTCCCTGAAACACCAGCAGCGCAGGATTGATTGAGGCTAAGTGTAGGATGTGTGAGATTTTTTTCCCTTTTTTTTTTTTTGAAACTCATTGCCTAGTATTTGATCATGTATTGACTGTTTCTATCCTGCTGTATTAACCCTGCTGCCTCCACAGCTTCTTGCCACAGGATAATCAGCCGCTGTTTATCGCTGTGGCCTGATGTAAAGCCGCGAGGAGACATTACCGTTAGTCAATGCACCTGGTACAGATCACAGACGCCTTTCATCAGCACATGGAAGAGAAAAGAGGCTCCATTAGGACTCAGTTCTTACTCTTTGGTTCCACATTCAGGACAGCATTAGTGACCTGGTTTCTGTGTTTTACAGCTAGTAAGGAAGTATCCAGTGGAGGTCACATTTCTTTATCTAGTTTTTACTTCTCTAATGTTCCACAAGGCTGTCAGACTACTCGTCTTAACTTTTCATTGGGAGCAACTACACCCTTAGGCAGCATGATTGGGTATTAAAAGGATAGCGACTAGGTGCTTTTTAACCGTAAACATTTGACTACAGAAATATGTGCTATGCAAGAGGTAGAGGCAGTCTCCCCAAGCCACTCTACAGGAACACCCACCTACCTAATTTGACGAGCACTGCTCCAAATGGTTACCTGCACCTCCTCAAGCGAAAAATGACTTGCCCTTCTCAAACCTACCACTTCCGCACAGAAGGTGACTTTGTAGCTGCATGTCTGTGTAGTGAATCCACATGAAGGGATGGAGGGAGGTAGCTCTTGTTATTCGGCATATCTTTCACTCCAGCCGTGGTGAAAAGGAAAAGGAGAGTGGTGGGAAATTGAGGGGCTTGTTTTTTTGCTGCCCCCTCTGACTATGATTGAGGAAGTCGTTATCTCCTTCTAACTGCCCTGCTGTACTTTAAACGTCACTCCAGTAAAGTTCACGACAAAGCATGAAAATGTCCCTCTCCTTTTCTTAAATGTTAATGGCATCTCGCTGGACCTTTTAAATCCAACATCCTTTCACTTAGAAATGGAGATTTCCTTTTATGCAGATGATGTTGTGTTTTTATTTCAAGAGCAGCATGCCTTTGTGTTTTAAACATAGATATATTGTTATTACAGTTGTTCTGAAACTATTATCAGCATTGGTCTCCGATACGATCTGAAATACATAGTGAGTCATAAGCGAGTGTGCAGGTCATTGATACACCACCGATTAGGCTGCTCAAATATCCACAGGTTTCAGATAATTTATTTGGTGGCAAAAGCAACATTTTCACACCGATATTCTTATTATGTATGGTATTATGTATCACACCAGTGTCAGCAGGGTACTCAGTGTTGGCAGATATAGAAATAGAAATTAATATTTGGTAGGAAAAAATGGTATCTGAAAAACTCTTATTAAAAAATCAAATCAAAGCCAATACTCGAGGTATAAAGAATGTCTATGAGCATGTTTCAAGATTACTTCTTTTCCAAACGTCTGAATATGTCAGAATATCCAATACGCTACTTCCAGAACCTTTGAATTTTATGAGTGTTGGGCTGCTACATCTTCTCTTCTAATTCCAAAGAAAAAATACCAGTGCTCAACCAGAATATGGGCCCTTATTTCCAACAAATTATCTTGCAAATTGCCACTGTGTCCACAAAATCAGCTTTTTATTCATCTCAGTGGTGAAGCTCAACAGAGTGCTGCTGCTGCTGCTATTTTGTTCATAGCTCGGGGGAAAGCTGTTCATATGCAGAAATCCACTAACTGTCTTAGGTCATAAGAGCTGTATAGCTCAATTTAGTTAAAGGGCAAATTTTAACTTTGAGTTTAGAGAAACAAAGTTGGTTTGCAGGGCAGGCTTAGCTAACTGGATTAAGATTGATTTAAGTACAACTATATGTAAGGGAAAAAGTTTGTGAAAGAAAACTTTTTTTGTGGCAGAAGGAGTACTTTGTCCATGGAAAGTTAACCTAATTCAAAATAAACAGAAGCATCAGTTTAGTCATAGTGCCTGAGGTCTGTTCTTGTAGGTATAAATATGTCTCGTCTTAACAGCCTGTGGCTTACAACAGCCGGAAAGTGTTACTGAAATTATGCTAATCTGCACTCTAGTTTTATTTTTATATGCATGAATTAGCATGCATAATTTGAACACCACTTTTTTTTATGAGGAAAACTTGTGCCTCCGTTACATTGTTGAACTTTTTTTATTCTGCTCCTCTGGTGTTGTTTTCTTCTCTCTCTCGTTCTTCCATGGGGGGGGGGGGTTGCCTTATGTAGTGGCACCATTAAATTTAAAAGTCATATTCTGTTGTGTTTTTTTCTTTAAATACTGTTTATGTCTCAAGGGGGATAAAGGTTTGTTGTAGCAGCAAGTGTATCATTTTTCCCCTTATCTTTAAGTTCATCCGAGAGTCTCCAGCGTGTGTCTCTTTGCTTGGTGAAATCCTTTAAAAATGTCTCACCGTTTATTTTGTAAGTAAAGATCCCCCCAGCTAGAGATTCCTTTTTGTCAGATCCAAAAATGTGACCCCTGCCTAGAGTAGCCTCATAGCCATTGTGACCACTGGCCGCCTCAAGGCTCCTCTCACTGCCCCATTACTGTGATTTAGAGCTGTGTGGAGGACACAGCCATTTCCAGACACCCTCTCAACATTACATTCACAATCCCACAGCCCACCCACCACTCTCAGTCTGTGGCTTGAAAGCTGCATTTACACGAAGAAATTACTGATGAGAATTCTGGGGGAAGGGTCCGTAGTGAACGAAACCTCCAAAGAAACAACCACAATCACCCCGCCGAAACCATCAGATGCCAATGATCAACAACTCGAGGAGAGACTGCTGTCTGTGCGGCCTCTCTCTCTCTGTCTCGATGGAGTCTCTGTAGATCAAAAATGGAAAAAATGGATATGGTTTTGAGCCAGCAGTGCTGTTGTTCAAGCTCACAGCACATTTGGTCTTTCTTTCTTCAAAGCAGTGTACATTTGTGCTGCTGGAAACAGCTGAGCTCCAATTATGTGCTGGTTTAGTAATGATTTAGTTGATAAATCTGGCCTTTGGATGACTTTTGTGTTTTTTGTCTGTGTAAAGAGAGTGGGTTTAGTGTCTAAACCAGGACTATCCATGTGCAATTCAAAATAAAACTGAGGATAAGGATCCACTTTTACTTCGTGCAAACTGCTGTTAATATAAGTGAGCAAGGAAAAGACAGGACAGAATTAAAATGATAACGTGGTGCATTGGCTGGATGTTTTTTATGGGGTTGGGGTCTCTGCTGACATACTAACCCTAACCCTGGAAAATATGTAGTGGTACCATTAAATGTATCAGTCATAATCTGTTATGGTTTTTTTTGTCTTTAACTACTGTTTATGTCTCATTGGACTCAATGAGAAGAGCCTCAATGTGTAGGTGGATGAAAAAATGGATTTACAGTGCTCCTCAGGGGCTTGGCCTTGGCCTTGACCCCAGTATAGACACTAAAATATCAGATTTAATTTGCCGTTTAGCTTTAGGTGCAAAGAAACCAGATGTGCCATTATGTGCAAGTTTAATGTTTGTCTTTTAAATATGTTACAAAAAAGGCAATGATAGTTTAAAACACTTTAATGGTGTAATTCTGTCATTAGCAATTGTGTAACTTAAATCAGAATATAAAACAAATAAAGCAGTTATTTGACAGTTGCTTAATTCAAATAGGACCTGCTGAAAACGGGGATAGAGCAATAACGTTCCTAGTATCTTATAGGAACAGTGCATTTGTTTTTTGGTGTGTGCGTAAGCATGCATCCACAGAGTGAAGGAGACCCAGTCAGAGATCAGCGTTGTTCTTCAAATATCTTTTTTCTCTGCTATCCTCCTGCCCCTTTTCTCCATCCCAGGAGGATCCGACCCTATCTCTCCTCTGTCAGAGGGCATTTTGGATAACAAGCTGTGGAAACAAGCTGGAATCAAGGTGTTTAGGGCCACTTTTTCCGTGTCACCGACAGAGATATTTTATTTAGCTTTCTCGATGGAACCTTGTGCTTGACGGATCACCACTAACCTTTATTTATTTAACTTCAAGTTCATCGAATACAGAGAATGACCCCAGACAACATTCTCCTGTACAGTATGTGCCCCTGATCTAGTCAGTGTTAGACTTATGCATGTTCTGACATATTTATTAGCTAGTGCTCTGACCTATCATTGGCAGTATAAACTTGTCCTTTCTCCATAAAGCTTCAGTAAGCACTCTGGATTTTTGCAAATCCAGCCAAATAAAAACTGCTGCAGAAACATCCTTTGAGAAGATGACCTTTCTTCCTTGGCAAGGTAATGCTTTGCTAGCAAAATTACAGTTGTCAGTCTGTTTGGTTTTCTTTTCTGTTTTTTCCTCCCCACAATGCAACTCTCCTGTTAAAACCAAGTATAATATCACATAATGACGTTAAAAACCTTTAGCTAGTTATAATGATTGCACCAGTGGCATGAAGTTATGCCATGCTGGCAAAACATAGTCTCCAGGAAAAGGACAGCGATGAGAGCTATAGTTAGAGCTTTGATTTCTGTGATTGCTTTGTTGAGATAAAAATAAAAAAATGTAAAACACAAACTATTTACTTAGAAATGTATGTTTTAAATGGCAAAGAAGAAACCTGGATGTATTTGTTTAATTAGATTCCGTTTTCCCTCCCTTTTCCAATTCCCTGAGCAACAACCCACCTGGTTCATCCCTCCTGTAGAACACTTTCAGGGAACGAGCTGTAACCATGGGCCCAATTGTGCGAAGCCCCCTCGGACGCCCGTGCTGCGCTGTCACCTCCTGGCCTCTGCAGTAAGCCTGTTGGCAGATAGCCAGAGCATAAATAGAGATGCATTTCCAAATCCCAGGTGGTGGAGAAGAGTTAGATTCAGTCCAGCCCGGGGCTTTTGGCTGGCACAGCAAGCCAAAACAGAACACTGATAAATGTTCAGCTTGACTCCACAGGGCTGCATAAATTCAGCATGGTCACTGTGCCGACACATTCGTATCAGTGTTAGGCTTTTTTTTTTTACTACAGATTAAGGTGGACACGATGAGAATGTGCATAATAACAGTATTTTGATCAGTGTCTTGCGGGGAGATTTAATAGTATTATTCAAACTCTGATTAGATAAAGAATATGAATAAGCCTGGAAGAAAAGTAAAGATATGTGAATCACTTTTCACTAAAGAACTGATGGAATCTCCTCTTGTGTTCATTAGACACAGAAAAGAGTAGTTCAGAGATGGGTCAGCAAGGAAATGAATTAATAAAATCAGTGTGAAATGACTCTGTTGAAATCGCTGAAGTATCTTAATATTGCAGCACTATAAATATTAAATGCAGCATGGGTCATTCCGAATCTGACCCTTATCAAAACGACTTCTCTTTTCGTGGATAGGATTTGAGATATTTTCTAATGATGAAACTTTTTACCCTCAGATGTTGTTAAACTCAATTAAACATTTATGTTTACTTGTTTGAAGTCATGAGTTCGAAGGTTTTTACTTTAATTAAATTGAGTGTCTCTATGTTATTGAGAATAACATTTGAGCAATTTTAGTGCAATTGTTCTTCTCGATGGTCTGCCAGTGAAGATTGTTTAGACTTCATCATTGTCCAAAAAGGATGAACCCTTTTTCTTCGAGGCCACCATGAGGTTCCCCTGCATATTTACAACGGAACATCTAGTAGATTGATTTACATTTGGTTTAGTCGTCGTCCCCAGAGGTTTAAGTGTTACAACTCCTGTGATCCTGTGGCATTTTGTGGAATGATCGGATAGCAAGTTTTACAGTACTCGAAATCGGTCTTGGTCCGAAGACCGGTTTTGATACAACTTTTTGATCGTCTCGGTCTCTGACTGGGCGGCCTGCGATTTTAGACCGGTCAAGACCACCACTGATAGGCTATTTTTCCATGTCTTCACTCTGATTAGAAGGAAAATGCCCGTTCTAAAAGATCAAATTATTTCATTTCATTTGTAGTTTGAGTTGTATCCCCCGGTTATGGCTGCAACCTTCCCAGTGTTACAATCTAAGTGAGTGACACGCCAAATGCAAACAAGTTTTTTTTTTTCTTCAGATATTTATGGTCTTGGTCTTGTCTCGGTCTCGGAACCACTATAGTCTCAGTATGTCTTTGTCTTGGTTAGTGGGGTCTTGACTACAACACTACTGATAATTTTATTTTACAGTGTGTCACTTAATAGCTACAAATATAAAAGTATTCTCATCACAACTTGCCACACTTGGTGTTCAGTGCTGATTAGCAAACTCAGCATGCCAAGTTGCCATCTAAATTTCTGATTTGATGTTTTTCTAGAGAGGGCTGGTAGTTTATTTAGGTTAAAAAGTCATACTTAAGTATTTCTTCAACCACAGTGACATCTGTGGCAACAGTGTTGGGGCACTAAAAAGCTAGGGGTTATGTTGTCATGATCCTCTGTACATTAACTATTCTATCCAGGGTCCTCTACACTAGAGGTGTAATCAAAAGAAAAAAGGAAAACTAACAGAAATTTACAGTATAGTTAGAAAAAGTACTCTATTTTAATGTGTTGTCTGTTAACACGCTGTGTACTCAAATATTGTAATTACCAAGGTGCAGACGACTTCCTCTAGCCTCATTTTCTCCCACTTCAAGCCTGTGTTTGCTCTTTGCTCTCTATCTGCATCTCAGACCCTTCAAGTGTCTCTAAAACATCCTAGTAAAAATACCTCGGCAATGTTAAGGAGCTTGTGGAGCACAATGTTGTACCAGGCTGCATCAGTATTCCCCTCACACACCTGCAGTGGAGGCTCCATCTGTAAGCTTAAAATGACACTTAAGGCTTTCCTCCGAGTGTCATTCTGTCTGCGAGCGGAGGGCTTTTCACATTCTGCACAGCCCAGCTTCGGAGAAGCCCCCTGGTCTGCATGTCTTTCCAAATGATGAGTGTTTGGCTTCTCCAAACCTCTCTGCAGTGCTTCCTAAAACACCTTTTCAAGGGCTTCTCCAGTGCTGCTCTGAATAACTTCGCAGTGGGCTAATCCCACTTCAAAAAGCCAGTCCTTGGAATGCACTATTCTTAATCCTGAATTCACAGCTTCATGCATCATCATATCCCTTGAAATAGTACAGCATACTCCAGTGTGGAAACTAGCATGCATTTGAGATGAGATTTGAGAAATGTCTGTATAGGAGATCAATAAAATCAATACGTATGCTAAGCTTGGATTGGTATGACAAGGCTGAAACATATCACCGGGAAAACACATTTGGTAGGATACATCTGGGGATTTCAAATTTCTCTTTCAACTCATGGTCGGACTTCATCAGACCCCGTACAGGAATCCTGTTTTTTTAGGGGATAGTCACTTCAGTGGCATGGGCAGGACGAGGAGAGATTGACAGGATGGATTGACAGTGGGGACAGGCGCTTCCATGTTCCACCTTCCCATCTCTGACTCAACGTGGAGAGACAGGGCTTGTCTTGGCTTTGTGTGGACTAGAGACATTTCACTGCACCAGGACCTGTCAAAGGCAGAATCCAAGGCTGATCGCCCATATACAAAGATGCAGCTCTGTGGAGAAGTCAGCACTTCCTGAAGAACAGTGGCACTATTAATAAACAGGCTGGAATTCACATAGGCTAGCAAAAATCTATTCAGCACAGAGTCAGTAATGCATGTTCAATATTTGCATTGCATCTAACGTACATGCTGAAGCTTGCATTAGCATTCAATTATAGAAAAAAAGAGAAGCATACACACAGACAGGAGAAATAAGATAAGATATGGCATGGGATGAAATGCCGGCGAAAGTATAAAATCGTGTATCTCACTTTTACAGGCATTAAAGCCCTCACTGTGTACATATACAATCTAATGAGGTGTCTTTCCAGCTGCGATGGGAGCAGCTGGCTCTTTTATTCACCCATCTTGAGCGGGTGCTGTGTCCCACCAAAACTGACAAAAATTAAATGGGACCAGTAATATTCATATAATAAATAAATGACTGTGGGTTTGCATCACAAGAGACACTATCCACAATGGAATGTAGACAGGACAGCCCAGGATGTGCTGTTTTTATCAGGACTGCAGCTCTATCACTGGCTGAACATGTGTGTATATTGTTTCCATGGAATTGTACAGAAGTCTTAGCATGCATGTGTGTCACATGCAACAGAAGAAGACGTATATGCTAATTTAATGTTTACTTTAAGCACTATAAGTATTCAATTATACATCATGTCCTTCTCTCTTATTAGATTTGAATTGTCTGTCAGTACATAACAGTATGCCTAAATTGTAATTTCCATATAGTCAGTGTGCACTACGGCACCGTGCGCTCCCACTCTAGTCAATGGTTGTGTTTCCACGGCACGCACCACGGTCGATCTGCGTGCCAGCAGCGCTGCTATGCTCTGCTTCGTTTCAGTCTTTAATGAAGGAGCCCGCTGCAAGCACATGTCAAGCTGAACAGAATGAATCGAGCAGGACAGAAAATCAGACAAGGAAATGCACACCTGAGAATCCGGTCAAATTCAAAATGTAGCACAATATACAGACTCCCGATCGTATATATTTCATCACTTTATCAACATTAGGTCGAAACGGGTAAAACAAAAAACACAGCAGCCTCAGACAGACAAAGCAGCATGTTGTTTGCACTTTTTTCTCTTTACTCCCGATTGATCTTGTAGTTTTTCTGTGATCTTGTGAACTCGTGTGTACAGCTGCTCATGGCTGCGCTCGGCTATGCTCACGCTCCAGAAATGGACCCAATGGGGCAGGGCGTGCCGTCGGACGGAGCAAAACCTTGGTGCTGATGGAACGCAGCGTGCATGCACTCTGTGGAAATTATGGGTAAAGCAAGTGTTTGTATTTTATGGTCTCAGGGAGAACCCTATCTAAATTATACCAAAGGATCCTTTTCTTCCTTTAGGACAAATTCTTATAAATGTATGTGCTCATAACTTCTCCATGAAGTGCTCCTTCAGAGAGCTTATATTCTCTCTACTTAGAGTGGCATCCTTCAATGTAAATCATTGGCTGTGTGTTTTTCATTTCACCCCCTGATGAATTCATTCCGTGTCCAGAGATTGCAATCATGTTTCAAAATCAGATACAACATCTGCGGTGCCACCATGAATCACTGGGCCTCATCAGCAGCCTCTCTCAGGGGAAACCCAGTCCATTTTTTAAAAAAAAGAGAGATGATTACTTCCAAGAAGTATTCAAGTTCAAGGGTTAATTATGTGGCAAGCATAAACAACCGCTTGTCCACTTCATTCCTGTCGATCGCAGCTGGTGGAGGTCAAACTGCTGCGTCTTGTCTGGTTAGAAAGGTCAAGAGTGTCAGTGTGCTCACCAAACATTTGTGGGTCCAGTGGTTTCAAATATAGAGATAACATATGATGAAACAGAGAAATCAGAGAGTATAGATGCAAAGATGTAACCCGATGAGACATCTCTGCATGCAAACAAAGTTTTGACTAACCTTCAGTTGTGTGGCTTACAGTGCAATTGGCAAAGGGGAAAATGAGGCTTAACTGTGTTTTACCAAACATCTCACTGTAATTGAATGGGTTTGAGTGGGTTGAAATGCTTGGCCAACACTGCTGGGACATTACCTTTCATTTAGCTAATTAAGTTTGAGGGTTTTACTAGTGTGAGAGGATTACAGGCTATAAGCAGGCATTTATTTCAAACGTTTGTGCGATTTACTTTGTTGTTTGTGGCCAGTTTTCTGACGTTTTTCTGATGCTACTGTATGTGTATTTAAGTCCAACTGAAATTAGAGGGCTCATTTTGATCTCAATAAGCTCTGCTCATTAAATTTTCCTTTTTCTCAATTGAGGAAAACAGCTAGTACAGCATACAGAGATCATGCATTTAGCAAACTAAATGTTGTGGCTACCATTAAAGTTGAATTTAGTTGCTGACAGAAACCTGTATAGTGAAGAAACAAAGGCTTTATAGCGGTGAGTTGCAGCAAACATTAACTTCTAGCTTTAATGTCTCTTTCTTATCTGCAAGCATGGACAAATGTGTTTGCCTAACACCATGGCTTGTTGAACAAGCTAGTAAACAAACATTCATAAAGGAAAGTGTAGCCTATATGCTAAACTAAGATGTAGCTGCTAGCTTATCAGCTGTAGTCGTTTGAACAGTGTACAACGTATCTGGACATGACAACAATGCCCTGTTTAGATGCTAAATTGTGTTTTTCTGTAGTGCAACTTCAAATATTGTACTTTCTGTACTCAAGCCTTTATTTTTTATTCCATAATAGTCTGAACAAATCCATTAAATGTTGTCCTGTTGGCTCAGCTGAGCTGTGAAAACACACAATCATAAATCCTAGAGGCTAAAGCTAAATTTCGGAACATGATTTCAATGACATTGTCAAGAACAGTCGATGACAGCTTAAAAGGATCTGTTTTCTAACTTCTGTTGCTTTCAGTTCTGTAACCTCTTATTTGAATCGCCTACAAACACCAATTTCTGAACAATTATTTACACTCAGACAAGCACAAAAGGATTAATACACCGGATGGAATTCAATCTTTTCTTGCCTTCAGCTTTATGGCACATTTATGTCTTCGGTAACTCTCTTTTGTGCGAGTTTTGACACAATAGCTTTCCTGTTGAATGAACTGGAAAGCAGAATCATGGGGCTGTGTGTTTGTGTGCTTGTAGCAGGTGCAGGCGCTGTAGCGGTCAGTGCAGCTCAGCAGAGAGGGCAGAGGTGACTCCTCCCAATGCAGGCCTCTTCCTGCTCTCTGGACTCGCAGCATTGCCAATTTAATGCTCACAGCCAGTGTAAGCTCTTGACACACAACACTATTCATTGCTCTCATTATTGTCTGGCTGAGACACTTTAAGAGCAAAAGAGGGGTAAAGGCAGTGAGCAATACCTACAAGTGGACCGGTGTGAGGAAGGTCAGAGACTGAAGAAATATAATTTTGGGTTAAGATTCTTAGTTTTAGGCTGAATCAAAAAGTCAGGGATAGAGATGCTGATGACGATAACGTTGAATATGTAATCTTAATTTTAACATCCCTCACAGGAACAAGAGAGGATGATTTATGTTGTTTCAATTCAACGTCATTGTTTTGCCCATCTGTAGCTATAGCATTGAATTGTTACACATTTAGTCCAGCAGTACTGTGCAGTTGGCAGACACAAAAATACAAAGTGAGTATGTCAATCCAACAACATACACACTCAGCTGAATCTGAATCATTCTGGCCCAGTTTCAACTGCAACTGAACATTAAAAGCTTCACTAAAGTGGTGTTATTGGAGCCAATGTGTAGTATTGCATTACATTTTATGCCTGGTAGTTTTATTGTCTCTTTACGCTGCAGAAACCTTTACTCAAACTGGCTTGTTAAAATCGTTATAACCTTCGTAGCGCCATTCCCACTAAACTGAGCACATCAGTTGCTAAGTGCTGTTTTACCATTTGTAAGGCTTCGATGGCACATTTAAATGCCCAATGGTAGATTTTGACTGTTAGTTTGGAGGAAAATTCCAACAGCCACAGCGTCAAAGGAGTTGTGTAAACAGAGTTTATTTACCCGACTACTGGGCTGTCACATCGTCCTCTCACTACACCCTCTCCTCTGTTTCTTTCACAGTTTCAGTCTCTCCTATCCTCTCCATGCCTCCCTCGCCTCTCCTCTCAAGTTTTTATCGGGTGGATTAACTGCATTCCCTGAAGTAATCCCCTTTCTCCCACCTGATTTACTGGCAATACACCGCTTTTAAGTCTCACTCTCCGTGCGCTGATCTCCCAGGGGCTGATGGCCTCTCATAAAAGAGGAAGCAAATTGTAAGATGGGCTCACTGTGTTTTCCTCTTTCAGAGATGTGTTGTGCTCCAGGCTAGTTCAGCGGCTGGCCCATTTGGCCCACCTTTGAATCTGAACCTGCACGGTTCTGGTGGCAACAATGGAGCATATGAGCTTAAAGGGTAACAACAGCTTCACTTATCTAAGTGGTGTAATTACAGTGGTGAAAAAAACGATAAATTGTGCGGTGTAAGGATTGGATCTAGAATCTATTGTACATTTCTGCACTGTGATTGACCTATCCAAGCAACACTGCATCTTGCCCAATGACAGCTGGGATTGGCTCCATTATGTGAGTCATAGGGTTAAGAATGTAAAGAAGGTGAAGGGATATCTATTTTCCTGATGTATATTATTATTAAACGTCTTGTTGTCTTGGTCCTTTGACATTTAAGGTAATGCTCTCAATGGGGGAAAACTGTTCACTCCACATAAAACCTTCAGAACTTATTCAGTTTCCATATAAACATTCATTGAATATTGATATTATAGAAATATTATATATATATAGAAATATTAATGCTGCTGCAGCGATAGAGCCTCATTTGGTTAATGCATTGGATTACATCTCAGTTGTGACAAGTGCTTCTACAAAGTAGCATTTTGACTTTTCCACTTAGACAATTAGACACTGTGTGTGAATACTATGCTGTGAAATGCATGGTCTGTGGCCATGTTGTGGTTAATGACTCCATAAGTGTGTTTATTGTTGTTGTCACATTGTGTAACAGTGAATGGCTCCATTCGAAAACTGAAAAGATTATTTGTTTAATGGGGTTTTCTATTGTTTATCTCAATGAGGTGGTCACAAGTTTTTAACAGGATCATTGGGCTCTTTACTCATTTAAATCAATAATAATTAAATGAAATCCCCTGTGATTCCAGTTTTCTCCCATGATCAAGAGTTTTCCTGCTCATGACTGTTTGTTCATTTCCTCATTGGTTCTAATGGTGTGTTTTCACTAGTTTATTTTATCATCATAGCCAGTTGTTTTTTGATTGGTAATAATATCAGAGTGTCTTGTTCCATGTCATCAAAGCACATTTACTGTTGAGGCGGTGAAGGTAAGTGTTAACCAGGAGGAAACTGCTTAGAGCTATTATTTTGAATCTCGTATGAAACATGACAAGTACAGAAAGATGGTGGGGAAGTACAATAATAAAGCAGTTAGATTGTTAAATCAGGAAAAAAAAAAAAATCTCAATTCCTGCCCTTTAACGACAGACTGGGAGTATTTAAGTTTGGAGCTTTCTTACATAGACAAAAAAATACATAATTTAGATAATGACGATTAACAGACCTTGAACATTTTTCAATAAAATTTCATAAAATAACAAGTCACAAATGGATGGAGTCGTCATAAGATCATGAAATTGCTTTTGTCTCTCTTTAAGCTTCACTCAAGCTCAAGCCAACATTATGTAAAGTACATCTCTCCAGCTGCCTTACATATGTTGAGTCTCCATAGAAGACGGTTTGCATATATTATTGCGTGATATTATTCACTTTGCCACATACAATAAAGTATATTGAACCCAGTGGAAATTTAGGGGGGGGAGGGGGTGCTGCGGATCATGCACCAACTGTGCGTTGTGTGTTTAATGGTTTTATTAAATGGCTCAGGAATAATGAAAAAGATCTACGCAAAGAAAAGTAGACACAGACCGTCACAGACCATCTGTGCAATGGCAGAATGCAAACGATAAGGCAACACCCCTGTTAATAAATGTCAGATGTATGAATCGTTCGCAGCCCAACAGGCGTCTTTCTAATGTTCAGCTGCAGCGTCATGTGAGTGAGTGCTTCAGATCGGGTTAGGTCTGCCTTCATTGGGTCCAGCTTGCATTGACGCAGTGTGTCTTTCAAAATATCTTGAGTGTGAAATCCACTCTTCTTGTTATGCTTTTTAGAAATATGATTTTATTTTGAAATAGCCCAATAGCAGGGTATTACTGAATATCAGGGCTGCATTTGATCACTTAATCAGAAACTGGATTAAGCTAATAAAAAACACAACCAGGCAGATAAACAAGAGAAAATGGTCTGTTTTATGCATACCACATTACTAATTATAATAAAAGTGTGTGTCTCAGGTTCAGCTTTACAACATTTTTATTGTCTTCTGGGAGAGGTTTTACTGCCTAATTCGATCAATGAATTTTATACCGTCTTGTAGTTGTGCTTGAAGATCCCCCACGGATTTTGAGTTGAATCACATAACGTTTCTTATCTAGCTCTCTTTCTCTCTATTATTTCACTCTATTTAATTATTTATTTATGTACTTTTCTGCTCTGCTGCAGATTAAAGACATTGCTTCTTCCAGTCACAGTACCTCTGTGGCCAATGTGTGAACACTGTGACTGTATATCTCTAAAGCAAAGGCATTCAATGGAGAAAAAGATATATTTTGAGATGCAGAGCGACTATAGACATTGTAGATACAATCTCACAGAGACGAAGCACCATGACAGACTTATTTTAATCATATTTTGCTGTGTTAAGCTTTCTAAATCTCCAGCCTGGGTGCATATTCATGCGGTTAAGATATACCTATGAGTCACAGATGACTCACAATATGTCTTAGGGGATCTGAAGCATTTTTTTTTATCCAGTGGGATGGTTTGGAAATCATTAGAACATTTTTTTTTTTAAATGTAAGTTTGCCCCCTTTCCTCCCTCCTCCTATGAACTATCCCTGTAATGGCTTTGTGTAACTTCAAATGGTGCTTATTGAAGAAAAGAGTGGGCTTGATTTGTGGAATTGTTTGTCTATCAACTTTTGTAATCGTTAAAATAAATCGTCTATTTTACAAAGCATTTGCAGTGACAAGCAGAAGTGGATGTTCAGTGGGTGATCATTCTGTGATGATTATGAAAGATGTTAGAGTTTCTGCTCTTCCATCTTTCTGTAGCTTTTTCCAGTTGAAAACTTATCTCTGACACTATTGATACGGACCAATTCATCTGGAGGTTATTAAAAAAGAAAATCGCCCTCTGAACCTGGAGTATCATGGAACTGGACCTGACAAGAGAAGGGCTGTATATACTGTACATAAGTCGTAGTATAACAGTATGACATTAGCTTTTAAATCAACAATTTTATATTCCACTTGAATTAATAACAGTCAATATTAATAAAAAGTGTTAGTTCCTCTAAGCCAGACAGTTTTAAAGGCAAAATGAGAAGGCTTTGTGTGAAAGCACAACATTTGAAGTCATCCTTCTCTCATTGTAACAACAAATTAAGTTTAAAAGATTTGACTTTTCTCTTGTTTCTATCTTTCATTTTCAGTTTTGTGTATGTGATGCTTGGCACGTTGTTATACAGTATGGTAGGACAAATGCTGATTGTAATGAAGTGATGATTAATGTTGTTTTTTTACTCCACTGTTCTTTCATGGCTTTATAGAACCTAAGAAGCCTGACTTACACAGTTCAATCTGTACAGGCCATTTTATGCTACATTTAAAAGTATAATTATATATATATTACAAAAAGTACACAGGTTAATTGTTGTTAACATTTCACAACTTGCTGCTTGTGTTCTTACAGGTCTCCAGAGGGGCTGTTTGATTTATTAGTCTCAGTAGGCCGTGTCTTTGTGAGAATGTCTATGAGCAGACAGAATCAAGAAACACACAGAGAGAATTCAATATACGCACCCTACCAATGCATTCTAATGAGGATGAGGTCTTTCTAATTGCTCCGTGTCTGTTTCAAATAAATGAATGCCCCTTTTTTTTTTCTGTGTGTCTTGCATCTTCCAGATATTAATGAATGCGAAAGGGACCCATGCAAGAACGGGGGCATCTGCACAGATCTGGTTGCCAACTATTCCTGCGACTGCCCAGGAGAGTACATGGGGAGGAACTGTCAATACAGTAAGGGCTCATTTATCTGTATTAGAACTATTCATAGTTTGGTCTTTTAACTGTTTCAGACTGTGAACGTATTCCACCATCATAGCTAATGATGCTGCAGGGAATTGAAATGGAATAATTGACTAAACTGAATAAACAGAATTTTTAGGATGTCTGTTAAAATGATTTTAATGATCATATATCAAAGTTTTCTTTTTTTTTTTGTTAATGACCACCCCACATTTCATCTGTGTGTTCTAACAACTGTGTTTCTTATTTTTGAAAGCTTGGAAGTTTATTTTTGAAAAGTGTTAATTGCTTTTTTTTAAATTATTATTATTATTGTGTTATTTAAAGATTTATTTTGGGGCTTTTGGTGCCCTCATTGAAGAGACAGGACAATGGATGGAGTGGGAAATCAGGGAGAGAGAGAGAGAGAGAGAGAGAGAGAGAGAGAGAGAGTGGGGAATGACATGCGGGAAAGGAGCTGCAGGCTGGATTTGAACTTGGGCCGCCTGCTTGGAGGACCACCGCATCTGTACATACGGCACACGCACCTACCACTAGGCCACCGGCGCCCTGTAAAGTGTTGATTCTTATGCATATTTTGTGTCAAACGACTTTTTGAACCCCTGCAGTTGTTTTCAAAACATGAGAATAAAGTCTGAATTTTTAAGAAAATAATCCTTCCCATATGTATGAAGTATGTCCTGATGCAGCACAGATTGGGAAAAGAAACACATACACTGTAAAAACCTCACTGTTCGTTATCAGTATGGCTAACCGAGCACAATCATTTCTTTTTCTCAAGTTTGAATATCCACAGACTTCATATTCCACACAATGCTTACAATATCTTTATCACTAAATCTCATATCCTGAAGTCAGTCTGTTAAGATAGGCTGTAATACACTTAATGTGTCATATTAAAGCTGACTCTTAAATCTACAATGTTCATATTAAATCTGAGCAAGATATGCAAAATGATGTACAGGACATTTATTTAAACTTCACATATTTGAATTCAATATTTTTGATTGAATGGCAGGACACATAATAATACACCCTAAAGAACAAAAACATTAAGAAGAGAAAAAGAAGTCTATTCTGAGGGGTCATGTAGACTTTCAGCTCGCACCCTCCTTTATTGATTTGTTTGTTTTTTTACCGAGTGGCTGTACAGAAAGAAAAAGGGGCTTCATATTATCCAGAATGAATTCTTTCTGCAAGACGATGGAGAGCTCAAAGGTGCCTCGTGTGTTCATGATGCCATCGTGGAGATTTTGATCGGCTCAATCTGGGAATTTATCGGGATTAATGTATCAGTTTATTTAGAACCCCACACAAACCTCTGCACTGCTATTTACGAATGACTTCATTGAATCGTCCCTGTCAGTTCAGCACAGTTGTTCTGCAGGAGTGTTGAACAACTCTCCATGGAGATGAGAGTTTCTTTAGTTGTTTTTGTAAACATAGAAACAGAAGGCGGAGCTGAGTGAAGAGGCACAGCTGCACTGATTTGATGAGTGTAGTGATTGGACAGCTTGAGGAGAAAGATTTAATCTTGCTCCTTGAACATAAGCTAAGCTCCATTATTTGTTTAATGATGCTAATTGTTATTTCCCCCTAACACTGCAATATTTGTACACCATAGTTTACAACCATTTATTCAACTTCATTTATTCTCAATGCTTCAGCACAGTTCAGAAGTATTAGGATGTTTTGTGTGTCTTTTGTTCTTGCTGTATGAAACACTACATTTGAAATGTATGAAATACCATGTGAGAAAGTGCTGACTCAGCTTGAATTTGTTGGTGATTACATCCACATAAGTTGAACTGTGTAGAAATGTTATCCCTTTTGTACAAATCGCCCCGAAGGTGAAAAGTCCATCATTTTCCACTCAGTTACTGCAGGGGGCTCCGGAGGCTCATCGGCAGCAGCCGCCATGTTTGGAATCCTGCCTCGGCCTAACTTTCAGTCAACCTCACGACAGGCTGAGAGCTGGAGCTGAGTCGGTTTTTAAGCCTCTCGACAAACCGTTACATCGCGCCCGCCTGTCAATCATGTCAGCTACGCGCTACCTAACTATGGATAACATGTCATGTGTCGTTCATTGGCCTCAAAAAATATTTTTTGGTTAGTCTGTGATTTGTATGAAAACAAATGTGCATGTATTGTTTTTTCTTAGTTTTTAATCTTGATATGCTCAATTTGTGTGTTATATTAACTGCTGTCTTTATATGCACGCTGCCTTTTTAATTAAATGCATAACTGTAACAGAGTATACTACACACTCATGCACCCACACACAGTACAAACAGGTGTATTTACTCCAGTCTCATTTGTCACCGGTGGAAACACTGTCGTATACGGCCGATGTTTGTGTCGTGCTTTTATTATTCTTTCCCTCATCCGCTCTCTCCACTGCATACTCATTAGTATTGGTGTGCTGGCATTAATTTCAGTGGGGCTCTAATTTGTTTAGGCTGTAGGTAGGGCTTGTGGGAGATGGATTCAGCTGTCACATCACGGTTGTGGTGGTGTTAGTGATGTATGCTGTCACGGTGCTGATGTATGCTCAGAGGCCAGCAGGCCAAGGCCCGGGGGCCGGCTGGCTCTGCTGCTCTGACGGACGGCTGGCAGGCAGCTCGTTAAGAGTGGCCCGTCATCGCCGTGAGGTGAGAGGGACCGCGACACTGCAACAGTGTCTTGCCACAACAACCACATAAAATACACGAGAGCGCTGCCTAAGATGTAACACATCTACACAAATCTGTTACTGCATTGATGCAACATTACACCGCAGCCCTCATGTAAATCAAGGTGGTAACGAGGAAAATTACATTGCACATGACTTTCAAGTGTTAAATCAGGTAATATGCCTTGTGACGCTTGTACCTGGATAGAGCTGGGTCCCTAACATGTTCAAAGACAAAATATTTTTTTTCTTTAATTATTAAGCTTTATAATGAAATATATCACCTACAACTGTCAAATAACACCGTTCAGACTGATGATTATGGGAGAATTCTTCTGAGATTTTTCTTGTGAGGTCATTATCATAATATTCAAATCATGTGCTGCCCTCTGTGGGTCGGATGAAACATGCTTTCCTAATTAAAATGTTTGAGCTGTCCCTTGTGTTTAGTGCTACATATCAAATGTATGAGCATGCTATTGCTGTTGACCGTGAAAGCTAATTGCACATATATATATATATCTATATATATATATATAAACACACATATAGATATAATTCATTTCTTACATCATCCTCCTGGAACTGTCATGTCAAGCCTGTTAGCATGCTGACATAAGTATTTAGCCTTAAACACAACATTGCCCTTAGTAAAGCCTTAAAGAGAAAATAGCACAGTGTTTTTCCTTCTTCTTCTGTTTTTTTACGTTTAAAAAAACCCTCATACATAAAAAATGCCTCATGCAATTCCAGTGGAGCTTTGTTTGGCTTTCTGTAACACATAAAATATGTGCCTATCACATACAATTCAGGTGACAATGATTGCTGAGCCTGCAGAAATACCGTAACCTTGGTATTTTTATATGAACATCATGCCGTACTTTAATTGGAGGAATGGAATCTAATCATTTGTCTCCTTTGTCTGAAGTGTTTCCGGCCACTTTTGCAGAGCCCTTTCTTAAGTTTCTACTTGAGCTATTGATGCATGAATCCCTTTGGCAATCGCAAACTTGCACATTGATTTACTTCATTCATATGGAAATAAAACCATTTAAATATATCCACTGACTTCTAATTACAGCAATAGAGAATTCGTACATGCAGTACGACATGGATTTCCCTATATTCTAAACAATATTCTGATTTTTGGAAAAGAAAGGCAACACTGAAGTGAAAACGAAAGGTCAGCAAATATTGAGCCATGGCTGTCACCTGACATTGGTAGTCTTTCTCAGACTTTTTTAATGCACCAAATAAGGTTCATCCATTTTTCCCCCTCAATATAGAAAGCTTTCCTTTGCTTCCTAGAGAAGCAATAGTTACTCTGCATGGTGGAATATATAGAGAGTTCAGGTACACACACACAAACACAGAGATATACTCTTCGCTCTCTTCCAGCCTCTAGTCGTTCCCCCTGGACTGTCCTCAGACATTACTCACTGTCTCTCTCCGGCATCCTGTTGCCTAGGACCCCACTGTTAGCAGCTGGAGAGGTTGTGCTGGGGTTGTTTTCATTGTTTCATTATTCTCTGACTCTTGGCTTTTTTTTATGATGTGTATGTGTTCTCCCAGCTCTTAAGCTCTGCCACTTTCGTTGTCTGCTGGTATTGTGCGTCCGCGCATGCTTGTGTGTGTTATAAATTCTGATGTGTTTTGCGTAGATGGTGAAGATGGCATCATAGCCTTCAGGTGACCATTGCTCCAGGCGCTCCCTGGAGACTGCTTCACACAGACACTTACAGCTCACCCAGCATGAGCAAGCACCGCCTCTAGCTGAACTCTGCACTTATGATACGTCCTCATTCTTTGGGGACATCTCCATGTTCTGTCAGCTTTTCCAACCCTTGGGTTATGACGCTCTTAAACACAGTTGTGTGATAATCAGCCAGAGACGAAGCCATGCCGTTGAATGAATAATGCATGTTTGATTGAGATCCTCCAGTTTTACAAAAGCCATAATAATAAATCTTGTGTGCCCTCTGTGTTCTTACTGTAATCATTGTAATCTCTTCTGTCATTAGAAATAAACAACAAGAACAGATTGGAAGAAACCCTCATAAACTGGTTGCACCTGTGTCAGTGAAATGAAATACAGAATCCCTCATAATCTCAAAAACTCTGTGTTAGAGGCAAAAAGTAAAAATGCTCACATACAGTATATTACTCTACTCTACTATATATTTTCAACCTCATGATATCTAGAGAACTCTTAGCAATGTTCTTGAGAATATTTAACAAGTATTTGCTTTTCTTCTCTGATACATGTTCATCTATATTTTACAGTCAAACTGTTATTGGTACTGAAAGTTGATTGTGTTCAATTAGAGAATATATCTAAGTACAAAAAAAATGCAGAGCTACAAATCCCCTGTACTTATCATACGCTTAATTTAACGACTAATTAAAACTTAAACATCTGGCACAGCAGCTCAGCACATCTTCATTTAGCTGTGTTTAAGAGACACTGTGTGCTCGAGGGAAGATGATCCTTCTTGGGATTCTGCGTTGCTCAGAATTCAAGCCGACTGTGTGTGTGTCACCTCACAGCTGTGGGAAACCAATTTCTAAACTATTTTAAGTGAATAAGTTGCCGCTCACAACTTGTGCTCGTTATGGTGTCCAGTGGAGAAACAATCTAATTTACTGTCCCCGTTACAAACTCTGTAACTCAATTTAGTCAGCCTGCAGGATTCTGAAGACATGCACTCACTTCTGATTCACTTGAGATGGCAATATTGCACAGCTGTTTACCCCAACTCAATTCATTATTTGTGTTTTCTTGGCATACTTGACTCCTCAATATATAATGGATTTCCACAGGCAGAGTGATGTTACTATAAAAACATGCGATGCAGTTTGCATAATCCAGCCTAATTTGGTCCTTCCTGGATCACAAAATTTGATGATTTCTCAAAAAGAGTAGAATATGTGAATTTTTTTTTTTTTTTTAAATCTCTCATACAGATGCTATGTATGAAAAAGTACTATATGGTACGTTTTATTCTGTATTTATTTAGCTCACCATATGAATATGTGCTCCTTTTCCATCTGTTCGTTTAGTGGGTTCCATTTTTCATGTATTCTTATTTATATTATTTGTTTTCCCAGCAGGCTTTTCATTAAAAATGGAAAGATAAAGAAGTACTTGTTTTGCAACACAAAAAATGATTTACTGTAGAAACATTGCCAGAATCCCATTCACCACAGGTATGACTATTAAAAATGCTCCTGATGTGCCTGGACATACCAATAAGGATTATGAGGGGAAAACAAGCAGCTTAAAGAATAAAGGAGAGAGTGCCTTTGTCTGAAGATTTCGCTGTCAGGCTTCCCCGCTTTAATCCTGCAGCCTTTTCTGTAGAATGTTAAAAGTTGTTCCAAAGCTCGTTGACGCTGGGTATGATACTGTCCAGAAGACTTTGCAGCTCCTATGGAGGAAGGTCCAGTACGGAGGAGATGAAGGAGCCACTGGTTAGTGCTAAGCATGTAGATAGTGTCACGACAGAGAGGAGACATCCTCTGACTGCTGTGGCTCAATAGTGTTCTGCTATAATTGCAAACATTTGGGATTTTGTTGTGATAATCAAAGTAACATCCAAAGTCTTCAAAGTGTCTGATATTGTACCAGTCTGAGGTTTTGGTCCCTGAGACTGACACAAACAAAGATGTCAGCTTAGATGTGGAGACATTTTGGAGTGAAATGGAACAAGATGTGGAGGAAAAAAATCCCTATCATTACAAAATACTTCTTTGTGGTGATTTTTTTTATATTCTGAGAACAAAGTTTTATGCTTTTTGAGTGCTGGAATGACAAAAGGTCTCATTCGTCTCTTTCTCCCTCTCTTCCCTCAGGATGCTCCGGACCACTGGGCATGGAGGGCGGCATAATCTCCAACCAACAGATAACTGCCTCCTCCACCCACCGTGCTCTCTTCGGCTTGCAGAAGTGGTACCCGTACTTTGCACGCCTCAACAGGAAGGGCCTGGTCAACGCTTGGACTGCTGCCGAAAATGACAGATGGCCGTGGATCCAGGTAAAGCTTGGTTACAGGACAGGAGACATGCAGGGCTGCGCCAGGGCCAGACACACATGAATTAAGACACAGACATGCTCTTCACTCTAGTCACACTTTTAATTGTTGCCTTGATTTATGTTTTCAATTTCCTTATAGCCTCAAATCTCTTGGTGGTAGTTGATGCTAACTATAAATTGTTAAATGCCAGAATGCAGCAACTTCAACTTTAGTTTTAATTACAGATACTCTGAAATTGATGGCTCACTTACTGGTAATAAAGAACAATAAAAAGTTTGAGCTAGGGGCAAAACAGATGCAGGTGTAGTCAACTGTGAGGAACAGTGTGATGGTGCAAAACTGTTTTTGGCTTGTTGCTAACAGTTACTCAACTGTGCCATCAATTGTTCTGATGTTGAGATGTGAGGCGCTCAATGATGTAACTGGCATGGTACTTTCTCTATTGCTTGTCATAAATTGAGTTTGGGAATTGGGGGTCTTAGGTGAGGAAAGTAAAGTGCACAGTAAAAGTCATAATTTGATGCACTGATGATTTGTCATGTCTTGTGCAATTTCTGATCTGCATATCACTGTGCTGTCAAGAGAGAGATTTGGTGTATAATTTTATACAACACTCAACAGTGCTATTAAGTGTCATTTTCCTGGTATTCCTAAAAACAGATTGAATGCTGCTTAGAAATTCAGTGCCTTCTCTTGTCATTTTACGGTAACAGGGTTTCTAAAACTACCAGAGAGCCTTTGTTTGATGCCAAAACATCCCAATGAAACCTGAAGGGAAAATAGGTTTACAACAACAAAACACTGATAAACCCAAGTTTCTTCTTCTTCTTCTTACTTTGATGCTTTGTTCAAGTCAGCCTTCATGCTTTGCAATTAGGGAGCGCTTATTGTCAAAGAGCCACATAGACAGATCAATAACATGGATTGTCTGTTGGTACCTGACAGTCACATCCGAAGCTTCTGTCCACCCAGATCCTGCCCTACCAAGATACACTATTCACTCTCTGTGCCTGTTTTCATGCAGAAATCATTTCTAAATTAATTTTGAAGAATAGTAACCCTGGCAAAATGACATTTTGTTGGTCTCAATGTGCTACACAACTTTTTAAGCTGCTGCAGATTTCTGACCTGGAATAATTCAGCTCCAGTGTATGAATAGAAGATCTATGAAAAACCGTTTGTTTGTCTGATACATCGTGACCCAAGTCTACAGTAAAACAACTGCCACAAGATGTGTAGCTAGGATGTTCAACCCTCCAAACAATGCCCTGAAGGCTTGGTACAGCCCTGATGACACGCTCATCCAGATGCAAAGCTATGCTATGCTATATGATCCAGTACAATATGATGCAGTCAATAGGATATGGCGCACAAAATTACATGTTTTGATACGATGCAATCTGATTGGATAGGTTGACAGGATAGGATAGGATACAGTGCCATGCTGTGCCGTGTTTTGCTGTGAAGAAAAACTTGTCTCCTACTTTAATGTTGCACACATTTAGCTGTCTCAAGAGTATAACTAAATCAAAAGACATACAAACAATCAACTTTTTTTTAAAAGAGCAGTGACGCAGCAGGTAACAATATCAATCACAATTGCAAGTACTTCTCATTACCCATAATGCACATCTTCCCTACAATACAAATAAATGATACGTAATGCCCACTCTTATATGTTGTTCAAAGATATACAGAAAGGAGAAAGAGTAAAATGATTTGTTACCCAGCTACTTAATTAGTTGCTATTATGAATATAATGTTTTTTTTCCAGCTTCATTACATTTCTCTTCGCCTTCGGCCACTTTTACGGTGACAGAGATTCTGACAGTTACTTTTGAAGTGAGCTTTTATAAGATACACAACACACAGCCAGTGGACTGCGAACAAAACACAATAGAACAAAATACCACAGTGTGACAGCATGATGGAGAAAGTGAAGCTGTAACTCACAACAAGAGAATAGTGAGACAGGGCAGAAATGGATTTGTAAAAAAATAAAAAATAAATAAAGAGAACACAGAAACAAAGAGACAGAGTCAGAGAGTCAGCCAACATGAGTGAGAGAAAAGAAGCCTGAAACAGAGAGGCTGAGGAGAGAGCGGGACATAAAACATTCAGGCGGTTTGTTTGACTTTAATGATGCCACGCGGGATGTTTGCCCGGGATGCTGTAGGCATTGTGTGTTTCTTACAGAGGGCCGGGATAATTGGGACGTGAGTACGGAGGTGTACAGTCATGTCAGTGTTTTGGGATTATGCTAAGGAGTCGCTGGTGTTCTTTTGTAGTGCTGAGTGAGGTGACTGTCTGCATGTCTGTCATTATGAATCAGGCCACACCGACACATGACAACCCTATCAGGGTAGGGATCAGACGTTTCTGACTATTTGTAAGGTTTTCCTTAGTGCTGCATGTATCTTTGGATGTCAGCCAGAGTCAACTCTCTCCCCCGTAAACCTCGACAAACGAATCAAAACACAACACACTTTTAATACAACATCATATAAATGAAGACAAAGCATTCATTCTCCACATATGAGTTTGTTTGTGTTCCACTTTTTGTGTGCATGTATGAGCTTGCTATTGTTCACACCTCAGTGTACGGTGAAAATATCAGTTTTCCACAGCCTCGCCGCGGCTAGCTCACACATAAAATTGCATTTGAACACTCAGGGGAAATATGCTGTTGGTCTGACCAGTATCAGCAAAGACTGGCTGCAGCTGTACGTGTTGGACCAATGAAATAATGTAAATCACTTGTGAAGGCTAAGAGGGCCCATACATAATTCAAAACACACTGAAGAGTTAATGACAATCAGTGTTCACATTAGCTTTCATGAGATGATAAAAAACCTGTATAGGCTCTCACTCTGTCAGGGGAGCTTTTCCCTTTTCATTCCTTTGTTGCTTTTCTTATTAAAGCATTTGACTTTACTGTCGATGATGATGTAGTGGAGATGTTGACAAATGGATTTCCATCACAGTGTGTTTTAAAATCACAGCTTGACTGCATTTATTTCAAACTGAATTAACCTTTTGTTCGCATACACTTCAGATTACTGTGTCTTACATGTTCTTACCCCATTCTTCTTGATTTGACAGAAATTTAAATTCTTACATAAGAATGAGTCAGGCTCCTTAAGCCCAAATTAAACAGATTCTTAAGCAATTTGAGGTCAAATGGTTGTGATTTCCTACTCCAATATATGTGCTTCATGTCAGTCATGCTTTCTTTTTCTTTTCCTACATACAATATATGAGTGATGCGTTTATATCCAGGCTTTTCCTTCAAATACTTTCAACATTTGCTATGCCCCCAGAATCAAACACAATGAGAACATGGTTGCATATTACTAACTACAGAGAGGTTGTTACACAGTCTTGATGACAGTCTATTTTATTCCCTGATCTTATTAGTGGCCAATCTTGAAGTGAGCTCATAGTGTCTCAAGTTGTTTTCTTAGTCTGCGGTTAGTTCTGTGATTCCCAAAGTGGGACATGTGGCCTTTAGGGGGTCCCGAGGTTATGATGGGGGGACGCAGCAAGTCTAAGTAAAAACAATGCAGACCATTTTGTTCTGCCAGGAAAGCATGACAAATTTTGTGAGTGGCATTTCAGGTAAAGGCCAACAATGAATCCTACCTGTGTGAGGTTTTTTTGCAGTTGCTATTGCTGCAGGGCAATCGAGCATTTCCTGTAGCCGCCCTGAAGATCTGGAATATTCTACCTCTTAGTTTAATGTTCCCCTCTTTAGGCATTTTTAAGAACAGACTGAAGACACACTTTGTTCCATGCATTTTCAGTGTCCATAAGATCAACCACAATTCCCCATCTCAGCTTCCTAGAGGTCGAATGGGTATGTTTATCCTCTCCTGGCTTGACAATATTGTCATCTGCCAAAGGGCGGCCCAGCAGAGAAGGTTTGGGATCCACTGCGTTAGTTGTAGTATAAGACTTAAAGGTTCAAATATCAAAAAAGGATTTAATAACATGACACATGAAACAAAATTTAAAAGCAAGGGGAAAAAACTGGAGAATGTACCTATGGTTGTATTATTAAATAAACAGGATGAAATATAAATGAGGTTTTTTTGCAGTTGCTATTGCTGCAGGGCAATCGAGCATTTCCTGTAGCCGCCCTGAAGATCTGGAATATTCTACCTCTTAGTTTAATGTTCCCCTCTTTAGGCATTTTTAAGAACAGACTGAAGACACACTTTGTTCCATGCATTTTCAGTGTCCATAAGATCAACCACAATTCCCCATCTCAGCTTCCTAGAGGTCGAATGGGTATGTTTATCCTCTCCTGGCTTGACAATATTGTCATCTGCCAAAGGGCGGCCCAGCAGAGAAGGTTTGGGATCCACTGCGTTAGTTGTAGTATAAGACTTAAAGGTTCAAATATCAAAAAAGGATTTAATAACATGACACATGAAACAAAATTTAAAAGCAAGGGGAAAAAACTGGAGAATGTACCTATGGTTGTATTATTAAATAAACAGGATGAAATATAAAGCTGTTTTAATGTGGCTCTTTGTGTGTTCATGCTTACATTAATTTTTTACACCGTGCCACAGGCCTCTTAGCCAGTTTCAAGGACACAGGTCAGCCCAAATGTACCAATACACCCTCAATTCCCAATTTACTTAAAATTTGCATCAAAACAGCTGTTTTTTTAAATTTATTATTATTTTACTTGATATGCCCCTAACTTGGGTGTATATGTCAGGTCTTGGTGGTCCACGTATTATAAAAACTGGAAGCTATCCACTATGTTGTCTGATCCATGTTCACCCAAAAGCTGTAGCGTTGTGTTTTTGAATATTGTTAAATAAAGCTTTGTTAAATGATCTCTATAGGGTGAATTGGAATTAAAAAAAGTAATTGATGTTCTTCATTGTGAAGCATTTCCTTACAGCAGCCTTTTAAAAGCATTATTTCAAGATTAATAGTACGATTGGTACTCTTCTTAATTAATCAGCCTGTCATTCATCACACAAATTTCAGAAAATAGTTATGCTGTAGGATTAAAGAAAAAAACAGCTAAGCACTCATAACAGGGACAAAATGACAACTGGCAATTTAGCTGGAAATACAAATTAAGTCATTTTTGATTATGGATATAGGTGACAATAAGTGTCATGCAATATGAAATTTGATGCTTTTCCTTTCTAGTCATGAGGCAGAAATTCAGCATCTGTCATTGATTTATTTGAATTGAGGTCTAAATCTTAATAAAAACATACATGCAATAAGCAAGGTAAAAAGTATGATTTTTATTCTATCAGTATATCCATATCTGTGATCCAAACAGGCCTATATGGAAAATCAGTCATATGATTTTCAGTAGGACAGCGATCTAAATGTGTTCGTCATTTCTTAGAAAATCACAAAGAGTAAAAGCTCTTAACATATCAAGGGGGCTCGTTATGGTGTTTTCTAAAAGAAGAGGCTTAATTCCAGCTACAGGACAAAATCAGTTCCAGGAAGTTTTGGATGCTAACACGCTGAACTATTTCTCAAAGTAGTGAATACTGTTCAGAGAGAAAACTGGTTATATCACACCATGCACACAAGTGCTATTGTCTTTGGAAAAAAAAAAAAAGAAGTCGCAGAATGAAAAGTATTTGATGTAAAAGGTTTTTCTTCTACATCTTCTCTCGTGCATTTTACCCAGAACACTTCATACACAGGAAACTGTGTGTTCCAGGAAAAAAAAGAGGAGAGGGTGAAATGGTGAGAGGGTAACAGTTCAACCTAAACTTTGTCTTCGAGGTTGTTGGTTTTTTTTCTAGCTCACTTTTGCAAAGTCTCTCGACTAAACTGAAACAGCACATGCTTGATGCTACGGGCATGCAACTCTTTTTTTATGTTTTATCTTGCTTATTTTCAGTTTATGAAACTTATGGTTTATATGTTTTGTTATAAAGATGCAACATACACAATGTAGTGTTAGACCGGCCATGCAGATTTTGGCAATTGTCTGAATCCAGGTAAATCAGTGGATTTGACTTAAACATCATGAAGCTGTTTATTGTAACAAAACAACAATAGCAATAGTTACAAAAGTTGTAAGAGGACAAATTGAAAGTATTTGCATTTGCCTCTCACAGTGTTGCATCTTTTTCAAACTCCTGAGACAAACGCTGCTCATTCAAACACATAAATGCATCATTATAAGTACTCAGGTGAAAGACATACGTTCTGAGTGCTCATTAAAAATGTGAAGGATCGCCCCAATTACCCCCCACAGTGGCCTTTTAGTGACAGCCTCTAATTAGTGTGAGAAGCATCTCTCTTTATGAAGAAAAAACTGAGCAGAGAAGCTGTGAAGGAGAAGGAGTGGGTCATTACTGCTGTGAGGCTGTAAGAGGCTTGATAAGTTGATTTAAGTATGTTTGAAATAAGTGTAAATGAGTCTTGCTTCTACAAATGGAAATTATAAAAGGTAATCCTCCCTGCTTTAGGTTACATTACTCCATTAGTTCTTGTCACTTCGGACAAGGTTAGTGTACATAAACAGAGTTTTTTTTTTCTCTGTCTGGCGCTGTAATAGTCAATTGAATAATCTCTAATGTCCTCAGGAGACACAGCTTAGAGATTTTCATTAACAGAAAAGGAGAGCGTAACTTTGTGGGCTCAGAATTCCTGTTTGAGCTTCTCCTCTAAAATATATTACTTGTAAATTGCCTTATTTCATAGTAATGCTAACATTTCTGCAGCGGAAAATGAGCTCAAGCAACCTGATATACGCTCCTGCATGTGCTCACAAAGTCAGTGAAGTTAAACTTGGATTCCTCGAGGATCAGCTTTAAAGTGGTTCATGTTCTTAAATAGTAACCAACTTTACGAACATATGTTGAGCTGTGGTCTTGTTTGTCTGCAAAGTTATGGATTTTTTTTGTCTGAATGCAACATCTTTTAAGATTAAATGCAACCTTGAGGCACACTAGTGCAATTCTGTTTTCTTATCTCTTCTTTAGGCTTTAGCCATTCAAAGTAAATGGTCCTTTGCATAATACTCGCTCAATACTGTATTATTGCTTCCCTTCTGTTCTGTAGCTATACAGCACTAGACAGCTGTGTCTTTAATATTTAGTCAGCGGGAGAGCCAGACGAGCTAAAGTCTCTTTTTTTTTTCCTGGAAATGAAGCAGCTTTAGTGCCAAAATGATGAATGAATAATCGTCATCACCGTTTATTTACTTCATCTGTTTTGTCACCGACTATAACAAGAGTGTTACACTATTAAAATAGCTCAAATAGCCTTGTGTTATCCTGCCCTACTTTTTTGTCATTATGAATATTCACTGTAAAAAATGTCAGTGTGTATGTGCATGTGTCTGTGTGGCCAAAGTGTGGGAGTAACCCGACCAAGATTCGCTTGTTATAAACCAAAAGGCTTCTTCATGTTGTCGCTGTGAGCTCAGCTCTCATCATCAGCTGTAAAGAAAACAACAAGTTCTCTAGACTTACAAAGTGAGTATGAGGGAGTTTGTTTGTCAACCCGCAATGAGACCCACTGTGTAAAGACCCAAGACTTGTGAAAAAGACGAATGCGGATCACATGGGATCTCTCATAGGTCCTTTTGTGTGAAGAGACAAGAAGGAACAGCCAACACTTACAGAATAGGCGGAGGCCTGTCAATCAAACCAGATCTGAGAGAACTGATGGAACGGGTAATAATCATTTAGGAGCCATCATTCAGCAGCCTTTGGTGATTCGCATTTTAAGCATTGTCTTCAGAGTATATAGAATATAATAGTCACTTAGTTTAAGGACATAAAGTAAAGAAACATGCTTTTTGGTTTTTTTTTTGGTTTTTTGGGCCTTTATTGTAGAGATAGGACAGTGGATAGAGTCAGAAATCAGGGAGAGAGAGAACAGGGAAAGGAGCCTGGGCTGCCCGCTTGGAGGACTACAGCCTCCAAACATGGGGCGCGCACACTAACCAATGCGCCACCAGTACACTGAAACAAATGCTTTCATGTAAAATTTAAAGTTTGTGCTCTTTTAAGGATACATTAATTCCATTATTTCTAAATGATGTAACATACACAAATACAATTATAATAATCTTTATACAAAACAACTGAAATGGAGTTAACAAAAAGATTCATAAAAAAAATAAATTAAATCAATACAGATACACATTTGAAGCAGGAGAAGAGAAAAGGGAGGTAAAAAAATAAGAATGAGAATGATGTGAAATGATGCACAAGACACATATCAAAACCCACCCGATGGTGTCGAAATCCCAACCCTGCCACTCATGCTGATGCCTATTTGTGAGAGGAAATATGTGAAAAAGGTGCAGCTTTATTGGAAGCCTCTATATCAAAGTGCCCTGCCAGTGACAAACATGTCAAATCAAACCTTAAACTGGTGCGTAACACATCCATCGTGCTCAGATAATAACGATCCCACTGTGTGCGCTTGGCACAGGATCTATGGAAACGTTCATCTCTTTCCTGTTTTTAAGAAATCCCCTTTTCCTCTTTGCTCTTCAAGTAGCTTTACATTGGCACCGTATTGACATTCAGCACAGGGCTGGCAGAGTGGATCTGCAGTGTGAGGATTGATTTAATGTTCCTGTTCCATCTGATCACGGACTTTGTGAATAAGATGGATGGCCCTGACAGAAAAGATACATGGCAGTGCAATGATTCCCATGATTTGGACTCGCACACACAGACACAGACCCACACACTGAAATGGAAATTTACTGATTTTGTGTCTTTTTTGACTCAACAGATAAACCTTCAGAGGAGAATGAGGGTCACAGGACTAATTACCCAGGGTGCAAAGCGTATCGGCAGCCCGGAGTACGTGAAGTCTTACAAAGTAGCCTACAGTGATGATGGGAAGACCTGGAGAACATACAAAGTCAAGGGCAAAGATGAGGACATGGTGAGTCACACACATGGGCACACACATTGTCATCTCTCTACTCTTTCCCCCCTAATACATCCAAAGACACACACACACACACGGCCACACTCAAACACGTGCACACACAGCGACTAGAGACCGAGTCAAGGGCAGGGTGGAGGACATGATGAGATGGCTTTTTAATTAGCTTGCACACACCGGGCCCATCTTGCTGCCCCTTTACCCCCCTCCACTTTTATGACTTCTAGATTGAATTTTATACTATTTGGGGATGAACAGCCACCAAATAGGCCACACAGCGTTCTATCATTCTTGACAGCAAACCGCCGCTGTCCTCCGTTTGGCAGTGCTACGAATGACCCCAACCTCCAGTCGTGTCCTCAAATTTATAACATGGAACAATGAGTCAGGACTTGGATATTTCCTGTTATCAGTCTGGTGTGCTGTCCCATTTTTCTTTCTTTCATCAGAGGTTGCAACTGTAAGAAAAGCTAAGGAAGTGTGTGTGAAGTAGCTACATGCCCTGATCCTTGTCTAGTATAAGTTGGGGATTTTTTCCCACATTGACCTGTAGCCATCCTGTGACAGCTTCCATTTTCTGTTTCGCATGAAAACACACTGCTCTATATAGCCTTGCTTTCTCTGCCTCCGTTGCGCTCACACACGCAGTAAATCAGTCACTCAGACCAGAAGGTCTCTGTCAGACTATCTCAGGTCATTTGGATAAACCACTCCAGAAGGTATATTGGTGTAATTGGAGCACTAATTTAAAACACACCACTGTTCTTATAAATTATGGCCTCAAATGGTGCGAGAAATTATCTATTTTTCCCTGTAATTCTAGCTCATTGACCTTGAATGACAGCAATTTGTTGAGTGTATAGTAGACACTAGAGACAGCGGCAGATAGACTGCTACATTACAGCATAACTGATGTTTCACCATCCTCTCCGCCCCCCATCTGCTGTTATTTCATCCCCTGCAACAGATTTTCAGAGGAAACGTCGATAACAGCGCTCCATCAGCCAACTCCTTCACCCCTCCTATTGAAGCGCAGTACGTGCGCATTTACCCACAAGTCTGCAGGAGGCACTGTACCCTACGCATGGAGCTGCTTGGATGCGAGCTAACAGGTGAGTGAGCAGAGACTTTTCTGACTGTGAACATAAAACATAAAAATACTTTGGTATGCCTCCTGTGCAGTTATTTCTTTCTGCATTTGTTAATGTGACAACAACGTTGACAAATGGATTTGTTTTATGCCTCCCTGCAGTCAGAACCGAGCTCTTGAACACAATATCTTTTGCATTGCCTTGTGGGCATTCATAAGAATTTCACACAAACGCCCAGCGTATCACTGTGACCTCATATCATTCACATTTTTGAGATTACAATAACTCTGCCAGTTCTCTGTTCAACCACAGTGGCCCTGAAGGTGAATCACAAAAAACATTTGGGAAAACTACAAGAACATGTAACGGAAGACGTCAAAATAAAAAAAAAAAACACGACAATATATATATTTTTTAAAAACACAAGGATATGTCACATAATACACCAACATGTTGTTTTGTTTGTGAAATAATGTTGTGGTATTAATGAGATGTTGCTGTAGTTGGTGAAATGCTGTTGTATTTGAGAAATGTTGGGAAGTTGTCTAAAAGTTGTGTTTGACCTTCAGGGCTTCTTGTACTACTCTGTTAAACAGTCTTTAAATGAAGACCTCATGTATCTGTAGGATTTAGTGCTCTAGAATAAAATTAATCTCCATTCATTCCCCCAAAAAGACACCTTAATACCCTTTATTAGATTTCTTCAAAGTCTTCACTGTTTATATTTTAACAAGGACATGGATGGTATCTGCGAGCGTGTCTCTCAGCCTAATTAGATTGGCTGGGGGAGAACAACCACAGGGCGATAATTCAAGTATTATGTGGGGGGGAAGAGGGAGTGTAAGGTCACAAAGGTTACCCAAAAATCTGTTGTTTTTGTTGTTGCCAGGCTGCTCCGAACCACTTGGAATGAAGTCAGGCCATGTCCAGGACTACCAGGTCACAGCCTCCAGCATCTTCAGGACTCTCAACATGGACATGTTCACCTGGGAGCCTGGCAAGGCCCGTTTGGACAAACAGGGCAAGGTCAACGCCTGGACAGCTGGACACAGTGACCAGTCACAGTGGCTACAGGTAAGGATGCTATCAGAGCTGGATCTCTTATCTGTTGTCGCTACTGTAGAGATTAAATCATTTTATTAGCAGGAAAATGAACAACAGACCGTCAGGTTCTTGCAGATAGCTGCTTTTCGCTCTGCTGAAGGATAAGCTCTCACCTCCCTGGCATAGTAATTGATGATGTGTTCGGCAATGCATGCCAATGGATTCAATTACATTTCACAGGGTAAGGCTTCATTGATGTTTACACTGTAAATTGTAAAGGAAATTAGATCTTGACATACTACCTCTATTAGCTAGCTCTCTATTCACCGAAAGCGTCAGTATTAGTCAGTCACTTTTACTTTAACGCCCACGCTGCCTTTTTTTGGGAAGAGTTTATCTGTTATATGTGGCTGCAGTTCAGAATTTCTATTTCAAAACAGCTAATCTATTTGTTTAAAACAAAGTATAGCTGAAAATGTCTACTACAGGGAACAAGGCATGTCTCTAAGTGAACACCCCGTCGAACAATAAATGAGATTGAGTGAGGCCCAAGGAGTTTAAAATACATATCAATCAGGCTCAATCATGCCCAGTATGCCCTCACATATGGCCTCCTGTAATAGATTATTGTTTTTGTTCTTTAAAGATAAAAGCTTTTAAATGCTCTTTGCTTTTATAGCGAGAAACCACGTCTCACCGCAAGCTATAAAACTGATAACATTGAAGAAATTGCGTTTGGGAACATCTTCTCAGGGAATTGAACATCAGAGGGATTTCTTTGATTTCTTGGCCTTTCTGCTGCACTCGCTCCACACACACCACCTCCTGAGCGGTGACACAGTTAGCGCTCTGTAGTCACACTGTGTGGTCGTTATTAGATTGGTCAGGTTTGGAGTCAGATATGTTTTTTATTAGGCTGAAAGCTTTCTGCAGAACGTGAGGGTATATGCAGGGCTGTGTGTCGGAGGAGACAGGGTACTTAGGCTGGCCCTGTCCAGGCCGGGGAGCTCGGCTTTAGCAAAATTGATTGCAGTGGGTAAAGGAATACTTGTGGTCTCATATTACATGCAGTGCTGGCAGGAAAGGGGAGATGCTGTACGGCCGGAGTAAGAAAATCAATGGCTTCCACTGCCAAGGAGCATTTCTGTGCACACAGGAATATATACTATATCTGCCTCTTGAGATGTAGACAGTAAGAGTTATATACTGTGGAGTGCTGTTTCACATTTATACTGATATTGCTGTATGCACTGACCTATCTTTAGATACTATATTGTGTGCATTTTTTTTAACTCCCACAGTCAGTGTCTTCCTTTACTAGTAACCATGGCAAATAATTGATTCTCAGTGACATCACTGAATGACTTTAAAGCTTAAAGATTAATAGAATTAATCAGCCTTAATGACAAATTAAGTATTCCTATTAATCATGACGACTGCTCTGGTGTGCAGTGGAAAGTCTGCACAGACACTAAATGTCAGACTGGATTTCTTGATGCATTACATTAAACAATATATCATTTTTTTCTAATGCCACACTGCATTCTTGTGTTTGATGTAGTAGCAGTATGTGTATTATTTGGTGTTCTTTGTAGTTCTCTAAGAAATTGTGTTTTCTTAAAGTAAAAAAAAAACAAACGAGGCAACGCCTGCGGGCTAGTTCAGGCAGTCAACTCGAACCAAACTGATTTCACATTTGACATGCGTCATTATCCACAATCACCTGACAACACCTTCTTCCAATTAGCAGTCTATTTAAGCTGCAAGATTTCCCCTCTCCTCCTCTGCTCTTTCATTCCCAGCTCTGAAATGCACCAGTACTGCACTCTCGCTAACAGCCACCTGTAGGCTCCGAGAGGGGGGTTTAAGATATCATCCCATCACTCCTGAAATTTCTGCATGTAATTTAAAACTGTGAGGAGTGATTAGATTGGAACCTAGACAGCAAACACAAACTATTTTCCGCTGCAAAAAATATTGGAAACAAATACTTATTTGAGTTTTTTACTGAAATAATCGATTCCCCTTTTTAATTAGTTTGCAAAAAATGGACTGATAAGTTTAAGTGTCACCTGCATATAAGCTTCAACAAATCTAGATGTGTTAGGAGCCTGGGGCTAAGCCAAAGTTATTCTGACCAGGCTGAAGATAAAATTACACAGCAAGACAAACCAGATACTTTCAAGATGTTTCCAAGAGAGAGCTGAAGCTGTCAGACTGCGCTGCCAAGTGTTCCAGCTGGCAGTAGCTGATTACTTGTTTATGCACATTAACATGTCCACGTAGCAAAGAGAAATTGCCAGAGAGGCCGTATCTACTTTTTACTTTCACGGAGTGTGTGTCAATGCAACGCAGGGTTTTCAAATGTTATGGCAAGTGCTGTTCCAGGAGTGTGAAGAGTTTTGTGGTGGATTATGGCAGACACTCCCCAGACAAAGAAATAAACAAGGTTGTGTGTGGAGGTTTTTGTGTATGTTTTGCAGTCAACAAGCTACTTAGCAAGGACTCACTTTCCTGAGTCAGGATGTTGACACATGTCATTGTGGATATCACCAAACAGAAGGTGGTAATAAGTAAAAAGTTGAGAGCAAAGTGTTACATTTAAAAACACCTGGATTCATCACATAATAGTATGTTTTTTTCACCCTTTCTCTTTGCTCTGCTTTGACGTTCACATTCGTACCACTGATGAGACACTGATACATCATTCAACACTTTGTAAAGTCACAGTGATCTGAGCTTATTTGGCAAAGCTCTGATTTAATGAATGATATCCAGCAGCATGTTTCACTATGGGCATTAGACAATGTTCACTATTGAGAGAAGAATTGTGCAGGGAATGAAAGCCTCTTGACACTGTAACAGTATCAATGTGAGGACAGAAAACAACATTTGAATACTTTTATCATTCATTCAGTATTTGAAGTCTATTCCTCTACAAATGCACTTCTCACCTCAAAGATTGTTGTTAATATGAAGTAAACATTTCTCCAATAATAAGAGCCTGGATGTAAAATAGGACTTTCTGTCTTCCCTGAGCCAGTCAATATTGTCAGACTAGTAATCCTTTGACATGTAAAGATATTTGAATTAACTAAACATCGGCATGTTGACAATGTTTTCAAAAGTATTTTCACACCCCCACCCCCCCCCCACCCCCCCCACCCCCACCCCCTTCAAATTGTACACATACCCTGGCAAAGCAGATTAAACAATTCTACAAGAGATGTAGAGAGAGATTCACTGTTTCCTGTGTCCATCTTTAAAACTTTGCAGACTCACTTCCTGTTGTGTATTTCGTTTAGAGAATTTCACACAGCATCCAAACAAGCAAATAAAGTGCTGCATACAACCATATGCATACTGTTTTCCTAAGAAATAGCCTGTTATAGTGGCACTTGGGGTTCACCAAAGAGACAGTCAAAAGGTTTTTACATTTTCAGATATATACCACAAAAGTGTAGCCCACTTTACTTTTTTTAAATATTTCTCTAGAAGTTCACTGCTCTATATCTTCAGTATGACGGTAGGAACTGCATTAAATATTTAGCAACAACCAGAAGAGTGGGAAGAAACTGTATAAACAACAAAAACACAGACAAAGGAAAGTAATATGTCCAATTAAAAAAATCCAAATTCTGTAAATTGCATTCAGTATAACCCTTATGATAAATAGCTGTATAGTACATAAGGGTGAAGTATGGCTCTGTTTTTAATCTAATATGTTATCTACACATACCTTGTAAAGGCGTTCATAGTGCAAAATGTATCACTTCATTTGCACCTTTTCCATTTTAATTGGGACTCAAAGGTTACAGAACAAGCTATGAAATTTATTCCATACCGGGGCTTCATTTGTTTTTTCCGGTCTCCAAGGTTTCACACCCAATTATCTCCTTTAAGTGATAAATATGTGTGCTGTGTGTCTGTGGCACCCTGATAATCACCCCTCCTCTGATGATGCAGAGTGAACTCAGACTTGTGTGTAAACTTTGGGAACACCATTTGGCCCGTACGCAGATGATATGCGGGTGCTAACATGAAATTGAGCATGGAGTCATTGTGACATACTTGTGAACACCTTCGCATGTGTAATGTAGTGCAAGCTGTAACGTGACATATTTTTGTGCCGACAAGACGTTAGCGTACCTGACCAAATTGTCAAAAAATTAAAAAGAACGACATTTTGTTCCTGTAAACATCATAGGAATTTTAATAACCAATCTCCTGCTAAAGTGGCAGCTGTGGCTCAGTGGCAGAGTCTGTTTTCTCTCGACCAGGCGGTTGAGAGACGCCACCCCCTGCAGCCACATATCTAATGTTTCGTTGGGCAAGACACTTAACCCCAAATTGCTCCTGCTGCTTTATCAGCGTTGGCTAATTCTTTTTTTTTTTAAGATTTATTTTGGGGCTTTTTGTGCCTTTAATGGAGAGATAGGACAGTGGATAGAGTCGGAAACCAGGGAGAGAGAGTGGGGAGCGACATGCGGGAAGGAGGCCACAGGCGGGATGCGAACCCGGGCCGCCCGCTTGAGACGACCTCAATACATGGGGTGCGCGCCCCAACCATCACAGTCAGAGCTGTATGAAGCCTGCGCTGATGGTGGTACAACTCTAACTCGCCTGGATACACTTCTTGATTATCAATATAAGAATTTATTACCCCTAGTGACATCTGGAGAGGCGTGCAAATGAATGGAGCGTCTGATTATTGGCAAAGTGGAGATACACTCATTCTGAATGATTACCGTGATGGTCATGGTGGATTGATGCTCAGTATTTTTGATGATGAAACTTAGTTTGAGTTCAACAGACACACTGGATTAGCCCCAGGAGTCCAGATGAATATTATGAATGGGTGTAAGAATGATAAGTCATGCTTCCACAAAATGTGTAAAAGCTGGCAGTCCTCAGAAAACAGCTCAGCTGTTTGATAGAACTGGGTTGTGACCATTTGTTTGCTGTCATTGCTAAACATCCTTCAGTACAAGTACAAGGAGGTGGTTGAGACACCAAATTCACACTTTGTTGGATTTGAGAAAATACGGATTTTTACCCACTGAGGGACCTTGTCAAGTATGAGGTATGGTCTCGAAAGAACCTGCAGGAAAACGAGTCATCCACCTGCAATGAGTAACTATGTTGTAAAATATGTTGTGGATGTGGAGTATTTGATCACAGCAAAATGGTAAGCAATCCTAGATGCTATCAACTTAAAACAAAAGCTTTTCTTAATGTATCCACTTATGAATGAACACTATGCACAAGCTTAGTCTTAAAAAGGAGATAACATGCATGATGATGGATCCTGGTAGTTGTTGTATTTTAACTTTGTAATCAGTGTATTATAGAAAGATTTGTACGTAATACTGAAAATAAGCCTAGTGTTATCAGGGGGAAAGGAGGGATTCACAAACTCAAGTGATTTCAATAAGTTTCTCCATGGACACTATTTTTGGAACTGTTCAGTGTAAAAAAAAAACCTTTTTGAATAAAAGACTTGCATACTTAATGAACACCACAAAGGTTGGTCGACAGGGTCATGGAGAGGGGGGCTGATAGTTTTCATACTCTTGATATTCACATAAGCACTTGTAGCTTTTTACTAACAGACTCTGGCTTAATTTAATCTAAGATAGCTGAATATGTTTAATACATGGTCGAATTTCTATGAACAAAGGACGTCTTGGATCCAAAGTCTTCTAACACCAAAGATTGCTGCAGTAGTTATACCGCAGGACATTGCCAGCTGGGCAGAGAACAAGCAGCACTTCAGATGGATGCCACCCAACACTTGATCTGGGATGATCAATCTTGTACTGGCCAGCTGCACTGAGTCACCTTCTCCTTGTCCTGTGAGTGACGGAGCCTTTTCTGTCTCATTAATCTCATTAAAAGTTACTCAGGGCAAACCTTAATCTGTCAATTTTGCTCGACTGAGTAAGCAGATTTGTTGCTTTGTACTGCAACAATCAGATTCAAACCCTTGCAGACCTGAATACTGCAGCATAACTAGCTAAGCAGAAAAAGAAGTACATTCTGCAGAAAGAGATGTTTTGAAGATCGTAGTATAGTACTGAGTGGCACTGGAGAAAGAAATGTAGAAACAGTTAAAGTCAAGGGAATTGCTTTTTAGAGAGCAAATTGATAATTTGAGGCATATAACATAAATTAATTCAATCAATTCTGTATTATACCTTTAGTCTGACTTCAGTCCAACCCATTACCACACATTTTTCCTTTTTTTATTTTTTATTTTAGGGCAAATAGATCTCTTTTACATAAAAGTATACATTTATGTTTTTGAGTGAAAAAAAAATGAAAAAGAATTTATATCATTTTGACTCTTTGACTTATCACAGAGTGTTATATGTCTATGTCTAAGTATAAGTTTAGTGAAGATGCTGTGTTTGAATCATTTGAATTTTGTGAATGGCAGCAAATAATCACACCTGCTGCCCTCTGGGGTCAAATTGACCCTGTCCGGTTTGACTGTAATTTAAAGAATATAAAGTGGATTCTTTACCCAATTCTGTGTTACACCTTTAGTAACAACTTCATTCAAACACATTAGCACCATTTTTTTTATTCCATTTGAGATTTAAGGCCAATAAGACCTCATTTACATGCCTGCATGGTCTGTAAATCTGTATATGCACTGCATTTTTGGCACATTTCCGATGTTTTGAGATCACTCTGGCTAGGGCAGAATTTGCACCTGTTTTTTTGGGTGATGGGCCAGGAGGGGCAGCTGGGTGAGGGGGAGCTGCTGCAGAGGCCAAAAAGACACCTACTATTTTAACTAGTGGACATCGAAGCACTTATTCCTTTACTAGTAAACTGTAAGTAAGGTGAAAACTGCTCCCCCTAGTGTGACTAGTTGACATTTTAGTTACTACTAGTTAACTAGTAAACATTTCCGAGCCTATGGCAAGCCCTTTTAACATTGTGGAATAACAATAATTGCTTTTTGACATGTTAGAATTCCAAGCCGACATATCCACAATGTCATTTTCAACTCAATTCTCACTAATAATGTTCATTCTTGATATCAAAAATTCAATTCTTTTGAGTGACAAAGTTCATTTATGATATCTACAATTGTTCTTACATTACAGATATCACAAATGAATTCTAGATATCTAAAATGCAAGTCTTACTAGTTGATATTATATTATTGATATGTTGACCAAAATGACATTTTGACATGTTGAAATGTAATTTCCAATAGTGAAAACTAAATTGCCACTTGTAAGCCAGACTCATTTAATGTTAAAGGGCTAGCCATACCGAGCCTCACTAGTTAACTAGTAGATATTTTGCACCTTACTAGTTAACATGAAGAATCTTTGCTGTCTACTAGTTTACTATTAAATCTTTCAACTCTGTACTCGTAAACTAATGCAGTCAAGACTTCACTAGTGCAGGAAACTGAGTTGTTTTTTTTTTTGTTGTTGTTGTTGTTGTTGTCATAACTATTGCTTGACCCCAAACATCAAACATCCAAGTTCAAAGATGTTTTGGAAAGCAGTGTGGTGTGATCATTTGCGCCAATGCACCACTTTATACTGCGGGGTCATTTTGACCCCAGAGGACAACAGACGTTAGTAAATTCAATAAAAAACCCATAATTCAATCAATTTACCTCAAATTTACTGTAATCATGAAGGAGGGTTAACAGGAGGGTTAAGAAATTCCATGATAAAGTGAAGCTTTTACTGTGCCTTCTGTTTCTTAGATTTAAAAGGCAGATAGCTGTAAATATGACCAAACTAATGTTACATTTCTATGTTAGAGCTTGTAGCCATTCAACTTGTATTACTTTCACCCACACAGACCATAAAAAAATAATTTACTGGTTTGGGTATTGTAGTATACTGTATAGATTAGCCAATTAACAGTTCATTAAAGGTCACAGTTTAAAGAGGTCTCAGAGCTCCCGACCACATGTCTGTGAAGTTTCTTGTCAAAAGTCAACTCTGATCCTGTATTTGATCATGCCTATAAACCACTCTATTTCAGCCCTGCTCAGCTGTTTCTGTGTCTGTAGCTTTAAATACAAAGAGCTGTGTCTGACCGCACCCCTCTCTGAAAGGACTTGGGTGGCACCAAGCTGTGGGAGTTTCACCCACCTCAGTAGAGTGGGTTACTTCCCTTTGTGATGTCATGAAGGGAAAATCTCAAAACGGCCTGTTTGAGCACACATTTTCTGAAAAGTGGAGCAGGCTAAAGACAGAGAGGGATGGACTTTTCTCATAATTGGGGGGTTTGTAGACGGACTAGGGACACATATTAGTATTCCAAAACCATGGTAAGGTGTATCTTGTATTATTTAAATCATGAGAGACTTAATTAAGAATGAACAATTATTTATTCAACAATTTAGGAAATAAATGTGCAAGGTCTTTGGGGATTAGACTCCATCATGACGACTTCATGTACTCGGAGGGGTAATGAGGCCGGCAGCAGGATAGGATACCCCCCTATGGAGTCTAGACACTGGTGTTGGTGGTGATTAAAGAATGCAGGATGTGATGAGACAAACTGACTGTGGAAGAGAGAGAACAGTTTTAAAATTTGACTGCGGCAGGATGATTGATTGAGAGAGGTTGTGGCAGAGTCGGGTTGGATTAATACTTAAAGAGTAAATGCCCCAAATCAGCTGATCCCCATAGCAGGGAGGAGATGGTTGAGAGGAAGTGGCTAAGTTGAATTAATAAATTGAATAAATGTGTGAGAGAGTATAACCAGTCTTCCTGCTTGAACTTATCCCAAGCTTCATTTGTGACAATCAGCTGCCTTTTTATTGTCACAAATGCTTTTATTTCTGCAGTTTGTTATACTTGTCTTAAAGTACTCATTACACTGTTAGCATTTCAAAGTCTTTTGTTTTATATTTCAATTCAAAACTCCCAGAGAATTACAACTGCATTTCTTAAAATACTTCACATGTAAACTGGAGCTCTTTGCTTATTGTTCCAAAGCATCAGTGCATGTTGCCACTTAACACACTATTGTTTCATGTGGAGTAGAAGCAAGAAGGAACAATAAGTAGACATAATGCAAGATTGATTCCCGCTCAGTGCCCGTGAGTGTGCATTTGTTGTAATCAAACCGGGTATTATCATTACACCAATTTTGCATCGCAGAGCTTCCTAATCAAATCGCTACCCCAGATACAGCACTGCTGACAACAAACTCCATTTCTTTTAATCAATAGAATTAGTTGGGTGTTTCTTTCATCCATCCACAAGAGAATGGCTTTAATTTGTCCCATTGAAACTCTCAGCGCTTCTTGAGTGTTTATGCAGCAAAGATGAAGCATGTCCTTTCTGCACACAGAGAAGCTGCCTCAGAGAGAGTAAAGGCATTGTAGCATGAAAGGATTTAAGAGGGATTTTGATCATCTGGAATAGCACTGATCACGTCTTTATTTCAAGAACAAGAGACTGGCACTTTGTTGAAGTGACTTGCATGGGAAAATGGACTGTAAGCATTTACAAAAAACTTTCAAGGGTGTTTCGTATTCTGCGTCCTTCAAGCTTGATGCCCCCCCCCCCCCCCCCCCCCCCAATGGAAAATGCTATACTTGCTATCATGAATGTTGTGGCAGAATGTAGAGGGTCTGATCCCAAATCAAGCATTTTTATTGCTGTTTTGATATAATGATAGTCAAAACTACATAAAGGCCCTTTTCTCAGCAGTTTTGGACAGTACAAAGTTCTAATCACACCCTTTATTTTAGACCCTGTTCTGCTTTGTAGCATTATTATCTCACCACTTTCCACACAAAACTTCATCAATAGGAACATCACTGGCGGGCAAGTTTTGTTGCTGAACTGATGAAAGAAACCATGTCAGAGCGACATCTTCTCCAGGTGTTTCTGTTGCAATCAGAGAGACGCACACAACCATTTAGGCACAGCTGTGATGCAGGAAAAAAAAGGAAATGTATGAACTCAGGCTTCAGGATGCCTTTTAATCTGTCTGGCTGCAACTACACTTATGTGCATGAAAATAGCCCCTTGATTCAGTCTTCCTAGGATTTTACGTGACAGCCATACCAAAGAAAAAACAGGTTCCATTGAATTCCCATAAACATTATTAGATATACATCAGTGCCAAATGTAGTGGCTGAATAACAGCATGGTTTCTGTGGCTTTTTTCAAAATGTGTTGACTATTTCTGAGTTCTAGCACTGCCCACTGATAGGAATCTTGTAAGCCAGAACAACAGATGTAACCATGACTGCAAATTGCTCAGCAAGCTCTTGCTTTGGCAGATGTACCGGGCCAGTTTCAGAGAGGCAAGATCAAATTTGCACCATTTATCTGTGTGCAGTGTGTGCATGATTATAACATTTGGCAAGTTGAAGATCATATCAGGAGGAGTGGTTGGGGGCCATTATCAGACTTCTATGGAGAAGTATGTCAGTTGGGACCTGTCTGATACTAAATATCAAACTTCTGGCTGCCCCAGTTAGAGACTCCTTCATATTCAAATAAATCTCCAAAAATATTCTGATTTGAATAGAAATAAATACTGCAGTGCATGTTGGTTAAAAAAATGTTGCCAGTAGCTTTTCCAAATTCAATCATCTTGAAAATATTATCCAAGATTTGAAGAAGGATCTCAAAAAGAATCCACTTCAAATTCAGAAAGATGCCTGATGTTCATTTCATTAAGGCATTATCGTCTGAGCCTCATTTTAATCCTGTCCAATAGGGCTCTTTCTTTTCTCTATTCTATTCACTTTCCCTGCAGCTAGTATGCTGATTCAATTACCTTCTCAATTAAGTTATGGAAGGCATGCTAAATCCATCTGCTTCCTGATTCAATTGAGTGGTTTTAAGCTTCCCTTCCCTTCTGGTAAATCTTCAAATATACAGGTCTGCTTTGAACCTGTGTAACGTTTCACTTTCATTATCCACGGCAGCCATCTTATCCTTCAACACCACATCCTGATCCTCATCACCATCTCCCTCTCTCTACCTCTGTCCCTCTCACTCCCTGTCAGCTAACGTAGGCTGCATTTATCTGTTTTATCTCAGGTTGAGTGATTCATGAGTCTGCAGCAGCTTCTGCTGTAATCATGGGATCTGCAGGAATCTTCAGAAGTAAAGGCGCTTGAGTTTAAATCAGTGCGGCACAGATTGGGTCCAGAGTGTTCTGCATGTGTATCTTATGGTTTCAGAGTGTAAGCCATCTCTTGACAAGCAGACTATCCCCCTCTCACATCCCTACATTTAAATCAGACATCTTTATGTTTTGCACCCCGGAGAGTGTGGACTGCACTTAAGATGCAAGGCTGCATGCTACAGTATTAAGGTTTAACAGAATAATCTGAAGTTGAGGGTCTCTGCAGAAAACAGGACCTTGATAAATATCCGGATATTTCATATTGAAAAAATCAGATCGAATGTTTCTATTCTGCAATTTCATCATTTTTTTTATTGTTGCGTGTGAACCACATCATGTTTTTGATGTGCAGAGAGTGTTTGTGTGTATGTGCGCACACGTGTGAGAATTTGATATGAATATTTCATATACCTTGTGAGAAGCAGGAGAGGGGAGCGAGGTATGATGAGCCGTGAGTGCAGCAGCCAGACTTATAAACAGCTTTATTTTTAACTCACCTATTTTCTAAGACCTTTTAAAACCTGCATCATCTTTGTTACGAAGGGAACATCATGCACCATTAAATCATTTCACATTTAAACACTTGCATAATATTCGAACAGACAGCAATTTTTGTCCCTCGAGCAAGAACTATAGATTTGATTTCATACACAATCACACAGGGAGACATATGACTTTTGTTTTTAACAGTAAGTTTACACCAAATGTCTCGTTACAGTGAACATTTAATAGAGTGTGAAATCCTCATAGTCCCCTACTAGTGCAATGTTTCTACAGATGCTGTTTTTTGTAGTTGCAATTGCCATAAATGAGCCAGAACACCACTTTGATTTCCTTCCTTCCTTTTAGCTCTACACTTCTCCCTTTATCGGTACATGCAACCATAAAGACGAAGTTTGGCATTCTTACATTTCACATTTATTAAGATATTTCACTTTAAAACCATACATTTAAGCATAGTGGCACAACAGAAACATCTGAAGATCCCCGAAGTCTTTCGAAATCCTCCATTGGGGACCAACAACTTTGAACCTATCAGACCCATAAATGTTGATGTATATTGCGAGATAAAGTAATTATGAAGACCTGCTGGTGTCGCTGGTTGATCACAAAAATCACCATGGTACCAGTATTATCTGTTAGGGGACCGATTGACCAACCAGCAGATTGCCATCCCAGAGTCACAGTGCTACTGTGGTTAAAAATAATTGACTTCAATATGAGCATCGTGTTTGTTTGTTTGTTTAGAAATCCGTTTTGGTCTTTTCAGAAGGCTTAGTGTTGTCTACCTGTAGGTGTTATTCATTATATGTTTAAGCACATTAGTCATGCCTACTGTAAAGGTACAAGTGTGTTGGCAAGAAATGGAGTGAAGAGGAGGAGAGAGAGAGAGAAAGAGAAAGAGAGAGAGGGAGGGAGGGAGGGAGGGAGGGAGGGAGAGGATGCTCAGTGCAAAGCAATGTCCATGCCATGCAAAACTGTTTGGCTTTTAAATTTGTAGGCTTGCCAACATTGTGCGACTTACTGTGAGTCACTGCGAGGGTGCTATTCTCCGTTTTTGTATCACCAGCATTTTGGCTGGGCCAGCCAACCAGCTGAGCCTGGTGATAAACCGCTAAAGAAAGTCATCTATCCCCATGTAAGACCGTCTTTCCATAATGAAATGTTTCTTTCAGCAGAAAACACATGTTTCATATTCCACATCCAGCTCTTTAATATATACCTGTCAATTTAAGAAGATGGGTATACAAGTTTGATAGCATGCCGGAATGTTGTTCCTACTGCACTAGTCATTATGATACAATGTGAGGGGACTCTATGACATTGCTTTTACAATTCGCTATGCCTCTAATGTAACCAAATGACTCTTCAGACTGTGTGTACACTGTCCTTTCTCTGTGTGAATGCTCAGCTGACATTTATACCTTCTGACATCCCAGCACCTCATGTCGAAACACTCCTCACAGAAGGTGTCATAAAGGTTTATGCTGTGTGTGTTTGTGTGAGTGTGTGCTATGTATGTGTCCAATCAGAGCCGTACTAAAAATAAAAAGCAGGATTCAAAATGCATCTTAATTGCCATTTTTTGACTGGTTACTGCTTCACTTTGATATTTAGTTTTACACAACATGAAAACAACTGAGAACTCAGATTGTCACAGAATGACAAACGATTATAATATGCCGGAAAGTAAGTTACAACAGGAAAAAAGAAAAGAAAAATAAACTAAGTTGACAGTATTTGTGTGTTTGTGTTTGCATTCTTGAGTAAGGGCGAGAGAGAGATAAGATAGTGATAAAGGAAGAGACCACCTCCAAAGACAACATAAAAAGAAGTGTAACTTCAAAGACAAATAATTATCTTGTACATATTAAGGGCACCTTCTCTTTCACTATAATATGCTTACATACATCTACACACATACATCTTATCTTGTATGATTAGTAAAACACCTCTGCCTTGTCATTAGTTGTGATTATAAAGAAATAGTTTGGATCATCAGATGTGACATTTGAGTTCACTTGTGTATTTGTGTCTCATCCTGGAACAGTTTCTCTGTATGTGTTACTAAAACATGCTCAGCACTGACTCATCCTACAGGCTGCCTGAAGGTATTTAGGTTGGTGTACCATCTTAAAAATATTCAAATCTGGCCCTCAGCACGTTGTAAGCACTGAAGAAACGTTTCTCCTTTTCATTTTTACTTGCAGCTTTGTATAACCAGATGTGTAGACGCTACTTTTAAATTAGTCATTAGGGCCTTCTTAGTCCACCAGGCAGAGTCTATGAATCCCTGCAGGCCCAAAGTAAATCAACACAACTTTCATTTAATATTTCTTTGGGCTGATGTAATTGCTTTTACGGAATGTAAGTAAGCTGTACCCTATTTCATATCTGTTCATTTACACTTCTTGTTCTGTGATAATGTGCAATAAGTCTCATAACACCATTTGAAGCTCAGGGAGACACCTGGTTCCTCTCATAGAATACGTTTTGTTAGCTCACCTGTGTGTGCAGAGACACATTTTTAAAGCCAGAAAGGTGTCATGACACAAACAACAGGCTTTTCTTTGCACTCGGTAGAGAAGCGCTGTACTCAGTGAGCCATCTGTCTGGAAATTGCCACCCATCATGCTTCACTTTTTAGTCATTTTGGGGTAGCTTTTGGAGACTTTTTTCGAAGATAGATGGGTTACTGCGGCACAGAGGTGTGATTTCATACCTTGTGGAAAAGTTCAGGCAAACAGCAGTTTGGTCAGGTTACCTCCTTCTATGGCCCCAAACACACTGAGAGGCTGAGATGTCCCCCCTTTATAAAACAACATGACATCATGTGACAGTCAATTTGGTTTGGAACAGTCATTATGGGCTGCCTTGCTCACAGATACATTTGAAAAATAAAGGTCAAAAATGCAGATTCAACACAGTTCAAATTTCAGATGTTAAAATGCTCTCTCTGGAGCCCGAGTGAAGTCTGGGGCCATTTTAGCACTAACGTGTGTGATGTTGATATGTCAGCTATATTGTCTAAATTTATCACATGAAGTTTATACAGCAAATATTGCTGGTCTGTTGTGGTGTTCAAATATATGATCATGATGATGACCTGCTGTAGGTATTCTTAAGACCTCCTGCCGAGAGAAGAGTAGTAAAACGTGGTCGATTCTGAGCTCATACCCAGATTTAAGCTTTAATAATAGCTTCCCTGTTGTGAGGTCGATGGGCCCTAGCAGTGTCCTCCTCATGGCTGATTTTTTTTTCTTTTCGTGCATGTAATTCAAATCCACTGTGACCTCCCACAATGCACAGTGAGTATAGATATCACACACACACACACACACACACACACACACACACACACACACACTTATATATCCCACATGCTTTGAAGATTAAATGAGTCTTCAACACATACATTAAAATTAGAGAAGAATGAACCAGGATTCAATACATGCACATGCTGTATTTATGAAAAAAGAAAACGGCCTCCTTCAGCTCCTCATGAAGCTGAATCTCACTGCAGTAATCTCTTTATCCTACATGTGCGAAGCCACTTCAAATAAGGACACGAGATTTACACGCCAACTCGTGTCTTAATGAGCAGAGCAGACGAAATGTTTGTCTGGCAGAAGTGCAAAAATGTTGCCCCCTCGCTTGCTGACATCAAAGAGATGAACAAATAAGTAATTGACCCTCTCTCACTTTTCAATGTGCAGCTTTATTGTTGGGGAAACGGGAAGCTTAGAATTGGAACCGCACGGATCTCATTTTTTAGTCTCAGACACAGCCAGCAAAATCCGAAAATTGATTCTCATGTTTTATTCCTTTGGAACATCTATGCCACGAGCATGCAGAGATTGCTACAGAGACTCCACACACGCGCGCCTAGTTCGTCTGGTTGAGCAGCTCATGAAGGAGGGAACGGGGTTGAGAGAGTGTGATGGAAGACAAGAACAAATGGTGGGGGCTCGGGGAGCGGCCTTGCTTTAACAAGCTTATCTCGCTCCCTAATTCGGTTTGGGCCATCAAAGTGTTGAGAGCCGGCGTCGCTAGGGGCGTTTGTGTTTTTTTGACCGCTACCTGTGACGGCAATTACAGGTTCCCCTTCAAGCCTGCCTTTGTTTTCGTGGCAGACTTGACTGCTTGGGTAGAACAAGATTGCCTCAACATTCTGCGACTGGAGCTTAATCACAGCCTCACAATGCAAGGTGCCATGCCCCTCTAAATCAACCAAACAGCCCCTGCCACTGTTTCTCTTGTGGCCTTCTTTATCTCTCCGGTGGTGGTGACATTATGGCTGCTATAAGAGCTGTTGTTTAAAGGTATTCATATATATAACAGGGAAATATGACAGCACTTTCTGGGTTGCACTCAGAAGCATTACTTTTCACGAAACAAAACCAAACAGGGCTGGTCTGTTTTCACATGTGAATTCACATTGAATGTAGCATGCTACTTTGAAACATGTACGTCATTGCATAATGTGTAACCAAAGATTCTTTATTTTTATGAGCATGCAAAATGAAATGCAGTTTGTCCTACTTTCATTAGCTTAACATCTCCCAGATGGAGAACGGGGAGATTATCTTCTTGAATGCCTTTTAGAGAGCAGTGAGTTCACTTTGTGCGTGTCAGGACTGCAGGTCAGACCTGAATTTGTACACAGCAGGGGGCTACAGCTACTGTTAGGAGAGAGCAGTCCTAATTCTTGTTGTAGCGAGGAGAAAAAAAAAAGAAGCTCTCGCGTAGTGTTTAAAACATATGAGAGATGAGAACTCTAAGTGAGCTCATGCGAATCAATGCTCCCGTGTTTGTAACATATTGCAGTGCAGTGCGAAGTGCTGAGATGTGGTGTTGTGAAGATCAGGCAGTGAAATGAAACTCAGTCGTAACTCATGCTCAGTCGTAACTCACGCATGTTTGCTTATTTGTTTCACCTACACGGGGCCCTATTTTCCTTTGTCAGAGCGGTGTGACACTGTGTATGTTGGCCTATGACCAAGCCTATTAGTGTGATGTATGGTTGTCTCTGTGTTGTGTATATTCAGCAGAAGAAATAAATCTGTTTTTTCTCTAGTTCTGTTTGTGCTCCTTAATGTTTTCCACTTTCTCTCTCATGACACCAAAATGCCAACTTGCACCTTGTTTTCCATCCTGTATTGATGCAATATGATGCTAGTATGTAGATGTACGTGATATTTATGTCTTTATTTCAACTCGAAAATCATTGAGAGCATAGCCCTCATTTACAATGACGTCGAGCAGGATAAACACTGAAAAGAAAAACGTACATATATATGTACACATACACATATAAGTATATGCATATACTGTATACATAAACACATATATATACACATCATAGATAAACAAAGTCAGTTAAAAACCGACAAACAGATAATAAGAAGTATTAAAATCAAAATCAATTAAAACATGTGCAAGTAGTAAGGGAGTTAATAATTAAAGATCTAAAATGGCCATAAGAGACCAGTGCCTTGATTTTTAAAGTGCTTTGTAGCAAATTCCAAGCTGATGGTGCAAAGAAGCCAAAAGCAGATCTGGTTCAGAATGAGCTCTAGGAACCTGCAGTGTAAGCCAGTCATTTGATTGTGTGTAATGCACCCCAGAAGACCAGACTATGGATGAAATGTAAGGAGGCAGCATCCCAATCAGCACTTTATAAATAAAAAGGTACATATGTAAGTCTCGCCTCACAGAGAGGGAGGACCAACCAACATTTTTATACAGGATGCAGTGATGGGTGCTGTAAGCATCACCTGTAATAAATCTAATATGTGTGTATGTGTCACCATAATCTAACATGGATAAAAAGGATATATGAGACAGGCTAGACTATTAGCTTATTATAAGCAATTGAATGATCCCTAATACACAAGGCAATGCTATCAAATATTTATATCTTCAAGACATTAGAATAAAACAAAAATACAAAAAAGTAAAATACACATGATAATTGTGTTGACATAATTGAGTTAATTTGGAGTTTCTTAAGAAATAACAACAATGAACAGTTGACTTAATGGGCTTCAGAGATGGATGTTTGTTTTTGTTCATTCTATATTATATAGAATAAACATTTATATTGCACAACACCCACTGCTTAATGTTCAGGAAACATCAGTCGGAACTATTTTTACAACCTTTATGTTCCAGTTTAATGTGGCTTGTACTTCTGCGCTGCACTGTATGGCCCATTTAAGTAAGCAACGCCCTCCTTTTTGCTTCTACTTTAGATTGTTCTCATGTATTATTCATTAACATCATTAACACAGTGCAAAACCTTACCTAGAAAACGCTCGACCTGTTTTACAAGTAATGGCAAAGTGTTTTCTCTGAAACAGAGTGAATCAGGTAAATGTGATTGAGCTAGAGTACTATTTCTTGTTTTAATGCATTTCGGGGAAACAGCTCAACCACGTTTCGAATCTCAGCCATACAGAGCTGTGTACTTTTTTTTGTAAGATAATGAAGCATAATTGAGTCCAAAAACATCAATAGAAGTAACAGTTTATGTGTTTACTGTCTAGCACCCTTGTGCTGTAAATTGCTTGAAACAAATTGGAACCTATAAAAAATTAACCCAAATGGAGCAGTCTGCATCTCAAGCTGCTGCTGCATGCGATTTCTGTTCTGCTGAGGCGAGGTTGTGGACTTTGCCTTGCTATTCAATTTTCTGTGAATAATTGAAACTGACTTTTTGCACTCAGTGTCTTAATACGTAGATCCTCTGATGACATCAGTAGAAAAAACAGAGATGCTGACTAGTTAGGGGAAATGTTGCATCTCTGACATCTTTTGACAAACCAAGTTTCTTAAGAAATGAAATGTTTAGTAAACTCTATTCTTCTCTGTGCCTTTCCTTCTTTTTAGGTGGACTTGCTGGTGCCTACAAAGGTCACTGGCGTAATCACCCAGGGAGCTAAAGACTTTGGCCACGTCCAGTTTGTTGGCTCATACAAAGTGGCGTACAGTAACGATGGAGAGCGATGGAAAGTGTATCAAGATGAGAAACAGGGAAAGGACAAGGTAAGGAGCCATATTATGACATACAATATGCTGAATTTTTACACTAAAATATCTAAAATAATAAAAAACGGACTAAACCTATTTACATTACCTCAAATATTTCCAACAGTTATCAAAGTGAAATCCTTAATTTTATACAGTAGTTGTAACTGGACTTTTCTTATCGCGGCGGCAGCCATGACACAGCCGCCATCACAGACACAACCTGTTTATCGTTGCCGTGGAAACTGTACTGTTGCTATATGTGTGATTTTAAAAGTTATGTACATTATACTTGGATACTCTATCGCTAAACATATTATCATCCTCATGTTTGTTTTGCCCAATCGTCTTCACTACGGTTAACTCAGAGTTTGTTTTCATTAGGAAGGGTTTAGAGTAGCAGAGAGAATCACTCCCATGATTCCTCGCCAGCCTCAACATCATTTTTTGTTATTGTGTTGATTGAGAGCCCCCTGGCGGTGGAATGTACCTACTGTTAATTTAAGGCAGATCTACAAAACCAGCTACAGAACTGTTAATCAACTATCAAATTGTCTTTTTTGTCATGCTCACAAAGCAAACATACTAAAATATACAATGGAATCATTTATGCATGTCTTTGGGCACTTTGTAAGTCGGTAAGAGTAAGTGTTGAATTATGCATTACACAACAATGGAAAGGGGCATTCTGGGAAGAGATAAAAGTAAAAAGCACTTGGAGGACAAAAAGCAAAAGCAGGCAACATACAAAACGGCAAATGTCAAAAAGTTTTCAGCATCAAATGTCCATTTGGGGACTCGTCTGTTTCGTCTTTCCATTCCCCTTTATCACCGCCTTATCTGTGGCTCAAACTGAGCCATCCTGGTCTGTCCTACTGCCTCTATGTGGTTTAGCATCAGATAAGGCCGTGCTGTCAACCTGCTCTGGCCAGTGCTCGGCTGAAAATCTTGTTTACGGTCCTTCAACAGAGTGCATGTCCCTTCCAATCGCCCACGACAACAGAGACAGTGCAGGCCTGAAACAGCCTCTGTGCTGATATCAGGAGAGCTGCAGGCACAGGGTAACTGCGAGAGCCGAAGCCTCTTGTCTTTCAGATACCGGTCACAAGAGAGGTTGTGTCTACTTCTCTCTGTGCTGTGTCATAAACAGATAAGCTTGCTTTGTCTGCATGTCCATGCATTTGGGATGTCTTGGATTTGTTACATCAAGTAACCAAGATCTAGTAGAATCCAAGAATGCAAATTGCCAAAAACTGCAAATACTGCGGAGGTGCACGGAATCCAGTTGTCTTTTACTTTAACATATAGATGATTATATACAATGTAAGTATCATCTATTAGAAGTATTAATCTTCCATACTAATTCTGGCATATTTACATATATGCCATTTGCTGATATGTTGATTAATGTGCACTGTCAAAAAAGAAAAAAAATAGTGTTTTGTGACCAAACGTTATATTAAGACATTCAGATGTAGAAATATCTTAATACAGGTGCAACAGGTTTGTGTGAGTGAATAGATGACATTAAACGTCTCACAAAACTGTCCATTAAAGGAACAATATGTACGATATCTACCCAATTAAATCAGAAAATTATTTTACTATATCATCAGACATTAATGAAAAATATTGGCTTCTCTGTAAACAACGCAGCAGCCAGTCTGTCACAGCCGCACCCCCACACAGCCGTTTCGGATGCCCAACGGCAAACCAACAGGCTTTGCAGCAAAGGAAGTGGGCAAGCAAACTGGTTCAAATGTAACTGATTCTACCTGACCTTAAAAGCCTCAGCATTCAAGAAATGTGAAGGAAAAATATTGAAGATGCCTTTGAAAAAAGAAGAGAGGTTACAACACAGAACGGTTTCAAGACAGATGCAGAGCTGGCTAAACACTGAAGCTTCAGTGTCCGTGATATAGCAACCCGCTTGCGCATGGACACTCTAGGGAGCGGGGAGAGACTGCTCTCCAATGTTTTGAAATTGGACCGCAGTACCAATTTTAAACACTATGTGTCCTTTAAATATAACATGAGAATGCAAGTGCAACTTACTGTAAGACACTTATTTGTCTGACAGTGCTATTTGATTAAAAATGGATAACACATGTATTCAAATCTAGTTACTTTCTATTAAACATTCTTATATCTACATTTGTAAATGTATTGATGCAAATGTATTACCCTTATTTCAGAATAATGTTTTGGCATGAAGCATTTGTGGATAGCTTTTCTAATTGCTTGGAACCCACTAGTCTAAAGATATCTAGCCTTGCCGTCTGTGCACATAAAAACATCAGCTCTGATAGACCCACAGTCATGACACTGATGTCTGTCTCCTTCTTTCTGGCTCGTAGAGGTTATGTGGTAACCTCAACAGCTCTTTCCAATGGATTATTTTCTGTAAGCAGGGCTTCTTTTTTGTTGGGCACTAACCTAAACCTTAAGCTGAAACATGATAGCACCTTGTTTGGGCAAATAAAACCCCTCTATAGCCAGATATCATCTATGCTTTTGTACTTGTTACAGGATCAGTGCAGCAGCCGATGCTCGGAAATATTTTTCCATTCCTGCCGTTCTGATTCCTCGCTTGCAGAGTTTATAATTTGCACACTCGTGATGATCTTTGGATACGGGCCAGTAGGTGCTCAGCATGATTCTCACTCAAGCAAACCCAATTCTGAACACTGGAGGACTGGCATGATCTGAGATAGCAAAGCAATGGAGAGAAAAGTACTTGTGACATCTCGGGATTTGATGTTTTATCTTTAAATCTCATTTATTTAGGAATGACTGTGTAAAGCAGCACTTTTGTGAAGCTACTCGTGGTTATATAAACGTGTGTTAAACCACAGACAAACCTTATCTGTAAGGACTGTAGCAATTCCCTTCGTTGTTAATGCTGCATAATTCGGAGCAAAAGCAAAGGTGTGTGCGTGTGTGTGTGTGTGTGTGTGTGTGTGTGTGTGTGTGCTTGCGTGTGTGCTCTATATTAGTGGGCAAGCGTGTTTAGCGAGGCTTCTTAGAATGTCAATCAGTTTGTCCCCTGACGGAGCCGAGGGGCCGTTCAGATGTATGATTCTTCAAGGTGTTTTCCCCCTTCAGTCAGCTGAAGCAGCCATTATAATGCTAGAGGACACATTTGGCTGTTGGAGTCCCGAGGCTCCTCCTGCCACACCACAATGCTTTACTTGGCAGGGATATACTGCAAACTTGTGTGTGTGTGTGTGTGTGTGTGTGTGTGTGTGTGTGTGTGTGTGTGTGTGTGTGTGTGTGTCTGGATGTCTGGTCGGGGCACAGAGGTAGAGGCTTGTAAGTATTCTTCTCAGCTCCCCCCTCCAGCTCCTGTGTGGCTGAGGCTGCAGGCAGTTAGATCTAGATTGAGAGAGGAGGCTGTGTCAGAATACAGATGTTGTCAAAGCACAGCACACACACACACACACACACACACACACACACACACACACACACACACACACACACACAACCACACAAACACACACACAACAGTATCCCTCTACAAAAATCCATCGAGTGCCTTGTTTGCCTTTTCTTCACACACAAATACCTGTGTTCTGCTCTCGTAAACCGAGTCAAGTAACAACAGAGTCCTTTGTTTAAACATAATTAAACTGGGATACATTCCATAATTATACACATTGACTCGGCTGCATTCCCACATGTGCACCCTCTCCACACTTGGGTCGCCACTTTAGCTAGTCCTTGCTCTACTGGTCTATCCCTGGTGTCAATATGTACACAGTCAGTTGATGAGGGCAATCAAGCACAAAAGCAATTGATTTATGTTTAATAGTGTTTCATTCGGGTGACACAGGGTTAATTAGCCATTAGAGCCTTCAATTCCCTCAGGTCAGAGGGTAACTGAATGTTAGAAAACTGTGGATACAATCATCTTAAGACTAAATGCTAATAATCATATTTCCTTTCTGAGAGTGTAGAAAAGGTTGGCTGCAAGGTTTAATGCACTTCAAGATTAGAAGAGTGCTCTAATGAACGTATTACCGTCCTCTTAGAAGAAGTAGTTCTGCCTCCTCTAAGCTGTAGACCACTCTTGACCTTCCTGGTTTCACAATTCCCGGCAAAGGGTAGAGATAGAAGAGATCTGAGTGACCTGCTGCCTTAACCTGTGCAGCAGGTTTAAATAATGGAGCACGGGCAGTTGTATCTCTAGAGGCATACAAGGCATCCCTTGGTAATGCAGACCCCAGACTCCAGCGGCAGGAAAATCAATAGTCTGGAGCAGAGTTGTGGCTCCTGGGTCAGTCTCAAGACACACTGAGACAAATGGGTGCTATACACTTGTGTCTCGATTGTTGGATAAAATAATTATACTTGGGGGCAACGAAGTGAGACTTACTATTTCAGTTGCCAGTAGTTGGCAGCGTGCACAAATAAAACCAATTGGCTCCACCAGTCAGGGGGCGGAGAATCTTCCTCTAGTTTTCGGGCCGAGGGGTCAGGTACAGCAGGCTCAGATTTTTCAGTTGTGGCAGCCTCATTTAAACTGAGCTTGTTTTTTTGATTTTTTTTTGTCATTGCTGCATTGAGACACATATAAAATCCAACATTTCTTCTGCTTCAGAAAGCCAAAGTGCAGATACAGTCATTTTAACCAGGCACAGTTATTGCTATTAAAGTAGCCACTCTGTTGGTTATAGAACCAACTCAGCCAGCACCCATGTCACCTACACTTTATAGGACAAAACAAGAGCAGGCATGTACTGGTTTTCTGACACTTAAACATTGTTTACTTTGACAATGAAATAGATTCACATATATTTCTGGATTGCCAGGATGTCATATAATAAACTCTTAAGTCATGAAATATCCACCAGCTTGACCAGGGTAGCAGAAGCTCAGGTCATCCATAAAGCTAATGTGTTGGACCATTTGAAAAATCAGAATCAATATTATTGCTCAGTGCTGAAGGTCATCTCATACAAGGATAACTTCATATTATAATGATTATATGATATACATATCACAACTAAAATAGTGAGAAAATATATTAACATCTTATTGTGAAGTGTTGTAGTAGAATCATTATACACACATGTAAATGTACTTACCAGTTTTTGAATGTACCCTGCATAAGTCCCACATCTTTGCACTCTGTGATCCAGTAACAGATAAGCAAGCAGCAAAAACCTCCAGCACACCCTCCCCTGCTATATTTAGGACGCTATGCTTTGTTTGAGGCTCATCCTTGATGATAAAAGTGACACTCCATACTCTGACCCTATAGAAGGCATTGTGTTTATCCCCTCTAAAAAAACGTAGTGCTGCTAGTTCCACTTAGCTGGGTGATGTATTGTATACAATATGAGAAATCTGGGGGCCGGGCAATAAAGCATCAAGACACCGACAGCAAGGACAACAGTGAGAAGGGGAACAGAAAGGAGAGGGATGAGAGGAGAATCAATTTTGAACGATAGGTTTGACATTCTTGGTCCCAAAACAAAGTGAGCCTTCTTATGTTCTTGTTGAGACTTAAAACACTTTTACAACATTTAAGTAAATATACACCTGGGATGATAACTTTTGTGCTGTGTTTTGTGCTCCTTACCTGTTTAATGAAGTGAAAATGAGAATTAAATGAAGTTAAGTGTTCTGTTTTTTTTTTTTTTTTCATGGAACCTTGTTTGTAATGTTTATATGTAACTTAAACGCATTAGTTAGGGGGTTGGTATAAGAAGCTCACACCTTTATCAGTCAGTATATAATTAATCTATATATTTATTAATTTTAAATGTATTCCCTCAAAGTAGTGCATATCATTTTCATAAAACTTCAATGTGGTTCAAATAATTCATTTATTTATTTAAGATTTATTTTTGGGCTTTTGTGCCTTTATGGAAGAGATAGGACAGTGGATAGAGCCAAAAATCAGGGAAAGAGCGAGCAGGTAATGACATGCGGAACAGGTCACATTCGAACCCAGGCCGTCCACTACAAGGACAACAGCCTCTCTACATGAGGCGCACAAACTAACCACTCCGCCACCAGCGCCCTAATGTGGTTAATTTATTGGAGGGAAATTGTTAATGAAGACCAATATAAAGTTCTGTTCCTGCTTCTTCTTGCTGTCGGTGACTTGAAGGCTTCTTGACTAATGTCATGACACTAATCTTATACAAGCAGCGGAATAGAACCATGTTTTTGCAAGACTAGGTAAGTCGGTAAGTAGGTAGCCCCAATAATTGTTGACAGTGTCTTAAATTGCATACAGCAGGATCCCATATTATGCCCTTTTTGGGGTTCGTATATTTAATCTATGTTCCTACTTTTGTACGTTCACAATAGCTGAAGTTCGAAAAAAGTGTCTGTTTTCATGTACTGCTCCTCCTTGCTCCCTCTCCGCTCTGAGTCCGTCAGCTACACTCTGTTGAGCCCACACTGTTAGACCCCACGTGGGCCAAGTCTGCTCTGATTGGTCTGCCGATCCGCTCTGTCGTTATTGGTCAGTTGCTCAGCACGCTTCTCGGAAATTTCAACATGAGCTGCTGGGCTTGCCACAACGAGCCAATGGGCTTAGATCAGTGATCTCACACTGACAATGACGCCGCACTGACAAATTTTTATCGAGGGGGGCTAGAACCGAGCGTTACATGCAGCTAATGCTACAGCTAACAGGAGGACGTAGGAGAAGCTGCGTTTCCGCGGACTTTGAATTTTTGCAAATAGATAGTGCCTAAACATGCACAGGACACTTGGAAAACACACTAAAGGGCATATAAAACCAGAAAAAGCATAATATGGGACATTTAAATGCTAGGGGGAAACATCAGAAGAGGTAAGACATGTTTATAAAGTGTTTAGGGATTATGGCTTACTATTATTCTCCTATTCTCTACAGATAAATCCTCTAGTTAAAAGATGTGCAAGTGCATATATTAAGTATCAAAATGACATTAAATGTATTAATTTGCAGACTTTTCCTGGATTTTGTTTTGAAACTCTCTTTATACTAATGTGTTGTTGAGGATAATTTTGTTCAGCTTTCTAATCCCTTTTTCTTTTTCCAGTATTACAGTTTTTTTCCTTTTATTGTGAATTGTCACATATCCTGCTCCAGACAGTCTATTTTAGAGACACACTGCCTCTGACACTCTGTGGCTCCCCACACAGTACAGCCGAGATTCTTGTCATATTTCAATCAGCCGCTGCTGCGATGATTTTCCTCTCCCGCTGTTATACTGTGCAGTGATGGGCCCTGCTTGACACATTACAGTTGTGGTAACACTCTTGAAAGTGACACATTTCTCACTTCCAAATGAGAAATGTTGCAGTTCTGAAATGTAATAAAAAGTGAAAAGAATAGGTCAATTCAGGGAGGTCTAGAGATTTGGGGAGTTGTTGGTCTTTGTTGGGTTTCTGAACTGATAAACCATAAACCTAAGACCAATTGAGATCATACAAAGTGACAAAATGTAGTTTCTAAAGGGATTTGAGTATGAACTATTAACAGTATTACAGACTTTTATTTGTATTTATTTAGACATTTATTAACTCATTTATGTATTCATGTATATATTTTGAGGAGGGGTCTACAGCATCAAAGCCATTTTTTTCTCAATTTCATTGTTGGCCACTAGGGAATAGTATCCACAAAACTGATTGTAGCGGTCAGGTCTGTGTGCTAGCACAATACAAATTGCTATCTGTGCGGTCTCAGACAGTATCATAAAAGAGTCCTTCAATTCTGAATTTTGTTTTATCGGAATTTTTTTACTGGAGAAAGTTTTGTTGAACTCATTCCATGATTGATGCGGTTGTTAGTCATTTGGAAAGTTTGACTTTTTAACCTTACATTTTGCCTGTTTAACCACATCAGTCACATGGATTTAGATCATTTAGATGAAAACAATTTTAACACATCTCACTAATGGAATTACTCTGTATGTGATTTGAGAACACTGAAAAACAGAGGTTTGCCTGTCTTGACTTCAAATCAGTGTTTTGTAAAATATTGTCAGACTACCGAGCTAGCCACAGGCTGTTTATAGCCGATACAGTGCAATAAATAATGCTCTTCAGAAGTTCACCTTCTACAGTAGCTCATTCTGCCAACAACATGTTACATTTTACTTCTCCTATGTCGCCCCCCGGTGGTGGAACAAAATACCAAACTCCATCCGATCAGCCCCTATGCACCTTTAAGAAAAAGCTGAAGACCCAGCTCAATGCTTAATGATATTGATGATGATGATTATGATGAGGGTTTTGAATGCTCTGGGTGATGACGATATTTACAATGTTTTTGATGCTGATTAGAAGTCTCAAGAACTGCTATCCATGTTGTGCTTTGCCTCTGTTTACTGCCTGTCAGCCCCTGACAATCACTGAATGAAAAACACAAGTAGTCCTAAAGAGTGAACTCAGTCAACTTTTTGACATTATCATCATCAACCTGAAACTCATCAGAGTTGGTAATCATGAAGTTTATTAGAAGGAAATATTTAAAAAGCATGTATGACATCAAAGTTGAAAGTCACAGTTGGTCACTGAATATTCTGTCAGAATATTCAATATGTTCAAGCACACAGTATTTAGATAACGACACCTTGAATATTGTAAGCATTTCAAGTCCTGTCTGTTTCTACGTCTCTCAGACGTACAGAGAAAGAGGTAGAAATGTCACACTGCAGATTGCCATTTGATGTTGTGTTGTTTGCCTCTCTGCAGATGCAATCTGTGCCTGACTAGAGTCTACGCTTTGTGCTACAATATAGATGATGATACAGGGCTGAGAATGTGTTTCACTGCAGGAGGAATATGATGAAAAAGAACGTTGGATTAAAGGTTGCCTCCAAGAAAAATAACAAAAGGGTACACCTGTCACATGATTTAAGCTCTAGTCTCCAAAAACAGTAACACAAGAAAGCACAATACAGACTAAATAATTCTATGAAGGCTGATTTATGAATGGAAACACACACACATGAGAAAGAGGCAGACTTTAGATTTTGTGTCATATCTTTGCATGCTGTTGGAGGACAATTATATTTTACCTTTCCAGCTCCTACTGGATAGCAGCATCTGTAAATCACATGATTGATAATTGAGCTGTAGATGAGTTTGAGTAATGCATTTCTTTATTGGGACCTATATTTTTATTAACCTTATTAAATGTCATTACGACAAAGTTTTCCATTGATCGATGTTGTAATGGGGTAGAAAAAGAAACGTTAACACATATAGTTCATTGTTTATTATATTATTATTTTTAATTGTTCAGCCAAGACAAGGGATGGATATGTTATGATAGAAACAAGAAGTTTACATTTTGTGTGGTAGCAACAACGTTACAAATGCAATGCCTTGCCTCAACCTTAGAGACTAAATGGAAAGATAAAGTTGTGGTTTTTTGATAGTTGGGTAAAGAAAACAAAAGTTACTTTGGGGTTACATATTTCAGTTTAGCTGATTTTCTTCAAACTTTTGTTGTATCTCTAATATGTTGTACATTTCATAAGCCACTTCACGGTCATTATGATGATGGATGTGATTTCAATCTCACTCTGTGCAGAAACTGTGGTAGAAGTGAATCCACTGTGGTGTTAAAAAATGCATAGCCCTTTAAAATACTCACAGCTGGATGAATATCCATCATGTAAAAGCCCTTCATTATGTTTACTGTAGTTTACAGACATGTATATGCATGGCTCATGTTGCAGGATAAGTCTGTTAGGAACTTTATTTAACGTTTCTTCTTCTCAATTGGATTACTGCCTAAATTATTTACACTAATGGATTGCATGTGTCAGGTTCTCATTGTTCTGTCACTAACTTGAACCCTTTACATAAGGTTCTTGCTTGGATTTACAATGAAGAGATTCAAGTTACTTACTGAGTGGATGAACTCAATATGTGTGACCAATCCCTGGAGTCAATTTCAGTTATCTGATTTGAAGGGCATAGGAGGTTGTGTGGTGTTCTTAAACAGGCCTTGTGCTTAAAGAAGCCCTCCAACTCAAATCTTTTCAAAGATTTTCTGTGTCAAATCTACAATCAAACACATCTAAAAGTTTGTAGAGGCTATGAAACCCCCAAAAAATGTAGATCTCTTAATATCATAATTTATTTTGTATTATTCTTTTTCACTTGAATCAGTGGTGTATAAATATTTTGTCCGACCACACAAAAACCGTTATCTTCTAAAACCATTGTCTAAACCATTATTCTGCATTGTCTCCATTACTTAATATTAAGGGAGATCAGGACCGTGTTTTCACCGTCTAAATCCAAACCAGCCCTCAAAATTACTTCAGAGACAATTACTTAAATCTGTACTTAAAAAAGGTCAACCCCTGTCCCCAGCACTTGCTCCGATTTGGCTCACTGATTTTTCATTCAGCACAACAGTGATTCTCATCACATCCCAATTACTCAGTCATAATCATGTCTGTTTAATTTGCAATGATCATCCCCTTTGATGAAGCAGCCCCTGTTGATACATTACATCTCAATATCCTTCACTCTGTTGTCTTTTAAACACACATCATCACAAAGCTTCTAATAACCAACGGTAGAGCACACATCCCATCTGGACTATTAGCCGCTTTGTGCTGGTTTGATACATTTTGACAACTGTTGTTGTCTTACAGGTCTTAACTGATTTGGCATACACTGAGAGTTCAACCTTTCCAGCCATCTCATACAGCTGGATTTGCAGTAGTTACCCAGAGTGATATGATACCAGCTACATTATGACAGTTTAGGTGTGTTGATCCAAAATGCAAATAAGGCTGTTGCACAATATGTTGTGAGTCTTACAGAGCCAACGTAGGAGGGAAAGAGCTTTTCTTTTACAGCAACATTCAACATAGCCTGTCTTTTATTGAGGAAGTTAAAAGGGTAGGGTAAGATGCATGCTAATAACATCCCACAGTAAGCTGAAGAAACAACAATCGATGTCTGTCACTGATTGTGAGGGTTGGCCTTCCAGCTGTGCCGCTCTAACAATGAACAGTTTCCCACCGGGGAAAACAGATGATGTGCTGACGTGTGAGGAATTAAAGAAGTATAAAAACAAAGAAAGGGGCTGACTTCGGTGGGCTGTTCCGTCATTTGCTTTGTTTGAAATTGACCCTCTGATTGGCTGCACATCATTCAGTATCTGCTCAGGTGTGAGACCTTTGAGGTAAAAAAATCAGAGAAGAAATGTGGCAGAAAATGTTCACAACTAGGTTTCTTTCATTTTTTATCTGGAGGTATTTTTCCACAGTGTTTAACATTATTGGAGTTTTAAAACCCCTCTAATATGACTGCAACATTAACACTGGAAGGCTGAAATTAACCCTGTTGTTTTTTTTTTCTTCTGGTAAATTCTTCTGACTTGCAGATATAAACACTCCCATGTGTTGTTTTTTTTAGGTATTCCAGGGGAACTTTGACAACGACACACACAGAAAGAATGTGATAGATCCACCCATCTATGCTCGGCACCTCCGGATCCTTCCCTGGTCATGGTATGGCAGGATCACTTTGCGTGTAGAGATACTCGGATGCACAGAGGAAGAGTGAAGACCTTTTTTCCTCCATCTTTTTTCGCCATCGTCCCCTGTCCCTTGGCATACTGGATTATCTCACCCAGTATTTTTCAAAATAAACTGTGCAACCTGTAAAAAGAAATAAATTTCCAATGGATTTTTCAAGAAAATGTGTTTGGTTGTGGTGGGTTGCTGTTTGTTCTTTTTGTACAATGATTTCAAACCTGCCCCCCTGGTTCCACTTTTGTCTTTTTTAGTTTGCCCTCTAAGGCGTGATCTTTGTCTTTTTATTCTTCTCAAGAGTCACCATCCTGTATGGAATGAACTTCTGTAAAATATAAGGGAGGGGTGGAGTTTATGGGCGGAGTTGGAAAGGGGTCCTGCTGTGGTTTTAAATTGTTGCCATAGAAGCTATTGTACAGTGTCACTTTTTAACAAAGATGTGAAACCTGTCTGCCGTGCTTCATTGGCCATGATTAACCATCCTAATAGCATAATAATCTGTCGAAAATAAAATGAAGAGATCACCTGTTATCACATTAGCTAATATATTTTTACTTGGATTACTACACTTCATCAAGCCATGCTTTTACCCTAACAGACACTGGCATTACTCCATCAAATCCAAACACTATTAATTCTATTGTATAATATGTAAAAGACTAAGAATTTGCATGGTGCGTGAATTATACATGTATATTATGACAAATCATTTAAAACCGCCCTGAAAGCAACGGCTATGATTTAGGGACCTATTTTTATGTGCATTTTTAAATAGTTCTGAAACATTAATACACACTGCAAAAGCTTACCTAGGATGACTGATATGTGCGACAATAAACAAGCACTGCAGTAACATGTGGGGCTGCAGCACTGACACTGAGGCTTATAGGCTGTCTCTAGTTAAAATGTTGTAATTGCTTTCATTGGGAGTTTTCTTTTTTTAATTATTGCTACACTTTTTCTAAGATATTTGGAAGAATTGTTTCTGCGTTCTATTTTTTATTTTTTTTTGTATTTATTTAGATTTATTGGTCTCAGCTGTCAGATGCATAAAATCCTTCTTTAATGTCTTTGTGTTGTCTTGGAGATCTAAGTTGAATCAATTAAAAAGCTCAGGATAGATGTCAATCACAGAAACCCACAAATGTAAATCTTTTGGCCACACATTTTAAGATTTTCTAAGTAATATTATTTAAATAAATGTCAAATAAGTGAGATCATTATTTATATCCCATCCACGTAATTCAAATATTGAAAAGCATTCTTTTATGATCTTGATATATGATATGATACCTGTTAATTAATTAATTTATTTTGAAATGAGAGCTTATTCCAAGATAAGACAAAAATACATGTCATAATCTCAAATCTGCAATGAACAGGAACTGTAATAACAGTACAGATGGATTCAATATGGGCAGTGTCTATTTCAGGCGATCTGCTCTTTATTGATATAAAGTAATTAAACGTCAAAGATGTGCCGGGTCCTTCACTAGAAATGACAGCAGCTCTGCATGTTCATGTGCCACGTTAAGGTTTCAGGGGATAAAGATGCTGTTTATGAAATTACCACTCTATGAGCTCCTTTGTATCCTGCAGTAAATAAACAGTGACGCCTGTCTGGTTAAATAAATGGAAGCAAATAGGTACCTGAGGTATCACAGCTGAGTCAAACCTTCTTCATGACTTTAAAAAAAAGGCCTCAATTACGGCGGTGTTCTCCACTCTCTTGACTAGTTTTTCACAAAGCTCTCGAGTGGTACAGTAAGAGGGAGCCATGTCTATGTGTACGCTTTGTGTTTCACTTGTCAGTTTTTCAGTCACTAAACTAGTGAATGATTTTGTATCGTCGAATAAAATGTCTTTGTTGTGAGATCACAGCCAAGCCTGAAATAGAAAGTAAGACATTTACAAATCTTAATGACTTTAATGCTTTCTTAATAATTGTTGTTTGCAAAACTTCAATGAAAATACAACAGTGGCACTTTTATTTTCATAGAAGAATAAAAATGCATAGGCATCAAGCGTTTTTGGATCAATTCAACAGTGAAATGATGAAAAGCACAGTTAGGAGACTACAGAGAATTGTTATTATCTAGTATATAACAATGACAGAGATCTTTTACCCCAGATATTGCCATTAAGTAAAAACGTGCTTTCAGTGAGAATCTCTGTCATCCCTTATATTCATAGACACAATCATGACACACATAAACAGACTATTTCTCCCAGATGTATTGTCTCGATTGTTTTCCATGTTGACAATTGTTTATGCCATATAACAATACCTTGGCCAGCATCTGTTTTGATTGGTCTTTGTTGTTCGGCTTCCTGTCAGAAGGCTGCTACAAAGCTTTGAGGAAGTTTGCATGATGTATGAGTTTGAACAGTACAGTATTACAAAGATGTCCACAGGCACATTATGTTGTTGCATATCATGGAGATCTGATAGCCTTTACTTTGTACTCACCATAGATTGTCTTGTGCATTGTAAAACTCTCATCTCACAGGTTCAAAATGGGAGCAGAAGTGGAATCTCATCCTGTCTTTGTGTTTCTGTGTCTGCTGTTCACATATCATTTCTTACCTCCTCACTCTGAGTGTCAATCACTATGTAGAAAACGTACCTATAATAAGGCTGGTTAGGTTGAAGCCTGCAGAGGAGAGGGAGAAACTGTGTACAGCTTAAAATTAAAAAAAAAGATGTTGCTTCAAACAAAGGCTCTTTCAGTTTGACAAATAAAAACATATCTGTGAAAACGATGTGGTTGCTGTGTTTTCTTATATATATATTCTATATCATATATTCTGTGTGTTTCTTCATTGTCTGGATACAAGATGCATTCTTTATTTCATCGTCTGTCTCAGTGGGTCAAGTCCCCAACTCAGAACCTTTTTTGGTGCACACTTAGTATTTTTGGTACTTCAAATATATAGTATTTTTCATTACTAGCAACACATGGGGTCAATATGAATATAGCAGTGAAAATCCTGTTCCACAAAAATGCAAAAATTGTAGGACTGTTTGAAAATGTAAGCATCATTACTCAATTTTTATTTCTTTGCCAAGTTGAATATGTATTGCTTTCTGTTTGTTCATGGCTATTAGTTTAACGTAAAGAGTCAAAGTACCTTGTTAAGGAGCTATAAAGTCGACTATTTTATGCTATCATAACCTCTGCTCATGTTTATTGATAACCCTAAAGTAACTTGTTCTAAAAAGTACTGTGATGCTTTGGAAATGAATTAGCTTTCCTGCTGAGAGCTGGATAAGATGATAGGTATTACTCATCTTGTTTGGTCAATATGTAGCTGGAGCTATCAGTCCGTTAGCTAACAGTGTACTTAATGTATGGACATCAAACACGGGGAAGCAGCTTGCCTGGAAATGCCCAAAGATAACAAAATCTGCCTAATATCATCCATCAAACTCAAAAATATCTCCTTTGCAGAATGGGTTCAGAAAGCAAAGCATAAAAACCATACTAAGTTTTAAAGTAAAGATACTGGCCTAATTTTCTGCATTGACTCGAGGAAGTTTATAGTTTGCTAGCTAAGCTAACTTGCTTGTAGTTCTTGCTTCATATTTACTACTCTCCAAAAATAACTACTTAACACATAAGATGAATGGTAGTGTTGTGAATTAATAATTATGGGTAAAGGTATAAAATGTGAAAATATGAAAACATTACAATAGTCTCCTGTTCCCATGCTGTTAGCTAACTTTATGTGTAACTGGGACCTTTCTTTGACACTGTTGAGGTAATGCTATAATAAAAAAAATCAAATGTAGATGCATACATAGTCTGCTTAGGTGACATTTTAAGACTCAATATACTGTAACTGTGGTAGTTTGGTAAAATTTAGGAAAAATCAGTTCCCAAAAGTTTTATTGTCCACCATCTTCAAAGTGCTCTATTTTCATTTCATGTCCCAGGTGTTACCTTTTTCTACAGACATAATTGAAACAAAAATGTACAAACTATTAAAAGAAAGTACAAGTATATACTTTAGCTTTGTATTTTAATGAAGCAGAGACATATCTTCTTGTAAAGAGTCTGATGGCTTTGTACTGCTCTCCACTCCATCAAGCATTACTCAGTGTCAACATGGTTTTACCACATTAAGCTGCTTCTATTGATTTTCTCTGTCCTGCCTTTTCTAGTTTATGTGTCTCTCTGGTGAGTTCTCACAGTAGTGGCAGGGAATCAAAGACTGAGTTGCAGGCTTGGTGGAAGCTGAAATGTCCAGTAGTGATTCTGTTTTTCAAAGTGTCGCTGCAGGAGGAAGTAATTGCCTCCTTACTCAGGTGAGTGAAGCTACTTTTCAATTAAAAGCAGGTTAGGAAACAATCAGTTTAGTTTGGATGTCCTTTCTATTAAAGCTTTCACATCCAAAGTGAGAGTGACTACTTTTTGTTGGTCTGTGGGGGGTGATTGTCAACTACTGGTACATCCAATCAATACAGAACAGGAAGTTTATGTCCAGAAAATGAGTCAATAAACTAAATGCAAGTGATCTGATCTTTTGTTTAATTTAATAATTGCTTGTGTATTCTTAACACTTTGGATCGTGTTTTCTGAGACTGCGGCAACATTTCACAACTAAGGTGCACTCATTTACTCCATCTGCAATGGTATCAATTTCAATAAACTATATTTGTATTGCTTGAGTTGATATATTTGACTGTAATTAATGCAGCTGGTTGGAAAGAACTGATAAGAAACCTTGTACTCAAAGACCTGGGATTGCAATAATTATTATTGTATTATCCGTGCAATGTTTTTGTTGCTTTTACTGGAGTCTGAAAAAATGTGACTTGTAGAAATGTTTGCCACATCGCAGAATGTCCTCCCTAAAATATACTTTACATATAAATTAAGGTTGTAATCTATAGTATTAAATAATATCAAGATTTGCAATATTCTTATTGCATTATCATGCAAAGCTCCCTTTAATAGAACGTCTTTCTTTAATCCATCTCATCTCTTTAACAGCATATATTAAAACTATTGTTTTCTCACTTCTCACTTTTTCACCAACATCCTACTGACTACCTGTGTATCCGCAACAGTTTCTGAATCCCCTTTGTTCTTAAACACTGTCATGTGTATGCACAAAGCTTTGGGTAGAAGACAGAACATGCTTTGCTGTCTTCATTTCAACATTTGTGGACTCTTCTCTGTTTCTTGACCCTTTTATTCGCTTTCCAATTTTCGTCTGTCTTGCAAGGTACCTAATTCTATTACTGCGATCAAACGGCAAGTCATATTTATTGTGGGGAGCACTGATTGAATTTAGTTTTGCAAACTGATGAAATGAGTCAGTAGATTAAAGCGCCACTGCTCCTTGTGAACCAGTGGTTAAGGGAGGCTAAAACATATCCATTTAAAAAAGGCTCTCTGTGCAGAAAGAAAAAATGTGGTGGTTTGATAATGCCACTTTTTCTGAGTGGGACAAACTAAAACCTAGGTGTGCATATGAGTGAGAAATTGCTCTTATATTACCCTGAATTATTAAAGGAAGAATGTGCAACATTTTACAAATAAATGTAGCAGAAATATAAGTATAAGTATATCCTGACTGTTTACAATGAGTGATAAGTGTGAGTCCACCAGCTGTATTTGTATATGAGCCGTGTGTACATCATGTTTACATGGACGGGGCAGCCTTGTGTTTAAAGCTGTTTAAGTCAAGGACCAGAGAAAAGAAGAATTTAATAGCCGACTCTTTCCTTTATGGATGTTACATATGTGTGACATCCAAGTGTGTTTAGATCACGGTCATTCCGGGTCAATTAATGTGCAATATATAGCTTTGAAAAAGCTAACATAAAAATGGCCACAGGTAATTGCAGCTCCATCAAAAGACATTTTTTTTCCGCCGCTTGTGCTTAATGGTGCTTAATTATAGTGCGTTCTAATTGATAACTTCTTGTGCGAACGTGAGCGGAGAGGGTTGGAGGTGTGCCGCTGGAGGAGAGCGGAGGCTTCACAATAGCCGAGGTGTCACCAAACAGTTTGTGTTGGTTTCATACTGGTGATCCAGGGCGACATCTACTGGATTAAAAAGTTGCAAATTCTTCATTTAAATTGTAAAGCATGCTATATATGTTGATGATTTGAACAGGTTATTTCTTAAAAGGCCAGACTTAAAGAATGTTGAATATAGTATTCAGAGAGAGTCAACTATGATATGGAGTGTCCTTGACTGCCAGCCTATACTGTAGCATGTTCTGAAAGCTATTTGTAGAAATGTGTAGAAATTAGAGGTCTCCCATCAGGAGCATTGCCACTCCTTTGCTGCAACATGTTGCATTATCAAGCGAGTAGCAATGACAGGGCTTGGATCACATTAAAGGCTCTCCTGCTGTTACTATGTGTAAGTGAGTGACAGGCCTGTAACAGGATTGGCAAAGAAGAGGAAAGAAAAGTGAAGGGAAACAAGAACTCCCTCCTACAGAACAGACAAGGCTCAGATGTAGTTTTGAAATTACATTTCTGCAATCAATTTTTTCACTCTAACCTCTCTAACCACTGTATTTGTCCATGGGGGGCTATTCAAAGGCACGTAGAGCAGTAAATTAACGACAAAAAAATATAAAGTGTCAATTTAAATGCAAAAGTTAAAATACAAAATACATTTTAAAAATAGTTGAGATATAAGTGGTCAGTGATCGGACTTACACATGTAAACAGATGTAAACAGAAATCATGCAGAGTAGACAGATGTAAACAGAACTGTATGCAAACAGGAAATAAATACATAGAGCTATGTGCAAGTAGTACTAAATGATAAAGTGATAGTGGTGCATGGTGAATAACACACTTACTCTCCACTTAATAAAGTATTCATTTGCAGAGAAAGTTGCTCCAGATAATGCAACTGTGGATGCATTTTTCCAACCAAACTTCAGCTCATCTTGGGATGTGTAAACATGAGTAAACTGAGTAAAGCCAGCCTCCAAAGGAAATGGATGATAGGCCTAAAAAATATGAATCTGTTGTGTTACCCATGTGTTGTGTTTGTATACATTACATATACCATTCAGTGCCACCAAGACCAAATCCAGTTAATCCAGAGCAACAAATGTATTGTGAAGGACAGATAATCCGGTTCTGATATTGATGGATAAAATTATGCTGATCATATAACACTTTACATTCATTTGCAAATCCAGCCCTGGATGCCTCTGCGCGAGTGGGTTCTCCTCAGTCTGGAGGTGTGTTAACATGAATATATAGAAATGTGGGATGGAGTCATTTTATTATTACACTGACACAGCTCACTTGGTCAAGGTAGATTGCTTAACAAGATTTACTGTGAAACTACAATATACAGATCCCTGCCTCACTCGGCAGACGTTACACATAAAGTGATTTCCAGTGGTGATGTTAGTGCATCATTCTGTGCGGTGGGTTAGAGAGATGAAGAATTACAGAATGTGAGGCTGAGTGACAGAATGGTATGTAGAGATACTATGAGGCACCATGTTGCTCTCCAGTTTAACCAGCATCTTATTTCTTATTCTAAGTTATGCATGTCATTGGTAATAAGTATCATAGTTTATTAGTATGCAGTCAATCTGGTGCACCAGCAACACCGAGCTTGGACAGTTGGTGAAAGTTGGAGTGGTTAAGTGTTAAAAATTTCAAGCCTCCAACTCCATGAGACAGCAGTAGGTGGAGTTTTTCCACTTTAATGGCAGAGTGGGGAGCTGGAGTTTAAGGTTATATATAAGGCTATGTTTCATTGCACTCTGAGCATGCTGCCATTGCACTGCAATGCTAACTAAAGTTTGTTTATGCCCAGAGTAAATAATGTAGAAACACATCACATAGAGCTAGGAATACCTTACCTTAAAGAAAGTTGAGACTGAACATGTCTCTATTTCCTTATTTTACCAGTGGGATGGATGAATAACAAAATCATCCATCCATCTGTAACTTTTTCTTGTACTTCATAAATGTTTAAATGGAGTTTTAATATCATAACATTTCCCCAATGAAAAATAAAATTACAAACTACCTTTTAAAGTAGAACATCAACCTGTTTTTGCAGTTCTTGGAGCGTAGGACAGAGGACAGGTCTTCATCACACCTGCATGGAGGCGCTTGACAGGCTAAAGATGGGTTGTGGGATATAAAAACATTAAATGTTTAAACATTAACCTTCAGGTTGGACAGAAATGATCACTAAAAGGCTTCTAAGAGCCAAACCAACCTGTATCATTTTTTGCTGAGGTCAGCGTGGACACCTTTGTATAATTATGCATGTTGTGTATGCCAGAAGTCTAAATGTGCTGATTAAACAACTTTAGTTTGAGAGAAGAATAAGTGAACAAAAGCCTAATTCAGTCCAAATAGAAATCACAAGGACATGTAAAAGGCATCCTGGGCTCAGGGTCTGTAGAGTTAATGCATTTTTTTACGTAACCTTTTCTTGGAGGTGCATGTCTGCAAGCTAATACAGACTACAAGCCTGATGACCCCTAGATAAGTCATTATTTCACAGTGTGATGAAATGTCTGTGAGCTCAGAGGAAATAAAGTCAGACAGGAAGACAGGAAGGACTAGCCAAACTGTTTTGCATTAGTTATATATTTTTCATTTTACCACACAGGTGTATCAATTTTACATTTAAAATGGGGAATTTTTTACACGATAATGCACATTTTAAAGGCTTTATATGCGATTTTTTGATCCAGCAGATGTCGCCCTTGAGCACCAGCATGAAACCAAAACAACTTGCGGTGCATTGTTGTGTTAGCATGCTTATGCTAGCGATCTTTATTATGCTCGTATCTTCACACTGCATGTAAATTGACCTGAAATGACCTTGAATCTAGAAACGCAGTTAAGCAGTGAGTACAGTATGTTATTCTTCTTTTCTCTAGTCCCTCAATTAAACAACTTTTATACGCGAGGGGATGAGTCGGCCGGCCGTCCGGGCGATGTAAACAAACTGAAGATATGACTCTGAAAACTCTGAAAACATCACAGACAGTGACAGTCATGACTCAGTTATTTTCAGAGGATATACTTGACTTCTATTATATTTAAGTGTGAAAAATCGCATATAAAGCCTTTAAAACTATTTATAATTGGATGTATCCTTTTATGACTACAGCTGTTTGAATCCAACTAATCAGCTGATAAAAAGACCAGATGTGAAAGGTGTTGCCTGAAGTGACAGATCAAAATATAGTTATGAACCAGGTCTGCGGTGATCCTCAGCTCGACAGTGTCTTTTAGCTCCTTGTTTTGGTTTACCATCCCACAACTGTGTTCATTTGGTTCAGACTACATCATTATTTAAAGCATTTTTCAGATTTCAAGATAAACTGCTGAACACTTCCTGTTCATTACCAAACTGTTGAAAAATTAAATGGAGACTAGCTGGTAAACGTCCTGAAGTATTTAACAACTTATGAGTCATTTCTCTTAGGAGACTAAAAACAGAGCAAAAATACTTATTAGTGTCAAAAACACTTTTCGTTGGACTCTGTCAAGTTCCTCTTTGCTTGTTTAATGTATGTAAAACAGCTAATGTTTGCTTACATTATGACTTACCAACTTTATGAGATTAGAATATATCAGTGTTTTCTTTCTTTACAGCTGTGCAACTCTGCAGCCTCAAAGTGGTATGCGATCACTATCAGTTTGACTCTGGGAAAGAATGTGGAGGAGATTCAATCGTTGGTACTCATTCTGAATGAAAAGAGAGAAAATACTTCCCGAAGCACCTAACCTTAAAAGTTTAAAAGGTTTTTAGATATTGACAATCTTTGACCTTCAATTCTCATTTTGAGTTTTTGGGTTGCTATAAGAAAATGTCTGATGTTATATTCTTTAAAGTAATCATAATAATAAAAAGTTGCATTAATTGTACGATCAAGGCAAGAATAGGTAAACGTAGTTTTTGATCTTAGACATCACATGGCAGATGCGGTGTATGCAGAAGTTTTTTGTCCTGCAGAGATGTGACTGTTTGATGAAGGTGACAAGAAGTTTGCTGCAGAGTCGATGAAAGATACATGAGCCGAGCTCCGGTGAGCCTCCAGTCCTCAAAAACAAACTTGAGAGTGTAGGGCCGGTGAGAGTCAACTCTGTAACTACTGGCACAAAGTCTGTGCAGACATATTGTCCAAGCTACTTAGTACTGTAAATGACGATTTAGTGCACTGAGGGCAAGCTTAAGGCTTCTGAGTCAAAGAAAATAGTCCCCGGAGACCCTTCTTTAGGTCAGCAGTTAACATTGCATCTGTACCTCTACAACCAAACCTCTTTACTTAGTTCCATTGATGCATACATACTCTTATGATGAATAACAACTGAACAAAATAGCCTAAATGTTATTTACTTCACGTTTTACATTAGCTGACATGATCTCTTTCATAATGATTAAACGATTACATTTTTGTGTCTTGCTCGGCCCCCTGCTTCTACTTAAATGCATGTCAAATTCATCAAAAGGAGAATAGAGGGGACAATGAAATAAACAATTATTTTCTTGCATCTGGCCATATTTCCCTCACTCCTGAGAGAGAAGCTGCTTTAAAAGTCCCTTAGACTCGCACCATTGCTGTCCTGATGTTGCTTTTTGAATGAAGCTCTGGAATTCTAAATAAATGTAACAATGTAACAATTTGAAGAATAAATCACAATCCCTATAACTTTGTTGAGCCTGCATACAGGCTTGTGAAACCAGGCCAGCATCTATACTTTGTCGTCTGGTAGTTCAAATATGAATGTTCTGTAGAGCCTCTGTGGACCCAATTAGAATCAAATAATGAAAAACAAAATCCCTTCAGAAACTTATAGTGAAGTTTGGTTATTTATTTCACAATGAAATTGGGTGCTTTTTGCCTTTAGCATTTTTCACTGCATTTATTCTGTCACACTACTTTATCATTGCATCATTTGCATTTGGGAATCTTATTCTACTGCTGTTTAAATTACTTTTTGGGCTTTGAAACACAACAGAGCCTCTTTTTTGTTTGTGTCATTAGTGGGCGTCATTAGTGGTGGGAAGAGTAGGACTGACTACCCAGGATCGCAATGGAGGTGAGGACCCTACGTAGTATTTTCTTAATGTGGTAGTGAAAAAAAGAATGCCTTTAGTGTCAGGTGAGAAGATCCGCAGTAATTGTCATTGATGTCAGTAGAACTTTATTCGAGAATCCCAAAAAATAATAAGAAACATTTATACTATTAAATATGGCCATAAAGAGATAGTAACACTCAATGGACACATATACATACATATATGGACACACACATATGTATCGTCTATACACAAATATATATCTTGCCTACAGTTGGTTTTACCCCCCAAAAAAACTCACATATCCATCCAAGGAGCCCTATAAGTAAACAAACATTTAAATCCTTGCAGGAATATAAAATCCTTCCATTTGCATAAGCTTTTTCATTTACATTTAGAGATGGCAGAGATCATACCAAATTGACGTGAAAGGCCCAATGAGCCATTTGGGTGCAGCGTTACACTTCAGAGAGCCTTTAAAGCCTACCGCCCTCTCATCTCTGCCAATGAATGCTGCATGTCATTAAAACCTAATGCCAAAACATAGGAGGCGACTCAGTAGTTCCACCAAGAGTAAAGAAAATGTGACTTAAAATCCACATCAAGAAGGAGAAAAAGAGATGATGAGGGAATGAAAAGGAATGAGCATGGAGCTCATTTTGGCAGTTTGTTGCATTGCATGAAATATATTCAGTCATGAAATTGAGTTCAGAGAGACAAAGTGGAGCTACGATTGGCATGCGGGTAATATTATGCTCATCCTGTGAAATAGAGGTAAAGCTGATTGCTGGTTAATGGTTTTAAACAGCAGGTAGACAGTTACATTCACAGGGGTGGTAATGTGTCTCAGCAACAATCCTGAAAAGTATGATTCATTTCAAGCCAGAGCAAGTATACAATCATCTTATCTTCAATAAAATGATGTTTTGTGTATCTATTGGAGGATGTAATACTAATGTCTCAGTCTATTGTGCACTTTGTTGAATCTTTGTGTAAACTTTTCATGCGATCAAAAATTGGTACAAAAAAGGGAAGCGTTTTTGATGCTCTTTCAAATGTTCAAATGATTTCTGACTTTTAAACAACAGTTTCAATAAGAGTGCAAACTTGGCAGCCAGAGATGGAGAAAGCAGACCTGAATAAAGAGCAATCAGATCTGACCTGAACCCAACCTTAAAAAACCTCCCAAAGCCCGAGAAGCAGGAGAGGATAAAGAAGGGAATATGGGGCCGGATGTGACTCGGCTGAGGAAACAGCTTTGATGCCTGCAATCCCAATCTGGTCAATCAGCAATCAGAGCGCACTGAAACACTAATGAGGGGTTTCAACACAGGATCCAGCTCCACTGCTGCTGATGCAGATGTGATATGACAGTTAAATCAACTACAGGAGGAACATTTGCTCGGCACATGTCGTGCTCCGACAGAGTGAGCTGCAGAGTCGCTCTGATTTGAAGGAGTTACTTGAGAGAAAGGAGAATGTATTCTTTCAGGTTTGATGCTGGAATCAGAGGGAAGGAGCAGTCAAACAGCCCAGAAGAGGTGATAATAATATACATTGCTGCTTTTTCACATATTCTGATGTGAGAGACCTAGTTTTATAACTACTTCAGTCTGGCAGCAGATATGTGAGTCTGCACTAAACATAGCTCATCAGAAAGCACAGATTGTTTCTTTATTTATTTCTTCATTGCAGCTCTACAGTATGCCTTGAAGTGTTACCAACTCCATACGTGATCAATTTAAATGTAAAGGGAGTATATTATTCAACATGCAGGATGAACCACAGGCTTCTATCGTTCCTCTCTGTGTGTAATAAAGGCACTTTACCATCTGTTTGTGTGAGTGAGTGTTTGTGATCTCTTGAGATGCATAAAAAAGCAAACACTTGTCACTTTCCTCTCCACATAAACTTGAATAGATGGAATTTTAATAAAACAGCCTGTTGAGGTAAAACGGGCGAGTCTATATTTTTAGAGCTTGAAAACAGTGCATGGCATGGCAGCTTCTCCACACTGAGGCCCCCAACCTAATAACACGCACGGTTAAAACCCACTATTGCTCTCCAAATGGTGGCATCTGTTCCAGGCAGCTGTCCTCATTTGTGCTCCCATGCGCCCCGGTCAAGCCACCCCCCGCCACCTCACTCAGCTGCTCGGGGCCCTGACATCAGCGGGACTGATGCTGCCGGTTGTTCAGGTACGAGGACAGGTGAGCAGCTTTGGCTGCGTGCTGCCATCGCTCAGCCTGTTTGATCTCCATCATGAGCCCCCGAGATAACACGACACCCTCCGCCAGCTTGGCATGGCAGCAGGCTTCAGTTCAAGCTGGAGCAGCTAAACTCTGACAGGGGTCAAACAGATGGGAAGGGTGAGGTAATAATATAAAGCTGATATCTCTTACAAGATCAATTATCCCATAGTTTTATCTTTTTATGATTGATACCAACCTAACCAGGTTAACATAACCTATGCTATATGATTGATTGATTGAATTTATTTTCGTGTCATTCACACAGAGTGTCCAACCCTCATGGGCTTATAAGACACCAGAAAATTCAGTTGCAGTGGTTTACATTAACATATCGTAACATTACAAAGTTGCAGGCTCCTGTCACAGTTCAGTCTTAAACAACGTGTTATGTCTTTTTTCCCAAGCTCTACAAACAAAATCTGCTATAACAAAGGTTCCTTTTTTAAAACACAACTCAAGTTTTTCATTATCATCTAGTCAAAAGAAACATCCCTGATGTCATCATACATCGGGCAGTAATACAAAAAGTGAATTTCGTTTTCAGTTTCACCTAACTCACGCAACAAACAAACTCGGTCTTCCCCTGGAATGGCATTATACCTGACGGTTTATTTCTAAGCAGATATTATAATGGATTCTGTTTCATTATGTTCCTGTTTTGAAATGGGAAGTATAGGAAAATTGAGATAACACTAATGCACAATACATTCAACATGAAATGAACCCAATTATTCAGAAAAATAGTTCATAACACGTTCCAGTTCCATTTATGACATTAATATGATCTGAAGTCTGGCTGTAAATTAGCATGCTGACCTGCATCACTTATTATGCCTCTGAGGGTGTGTGTGTGTGTGTGTGTGTGTGTGTGTGTGTGTGTGTGTGTGTGTGTGTGTGTGTGTGTGTGTGTTACCTCATGTTTAACAAGCACAGTTCAGTGCATACAGTATGTGAAAGGTAATATGTGTTAGTCATAATGGGAAAGGGTTATGGATCTTCACAGCTAGTCATTATGAAACCTCATTCACTTTTTTAAAGAGATATTTGCACAACGTGTATATTTCTGCAAACCAAACCTTGTATTACCCAGATGATAAGTAATTGACTAATTGTTGAGAAGTTGTGCAGTCAGTCTGTTGCAGCCAACATCACAGCGTTATTGAGATAGCTGATGTGAGAGGCGAAGCAGCATGTGGTGCATACGGACACGTGCTAGCTCTATCTTCCTTGCAGGCCTGCATTAAGAACTGTCTGTGAGGTCTGATAAGAGACCAGCAAATAATAACATTTTAATTACAGCACCATTTGGATCCTCTATCTTTGTTTTATAACAAGGGCAGTAAAATAACCTTTCGGGGGCTAAGAGTGACTCACCCTATCTCTGCAGCACCTATGTCCCATAAAAGAAAACAATGTAGGGTGCTAATGTTTCATCATATCATGTCAATATCATTTAAAGTGACGGCATTTGTTGCTCTGCATCTTTGATTTCTGCATTCTGTCACTCTGGTGACAGTCGACAGTTAAAAGTCAAACGTGTCATTCATCTTGTAACACAGTTACTCATTACACGTATAGAAAGCAGTATGTTAATTGGAATATGTGTGAAGTGTTGTTTTCTCCTTGTATCCTGGAGATATGTGAAAGTGATGATTTCTGTCATGATGTGTTATCTCTGTGTGAAAGCATGATTTTCCAATTAATCTAATTCAGCCTGTCCGTATCTTTAGATAATGGAGGAGCCCTGTTAGTCCAAAGGAGACGCCAGGTCATTTGATGACGGAAAGAAATTAAAACTTTGGGAATTTGTTCCCTGATTCCCCTGTTGTGGTGGTGAAAACAAATATGAATATGGCATTGAATATGGAAATAGCATCACCTCTTCCTGTAGGATCATAATTACTTTCACCTGAATGCATTCAGCTATAGTCACCTTTTCATCCGTGTAGCCAAAGCTGGTAATGGTGCCAGCATAGCAGACGTTTCATTAAGTCATGAAAAAGAAGATGAAGGAAAAAAGGCATCTGCATAAAAATAACATTATTGAAATAGCAATCAGATGGTGCGGAGTTGTGCTGAAAGTGTTATCCTCCTGAGACAGGACCAGGGCTGTATCATTAATTGAAAAGCGAAAGAGGGATAAAACCTCTCATAGATAAGATGCACAATCACTTTTGTCTTCTTATACACCATGTTCTTATATTGTCTTCCATTCTTGCTGTTTTTTTCTGTGCACTTACTTTCATTACTTATTTATCTCTTGTTTTTGGCAAAGCCTTCTTTGGGATTACTGCGCTGTGAATGGAATGGCTATGAACTGCTATCTGATGCTGAGAGAGATTTTCCCTATAGCATCTTGGGAAAATCTCTCTCAACATTTGAACCAAGCAAGAATTAGTTCTCAGCAGAAGATAAATGCCTCAGTTTGTGTGTTGTCTTAGTAGGATTAAAATGTCTTAATTAGCTTTATCTGGATGGTGATGGAGGATTGCAGATGCATATCATTTCTGAAACAGTGCAAGGGGAACCTACCGTAACCTGTGGAGAAACAAGCACAGAGCTTGAGGCTGTTCAGGAGTGTGTTGACAAATGCGCAAGTGAACATCCCTTGAGCTTTTAACATTTTGGGTGCATGCATTTGTCTTATTGAGAAAGGCAAGGATGCATCTGAAGAGCACAATAAGCACTCTGTTATAACATGATTAAAGAACCTTTCAAGTTGCAAAATCAATGTTGCTGAGGGACTGATGCCGCAGAGGTTACATATCATTCATCAGGCAAAGTGAGAATAGGGCTAACGAGCTAGCTGTGGTCTGCTGTGGTATCGCGTTGGGCCACATGGTCCTGTTATGCTGTAATGAGGAGAAATGGCTGAGGCGTGAAGAGAAGCCAAGTGTCGGGGTGAAGGCCACTAATTCCCCTCGTCTGGAACCGGAGATAAGAGACAGATTAAGATTAACAATGTCCAGCTTCTTGAAAGACTAATTATGAGGCACTCTGCGCTCTTGCTAACTTCTCTAGGTAGCATCTCACAGATATAGCAAGGGAGTTAGTCCACTTGTGGTTTGTGTGTGTGAATATGTGTGTGAGTCAGTATGTGTGTGTGTGTGTGTGTGTGTGTGTGTTTCACCTGCCCCCTCTTCTCTGTTTACTCTTTAGTCCTCTGTTGAGACTCTTCTGAATCTTTGCTAAGCCTCTCTCTTCATCAGTTTCTCATGTCAGCTGTTTTCAACCTGCATGGCTTCACACAGTTACTCCTCTTATCCTCTATCACTCCAGATCTTCAAAAAATGTTTGGATAGTTACTAAGTATGTTCATCATAAACACAACATTGACATGTTATCGTGCGATGAAGTTGATATGGGAACGTGTCAGCCATTCATTTGGAGCTGAGCTTTAGGCCACCTCAAAATTGACACCCCTTTTTTTCACTGTGTAGATATTCACAAACTCTAGGGAGAAAAAAACGTTGTTCCTTTGCTGCTTAATGCTTTGCACGGTCATACTAAAACCAAAACAAGCAGCTGAAAACTTCCAGAGGGCCTTGAAGCATGGAGGAAAGGTAAGTGTGATGTGAAATATGTTGGCTAAATCACTAAGAGTAACTCATTTTTCACAAGTAACAAATACATAAGTTTAAAAGATAACTTTAGCAGCTTCAAGAAGTTCCTCATCATTAATCCTGAAGGTTTCCCACACCTATAGAGCTACATGGTGGAACAGATTTAGAACTTATAAATATCAGGTTACGTAAGAGAACCAGAACAGCCACATCACCCAGCTTGACACTGAGGTGCACATATAGATTTCTACAGCCTTTTAATCCACACCATTAATCTTTTTGCAGCTAATTAGACACCTGTACAGAACGAGTGGAGCTAACGCGCTCTACCTGCAGTATCAATCACAACAGCAAAGGAGGACAAACGCAAACCTGTGAGGAGTTCTCTGTGGAGATATAAGCAGCTGACTGCTGGGTATATGTGCTGCTGCTGACATCAGGTTTGTAATTTTTGATCACTGAAGCGATTTTTACTGTAGCTACTGCTGCCTTGCCCAGAACAGAAGAACAGATGGAGAGACCTGAGACTTTCCTTCTAAAGCTGTTCTCCACTGTTAGGCACTAAAGTGCAGCCTCAGACTGCCTTCTGAGCCTCAGGGAGAAGCAGCATGAAGTCAGCTACAGTGGGGGTGGGTTCAGGGCTGTTTGTACATACACAAAAGCTCAGAAGAATATGTGTGGGTACCTTATATACATTCTCTATATGAACCTGTTTATTCTCTTATGTTAATGTGTTTGAAATGAAATGGTACTGGCTGTTTAGGTCTTTTTTAATGATGTTACACAAGCAGCAGTACAGTACAGCTCTGTTGAACTGTAACTGTGAATATCTAAGTGTGCTTTTTATATCCAACCTCCTCTTCCTCTCCCATGCATTATTCATATCTGTCACCTGTGCTCTGTCTAAGCAGCAAACTCGCTCTGTATCAAACAATTCTGACCTGCAGAGGACTTTTCTTCAAAAGTTGTTGTGAAAACACACACACAAACACAGAGACATGGAAGCTGCACATTAGTTTGATGACTTCAGTCAAAATAATCCCTTTTGATGCTATTGATCCATTTACATTTCACCTTCGCTCTGCTTTTAGGCTGGCTGTTCAAACCCTGCATGATTCTGACTCTGTTTTAGAGGTTTTGATTAATTTTTTTTAGTAGTAGTCAGTCAGGTTGGCTGCTGGGGCTTAGGTTGGTACACAGGCTGCTGTTGCTGAGGTGACTCTGTGGATCTTGACATCATCGTGATACAAGACGACCACGTTTCCTTCTGTTGCCATCAAAGAAACTAATAGGGAAAGCAAAGCAACCCCCTGGGGAGACTGCTCAAGCTCGACATAGTTCCTCCAACTGTAAAATTCTGCTGGGTCCGTTCTTTGGTCAGCTCATACTGTTGCAGATTGATATTTCAATAAAGGAAAATTACCCAGAAATGTTTATTGGCATGATCAATTAGAATATTTGCCCTTATTTATTTTATTTTGATGAGAATCAAAGTCTGAAAGAACAGGAGTCTGTCTTTCATTAAAACATACCTCTTATATTAAGCGTTATTTTGGTAAAGTTTCATATAAGGCTGATCATAAATTATTTTTGGGTTTGACAAATGTTTTATGTGTCCTGTTTTCCCTGACATAATGAGCCTAATAAATAATTAGCAGTATTCCTGAGACATCATAAAGTATGTGTTTATAAATCACAGCATTCACAATCAAAATGATACTAGGCTCAAAAAGGTACAAATCAATTGATTAATAAATCATTAGCTTAATAAAGCATTGTGCCAGTAATCCTGGCCTGGATGGTTTTTATCAGACTGCACATTGTTCATCATGTGCAGGTGTTTGTGATCAGGTTAAATACAGAGACAAAACACTGTTATTGTGTGTCTTTTGTTAAAATGAATACAGTGCATATTTGTGCAGAAACAAACAGCTGTTAAAGCCGACTGACAGCTGAGCAGGGATCAGCTGATGTCATCATCACAAATGGACGTCCCTTCATGTAACGCGTTGAAGGAAAGGACGTCTTGTGTCACTTAAAACACATTTCCTCTGTCCCTCTTCCCTTCACTTTGTTTCTGTGCGTCTCTCCATGCATCATAGGAGGGATTAAGACACAAGGAAATGATACAAGTGTCAGATGCAAGGATGAAATTTAAGGGAACTGAGATGTAGTCAGTTCATAGGTTTGATGTATGTCTAAACATGAAATGCTGGAGGATGAGACAAACTGGCACATGAAGGAGAGACTCTGGGTGCTTCTGCATGTCCATTATGCAAATGAGGGATGCATGGATGCAACTTAAAAGACATGGGATGTACGCACTGAATACACTGGCAGTGATCAAACACAGGTGTGAGATACAAGAAACATCTGAAACTGGTTAGTCAACTCATGGCAACTGTCAAGCATTTATCATTTTCTTTTTTTTTGAAGGCCTTTTTTTTTAACGATTCTGTAAATGTTAAGGAGATGAAATGACTGAGCTGTTACAATGTTTAAATGGAAACCATTGCAACTGCCGTTAAGCATAAGTTTGCATGAAAACAATGACAAAAAGTTAGTGTAAATTGGTAGAATTGCGCACACACTGGTTTAAATTGTTGGTGTCCTACAAGCCAAAGTTCTCACTGCACAGTCTGAGTTCATCTTTAAGGTTGTGCTCTGCAGCTAAACATATAGAACACAGGGATAATAGCTGAAATCTCCCAGCCTCCAGCCCTGAATTCTGTATTTCAACAAATGAGGCTCTGAAGACATTGCCTTATCAAGGCTTTAAGTATCTGAAACTGTAGAAATCCAACCCAACTGACACAAAAACTCCTGCATCCCCCCAGACCTCTATTGGTTTAGGTGGGCTGCAGTTAGCGTTTTGTATACAAGCATACCTAATGTTCAAGACTTTAACACATTATTCAATTTTTATGGCTCCATTTGCTAACATCCTAATACCTCTGTAATACACTGAAAAGCACTCATAAGGAGAAAGACGTCTTGCCAACACTGTTTATTCAAACAGAAAAAAATGTAGTGCTTGAATCGTTTTGCTGTAAATTTCTGTTCAGTCTTATGTGTCTGAGTCCCTGGAACAAATTGTGTGTTGGTGATTCTTCTTTCTCAGTGTGCTGTGATTAGATTCTATTTCTCTCCTCGTCGGATATTCAGGGTTGGCAATTACAAACCAGACTGCAGGCAGCCATAGCTGTCACACAGGGAGTCAAAGCATGCCCATGGACACTGTTAAAACACCTGAGGAGAAAAGAAAGGAAAACAAACACCTGATCCTAAACTCCAGCTGGTCTCTCCGTCACACTGAACAGCTCACTGCTGCTGGTATCATCACGCACACTTACAAACACACATGCAAACTTATTTTTCAGCTCAGAGTCTCCAAGTACACCACAGTAACTCCTCATTATGATGTGCATCGGTGTGTAGCATTGATAAAGCAGTGGCCCATATTTTAAAACATGGATATTTAGGCCCTTTAGTTTTCTGTTCTCTTCATACTGCGGTAGGTACAGTAAAAGTTTACACACTGACTTCTCCGAGAGAATTTCCAGTACAACATAAACCCAGTGCAACCTGTTTTTGTGTCGGCTTTTGAATAGATGCCAGCGATCCAAACTGTGCAGATGGTGCACTTAAATTCATTTCACAAACGAGTATAATTGAATAATATCTTCAAGAACTTTCACAAGTTAAAGCAATAAGGGCAACTTACAGCTATGAAAGTAAAGTTGAAATACAAAACTGTTGAAATAGTCTCTTTACAGATTTCTCTTACTGTTTTGGGCCCATTTTCCATAGCCGTGATGAAGTTCTGACCATGTACGTCTCCCTCTGACCTCAAACAGGTCACGGGATTAATTGCCTTGGCATTCCTGGTGATCCCTCCTCCACCTTTAAGTTCTTTAAGTATGTGCATCACACACCCGACTGGAAAGTCATGATCTGGAAAGATTGAACCCCCCGACATAAAACACTCAGATGGGGATAGAGTTGGTAGAAATTAGACATCAGGAGAGCTACAGTATGACATCAGCTGACCTGTGCAGTGTGGATACTTCAGATTTCTGCCCCGTGCAGGATATTGGATGGTTTACCCACTCATGTGTGAAAATAAAGGAGAGCTCCGGGGGCTTTAGGAGGAAATGCTTGATGATCCACGTCTTGTAGATCTGGAGTTGGATGGCAGCAGCACTGATGAAACAGACGTTTCTTCCTGGGCTCAAATGTACCAGACTCAAAATATAAGATCAAGAAAAACACACATATTCTAATGTTTATATGGGTGAACAAACAGCACACTAACATTTTGGCTGTGTCCTGATTTTTCATTATTGATATACATATTGATCATTTAAGGGGAAAAAGTTGCATAGTTCAGTCATCTGGTTGTGTTTCTCTGCAATTTGTTTTCCCATTAACTCTTCTTGATACAGATTTAGCCCCCTGAACTCAACATCAATGATGTCAAAAAGAAAACAGGATCCATTCAAAGAGTATTAACAAATGGTAATGTGCTGGATGTTTGTCTCAGAGGTGCACTGCCCCTGATTTAAATATAGCTTGTCCACTACAGCGGATTCTGATTCTGTGACTCTAACCTGGTGTTGAGCCTTCAGGCCGTGCTGCAGCGTGTTCAATAATGCAGGGCCAGAAGGCAGCAGCAGTGGTTGTTGTTGTTGCGATGAGTTAAGGCTGTTCCTCAATACCACTTCACACCACTCGTCATCTGCCTCAGTAAACAATGCAAGAAGGCATGGGATCAGGCAGGAAAACAGGAGATCTTAACAGAGTCAGGACAAAAGACAACACGAGTGTAGGGGAAGCTATAGGTCCAAATGATACAATGTGAAATTTTGACTCCATCAAAGCTTGTTTTTTTCTTTGTGTGTTTACTCTGCCGTCAAAGCAAGAGGGTGTCTTTAAATCAAACCAACAGTGGACATTTAATATCATGATCATGGTTCCAAAAAAGAGCAAATTCCTCTTGCCAGACCATCCAAGTTTTATCCGAATCTCTCTTACCTCGCAGCTGGACTGAGCAGTGGGAGGACTTTGGGCAGAGAGAGCTAACACTGTGCACCACACTGACCAAAGACCCACGGGGCCTAATCACTACCGTTCAGTCCGATTTTCATAGCGGATGATCCACTAATGTAATTTATAATCACCTGGTTCAAATGCTGAAGTAGGAGAAAAGAGCTGTTTTGTATCATTTTTAATTGGATTGGTGTGAAAAAAAAGTATAATCATCATGTCTGTGTTGTCACATCAATAAAATGTATTTCAGGGAAGAAGAAATTATACCAAATAAAACTCTATCCACAATTCCTCTCCATCTCAAGAGAACATTTTTTTGACTTTAGCAGTGTGAATCCGGTCTCATTGTCTGCCCATCCTTCAACTTCAAAGTTCCATTAGAAGGACACTTCTCCTTTTAAAAAAACAATGACCTCTACCTAAAGTAGCTATTCATTCCCTCTTGCCTATTCATCCAATCCCTATTATCAAGTCCAAGTCTATTTGACTATTTTCTTTTTCCTTTTCAAATAAAACCATTAGCTGGACCTTCTTTCATGTGGTCTGCCTCGAGAAAGAGAACAAACAGAACCAAGGATAAAGTTCCAGACCGTATTGCAGCACTTTCAGAACTTCAGACTGAAAACACAACACTTAAAGTGCCAAGTGTGCCAGCCAGCACTCGCAAAATTGTCAAATGGAAGAATAGAAAATAAAACTTTTTAGTTAACTCTAAAACGACTGTTCAGCAACAGACAAAGCATTAGACAGACACAGTATTATGTCCTTGACATGTAATGAAGTGAAGTCAGGTAAAAGCCATTACACCACAGTGATTTTTTTTCAAGTGTTAGCCATTAGATGAAGTCTACAAACAAGGACAAATGTTGTTTATAACCCTTCAGGGTTTAAAAGAGAGGATGTTTTATGAGAATTGGATGGGAATGGGAGTATTCCTGTAGTTTTCACACAGTCTTTTACTGTTAATCCTCCGTGTGTCTGTTTGAAGACTCTGAACCTCTGTGAGCATATATATATATATATATATATATATATATATATATATATATATTTTTTTTTTAAGTCAGTAGGAAGATCAGCATTCAATCATAGGCACAGAATGACTAGGCTGTATTTTATTTAGTTGAGCAAAAAACAAAGCTTTTTTTTGTTTAACCTTTATTTAACCAGGAAAAGTCTCATTGAGATTAAGAATCTCTTTATAGCATGTGCATATGCAGCACAATATAGAGTGTTTCAGACATAAAACATTTAACAACAATTAACACAAATAAAGGAATCACAAAATATATGAACCATTCATCAAAATGAGTCATAAATCATCAACAACAAGGCGATCAAAAAAGGGGAATACGAGTTAGTAAAAAACATCTACAGTCAGATATGCCCACCTCCAGATCATTAAGAAGACCTTTAAAAACATCCAAAGAAACCAGCTCCCAAAGATTTAGAGTATCTTGCAACCGATTCCAAGAAGAGGGAGCAGAATACTTGAACGCCCTTTTTCCCAACTCAGTACAGGCTTTAGGGATAGTTAAAAGTTATAAATCCAGGGAGCGAAGATGGTAACTTCCAGTGCTTTTTTGAAGTGTGCAGCTCCGTAGGGAAGATGGAAGCAGACCGAGAATACTCTTATCTGGGTATCAGTTGGTAGATGAAATCTGGGCTGCTTTTGTAAACAGTTTTAAATAATCTTGAGTAACAAAATGTAAAGAGTATCCAATGTCATGAGAGCTATCTTTATGTGGGTAGTCAGGTGGTGTTTAAGTACTTTACGTCATCATTTTTTTTCAAGCTTATTTTACATTTTGTTTGTATAATTGTAATTTTCAAAGCCAACAAAAGTACCTGATCGCTTTTGCAGTGTGAAGCTAAAAGTGTGAAATATATCCTCTTAGAAATGAATGGAGAAGAAGATTAGAGTAGGAAAACCTAGAAATACCGCATTAAAATAACATGAACATAAAACATCCCAACGCTGTGTGAATATTCCCCATTTGTTAATATAGACAATGTTTCTTAATGGAAATCAAAAATCTACACTTATGCATTGTAAAATTTCAAAGACTTAGCCTCGGTTGAATGTAAACACAAAATGATCATTTGATGGCGTGCATCTTAGGATGTTGCTATCATAGTGAGACCTTCTTGCAGCATTGTTACAGCACACACGGTGTTGAAGCAACAAGACACCCGAGAGTCACATTATGAAATTCTCAGCGGGTGGGCCCACTGCCTAAGTTGAGTATACGTCCCCTTCTCTACCCAGCCCTCTCTTGTCGATGTTTCTTTGATGTATTGTCCATTGCATTCCAGTGACAACAAGCTTGAACCACAGATAGCAAAGACGTGGTTTAAAATATACATATTGTATTTAGTGTTATTTGAAAAACAGGGATTTGGAAGAGAAAATGTGATGGTAAAGTATAAAAAGGTCAGTGAGGAGACTCCTGCGTGTACATTATGAGCACACAGAAAGCAGTGATTTAATCCACCTACTGCTTTCAACCCACCTCCTTACTACAGCCCATTTTGTATAAAGAGGGAGGGGGGAGTAGAGGAGGTGCATGAAATGTCCAATGGTGCCATCTGCTGTTCACTAGGTCACACTGCAACTAATCACAGCACTGCACTTAGATTGTAAAATATTTATGAGAGAAAAATCCTTAGAAAATCAATTCACATGCTTTAAAAACAGATAGAATCTTTCCAAATTTCATCTGGCATGCCGACTTTAATCTTGATCTTTGATTTCATACTTCTGGTAATATTTTAGTCAGACAGAGATTTAGAGCTACAACAAGTACTTGTCTCTGTTGCTTCCCTGGTTAGCATGGATTTAGGTTTGTACAGACAATGCTTCAGTGCTTTATATATGCATACATCTATTTTTACTTGCATCATTGTTGTATCAATGGCCCAGTTGCCCCAGTGGGAACACTATATCTCAAATGTTTAAAAAAGAAAAAAATCCTTAATATAGCAATGACCCATAGAAATGTATTTATATTGTATGATATGCTATTTAGGGTTATTTATTCCTTAAGTTCATACAAGGGCAATCTTTTTAGGACTGCAGCCTATGTCTTTTTCTGGGTCCATTAACTGTACAGACAGCTCCACCTGCTGTTAAGACTTCATTTGTTATCCACAGCAGCTTTGTTAAGATGTGAGTTGAACAACAAATGAGGCACAGTGGATATCTTGTCTAGGATGACTCTACTGCATCCATCTTTTTTTAGCGTTTTGACAGATGCTTAAGGAGCTCAATGCTTTAACCTTAGAGTAGAATGGTGTGCTCTTCGTAGCGTAGGCTGACAAACATCTTAGTCAGAGGAGATCATCAATCCCTGGTGTATCATAACACAAATGGTCCTAAATGTGCCCTTGTTTAACCTTTCTTCCTCCCCTCCTTGTTCTTGACACATTTTTCACGTTATCTTACATCTCAGAACCTAAATGTGGGGGTGGTCTCATCTCATTTGCAGCCCCCAAAGAGATGAACGATATCCCTGTGGTGATATCCATCATGGCATTGGCCCATGAGAGACTAATAAGGGGAGAAAAAACTGGGGCACCTGGAGGCGGCAGTGATTGATGATGTGCTGAGGTCAATGTGACCAGCCAATCATAGCTCAATAAGGCCAACGCGCAGCATGAATGTCTCTGGCCAATCTTGTGTGGGTGGAAAATAAAGGTTGTCAGGGTGTAACAGTTTAATTTATATGAGGTTATTCCCATGTTTGGACCTGAAGCGAGAGAAAATAGTCGCAAACATACCTGAAGATTCAAAGCTGCCAGAATCCATCGTGGATCAACAAAAGAAGAGGATGAAACACAAAGCTTACCTGCATTCGGATTTTTTGCCTTCCTGCTGTTACCTGGCATGTAACTCACAGGAAGCCTGTGATTTCCTTGTGCTGTCATTTGCCTGTTCAAACAAACCCATCAGAAACCAGGAGGAAGAGGACCAAACGTTTGCTATGTAAAGTGTCTGTCTACAATGTGAAAAGCTGCTTCTCAAAGAAATTCTCGAGTGCGTGACAAGGCTTCCCTTTTCTAAAAAGAAAAATATGTTGGTAAAGCTGGTTTACTCATTCTTCCTATTTTAAAAGCCTTCGTGTTGTTTAGCTGAAGTTTTCTAGCACTGCTAAAATTGCCTTCCTCCTTTCTTTTATACTCTTAGAGGGAGCAAAAGTCCAAAGACATTTTCTGTCCTTTTATTGTCTGCCTCAGGTCTCCCAGCAGGAGGAATGTTGGTAAATAAAGAGAGTCAATATTGACCCAATCTCCTGCTTTGTCACCGTGACTGAAAGATGGAGATTGTCTTGGACCTTTGACCCTCCTAACACTTTGTTTGCATGGTCTCAAACCATTTTCACACATACGGAAATCTCCTGAAAAACTCCTGAGATATGGCTACCCGGAGGGACTTTAGGCTATGTGTGAACGCAAACAGCCGCATTTTTCCCGGGGGTTAATACTCTGACTTTGGAATTTAGCTTTCTCAGGTGTTGTATGTGACTGGGACACTCTGTGGATGCCATAGTTAGAGGTCATTGAACAACATGCATGCAGAAATGACACATTTAATTAATTCTTTAGATTATATAAACAGTAGGAATAAATCAAAAGTTTTGGGCTAGAAGCTAGAGATGCATATAGTTTGGTCATTTTGAGAAAGATTGTGTAATATTATGCATCTTCAAAGAAGTATAATAGCATTTGGATTCACATAATGACCTGTTAAGTAAGAGAAGTTGAGTGTTTTTCCCCACAGCTCATTTTGGTTGTGTCTAATTATAATGGCACACCACCAAGTTCAACATACTTGTGTCGGACCTTTGACCCAGAGCAAATATGAAAAGAAGGGGCTCATTCATTGAACCTGCCTCCCTTCATACCCCTGGTATTTCTCCTCTGCTCTATTAGCTCATACGTTGACAGATACACATTAGTGTGGGAGCAAAGACACAGAGCCAAAAGCCTTAGTGGTAGTTAAAATGAAGTTTAAAGGATTCTAACACCAGCTCATTTTCATAAGCCTCTCTGCCTGGGGCATTTCTCCATATGACGCGGGTGGTAATGTCCAAAAAGGCTCAGGGGCGCTACTTTACAGTCTGCAAACTGCAATGCAGGCGAGAAATTATATTCATGTAGTGTGTACTTTAAAGGCTGAGCTTTGATCATATAGAAATTGAGGTAGAAGCTCGGCCAAGTTATCTGGAAATTCAAGCAAGGCTATATTGTTGTTAGCTAGCCTAAGAAGCTTTAAATCCAGCTGCTTTGTGTATTCCTCTCATGTCCACTTTCTTTGCTTTCTTTTGACAGTAGTTATATATATTTCAGCACAGGGGATTATTGTGGCCTTTGATGATAGCAGACAAAGTATTTTCCATTGCTCCTGGTCCTATCTTAGGAGAGAAAACAAGCTAGCGCTATTCAATCGACCTGTCAAAAAATAGAAGCATAACCACAGATAATCCTTAGGAGAATTCACCCAGAAAAAAAAAGATAGGGAGGGTGTCGTCCCCGTATCAGAGACTTCTGCCGTGTTTTCTGCCGTCTTCTCCCTGCTTTCCCCCACAACATCTGAGGAAAGAAAAGATGAGGAAGAGCACAAAAGAAAGGGCAAAATCAAAACAAAAGTTATTTTGAGATTCATTTTTAAACTAACATATCAGATGTGTTCTGTGTTATGTCTTTTTTGCCTATAGAGAGTTAATTTCACCTTGCAAAGCTTTTACAAAAAAACAAAAACCTCTATTCCAAAATCCATGAAACTTCTCAAAACTGGACCTATCATCAGGTGAACACATGGGAAATCAAAAGCTACCATCCGTTGCAGCTTCTTCCTCCCTAAGTTTGAAAAATGTGTGCAGGAGCCTCTCAACAGTGTGAAATTACTCCCCTGGGTGGGCAGAGAAAAGGCAGTCAGCCAAAGAATGTCACCTGGATTCCTTTCAATGTCCCCTCATTTGTCATGACTCCACCGCACAGAGCAGGCACAACTTACAGCGATGTCATTTTTTGTGGTGCACTATAGACTGTTGATGCTGTTTCTTGCTGTCATGTTGAGAAACAACCTTGTAGCCTTCGGGATTGTTACGCTGAGGACACTTTGCAATGCTCTGTGGTCCACCAATAATATAAAGGTAAATGGGAATAGCGCTCATCTTAAATATGTATTTTGCCCATTATTTTACTTTAACCTGATGAATATGAAATATAAATACATGAATATTTAATTATTTTTTCCTAATTCCTGAGGACTGAAAATGTCTCCCTTTTCATGCTGAAACTTCTGAGGATCTGGATATGATATAAAAATGCAGAGGCATAACTATGGTTATAAGGGACGGGGTGGGTTTGGGTAGGGATCTGGACCACATAACTTTTTGCACTAACTTTGGTGATTGCTGTAACACTGTACATTTCTGTGCAAAAAACAATAAAAAAAAGTTTGGATTAAAAATGCAGAGGCATGCACGGGGGAATAGGGGAAAGAAAGAAAACAGCAAGTGTTTTGTGGCAGACTGGGTCTGATTGGTATGAATGTCACATTGTGCCCGGGGAGAGTGAAGGAGAGTCATTACATTCACAGAGGAAGCAGGGGAGGGTCTCTTTTTGAACCCTGTGCATTTTGTTTTGAAGTTTGCTTCCAATTATCATTATTAAGTCACTTCCTCGGGGTAACATTTGGCTTTTAATGTGAACATGTCACACACACTTTCAAAGCTAGGCCGCATTTGTGAAGGGCTCTATTCTGCTGCTTTGTTGTGTTGTTGGGAGCTGCAAAACACAAACTTAATCAGATGGGAGCATATTTTAACGAGGACGTGCACAGAACCTACATTAAAAGCATTCAAACAAGCATATTCTTTAGAACTACTTAGGTCTAAAAAAATTGAACACAGATTTGGAGTTTGTACAGCAGTACCTAGTGACTAAATACTCACGTGCCATTTCTGTTTGATGGGCGTTACTATGAAGTCCAATTCTCTCAGTGCTAATAAAACTCTACTGCAAGTCTTCTGCCTGGAGTTGGCGCACAGCTGAATACACACAGGCTTTATGGGCTGTGCTTGCGTCACTCTTAAACAGCACTCACGTGTGCTCTCTGCATGTACTGTGTTAAGATAAGTCTTTTGCACTGCTAATAAACATTGAGCATATACAGAGCAAAGGGTTAAATGGTTTCATGGAAAAAGTGTGTGTGAGTGTTTAGTGCTATCCTCTTCAGCAGGATGTTATGACGTAAAGGTTTTTATTGTGAGGGTTAAAGTGTCATTTAGATCTAAGCGAGAGATAAGGTAGGATAAGTTTTGATATATATTACATCAGTGGATATCCTCACTGCAAGGACTTAATATATATGTGTCTATGTGTGTGTGTGTGTGAGAGAGAGAGAGAGCGTGTGCGTGCATCACAGGCAAACACATGTTAAACGCCTGCATGGATGTGTCACTGGATTTTTATCACATTCAGCATGTCAGTGTCTGCACAGCAGCTTGTCTGTGCATTCACAGAGCCTTGCAGAGCTTTTCTGTGTGTGTTTTACTGGCTGTCACTCAGGCGATCCATCTTGTCTCCTGGTCCAGCTGCTGATTTGTCACAACCACCGAAGGGATTTTGCTCAAGGAATTCCACTATAGGGTTTAAGCCTGACTCTGGTATTCAAAGAGTCATTTTTCAAAGGGACAATACAATAATGACAACTATGGTCTGTCACTTGAATTTTTTTTTATGTATATTTCTGCAGGGAAAGAATTAACAAAAGTGTATTGATTTAAAGTAAACATATTTGCTGTTAGCTAACGTAAATATTTGAAAACTTCATGCCCCCTCACTCCAAACAGCCGTACAGCCGGTGGTCATTTGCTCTGCCATACCATATGTTTCACTTACCTCTCTACTCCCAAACTGCAGCTTCACTCTCACAGGATGATGGTGGGGCAGGTTTTTGCTTAAAGACACTAAAAATGTCAGCAGAGCAGCTTTATCACCATAAAAACGATCCACTTTTAATGCAACGGGTTTGAGTTTATTATCTCTTTACTTATTCCGGAGTATATATCAGTCTTTATTCTTTTACATTATGCATTCACCAAAAATGTGCCAGAAGAGGGAGGCAACTATAAGTGCGGACACTACACTCTGTGAGTTACAGCGTTGGTATAATTACATAAGATGCAGAACAGAAAAAGGCATTGATAAAGAGCACAGCTGCATGCATTTAACTGCCGGGCTATATGATGCTTGGGCGCTGCTGGGGTTAGCAATGCATCTTATGTGACAGTACATACTGTGGGACCATGGACCAAGAACAATATGTCATCATTTCCTCATGTTATAGAAAGATGAACATTGCCAATCCCACAGCCAGGATTTATTTTCACGTATGGTTTCTATCAGTATGTTGAGTCATGCTGCTCTCCGAAGACAGTCAGCGATCAGCATTACATCGGTTACTTAATGTTACGCCATCTATATTGTGTCACATATACAGCAAGTTACAGAGCCCTCTGAGGCCCGGCAGTAATCAGTGTGGTTCTTTATCAGCGTACTGCAGCATGAGCGGTGTTCATACACAGTGTTGGTTTAATGATATAAGCCATTACTGCATCATCCAGTCATTAAGCAGGGCAGGAAGTCTCGTGAGCTGACTGCTGGGATAAAGGCTAATAGAAACAGTCATTTTGCATGGTATATTATGAACACTAATGTGTGAATACAAAACCCATGGTCAGAGCTGCTCTCTTAATGAGCGTTTAGCTAAAATCTCTCAGTATGTCATGATAAACGATGTGTTTGTGGCTGTGACTCTCAAATTGACCTGGCTGCTAGAGACCATGAGGGCCATTTAGAGCACTATTGTATATACACTCTTGACAAAAAATAAACAATTCACAAGGAAATCACCCAACAGGGGCCCTGCAATATGCATGAGGAAACCCCCAAGCCGGGCTGTTTGAAGTAATTACAACATACTGTATCATTAAAAGCCTCCTTTTGGAACCCTTTTTACTTTAAATTCAGGTCAGAATAACTACAAGAAGGTAGGTACTGTACCACAAAAGCAATATTTAAAAAAAAATGCATTGAGTTGTGTTTAAAGATAAGCAGAGACATCACTTAGTGCAAAGCTTTGTGAGAATGTAAAGCAAGAGAGTAGCAAAGAATAGTCTTGAATTGAAAAATATTTTAAAGATGTCGATCACTATCTTTCTAGTTTAACTAACAGTTTCTCATCTCATAATGTTCTCATCATGGTCTTTCAGTAAGGTTATCGGGTTCACTTTCTTTAAAGCAGGAGTTAAAGTTGCAGTGAGAAGGATTTAGTGACACCTAGAGGTAATGTTTCAGATGCAACCAACTGCTTACGACTCCCATGTGAAAATCCATCTTTGGAGCATTTCTTGGATCAAGTTTATGTTTGTTTGTTTTTTCCTGCAAAAAGTTTGATTTAAATATAACTCATTAGTCCTTAAACAGCAGTGCAGCTTTTTAAGTTGTGGGCTTCTGTGGTACATCTATACATAAAAGTATTACAGACATGGCTTACAATATGGTTATAAGGAATCATGATAACTAAAATGTGGATGTTTAGTACTGTAACATTTTAACAGCATGACCTGCTCTCAGAAGTATTTCACCACTTGCTTAATGCAACATTTGCAAGTCAAATCCCAATAGCATATATATATATCTGCCGGCCTGTTACAGTAACAAAATATCCATTTAGTCCTTTTTAATCTGGGACTGAAAACAGCCAGGCTATTGAGCTAAAGACTTTTTATTATGTTGTCAATCTGTTGTAGATTATTTTGTCATTAGAATCTGAGCCCTGGGGTTTATTATTATTTTCAATATGCTCATGAGTTTATAATTAAAATAACATCTTGTGTGACTCTTGAGTTTAATGTGCATCCAATAATATTTATATTTATCATAATATTGCCTACAAAGCTTAGAGCTGGAGGAAAATAAAAACGGTTTCTAGCTCATAAAAATCATTCAATATGCTGTTAATGACCCAGGATTTGTAAGAGGGATTTACATAAGCCAAGATTGAGCTGTGCCCGAGAAGCCATTAAAAATCAGTCATAGCTAGCACAGTAATGATAATATATAGTGGAGTCCACTGATTATTTCTTTTGTTGACTAACTTGTCAGTTTGCTAATTAAGTGTTGTGCCCCCATTAAGCCAGTAGAGGTCAAGGCACATTAGTGGATGTTTGCGTGTCATGAGAGGAAGCATTTTCTGAGATTCAATTAGGCTAGCTATGTGATTACTTTTTTCACTATCCTGTCATTAGGTTTAGATGATAACACAGAGAGCTCTTGATTTGATTTTTTAAAAACTATTTTCACTCTTATATGAACTTCCTTTATGTAATATATTAGTTGAAAATGTTACCTGACTGCAAAAAATCTTAACTTTGATTTATCCACACAGAGATTTTGTGTGGTATTTGCACATCTCCTCTGTGTCTGTAAGGGTTAAATGATATAGACCAAGAATATGCAGCAGAATAAACTCTTGATGGAAGAGGCTCCAGTCGCCGCTGGTCTGGTCAAATTACTCACATTATATTTATTATCTTTCCGAAAAATAAAACTTCAGCCAAGCCTTTGTATTTTTTATTATGGAAGGAACACCAATGAGAAACTGGCAACTACCCTAAAAGATATTCATCCAGTTCTACAGCAGTGTGCTTTTATTGGAGCCTAAAGTAAAATAACCGCAGGCTTTTATTAAATCAACACAACTCTACAAGTCTTATGTACCTGAATCTACCACATTTTGATTAGTTCTGTGCTCTGGCAGCACTGCGTCATTGAAGTAAACAGTACATGAGATACACTGAATTACTGGAATATCCCATGTTCAAAAGGACCACCATACCATAACAAGTGTGTTTATAGTTTACGGTATATGGGTCACGCATCTCGTACAGGAAGCACCAAGTAGAAAGAAACACACAGCATGTCAGCAACCACAACAATTAATGTAAGCTAGATAAGTCCTATCCTATAAAGGCAAACATGGCCAAAAAAGAGCTTAGAAAAGTAATAACAAAAGTTCAGTAAAGTAAGTTAGAGAAACCGTTAGTTTGACAACATAGGCAAGCCTGTTGTCAATTTGCATTGCAAACTAGCTGCTTGTACTTACCTTGGCACAGAACAGAGGCTATTAGTGGGCACTAGAAGGCAATGAGCCAGGAGGAGCTGTTGTTGGATTGCAGGATTGGATTTGCTGGAAGACTTACCACTGAATACAGCTCATGTTTCAGACCAGAGAAAATGAATAGGTTAAATGGTGTGATTTTTTTGTTTCTTTTAACTTTATCTCATTTGCTCTAAAAAGGAATCAGATAGAACATTATCAGATAAAGACAAATCTCAGGTGTCCTTCTTTGCAGCCTTTAAAGCCTGAGGAAGCATATGGAACCCCTCAGAAATAAGTGGTTCCAAATGTGTTTTCCCCTTTTTCTGTAACAATGGGTCAGTGTTGAGCAGAATCATTTGCAGCAGAGCTGCAACTGTTTCCAAAGCTGTGGTTTAAGCCAGCAAATCTCAAAAGCTAAAGGCCCCCCATCATCAATATGTTTGCATCGGGGGCTTTCAGAACATTCAAACCATATGCAAGAAACAAAATGTACAGCAAATCATATATTTATGTTTCCACAGGTTTAATTGTATTTCATGCATATTTCTTAGTTCCATTCCACATGGATGGATGTAAAGAACATCGATCAAAAGGCTGCAGACACAGGCTATCTTTTATTTATTAATGTTTTGGATACACTGATATTTATTGTACTCTATCGTCTTCAGTACAATTTCAAGGTCATTGAAGGAGTACAGTACTGTTTATATATTTCAATCCATATGTTACCTATTTAACTCCCAGCACTCCAGCTAACTGCAAACAGCAGTTGTACATTATAGCCCTGATGGTGTAGTTGATGGCACGACTACTGGGTTAGGTAATCTCACTGAGGCCTGCTGGGATCCACTTGCAACTGAAAGCAAATCAGGGCCTCCCTCAAAGCTCTGCATCTCCTACTGAGAGTGACTCAGAAAAGACTGACATGGCTCTGACGTCAGTCTCTGCTGGATCAGCATTTTGCTACACAGGATACGATGATCCTTTTCCTGCTGTCACCTGCTGTGCACACAAGTTTCTTTATGCTCACTGCGGTAGATGTGGAATCAATCAAACATTAATGCAGTCACTGTGTAGTGTTTCTGTTTGACTAAACCGACATTGACATGATGTTTCTTTACATTTGAGGGGGGTCCATAAAGCATTTCAGGCCAAAGAACAGCCAACAATGTGACTGGCTGTTTCCCAGGGTGTCAATGAGAGGAATTCCGATTTTTTGCACTGCATGGGGCACATATAACTACATTATTTATACTAAATGGGGTCAACCTTAAAGCAGACTCTTAAATGAATAAGTCTGAGAAAACATTACTGCCACATCTTAGTAATAGTACATCCTGCTGACACAGGAAATTGCTGCTGATGTTTTATTATTTCATACTGTTGGTGACATATTGCCACTTCTGTGCCTCTGTGCACGCTCAGTTCATCTCATATAACTTACACCAGGTTCAACCAGCCTTACAGAATGCTCATATGGGGAACATTTAAAAAAAGTCCATTAAAAGTATGCAGAACTAAAGTAGTGACATAAGACATGAAACAATTTTGGAGTTATTATTTAAAGGTGTAATATGTGAAATTGTATGACAATGTTTACATTCAAATATCTAAATTAATAAAAATTTGATTAACCTATTTTGAGTACTTACATTACCTCATTTCCAACAGTTATCAAAGCCAGAGAAATACGTAATTTTATAGTTGTAATGGGATGTGTCTTGTCGCGACAGCTGCCATGATAAGCTGCAATGACAAGACACAAAATAATAATAACCCAACAAAAACACATTAGTTCAATTGTAGGCTGAATTTTTATGATTTACATAACTCAGTCTTTCCGTCTAATAGATACAGAGCCATTGGGGTTAATAAACATATAGTGTGATAGAAAAAGAGCTGTTGACAAAAAGGTGTTGGTTCACTGTTTAGTAATGTTTGATACAGTGGCTGAGGCTAAGAGATGGAAGAGGGTGACCCGGGGCACGTTTCTGAAAGAAGATTTTGTGCAAACTCTGAGTCCGTTAACCCTGAAGTGAGGGAAACTCTGGGTTATCCGTTTCAGAGGGGGAGGTCACTCAAACCCAAGCAAGAGGGGTAACTCCAGCCCATTCCAGAAGGAGAAATAACTTTACCTCTGAGTCAGTTACTATGGTAACTGAGGCTGTGAATCTAACCTGGTCGGGAGCAGGTTTTCTTCAGTTTCTCTCGGTCTCCTCCCTCTTTCAGAGCCAGAAACGCTGTTTCATTTCCTCATTCTTTTATTCAGTCCGTATCACACGCGCGTGTTAGTGAAGATTCACTGTTTGTCTGAATAAAAATCCAGGTTGTTTTAATATGATATGTTAGGTAGGCAATACTACAACGTATAAAACGAACTATTTTATCAACCATGGCATGTCTTTTAGTCAGCCTAAGTATGAAGCGGCTGTATTACTCCGCAGGGAATTAGAGCCTACATTAACGTCGGGAGATGTTCATTTAAGTAGGGCTTATTATAAACTAAACGGGATAAAGGTCACTTTTCTTCCACTGGATTTCATCTTAATGAAAATATTAATAAATAAATAAATTGTATATTTAATACAATTCCACCAGTTTTGACCTGCAATATTATAATTCTGATTAAATATTAAATTAATAGACTTCATTATGCGCTGACGCGAGCAGCTGTTTTCTCTTATACCCCTTTTCTCTCCTTTGCCGCTGCAGCAGTCCTTTTTTTTCCTTCTTAAAACCCGTTCATATTCGCCGTATGTCCGCATGAAGATAGGCTATATTTCGAGATGGTTAAACCAGGACGATCTCTTTTTTGTCACCTGTTGCCATGGTGAATCGTAGAATCGGGGCTCCGTTCATGTTGGCTTTTTAGCGTCGTGGTGCACGAGCTGAACACCGAGTGGATCTACTCAGAGTTGGTTTAACGAATGCAAATCTGTTGATCTGGAACCAGAAACTCAGAGTTTCCCATCTGAGAGTAAATTAACTCAGAGCTCAAGGTAAGACTGATGGTTTGTTGAACCCCCCTTCTTTCAGAAACGGGTCCCAGGCAAAAACTCAAGTGTACCTCATAGACTGTAAATAAACATGGACAAAGCCTCAGTGACGTTACCCATTGGATACTGAAGAGGGTGCTTGAAGCCCGTCGATGGCAGTTGCCATATTGAAAATTATATGTAAACTTATCTTTGTCCGTCAGGTCAGCCATGCGCCTTAATACAAAAAACTCTTGTACTTAAAAACGGATGAGTTATAAAAAATGTATTCCCCCTACAGTGTTTTCTATTAAAGATATGTGCTATTCAGACTCTCTTTTTTTTTTTTTTTTTATAACCAAGCTGTCAAAATGTAAATTACTGTTTTAAAACTGACATTTTAGAATGGGGTGTGTATGTGACTTCCTGGGCTTCTGCAGCCAGTCTGAAGTGGTCACTCAAGGAACTGCAGTATTTTGGCTATATTTTTCAACACCAGAGGCTGCTGCTTGGTTTACATACCTATTGGCTGTAATGTTATCAATGTCATCGTTGTCTCATGTTAAGCAGCTTTACTGTGTGCAAAAAGTCATCCAACCCAAGTTATGTCTCAGGCTTGCAAACAAATAAAGGTACAATTAAAATAAATAAAACATTGACACACCAAAAGTTGTCTCTTCACTGGGCTATAGATGCTGCTGACACACCTTTCTTAGTTTGGTGGGGTTTGAACAGGTTGATCTTTGTAGCTGGTGTGAGTCCAAAAAAGCATCATCATAACTCAAAACATCATTGTGGCATGTCAGATATGACAATCCATTTATTAATCGCAACACAAATATCAGATGTCTCCAAAAACATACAAATTACGCTACACATTTCCCCCACTATGTTACAACATCGTGCCACAATGCAGCCACGGTCTAGAACACAGTCAAAAATCATTGACCTCCTAAACACTCAACACCTGCTGCTCATCAGTCCCATTCCAATGGCAATTAAGGTCACTGGGCTATCAGTGCCTCCCAGTGGTCAACCGAACAAACCAAAATACCAAAACTACCAAACAGACGCTATCAGGTAATAATGCTGTACCTTGTAAGTCAATAGGGTTCATTGGCTTCTCACAACACCCCCCACTGCTTCTCAACAAATGCATGTTGTCTGGCATAACAGCACTGCGTGTTTTACGACACTCAGAACCCTTTGGTGGGCGCCAAAGCCAACCAAATTACCCACAGCTCTCTTCTAAAACTAAGAACCATAAGAACTAACCCTAAAAGAGTTTACATTTTGCATCAGATTGCTTGAAAAATAACAGTCTTTCTATTCCTCTGACTGTTAGTATTATAAACAATGAAACAAGACATGTTACAATACCAGGCTCTTATAAATGGCCTTTCTCTGTTTCTTGCAAACAACTTCATCAATAATTTATTTAATGCTGAGCTTGCCCAGATTTGCTAACACTTGATGTTTTTGTCACATTAATACCTGCTGGTTGGAAAGGCAGAGAAAAGATTGGAAACAGCTCAATGCTCAGTAGCCAGTGCGGTTTATAGCCCCGCAGGGAATAGAGCACCCACGTGGTCCAGTCCAGGGCAATTATTTTCTATAAAGTGTAAACCCCATAGAGGAGGATAATCATATCAAAATGAAGGCTTTTACCTTCTTCCTTTTATTGGATAACTTTACCCTGATACATGAGGGCCTAGTTTATAAATGATTTTCATAACTTAATCCTGTAACCGCCTTGTTTTTTTCTTCAGCTGCAGCATCTGGTTCATTTTACAAGACAGATGAAAGATTATTAATATGAACACTGTGAGCAACAAAGTCGACCTCCACCCATCTTTACTCACAAAATGTTATGGTTTCACTGTGGCTTTTGAAGTTAAAGGTTCTTTTATACTTTATATACCAGTGCTACACAAAGAGCATTACTGTTCCACACATGGTTGTTCAGCTTCTTGACTGGTTCTGAATGTTATTCTCATTAAGAGAGCAGGTGAAGTGTAACGTGCTGCTGAGTCACTGCTGTATTGAAGGGGAACATTGAGATACACATGGGTTTCCCCTGATTTACTTTCTACATCTCATCTCTGTATTATCACCTTAAATTGTAATATGTGCAATACAATGATGGTTGGTCACTGCTATATGCTATCACAATCATACTAATGCTGCCATTTTTGTCTTCTAATTAAGTAATTTCCACAGATTGGGTGTGAGTGCATTGCAGTTGATACCAGTAGAAGATTTGGCAACTTTTTGGTGCGCATATGTTGGTAGAAACACGCAATGCAAACAGAGGGAAGTAAATAATGTAGATGTTGGACTAGATCAAGAGTTTAGTTGAAAGGATGTCCCTATACTTGTTCTTTACCTTGGACCATTATAACCTTTGGAAACCATTGTAACAAAGAAAAAAAATGACTGTTACTGTTAATCTATATATGGAGGACAAAATATATATAATCTGGGGGAGTTGGGGTTATTTTCTCCTTTTTTAGGGGGAAGGGGGGCAGTCTATCTGGACCTGAGATTTTGCAATCGTGTATTTTTGCCAAAAGGCTGAAATACTTACCAACACCAAAGACGAAGAAAGAAGTGTTTGATATTAAACCGTTTTCTCTTACTTTCAGTGGAGTTGTAGAGAGAGTGAGAGTGAGAATGTTCTGTCCTGCTTATGCATTTTATCAAAAGAAACCAGAATGAGATCATCCTGTTTTCAGTTTGGTCCCAAAGTTGACACACCACAGGGTTTATTAAATGTTATCTACAATTATACGTTTTCTGCATTCAAATTCTGCTTTCTCACTGTTAAGAACCATCTCTCTCTACTGTACCTCTTTCCCTCTCTTCACCCCTCCATTGTTCTCCTTACCCTCTTACCCCCTCTCTGTATGATACATGTGGAAGCTATTCTCATGTTGACGTGTGGGGAACAGAACATGGAAGCAGCACACCACGGTTAAAATGTTGCAGCACATTCAGCCTGGCTGATTTAGACCAGAGATAGACTAGAACATGTTGTAAAACTGCTGTAAGGGTTGGACAGGAGTGAATAAAAAGACTGCTGTATTCAAGACCCTGTGAGTCATGTGTCCAATTTTCATCTGCTCTTGTATATCCTGGCCCATGTATATGTTCTATAGGTGATCTCTGTGGTTCACAGTCCCTTTTTTATTATTGAATGACACTGTTTTGTATAGTAACGTCCATCTAATGGGCAAAGGAGTAGGACTGTAAGGGAGGGTGTTGGGCTTGTTGGTGGACAAGAAAGGAGGTGTGAAGGGGCAGGGTTGGAGGGGAAACAGTGTGTGAGAAGAAGAAAAAAGGAAACAGGAAAATGGGCATGAGGAGAGCATTACACAGCCCTGCAGTAAAAGAGAGCTGTTACTTTGCCCGGAACACACCAGTGTTGGACAGGCATGTCTGAAACCTGAACGTTCTTGGACCAGATAGCAGAACAAATCCTGGATCATGGCTTTATGTTTCATCACACCAGGGGGATGTATCTCTTTCTTGTCAGATAGAACATATCCTGTGAACACGAGGTTCCATGTGTGATCTTTCTAACTTGGCAAAAAAATACAGTTAAAGAAAAAGACTTCTTATTTGTTGCATGAAACAATGAAGCATTATGTACTGTACGTTTTAACGGCCACAGATAAATGCAACTTATCTAAAAGAGTTTACTAAAGCCTCCCGTTTCTTTAGTTGTTGCACATCTTGGCCCTGTGTGGAAAATAGGTACAGCTAGGCACTGTACGATAACACCGTCCCTGCACCCATTTGAAGTTTGAGAGTTGGCTTCCACGGGCTGTAGAGTAAGGGTGGTCCTAAAACCTTAGCCCTCTAGCTCATCCCTGGAGTGATCATGTGTTTACATAGCAGCATTAGGAGAAAACAAGAGTAAGATACATCCTGTTTGGGAAGCACAAAGATGGAAAGTTTACGGATACACCCTAACACTGAAGGAATTCAGTGGTTGATACCCATGAAAAAAAAGACGTTCCAATTCCCGTTTAGTCATCCATTTGGGTGCAGGGTGGGGTGATTTAAGCCACTCTTGTAAAAGTTCTGGATTATTCTGTTATTCAAAGTGAACTGCTTACGAACATTTTATAGTCTGTTATGTTACGTCAAAGTCCTTATGAATCATTGACGTTGCACTTAACCTTGGAGTGTGATCACAGCCACACAGATTTTGTATGCCTCCTGGAATTCTGGGAAAACCTCCAGCATCGCTATAAAATCAGAGAAAGTAAAATGTCAGTAGGGGGTGTTTTTACTGTAACAATCTTTGTTTTAGGCCTCCTTTTTTTCTTATCATGTTAAAATGTTGTTGACTGAACTTTTTTTTTTCTCTTCCTTGTAATTGGATTGAAACACAGAGGTGGTAAATTATTTTGAATAAAGGAGCCAAAAAATGTGAAAGAGACTGCCTTACATAGGAATGTAAATCAATGTCCTATTGAAGGTGGAAAAAGAAGAAGAAGAAGGGAGACAGACAGAGACATGGCCAGTAATGATTACACCAGTTGAGGGATTAATAGAGTTTACAAGCATCCCGCCATCCAAAGGATTATTTCCTGTCAAACAGAGGTCTGTTCAGCAGGATGGACAAGAAGAGACGATGGAACGAATTCATCCCTCTCCCATTTCTTCTGTCTTTTCACACTGCTTCCTGTTACACAAAGGATCCTCTGTGAGAAGAGATGGTGAGTGGTGGTGGTGGGAAGTGGGGTGGGGGCGGGTTGGGGGCGAGTGGAGGGAACAGTGTTGGATGGCTGTGTGCTAAACATTTAATTTATCAATATCTATTCTGCCCTCACAGATGCTTCCCGCTGGAGCTCACAAATGCAAAGTAAGCCTGTCAGACTGAACATTTTCTCAATTTACTTCAATCTAACAGAAATTTGCCCTTTCTGCAGACGGTCTAATGAATATAACCTTCAAACCTCAAGGGGAATACAGCATTTTTAGTACATTTCTCTACCACTCTGGTCATGAATAAAAAAAGTGCAAATCTCTTCTAGAGCTTGTTATCAGATCTTCCCTAATCAAGTCAGCATCATTATCTCAAGCACTCTGAATGCTGGCTCGCATGTCTTGTTCTTCGTCCCATGTTTAAATAAAACACATGTCACTCAGCACTAGTATCATGCAGCATTTGGTTAACCTTTCATGTTGTATTTGACACATGTGATTTTATCATTTGATGCCAGATAATTGACCGTATTAACATGCTAGCCAATTTCTTCCGACATCACACGAAGAGTGGTAAAGCTCAAATGCATTTATAGTGGCATACTGCCATGTTTCACAATTTATGTCGTGTATATCAAGCATATATGGAAAAGTTTTATCATTTCAATGCTTTGTGAAGTCCAGAGGGACAATTATTTGTTAGTGCAACAAAACACACATTTGCTAACCCATTATTAGCTACCATCACATAACAGCTAAGCTACTTACTAACATAAATGTTATCTACCAATGCTTTTCTTAACATGGTTAGAAGTTAAGCATTCAGCCATTTCCAAGCTAATGATGTTGTAAGCTAGGAAAGGGCGGGATGCTAACATTAGCTGCTGTCTGTTTGTAGAAGAGGATTTTCAAATGTGTTTTTTTGTGAGCAGGATGTCCCTCTGTATTTATCTATCGCTGCAGTTTTCTTGTATTCCCATCAATAAAGAAAAAGTAAAATGATAAAGTTTGTCAAATTCCCTGAATTCAACATACCACCAAATGACAAAGCATTATGATGTCATAACAGCTTTTTGAACTTTCTTGGCCTTCTGAGCAGGATGTCAGAGGACAATTGGCCATGGTGTGAATATGGTGTGTTAAAGAATATAGGCAATGTTTCTGGCCAGTGCCTGTGTGTGTTTAAAGTGTTCCCTTTTTAAGTTTCAGACTTGTGTATTTTGGCATTCATTTTTTCACAGTATTACCTTTAAGTGAGTGCTAATAAGCGAGAGACTTTTCTAAACATTTGAGAGGCATTGTGGGGGCCAGCACTCAATAGCATTTCCTCTGTTTGGCTCACCAAATGGGTTTTATGTCTTATTGATTATAAATGAAGGAACTGCTCTGGAGTAATTACTGCCCTCTGTTAAACACAGTCCTTTAAATGAATCATACAGTTTATCTTCAATCTGTACGGTGTGCAATATGTTCCTTCAAGGCCTAACCTTCAGGCCCTGACAACATATGATATCAATAACTTAACTGCACTACCAGCATGGGAGAGATAGACACTGTTACACTTGAAGTCTCCCTTGGCTGTCCAGCTGTGTCATGAAAATCTCTCTAAAGATCCTCTGCTTAACTGACAGTTTTCATCTCCCTCTTGTTAAGTGTGTTTAAATCCCACAAGTCTGAGGAGTTTTTACTTTTCAGACATTTTTGTAAACATCTCTTACTTTTGATCATGCAGCACTTTGAGTTTGGACACCATCTGCTTTCAATCTGCAAATGGATGCTAACAGCTCTCTTTTGAGTTTAAAGAGCAATCTAAACATCATGCTGAAAAACTGATTGAAGGTGAGCTCTGTCTTTTATTCGCAATGCCAGGTGGCTGAGTGACCCCGCCCGTGTCCTTGGCCAGAGCTCCGGTAAGGACCCTGAAGTCTGCATGGATCGTATGACTTTTTATTGGCTTCTTAAATCAATCTCTAAGAAAAAGCACATGTGGCTGCAGCGCTAGCTCCTGTGTTATTCATTAAATTGTTGGGGTTGCAATAATTTGCCATGAATCCACCCAAACTATCTGCCTACACTCAGGCCCTTCTGTTGTCATTTGATGCTGAAATTTCCTCTTAACTTAAGCTGTTTTCAACCACACTCTGGCGTCAGGCCTCGCTTTTGCTCAACAAAGCATTTCAAAATTCAATGTGTTGCTTTATACTGCAGATCTCTATAAGAACATTAAATTGGGTGGTAATAATTTCATGGTGTTTAAAGGAAACTGACTTAATAAACTTTGGACTTTCTTCAGGAACCGAACCTCTTTATTCCTAACTGCACGATAAATATTTCAACTTTATATTTTACAGTCTTTTCAGACATTTCAACAGCTCTAACTTATAGTTCAGGAGAGATAGTTTCATACACAGATGAGTAATAAGGAAGAAAGTAGTTTACAGGACACAACAGTGCTGAAGCTGATTATAATTTAGGGAGTGACACATTACAAGTCACAGCACATCTTTTTTGCACTTTTACCAGAAGAAACTAAATGTACCTACTGGTTTCCTATAAGTGATGTCTCCAAAGAATGTGCTAATTTCCCTGGGCACCAGTAGAATCTCTTAATGTGCCAGTGCGGTCTGTGAATGTAACCCAGAGAATTGTGCTGGCTTTGACAACACTGTTCTAACATCTAGGTTTCCATGGCTCCCTTTTTGTTTATTTTCACACAGCTCTACTTACAACATTTAGTGTTATTGCTTTAAATGGCTATGCTAGTGGTTTTGGATCCTGCCACCCATCTTTACCACAGTCCAGGGCTGTGTCCGAAATCACTCCCTATCCACTATATAGTGCACTATATAGTGGACACGCCATTTTGTAGCGCTGTCCGGATTCTGAGTGAGCATGGTCATACCCTATATAGTCCACTCAATGTATCCCACAATGCATTTTGAAAAATAGTGTATGAGCGATGGTCACTATGCGAGCAATATATACCATCATGCATTGCAGTTCAAAATATTTTTACGAGCGGAGAGTGGCGTTTGACTCGGCTGCTCTCAAACGGACGAGAGGAGCGACCAGCATGAACACAGAAACTCAATAAAGTTCATATTCAGAGCGTTTTTACTGAAATCTATGATCGGTTTGAATAAAGATTAAAAGATCGTCAACTTTAGTGATGTTAGTCCTAATGATGATGATGACAGATGAGAAACCAGAGTCTGTGAGATTAGGAGGTGAGTGAGCGAGTAGTGTCTGAAATGTTTTGTAATTTTGTTGAGTGAGTGCACTATATAGTCCACTGCATTAAACTCACTATATAGTGAATAGGGAGTAGGGAATGAGTGAGTGATTTCGGACACAGCCCAGGTTCCTGCCAACATTTCTTCTAAACATAATGTACAAGATTATTTAATTGTCAGTACTTACTCTCCCGGGGCTGACTGAGTTCTACTACAACGTATGAAAATGTTGTTCAACAGATTTAAACCTGCTTGAGATAGAGAATCCACAACAAAAAGCAAAAACTATTAACCATGGTCACATTATGATGTAATAATTCAGACATAATAGACTAAGTTACGTGTAAGATTTCTGACGATTTAAATATCTCAACATAATGAGTGTGGTTTCAATGGATTCTATCATCCCACAAAGCATTTTACGTTGGTTGAAGATCATTTTTTTTTTTATAGCTGGGATTAATTTAGGGCTGTACTGTGGTGCAGTGGTTAGTGCTGTTGCCTCACAGCAAGGAGGTTCCCAGTTTGAATCCCCATTGGCCTTTCAGTATGGAGTTTGCATGTTCTCCATGGCACGTGTTGGTTCTCTACAGGTACTTTGGCTTCCTCCCACAGTCCTAAGACAACTCTAAATTGCCCGTAGGCGAGAATGTGAAATCACCTCTCGCCCAATCACAGCTCCGACCCCAAACGGGAAAAACGGTTTAGATAATGGATGGATGGATGTTTATTCAGTATATCAGGTGGTGCAGAAATAAAAGCAGGACAGAACAATGCAGTATTTAATATATATCACATTGATTAATCTCATGTATCTCTGCATACCTGCTTTGTTAAATTCATTCTGTTAATGCATGAAAATATATTTTCCTTTGGGAAAGGAAGAGCAATTTGAATGTGTGCACCACATTACTGCAATTTTGAATTTGTGAGGTTTCAGTCCTTAAATTTGAAGCAATTACATTTTTAAGATGGAATTTAAGAATTTAAGCATATTGATGGTATGAATGAACATAAAGATGGTGCTCCTAAGGATTAATGGTGATTTGTTCAACACATTGCAATGTTTTTATGAAGAAAATTGTGGTTGACATGATTGCTTTTCTTCTTTCTTTCTATCTTTTTTGTTATTATGATAAAAATGCAAAGGCACAATTTTCACTTTTTAAATCTGTTTAAATGATAAATTGTCCTGAATGAAATCACATGACAACACTGATATCACAAATAACAGCCCATCTGTTATGTATATACTTCTGACTAAGACTTTCTCATTTCCTCTCTTTTCTGATTCCTGTCAATGATGGAGACTGTGTGCCGGTATTTGCGTCATTTTTCTTTATGTTGGTAGCTTGGCAATCACCTTGCATTACTCACTGTGTTATGGCTACCAGGACTCCATTAGCTCACCTCAAACGCAGGTCAAATAAATCCAGCTGCAGCTTCCAGTTGTGCCACACTGTGCGTTCAGAGGTTTTGTGAGCCATGACTCAGATATACGTGCTGCTCTGAGTCATGGAGGACTACGATACTTTCTGAGTATACATTGCACCACAGTGTGTGGGTGTGTGTCTGAACCCACACAGCACACTCTCACTGGTGAAGTTTTTATAACCAATGACGTTTTAATGACGTCGAAACTCATTATTTCCATTACAAGCCAACCCCATCTTCTGTAGTTAGAAATAAATACTTCAATAAATGTAAGTGTTGATTAATACATATCAGATCATCTCCATTGATCCCATTTTTTTTACTTTTATTTAAAAAGGTTTTTATCGAATGTGTTTCCCACTTTAATCCATATTAATACAATGAACTGATTGTTTAACTCTGCCAAAAACTAGTTGCTGACAGAAAAATCCCCCTGTCAGTATCCAGGCACTAAAAGGTGAAAACCCCTTGACAACATAACATTTTGTAAGCTGACATAACTGGTGCAATTGCTGAAGTTGTGTTACAGCAGAGTCTCTCCCACAGTCTGCTGCAGCTGTGGCTAACAGAGAGCCATACACCCACGTGCCCCCTGGTGAGAGTTTGGCAGCCGAGTGTACGCAAACCATCAGATGGAGACAGGACAAAAAGTTACAGAGAGAAAACAGGAACAAATGTCTGTTTGTTACACAGCAGTATACAATTACTCAAACATTTCCTCATGGTATAAAATAAATCCATGTGTGTTATACTGCACATATTTAAACATAAAAGACGTTTTATGTGATGCATCAGCATAACTGGAACTTTGGTGGGAGCTCAATAAAGACACAAAAGCCTTTGGGAAAGTCTTTAAGGTTAGCTTAGCCTAAATGTTTGGCTTCAAACACAGTGAGCACGGTTTATAGTTGGCTTCCTTTAAGTCTGCAAAACCAACCAATCTTTAAATGTATGATTAATAAGTTCAATATCTAAAAACCCCATCTAAAAAACGATTGATTAAAGCAAATGTTGTACTACTTGCTTAAAATTGAATATATAGGGTAGAGCATGTACAAGCTAATTAACCAGATATCTTGCACAGTGATTTTTAGAAAGTTCAAATTTCCAAATAACACTCTAGTTAGCTAAATGTTACAATACATAGTCTTCTTACAAAAGTAAAAAAGTCTACCCCGGGGAGAAATATGCAATGACGTCCCTAGATGGGCTTGAATAGACAAAAGTGATTAAAAAAATGAATACAATTTTACCAATATCATTAACATAAAACTGAGAAACAAAATAATACAGACAGAAACATGTACGTTTAACACTATCCAAAAGAGAAAAAGGACTAGTGTTCGCACATCCTAGCAAATTGCATTCATGTGCAGGGAAAAAAAGGTATAAACTGCAGAAAAACGGGAAAGGTCCACACACTGTTCAGGTCCCAATCATCAACTTTAACACTAAGTACAAAATATATACCAAAAAACAAGAATCACCATCATTTGTGACTTTATTTTAAACCCAATTACAAAACAGTTGGAGCTTGGTTTAAATTGATCCCTGTCAGTTAAGTGACTACAGTTTCCCACAGTCAGAAAAAAGATTAATGGACCTTCTTCAGTTTTCACAAATCAAATTGGAAAACCACAAGAGCCATATGGAAGTTAGTGTACAAAGTAAGTCCTCACAGTATTTTATTGCATAATGACATAACCCATTGTCAGCACCATATGTTTAGATCAAAACACATGATGTGTTCGTTGTTAAATAGGAAGACTATATTAGAATAACAAACTTTATAGTTTGCTAGTTTAATATGTGTTGCTTAAACATATCTCAAACTAGGAAGCAGTTATATCAAAATTCATGATATAATTATCAGCCTTCTCAACATAGTCCAAGTTGAGTTGTTACACTATAGTCGCAGACAGCTGATCAGCATGCCGCAGGCGGATAAACACGTATGCAGAGTGCTGAACTAGTGCTAAAACAAAGTGTCTTATAGTGGAAAAGTAAAGTGCTGAGAATGTTCTCAGTGTAGCATACATTAACCAGAATGTTATTTACTTGGTTTTTCGTAAAATAAGATAAATTAAGGGGTACAAACTGCGCCATGGTTTTGTATAGCCTAGCTAGGTCTCCCAGTAAAGGGGCCACACCGACCGGCATCCCTGTGGCTGATACATAAAAAAAATGTTAATGTTGCACTACTCAATGTTCAAATGATCAACTGTTTCAACCTTAACTTAAAAGGTGGTGCTATGTCAATGTGTTTGCTGTCCTTAAGTTAAGTAAGATCATTTAATATTTACTTAGATTCAAAGTTTTAATAGACTTAAAGAATGTTTTCATTTTTAAGACTAAATTCAGGTTGTTGTCCTGTTTTTAAGTAGAGGTAGAAATACATTTATCCCTTACTGGAAAAGGAAAAATGAGTGGTACCACCTTAGTAAAGTACAGTCCTAAAGTCAATGTATTTAACTCCATCTCTTTGTCGGATATTGATATGTCCAATGGTAGGACATCAAAGCCCATACGGATATAAACATGCCATTGTAACATGTCAAAAACATATTTCTTACACATTTAGATATAAATATCATAAGAGTCAAGCCGGTCCTCAGTATTAAACAGTCATTAAGTTAGATTTAATAAATGTCATGTTCTATTTAATGGATTTTTATCTTTTGTTTCACTTGGCTGTGAAGATTCATTTGATCCTTGAGACTCGCTTAACTGCTGCATCATGTTGTTTTATGTTGAAAGTAAACAGATCTAACTTTGCCATCGACACTCTGGCCACCATTCAGCCAATGCTCACAGATGGCGCACAGAATAACCTGAGAAGCCAAGCAGCAACCAAGGCCACCATGTGTGGAGCCACCTCTAATCAAGATTTGATGACAGAGTAAAACCATGACAAAAAAAAAACAACAGAATCAAACAAGCTCTTCGGGTTCCTCCCTGATCTGATATGGAAGAGATTAACTGAGACACACCAGCTGTGGGGCGTCAGAGCAGCTCTGCTCACGTATGTACCCATGCAATACATTTGCTTATTCATTCCACCCAGGACTGTAAAGCCCCAGACTCTCACTTCACTGTTGCATCGATGCCTTATTAACAGGAGCGTCATATCCAGCAATGTTTCTAGCCTAATCACATGTTGTACTGGTGTAGATAATGACAAACACATGTTTGGCAGTGGCTAATGTGAACCTGGCTAACATGGGAAAACCGATGCTTGTTCAGCTTTGACCTCTTCCTGTCCAGCCTTATGGAAAGTTTATATAAGAGACTCCCAAAGGTCACAGTCGCTTTTCGGATGCTACGCGCCATTCTGTCCCTTCTCCCTCAGATGGGTGGGACCCAGAGAGCTGCTATATGTTAACAGAAATCATAACACCCGTCTATGAGCTGGGAGCTGAGCCTGTAGAGAGCCAGCTGTGAATGTGCTCATAGCCCTGAGACTTGGCTCTGACACAGGAGACACGTGAGGGGGACTCTGGGTGGACTCCTCTCAGGCTCAAGACATTGAATATACATCCATACAGGCCAGTACATTCTGTACTCCCAAATGTGCACGCATACAGATGCATAAGATTTGCAGTATTAAGAAATAAGCAAAGATGGACACACATGTGCTTACAAATGTGATATGTGATTGCATAAACGCAAAGACTAACTCAACCACTTTGCCAACACCGGAAAAATGGTATTAAAGGAGATGCCTGTGCTAATCTCCAGATTGGCTGTTTTTGAAACAGAGACTCGGGGAAATTTACTTTTGGTTTCCTCAATTCTATTTCACATCTCTGAGCACTGAAATTAAGCCCTTGGGGTCTCATTCAAGAGAGACACAGTGGAGCCTGTTAGAAATGTCATCCCCTTTGTGTTTTATAGCCTTTCTTTCAGGTCTGAATCTGTTTTATCTGTTTTCCATTGGACCTTCTGGTCCTAGTAGGTGCTTTAATATCCAACTGTTTCACGAGTAGTTTAATTTGGGAATATAAAATAGAAAAGCAGAAAATACAATAATACAAGACTTATTTTGTGCTTGGCTCACATAGCAATGGGTGGACTAACTTTCCTGTTAAGTGCCTATTGGTGCAATTGTGCACTTATTTTAGGTTGTACAGTACACGATTTTCTAATGTCATCCATGACTTACTCATTTGTTCTTGTTTTATTGTATGTATGCTGTTGTTGTTTTTTGTTGATGTAAAGCACTTTGTGACAGTTGTCTGTGAAAAGTGCTATATAAATAAACTTTACTTTACTTACTTTACTTTACATGTGCTCTTTTCTTGTTTTTTTAACAAGATCTTGCTGCACCCTTTTCTTTCTTGGCACCAACTGTTTATCCCTGCGAACCTGACTCAGGGGACAGGCATGAATTTGATCTTTTGTTATGCAAAATGTGGCTCAAATTAAGATTAGTTGGATGCAAACTCTTTTTCAAACAGGACTATTTCTATCTATCTATCTATCTATCTACCTATCTATCTATCTACCTATCTATCTATCTATCTATCTATCTATCTATCTATCTAAAACCTGAGTTCTCATAGAAACTGCCAAGTTGATGGGTTGTAAACTCAGATCAAGTTTTTTTCTAATAGTTCTAACTTCTTTTTAGTCTCTAGCATTCATCCACAATGTATCTAAATGGCAAAGCTGCAGCAAAATGTGCTTTTCTTTTCCTCAGTCTTGTCAATAGTTCAGCATACTAATATTGTAACACAAAGGTGATTTTCTTCAAACATATGTTTGCCAGATTTCTGTGTTCACACAAATGACTGGTTGCTGGGAAGGAAGGAAGCGCCTCCTTTTATGCAGCAATCTTGCCGTTAACAGTTAAATTGCTTCAATTGCCTTTGAAATTGTGAGAGTATCTCACGGATGCTGCCATGACGCAGAAGGTGAATGGTTTAAACTTACAGTCTGTGTAAGGAGTCTCTGTGCCCTCACACTGGGGACGTGGATGTTTGTAATTTTAGCCATTGTACCGTCTTATGTAATAGTTCTTCAGATCTCCAGGGGAATGGGGGTTTTGAAGCAAAGGGTAGAGGGGATGTACCCAGGGCAAGCTGGGACTTCAGAATATACAACAGGGGCCCACCATGTAATCTCTGTGGGGTTTGCGGGTTTGACAGACAGGGCCAAGGAAAGAAAGAGAGAGACATGGAAAGAAAACTGTTTGGGTTTTCCCAGCTGCAATAACTAAAGTGATGGAGTGGTCTAGAGCAGCATCTGCAGCGTGTTTCTGCTCTCTGTACCTTACCATCTTTCAAAGACAATCAGGATGGCTGAGAAAACGTTTAGAAGGGACCACACAGGCCCGCTGTGCTCATAGCTGGTCGCAAATCCACGTCCTACCTCGCTAAAGCTATTCCTTCTCCACTACTTTATTAGAAAAAGCCAGAGAGAGACATCCTCACACAATTTACAGTGACTCTGCAAGTATCCAACTGTGGGGAGGGATATGCTGACTTGGTTACAGATGTTGGAAATGTTCAACTAGGACAAGAGACTAAAAGCGTATGCACAGAAAAAATACTGAAGGGAAAAGAAAGAAAGGGAAGAGAAGGGAGAGTATTAAATAGCAGAAGCAGCCTTATGTATACATCATTTTTATGATGACTTTTACATTGAAGGATCTTGCATTAAACCAACAGGAATGCAAAGTGAGTAGACATCAAGTCTATCACAAGTGTGTGTATGTGTGTGTGTGTGTGTGTGTGTGTGTGGGGGACAATTTAGAGTTATTAACAACAGAACATTTCCAGCATAAACACGTTAATTTTCACTTCTGATATTGAAGCCTTGTAAAGAGACCTTAAAAACAGAAATTATGGAAATGGGTGTAAAATCTGATGAAATCTGGGTAAAAACAATGAGAACATTTGAAGGCTGCAATCTATGAGACAAGACTAAGTCATCATTAGATTTTACCATTATCTTTCACTTATTGCCTCTCATAAGACTACATTTAAAGCTGATCAGTTTCATTTTTACAACCTACGTTGTGATAATTTTGCTGTGTTGTGTTCCTTATCATCATTGTTCCTCTTATGTCTGGTATACATATTACTCCAGATTATTATCTGCTGCAAAATTGTCTATCACTGCATCTGTCATTCTCCCAAGGGAGGAGGAAGTTTTTCAAGATAATGTGGCAAAGGGGAGCCAGTATAGAGTTGTGCATGGTGATGAGGGGAGGGGGAGTGGTCTCAAGCATGTAAAGCTTCAATAAAAGGCACTTGTCTGGACCACTAAGGAGCCCAAACTTTCCAGTAGCACCACCGGCAGCTGCTGCACAAAGACAGATAGAGGGACAGCTAGATGAATACAAATTAAAGGAGAAATAAATTCTAAGCTAAAATTTACCTTAAAATATTTAAAACTTTGATAACTAAGTTGCTTTTTTTAAGTTTTATTTTTCCCCTTGTGTGAAAAAAAGAGAAAATGACAAGTCTGCTGTGCATCACGATATTTGTGCTGACTGTGGCAAGCAACGCATACAGCCAGGCAACAACTCCTCACTTAACACCAACAGGTAAGATTTCATTTTTTTGTGGGGAAAAAAAGATCATAATGTAGAATTTGTGCATGTTTCTATCTTTTGTGAATGCATACATTGTTACTGTGCATGGGGAAACAAGAGAACCATAAGAATCAGATGTTTAATTGACCTGAGAAAAGTAGTGCCACAGCTCAGGATCCTGGAACAACAGAGTCATTGTAGCTGTAGGTAACAGAGTCGTCTCTGGAGTAAAACACACATACACTGTAACACACACACACACGCGCACACACACACACACACACACACACACACACACACACACACACACACACACACACACACACACACACACACATACACACACACACACACACACACACACACACACACACACACACACACACACACACACAGACACAGACCATGTGAGCAGCACAGACCACAGAGCAGCACAGCACAGCTTGCTGTTCAGAATCATTCTGTCATTCACAAAGATGCACACTATCTACAGTACTGAGTGAAAATCATACCACTTATACTGCTGGTGTTACCTTTGACCATGGGTCAAGTTGGCTGAAACTGGGATAGCAGTGCTTGTGACTTTTTGGGATGTCCAGAATTTCCCACGGTCAGGTCTTGGTCTATAAGACTTTTATTTTTCGGGCTCATCTTTCTCTTCCTCTGGTAGCAGGAAAAAAAATAGAAAAAAAAAACACTTAGAGAGAACCTGCACTCCATCCTGAGGTTGTTATAATTCAAATTCACATCTGAAAACTAAACTCTGAAATAATGAAATATTTCTATTGCTGTGATAAACAATAAAAATGTCCAGCTACTGTGGATGCTCTTGTGTTGTATTAGTGGTATTTAATGCACTTTCAGCAGCTCTGCAGGCTGACTCAGTAGATGTCAAATTAAGGGTGTCTCAGCTCTCTTGCTTCCAAGAGGGGAGGAAATTGTTTCTAGCTGGGGAGATACATTTTCTGTGGGTGGAGATCTTGGCTTTTTTAAAATCCAAACATTGAAAAGAATTCTTATTGGCCAGTGGAGTCACACGTGCATCTGTGTATACAGTATTTCTATGTTTATGCATGACCTCACTGTCTGGGTTATGTAAAAGCATTGGCTCAGCTCAATCATTGTTCTATACAGTATAGCTTTTATTAGCCATATGAGCAGTGTATTCTCTTTCTGTTCACGGGGCGTTGCCTGTCCTAATACCTACTGACTCACTTTGGCAATGGGCGTTTTTGGACATCTGCCACGGTAACAGGCAGCCTGACAGGAGTAGAGTTAAGATTAACGACCTACAGCCAAACCTATAGAGCCCCATGCTGAAAAGGGTCCAAATGACTCTGTTTTTCCCTGTGAGGTAATAGTCTGTTCAGTCTAATGCTTACTGTAGTTGTCGGTTACCAAGGCTTGGCTTGGTTGCTAAGGGCTGGGTGGGATCAGAGAGTTTGGCTGGAAATGAGGCTGGGGGCTGAGTTTAAAATGCATTTACTGTAGGCCAGAAGATGAGATGTTAGTGAAGCCATGTTTGCTGCCATTGCATTTGTGTTAATTCAAAATGACTCGAAGTCTGTGACTGGAATTTCTATTTTGTGTACCCATGTGAGTGATACAAACCCATGCTGTTGTTTGTGCTTGTTCTGCGTGAGAGAAAGCAGGAAAGAGTTTATTGGAATAGGTGTGTAGGAGTTGGCCTGATGAGTTTGTCCCAGCTGTGCTTGTTAATTCTTTCTCCATATTGACACAATATGGAGCAGCAGCAGAAGAGAACAAAGCTGTGGGATATGGAAAATCATCCCATGTCTAACTGCACTTTCAAAAGGTGTGGCACATTACGCACAAGTTGATTACTTATATCCTTTTATCGAAGAGGGAAATGCGCCAGCTCATCCACATTGTGTTCATTTAATAACCTAAAGCACAAATTATGCTTCAAGGTTTAACTGCAGAATTAGACTCTTGTAGTTTCAGAAAATGTAGGTCACTGAGAAGACTTGGACCATTGTAATGTTGTTGTTAATTTACAGTTCAGTGTTACAAAGAGGCAGATGGTTCCAATCACTTGCTAATACAAGTTTTAACAGAGTGAGAGAGGATTGTGCTCAGTCATAAAATCGCAGTAGGTCTTGGCTGCAGCTGCAGAGCTGTTTTTATTGTTATGCACATGTGTTCTTTTACATCTTTGCTGCACTACAAAAAATGCAGATACACACAATTCAGATTTATCTGATGACCCATTTTTATGTAAAATGCAACAATTTAGCACCACCTTTGACCTCAGGGAGTTTTACATGAATAGGATGTGGCTGGAGTTGTAACAAAGTGAAGAAAGGCTTTCTTCTCTTGCTGAAAGGCTAAGTACACACAACAGGCTGGTGCTTTATGAGTGCAGTGTGTCCCACATGGTCAGGGCTACATTCTCCTGTGGGACATGTGTCTGCCGGTTGCTGCAGGAGCAGGAAGAGAGTATGGAATTACTTTCAACATGCCTGTTTCCCTGTCTGCTACTACTGTCTCAAAGGCATCATTACCTTTAATGTGTTCCAGAGTATAAGACATGTTTGACTACTTGTATGCCTTCATGTAGTGAATTATACAGTATTAGGTTAGTATACAGTAAGCTAGTCCAAGATAACATCTCAGCATTATGCTGCTTATGTAATGTTTCATCAGTTCTTTCATTCCCTCTTCACATTTTGGGCAAAACCACATTCAGCTGTCGTTTTTTTTTTTCTCTGAACAGTCAAATCTTTCCATGAGAGAGCACAATAAGCCCTTAGTCTAACCTCTTGAGAATATTCTTGGCATAAATGCTGGATGGCATCACATATGGTGAGCTAAGTGTTGACGTCACCATCGCCTTCACCTTTCCAGGGCGTTTGATGAACAGTTTAGTCACCCTGCTCCCCTCAGGTTCAATCACACGTCATGCAACTGCGACCCATGCTGAGGGTTTATGAGACACGGGGAGCAGTGAGTCATTCTTCAACGACAGAACGGGCATTGAGGAATTGCGACTGCTTTCGAAGACATTAGTAATTAGCAGTGGCAAAAGGGTGTTTCCTAGCTCATAATATACCTGGCATCTCGTTAACCAGTCAAGAGACTAGTGAGGCTACTAGATGGGGTAATGGAAGTAGCTTCTGGCATATAAGAAGAATTGCAGTCTAGTGGAAGATGGAAGTAAAAATGGCATGAAGTTGGACTGAAGGGTAGATTAACTCTGTCAGCAGTGCTTCTGCTAATTAAATCCTTCTGCAGGAAGGCTCAATATTAATGATCTGAGCACTGCTGAACAAAGTCCAGATACACTTCTACTGTGTGGTTTGAACAGAGTTCTACAACAGTTTCTGCAGGGTGTCGATTACAAATTGATGTAACTCCATGATGGGTACGTATGGTTTGGGGTACAAATTATGGGTTAATCAGAGAGGAATGAATATTATTGAATGTGTATCTCATGAAATGGGCAAAACAGGACTGCAAAAAAAAGGTGCCCCAACACTATATATTATTATTTCTATATTAAGAAAGAGGGAGCTGCTCTCAAAAACAGAGCAGCTCAGGGTTTTTAGTGACTATAGACTTGCCAAGGGACACTCAAGAGACTGAATTCAGCTTCAGCCATAAACGATTAATACTTGTGTCTCAATCATTTAGTCAATAACCATATTATTTTTTAAAAATCCTGTGCATTGAAGGGGTTGACTCCGCTTACAAGGTTGGTTTTCCAAGCTCTACCTGTGGGGGGATGGGTGTCAGGGATCACATCCGTCCATCTGGTGCTTATTATTGCCTGGCACAGGCCACCACTCGCTGGCCAGGGTCTTCTTAACTAAGCAAGCCCTGTGAGGTCTAAACATGGAGGTCAAGGAGATTGTGGGAACCTGCGGCGAGACACAAATGACCTGCTGTTTTGATTTAAAGGGTGGTCTAGCTTTGACAGGGAGGATAGAAAGAACGTGCACAGAGGAACAAAATAATGATGACAGCTAGACTCTGTATATCATCAACAATGTTATATGCTTACTTTGTCTGTTCTTCACTTGCTGCCTGATACTCTTTACAAAAATCTGATGGAACAGATGAAGAATAAGTATTTAAAGGGTTAAAGCTGTTGAACTAAAGGTTTTTAAGTGCCAGTTATGACAAGAGCAGGAAGGAGACTGAAGAGCAAGATTGGCTCAGGGGGCTGAAGACTGGCTGGTGTCCAAAACTGTATCTAATAAACCAAACAGGATACACCCAGACTCTTTGATAGCATCCGTGACGGAATGCTTTTCATCATAGCTGCATATGTGAAGTATAATAATATTATGCATTATATATAATGCATATTCATCATTATTATATTATTATTATACATGCAAAAACATGTTACAATGTTACAATTCACTAAGCAGACGCTTTTATCCAAAGCGACGTACATCAGAGAGTAAGTACAACACTAATCCATTCATACACCGCCACCGAAGCAGCGGGAGCAATGCGGGGTTAAGTGTCTTGCCCAAGGACACATTGGACATGTTGCTCAGCTGGGGATCGAACCCTTGATCTTCCGGTTGAGAGGCGACGACTTTGTGTTTTCTTACACTGCCTCAGTTTCAAGTCATTGTTTTATCAATATATAACATAAACCAAACATTAATTATTCTTATATTATTCTCTAGTTTGAATCCAATAATTATAAACCAAGTCATCACCAAACCCCAGTGAGGTAATATCATGTTTTCCTCTTTTCCAGTTAAGGTTTTTGCCGACCTAGGCTCCAATGTCACCCTGCCTTGCCGGCTCATGTCCAAGGACTTTGGTCACGTCGGTATCCGAGTCAAATGGTCCAAGGTGGCAGATGACGAGTCCCTGAATGAGGACGTGATGCTTGCAATGGGATTGCACAAGAGGAGCTATGGCAACTTTGTGAACCGCGTCTTTCTGCAGGAGCAAGACAATGAAGATGCTTCCTTAGTAATAAAAGATGTGTCCATGGATGACACAGGAAAATACCGTTGTGAGATCATCAACGGGATGGAAGACACAGTGCAAGAGTTACTCTTGGAAATTAAAGCTGGTGACCTTGATGGTAAATCCCATTATTTGTATCTATCTAAAGATGTAGCGTCGAGATGGGCCTTAAACTTCATGTTCATATGAAAGTGTGAATGATAGGAGGTGCTTCATCACCAGTCATTTCAAATTTCCTTTCCCTGTTTTAAATGCATGCAAGATTAATCATTTCCTTTAACAATTTTCGTTTCAGTAATTATTGAAAACATCCACTTTTCCATGTTGCAGAAAAAGCAAAACATAAGAACAGAAAACTTGTGCTGATTTATCCAAACCACTGTGATGATTCAGTCATGATTACATTTGAATTATTTTGCCTAACCCAAACTAGAAACACATGTTTCTTTGTTTGCAGTCCATATTCTCATACATCCGATCCACTTATCACTCTAAATTGTCTTCCATTAAAAATTTGCCAAAGACAAATGGCTTTGTCATGCAAGTTAGGTGTATTTACATATTTATCCATAAATTCCTGAAACTTTGCCTTGCGACACCTTAAATCTTTTTCATATGTTTGAGCTCTTCATGAGCCAAAGGCAGCACCCACCCACCCTTTGTTGATCATTTTTCACATGTGTGAAGGCTCTCTCTGGGTGGAGGTTGTACAAGCACACAATATTTTAGACAACAGCTGTGTGAACAGAATCATTATAACTTTCTGATACTTAGGTTCAGCTTCCAAAATGTCTATGAAATACTGAAAAAAAATCCATACGATTTTGATGACGTAAAAATGTGGTACAATTTAACTATTAAGCATTTCTTAACTCAAGCCTGAATTGGACTTCACTGATGTGCAAATATGGTGTTGAATTTATATTTCCCCACCACTTGTTGGGTCCATATTGATATTTGGCTTTGCTGAATAATCCAGCAGACCTTAAACCTAGTTGTATAGTTCTTTCCTGAAGAGGGGTAGACTAGCAAAACATTAATAAGTTATTAAAGTGCAGACATTTTGAGATACTTAATAGGCCTTCTCTAACTAACATTACAGTCACCATATAGACTTCAACGTTGACATATTTTATCTCATTTGTTTCACCTCTCCTGCATGTCTCAGGTGTTGTGTTCCCATACAACCCCCGTGTTGGCCGGTACAACATGAACTTCCAGGAAGCTTCTCAGGCCTGTGAGGACCAAGATGCTGAGATCGCCACCTATGATCAGCTGTTTGAAGCCTGGAAGGATGGTCTGGACTGGTGCAATGCTGGCTGGTTGGCTGATGGTTCAGTAAAGTATCCAATCACCAAATCCAGAGCTCCTTGTGGTGGGGCCAACAATGAGCCTGGTGTCAGAAGCTATGGCCTCCCTGACAAAAACTCTAGCCGCTTTGACGTGTTCTGCTATGCTTCTGCACTCAAGGGTGAGTGTTGATTTTATTTTTAACTATCCATTTTCCTTATTCATTATTTTATATATCTATTATTCCTGTGATGGGAATTCACAAGAGAACACATTGTAATTTAAGGTTTGGGAAAAAATATGATATGTATGGCCAGCTTAGCAGACAGTTTTAAAAAAAAATATCAGAATTATACTCACTGATATTTGAATTAATCCTTGTACAAAATAGAGTTGTTCTGCTAACAGCCTGTTTTACTTTTTCTGCTGTCAGGACATTTCTATTGGCTGGTCCAGCCCGACAGGCTGACCTTTGCTGAGGCAATGCAGGCATGCGTCGATGATGGTGCAGAGATCGCTAAGGTTGGCCACATGTATGCCGCCTGGAAGCTTGAGGGCTACGATCGCTGCGATGCTGGATGGTTGGCTGACGGAAGTGTTCGCTACCCCATCTCCAGGCCTCGTAAGAACTGCAGCCCAACAGAAGCTGCAGTGCGCTTCCTCGGTTTCCCAGACAAAAGTGTTAAGTCTTATGGCGTCTACTGTTACAAAGATGAGCAGTGAGAGGGTAGATAGAAGTAACGAAAACCATAACCACCAAAGAGCTGCAGCAACCACATCCAATAATGTCATCTATAAAGCATTAAAGCTTTGGATTGTAACTAGCATGAACTCAATACCTTTCTGAAACTGTGATAACCATTTTTAACGCCTAAAATGCCAATACTGTACATCTTACATCCATATGCAATGAACGACAAAATCTTTTGTAGCCATTAAGTTTTGTTTTTCTGTAACTGTGCATCCATTAGCAAAAATACTGTTGAGGAAAAGGCAATGGTGCCAATGTATGAGTGACATGACAGAGACAAGAACTTGATGGTTGTTGCACTTCATCTAAGTTTGTTTTGTCCTCCATAGAATGATTAGATAAGTGAAGTTGCCGATTTAAAGAATTTTTGCCCATGAAGAGATTTGCTGCTCTAGAACAGAATCAAGAACATAAAGGGGCTCCCACTGTTGAGCTATGGATATTTTATTTTCACTACTTCAAATGTTGAAAGGTTTCCAACTTAAGTAGTTGTGACTCAATTTGCAGTTTAATAAGAAAATGAATGTAATTGTCTTATTGGGCTGTGTTTTTCTGAATAATAGCTACCATTAGTTCAATCCCAATACATTATGAAAGACATTTATACTATTGTAACCTCATGCAGTAGGGTTTTTTAACTTTTTTTTTTGTACTTCTTTTTTTTTTTTAATCGTTTTACTCATAGACAACGTCCCTTGTTTTTTTACATGTTAATATTGTTTTTGTTTTTTTTAAATAACCAATTCTGTGATTTTATTTTTCAATGTTGTTCACGGTAGTTTTGAGAAAAGTAACAACAGGCGCATTAAAAAAAACAGCAGCACATCAGGAAGTTAGTACATACAGTATCTCCCTCTTTTGCCCTGAACACAGCCTTTCATGAATGTATATCTATCTTTCCAGTGGCACTCTTCTTATTCGTTAAATGCCAGAGTAAAGCTAATGATCCATTACACTTCTGAATGAGGATTCATTAATATTCATGGATCTGAATACTTTGGACCACTGTTGGCTTGTTTTGGACATACAGAGCTGGTTATTGAAACGTGTGTCTCATCGAGAAGACAACACCCTTTCAAGTTATCAGTTACAATAAAAAAATGTAACATTTTACCTTTTTTTACTTTTCTTAATCCTGGGCACTGACAAAAGTATTTACTGAAGGTTACATGTGGTAATATGAAGATGCATTGTTTGCAAAAACAAAACTTAAAAATGTCTGTTTTATTTGTGCATTTGTACACACCTGTGTATGAAAAAATGGTAAAGGTATTTTTGTATCTTGCTGCCATGTACCTTTTTCAACAAGCAGTTTGAAATAAAATATACAACTTTCAAGTAAATATAGACTGTTTCATCAATTATTTAGTTTTATACACTAGGACAAAATCAACATGTTTGATGTGGGGTTACAAAGGTTTACAGGGATATTTAAATACTGTTTAAGCTGCCATGGACAGAGGCCATGTTTCTGGCATGTTGCCAGGAGGATTTAAGATTAGACTCCCTTCACATTTATTTATTCTCAGGCAGGGTTTTTTACTCATTGCCAGGGTGCAAGCCCACTACGGAAATAGACAAAGGGAACAGTACCACAGTCTTGAAGAGCGCTTGTAGGAATGCATGGGAATTGGGTCAGATTTAGGGTGATACAATAGTGAAATGCTTGGCAAATGTAAATGTGAATGATAGTGAAAAGTCCATTGATTTAGGATTTGTGTTCACTGGGACAGATAGGAACAGAAGAAAAAATGAGTATGTGGAGAACCTTTGTACTTTTTACAGCTTAGAAACACAAATAACCTTCCATAAAGTAAACTATACTATTACTATCTATCTATCTATCTACAAAATACATGAATGTGCCTGAAAATGTATGGCATACAATGAGCCTCACTTAGTTTTTGAGCTTGTTTCAGCTTGAAGCCATTATGTAGATAAGAAATTGAGACAACCACTGTGAGTTGCATTCTTGATTTTGCAGGAATAATGCTGAAAATTTACTTTGGTCTGCTTGTATGTTTTGAACCAATCAAATGCTGTTCTGAGTTTTAGCCAGTGTAATGATGCTACATCCCATAAACTTGTCAATCAATAGTATCCAGAGAGGGTAACTTGACTAGAGAAAAAAGTGAATGGTACACACTGCATCAGACAACAACATAATCTGAGGGGCCTGTCAAGCCAAAGCAGCAATCAGGAGCCAGGTTACCTTTAATTTCCAAAACAAACCTAGAAAGCTTGTTAAATCCCCTGGTTGAGAAGTTGAGGTTTTTCCGCTGATCACCATTAAGACATCTGCATTGCATGAGTCAAGAATGTGGGTAGACTCTTGCTGGCTTATCCAGGAGCTGCCTTTAATCACAAGCCAAGTCTTCTCTAATGACAGAATGGGCAGTCACTGTGAAAACCACAGCAACCTAACCTACATACAGATTATATCTACCGACTTCATGTAATTACCCTGGTAACAGTGCTTTATGCTATTAGGCTGGGATCTTTTTACTGCCATATACGGAGGCCCACTCGGAACTTGTTGAAATTCTATGCACTTCCGAAGCCTCTGTTTTTACACCAAGGTATTTCATCTGCTTCTTTAAGCACAGCCATATATGCATACCAAGTATTAGACATTCAAGAGGAGCCACCTGAGGCCATGCTACTGAGAAACATGTACTGTGATATAGTAATGGAGGTCCACATTTATGCAGCATCAGATGTACCATCCTATGTATTACTTTCCTCTAATCCTAAACCCATTTGTTGTGATTCACATTCACATGTAATATTTGCTTCTCCTGAAAGAACTACTGTGGCTTGTACAGCATGTCTGGTAAGGTTTTTCTGAATTCTGGTAAACATGCAAAACACTGCTATACTGAAAATTATACTCTGCTATGATGTATAATTGTAATACACAGAGTTGTGTTAATGTTTGTCACTGATTGCAGAGTTTTCATGAGTTTTATGAATATGTGAGTGCTTTGCAGAAGAAAAGAAAATATTTACCCTGCAACTAACACAAGCTTATAACTTAGTCAGACAGCACAACCTGCTGGTGAAACTACAGCACTACCTACTCATTAGTGTAAGCGGACACCTTCTGACTTGCATTAAAGAAATATGTATTGAAAGATTGTTACTCAATCAGAGCACCACAAAAAGACAGTCAAAGATTGAGAATCTAGATGCAGTCCGGCCAAACACGCATATCTTTGGAAATTCAAAGGAAACCACAACATACTGAGAAAACCTACACAATCTCAAGGAGTACATAAACAACACTGAAAAACTGTATAGCGCTGCCAACGCCTTTCTAAACATTTTTGTAAAAAGTACAGATTAAATATGATTTGTATATCATATCAATATATTTATTTTATTTCTTTGGTGATTTTAAGCAGGAAAATACAGTTTATCTTATCAAAAAATCCCAAACATTCACATTTTAAAATAAAAACTGTTATAAATATAAAATGATATTATATGCACATTGAGGCTTAAACACACACATAGACATTCACAGGCAGAGCGAAATCATTTTTCGATCAAAAAACAAACAAACAAACAGGAGACATACATAACCATCCACAATTTAAAAAAAAGTTAAAGTAACAGAGAATTATTGCAGCCAATTGGGCCCTCTATATTCTTTGGTCCACTGTTGGCATTAAAGGTGTAAAAATACATAAATCCATCGTATCATCTTCCCTTTCAACCAGTCTGTGACCGTGGCTGGTCTCCTGTTGTGCATACAATAAAAAAATACGTGAAGAGCACTGCTGGGCCAGTTGACAGCATCATATTTTAAATGTGAGTATTATCCAACTGAGGAGATGAAGAGCAGCTTGAAAATAAATTATATGCATCCTTGCCAAAACAGGCCTTACGTTCAAGTCTTTTGGTTTTGTTTCACAAAATACATTCTCTCACTGCTTGATTCCAATTAACTACAATAACAGATATGTAAAGTTTGCAGAAGAAGAAAACCATCATAAGCCAAAGAGCATTAGACGAGAGCAAGACTCTTTGATTCATTAATAAAAAAAACAGCATTACATGTGTTGTAAACATGCTGTAGAAACTAGTTTTAAGTTATGCACGGAACATACAAAAGCATAAAACACAGGCTTCTTGAGCCACACATCCCTTCTTTTATAAAAAAAAAAAGACAGACATCTTTTTTTATTTGACGATAGAGGCTTATCTCGTGTTTGATTGCTAAAAAATCCTACAAAGTTATATCAATAAATTTTAGATCGTGTTTATAGGAATCTATCATTGAACATTCATCCATTGGCAAAACTTTGATTAGGTGATCGTATAAGAGATGTTATTTGGACTTCCAGAGCTGCCAATCTACAATAATAAACTGAGTGATTTGGTGAGACTTCCCAAGACTTCAATGTGTTCGGGTCTGGAATGTGAATAACTTTCACCAAAAAAGCTATGAAACAATGATCCAGAAAAAATGGATTTCCATCTCTGCTGATGAGGCTTAAACTAGAGAGAGGAAGACATTAAGGTGTGCAGTTTGATAGGCTGTAGAAAATAAAAAAAAAGGCAAATGTAAACTGTGAGTCTTTGCATAATCCATCACTGCCACTGATGCCTCTTTGTGTTTTCAGATGCCATAACTGAATCTCTTGACATAGAATAAACAGTTGGAAAAATTAGGACTTCAATAGACATTTGCATGCATGACCATGACAGTTAAAGAGAGTTCAGCTTAAAACAGCAAACAACACAATGAGTTTCTTTACATAAAATAAGCGCTATAATTTCACAACCTTTTTCTCTAGGACTATGAACAGTTATGATGACTTTAAATAGCACAGTCAAAGTACAAAGATATTAGACAACAATCATGGTTGTATTTCTTGATGAGCAAAGGACAGAAAAGGAACTCTGCAGAAAGAAAAAAGAATTATTTTTTTTCCAGTAGCCAGCTGAAAGTATTTGATCCTCATTGGCACTGCACTGCCCCGTGAGAAGAAAAGTCATCAAAAGTATCAATATATATTTTTTTTTTTACTAAAAGGCACTTCATAAAGTTCCATCGTCATCCAAGATGCAAGAAAACTGCAGATCCATTTGGTTTCTTTTGTGAGTTTTCTCTTGTGCTTTTCCTTTGAAATCCTTTTTCTCTTTTCACACAAGCATCAACTTTGTGTCCTCGTTTCAATGAAGCTGTTCCATGTTTATTGGCACTCAGTGTCTCTTCCGCCTATGTTGAGTTCTATCTCTCCTTCCTCTGTAAAGCTGTAAGCGGAAGGCCTCATCTGGCCATCTCTTGAAGTTGTTGATGCTGTAGAGACTATTATGTTGATGTCTTCTGATAAAAGTCCTCTGATAGCTCGATGCTGTCAATGAACAAATATTAGATTTATAACAGTGATGGTGCTTTTTAAGGCTCATACAGTGATAGAGCAAAGTGTACTGTATGTAATCAAAACAAAACTCTATACTTACGGTTCATACAGCTGATTTTAGGGTCATCCCACTGACCATTCCCACGACAACGGATAGTTGGGACATGTCTCTGAATAAAGCCTGTCCGGCACTGGTACCTCACCAGTGAGTTGATCTCATATCTCTCACGCTTCTTTCCAAAGGTGCGTGCATTCTCCACAAGAGGAGGCTGGCTACAGGCCACTGAAAAACACAAGTGTGAATATTAGAGGGAGTATTTCTAAAGTAAATGAAGTATCTGTTGCATGTGTACTTTTTCTATCAAACTCTATTTGTCCTTTTACCTGTGCCCTTCTTGCAGGTGTAGGTGAGGTGGTAGTTGCAAGGAACATCATTCCATTGGCCATCTTCATGCCATATCATCACTACACAGTCCTCGCCAGAGGAGAAGAAGCTGTCAGGCTGGTTGGGCCTCCAGTTTTCATATTGCTAAAATAAGAGCAAGACATGATAATAAGTTGTGTGTCCTCAAGAGGACACTCTTTGAATCTAAATGTATATTATTATAATAAAACAGACATTCAAACCCTTAAAATCAAGATCAATGTATTTTGTTATTTTATAATCTCTCTAAGAAACAATGGTTATATGTTATATGTATCTAGCTTGCTGGGGAAAGTGCACGAAACCACACTCATGATGCTAAGAAGGGTGTTGGGCTTAACAAGTTTACATTGCTTTTTAAATGTGGCCTGTATCAGACTCCTGTGAGAATCCATTTATGAAAGTGGCCAAAATGTGATCGGAGTCACATAGGAGCAAAGAAATCAGGTCACTTTTGTCTGCAGTGTAAATACAGCCTTATTCATGGGATTCACTCAAGAAGAAGCTACATCATGTTCTATGTTGCCAATTTAAATTCACCAACTTACTGAACTCGTCCATACTATTTAAAGAGGGACCCATGCTCAAAATGACTAACACAAGGCAGAAATAACTTGTTTGACATGGGTCTATAATCTTTGCTCAGATAAGAGCCAGCTTACTGTGCTGTCAATGCAACCAGTGAGTAGGGTTTTTAATCAAGATTTGAAATCACATTGTTTCCCACTGCATGTTTTTAAAGTTTATTAATAAGCATCAATAGTTACTCAACAATACCACTGTATAAGAATGAAACAATCTTGGATATGCTACAAGTACTGGACTGGAGGTCAATTTAAAAGTTACCTTAAAACTACGGTTTATATCATAACCTCACACAGTAATCATTCCTAGCATTACACATTTAAGTCTGCAAGCACAAAAATCCACATGCACACACACAGATCCAGATTTACACATCAATACAGTATACACACAGCTGTAGTATTGTGGGGCATTTAGCCAGGAATTGATGCTACCAAAAGTCTTTCAGCATATTCTAGGTTCAAACAGGCCCTTCAACACTGTGATCCCTCACCCCCTTCCCCAAACTCACGCCCCAAGGCTCTGCTAGTCTGTCATTATGGTTAACAAACACACAGCCACTTCCTGTTCAGCTTACTCCAACTTAACAAATGAGTGACCTGTCAACAACAAAGCAGGCCTGTATCCTCCTAAAATAATCAAACAAACTTTGATCCCCCACACATAATCAAAAACACAACAGAAATTGGGTATTTCAGTCCTGATGTGATTCAAACTAATAACTTTTCTTTCAAAATCTCCAAAGGTAATTTTTTTTTACTTTTTTTTTTTTTTTTAACTCTAGTCTGGTTCATGATTATATTTTAATCCACTGGAGGTGACCACCCACCCAGACTCCCTGGGCTGCTTCTATCAACTGTTTCTCCAAGCACAGGTGCTGTCCATCTGTGTGTCTGCCTGCCTGGTGGCCATTCCCCCCGGGTGGCCCTGCCGGCTGGACCTTCTGATACATGTTAGGGTAGTCGGGGGATCATACCTGTCTACGCCTGCAAAATTCCCCTTTACAGCGTCACTCACACCCTCATCACCCCTCTATCTCTCAGCTAAGCAAGGATCTCCATAGGCTGCCTGTGCTTGCTTCTAACCCCAGGGCTGTCTCCATATCTCCCTTATCTCTGTTCCTGGACGATTATCTTTGAAGTGATACAAGCACATAGTAATTTGCCACTTTCCTGTCTTTTGAGGAAGCTGCAATCATTAAAGCAAACACACTTCCACTTCTCTGCTGTCTTTTAACTGTATTTATTAACAGTTTATATGTATCTCCCTTGCCCAGTCCTTTTCATAGGATTTTCGATCTTTGTGCGTTGTTACTGCACATAGATTTCTTCTGCTGGGCTCATATTGACTAAACAGCAAGTTCTACAGTACACTATGAACTGAGCCGTCACCCACCATGCTGTAGTGATATGAAGCAGAGGCATGTACATCGTGAGAAGGTCCCTCTAGCCCAGGAAAATAATTAATTAGCTTAGATGACTGCCTTTGTCATCAGCATCTTGTCCAAACACTATTTCTGTGTCATCTTTGTTAAGACATAAGAATGTGAGAAAGCAGCCTGTCTTACCATAGGCCTGCCATCAGTCCAGCGGAAGTCACTGTCATACATCTTATCATTCAGGCCGATCCATTGATAGTCCTGTCCAAGACCTGTCATACAGGATAGAGTTAAACACAGCAGAACAAGTTTCTTTGTTATACCATATGCAATTTTAAGGACTGGCTACAGAAAGTGCAAGGGGAAGATAAAGAGAGCAATGGCATTATACATGCCTGAATTATTATCGTGCATTGACAATATAACAACCTCTGGGTATTTTATATAGTTTATGTTAAATGTTTAAATCTTCTTCAGGTTAAAATAAGTTCATGTTCTTAGGATCGATGATGTAGTGCAATCAAACATACGGTTAACAAAGTGTTGCTCCTCATGGGAGAGAATGCTGGTGAGATGAGCCCCGTGCATGCGACACTCTCTCTCCGCTGTGTCCCAGTTTCTTCTTTGGGGGAAGTACTTGTAGCAGTGGCCCTGAAACTTGTGCCAGCCATAGTCACATGTCTCCGTATCTGATGGATCAGAAAAATAGGGAAAATGAGGATCAACGGACAACCTGATCAGAAACAGTTTAACATACATGAAATGGAAGGTTTTTTTAAAATGCAATAACTTTAAGCTGTAACTTGAATCCATGCATAACGAACCATAAAATAATCTTATTCTAACACATAAAACAACCAAACAGGCTACTGTTATCTCTGAATAATAACTCTACTCGGTATGAAAAAATACAAGTTGGATTATATCTTCAAGGCGCTAACAACAGCACTATGGATGCAAATATTATATTATACAGTAATATAATAAATTAAGCACCAGTGACAACTACAAGCTGTTTTATGCATAATCTGGTGTTGCTGTCCACATTTTGACATGACAAAATTCCAAATTCAATTGAATATGAGCTTAAGAGACTTAAGAGAAGATGGTATTTATAAGGGATCTGAACATAGTCAAGGTATCCTTGTCAGATAATAATAAAAACCACACCTAACCCTACGAATGTCTTGCAATTACAGAAACTCAGATAACTGTATGTTTATTTCCCTTCTCAATCAAGTATCCAAAGAATAACAGAAAAAAATACTTTTTCCAATGCTATTCCTCTTAAAGTTATTCTTACTGAGTCCTGGCAAATGTTTTAGTATAGTGGCTGAGTTCACAATCCACAAAAATTGGAATTAAAGTGAAGCACGACTTGCAAATCAAAGAAGTATTGTTATATGGGAACTAAATTCTGGAATGCCTTTATCTTGTATCTTTAACTGAGTGTCCTAAATGAATATTAAAAGATGTGACATAAAGTCTACCATAATTGCAGTACAGTATACACCACATCTGATGCAAAATTAAGTGCTAAATATCTCATGTGCCTACTGTCTGTGTGTCTAAAACTTAAAGAAAATTAAAGTTAAGGATGTTTGGTCCGCCTCCCACAGACTAAGGTTGAGTGATTGTTTTAAGTGTAAAAGCAAATTAAAGGAGATCTATTATGCTGATCCATTTTGAAATACATACATACGATGTTACAATGTTGGATAGCCATACTAAACCTATGCAAAGTTTCACAAGATACACAGTTGATCGGTATGATCCCCGAATGTGGTTTCCTGAAGCTCTGAATGAAATGTTACGGGAACTTCACGAGACTTGGCCAGAATGTGACATCAGGGTCTGCTGAAGTATTAGAGCAAAGCATGGAGAAAAGCTGTAGGACATACCTACAGCTCTTTCAAGAACAAGCCCACCCCAAAGCACACTCAAATTTCCCTGCAACTGCAAACAGAGCTGGCCAATTGGAGGAAAGTGGGCATGTGGGGAGGGGGGCCTTAAAGAGACAGCAGCTGAAAAAAGCCGTTTCTGAAATGAGGGGTTTTACTTTCACAAGTATTAGATAAATAAGGATGTTTTAGAGCAACAGATCTATCAACACTACTCAATAGGTGTACCAGACTGACATAATTCATTGTGAAAGTGAGTTTAATAGATCTCCTTTAACATGTGCAAGACCAGCTGTTTAATCAAGCTTTCATCAATCTGAACTAGAATACTCAGAAATATATGATCGAGAATCTATCAGATAAACAACAAACTTACCCTCCTCACAAAACAGCCCAGTGTAGCTAGGGAGACACACACATGTGATGGAAGCCAGCCCATCAACACATGTACCTCCGTTGAGGCAAGGGTTTGAGTGGCACTCATCAATATCTGCATGAGAAACACAGAACATGAGAAAAGACAAAAGCAAAAATAAATCCTCATCTATACCATATTAAAAGAAGTTTAATTGAATGCCTCTGAGGTGACAATTAAAGCAATGAGGTATGATGAGAAATTCCTATTTCACAATATCCTACCTGTTTCACAGCGATCACCACTGTACCCAGGAGCACAGCTACATGTGTAGATGCTTCCACTCTGGTAGCAAGATCCTCCATTCAGACAAATGTTTTCAGAACATGTGTTACCTTCTGTGTAGATTGAAAAAACACACAAAAGAAGTTATTATTAAATAATTTACTTCTTGTGCATTTTAATGGGTTCCATAGATAGTAATTTAAAGAAAAGTACCTGGAATTTCAACAGTTTCGCCAAAAACAGTGTGCCCCAATCCAATGTTCGGCTGCGCAGTTGTTTCCTCTGTTCTCAGGGGTGATTCTTCTCCAGTGAGTGATGGAAGTGCAGGTATGTCATGGTTCAATTTATTATTCCCCTCAGAAAAAGAAGATTGAGTTGAGGCTATGTCTGCAACCGACATCGTCCGACTGGGTTCCTGAGTCACTGTTGTTGTGAACTCTGTATGAGGCCTTATGGGTAATTCAGAGGGATGAGTTATATCTCCCTTACTAACAGAATCCATCTTTGAAGCTGTGGTAACATCTATCTTGTATACAGTCTTGATTTCACTCGGGGAAAGAGTTTGTTCCTCCATACTGTTTAGCTTTGGTTCATTTGTTGTTGACATCTCTTCAGACAAAATCTCAGAGCTGACGGATGTGCTTTCAGAACTGAACTTAGTGCTGAAATAATCGGAAGGTGATCTAGTTGTGACAGATAAATGTTTAGAAGTAATGTTCTCAACCTCATTGCCATTCAGTTTAACAGTGTCTGCTGTGGACATACTTTTTTCTGAGCTGCTGGTGCTTTTTGAACCACTCTCCAAACTAGAGGAGGATGCAACACTGATGGGAGCTGAGGCAGAAGGCAACAAATTGATGGCTTCTGCTGCCACTACAGGTAACTGTGTTTTATTTTCTTCTGAGCTACTGTCAATGCTACTCACTGATTCAACAGGATAACTCTCAGATCTTTGCAAAACAACAGGTGGGATGGTAGTAGAAACTCCTTCTGTTCTTGGTTTTGTATTTTCATTGAACTGTGGAGTTTCTTCTAATAAAATGTTTGGTGAGTCATAATCTGGGGGGTTATCCATATCATAGTCTTCAGAGGAAAGTTCTGTATCTGGAGTTGCTTCAAGCCTTATACCACTTGACACGGTTGATGCTGGAATGACTTTAGCTTCCATGGAGATTGGAATTGTTGTTGTCTTCCATGATGGTTCAACGGAAGTTTCTGAAGAGGTTTCAGCTGAGCCTACGTCTGTAGAAGATGAAGGCACAACAGCAGCAGTTTCTTCTTTCTTAGTCAAGTTGTAATTTTCAAGTTTTGGAGTAATGTATTCAACCCCAGGAAGCAATGTTCCTTTGGAATATTCTGATACATCTGTTGTTTTTGAAGGTTTTGCCACATCAGTTGATGTTTTAAGGACCTCACTGCCTTTGTTTGTGCTACCTTCAGCATAAGTTGAATCTTCTATAGTTACAGGTGCTTGGCTTGGTGCCTCAGCTGTCTTTTTTTCTTCTGACAGGGTTTCAACTCCGATATGGGTAGTTAAATCATTAGGGTTCACATGCATGCTTGTCTCCTCGCTGTGTACCATTGGGTTGGTTGTTGACAAGACATTTTTCTCATTGACGTTAATGTTGGGATGAAGAGTGAATGTGATCTCCGATCTGGCTTGTTGGAACAACTCAGATGGTGTAGTATCTGGTTCTGGAACAAAGGTGGTGACAAACTGAACCATGACATCAGGCTTTGCAGTGCTTTGTGAAAAAACAACTGGTGATGTAGAAATAAATGTTTTGTTAGAAGTGATTTGGTCCTTTGAGTTTAGTTCATGGGCTGGGGCTGATGTTGTGCCATCAAAATGAGATGGAGCTTTTACAGATGATGATGCTTTCTCTGTCTCTGAGGTTATCTCACTCTTTTCGGTTTCTTCCTCTTGTGTCATTGTGAGGGGGGTTTGTGTGGTGAACAGTGGGGCTGATATGGCTGTGGATGGAGAGGACATGGATTTTTCTCTTTTAGCTGTGCTGACCATATACTCTTCACTGGACACCAGAGTAACTGAGCTTGTGTCTAATTTTTCCATTAAGGTTTGAGAAGGAAAAGATGAGGAAGTGGTGAGCTCAGTGACAGACTTAGTGCCATCATCAGTGTCCTCGTGTGATAAATCAACCGGTCCTGGTTTGGTACTCGTCTCAACAGGGAAAACTCTCTGTGGTGTAGTAGAATCAGAGCTTGAGTTTGTAGACACAGCAGTAGTTGGGGTGGCCTGCAGTGTGATTGTCTCTTCACTGGATGTCTCCATACTAGAAACAGTGGATGGTTTTGTGGTGGACAGTAAATATTTAGAGGATGTTGATGTTGATCCTAATGACAAATCCATTGCTGGACTTGCATTTAAAGTTACTGGTGTAGGACCAGCTTTATCAGTCCCTGAACCCTCTGGTTCTTCTGTTACAATAAACGTTTGTGTCATTGTAACTGCTGTGACACCTCCAGCTTCCTCTCTCTGGATAGTGGGGTAAAATGAAGAAGATGGAACTATGACCATAGTATCTGCATCAATCATAGTATTATCCTTGATGACAAGCTCTGGAGTGGGGCTACCTTGCGTTATAGTGCCGGTAACTGTTGAGAATAGGTCACCTTCATTTTTTGCTTCCTCTGTAAATATGATGCTTTTGCTTGTTGATGGTTTAGACACATGCAGGACCATGGTGGGTGTTTGTTCAGATAAGTCAGTCTTTGCATGGCTGCCACTGGGGGTAATGATCATAACCTGTTGGTCTGTTACACTATGATATACAATTGAGGGTATTGGGGTGGACATTCCTGTGAATCCATCTTGCTTCTGTTTGCTGCTGGAACTTATGTTGATGAAGTCACTAGGGTGTTCACTAACTGAAGCTTCGGTTGTAAGGGGGGACATAGTTGTATAGGGCGATTGCATTATATGATCAGCTACAATACCGTCATTTTTACCCGTTTTCAAAACAGTAGCCTCTGTCATGTCAGAAGTAATGGGGCTCTCAGTATCCATAGTACTTATAGCCTCCTGTAAAGAAATATTCTCATCAGAGGTTGGGATAATAGAAACTATGGTTTCAGTTTCACCAGTTGCTTCTCCAAATGAGGTGTTCTCTTCCACTGATGGCTTTGCAGTAAAAATCTCAGTAGTTTGGTGAACCAAGCTCTTTCCTACTGTAAAAGTAGGGCCTGGAATAGTGGTTGATATTTCAGTTGCAGATATAGATGTGCTAACTGACTGGATAGGTGTGACTGCATATGCCACAGTCATATTTGGCATCTCACTGTTGTAGACAGAAGAAGCAGTTATAACAGAGTTTTGAATATCAGATATACCATCTTCATGTGATGCTGTTGTTTTAGGTTTCTGTGTGGTAAAAATAGTAGAAGTACTTGTGACTGGTACAAATGCAGTTGACCCATTTGAAAAATCTATATCTGCACTTTCTACCTCGTCTGCAGTGTCATCTGGGAAGACTCCACTACCCTGTTCACTAATGGAATTTTTAGTGCTTGTCATATGCGGTGATTGGGTTGATGACATGAATTCCTTAGTAAGCAGTGTACTGGCAAGGGTCGAGGATACAGTGTTTAGCATGCCTGATGTTCTGCCATTCTCATATATTTCAGTCTCTTCTGTGTTCACAACAAATTCTTTGACAGTATCAACTGATCCCTCTGCACCAGATCCATCTGTACTTGACTCAAAATCATACCCTTCATGTGAGTCACCTGAATTCTCGCTGTCAATGAAGGTAGAGGTTTCCTTTGAGGTAAACACTGTGACACTAGGGATTACAATGGGTTGCAAGGCTTTGATTGTATTGGAATTTGTGACGCTTAAAAATTCTTTAGTAACAGCAATTTTGTCCTTGACAAATGTGGCTGTAATTAATGGTTTAAAAGTGGGGGTGATTAATGTTGTTGTTTGCACAGAGGGTCCCTCAGTACCTGTTGTTTCTTGGGAAGTTACATCTGAAAATGGAGACGTGTAATCAACTTCAATAGAATCACCACGTCCAGAGTCAGGTACTGATACTGTCATAGTTTCAAATGAAGACTCCTCTGTTTCAAACAGCAGTGAGGATTGGGTCGATGAATGTCGATCAGGCTGGAATGTGTTAATCTTTGTTGTTATAATATCTATTGGGGCCTCGGTGCTGTCAACTGAAGATTTAGCTGTAACGTGGGAGGTTGTAGAGAACATGGTGACTGGTAATGTTGGTTGCTCTGTGCTAAACAATGAGGAGGCTGTTGGAGCTATAATGTCTGCAACTGAATCCTCAGATCTATTTTCTCCTGAACTCTCTTGCTCGGTTGTTGAAATGGTAGAACTCAACATCGATGTAGAGGACATTTTCTCTATCTGACTTGTGGTTGCAAAAACCTCTGTTTTAGTTGACGTTGAGGTTGGTTTCATACCGCTGGTGGTTGATGAGGCTGCAGGTAGAGTGTTTTTTGGAGAACCACGTGTTTCATACTCGAGTGATGCTGTTGCTGATGGTGCCTCAGTGCTATAGAGTGAAGATTTAGCTGTAACATGGGAGGTGGGAGAGAACATGTTTTGGCTTTGGTCATCTGAGATATCTTCCACTGTTGCTGTCATTAGAGAGCTTTGCTCAATCTTTCCAGAAAAAGGTGTTACTGCAGGACTTTCTGTACCATCTACTTCAGTACTGTCTTGTCCAGCAACTGGCAATGCTGTTGGTTTCTCTGTGCTGAACAATGAGGAGGCTGTTGAAGTTGTAGTGACTGCAACTGAGACCTCAGTTGTGTGATCACCTGAGCTCTCTTCCTCTGTTGTTAGAATGGTAGAACTCAACATCGAAATAGATGACATTTTCTCTGTCTGACTTGTGGTCGCGAAAACCCCTGTTTTGGTTGACATTGGGGTTGGTTTCACACTGCTGGTGGTTGATGAGGGTACAGGTACAGTGGCTTTTGGAGAACCACTTATTCCAGACTCCATTGATGCTGTGGGTGATGGTGACACAGTGCTTGATAAAGAGGAGACAGTTGTTGCTGAGATAAGTAACTCATCCGTGATATTAGTAGTGCTGTCTCCAGAACTCTCAATATCAGTGGTAGAAAGGAAATATGCTGATTCAGATTTTGTTGTTGAGTCACTGAATGAAGAACTTGATTGCATTGTTGTAGTTTCACCACTGCTACTTATATATTCTTCCTCTGAAACATCAGATGCTGTAATAGATGAAGTTGTTGTTGGTGCCTGAGTGCTATAGAGTGAAGATTTAGCTGTAACATGGGAGGTGGTAGAGAACATGGTTTGGCTTTGGTCATCTGAGATATCGTCCACTGTTTCTGTCATTAGAGAGCTTTGCTCAATCTTTCCAGAAAAAGGTGTTACTGCAGGACTTTCTGTACCATCTACTTCAGTACTGTCTTGTCCAGCAACTGGCAATGCTGTTGGTTTCTCTGTGCTGAACAATGAGGAGGCTGTTGAAGTTGTAGTGACTGCAACTGAGGCCTCAGTTGTGTGATCACCTGAGCTCTCTTCCTCTGTTGTTAGAATGGTAGAACTCAACATCGAAATAGATGACATTTTCTCTGTCTGACTTGTGGTCGCGAAAACCTCTGTTTTGGTTGACATTGGGGTTGGTTTCACACTGCTGGTGGTTGATGATGGTACAGGTACAGTGGCTTTTGGAGAACCACTTATTCCAGACTCCATTGATGCTGTGGGTGATGGTGACACAGTGCTTGATAAAGAGGAGACAGTTGTTGCTGAGATAAGTAACTCATCCGTGACACCAGTAGTGCTGTCTCCAGAACTCTCAATATCAGTGGTAGAAAGGAAATATGCTGATTCAGATTTCGTTGTTGAGTCACTGAATGAAGAACTTGATTGCATTGTTGTAGTTTCACCACTTATACTAATATATTCTTCCTCTGAAACATCAGATACTGTAATAGATGAAGTTGTTGTTGGTGCCTCAGTGCTATAGAGTGAAGATTTAGCTGTAACATGGGAGGTGGGAGAGAACATGGTTTGGCTTTGGTCATCTGAGATATCTTCCACTGTTGCTGTCATTAGAGAGCTTTGCTCAATCTTTCCAGAAAAAGGTGTTACTGCAGGACTTTCTGTACCATCTACTTCAGTACTGTCTTGTCCAGCAACTGGCAATGCTGTTGGTTTCTCTGTGCTGAACAATGAGGAGGCTGTTGAAGTTGTAGTGACTGCAACTGAGACCTCAGTTGTGTGATCACCTGAGCTCTCTTCCTCTGTTGTTAGAATGGTAGAACTCAACATCGAAATAGATGACATTTTCTCTGTCTGACTTGTGGTCGCGAAAACCTCTGTTTTGGTTGACATTGGGGTTGGTTTCACACTGCTGGTGGTTGATGAGGGTACAGGTACAGTGGCTTTTGGAGAACCACTTATTCCAGACTCCATTGATGCTGTGGGTGATGGTGACACAGTGCTTGATAAAGAGGAGACAGTTGTTGCTGAGATAAGTAACTCATCCGTGACACCAGTAGTGCTGTCTCCAGAACTCTCAATATCAGTGGTAGAAAGGAAATATGCTGATTCAGATTTCGTTGTTGAGTCACTGAATGAAGAACTTGATTGCATTGTTGTAGTTTCACCACTTATACTAATATATTCTTCCTCTGAAACATCAGATGCTGTAATAGATGAAGTTGTTGTTGGTGCCTCAGTGCTATAGAGTGAAGATTTAGCTGTAACATGGGAGGTGGTAGAGAACATGGTTTGGCTTTGGTCATCTGAGATATCTTCCACTGTTGCTGTCATTAGAGAGCTTTGCTCAATCTTTCCAGAAAAAGGTGTTACTGCAGGACTTTCTGTACCATCTACTTCAGTACTGTCTTGTCCAGCAACTGGCAATGCTGTTGGTTTCTCTGTGCTGAACAATGAGGAGGCTGTTGAAGTTGTAGTGACTGCAACTGAGACCTCAGTTGTGTGATCACCTGAGCTCTCTTCCTCTGTTGTTAGAATGGTAGAACTCAACATCGAAATAGATGACATTTTCTCTGTCTGACTTGTGGTCGCGAAAACCTCTGTTTTGGTTGACATTGGGGTTGGTTTCACACTGCTGGTGGTTGATGAGGGTACAGGTACAGTGGCTTTTGGAGAACCACTTATTCCAGACTCCATTGATGCTGTGGGTGATGGTGACACAGTGCTTGATAAAGAGGAAACAGTTGTTGCTGAGATAAGTAACTCATCCGTGACACCAGTAGTGCTGTCTCCAGAACTCTCAATATCAGTGGTAGAAAGGAAATATGCTGATTCAGATTTTGTTGTTGAGTCACTGAATGAAGAACTTGATTGCATTGTTGTAGTTTCACCACTTATACTAATATATTCTTCCTCTGAAACATCAGATACTGTAATAGATGAAGTTGTTGTTGGTGCCTCAGTGCTATAGAGTGAAGATTTAGCTGTAACATGGGAGGTGGTAGAGAACATGGTTTGGCTTTGGTCATCTGAGATATCTTCCACTGTTGCTGTCATTAGAGAGCTTTGCTCAATCTTTCCAGAAAAAGGTGTTACTGCAGGACTTTCTGTACCATCTACTTCAGTACTGTCTTGTCCAGCAACTGGCAATGCTGTTGGTTTCTCTGTGCTGAACAATGAGGAGGCTGTTGAAGTTGTAGTGACTGCAACTGAGACCTCAGTTGTGTGATCACCTGAGCTCCCTTCCTCTGTTGTTAGAATGGTAGAACTCAACATCGAAATAGATGACATTTTCTCTGTCTGACTTGTGGTCGCGAAAACCTCTGTTTTGGTTGACATTGGGGTTGGTTTCACACTGCTGGTGGTTGATGAGGGTACAGGTACAGTGGCTTTTGGAGAACCACTTATTCCAGACTCCATTGATGCTGTGGGTGATGGTGACACAGTGCTTGATAAAGAGGAGACAGTTGTTGCTGAGATAAGTAACTCATCCGTGACACCAGTAGTGCTGTCTCCAGAACTCTCAATATCAGTGGTAGAAAGGAAATATGCTGATTCAGATTTTGTTGTTGAGTCACTGAATGAAGAACTTGATTGCATTGTTGTAGTTTCACCACTTATACTAATATATTCTTCCTCTGAAACATCAGATACTGTAATAGATGAAGTTGTTGTTGGTGCCTCAGTGCTATAGAGTGAAGATTTAGCTGTAACATGGGAGGTGGTAGAGAACATGGTTTGGCTTTGGTCATCTGAGATATCTTCCACTGTTGCTGTCATTAGAGAGCTTTGCTCAATCTTTCCAGAAAAAGGTGTTACTGCAGGACTTTCTGTACCATCTACTTCAGTACTGTCTTGTCCAGCAACTGGCAATGCTGTTGGTTTCTCTGTGCTGAACAATGAGGAGGCTGTTGAAGTTGTAGTGACTGCAACTGAGACCTCAGTTGTGTGATCACCTGAGCTCTCTTCCTCTGTTGTTAGAATGGTAGAACTCAACATCGAAATAGATGACATTTTCTCTGTCTGACTTGTGGTCGCGAAAACCTCTGTTTTGGTTGACATTGGGGTTGGTTTCACACTGCTGGTGGTTGATGAGGGTACAGGTACAGTGGCTTTTGGAGAACCACTTATTCCAGACTCCATTGATGCTGTGGGTGATGGTGACACAGTGCTTGATAAAGAGGAGACAGTTGTTGCTGAGATAAGTAACTCATCCGTGACACCAGTAGTGCAGTCTCCAGAACTCTCAATATCAGTGGTAGAAAGGAAATATGCTGATTCAGATTTTGTTGTTGAGTCACTGAATGAAGAACTTGATTGCATTGTTGTAGTTTCACCACTGCTACTTATATATTCTTCCTCTGAAACATCAGATGCTGTAATAGATGAAGTTGTTGTTGGTGCCTCAGTGCTATAGAGTGAAGATTTAGCTGTAACATGGGAGGTGGTAGAGAACATGGTTTGGCTTTGGTCATCTGAGATATCTTCCACTGTTGCTGTCATTAGAGAGCTTTGCTCAATCTTTCCAGAAAAAGGTGTTACTGCAGGACTTTCTGTACCATCTGCTTCAGTACTGTCTTGTCCAGCAACTGGCAATGCTGTTGGTTTCTCTGTGCTGAACAATGAGGAGGCTGTTGAAGTTGTAGTGACTGCAACTGAGACCTCAGTTGTGCGATCACCTGAGCTCTCTTCCTCTGTTGTTAGAATGGTAGAACTCAACATCGAAATAGATGACATTTTCTCTGTCTGACTTGTGGTCGCGAAAACCTCTGTTTTGGTTGACATTGGGGTTGGTTTCACACTGCTGGTGGTTGATGAGGGTACAGGTACAGTGGCTTTTGGAGAACCACTTATTCCAGACTCCATTGATGCTGTGGGTGATGGTGACACAGTGCTTGATAAAGAGGAGACAGTTGTTGCTGAGATAAGTAACTCATCCGTGACACCAGTAGTGCTGTCTCCAGAACTCTCAATATCAGTGGTAGAAAGGAAATATGCTGATTCAGATTTTGTTGTTGAGTCACTGAATGAAGAACTTGATTGCATTGTTGTAGTTTCACCACTTATACTAATATATTCTTCCTCTGAAACATCAGATGCTGTAATAGATGAAGTTGTTGTTGGTGCCTCAGTGCTATAGAGTGAAGATTTAGCTGTAACATGGGAGGTGGTAGAGAACATGGTTTGGCTTTGGTCATCTGAGATATCTTCCACTGTTGCTGTCATTAGAGAGCTTTGCTCAATCTTTCCAGAAAAAGGTGTTACTGCAGGACTTTCTGTACCATCTACTTCAGTACTGTCCTGTCCAGCAACTGGCAATGCTGTTGGTTTCTCTGTGCTGAACAATGAGGAGGCTGTTGAAGTTGTAGTGACTGCAACTGAGACCTCAGTTGTGTGATCACCTGAGCTCTCTTCCTCTGTTGTTAGAATGGTAGAACTCAACATCGAAATAGATGACATTTTCTCTGTCTGACTTGTGGTCGCGAAAACCTCTGTTTTGGTTGACATTGGGGTTGGTTTCACACTGCTGGTGGTTGATGAGGGTACAGGTACAGTGGCTTTTGGAGAACCACTTATTCCAGACTCCATTGATGCTGTGGGTGATGGTGACACAGTGCTTGATAAAGAGGAAACAGTTGTTGCTGAGATAAGTAACTCATCCGTGACACCAGTAGTGCTGTCTCCAGAACTCTCAATATCAGTGGTAGAAAGGAAATATGCTGATTCAGATTTTGTTGTTGAGTCACTGAATGAAGAACTTGATTGCATTGTTGTAGTTTCACCACTTATACTAATATATTCTTCCTCTGAAACATCAGATACTGTAATAGATGAAGTTGTTGTTGGTGCCTCAGTGCTATAGAGTGAAGATTTAGCTGTAACATGGGAGGTGGGAGAGAACATGGTTTGGCTTTGGTCATCTGAGATATCTTCCACTGTTGCTGTCATTAGAGAGCTTTGCTCAGTCTTTCCAGAAAAAGGTGTTACTGCAGGACTTTCTGTACCATCTACTTCAGTACTGTCTTGTCCAGCAACTGGCAATGCTGTTGGTTTCTCTGTGCTGAACAATGAGGAGGCTGTTGAAGTTGTAGTGACTGCAACTGAGACCTCAGTTGTGTGATCACCTGAGCTCTCTTCCTCTGTTGTTAGAATGGTAGAACTCAACATCGAAATAGATGACATTTTCTCTGTCTGACTTGTGGTCGCGAAAACCTCTGTTTTGGTTGACATTGGGGTTGGTTTCACACTGCTGGTGGTTGATGAGGGTACAGGTACAGTGGCTTTTGGAGAACCACTTATTCCAGACTCCATTGATGCTGTGGGTGATGGTGACACAGTGCTTGATAAAGAGGAGACAGTTGTTGCTGAGATAAGTAACTCATCCGTGACACCAGTAGTGCTGTCTCCAGAACTCTCAATATCAGTGGTAGAAAGGAAATATGCTGATTCAGATTTTGTTGTTGAGTCACTGAATGAAGAACTTGATTGCATTGTTGTAGTTTCACCACTTATACTAATATATTCTTCCTCTGAAACATCAGATACTGTAATAGATGAAGTTGTTGTTGGTGCCTCAGTGCTATAGAGTGAAGATTTAGCTGTAACATGGGAGGTGGTAGAGAACATGGTTTGGCTTTGGTCATCTGAGATATCTTCCACTGTTGCTGTCATTAGAGAGCTTTGCTCAATCTTTCCAGAAAAAGGTGTTACTGCAGGACTTTCTGTACCATCTACTTCAGTACTGTCTTGTCCAGCAACTGGCAATGCTGTTGGTTTCTCTGTGCTGAACAATGAGGAGGCTGTTGAAGTTGTAGTGACTGCAACTGAGACCTCAGTTGTGTGATCACCTGAGCTCTCTTCCTCTGTTGTTAGAATGGTAGAACTCAACATCGAAATAGATGACATTTTCTCTGTCTGACTTGTGGTCGCGAAAACCTCTGTTTTGGTTGACATTGGGGTTGGTTTCACACTGCTGGTGGTTGATGAGGGTACAGGTACAGTGGCTTTTGGAGAACCACTTATTCCAGACTCCATTGATGCTGTGGGTGATGGTGACACAGTGCTTGATAAAGAGGAGACAGTTGTTGCTGAGATAAGTAACTCATCCGTGACACCAGTAGTGCTGTCTCCAGAACTCTCAATATCAGTGGTAGAAAGGAAATATGCTGATTCATATTTTGCTGTTGAGTCACTGAATGAAGAACTTGATTGCATTGTTGTAGTTTCACCACTTATACTTATATATTCTTCCTCTGAAACATCAGATGCTGTAATAGATGAAGTTGTTGTTGGTGCCTCAGTGCTATAGAGTGAAGATTTAGCTGTAACATGGGAGGTGGGAGAGAACATGGTTTGGCTTTGGTCATCTGAGATATCTTCCACTGTTGCTGTCATTAGAGAGCTTTGCTCAATCTTTCCAGAAAAAGGTGTTACTGCAGGACTTTCTGTACCATCTACTTCAGTACTGTCTTGTCCAGCAACTGGCAATGCTGTTGGTTTCTCTGTGCTGAACAATGAGGAGGCTGTTGAAGTTGTAGTGACTGCAACTGAGACCTCAGTTGTGTGATCACCTGAGCTCTCTTCCTCTGTTGTTAGAATGGTAGAACTCAACATCGAAATAGATGACATTTTCTCTGTCTGACTTGTGGTCGCGAAAACCTCTGTTTTGGTTGACATTGGGGTTGGTTTCACACTGCTGGTGGTTGATGAGGGTACAGGTACAGTGGCTTTTGGAGAACCACTTATTCCAGACTCCATTGATGCTGTGGGTGATGGTGACACAGTGCTTGATAAAGAGGAGACAGTTGTTGCTGAGATAAGTAACTCATCCGTGACACCAGTAGTGCTGTCTCCAGAACTCTCAATATCAGTGGTAGAAAGGAAATATGCTGATTCAGATTTTGTTGTTGAGTCACTGAATGAAGAACTTGATTGCATTGTTGTAGTTTCACCACTTATACTAATATATTCTTCCTCTGAAACATCAGATACTGTAATAGATGAAGTTGTTGTTGGTGCCTCAGTGCTATAGAGTGAAGATTTAGCTGTAACATGGGAGGTGGTAGAGAACATGGTTTGGCTTTGGTCATCTGAGATATCTTCCACTGTTGCTGTCATTAGAGAGCTTTGCTCAATCTTTCCAGAAAAAGGTGTTACTGCAGGACTTTCTGTACCATCTATTTCAGTACTGTCTTGTCCAGCAACTGGCAATGCTGTTGGTTTCTCTGTGCTGAACAATGAGGAGGCTGTTGAAGTTGTAGTGACTGCAACTGAGACCTCAGTTGTGTGATCACCTGAGCTCTCTTCCTCTGTTGTTAGAATGGTAGAACTCAACATCGAAATAGATGACATTTTCTCTGTCTGACTTGTGGTCGCGAAAACCTCTGTTTTGGTTGACATTGGGGTTGGTTTCACACTGCTGGTGGTTGATGAGGGTACAGGTACAGTGGCTTTTGGAGAACCACTTATTCCAGACTCCATTGATGCTGTGGGTGATGGTGACACAGTGCTTGATAAAGAGGAGACAGTTGTTGCTGAGATAAGTAACTCATCCGTGACACCAGTAGTGCTGTCTCCAGAACTCTCAATATCAGTGGTAGAAAGGAAATATGCTGATTCATATTTTGTTGTTGAGTCACTGAATGAAGAACTTGATTGCATTGTTGTAGTTTCACCACTTATACTAATATATTCTTCCTCTGAAACATCAGATACTGTAATAGATGAAGTTGTTGTTGGTGCCTCAGTGCTATAGAGTGAAGATTTAGCTGTAACATGGGAGGTGGGAGAGAACATGGTTTGGCTTTGGTCATCTGAGATATCTTCCACTGTTGCTGTCATTAGAGAGCTTTGCTCAATCTTTCCAGAAAAAGGTGTTACTGCAGGACTTTCTGTACCATCTACTTCAGTACTGTCTTGTCCAGCAACTGGCAATGCTGTTGGTTTCTCTGTGCTGAACAATGAGGAGGCTGTTGAAGTTGTAGTGACTGCAACTGAGACCTCAGTTGTGTGATCACCTGAGCTCTCTTCCTCTGTTGTTAGAATGGTAGAACTCAACATCGAAATAGATGACATTTTCTCTGTCTGACTTGTGGTCGCGAAAACCTCTGTTTTGGTTGACATTGGGGTTGGTTTCACACTGCTGGTGGTTGATGAGGGTACAGGTACAGTGGCTTTTGGAGAACCACTTATTCCAGACTCCATTGATGCTGTGGGTGATGGTGACACAGTGCTTGATAAAGAGGAGACAGTTGTTGCTGAGATAAGTAACTCATCCGTGACACCAGTAGTGCAGTCTCCAGAACTCTCAATATCAGTGGTAGAAAGGAAATATGCTGATTCAGATTTCGTTGTTGAGTCACTGAATGAAGAACTTGATTGCATTGTTGTAGTTTCACCACTGCTACTTATATATTCTTCCTCTGAAACATCAGATGCTGTAATAGATGAAGTTGTTGTTGGTGCCTCAGTGCTATAGAGTGAAGATTTAGCTGTAACATGGGAGGTGGTAGAGAACATGGTTTGGCTTTGGTCATCTGAGATATCTTCCACTGTTGCTGTCATTAGAGAGCTTTGCTCAATCTTTCCAGAAAAAGGTGTTACTGCAGGACTTTCTGTACCATCTACTTCAGTACTGTCTTGTCCAGCAACTGGCAATGCTGTTGGTTTCTCTGTGCTGAACAATGAGGAGGCTGTTGAAGTTTTAGTGACTGCAACTGAGACCTCAGTTGTGTGATCACCTGAGCTCTCTTCCTCTGTTGTTAGAATGGTAGAACTCAACATCGAAATAGATGACATTTTCTCTGTCTGACTTGTGGTCGCGAAAACCTCTGTTTTGGTTGACATTGGGGTTGGTTTCACACTGCTGGTGGTTGATGAGGGTACAGGTACAGTGGCTTTTGGAGAACCACTTATTCCAGACTCCATTGATGCTGTGGGTGATGGTGACACAGTGCTTGATAAAGAGGAGACAGTTGTTGCTGAGATAAGTAACTCATCCGTGACACCAGTAGTGCTGTCTCCAGAACTCTCAATATCAGTGGTAGAAAGGAAATATGCTGATTCATATTTTGTTGTTGAGTCACTGAATGAAGAACTTGATTGCATTGTTGTAGTTTCACCACTTATACTAATATATTCTTCCTCTGAAACATCAGATACTGTAATAGATGAAGTTGTTGTTGGTGCCTCAGTGCTATAGAGTGAAGATTTAGCTGTAACATGGGAGGTGGGAGAGAACATGGTTTGGCTTTGGTCATCTGAGATATCTTCCACTGTTGCTGTCATTAGAGAGCTTTGCTCAATCTTTCCAGAAAAAGGTGTTACTGCAGGACTTTCTGTACCATCTACTTCAGTACTGTCTTGTCCAGCAACTGGCAATGCTGTTGGTTTCTCTGTGCTGAACAATGAGGAGGCTGTTGAAGTTGTAGTGACTGCAACTGAGACCTCAGTTGTGTGATCACCTGAGCTCTCTTCCTCTGTTGTTAGAATGGTAGAACTCAACATCGAAATAGATGACATTTTCTCTGTCTGACTTGTGGTCGCGAAAACCTCTGTTTTGGTTGACATTGGGGTTGGTTTCACACTGCTGGTGGTTGATGAGGGTACAGGTACAGTGGCTTTTGGAGAACCACTTATTCCAGACTCCATTGATGCTGTGGGTGATGGTGACACAGTGCTTGATAAAGAGGAGACAGTTGTTGCTGAGATAAGTAACTCATCCGTGACACCAGTAGTGCTGTCTCCAGAACTCTCAATATCAGTGGTAGAAAGGAAATATGCTGATTCAGATTTTGTTGTTGAGTCACTGAATGAAGAACTTGATTGCATTGTTGTAGTTTCACCACTTATACTAATATATTCTTCCTCTGAAACATCAGATACTGTAATAGATGAAGTTGTTGTTGGTGCCTCAGTGCTATAGAGTGAAGATTTAGCTGTAACATGGGAGGTGGGAGAGAACATGGTTTGGCTTTGGTCATCTGAGATATCTTCCACTGTTGCTGTCATTAGAGAGCTTTGCTCAATCTTTCCAGAAAAAGGTGTTACTGCAGGACTTTCTGTACCATCTACTTCAGTACTGTCTTGTCCAGCAACTGGCAATGCTGTTGGTTTCTCTGTGCTGAACAATGAGGAGGCTGTTGAAGTTGTAGTGACTGCAACTGAGACCTCAGTTGTGTGATCACCTGAGCTCTCTTCCTCTGTTGTTAGAATGGTAGAACTCAACATCGAAATAGATGACATTTTCTCTGTCTGACTTGTGGTCGCGAAAACCTCTGTTTTGGTTGACATTGGGGTTGGTTTCACACTGCTGGTGGTTGATGAGGGTACAGGTACAGTGGCTTTTGGAGAACCACTTATTCCAGACTCCATTGATGCTGTGGGTGATGGTGACACAGTGCTTGATAAAGAGGAGACAGTTGTTGCTGAGATAAGTAACTCATCCGTGACACCAGTAGTGCTGTCTCCAGAACTCTCAATATCAGTGGTAGAAAGGAAATATGCTGATTCAGATTTTGTTGTTGAGTCACTGAATGAAGAACTTGATTGCATTGTTGTAGTTTCACCACTTATACTAATATATTCTTCCTCTGAAACATCAGATACTGTAATAGATGAAGTTGTTGTTGGTGCCTCAGTGCTATAGAGTGAAGATTTAGCTGTAACATGGGAGGTGGTAGAGAACATGGTTTGGCTTTGGTCATCTGAGATATCTTCCACTGTTGCTGTCATTAGAGAGCTTTGCTCAATCTTTCCAGAAAAAGGTGTTACTGCAGGACTTTCTGTACCATCTATTTCAGTACTGTCTTGTCCAGCAACTGGCAATGCTGTTGGTTTCTCTGTGCTGAACAATGAGGAGGCTGTTGAAGTTGTAGTGACTGCAACTGAGACCTCAGTTGTGTGATCACCTGAGCTCTCTTCCTCTGTTGTTAGAATGGTAGAACTCAACATCGAAATAGATGACATTTTCTCTGTCTGACTTGTGGTCGCGAAAACCTCTGTTTTGGTTGACATTGGGGTTGGTTTCACACTGCTGGTGGTTGATGAGGGTACAGGTACAGTGGCTTTTGGAGAACCACTTATTCCAGACTCCATTGATGCTGTGGGTGATGGTGACACAGTGCTTGATAAAGAGGAGACAGTTGTTGCTGAGATAAGTAACTCATCCGTGACACCAGTAGTGCTGTCTCCAGAACTCTCAATATCAGTGGTAGAAAGGAAATATGCTGATTCATATTTTGTTGTTGAGTCACTGAATGAAGAACTTGATTGCATTGTTGTAGTTTCACCACTTATACTAATATATTCTTCCTCTGAAACATCAGATACTGTAATAGATGAAGTTGTTGTTGGTGCCTCAGTGCTATAGAGTGAAGATTTAGCTGTAACATGGGAGGTGGGAGAGAACATGGTTTGGCTTTGGTCATCTGAGATATCTTCCACTGTTGCTGTCATTAGAGAGCTTTGCTCAATCTTTCCAGAAAAAGGTGTTACTGCAGGACTTTCTGTACCATCTACTTCAGTACTGTCTTGTCCAGCAACTGGCAATGCTGTTGGTTTCTCTGTGCTGAACAATGAGGAGGCTGTTGAAGTTGTAGTGACTGCAACTGAGACCTCAGTTGTGTGATCACCTGAGCTCTCTTCCTCTGTTGTTAGAATGGTAGAACTCAACATCGAAATAGATGACATTTTCTCTGTCTGACTTGTGGTCGCGAAAACCTCTGTTTTGGTTGACATTGGGGTTGGTTTCACACTGCTGGTGGTTGATGAGGGTACAGGTACAGTGGCTTTTGGAGAACCACTTATTCCAGACTCCATTGATGCTGTGGGTGATGGTGACACAGTGCTTGATAAAGAGGAGACAGTTGTTGCTGAGATAAGTAACTCATCCGTGACACCAGTAGTGCTGTCTCCAGAACTCTCAATATCAGTGGTAGAAAGGAAATATGCTGATTCAGATTTTGTTGTTGAGTCACTGAATGAAGAACTTGATTGCATTGTTGTAGTTTCACCACTTATACTAATATATTCTTCCTCTGAAACATCAGATACTGTAATAGATGAAGTTGTTGTTGGTGCCTCAGTGCTATAGAGTGAAGATTTAGCTGTAACATGGGAGGTGGTAGAGAACATGGTTTGGCTTTGGTCATCTGAGATATCTTCCACTGTTGCTGTCATTAGAGAGCTTTGCTCAATCTTTCCAGAAAAAGGTGTTACTGCAGGACTTTCTGTACCATCTACTTCAGTACTGTCTTGTCCAGCAACTGGCAATGCTGTTGGTTTCTCTGTGCTGAACAATGAGGAGGCTGTTGAAGTTGTAGTGACTGCAACTGAGACCTCAGTTGTGTGATCACCTGAGCTCTCTTCCTCTGTTGTTAGAATGGTAGAACTCAACATCGAAATAGATGACATTTTCTCTGTCTGACTTGTGGTCGCGAAAACCTCTGTTTTGGTTGACATTGGGGTTGGTTTCACACTGCTGGTGGTTGATGAGGGTACAGGTACAGTGGCTTTTGGAGAACCACTTATTCCAGACTCCATTGATGCTGTGGGTGATGGTGACACAGTGCTTGATAAAGAGGAGACAGTTGTTGCTGAGATAAGTAACTCATCCGTGACACCAGTAGTGCTGTCTCCAGAACTCTCAATATCAGTGGTAGAAAGGAAATATGCTGATTCATATTTTGTTGTTGAGTCACTGAATGAAGAACTTGATTGCATTGTTGTAGTTTCACCACTTATACTAATATATTCTTCCTCTGAAACATCAGATACTGTAATAGATGAAGTTGTTGTTGGTGCCTCAGTGCTATAGAGTGAAGATTTAGCTGTAACATGGGAGGTGGGAGAGAACATGGTTTGGCTTTGGTCATCTGAGATATCTTCCACTGTTGCTGTCATTAGAGAGCTTTGCTCAATCTTTCCAGAAAAAGGTGTTACTGCAGGACTTTCTGTACCATCTACTTCAGTACTGTCTTGTCCAGCAACTGGCAATGCTGTTGGTTTCTCTGTGCTGAACAATGAGGAGGCTGTTGAAGTTGTAGTGACTGCAACTGAGACCTCAGTTGTGTGATCACCTGAGCTCTCTTCCTCTGTTGTTAGAATGGTAGAACTCAACATCGAAATAGATGACATTTTCTCTGTCTGACTTGTGGTCGCGAAAACCTCTGTTTTGGTTGACATTGGGGTTGGTTTCACACTGCTGGTGGTTGATGAGGGTACAGGTACAGTGGCTTTTGGAGAACCACTTATTCCAGACTCCATTGATGCTGTGGGTGATGGTGACACAGTGCTTGATAAAGAGGAGACAGTTGTTGCTGAGATAAGTAACTCATCCGTGACACCAGTAGTGCTGTCTCCAGAACTCTCAATATCAGTGGTAGAAAGGAAATATGCTGATTCAGATTTTGTTGTTGAGTCACTGAATGAAGAACTTGATTGCATTGTTGTAGTTTCACCACTTATACTAATATATTCTTCCTCTGAAACATCAGATACTGTAATAGATGAAGTTGTTGTTGGTGCCTCAGTGCTATAGAGTGAAGATTTAGCTGTAACATGGGAGGTGGTAGAGAACATGGTTTGGCTTTGGTCATCTGAGATATCTTCCACTGTTGCTGTCATTAGAGAGCTTTGCTCAATCTTTCCAGAAAAAGGTGTTACTGCAGGACTTTCTGTACCATCTACTTCAGTACTGTCTTGTCCAGCAACTGGCAATGCTGTTGGTTTCTCTGTGCTGAACAATGAGGAGGCTGTTGAAGTTGTAGTGACTGCAACTGAGACCTCAGTTGTGTGATCACCTGAGCTCTCTTCCTCTGTTGTTAGAATGGTAGAACTCAACATCGAAATAGATGACATTTTCTCTGTCTGACTTGTGGTCGCGAAAACCTCTGTTTTGGTTGACATTGGGGTTGGTTTCACACTGCTGGTGGTTGATGAGGGTACAGGTACAGTGGCTTTTGGAGAACCACTTATTCCAGACTCCATTGATGCTGTGGGTGATGGTGACACAGTGCTTGATAAAGAGGAGACAGTTGTTGCTGAGATAAGTAACTCATCCGTGACACCAGTAGTGCAGTCTCCAGAACTCTCAATATCAGTGGTAGAAAGGAAATATGCTGATTCAGATTTCGTTGTTGAGTCACTGAATGAAGAACTTGATTGCATTGTTGTAGTTTCACCACTGCTACTTATATATTCTTCCTCTGAAACATCAGATGCTGTAATAGATGAAGTTGTTGTTGGTGCCTCAGTGCTATAGAGTGAAGATTTAGCTGTAACATGGGAGGTGGTAGAGAACATGGTTTGGCTTTGGTCATCTGAGATATCTTCCACTGTTGCTGTCATTAGAGAGCCTTGCTCAATCTTTCCAGAAAAAGGTGTTACTGCAGGACTTTCTGTACCATCTACTTCAGTACTGTCTTGTCCAGCAACTGGCAATGCTGTTGGTTTCTCTGTGCTGAACAATGAGGAGGCTGTTGAAGTTGTAGTGACTGCAACTGAGACCTCAGTTGTGTGATCACCTGAGCTCTCTTCCTCTGTTGTTAGAATGGTAGAACTCAACATCGAAATAGATGACATTTTCTCTGTCTGACTTGTGGTCGCGAAAACCTCTGTTTTGGTTGACATTGGGGTTGGTTTCACACTGCTGGTGGTTGATGAGGGTACAGGTACAGTGGCTTTTGGAGAACCACTTATTCCAGACTCCATTGATGCTGTGGGTGATGGTGACACAGTGCTTGATAAAGAGGAGACAGTTGTTGCTGAGATAAGTAACTCATCCGTGACACCAGTAGTGCTGTCTCCAGAACTCTCAATATCAGTGGTAGCAAGGAAATATGCTGATTCAGATTTTGTTGTTGAGTCACTGAATGAAGAACTTGATTGCATTGTTGTAGTTTCACCACTTATACTAATATATTCTTCCTCTGAAACATCATATACTGTAATAGATGAAGTTGTTGTTGGTGCCTCAGTGCTATAGAGTGAAGATTTAGCTGTAACATGGGAGGTGGGAGAGAACATGGTTTGGCTTTGGTCATCTGAGATATCTTCCACTGTTGCTGTCATTAGAGAGCTTTGCTCAATCTTTCCAGAAAAAGGTGTTACTGCAGGACTTTCTGTACCATCTACTTCAGTACTGTCTTGTCCAGCAACTGGTAATGCTGTTGGTTTCTCTGTGCTGAACAATGAGGAGGCTGTTGAAGTTGTAGTGACTGCAACTGAGACCTCAGTTGTGTGATCACCTGAGCTCTCTTCCTCTGTTGTTAGAATGGTAGAACTCAACATCGAAATAGATGACATTTTCTCTGTCTGACTTGTGGTCGCGAAAACCTCTGTTTTGGTTGACATTGGGGTTGGTTTCACACTGCTGGTGGTTGATGAGGGTACAGGTACAGTGGCTTTTGGAGAACCACTTATTCCAGACTCCATTGATGCTGTGGGTGATGGTGACACAGTGCTTGATAAAGAGGAGACAGTTGTTGCTGAGATAAGTAACTCATCCGTGACACCAGTAGTGCTGTCTCCAGAACTCTCAATATCAGTGGTAGCAAGGAAATATGCTGATTCAGATTTTGTTGTTGAGTCACTGAATGAAGAACTTGATTGCATTGTTGTAGTTTCACCACTTATACTAATATATTCTTCCTCTGAAACATCATATACTGTAATAGATGAAGTTGTTGTTGGTGCCTCAGTGCTATAGAGTGAAGATTTAGCTGTAACATGGGAGGTGGGAGAGAACATGGTTTGGCTTTGGTCATCTGAGATATCTTCCACTGTTGCTGTCATTAGAGAGCTTTGCTCAATCTTTCCAGAAAAAGGTGTTACTGCAGGACTTTCTGTACCATCTACTTCAGTACTGTCTTGTCCAGCAACTGGTAATGCTGTTGGTTTCTCTGTGCTGAACAATGAGGAGGCTGTTGAAGTTGTAGTGACTGCAACTGAGACCTCAGTTGTGTGATCACCTGAGCTCTCTTCCTCTGTTGTTAGAATGGTAGAACTCAACATCGAAATAGATGACATTTTCTCTGTCTGACTTGTGGTCGCGAAAACCTCTGTTTTGGTTGACATTGGGGTTGGTTTCACACTGCTGGTGGTTGATGAGGGTACAGGTACAGTGGCTTTTGGAGAACCACTTATTCCAGACTCCATTGATGCTGTGGGTGATGGTGACACAGTGCTTGATAAAGAGGAGACAGTTGTTGCTGAGATAAGTAACTCATCCGTGACACCAGTAGTGCTGTCTCCAGAACTCTCAATATCAGTGGTAGAAAGGAAATATGCTGATTCAGATTTTGTTGTTGAGTCACTGAATGAAGAACTTGATTGCATTGTTGTAGTTTCACCACTTATACTAATATATTCTTCCTCTGAAACATCAGATGCTGTAATAGATGAAGTTGTTGTTGGTGCCTCAGTGCTATAGAGTGAAGATTTAGCTGTAACATGGGAGGTGGTAGAGAACATGGTTTGGCTTTGGTCATCTGAGATATCTTCCACTGTTGCTGTCATTAGAGAGCTTTGCTCAATCTTTCCAGAAAAAGGTGTTACTGCAGGACTTTCTGTACCATCTACTTCAGTACTGTCTTGTCCAGCAACTGGCAATGCTGTTGGTTTCTCTGTGCTGAACAATGAGGAGGCTGTTGAAGTTGTAGTGACTGCAACTGAGACCTCAGTTGTGTGATCACCTGAGCTCTCTTCCTCTGTTGTTAGAATGGTAGAACTCAACATCGAAATAGATGACATTTTCTCTGTCTGACTTGTGGTCGCGAAAACCTCTGTTTTGGTTGACATTGGGGTTGGTTTCACACTGCTGGTGGTTGATGAGGGTACAGGTACAGTGGCTTTTGGAGAACCACTTATTCCAGACTCCATTGATGCTGTGGGTGATGGTGACACAGTGCTTGATAAAGAGGAGACAGTTGTTGCTGAGATAAGTAACTCATCCGTGACACCAGTAGTGCTGTCTCCAGAACTCTCAATATCAGTGGTAGCAAGGAAATATGCTGATTCAGATTTTGTTGTTGAGTCACTGAATGAAGAACTTGATTGCATTGTTGTAGTTTCACCACTTATACTAATATATTCTTCCTCTGAAACATCAGATACTGTAATAGATGAAGTTGTTGTTGGTGCCTCAGTGCTATAGAGTGAAGATTTAGCTGTAACATGGGAGGTGGGAGAGAACATGGTTTGGCTTTGGTCATCTGAGATATCTTCCACTGTTGCTGTCATTAGAGAGCTTTGCTCAATCTTTCCAGAAAAAGGTGTTACTGCAGGACTTTCTGTACCATCTACTTCAGTACTGTCTTGTCCAGCAACTGGCAATGCTGTTGGTTTCTCTGTGCTGAACAATGAGGAGGCTGTTGAAGTTGTAGTGACTGCAACTGAGACCTCAGTTGTGTGATCACCTGAGCTCTCTTCCTCTGTTGTTAGAATGGTAGAACTCAACATCGAAATAGATGACATTTTCTCTGTCTGACTTGTGGTCGCGAAAACCTCTGTTTTGGTTGACATTGGGGTTGGTTTCACACTGCTGGTGGTTGATGAGGGTACAGGTACAGTGGCTTTTGGAGAACCACTTATTCCAGACTCCATTGATGCTGTGGGTGATGGTGACACAGTGCTTGATAAAGAGGAGACAGTTGTTGCTGAGATAAGTAACTCATCCGTGACACCAGTAGTGCTGTCTCCAGAACTCTCAATATCAGTGGTAGAAAGGAAATATGCTGATTCAGATTTCGTTGTTGAGTCACTGAATGAAGAACTTGATTGCATTGTTATAGTTTCACCACTGCTACTTATATATTCTTCCTCTGAAACATCAGATGCTGTAATAGATGAAGTTGTTGTTGGTGCCTCAGTGCTATAGAGTGAAGATTTAGCTGTAACATGGGAGGTGGTAGAGAACATGGTTTGGCTTTGGTCATCTGAGATATCTTCCACTGTTGCTGTCATTAGAGAGCTTTGCTCAATCTTTCCAGAAAAAGGTGTTACTGCAGGACTTTCTGTACCATCTACTTCAGTACTGTCTTGTCCAGCAACTGGCAATGCTGTTGGTTTCTCTGTGCTGAACAATGAGGAGGCTGTTGAAGTTGTAGTGACTGCAACTGAGACCTCAGTTGTGTGATCACCTGAGCTCTCTTCCTCTGTTGTTAGAATGGTAGAACTCAACATCGAAATAGATGACATTTTCTCTGTCTGACTTGTGGTCGCGAAAACCTCTGTTTTGGTTGACATTGGGGTTGGTTTCACACTGCTGGTGGTTGATGAGGGTACAGGTACAGTGGCTTTTGGAGAACCACTTATTCCAGACTCCATTGATGCTGTGGGTGATGGTGACACAGTGCTTGATAAAGAGGAGACAGTTGTTGCTGAGATAAGTAACTCATCCGTGACACCAGTAGTGCTGTCTCCAGAACTCTCAATATCAGTGGTAGCAAGGAAATATGCTGATTCAGATTTTGTTGTTGAGTCACTGAATGAAGAACTTGATTGCATTGTTGTAGTTTCACCACTTATACTAATATATTCTTCCTCTGAAACATCAGATACTGTAATAGATGAAGTTGTTGTTGGTGCCTCAGTGCTATAGAGTGAAGATTTAGCTGTAACATGGGAGGTGGGAGAGAACATGGTTTGGCTTTGGTCATCTGAGATATCTTCCACTGTTGCTGTCATTAGAGAGCTTTGCTCAATCTTTCCAGAAAAAGGTGTTACTGCAGGACTTTCTGTACCATCTACTTCAGTACTGTCTTGTCCAGCAACTGGCAATGCTGTTGGTTTCTCTGTGCTGAACAATGAGGAGGCTGTTGAAGTTGTAGTGACTGCAACTGAGACCTCAGTTGTGTGATCACCTGAGCTCTCTTCCTCTGTTGTTAGAATGGTAGAACTCAACATCGAAATAGATGACATTTTCTCTGTCTGACTTGTGGTCGCGAAAACCTCTGTTTTGGTTGACATTGGGGTTGGTTTCACACTGCTGGTGGTTGATGAGGGTACAGGTACAGTGGCTTTTGGAGAACCACTTATTCCAGACTCCATTGATGCTGTGGGTGATGGTGACACAGTGCTTGATAAAGAGGAGACAGTTGTTGCTGAGATAAGTAACTCATCCGTGACACCAGTAGTGCTGTCTCCAGAACTCTCAATATCAGTGGTAGAAAGGAAATATGCTGATTCAGATTTTGTTGTTGAGTCACTGAATGAAGAACTTGATTGCATTGTTGTAGTTTCACCACTTATACTAATATATTCTTCCTCTGAAACATCAGATGCTGTAATAGATGAAGTTGTTGTTGGTGCCTCAGTGCTATAGAGTGAAGATTTAGCTGTAACATGGGAGGTGGGAGAGAACATGGTTTGGCTTTGGTCATCTGAGATATCTTCCACTGTTGCTGTCATTAGAGAGCTTTGCTCAATCTTTCCAGAAAAAGGTGTTACTGCAGGACTTTCTGTACCATCTACTTCAGTACTGTCTTGTCCAGCAACTGGCAATGCTGTTGGTTTCTCTGTGCTGAACAATGAGGAGGCTGTTGAAGTTGTAGTGACTGCAACTGAGACCTCAGTTGTGTGATCACCTGAGCTCTCTTCCTCTGTTGTTAGAATGGTAGAACTCAACATCGAAATAGATGACATTTTCTCTGTCTGACTTGTGGTCGCGAAAACCTCTGTTTTGGTTGACATTGGGGTTGGTTTCACACTGCTGGTGGTTGATGAGGGTACAGGTACAGTGGCTTTTGGAGAACCACTTATTCCAGACTCCATTGATGCTGTGGGTGATGGTGACACAGTGCTTGATAAAGAGGAGACAGTTGTTGCTGAGATAAGTAACTCATCCGTGACACCAGTAGTGCTGTCTCCAGAACTCTCAATATCAGTGGTAGAAAGGAAATATGCTGATTCAGATTTCGTTGTTGAGTCACTGAATGAAGAACTTGATTGCATTGTTGTAGTTTCACCACTGCTACTTATATATTCTTCCTCTGAAACATCAGATGCTGTAATAGATGAAGTTGTTGTTGGTGCCTCAGTGCTATAGAGTGAAGATTTAGCTGTAACATGGGAGGTGGTAGAGAACATGGTTTGGCTTTGGTCATCTGAGATATCTTCCACTGTTGCTGTCATTAGAGAGCTTTGCTCAATCTTTCCAGAAAAAGTTGTTACTGCAGGACTTTCTGTACCATCTACTTCAGTACTGTCTTGTCCAGCAACTGGCAATGCTGTTGGTTTCTCTGTGCTGAACAATGAGGAGGCTGTTGAAGTTGTAGTGACTGCAACTGAGACCTCAGTTGTGTGATCACCTGAGCTCTCTTCCTCTGTTGTTAGAATGGTAGAACTCAACATCGAAATAGATGACATTTTCTCTGTCTGACTTGTGGTCGCGAAAACCTCTGTTTTGGTTGACATTGGGGTTGGTTTCACACTGCTGGTGGTTGATGAGGGTACAGGTACAGTGGCTTTTGGAGAACCACTTATTCCAGACTCCATTGATGCTGTGGGTGATGGTGACACAGTGCTTGATAAAGAGGAGACAGTTGTTGCTGAGATAAGTAACTCATCCGTGACACCAGTAGTGCTGTCTCCAGAACTCTCAATATCAGTGGTAGAAAGGAAATATGCTGATTCAGATTTCGTTGTTGAGTCACTGAATGAAGAACTTGATTGCATTGTTGTAGTTTCACCACTGCTACTTATATATTCTTCCTCTGAAACATCAGATGCTGTAATAGATGAAGTTGTTGTTGGTGCCTCAGTGCTATAGAGTGAAGATTTAGCTGTAACATGGGAGGTGGTAGAGAACATGGTTTGGCTTTGGTCATCTGAGATATCTTCCACTGTTGCTGTCATTAGAGAGCTTTGCTCAATCTTTCCAGAAAAAGGTGTTACTGCAGGACTTTCTGTACCATCTACTTCAGTACTGTCTTGTCCAGCAACTGGCAATGCTGTTGGTTTCTCTGTGCTGAACAATGAGGAGGCTGTTGAAGTTGTAGTGACTGCAACTGAGACCTCAGTTGTGTGATCACCTGAGCTCTCTTCCTCTGTTGTTAGAATGGTAGAACTCAACATCGAAATAGATGACATTTTCTCTGTCTGACTTGTGGTCGCGAAAACCTCTGTTTTGGTTGACATTGGGGTTGGTTTCACACTGCTGGTGGTTGATGAGGGTACAGGTACAGTGGCTTTTGGAGAACCACTTATTCCAGACTCCATTGATGCTGTGGGTGATGGTGACACAGTGCTTGATAAAGAGGAGACAGTTGTTGCTGAGATAAGTAACTCATCCGTGACACCAGTAGTGCTGTCTCCAGAACTCTCAATATCAGTGGTAGAAAGGAAATATGCTGATTCAGATTTCGTTGTTGAGTCACTGAATGAAGAACTTGATTGCATTGTTGTAGTTTCACCACTGCTACTTATATATTCTTCCTCTGAAACATCAGATGCTGTAATAGATGAAGTTGTTGTTGGTGCCTCAGTGCTATAGAGTGAAGATTTAGCTGTAACATGGGAGGTGGTAGAGAACATGGTTTGGCTTTGGTCATCTGAGATATCTTCCACTGTTGCTGTCATTAGAGAGCTTTGCTCAATCTTTCCAGAAAAAGTTGTTACTGCAGGACTTTCTGTACCATCTACTTCAGTACTGTCTTGTCCAGCAACTGGCAATGCTGTTGGTTTCTCTGTGCTGAACAATGAGGAGGCTGTTGAAGTTGTAGTGACTGCAACTGAGACCTCAGTTGTGTGATCACCTGAGCTCTCTTCCTCTGTTGTTAGAATGGTAGAACTCAACATCGAAATAGATGACATTTTCTCTGTCTGACTTGTGGTCGCGAAAACCTCTGTTTTGGTTGACATTGGGGTTGGTTTCACACTGCTGGTGGTTGATGAGGGTACAGGTACAGTGGCTTTTGGAGAACCACTTATTCCAGACTCCATTGATGCTGTGGGTGATGGTGACACAGTGCTTGATAAAGAGGAGACAGTTGTTGCTGAGATAAGTAACTCATCCGTGACACCAGTAGTGCTGTCTCCAGAACTCTCAATATCAGTGGTAGAAAGGAAATATGCTGATTCAGATTTCGTTGTTGAGTCACTGAATGAAGAACTTGATTGCATTGTTGTAGTTTCACCACTGCTACTTATATATTCTTCCTCTGAAACATCAGATGCTGTAATAGATGAAGTTGTTGTTGGTGCCTCAGTGCTATAGAGTGAAGATTTAGCTGTAACATGGGAGGTGGTAGAGAACATGGTTTGGCTTTGGTCATCTGAGATATCTTCCACTGTTGCTGTCATTAGAGAGCTTTGCTCAATCTTTCCAGAAAAAGGTGTTACTGCAGGACTTTCTGTACCATCTACTTCAGTACTGTCTTGTCCAGCAACTGGCAATGCTGTTGGTTTCTCTGTGCTGAACAATGAGGAGGCTGTTGAAGTTGTAGTGACTGCAACTGAGACCTCAGTTGTGTGATCACCTGAGCTCTCTTCCTCTGTTGTTAGAATGGTAGAACTCAACATCGAAATAGATGACATTTTCTCTGTCTGACTTGTGGTCGCGAAAACCTCTGTTTTGGTTGACATTGGGGTTGGTTTCACACTGCTGGTGGTTGATGAGGGTACAGGTACAGTGGCTTTTGGAGAACCACTTATTCCAGACTCCATTGATGCTGTGGGTGATGGTGACACAGTGCTTGATAAAGAGGAGACAGTTGTTGCTGAGATAAGTAACTCATCCGTGACACCAGTAGTGCTGTCTCCAGAACTCTCAATATCAGTGGTAGAAAGGAAATATGCTGATTCAGATTTTGTTGTTGAGTCACTGAATGAAGAACTTGATTGCACTGTTGTAGTTTCACCACTTATACTAATATATTCTTCCTCTGAAACATTAGATACTGTAATAGATGAAGTTGGTGTTGGTGCCTCAGTGCTATAGAGTGAAGATTTAGCTGTAACATGGGAGGTGGGAGAGAACATGGTTTGGCTTTGGTCATCTGAGATATCTTCCACTGTTGCTGTCATTAGAGAGCTTTGCTCAATCTTTCCAGAAAAAGGTGTTACTGCAGGACTTTCTGTACCATCTACTTCAGTACTGTCTTGTCCAGCAACTGGCAATGCTGTTGGTTTCTTTGTGCTGAACAATGAGGAGGCTGTTGAAGTTGTAGTGACTGCAACTGAGACCTCAGTTGTGTGATCACCTGAGCTCTCTTCCTCTGTTGTTAGAATGGTAGAACTCAACATCGAAATAGATGACATTTTCTCTGTCTGACTTGTGGTCGCGAAAACCTCTGTTTTGGTTGACATTGGGGTTGGTTTCACACTGCTGGTGGTTGATGAGGGTACAGGTACAGTGGCTTTTGGAGAACCACTTATTCCAGACTCCATTGATGCTGTGGGTGATGGTGACACAGTGCTTGATAAAGAGGAGACAGTTGTTGCTGAGATAAGTAACTCATCCGTGACACCAGTAGTGCTGTCTCCAGAACTCTCAATATCAGTGGTAGAAAGGAAATATGCTGATTCAGATTTCGTTGTTGAGTCACTGAATGAAGAACTTGATTGCATTGTTGTAGTTTCACCACTGCTACTTATATATTCTTCCTCTGAAACATCAGATGCTGTAATAGATGAAGTTGTTGTTGGTGCCTCAGTGCTATAGAGTGAAGATTTAGCTGTAACATGGGAGGTGGTAGAGAACATGGTTTGGCTTTGGTCATCTGAGATATCTTCCACTGTTGCTGTCATTAGAGAGCTTTGCTCAATCTTTCCAGAAAAAGTTGTTACTGCAGGACTTTCTGTACCATCTACTTCAGTACTGTCTTGTCCAGCAACTGGCAATGCTGTTGGTTTCTCTGTGCTGAACAATGAGGAGGCTGTTGAAGTTGTAGTGACTGCAACTGAGACCTCAGTTGTGTGATCACCTGAGCTCTCTTCCTCTGTTGTTAGAATGGTAGAACTCAACATCGAAATAGATGACATTTTCTCGGTCTGACTTGTGGTCGCGAAAACCTCTGTTTTGGTTGACATTGGGGTTGGTTTCACACTGCTGGTGGTTGATGAGGGTACAGGTACAGTGGCTTTTGGAGAACCACTTATTCCAGACTCCATTGATGCTGTGGGTGATGGTGACACAGTGCTTGATAAAGAGGAGACAGTTGTTGCTGAGATAAGTAACTCATCCGTGACACCAGTAGTGCTGCCTCCAGAACTCTCAATATCAGTGGTAGAAAGGAAATATGCTGATTCAGATTTCGTTGTTGAGTCACTGAATGAAGAACTTGATTGCATTGTTGTAGTTTCACCACTGCTACTTATATATTCTTCCTCTGAAACATCAGATACTGTAATAGATGAAGTTGTTGTTGGTGCCTCAGTGCTATAGAGTGAAGATTTAGCTGTAACATGGGAGGTGGGAGAGAACATGGTTTGGCTTTGGTCATCTGAGATATCTTCCACTGTTGCTGTCATTAGAGAGCTTTGCTCAATCTTTCCAGAAAAAGGTGTTACTGCAGGACTTTCTGTACCATCTACTTCAGTACTGTCTTGTCCAGCAACTGGTAATGCTGTTGGTTTCTCTGTGCTGAACAATGAGGAGGCTGTTGAAGTTGTAGTGACTGCAACTGAGACCTCAGTTGTGTGATCACCTGAGCTCTCTTCCTCTGTTGTTAGAATGGTAGAACTCAACATCGAAATAGATGACATTTTCTCTGTCTGACTTGTGGTCGCGAAAACCTCTGTTTTGGTTGACATTGGGGTTGGTTTCACACTGCTGGTGGTTGATGAGGGTACAGGTACAGTGGCTTTTGGAGAACCACTTATTCCAGACTCCATTGATGCTGTGGGTGATGGTGACACAGTGCTTGATAAAGAGGAGACAGTTGTTGCTGAGATAAGTAACTCATCCGTGACACCAGTAGTGCTGTCTCCAGAACTCTCAATATCAGTGGTAGAAAGGAAATATGCTGATTCAGATTTTGTTGTTGAGTCACTGAATGAAGAACTTGATTGCACTGTTGTAGTTTCACCACTTATACTAATATATTCTTCCTCTGAAACATTAGATACTGTAATAGATGAAGTTGGTGTTGGTGCCTCAGTGCTATAGAGTGAAGATTTAGCTGTAACATGGGAGGTGGGAGAGAACATGGTTTGGCTTTGGTCATCTGAGATATCTTCCACTGTTGCTGTCATTAGAGAGCTTTGCTCAATCTTTCCAGAAAAAGGTGTTACTGCAGGACTTTCTGTACCATCTACTTCAGTACTGTCTTGTCCAGCAACTGGCAATGCTGTTGGTTTCTTTGTGCTGAACAATGAGGAGGCTGTTGAAGTTGTAGTGACTGCAACTGAGACCTCAGTTGTGTGATCACCTGAGCTCTCTTCCTCTGTTGTTGGAATGGTAGAACTCAACATCGAAATAGATGACATTTTCTCTGTCTGACTTGTGGTCGCGAAAACCTCTGTTTTGGTTGACATTGGGGTTGGTTTCACACTGCTGGTGGTTGATGAGGGTACAGGTACAGTGGCTTTTGGAGAACCACTTATTCCAGACTCCATTGATGCTGTGGGTGATGGTGACACAGTGCTTGATAAAGAGGAGACAGTTGTTGCTGAGATAATTAACTCATCCGTGACACCAGTAGTGCTGTCTCCAGAACTCTCAATATCAGTGGTAGAAAGGAAATATGCTGATTCAGATTTCGTTGTTGAGTCACTGAATGAAGAACTTGATTGCATTGTTGTAGTTTCACCACTGCTACTTATATATTCTTCCTCTGAAACATCAGATGCTGTAATAGATGAAGTTGTTGTTGGTGCCTCAGTGCTATAGAGTGAAGATTTAGCTGTAACATGGGAGGTGGTAGAGAACATGGTTTGGCTTTGGTCATCTGAGATATCTTCCACTGTTGCTGTCATTAGAGAGCTTTGCTCAATCTTTCCAGAAAAAGTTGTTACTGCAGGACTTTCTGTACCATCTACTTCAGTACTGTCTTGTCCAGCAACTGGCAATGCTGTTGGTTTCTCTGTGCTGAACAATGAGGAGGCTGTTGAAGTTGTAGTGACTGCAACTGAGACCTCAGTTGTGTGATCACCTGAGCTCTCTTCCTCTGTTGTTAGAATGGTAGAACTCAACATCGAAATAGATGACATTTTCTCTGTCTGACTTGTGGTCGCGAAAACCTCTGTTTTGGTTGACATTGGGGTTGGTTTCACACTGCTGGTGGTTGATGAGGGTACAGGTACAGTGGCTTTTGGAGAACCACTTATTCCAGACTCCATTGATGCTGTGGGTGATGGTGACACAGTGCTTGATAAAGAGGAGACAGTTGTTGCTGAGATAAGTAACTCATCCGTGACACCAGTAGTGCTGTCTCCAGAACTCTCAATATCAGTGGTAGAAAGGAAATATGCTGATTCAGATTTTGTTGTTGAGTCACTGAATGAAGAACTTGATTGCATTGTTGTAGTTTCACCACTTATACTTCTACTTTCTTCCTCTGAAACATCAGATGATGTAATAGATGAAGTTGTTGTTGGTGCCTCAGTGCTATAGAGTGAAGATTTAGCTGTAACATGGGAGGTGGGAGAGAACATGGTTTGGCTTTGGTCATCTGAGATATCGTCCACTGTTGCTGTCATTAGAGAGCTTTGCTCAATCTTTCCAGAAAAAGGTGTTACTGCAGGACTTTCTGTACCATCTACTTCAGTACTGTCTTGTCCAGCAACTGGCAATGCTGTTGGTTTCTCTGTGCTGAACAATGAGGAGGCTGTTGAAGTTGTAGTGACTGCAACTGAGACCTCAGTTGTGTGATCTCCTGAGCTCTCTTCCGCTGTTGTTGGAATGGTAGAACTCAACATCGAAATAGATGACATTTTCTCTGTCTGACTTGTGGTTGCAAAAACCTCTGCTTTAGTTGACATTGGGGTTCGTTTCATACTGCTGGTGGTTGATGAGGGTGCAGGTACAGAGGTTTTTGGAGAACCACTTGTTCCAGACTCCAGTGATGCTGTGGCCGTTGGTGACACAGTGCTTGATATAGAGTAGACAGTTGTTGCTGGAATAAGGGACTCAGCAGTGATATCTGTTGGAGTCATTAGAGAGCTTTTTTGAGTCTTTCCAGAAAAAGGTTTTACAGAGGGACTTTCTGTACTATCTGTTAAAGCTTTTTTTGTCGATAATTTTATTTTAGTTTCATATGATGTCACTAACGGTACACCAGTAGTTCCAGCTGTGGAACTAGAAGTTGTTTCATATTGGGATTTTTCTATTGTTGATTTTTCGGTACTCAGAATAGTATTGTCTGTTGTAGTTACTTTTGATGCCACAAAAGAAAGTTGACTAACATATTCAGTAATTGAGGCCATTGTTGACTTCATAACTTCGAAAGCAATGTCCAAGGTGGATGCAGTGATTGCAATGGATTTTGAAGAGGGAGTAGTCTCATCTTTTTTCCAGTCCTTCTTGGTAGGTGGTGATGTTTGTTTAGACTCACCAGTGACTGGGGTTGATGTTTTATATGTGCCTTCTTTTTGTTCTGTTTGCAAAATTATGTCACCCCCTAATGTAGCTTGATCTGTTACACTTAAACTTGACAATGATGTCCCAGTTCCTGTAGAGGTATATGTTTTTGGACTGGTAAAAATCTTAACAGCTGAAACCTCCTCCTCTGCTGTAGACATCAGACCAGCTGCAACTGTCTCTGTAGGTGTAATGGAAGGCATTTTGCTGTTTGCAATATCTCCCTGATGTGCAACTGTAGCCTCTGATGTTTGGATCTCTCTACCTCCATCCACATCTTGAGTTGAGCTCTGTGAGTCACTAGTTGTTGATGTCTTCCCATCACCATCATCAGAAGAGGGAGTGAACACAGTCTGTAACATGGGCCAAGTGGTGTCTTCAGCAGCAGGAGTAGCAGATGTCCGCAATGATTCCCCTGTGCTTTCCGCTTTATCTCTGACTGTGTAAAGTTTGGTTGAAGAAGTAACAGAGGTTTGGTCCTCAGCCAACTCTGTCTGAGTCACTTCTGACTCATTTTTGACATAAGTCGGAGTCCTCCCTGTCTCGCCCACCTCTTCTTGTATGGTGTTGATGATAGTGGAAGTTTTCTCAGCCTTTGTGGTTTGGGTTTCTCTAGGTGCTGTGGTGATCTGTGGCTCAGCTGGTGTAATTGTAAGTACCAAGTCAGCAGTGATAGCCGTGATATTACTCACACCCTCTTTGGCATCAGTGGCTGTTGGACCAGCTTCAGTGGTTTTTGCTGGAGCGGTGTCCTCCACTGTCGAGGCTGGTCCAGAGGTTAGTTCTTTCTGTGTTGGACCAGATTTGGGAAGCTCATCTACCTCAGGGCCTTTGTGATGAGTTGATGATTCAACAATTGGGATCATATCATCTGGGTTATATTTTTCAAAATCTATGATCTCTGTAGAGGTCAGTATTGATTCAGTGGAGCTATTAACAGGGAGATTGGTAAAACTATAATCAAATATTGTGGTAATTTCATTGCTTGCCCCCAAAGATGTCACATTAATCAAAACTTGGGTACCTTTGGCTTCCTTTTCCTCTTGACTCTTTGGCTCCAGTGTGATTTCATGTTTACCATTGATAAAGCTAACAGTTGGAGTGATGGTTGCAGCAGTTTGGGAGTGAACGTCTGGGTCGGCCCCATCAGCTATGGAGGGAGTTGGATCATCAGGCACATCAGGTATGGTATGAGACTGAGAATCTTGTGCTACAGCCTGGTCAACTGAAAGTCAAAATAAATACAAAATAAAGATTGGGTTGCAAAACAATAAAATAACTTCTGGCTAAGAATCATGTTAGATAAAGTTGGATTTAGGAATTCTGTCTCAGAAAACTTTTTAAATTGTAATAAATATTTTGTGAGAACTTTTGCCATTCCACACCATATCCTAAACAATGTTAGTTGATAAATGTGAACACTGCATATTACAAAAAACCTTTACAACATTAAGATATTAGAAGGTTTTAATCAAAACATAATTTTAAGCATGACTGTTCTATTATGTGAGCATTTTAATGTAAAATGTTTCATGTTGGGGCATCCACTCCCAGCATGATGTTTAAGTAGAAGTCCACAGACTGATTTCTGATAACACCAGCTGTCTGCTCCTTATTACAAGTCAAACGCAGAAGCCCCTTTCAGTTCTATTTACAACATACAACAAAAAATAAATAAAGGATTATTTTAAGGATGAAATACTAGGATGGACAGTTCCTGTACAAATTGCAGTGTGAGAGCTGGCAGCTGTGAGATTCAGCGTCTGCTGTTACGCATCTGCCTCCTGCAAGCTGCTGCTAAAGAAATCTATAAATCCTTGAGCACCACTTAACAGGGAAAATTATACCAACTGGTACAGACTTACATAGCAACCCTGTCAGTAAAATATTGCAGAATGTTGGTCACTGTGAAATAGTGTGTTTTCCAAAAAGCCAAAAAGAGGGTTTTTTTGCACCATGCTTGAATTTGTCAGGGAAATGCTGATAAGGATCGTGTTTATCGAGTTTCATTTGAAACAAGTCAATAGAGTTCTTCAATTAGCATGTTTAAATTTTAATTCAGTTCCCTCCTGTGGGGTAAATGGTATGTACACTTTCCCTTTCCTTTTCACTAAATAATCACTCAAAACAAACACCAACTGGGCCATAGTTACAAGAAATATCTCACATGATTTAGAAACATCAACTTTCAAACTTTCTCCCATTGATATCCAATTCTTTACTTTACATAAATTCTCTGATATGTTAGCATTAAGAAGAATAGCCTACATCTCCTGAAAGACCCGTACTTTGTGCACAGGAGAAGATCTGCACAAAAAGAATGTGTATGCAGCACAATGATTTTTGGCAGCCTAAAAATTGTCCAGACAAAAATGGACAATGGACATTCATCTCTGAAAATCATATGCTTCTTCCCGTTTATCACTCATTCTAATGCATTCCAGTTTTCATGCAATCACAAATGAGCAGTTTGTTCTAGGTTGTCCTAAATTGTTTGCCAGAGTTTTCATTATGTAGTAGAAGCATAGATGAGAATAGAGTAAAGCACACAGCAACATGATGTCTGTTGGTATACAAATTATAACTCTTCCCATCTTCTTTCTCTCTCTGCCCTTTGTCCCCTCTCTGTGTTTCCAACAAATGGTTATTAAGAAAGATTATTAGTTGCAAACAAGAACACCTGCACCAGTTCAGCTCTGCAGAAAGACATCTGTTTGAAACACAGGAAAGGCATGGGAACTCAGGCAATCGTCCCATCTGACTGGCCCTGTCGTCCATAATCCTCATAATTTCTACTTCTATTTGTCCCTCTCTCTCTCTCTCTCTCTCTCTCTATGTCACTCACTGACTCACTCACTCACTTGCTCACTCACTCTCTCTCTCACACACACACACACACACACACACACACACGCATGCACATACACTCGCAGTAGTATTGTATTGTATGCTCATTCTGTTAATTGCTATATGACATTTGTGGTTGAAAAACCTGAGTTTCAATATGTAAGTTACATTGACAAGTTGTATTGACACTTTTAACTAGTATATTCAATTATTTTCTATTAATAAGCAACATAACTCATGGATTTGTTTTCAGCATCCTTGTAATTTGCAGCCAGACAACACACTTTTGTCTGCTCTACCATATTTTCCAAAAACTTTCCCCCCACACACTGGGAGGGCAGAGAGAGACCTGGGTGTCTCAGCTGAGCCACATCACATGATGTAGCAGTGAAATTAGCTTTAATCACTCGCTTAAGCCAGGCCTCCAGCAATGCTAACAGAGAGGGAGCCTCTGTCTGAGTGATGACATCACCATTTTTGTTGGTGTCCAGTCCATGCAAAAGACAGGCAACTGTGCTTTCTCAGGTAGTCTGCCAACACAACTTTTTTATTGCCAGCCAAGCTGTCAGTAAGCTTGTGCAGTACATTTAAGACAAGGTATTAAGCCAGGTATTAAGAAACGTCTATTTTGTATTCCCCTACCCGTACAGTAATGTATATACATATTATACATAACTGCTAATTATTTTTATATAATGATGCAGATAATCATAACCTCATCATCATCATCATCATCATCATCATTTTTTATAATAATTTTTTAACTTGTATGTTTTCCAATTGTCCAATTTATCAGATCTATTCTTTGCATCAATGACACAGTATTGTAGCAACCATGGCAGTGTGAAGCAGTAAAGAAAATATGCAGCTGCCATTTGCACATGACATCATGTGCTGTTGACCTTAAAATCAAGGCCTGAATTTGTGTTTTATTTTCTCAATTTGGATATCTTGTCTTAAATAACACTATTTAAATAGACTGAAATGAGCATTTTAGCCATTCCTGGGTCAGGTCAAGTAAGCAAGAAGCACAGTACTAGTTAATGTCAATATAATGTAGAAATCACATCAATGAACTGTCAATCTAGATGTTTTGAAACTATATTCTTGCATAGATGGCCTGTGATTGAAAGCTTTGAAAGAAAATTAAGGTTGTCATTTCAATATTTAAAACTAAGATATTTGCTTCAAGTGTTCAATTTCCTTTTTTTTTGTGTTTTATCTTGAGTTTCTAAACGTATGTCTCTCAGATTTTCTAATTTGGTTATGACCCTATCAACACTCTCGCTACAACCATCTCCACGTGCATCTCTTTCCCTTTCTCTATCCCAACTTCTTAAAATGACTCTGCTTAGCTGGACTGACTGAGGAGACTTAAGAATCTTCAACTTGGTTCATGGTGGAAGAACTTACAAATGACTCACCATGAAAATACAAGTACTAGCACACGTAAGTGCTTATCAAATGAAAAATGAGGAGGAACAATCGTAAAAAATATATTTTTGTTGGAGGTCCTAATTTAAGATGAATTGATATAAATAAAGTTTTTTAAACTACCCAGCTGCAGAGCCACTTTAAAATACTTACTCTACTTTAATATGACCTCAGTCTACTTCCACCACTTTACATCGTCATTGGCAGAGGATCAAAAATACTTCTCTTGGCTTCATTTCAGCAACCTGGACAGCAGCCCCCCACCGCACCCCACCCCAACTCCAAGTTCAAATAATGAATAAATAAAAATTAAGAGACTTATCTCTCTGAGTATTTACCACACAACTGGTGTGACATCAATACTTTTTTCCTCTTTATGGTCGTTAAATGAAATCAAGACATAGCTTCTCATATTTGCACAGTTTCATGTACAGTATGATAATCCTTTGAATTGACTGTGCCAAGTGTGTGTGTCCAAGGTATTATGTCTTACCTGATACATTATGCATTGGCAAGCCAGAGGTCAATCGTTCACCAGGGCCCACTGTCTGTGAAGCTGTGGTCCTGACAGCTGAAACCACTGGAGCCGATGTAAAGAACTCTGTATCAATCTCTGCTTTGGTGCTGTCCTCTGTCGCATTGTCACTGCCATGCTCTGGTACTTCAGACTCATCAAAGACGTGTACACCTGTTGATGATGTACTCTCTGGCGGTTCTGTGGTGCTTATCTCCACCTCACTGCCCATGTGGCACATAAAGGTTGTGTCAGTGGTTATGTCAGTGGGAAAAGTTGTGTCAGTGGGAATTGTTGAGGGGATTGCTGAGGGGATTGCTGTTTCCTCAAAAACACCAGTGCTATCTGAGGGGCCGGGTGAGAAGACCTGTGTGGGCAGCTGAGCAGGTGGCAGACCCTCCGGAGCGTAATCAATGTCAATCTCTTCAATGCTGTGATCGTAGTCTGGGAACGATGTTGTTGAATGAAGCCCAGTGGTTGAGGGTGTGGTTTCTGAGGAGCTTAATGCTTCTTCGCTGGTCAGGTCAGTTGAATCTGTTGGTGTGTTGGTGAGGTCAGAGTCCATTGCTGTGGTAATCCCAGAATCAGGAATAGTTTCTTCAGTCTTTCCCTCAGCAAACATTGGCTCTGTGATTAGAGACTCATCTGGTTTTGGGACATCAGGTTGGATAGTTTTTATCTCAATTATAGAGTGATCGTCTGGCTCCTCCATGGGCTTGGAAACAGAATCTGTGGTATCACTGCTTTCTGTTGGGCTTTGGGGTGTTGTGAATGTGTCACCACGATAGGGAACAAATTCTTTATCAGTTACATTTTTGCTTAAGAAGTCATTAATGTCAAAGTCTGGTGGAACTGTGACATCATCAGCATCCTCTTCCTCTTTGATGGTGGGAGCAACTGTGGTTATTAACTCTTCTTTTTGGCCTGCTGGTGTGGGGCGTGGTGGAGACATACTAGTAGAGAACATAGATGGAACTGGAGAGTCTGGAGACTCTTCTGCCTCTGTTACAGTATCAGATGTTGGGCTTAGTGTAGTGGTAGTGCTCTCTAGTAATGGGATGGAGGTAGTGGGGCTGATGCTGGTGGTGGTGGTTTCTTCCACAGACACATCAACAAAAGAAGTCTGGTTGAACATCCATCTCCTTCCTAAAATAAACATGTTGACATATATTAATATGACATTTTCAGAAAGCTTTCTGACACATCACTGAGCCAGATATCTAGGATTCATCGTTGTTACACTTCCTGCTAGCAAAGATGCCACAATTCGATGAAGATACAACAGATAAAATGTGTTTTTATTCTAACTTAACAACGTTTACATATTCATGGCATCACGGCAAGCATATACAATTATAACCAGAAATACTAGTATACCTTGTAAGTCTGTGAAACAGACAGTGTGTAAGACAGGAGTCTGGCAGTCGAGGAGCAATATGCTACAGCTGCAATTACCGTGTGACACTTAACATTTGAGTTCAAAGTTTCTGGGACATTTTTTACTCTTTAAGTTGTTGATTACCAGCATTAAAATTAATTCCCGCAGTGTTTTTAAACACAGTACAAGCATTGCTTAATATGAAATAAAATTTTAATCTGCACATAATAACCTAAATTATCTAAAAGTATCAGTAAGGCCAATAATATCATGATTATCTCCCATCTGATAGCCTGTCTCCCATAACTGAAAAACAGATGTTTGTCAATGCCTTGCAAAATGTAGCAATCTTCAAAAGTTTTCAATTTCCTGTGAAACACCAATTGCACTTTGAATGTTTCTCTAAACATCTTCTAATTTTCCTGAAAGGGTTCACCTGATTGAAACAGACTAATTAAACAGCTCATAAGCAGAGAGGAACCTAGTGTTGTGTTTTTTAGAGTTGCCCTGATAACGCTTGACTTCTCATCAAGTCACCCTGTTCACCGTCTCTCCTTAAACAGTTCTTTACTGCAGCATTTACTTTTAGTTTGTCTTGAGCAACAGTCCTTGAATTCATCTTTTTATATCTCCTTGGTGGTCTTTAAATGCTGACTTGTTAAGTTTTTCTTAAAGTTTGATTAATTAATAAATTAACTAAATAAACTCAGTTTTCTCTTGAATCTGCCTTTTCATACACGCCCTTATGTCCTTCCATGATCCCTAATTCACTCACACCCATAAAAAACAGCATTACAGCTTCAGAAAGCTTTCCTCACTAGTGCAGACAGAATGTTTAAAAGCCAGCTGTTGACCATTACGTACTAGCCCCCTTTTCTTCATGAAACTATCTCTGATGTAAGGTGTGAGACACGTTTTTTCCTAACAGGAAAAGTAGGTCCTGCTCTCAAAGAGAGTGCATTATCTCACTGATGGATGTGAGCTGTTGCTGTTACAGAGACTTTAGTTTCCTTCAGGGCAACCAAGAGACCAATCAGAAACAATTATTCTAATATTCCCTCTACACCAACCTTCTGTCCCCCTGTCTTTCTGTGCAGTCTAACTGATATATATATATTTTTTAAATACATTAGGAGTGGGAAATCTTAAAAAAGATTGGATTGAGTCCGCCCAAACAAGGGTACTTGAAAGGCACTTAGATGGGGGCGTTAATACAACAGGACTGAGAGAGCTGACATGGAATACACAAAGCAGGAGATGAGGGTGGCCTGTTTGTGCGGCCTCTGAACTCCATGTATACTTATCAGTGCAAGAGTTAGCATAGCTCAGGGGCAGTAAATGGCCAGTCAGTGGCTGGCTTATCTGGTCAACCCCTCATTTGTAAAGATGGAAAGGCCAGGTCAGGGGTCATCGAGGATGACTGAATTTAGAATTCCAGCAGTAGCTTTGTCCATTATCCAAACGTCTGCTCTGATAAGTACAAGTGAGAATGACAGAGGGCAAACTCTGACAGCGGAAATAAGGTGAGAAAGGAAAAAGGGTGTTAGATAGTGAGACTAAAAAGGCTGACAGGTGTGTAATTAGTTACTTCTGCTCCATCTTTAAATGGCAACTGTCAACTGTCATGTTGTTTTGCCTGAGAGACACTGAGAAGTTAGGAACCCTCACATTTTAAAGGACTTATCCTGATTCTATTAAATTCCATTGAACCATGAAGTGTCATTACTTACGAGGATTGATAGCTATATATTCCCCTCCTCCCATGGTCAGCAATCAATGTGGTTTGCAACAAAACGCAAACCCATACCTATGTGGGTCTGGCGCTGCAAGTATGTAGAAGGTGGAATAAATGACAAATTTCAACACCTCCAACAACTTATCTAAGCTGATTTATTTCAAATCTGTAATTACTGTTTATAATATTGTCTAAAACGAAAAACTTAATATTTGGAAGAGCACTCAAGTGTATGAACTGTTTTTCTTAGTTTCCCATTAACACTTAGGTTAACTAAGGATAAAGCTTGAGGAGCCATTAACAGTCCAGCTGAAAGTAATAAAGAGGAGAAAGAAACACAGATATACTGACAGTTCAATAACTCTCCTGAAAACTATTGCTCATTAATCTCCCCATTAGAGTAAGATCTGCCATGTCCATTACTTTAAAGTAAACAGGATTTACTCTGATTATTTTTTTCTCCTTTTGGCAAATTTTGTGGCCAGAGAAATGGGTGGGTAACTTAAATGAGACAGTGAGGTCAGCTGGACTCTGCAATCTGTTTGACTAGTCTGGCACACAACATGGGCTACTCAGACGGTAATGACTCCTCTGCTTCTTACGACTGCTATTCCTGTTGTTCATGTCATTGGAACTTTGCAACCATATAGCAAAAAAAAAAAAAAAAAGTTGAGACAGGAGACAGTAAACATTTAAAATGCTGCTCTTGTTCAGATGTGGGAATGTGTACAGTGCAGTAAAGAAGCAGAAAGTCAAAGGGTGGAGGAGCAGAGTCGAAAAAGGGATGAGATCATAGCTGCTTACAGTAGAGGCCTGGTTTGACAGGGAATAGTCTGTGCCTTCAATCCCTGTCTCTAACTTTTTAAACCAAAATATAAACATCTGTACCATATGACCTAGCATATGCAAGTAACATATTGCTCCATGACATACAATAAATAAACGCAATACCAACAACGAGACCCTGTGAATAGTTTACCTTGAAAACAGTAAGCTCCAAGCTTCTTAGTTGGTTCTGGGAAGCCGGTCTGGTTTCTGTAACGGTACATGGTCCTGACACCTATCAGGCCTCCACCACACTGCAGTCGGGGTACTGCAACAGGATGCCGTGCACTTCCATCAGAAAGCCAGCCATAGTCACACTTGTCCAGACCATGTCGCCAAGCAGCATGGAGCTGACCAGGACTTGCCAGGACAGCTTTCCTCTTCTTACACTCTTCACTGGCCTCCTCAAAGGTCATCTTACGGGTCACAGGAGCATAGAACACTTCACCTAAAATACAGAGAGCAAAGTGCAACAATGACTTAGCAATAAGCACAATCATCAGTGAGCATGGTTAAAAACAATCTCAGAGGGTTCACTTGCAGTCTTAGCCAATTCCGAACATTGGCATGAATCACAGCTGGATCACTAACAGATGAATATATTTTCCATATTTTAAATATTTGCATTGAAAGAGAGGCTACACAGCCTATCATTTGGAGTAATTTCAAGCACATTGTGACATCAACTTGACCTTTCAAAATAGACTTAGCACAAAAAAAGCTGACAAAAGCCACAGCTGTGCAGGGCATGGACCCAAAACATCTCCCACCAATCATATTTAGGACAACAGTAGTTCATTCATTTTATTATTCTGAGGTGGGATAGCAATGCTGACAATGTGCCTGACCGGTCAATGAATGTGTCTGTTTTTCAGGGCACGGATTTCCCCTTCTGTCGAGTGATTCATATTACTTAATATGTAGCTTATATTTCCTTCCCTAACTTTGTTTATGTTAGGAACTTGTCATCCAAAAGGTAACGGCATTATTCCTGATTATGAAAATGTCTCTTTGTCTACAGGGTAACATCTCTGAAAGACTACAGAGAGAAAATATCTTAACTGAAACCACACAAAATCAAAACCGAGTTTGATTGGCAGACTACATGTTCTCAGCTAGTTGGGTGTAACTTTTTTATGTATCCCAAGTTGGTTTGATCACACTGATTAACTGTGACATTAAGATGAGGAGATGCTTTCCACCCAGTTCAATAACATGGTCAGTCACTTTGGCACAGTCTCTTTTTATTTGACATTAGGTTTGTTATTGGTAAACTCAAGTTTTACAACAACTCTTCTTGGCTGTATGTGTATACCCAATAACTTTAACTGTTAAGTAACCTACAATGTGTTTGTTTATTAAGAAAGGATCTACTCTTCCTGTACAATATGGTTTGGGTTGACATTCCCTGGTTAACAGCACAATTCTCAAAATATTATTAGATATCTTTATAATATCTTACAAATCAAATCAAACCTACAGAGGGCTGAAAAAAAGTTAAAATGTGTGAAGGTGGATGGTAATAAAGTAGTCAATAGATATAAAAATAAAAAGGCTGGGGTTGAGAATTGTGGACTTCTTATAGCCTGTGCCAAAAACATTTAAAACCCCAATTATCACATTTTTGTTGACTAACTCTTCTTTACACTCGATTCCTTACACCTGGTCTACAATGCAAGACATTGTTTGGTACAACAAATCATATAAAGCCCATACAATGTCCCCAATACAGAATTCAATACCACAACTGAATGAGTTATCACAGCGCTGTTATAATCAATTTCCTTTGGCAGTGTGATAATGTGAAGGGCTCACTATTTCAGCCAAAGGATGGGCCTCTAAATTAAACCTCATTACTTAGAAATAGAGAATCCTAATTCTGTGGTTGACTTACCATCAAGTTTGTCTGCATAACAGTAAACGTCATAGGTGTCCGTGGGCTTCCTGGTACCATACGTCCTAACACCAGGTTTTGTCTTCAGGTTACCATAGCAACCCTTCCTTGGCTTTGTAATTGGGTATCTGCACATTTAGACAACATGTATGTCATATCATTTAAAATACTCTGTACATGAATGAGTTGTAGCTTTGTTCATAAAGAATTAACCTCTCATCAGAAAATCTATATCAAGCCTCACCTCACTGTCTGGTCTGCAATCCAGCCAGCATCACATTGATCAAAGCCATCCTCGTAGGCTGCTTTCAGTTGTTCATAAGTAGCAATGGTTGCTCCAATATTCCGACAAGTTTGAATCGCCTTATGGTAGTCCAGAGTGTACCTGCTGGTGCTTGCCCGGTAGTGAAAAACCACACCTGGTCAACAAACAAACTCATTTTAGGGGGGTATTAAAAAATGTAACATAAGTAAGTTTTGTATAAACACATGAACATAGTGATCTGGGATTCATCAGTATAACTACACTGCTATAAATTATGGCAAATGTCTTAAAAGCACACACCACGACTCACTAATTGGGACTATCAGTTTCTTTGGAAAGGGATGAACTTTGCAATCAACCCAAAGGATAAACGAAATACTCAATACAGTTCACCACAAATGAACGAGAAAACTGCAGATGATGCCATGGCCCTTAAATCCCCATATTTGTGGACAGTAAACATACGCAGTAGATTTGATTGATGGCCCTAATTAACATTGCAGATAGTTGGAAAAGAGGTCGTGCAGATTGTAAACCAGAAAAAACCAAAACTATCCCAGCATCCCCCCACCCCACCCATGTTTTCTACATCCCCAAAACATGAGTTATAGCTCCCAGAATACTTCTTAAGTGAAATATCCCCCCAAACCCATCCACAAGGAGACTTTAACTTTTGGCTTGGATATTGGCATTACCGTATCCATAATTTAGCAATTGTGTGCATTTGATGAGTGATATTGAGGAAAACTGTTTAAAGACAAGTAAGAAAAAAACTTGATAGATTCCTCAAAATGCCCCACTGAGAGACAATTCTCCACTGACAAGGTGGCTCCCTATATGACAGTGATGGATAAGGTTATAACAGCTTTTGTTTTTCCTTTAACAATGTTGGACTACAATCCATATTTAGGCTCCAATGGCAGACAAAGTTAGCTGAAAGAACACTGGAACAAAAACATTGCATCATTTGGTATGGACAGGGACCTGATGTCTCATTGTGCCTTTTTTAAGAGTGCATTGCCTCTAAAATAAGAACTAAAAACTGTGGTTAGTCTGCATAACAACCAAGTAAGCAGAAGGGTGCCCAAAGTTCTCTTATGCAGTTTACATTTCCGTCACCACTTGCATTGCATTTCACTGTTATTAAGTCCATGCATCATCCTCCCTCTACATTCAAGGATTGTGTCTTACCATTGACATCAAGGTTAACTGTGTCCTGGGTGTCCTCGATGCCGTACATGACCTCACAGCGATAAGTACCTGCATCACTGGCACGCAGCTTGACCATTGTCAGTGAGGCATCGCCTACATCCTCGGGGTGACTGGGCACTGATACACGATTCCTGTAGATGGAGCCTATTTTGATCACCCCATTTTGTGCCACCAGCACCGTGGATTCTACTCCTCCTTCTATTTTGGTCCATTTGATACGCAAGTAATCTCTGCTGTAAATGGCTGTTCCATTGGGACTGATGACTGGTGCTGAGGTTGGGATGGTGGAGAAGAAGCAGGGAAGGTTCACCTTCCCTGAAAGGGACCCAGTGACTGGTTTTATTATTGATAATGTATTGAGGGCTGTAAGACAAAAAAAAAGGGTTTAATGCATTTCCAATTCATATGAATTTATTTGCTAGTGATACTTGTGTTTAATTTTTCTATTCAAACTCATGTCCCCCCCCCCTCCCATTCTGACCAGTTAAAGTTGACACTACGAACTGACCATTTCATTTACATTGACAGGGTGTTACAACTACACCCTGCCGAATAAAAAATAACATGCATCATGGCCTTAAAATGGCTCTTGGAAAGTCAAACCACCTCCTTAAAACGATGACTGAAGGAACATATTCCACACAGCATGTAGTGTATGTGCACTATGTTTGAATGAAGTTACAGAAAAGTGGCTAAAGTCATGGCTGCATTACTTCACATAATGCTACCGCTAATCATGTGCATGTTAGTTTCAGTCCTAAATTGATCTCTCCATCATTTCATCATAGTTCCTCATCAAGAACTAACTGATGATGACATGTAGAGAAAAAAAGGTGGGGGCAATTATCAGCATGCTGCACACTAGACAATAATCTTAATCACACTCACATTGGATCACAGGGTTGTTTTATGGTACATTTTACAACATTTTGAACATTGTAAACATTGAACGTTAAAAAGTAACACCACGGCTAAACCTTGCATTAACTTTTTTTTTTTTAAAGCAGACACCAGACAGGATGCCAGACAAAATAGAATAGCAACAGGCTGAATCACATGTAGCGCTTGTGGAGAGAAAGATGATTAACCACTTTGCTTTTTTTGTTTTTGTGAGTGTGTGAATGTGGATGGGTGGGTTTGGGGGTGGGGGTTCACAAGGAACAATGTGGGAATTGCTCTGGAAACAGTGCTGGGACAGCCCCAGAGGCATGAGTGTGTGTGCTTTAACACAGGGCCTTATTAGGATAAGGGGTGAAACCAGCTGTTGTTTCCCATCTAATTGAAAGGTGTCCCTCCATACTCAGAGACAAGGCCAGGGACAAGGGTGTAGCAGAGCCAGGGGGGCCAGAGGGGCCCAGGGGGCAAACCAAAGTTGCCAACACTGTTACCTTCACCCTTGAGTAAAGTCTTGAAGGTTTCAAAAAGAGAAGAATTGAAGGGTCTTATCACAGTTTGCTACATTAAGAGCAGAGTGAAGCCATAATGCTATGAGGCACCACTGACACATGAGCAAGTTTGCTGTAGATAAGCTGTAGAGTACAGACGCCAGTCATATGTGACTATGTCAAAAGACTTGTGGTAGGTTGCTTCACAGTGAGATGGACAGAGGAAAAGAATGCATGAAGGATAGGGAGATAAGGTACAAAAGAAACAGGGGGAGATGGGGAAAGGGGTAGGCACAGAGGAGGGACTCACAGAGACAGAGGTTGAAGGGAAAGACTTCACTTATTCAAACTTACCTGTTGCAGTCGCAGCTTCACAGACACAGTAAATCCACAGGATATGTTTTATATTTAGAATCATCTGAAGGAATAAAAAATATATTTTAGGAAACATCCCATACAATGTCTTTACCAATATACATTTGTTGAGGTAGAATAGATAGGTCTGCTTAAGATTGTTTCTATCATGTGTGAGATTAAATCATATTGTGTTATGATCTATTTTCTACATAAAATTGCAATATATATAGAAATACTGAAACGTGTATTTAGTGCATATAACAAACCAATGATTCACATATGTAACGATACATTAACTTGAAAGTATTTTTCTGGATAGCAAAGCACATTGATCTCACTCTCTATAAAAGCCTCTTCCAAACTTTGGAAAGACTTGGAATTTTACAGTTACCTGATATATCATATCCCCAGGGATATTATTTTAAACTGGTTTTTCCATTGATGGGCTTTTAAGACAAAAAATAATAATTCAATGATCAAGGCTCATGTTTTCAGGAAATTAGTGGGTGGCAGGGCTAAGATAAAAAGCTTCATGAGAGTTTTTGGAGACAGGCAGCAGCAGTGAGCCCCCTGTCCTTATTTCCACCCCACTGTATAAACACTAGTGGTGGGTCGCAGCGGGGGCTGCAATTTTCGCCCTATAAAAACGAGACACTCGTTTTATAATGACAATAGGCAATGAAAAAAAAATCCTCTTCTTAAATATATCTGGATGGGTATGATAGTGATTTAATGCCAGCACTCCCAAAAGTTTATCCCGAGTCAACGGACCCACCCTAATTGAAATTAATAATGAGACTTTGGGGAGTCGTTAAGAGAAATACTTCCAGGACCGATTATTTTTCATATGCTTCATATTTGTCTCAAATTTGGGAAGAAAACAACAGTCGGGGTGTGTTCATGGGATCACGTGGATTTCTAGGAAATTGAAGAAATTATAATTGACTTTTAAGCATTACACAGGCGTTTATCTTTTTTATTTTTAACGAGTGTCTTGTATATGTAGCTCTAGTTGTTCACTGTCACTACACGACATGATTTATGCAACTGGGAGCTGTAATCATATTGTAAAAAGGAGTTTAAAACGACTTGCTTTAGTGCCAATTTCATGATGTTTTCATAAACACCTGTTGCCCGTGGACTCTAAAAGACTAGCGGGTATGATAACATAATATTGATTAACATTTCAATATGAACTTTTAAAATCAGTGGAGTAATATAAAATCCGCAGCGCTATATTGTGAAAATGTGCATGCCTCAGTGAGTAGCGGGACACTCAGGTTATCTGAGGACAACGCGGCATCACTGGGTGCGTTCCACTTAAACTACAAGTAAACTGAGAAGTTTACAGACATAGTTTGATTTGTTTCGTTGTTCTTACATTTCAGCGATATGTATGACATATTGTAAAAAGAATCAGCAAACATTGCATCAATGATATGTCAATTGAGAAAAATGTTGTGTCAATACTACGATCAAGTCAAACAAAATTGTTTTTTTAAACTCACGTTTTAAGTTGTTTTATTCCATAAAATACACAAAAATCGAAGATGTCCTTAATTCCAGTTTGTCCCAGTGCGTAACATGCGTGCGTAAAAAGAGCCCAAATATGTCCACTCCACAAAACCGCGCAACAGCACTTATCTCCCCGGTGCGCCGTCCTCGTTTTGATGCTCCAGAGTTGTAGAGTCCCGCTCCGGGATGATCCTGGTTCTAAACAGCACGACAGAAACAGTGAAGTGCTGGCAAGCAACAATTTCAATTTTGCCTAACACCCTGTTGTTTTGTCACTGTGAGAGAGGAGGGGCAGAGTGCCCATCCGAAAAGTGAATGAGACACCTTGGGGAGGAGGGAAAAAACTTAATTTGGTCCTGTGCCAGAGAGGTACAGCCTCATCCAATCAGACCGCTGTGGAATCACGTGGGTTCTTTTTTGCAGGTAAAACATCTCTCAGTTTGGCCTGAGTGCATTTTCATTTCAGACCACATAACATGAGGTAGTAAACAGAAAAATCAAATAAAAACACATTAATACAAATTCAGACTTTTATTTAATTTGGGCAATATTAATCTCGCTTGCTGCTAAGGGCACCATATATCATCAACTTTCTTCGATAATGAAGTCTCTTGTTGATGCCATGTGTATAGCGCACCAGCCATATCCAAGGGTGCGCAATGGAAACAGGGTGGTGCAAATATGTCTCTGGTTGATTTTGAGTCACAACCCTCTGTTTGTTCCAACAACACATTTCTGTTAATATTTTTGGTGAGCTTCTTTTCTCTGAACGTTATATGAGCTGCAGATCTTAATGGAAGTTGATTTCAAAATGGCACAGAAAAACAGGTTTCAGGTAGCTCTCAGGTTTGCCTGAAGAATACACTGTTGCATTTTTACACACATTAGCTGAAGCGTGGCTGGAACCTCTGTGCTTTGCTTTTGCAGATGGGGGAGAGGCTGGACCAGTTTATCAGCTCCTTACTAATAATCACCCAGATTGGTTACTGTCAGATAAGAAGGACAGCCAAGCCTGGTGAGCTATAGTTGTCTGTGTGTATTTGTGGTTGAATGATGTATTTTGAATGATCTCTCTAAGCTGTATTCAATTGTACATGGGAATTGTATAGCATAGGCTATAACTTGTAACTTTCAAGGCCAAGAGATAATGTTTATTTTTCAATTCGTAGTTTCTCTTTTTTATGAGAGATGGAACAATTATTCCTTTTCCTCAGCATACCATTGTTTAAGCGTTCCTTTATTGAAAGCATCTTAAGACCAAAGCTTCTTCACATTAATTAAAACTGACATGTAGGTCTGGTTGCTGACTCTAGTGGGATGGACCATTTGTTTAAAATCATGGTGTTGCCTTCTGAAGATACTTACACCAGCTGAGACAGGAGCAGAGGTGATAAGCCTCTGACAGAGTTGATTGCTCCTGAAGCCCAAGGGCCCTTGTAAAAAGTCTTAGGTGCGTTTTCCCTACCTGCGTGCATTGTAATCATTTCAGGCTTCAGCTACCCACAGTACATCTTTCCTGTGCATGGCTGGACTGGTTTGGACAGCCGGACTGTGAGAAAGAGAGGAAGTGGGGAAGCAAAGGTTAGACAGAAGGAGAAGACTGGAATCTCCTAGATCTCCTATGTACAACTAGCCACTTATTCTCTTTTAAAAAAATTAAATAGAGACATAACAAGAATATGAATGATCCTCAATCTTTGCATTTTGAGACATTGGCCTCCAAAAAGACAGAGGACAGAAGTATCTATGTACTGCAATCAATAACAGACTGACACAGACAAATTGCATTCTGATGTCAAAACACAAGCAAAAAGGCATCATGATTTAATTAAAAAACTTGACAAAGAGCTCCAGCTGACCCAATTCTGGGTGGAATTTGCCACCTGATCCCAAAAATAATAAATAACTACTCAGTTTTAGAGATTCGGGAATCATTCGATAATTTTACAGCTTTGCCTCCTTAACTGAGTCATCGTTAAGTTGAAAGTTGCAAGTCACTTACTGCTGTGTAAAATGTCTCTACTGTATGTCTAACTGTGGAAGTCCTGCTGCCTTTCATTGCCCATAAATCAATGAGTCAGAGAACCAATCAAAGAGTGTTTGATCCTGGTGATCTGCTGTGAAGGCCCAAGGATAATCCACATATCACATGACCTATAAAGGTGGTCTACCTCCGGCCCCATGCCATCACAGACAACATAAAAAACAGGCATTCAATTTATTTGACCCCAAGGGATCTTCCCCACTGAAACGCACTACCCTAAAGCTGTTCTGATTTTAAACTGTTTTATTAATTGTATGAAGGACAGCTTTTACATGTCCAAAAAAAAAAACTTCAAACTTTGAACACTGAAACTTTGAGCTTGCTCTCAGATCAGGTTTTTTAGGGGAAGTTAAAAAATATCAAATATCTACAAGTATAAGCAGTTTTCAAGACTTGGATCACTGCAAAGTCATCGGACACATTTGACGATATATTTATTTCTGTTTCAATGAACTCAAATACAACATCCAACAAATGGTACATATCAAGTAAGAAAAAAAAATACTCGTACTCTTCTCACATATGCCTGGAAGAAAAATACATTTAACAAGCTAGGCTAAGTGTTACACAAACTGCGACCTGTCACATAAATAAACTGAGGATACAGAAAAACCCCGCCACACTTACTATTGATGTATGTGTTTTTTTGAGTGACCCTCCTGTTAAGAGCAGAAAATGAGAGAAAATGAAGTCCCTCTGGTCAGACATGAACCTTGATCATTTGGAACCAAGTGTGGAGGCCCCAGACTACCATGGCTGATCTTTTCAGCTTTAGTGAGAGGCCAAGAGAGGTAAGAGACAGCATAGGAACAGATTTTAAATGTTTCTGTAGACCAAAAGCAGGTCAATGTATGTTTGACTTCTTTAATTACAAACCTTTTTTTTTTTTTACAGATACAGATATAGATTTGATTTTTAAAAAGTGACGGTAAAAATAGTCAATCGTCTGGTTCTACATTTTGAAAAGAAAGCACTGAAGTTCTTCATGGAGGAAAAAAGATGCATTATTAGTATCATCCAATTATAATTTCTAGCCATGTTTGCTTGCATTGAGACATCAAAGTCATTATTTGATTGTGTGGTTGATATATGGACATGTAGGAAGGATATTTTACAGTTAACCATAAACATTATACATCAACATGACATGAGCTGTAAAATGAGCGTACACCTTTGAGAGTAAACCTTCAGTACCGAAAAATTCAAAATACTGCACATGCTACTCATATGTATGTGCCAAAATCAGGGATCAAGATTTGTATATCTGTATAGAACATGTAGAATATAAAACACTGGTTAGGTTCTGAAGGGGGCCCTTTTTCTGATGAAAAATTAAACTTTTATCTATGTTTTAGAAGAAGCACAAGAAGAGAGCAGCCATAGATTACTACCCTTTCCTCTCAGCCAAACCACACCCACTTGTTTCTACGACTTCCGAACAGCATACAAATAATTGGAAGGAAACAGAAAGAAGAAAAGCCTTCACACTGCCATTGTGAGGATAACTGCTCAAGTGGCACAACGGTCTGGAGTCCTAGGGTCCCAAGTGTCAATCAGGTGGGCACCAGGTGTCAGTCAACAGGCAGCTGTCAGTCATGGCAAGGACATCTGGTGGACTGTCTGTCGGTCTGAGGAGTGTTACGAAGATACAGAGGTTTGCCCTGCTGTCCACTAATTGGTGCCTCCAGTGAGAGCCATGAAACGGCTTCGCTTTATTTATTTCACCAGGTGTGCCCATTTTCACAGCACACTTATGTCTTCCCATTTTTACATCCCAGACTTTGTCTCAATGTTAGAAAATTAGCGTCTAATGTTCTAATATAGGTCTACGAGAGATAGCAGGCTGGATCCCAGTTGGGATCAAAATGATTGTTGACAAGTGTCTCCCTCAGGTACCACAGGTCAAATGTGGGCTGTGAAAGGTGAAATCAGAGCCCGGGAATCACTAATATAATGAGGCCCATCTCTTATTCTTAAATAAGACCTAAAAGACATGAATAAATCTTCCATGAGACTCAAACATGATTCCTGATGAAGATTTGATCAGATTGAGATTAAGCCAAACATCAGAGCAAAGCTCTTGTTTAAGGGTCTAGTTCCAGTGGTAACTTTATGAATCACTGCTTGCCCACCTTCTAGCAAACCACTTTAATCTGAGAAAATGGCAATGGATCAAAGAGAGAGGAAGTAAGAGAAGGGGGGGGGGGGGGCAGGGTTGATAATCAGAAACAGACCGCTCCCACGTCACAGACAACATATTGCAGGATTGTGGGAAGCATTTAATTCTGCAACCTCATCATTTTTGCTGTAATCAGCCTATACACGACCCCTAGGGACTATAGGTTCAATTAGGTTTTGGTAAGTGTCATAGTTGTCAACTTAGCACCAAGGTATTTAAACATGTGTGATCTGTGGCGTCTGTGCAGAAGATGTGTTCATTTAGTCCCCATCGTAAAAATTCCCAGGGCAGCCCTGCTTCTCACTGTACTTCAGCCAAAAGAGGGTGTGAGACAGTCAGTTATCAAGCCCTTCAACGATGAGGCCAACACGACAGAAGGCAATGTGGACAGCTTGCTGGTCCTTTGGTCTCAGACCAAGAGGAAGTCAAGATATGATCACATAATGCATTCCCAGACATGGGAGAAAATCAAGTCATCTGTAGAGTCATTTTGGTTTCTTTGGTTCCAATTAGCATTATAAATGATGTTTTGATAAATCTGCATTCAAATACTTTTCAGGTCATCCATTTAAATACTTGGGTGGCATACACATAATTAGAATTTCTTAGTGGTTGTAGTACATTACTGTACATTTCGATAGCATTTTCTGGTCATGCTTAAACATGAAAGCATGGGATGTTGATACAAGCCAACAAACCCAAAAGCATAATTTATTCATCTTAACAAGCCAAAATGTAAGTAGGATTTCAACCTTCTTACACTTAACTTAACCTTCTCTCATAAAATGAGTGGTGAGCTTTATTGTCAAATCTTAGTAGAATACTTCTATCCACTCATCAGTAACTGTGGAGGGATGGAGCAAAGGGAGGAAACACATATTTATGTAGATCACACTTAACAAGCGTCATGTGAAAAAAGAGAAAGTCTCCCTGCAGCCACTCCGCAGCAGGTCGTCATTATCATACACTTAATGTTCAACTGCCATCCTCTTATAAAAGCCGCAGAGCAATTGCTTTAATCCAAATAATGAGGCCAAACAATTTCACACCACCATCTCAAAGAGAAACCGCTCGTTATTTGTAACGATCAAAAGGCTGTTTTAATGATTGGGTTGAAAAAAAAAAAAGCAGATACTCCTTGCCACTGGCAAAACTTGTAGACCAGTGCAGAAAACACTTCATGACTGGAAGTGAAGAAACCACTAAATGTGATCGTCAAGTCTTTCAAGTAAGTTTATGAGTATTATTATCAGTGGCTATTACCAACGTATAAAATCAAATGCTGTGAGCACTTCACACTGGATTCTTTTAACATGGGGGGCAGATTGTTTATTACACCTCTGATCATAATTCTATATATCCCCAAATCTGTTTGATTCACACAACAAGAAGTAAGGCAACAATCAAAAGTACCTGTACAAGTCAACAGTTTGTCTAATATGTCTGAAGAGCAAACTGTCACATAACAAGAGTATTTTATGAAATATTCCCCAATACGCAGAAATCCTCCGTTTTCAAACATAACTTGTGTAAGGCCAAGTTGTTTCAGACATTACACTGTAAGGTGGGCAGCAGTGAGAGCAGAGTGCAGACGAAAATCACACAAAGGCCACTCTGTCTCACTGCAGGTCTTCGGCGGGAGAGCAGGAAGACTCCTGTCATTTCCCTCAATGTTGGGAATCCTACAGGTGCAGGTAGTAAGTGAATGACGATGATAAGCAAGAGACTGTATGTTTAATTTCAGCTTGGCATCGCCATCATCGCTCTTTCACAAACAGGTATTAACCTTTTATTCAGATGCAAGGGCTGCTTTACATGCAGGTGATCTAACCAGTGGTTCTCAACTGGAAGGTTGTTCCACAGTCTTGGAGCGTAAACGCTGAAAGCGTTGGAATAACTAAGAGAGGAGCTGGAGGATCTGAGGGGCCGTCCTGCTTCATAAACTAAAATCATCTCTGAGAGGCAGTCTGGTGCGAGGTCATGTAGTGCTTTATAAACTAACCAAATAATTTTAAAATCAACACAAAAACTAACAGGCAGCCAGTGTAAAGATTTCAAAACAGGTGTGATGTGTGATAGAAATCATATTTTTCCTATTTTATTTCCCTATAATTCTATTCATTCGAGGACTTATTTTTAACATTTCTTCATTCCAAATTCTCCTCTGTCCATCCATTTAAGACCTCTCACAAGTGAATGATATAACGTAAAAACATTTATTTTGACACATTACGGCCTCAACTTGAATTCTCTGCTCACTCTTCTTATCACAGTAGATGCTTATTGTGGAGGTAATCTTGTTTATATCGTGTGTGATCATGTGAGGTTAACAAAATGCTGAAGGCAAAGAAAACATTTCAATGTAACACATTTATTTTTGAAAGATTGAATTAACAGGACATCTTATGTCTCATCAGGCATTTCACAACGGATAACATTTACAGAATTGCACAAAATAGAGTATTCTTTTCATCTTCACATTTTTATAATATATTTCTTTACATTTATAAAAAAAATGAGTAGTTTATTTGGTCTTGAGTCATAACACTAAAATCTACTCATTGGAATTGATACATATGAAGTATCAAAAATGCAATCTCGTCAAGTTCATTCAAATAAGGACACAAAATAAACAAACATGTTATAGAACATTCTATATTTATTTATAAGACATGCTATTGTGGCAGTCTGAATGTCAAAAGACTGAAATATTCAGTACAAACTACCCTTATCCTCCCTCATGTGTTGCCATGCTTATCTAGTTATCTCAAGAAACTGATTTGGTCTTGGAGAAAGTGTGACATTCCTGCGGGGATTACAATACCAGCAAGCGCGTGTTGTGGGATTATCCTGGTGGCCACCCGTGGTCTTCAGCAGACATATAGGTATCATCAAAATCATAAAAGACAGCAGGAGGGTCCAGAAGTCAAAGGTAGAATGGTCAGACGGAGACCCTGAGTAGGTCCCCATAGGTTCATTACTGTCAGTGTGAAGACACACTGTGATGACCTCAGGACCTAAAAGTGGTAGCAGAGGCAGAGGAAGAGGTGAGGAGGTGAAGATGCAATCCTATTAACCTTCTGTGAAACACCCTTCAGGTGGTTTGGTCCATAGAACATCTACAAAACAAAAGGACAGATGAAAATGAGCGAGAAAGAGGGAAGTTCAATTATTGCAGACTAAATTCTAGTGTGGAAAGTGGAGATGAAAGAGCTGGGCTATAGTTTGATTTCATAATGAAAAGAGGGAGGAAAACACAAGTACGACATGATGAATAAGCAGCAGCAACCAAGCAGTTTGACTTCTCTGTGACACCCTGTTTTTCTGGGTGTAACCTGTTGTCCCTCAGTAGTTGTTACTCTTTCTTAAGTCGCAAAACAGATCCAAGGGGGCTTGGCAGGCCAATTCGAGCTGTGGGCGATCTCTTCAGAAATTGCTTCCATACTCCTGATCCAGATCCTTTATAGCTATCTCCAAGTCATTACCAGCAACGCAATCCATTCCTGGGGAAGCATTAAGTCTTGCCAACGTAACGCTCATAATCGAGTGTTTGAGAAATGTAAAGCAACATTATGTAGGAATTTGGTTTAGTGCTCTTTGGCGCCCACCGAAGGTATTTGAGTGTGACTGCACTGTCGTAAGAAAAAAACAGAGTGCTGTGATGCCTCACCCACTACTCCCCATCACAGACGACGTGCATTTGTTGACGAGAGAGTTGTGAGAAGTTAAAGACTCATAGCGACCGACAGGGTTCAGTATCATTACAGGATATGTTACAAATATGACTGAGCTAGCAGTTCCAGCCTGCCAACTTTTGGGGTAAAATTGATTTATTAATGTATTTTGTTTGTATGTAAGCCTGAGACTCTGTTGGGTAAGATGACTTTCTGCACCCAGTAACGTTACGTCCCAATCTGCTATGAAGTATATCTGCAGGGATGTACATCCAGCTTCTTGCTCGGTCACTCTCTCTTTTTCTCTTCTTAGCTTCATTCGTCACTGTTAATCTGCCAGTTGAAAGTGGTTGTACTATATGATTTAAAACCATTTAAAGATGGAAAAGTGACTTATTGCTTCTTTAAGCATGATTAATTGTTCATCTTTTTGTCTGAAAGACAAGAGACATGCAGCGAGTCTCTCATGAGAGTTGTTGCAGGCAGTCTTCACAGTTGAAGCAAAGCAGAAGGGATTGTCATGTATGGTCTCACTTTCTAGAAATAGCTTTCACAACCTGGGCATATCCAGGGTAACCCCTTCAGGACACTGTTGCCTGGCTGTCACTGTTTTGGTGTTGTGTATAAAGGTGAGGGTTGACTCGCCGAATGCAGCGTGCCACTTAGCTGTAGCGGGATCCCAAAAAAACTGTTCATTGACGAAGCCTTCAATTTAGGGCTTGAATCATGTACATGATGATTGTGGATGTCATCTACTCAGTGAGGAGGAGGACACAGACAAGACAGGGAGGAAGAAAGGTAAAAACAAGAATAAGCAGACAGACATGAGAGGAGAAAGTTAGTGTTGATATATAAGACTTTTACTCAAAAAATACATTTACATTTTTTTTTTATATATATATAGATTTACTATTTCCTGATTTCACTTGAATCAAAGCTGAAATAGTTTAGCATGTATTCCACCCAAGAAGCCAATGTTAGTTTTTTGGAGGGAGAAAATCTATGTTTGCATTGAAAGAATTCAAAGACAATAATGCAAATGAAAAAAAGAAGAGCATGTTTCTGGTGAACTGAAAGTTAGATTAGTCTGTGCTTAGTTGGACACAACGACGCTCCACACTGCAGTCATTTTCTGTTCTGTTTATTCGACAGCCAACACCCAGATGTAAGCTGTGGGAGGATGTTATGATGTTTTTAGATTTAAAGGAAATGTCTCAACAACAAATGTAGGAGAGGTGATCAAATGAATATCAAATAGACTGAAAGATTGATGACAACTGGGGGATGATATTATGTTCATAATGCAACCAGTGAATCAGGAGATGTTATTCTTTGCGGTTCCAAAAATTACTTTAGTATTTATTTTCGGACTAAATATGAAGCACATTATAATATGATAAATGTTGCTCTACAGACCCTTGTTTTAGTAGCTGGAGCATAAAAACAATGTGGAATGTTAGTCCGAACACATTTATGTGAGTCGGTACAGAATTAGATATCGTGCAGCTCTTGAATGAGATCCGACCTAACCACAGTCCATGTTTGTATGTGTGTTTGTTCAGTAGACACTTCTGCAAATCTAAACATTAACTGAAGCAGATAATCTCTTAAACTCTGGCAGACCCACCAGGCAGTCCACAACTAGAATATCCCGCTGCAGAGATGTTAATTCTATCTGGATGCCAAGGAAAAATCTGAAATGTAAAAGTAGTTATGTGCCAAAGATGATGTGGTGAAAATCAGAATTTGTACATTTTGTTTTAAGGCCAATTACATTTTTGACAGACCCAAAATGTCTCCTAACCTTTAACCTTTATGCCAAATAACCATAGAATGTAAATATTAATAGACGAAGCCTGAGTGATGTCACCCATCTGTTACTTCGGGAGGCTTGGGGTCTCATCGATGGCATTAGCCATGCTGGATATCCTGTCTCTAACTTTCAGTTAACCTTACGACAGACTGAGAGCTGGAGCTGAGGCTGGTTTTAAACATCACACCCAACTGTCAATCAAAAAAACTGATGAGATATCACAAAACCCTCACCCGTATAGTGTGTCGATAAAGACATGATCTAATCAGACCTATTTTGTTTTTTAAACCAGGCTGTAAACATGTTGATTTGTGCTGTAAAAACAGACTTTTAGACTGGGTGTGTATGTGACTTCAAATGCTTCTGCAGCCAGCCTCAAGCGGACATTGGACAAACTGCAGGATTTTGCATTGGCTTCTTTTTTCAACACTGGAGGTTTCCACTTAAAATCCATCCAAAAAATCCATCTTTTCTATAGCATATTGAGACCAGCTTCCCAGCTGAGACCAGTACTGTCGTCAGAGGGAGAAGGAGGAATGCTGGATGTCCTTAATGAGTAATGCAGACAATACTGCAAGATGTCAGATGGGTAAAACTAATTGCATAATTATGCAGAAATACGCTGGAACCTGAGCTGACTGTTAGATGCTGGGAAGTTAGCATGTCTAGAGGTTTTTCTGTTTCATTGATTATGACGACAAAGTGATGATTCAACCCTCTTTGAATCCGAGCAGTGGAGGGAATGGGAGATAAACATTTATTGGGGAACCCCACATCTGGTACTGTGGTGGTTCTTCAGAAGTTTGTCTGGGCGCAAATCAAGTTCAATGAAAGTTGAGGGGAAAATGTTTTACAGGGTCATTAAACTGTGCTTGAAATGATTGGCTTGCATGTTGTTTAACTATAGTTCGAGGCTACATGGAGCAGATTATTATTAAACTGAAAAAAAAAGAATGGAGAGGCATTGTGTGACATGATAAGTCTTTGTAAAATACAATTGTTTAAATCTTCCAATCTTTTCTATGTTTACATCTTGTTGTGCTGCTGCACATGAAGAGAGGCTCCAGAAAACAAGCTTCATTTCAAAATTTAAGTTATTCAGCGGAATACCTGAGCAAGAGCAATTTTGATTCCAAATATGGAAATGCATGGGTTGCCTTGGTGATGCGACTAACCTGTGGTTTTACTTCGATATGGAAGGTTCTGGGCTCGGCGTGTGAATAATCCTCCGCTTCCGACTTGGCTGTTCATCATCATCCTCATCCTCATCAGAAAAAGTGCGGTCCAGAGAGATGCCCTGGCACACCAGATTACGACCTGCACACAGGACAGCACATATCCACACAGGTAGAGGTAAAAATACAGAACATTTGACAGATCTTCCACTGATACCCGGGTCGTCCAATGCTCATTTCATATCAACAGTGACCCTTGACTGCTGGACTATAAATTCCTCAAATGCCTCTCTACACCTCTAAACTCTTAACAACCCTGATGTCTTGTCTGTTTCCAAATGTTTGGGGTTAATTTAGTGGTTTCATTGAAAAGGACCAAATTCTTTATCTTTATTGCTTAAACCAATTGCTCCATCTGTGTCATTTGTACACACTTGTGTCAGTTTTGAAGCATACTGCCTCATAACCTTTGCTAACCCTTGACAGCTCCACACCGAATTTCCTGTGAACTTTATCGGAAGAGATCTAGCATTCCACACGAGCCCTGTTCCCCTCGGATACAATCATTTATATACAGACAGATACACTTAACACACCTGTTTGCCCTTTAACACTGCTGCTAGCCTGTTCAAATTCAAAGATCTACAGATTGAGCAGATGTGCTAGATAAAATACATAGTTGAGCAGCTGATTGATGAGGAGATACCATTTTAGTGCAGATGCTACAATTAACTATACTGTAGATGGTTAGTATGATGAAGAGAAGTTAATTCAGCCTTGGATTACAGTCTATCCATCAGTTAAAAAGGCTGTATGTCATTGTATCTATCATCAATCAGACTCTCCCCCATCCTCTCTATCATACGGTCTCCTGCCTCTCGTTTCATTCTTCCTCCTCCATCTCTTATCTTGTCACCTTTCCTGACTGGTATGCTTCTTTTTTACAATCAGGTGGAAAACCTGGAGGAAAAGGTCAAAAGAGAGTTTCTTCTTTTTGTCTTTTATTCTGCGCTGTCATTGCTATCTCATATCAAGGCCATCTCATATGAAAACACACCCCGAGGCATCAGGGTTAACTGGGGCCAAGCATGTCAAAGGAGGATTGTGTAACACACTTTGTCAGTAGTTTGGGTACATTTGTAAATGCAGAAAAATAACACTAATTTGGTATAGTGCACACAGTTTCTGAACTGGGTCAAACTTTGCAAAAGCCAAATGGGTGTGGACTCTAACTAAACCCAACAAATGTCAGTGACGTCTAGAATTCACTGGAGTTTACTTGATTTAATTCCTGTATATGTTTACTAAAATTCTAAACACAAAAACTGACTGTATATTTCATGTCCTCATCAGGAAGATGGCCATGATTAATTGGTTGCTAGGGTTACAAACTTATGGCCAAGAGAGAAAAGGCCAAAGACTCTTTTTTGTTTAAGAGCTGACACAGAGTGAACAGATTTTTTTTTGAGCTGACTCAGAGTGAACAGATTTTTTTTTGGAAAACACACCGATAAAGTAAAAAAAAAAAAAACGACAATACGAGGGGAACATAGGGAACAATTAATCAAGGCTCAAAGATAAGAGATAAGTGCCAGGTAATTTTCACTCACAAGTGTAAAAGACAATAAAGCTTTGTGAAACTTTTTTGGACGGCTAACATTGAAGTGTGTGAGCCAGGACCCACACTGAGCAATCTACAATCTCCATCCATCTTCACGGAGGCCAGGATGGAAGCATGACAGGGTGTGTGTACATGTGTGCGTGTGTTATTGAGAGAAACAACAGAATATGACGATGCCACTACAACATCAACGTATTCTGCAACTATATTATCCTATCGGGAGGGCTTTAGTTTGGCTCTGAACACAAACACGACCATTGATGAGCCACTGCTGGGTTATCCCAGCAGACTGCAGCGCTGTTGTGCGGGGTGGGGGATATTATTGATGTGACATCAAGCCTGCTCTGCACAACGCAGGAAGGGAGACCACCTCACGGTCAGCCGTGTTGAAGCAATTGCAGCAGACTTCTCTGGGTGGGTGACTCACTGATGAGTGTTTTCCCAGAACCTGGCCACCCGAGGGTATACACTCTGCTTGTGTGTGCTTTAAAGTTAATGTTAAAACCCCCTGCTTACATCATCAATTACATTCAACTGTCAGGTTTATTAGACAGTAAAATCAGTTCAAGGAAAGCTAGAACTCAGGAGTTACACTTAAGAGTGTGTATCAAAACTGAGTCACATCTTGACCTATGAAGTCACAGCGAGTACCAGGAATGGGCGAAAGTTTGCCATATTCAATACGTTCACTCCCTGCTCCACCAAAACACTTAGCATGTGAATGTTAGTAGAATACCGTATGTACTCAAGTTAAATATGCAGCAAAAGAATACTAATGTGAAGCTTACACTACCATCAAACTCATGCACATTTGTTTGGTTAACAAATACAAAGCTTACTGCCAATTCTCATTATCTTATGAAGAGCATTTGTTGGGTCCTGCCTTCCCTCCTGGGGAAACCCTTTGATTTAAAATTCTGCAGAATTAAGGATGGATTGGATCTGGTTTTTATAACTGATATTAGTGTTGCAACATATGACCAGGATGAAAACACTCAACTTTTCTTTTTTTTTGCATTTGTTTTTCCCAACTGTTCATTCTATAGTAGGTTGATAATGTATTTTTAATTGGTTTGTTAGCAGTGTTACCCCTCTGAATAAAAAACAGCAACAAATGCACTGAAACACTAAACGTCCAAACCTGTGATGAGGATAGTGGGCTCCTGAGACGGATGAATGCTCTGGAGTGACTCGGCTGTGCGGTCCTGACTCTCATCTTCACCAGCACTTATGTCATTATCACTAAAGGAACAAAGCATTTCATGTAGAAAATCAGTGTACAGAGGACCGTTTGTTAATTTAGCTGCCTCAAAAATGTAATCATATGAGTTGGAAAGCACACTACTTGAATAAACTGTTAATGTCTATATGTTGAGGTAACATCGGGTAGCATTTCATCAGACAAGTTCTGTAATTACAACACATTATAAAAGCCAATTCTGTGTATGAGGCACATTAAAGAAAACATATTTCCCTGATCCACTTGAATATTAAAGTTGTAAAGCTAGCTGACCGACTAACCTTTGTCTCGCCTCCTCCTCTCTCTGCTGGTCATCAGCCTGCTGGAGGTGCTGCAGAGAATCCTGCAGGCCTCTGATCTTGGCCTTCTTCTCGTTCAGCACCATGACAAAATGTGAGTACAGCTCCCTTTCCAACAACTCCTTATCTTGAACATGCTTCTTCAGCCTGGTGGGAAAATCACAACAGCAAGTGCCAAGACATACATTGGACTCCCACTTAAACATACATATATATAGACCAACGCATGTTTCAAACGTGTATGGTTCTTTGTTTTCATTCTGAGAGCAATGATTGATGAGACTGATGCTGATGTCTCCACCCTGTACAGGCACAAGTCATTTTCATCCCTGGCAAAACACCAGTCATTAGACATGAATGAACAATCCCATTTGAAAAGAGGTCAAGAACCAGGGATGTATAAAATGAGAGAATTAGGAGTGAAGCATCTGATGTTAGTTCCCAGAATCACAGGCTGACTTTGCAAGACTGGGTGGAACCCTCAAAAGTCTCAAACCAGTGATGATGTCATACTGGGTGACTGCTGTGCATATAAACAGCTGCAAGCACAACAAAGGGAGTTTGCATGCAAACAAGATAAACAACAAACAAAAAAATCAGCTCTGAACATCTTGAGAAAATAATTAGATTCTGTCCGGGTTTTTTCCGAATAAGCTTGACATTTGCTCTGCAACACATTATCTTTCCCAAATACAAGTGAAACAAATCTCAGGGCGGCTGTCCTCAATGCGCTCTTACTGTCTAAGAATTCTCTGGTGCTCCTGTTTCAGTCGATGATTCTCCTCCAGCAGCTGGCAGTTGTCTGACTCCAGATCCTTGCTGTGCTTTAGGGACTGGCCAATCATCTCCCGGTTCAGCTGTAAAGGGTCTGGAGCTGGCTGGAGCGCCACAGAACCCAAGTGCACCTGAAGAGAGGAGGAGCAGAAGGGAAGTAGAAAATAAAATGCATATTGAGAGATTAAATCAACTGGACTTGTAAAATGTCAGTGGCATGGGAATCAGTGCATGTTTATTGCAATACAAAAATCTTCTCAGCAGATTGTCTGGCTTTATTATTCATTAACCACCACAGTGTAGCAGAGAAAGGCACCAAAAACCCTTTCTTTCTATCTTTGAAAATCCAACTTTTAACTCATTCACCAAATGTCAAGTGATGGACAGCAAAAGAATGAGCTGTTTCCATTTTTAGTTTTTTTAGCTCAGTATTATCTCATTTCCTCAGGATTACTGTTAAGTGATCACATAATCATATATAATAATGTAAACTAATGGGACATATCATGGAAATTAACACTAATCTTTAATTATTAGTGGACTTTGGTTATCTGGGTATTGATTAGTTTTTATACCCCCAATATGGATCTTTGATAGTTGCACTCCTTCCTACTTGGCAATTTGAGTGCAGATCACCAGCAGCCCTCTATGCAATGAGTGGGATGTGGGATGACCTCAACCACTCTTCTTCTGCATTGACAGGTGACAGTTGGTTCATGGCACACATTAAGTATAGCCTCTAGGTAGCTCCCTTTAATTTTTGTCATACTGGGAGGGGGGAAAATATTTAAGACTCCATCTCCCAGCAGTCCCAGGAGTACCTGGGGATCCTTCAGGAGCTGCAGACAAACAGAGCAAGAGAACTCAAATCCAAAGCCCTTTTTCAAAAGCTGTTTACAGTAGAAAATAAAATATAGAGTATGAATTTGCACATTCACAACATCCTACAAGGCTCTTCAATAAAGAGGAGCCACTAAATGACATCACGTTTTCTATGAAATGGGAGACTTTCCTCCTGAACAGGAGAAATACAGGATGCATTCATTAGTCACCAGAAGACTATGCAGGTGAGCACATAGTTTCCTCTCTGTTGCTTCTTGTCTGTGACTTTTTGGAATCACAAGCAGGCTTCAGATGTGATAAAACATTCCTCACTTGGTTTATTTGGCTGACTGTGCAGGGCTGAGGTAAGCAGAGATGGACACAAAAACTTGGACTTTTTTTAACATTTAGTTCAAGGCTAACATTCTTTTCTGAATTCCACCATAGCACCCCATTCTTAAATATGAAAAGAACTCTACAGCAAACAACTACATTCAAATACAAAATACACCAAGCACTGGAACACCTGTAGACCTGGAGTGAGTTTTTGCACATCATAGCTGCCACACCAAACATAATTTCCAATGGCTGGACAATCTCTGTTTGCCTGTTGCCAATGGAGATTCTCCCATGCAAACACAGAAACACTCCTACCTACACACACACACACACACAGGTACTGCCGCGTTGCACTGGGAAACCAGAAGGTAATGTGGTGCTAAATCTTCACTGGGCTGCGTCAGGGTCTCAGACCCACTGTAATAAAGCGGCCATCTTCAAAAGCTCTCATAAAATACTTGTCATTTTTGTCCCAGACTGATTCTGTCCTGGCAGGCCACACAGCTGTTTTTACCTCCACTGGTGAACCTGAACATGTTTCAGTGAGTGGACGTTCACTTCACATCACTCCCACAGCTTCACTGCCTTAGTCCGCCTGTCTGTTTTAAACCCTGATTAAGTGAATCTGTAAATTACACACTACCCATTGGAACAGCATGACCTCATTCAGCGTCATTTGGATGCAACGATATGCTCAACTTGCAATAAGATTGCAGAAGCTGGGTTCATGGTGATAATGGATTAAGATTTTTTTTTTCACCATTTTTGTAAAGTTGTACGTTAGTTTGGCTTTTTTACTGCCTAACGCCAAGTTGATTGTATTTCCTGGTTTGATAACAAACGCGTTTATGATAAAACACATCGGGACTTCCACTAGATCGCAAAGTGATGTGAGTAATTGAAAACAAGTAAAAGAACAAACAACAGTCAAAAAAAATGATGTTGGATTTATTTGGACCCTCTGGAGAGGCATAAGCTCTTCATTTGTAACCTGCAAAGGTGTGGTGACACTCCTTGTGAAACATATGCAAGGAAAAGAGAGACGGGGGGGGGGGGTTGCAATTTGTTCATCGATAGTGGATGGCAATCTTACATGGATAAAAAAGTAATTTAGTAAAATAGTCCCCACATGTACTGCGATTGGACACCCAGGTACCGTCTGTGTGTGGGAAACACTGGCAGTGCATCATCCACTTTAAAATCTTTAAAAAGAGAGGTAAAGGCAAATAGTGTCCTTTGATGTTTATAAAGTTGATTAATTTTGCACTTTACGGACTTGAATAGTTCCTTCTGTGTACTGATGTGAAACTGTCTTGTGAGGCACCGTTACATCTCTAGCATCATTCAACTCTGTAAAAAAAAAACTTTTTGCATTGTAACTTGCTTATTCAGTTTCAGTGCTGCAAATTACACCACGCCAAACAAAACCTGCAAAGGTTTAAACAAAAGTCCACCTCACAGCATCAGGACGCAGAGAAGACCACCCGGGACCTAAAGAGGATGAGTTTCCTAAGAACTCGTAAAAGTCTAGAGAGCAACATCGGTATGTCACAGTGATCCAGGGCAGGCTCGTCTCAGGGGTTTAAAGGGATACTGAGCTTCCTAAGTCGTGTTCAAGTTGGCATAGCTATCATTCGATGTTTGCACAGGACAGTCCACCATTATTAAGAGCAGTGAAGCTAGAGTAAATGAGTCTTCAGTAAAAATGGATGTTTGCGCTTGATCATCATGACAACTTTAACACCAGCATTCGTTTCATACACACATGAAGAGCTGACAGTAGTGGTGGTGTGTCAATCATGAAAGCTTTGATCTCCTCCTCCAAGCCGCTGCTACCTGTGCTAAATCTCCACTGGTCTTCCAGAGGAAAGTCTTTGAGCAATAAATCATCCCATGTGAAAAACAACAAATCATGTGAAGGCCAAAGACTCCGACATACTGACGTGACTGATACTTGCACACTTTGAAGAATTAAACTATTATAATAGCTGGGACTTTGTCATGAAACTTTTACCCACTGGTACAGTTTAAAATAATTAATCTTTCTGAACAGTGGGTTAACATGTTATTACCAGTTCAAATCCACAGATACAGAAATGTAGGCTGCTGGAAGCACAACACTTATTTACTGGCTTCATGTTGGAAACGACACTCAGCAGCTGTTTATGTCTTGTGCTCAAACGATTGGTGCCTTTACTTTCACAGTTAATGGGAATACTTATACTGTAGTAAACATACAAATTCCACATCACCAAAAGTTTAGCTTTATTTTAGTGTGCAGCATGGAAATAGGAAGGAGGCAGTAAACAAGATATACATCTGAAAATATACATGACCACCATATTCATTTTTAACTGCCAGTACTCAAATAGGAATCGCTATTCAAGTGATTCAATTCCTTGTTGAAAAACAAAGAGAAATGTTGAAAGGTTCAGTTTATTTTCTGGAGCTTCTGTTTCTCCCCTGAGACTCGGAGATAAAGTGAAAGGTCAGCCTCCAAACTGTTGCCAGCTTCTGCCAAGGTGTGGGAGGTCAGACTGTTTGTCTGTGATCCACAACCCACTTCCACATTTTTCTGCTGTGTAACTTGACTAAAAAGGAAATCAAATAAGCAAATTGTTTATAGCTTTTTTCTTTGGCTTCAGATAGCAAACAATGATGTGAAAATGTGGGCTCATTTATGGCAATAAAATAAAGGCAGCTGAAACGGCATTAGAGGACAAAAAGAGGCAGAAAACATCTAAAGGAGATGAGATGCAGCCTTCATCTCTTTGTCTTCTGATATAAGGTCAATGAGTTCACACAGCTCTGAAAGGTCACCTTTGGGATGAAACATACTGTATTGGGATACGACATCGTGTAGCATCATTAAGAAGCGAGACAGAGGGTTTAAAATCTTGGTTTCAGGATAATCAGGATAGATTATTCGGACTTTCAAACATGAGTTGATGTGCATGTGTGTGGTCTAAATGTTTGTTTGTGTGCCTGTCTCCAGACAGCCAACCAGACCATAAGGTCAGCCCCATGCAGAAGAGGGAATGTAGGTGTGGAGGCCAAAAGAACACAGTCACAGTTCCACCACAACAAACTTTGGGCACTGAGGGCACAAAGCCTTCCTTATCACTCTGTCCAACACATAGTAGGTTGACACACACAAGAGACAATGAGCCCCATTTTACGACAACTGATATTCAGTAATATAATAGTAACTCAGCATGATTTAAATTAAAGCTTAAAGACTCCTTGCACATTTATCTATCTCGTCCACACATTAAGTCAAGCTCAAGGTTTTTATATTCAAACTATTTCAGGTAAGGTCAGTCTTTTCTCTTTCCTTTTTGTATTTCAAATTCATTATTGTGTCTTTGGGCCCAGGGAAGTGGGTGGATCAGGAGTGTGTGCATGATGACAAAGAGACAGTGTTCAAGGCCAGGCAAGGTCACTGAGTATGAGAAGTGTGGGCACTGTGCAAAGATCAAACTGTGGCATCAGCTTCCAGGTCTGCCGTGCAGAGGCGTGAGGCCAGATAAAGAACCGGAAGTGAGAGGCGTCATCAGTGAGTCTCTCCAATAACATCCATGTTCCCATACACATAAGGAATGCTATGGCACGGTACCAAGTAGAGTGCAGATGGGGGGGGGGAATCACTTTTGGATCAGCTGATTGAACCTTGAGTTCAGAGATGTATGTTACAAGGCAGGAAGATATTATTAAGATAACTGATTTTATTATAGTAAACATCAGGTGGCAAACCTAAGTTCAGTAAATGACTACTTTGTGGTGGAGAGATGCGTTGGTGTATTTGAAGCTTAAATGCAGTCAGGATTAAAATCTGGTAGTCAGTCGTGCATCTTTTTTCCAGACACTGAGAGAAGAAAAACTGGTAATAGCAAATTAAATGCAAACAAGTTACTAACTTCTGTCATTTCTCCCTCAAAGTTTGTATGATAGCAGTTTCATCTGAAATGTATTTAACCGATTTTGTTCCACACTGGATCCAACATTTGCATCATTTACATTATATAGTCGGCCACTTCTGTTTGGGGCTGACAAAACATGGACACTGCTAACATTAACTAATCAATTAAATACTAAAGATGTGAGCCTTTATCTGGTGGGGGGGGGGGCATATTTTGTAAGTGGCCCATACGTTTTTAGTTGACAATGTAATATCTAAAAGGTATTTGAATAAATAATGAATCATTTCAATCCTTTAACACAATGGTTCCCAAAGTGGAAGTCAGGACGTGCTTTCCAAATACCAAAGTAAAATGTAAAATTGTGTGTTTTATAATTTTACCCGTTATTGTGAACATATACAAAAAAAGCAGGTCAATTAAAGGTAAAACTATAATCCTTCAGTGATATTTCTGCTGAAATGAAAGTAATCTGTACAAAATTGTTCAAATGTAAGGTTGCACGTGCCTGCAACAATGTAAGTGTCTGTTGAGCTTGACAAATAACCCCCCCCCCCCCCCCCCCCCCCCACACACACACTCACAGTGCTAAATTCTGTGCATGAAGATAACCTATGTTCTGCTTTGAGCGTTTCTTACAATAAATTACTTGTGCTAGTGTTTCAACTTTTTAGTGCATGTGCCAGACTGCTCAACTTTAAATGTCTTAACCACCACCAGGGGCAGTGGGGGTCCTCATTTTCTATGTCCCAGGCCAAGTTTAGGAACCCCTGCTTTAACAGACCAAAACGCCAAAAGACTTGCTATAAACATTTGAATGGTTCTTATACAGTAATCCGTTTTTTCTATTTTCGTTGGGTTGACTGTTGACCAAAGTATAAATAAAGTAATGTACAAAAAAGGAAGAATATTTCTGTTTTTTTATGGCAACTGTAGTGGAAAAATACTATCTGTCTGTTGCCTTCGTTTGACCTTCAAAGATTAGGATGTTCGTGCGTCATTTAGCAATTAGAAACTGTTTCTCTGTATGGCCTCGGTCTGTATCTCCAACAGGAACACTCCTCAGTACCTTATAGAAAGAAGCTTGCATAGATAAATCACCAGGCAAACTAGCAGAAGGCGTAGTCACTAGGGCTGAAACCAATGACGATGTATCACTCATGTATATGCAAAATACCTACACCCTGTGAAAGTATAAATATGCTCTGCAACCGGGACTGCCCCGGGAATCTTTGATGCACTTGTGACTGATGTTATTTTTGTAGCTGATTACCCCTTTTGCAAAATAACTTTTTATTATATGCAATAAAATACACAAAGACAAAAGACTTTGACTTGAGATCTTTCATTACCAACAGAAAAATCCACAACAAACTTGGTGTCAGAAGTGGGATTCCAGGCTGATCGCCGTATCCACGGCAGACGGTGACTGATCATCCAGGACTTTGAAAAAGATCGTCCTGCCTCAACCCTGAAAGTTTGAAGGTCGAGAGGACCGACTGCGGCTGTCACCTCGGAATCCAACGAACGAGAAAACCTCCTAATTCACGGTAAAAACATTCTGATCTCACAATTTAAAAGTCAAAGGTCACTGTGTATTCTAGGACAAAATTGAAAGGTTTCTATAACTACGAGGTAGTTAGAATAAAGGAAGTTCAGGTGACTTCGCCAGGCCCGGAGGAGTTCAGGTGACTCCTTGAATCCGGTGAACTTGGATAGACCAGTGTAAAGGTAAAAATTTACACAGATTGATCGGGGACGCCCGATAATCTTACAGGACAGACACCATGGAGTCTGCAGGGAGTAAGATGGACGGGGCTGACCTGCAAGGTCCAATTTTTGTGTTTATGAAAGGGAAATACGGAGAAAAATGTTTGTCATGTGTCGAATATTGGATAAACGAATGTGGATTTCCTGATAAAGGAAGTCTAAGCGTGAATCAACTGATACAGTTACAGACGTGTTTGAAAAAGAAGGAAGAGAAGGTTAAGTCTAAGAAAAAGATTAACAAAGAAAAGTTGGAGGAGATTGAAACACAAATGGAATGTTGGAAAATATGGATGACAGAAGCAGAAGTCAGAGATAGGAAACAGACAGGGAAAGTTTTACCAAAAATGAAATGAAAAATGATGAAAAAGAAAAACCAGATGCTTTCACTGATAACCCCACCACACCCCCTGTGTCTGCTCTTTATCCCTCTCTGAACGGTGGAGTTCGAGGCAAAGAAGACTGGGTTCCCATCTACATGGCTCCACTTATCCTGCCCCCACAGCAACCAGCAATCAGTCCGAACAATCCCTTCTCCGGACAATCTCAAGGGGCCTGAAACCGCCTTTGAAAACGTCATGAAAATGGCCTTTGGAGAAGGCCTGAGGAAACCCATCCTAGCCCGGGTCCGCTCCACCCTTGTGGGAGGCTGGGCTGAAGACAGACTGCAAGAGCTCCTCAAACACGCCAAACACGGTGATCAAAGAGAGAAAGAAAAGAGAGACAAAACTGCCAGACACCTAGACACTGCCACTCTAAAGCTCAGCTGGCTCTCACTTGGACAGCCGCCCTTTCAGAGGACAAGGCAGAGGCCGCGGACGCGGAAGGGGCCAAGGGCACGGACTCGAAAGAAGATATTCCCGCACATATGACCCCACCAAACGTTTTAACTGCGAGAAGCATGGCCACTGGGCCAAAGACTGTCCAGAAACAACCAAGAGAGGGGGACGGAGGAAACCGTCGCTGGGGCTGGCAGGACAACGAACAAGTTCCCTATGCGTCGGACTGACCATCAGAGAGAGGAGTTGGTAATGTACCCGCACACACAACACACACATTACACGCTCCACGCAATGAAGAGCTGATACACTGCTTGGCTTAGTTCAACAAAGAATAAATGTCCTAGAAACCCCTCCCAAAGGAAAGGAGGGTACTTATACCCGTCTCTCCTCTGAAGCTTATGAGAAAATGCCAATGATAACATGTAACGTTAAGGGACAGAATGTCAAATTTTTAGTTGACTCAGGAGTCACCCACTCAGTTTTAAAAACATCTGAAATGTCTTTGCCTGACAGTGGCCGTTTTTCATGGTCCACGAGTGCCTGTGGTTCTTGTGTAAAGGAAAAGTATGGGATACCTGTCAACTGTTCATTGGAGTTTGAGGGAGTACAAACAAAAGCTAAACATTCGTTTTTAATGTCCAGCATGTGCCCGGTTAACCTTCTGGGGAGAGATTTGTTGTTCATGTTAAAAATGTGCTGTGCTTAACCCTGCCACCCTCATGCCTTTACCGGGTGAGGGTGAACCCCATTCTTGCCTTGCAGAACTCCAACACACCTGCACCCTGAGACCGGACCTGAAAGATGTACCTCTCACTAACCCTGACCTCACTAACTAATCTCATTTTCCATGTTGATGGTTCTGCTTTCAGAGATCCTGCACGGGGCACGGCCCATGCAGGAGTTTCTGTTGTTGATGATGTTTCTGTTGTTTGTTCCTCTCCTTTGCCTTCTCATTACTCAGCACAAGCAGCAGAACTGGTGGCCCTGACTGAAGCCTGCAAAAAGGCAAAAGGCAAAACTGTTACCATCTACACAGACTCTCGTTAAGCGTTTGGAGTTGTGCATGATTTTGGAGCCCTTTGGAAACATCGCAAATTTCTCAAATCAGATGGTAAACCCATTTTACACCATCACAAAGTTGCAGCTTTGTTAGACGCCATCCTCCTACCAGCTAGTACTGCTGTTTGCAAATGTACTGCACACACCTCTGCCCGAGAGCCAGTGTCTCTAGGTAACGCTCGAGCAGATTCAGCTGCCAAAGCCGCAGCTTCCTCCACTTCTCACACTATCTATACACTGACTCAACTTCCTCACCCTCCCCTACAGCCTCCCTGTCTACTCCGGCCTCTCTCTCTAGCCCTGCAGAACGAAAGCTCTGGTCTCAAAACGGCTGCCTCTTCTCTGCGGGTGTATGGAGAGGTCCAGATGATAAACCTTGTCTCCCTCGTAGACTGATTTTGACCTATTGTAAGTTGGCCCATGGCCTAGACCATGTGTCAAAAGGAGGGATATGTGCTGTAGTTCAAAAACATTGGTTCACAAAAGGATTTTCTACATTTGCAGCTGATTTTTGTAAAAACTGTTTGATATGTGCCCAAAATAATCCAGGTAGGACCAGACCTCTGACACATCAAGCTGCACACCCAGCACCAGACAGACCATTTCAACATGTCATGATGGATTTCATCGAACTAACCCCCAGTGAGGGTAAAAGGTACTGTCTGGTACTGGTAGACATTTTCCAAATGGGTAGAAGCTTTTCCAGCCAAACATGCCACTGCCTCAGTAGTAGCGAAAGCCTTACTAACAGAAATCATTCCCCGGTGGGGAATCCCTGAAAAACTGTCCTCAGACAATGGCTCACATTTTGTCAACGAAGCCCTACAACAGCTTTCCACACAGTTGCGTTTTGAATTGAAAACTCACTGTTCTTATCATCCACAGTGAGGTGGCGCTGTCGAGAGACAGAACCATACTTTGAAACAGAAACTGGTAAAGTGTTGTAAAGAAACAAAACTCAGTTGGCCCAGGTGTCTGCCTATTGTCCTGATGTACATGAGAATGCGAGCGCGCCTGCGATGCAAACTCTCTCCCTTTGAGATACTGTTTGCAGGTAGACCAAATGTCGGCGTGGGACCTCCAGGACCTCCAATGGACACCGCCCTCTGCGAGGCGAGCATGGTAAGTTACTGCATATCCTTAACAAAATGTCATTCTGACATCAGAGCACAGGTAAAGGAGACACTCCCACCCTCGGCTGACACGCCGCTCCACGACGTGAAACCTGGTGATTACGTGGTGATAAAGAACTTCAGGAGGAAGTCCTGGCAGCATCAGCGTTGGCTTGGACCTTTCCAGATCCTCCTCACCACTCACACGGCTGTGAAAGTTGCTGAGAGAGCCACCTGGACACACGCCGCCCACTGCAGCCGAGTCCCGGATCCGACAACTCCACCAACTGACCCTGACACCTCCGGATAGATCCTCTGCTCCGGCTACCCTCCCCCGCTGTCATAGACTGAGAGACAGCCTACAGCTCCTGCCATTGACAGAGGCAGAACATCATGGAAAGACCATGCCCCTGGCACCCTTTCAGGAACCACCCCGGCCTTTGTGGGCTGAGAGGGACCACCTGCATCCTGTTCGTGCTGGCCGGCTTCATCCTGGCCCCCTGGTTGTGGTATCAACTGCAGGAGGATAAACTCCCGCCACTCCTCCCCCTATATTCCCTGCTTAACCAAGACGATGTCCCTGAGTTACCTGAACAACCCTCTTTCCTCAAACCTCACTCCTCTTCCTCCTCCTCTCGCGCTGATAACTCCTCCGAAGATGAGGACATGGTGTAATTGCATTCATATGTGTTGTACATACCCCTTTGGGACTTCATTTTTCATTCCTGTAAGCTTTGCACAAATTTTAAGATGTCTATGTCTTACAAAAAACAAATGCACTCCTACTCCTTTCTTCGTCTATTTTTATGATGTCTTCTCTTAAACCTACCTGGTGTGAGCGCACGGATGTTTGATGGACTCTTTCTTTGATTATTGTATGGTTTTGAAGTATGGTTTTTGTTTTTATATAGACATTTTAGTATTTTTATATTTCCTGTGGTTTTCAGGGTGATATTTCTACTGTTGTATTTTTCCATATTCTTTGTTGATTATTTGTAATCAAAAGAGGGGAATTGTAGTGGAAAAATACTATCTGTCTGTTGCCTTCGTTTGACCTTAAAAGATTAGGATGTTCGTGCGTCATTTAGCAATTAGAAACTGTTTCTCTGTATGGCCTCGGTCTGTATCTCCAACAGGAACACTCCTCAGTACCTTATAGAAAGAAGCTTGCGTAGATAAATCACCAGGCAAACTAGCAGAAGGCGTAGTCACTAGGGCTGAAACCAATGACGATGTATCACTCATGTATATGCAAAATACCTACACCCTGTGAAAGTATAAATATGCTCTGCAACCGGGACTGCCCCAGGAATCTTTGATGCACTTGTGACTGATGTTATTTTTGTAGCTGATTACCCCTTTTGAAGAACTTTTTACTATATGCAATAAAATACACAAAGACAAAAGACTTTGACTTGAGATCTTTCATTACCAACAGAAAAATCCACAACACAACCCATACACTGTATTGCTTGTGACCATTAGTCACAAGCAATACATGCCAGTGAATAGCATCACATTGATTAAGAGTCCATGGCTCAACATTCATTAACTCATCAAACAAAAATGTACTGAATGTATCTCGTCATTTACCACCATTATTCTTTTCCAGCATAAATCGAAAAATCACAATAAACTGAGCAGTACTTTTGAAGTACTTCAAAGCTCGACATGGGTTGATTATGTTTCATTGAGGACACTCTGGCAAGTAAAGCTTTACCACCACACATGGTGAAAAAGCTGCCTAATGGCATAAATGTGGACAAGAATGATGAACCTCAACCAAAAATAAGGAGATAAATCTGCTTACATTTGAAGAGGGGACACAAAAACAAGCCAATGAATTATAAAAGCAATAAGGACAGACATGCATAGGTCAGCGATTAGTGCGTTGGCCGCATTTCAACTGCTGTGTTTTTGCCTTCAGTCAACATTCTGATTTGCCATTTGTTATATTGTATTTCATTTATAGTGCTTAGCTTAAAATTATCATGAGCATGATTTGCAAATATTTGTGTTTGAACATATTGTATAATTTCACGCTTCACATTTTGAGATGATTCAATCTGAAGGAGAAAACATGGACTACTCCAGTGAAATTTGTGGCTGGCGTCATACTGCACAGCTGAAATCCCCAGTGAACCGTTACACTAGTTCTTTTTGGCAACACAAAAAGTAGAAACAATCAGTGTTACACTCATCCAGCCAGTCTCAGCCAGGATCCCGCGGTTTCATAAACCACAACTGTCAAGAACCAGAGTCCAAATCTCTCTGGTCTGAAGACAGAACTAAGCTCTGAGTGCTACTCAAAGAAAAACTGACATTTGGTATAAAACTGTCATGAAGGAGCTGAATAACCAATCGCATCGAGACAGGCCTTTCACTACACTGTCCCCGAACGAGTGCTGGAGAAAGGTCTGGTTAAACCCATCATAATTCATTATCGGGGTGGGGGGGGGGTTGGGGGGTTGGTAGTTTGTACCTCCATCAACAAATCACAATCTTCTTGGGTGGTTCAGAGAAAAGGCTTAGTGTACTCAGGAAATTCGGAATTAGTGACATTAACACGTGGAAAGACAAGACTTTATGATGGCTAAGTGGCCAAAATAACTGAAGGAACTTAGTAGGGCTTCCTTACTGCACCATCCAAATCTTGGTCAAATATTATCATATTCAGCAGCAGTTTACTTGAAAATCTATTCACACTGTCCACATGCTGGGGGACTGACCATCATGCAGCCTGTCACAGCACTTCATTGTTTATGGAAAAAAGGAATGGATTGTTTCATAAAGAGCAAGAGAGGCGACAAAGCCATGTATTAAAATGACTTTGGCTGAAGGTTAAAGGTGCACTATGGAGTTTTGGTAGAGAAATGTAAAAGTTGGAAAATTTACAGATTCTGTGGTATATGTTCATAACTATAAACACAAACTGTCCTCAGAGGAAAATTTGCTCCTTGGAACACTTTTTGAAGATAAAATGCTACTCAAGAAGTGAAGGTGGTTCGCCCCTAACAGTGAAATCGTAACTCTCCTGGTAGCTTTTTAGCTCCAAACTGTGTTCCAGGGACCCATTTTGTCCTTTGAATAAAGTTTGTGTATTTAGTCCAGAAAATATAGCATAGAATTGCTTCACTTCTCCAACTTTCAAATTTCAATACCAAATCTACATAGTGCACCTTTAAGTATAGTACAAATGTGTTTTCAACTTGAGTTATCAGTTCACTGATATAAGTCTTCATTAAAGCCAGGTAACCAGTTAGTTAGTGGCACATAGTTTGAATGCTGTGAGTGAAATGGAGGTCGTCCTAAAGATACTGTGACAGTTAGTCTATTAGTTAATCGAAAGAAAATACACTCTTATGTCAAAAACAGCCTGAATCTAGCTTCTTTATTTGTTGCTTTTCTTTATTTTTGACATTGAATAAAGAGTCGAGAGAAAATATGAAGTCAGGCTGTGCAATATGTCGCACTTATTATTGTGGCAAAGAGATGAACTCACATTTAATCCAATGTACATTTTGTGACATAATTATCATGAAACATAATAAAAAGGTTCAAATTAAAAGTTGGATTGGTTGGTCGAGAGAAGAATTTCACTTTGGATTCAGGGAATTCGTGATAAGAATTAATTTTTTTACAAATTATTAAACGATGACTTGATATAATTACCATGACCTTAACAGTAAGAGAATAATCGGCAGACATGCAGTATCTGTTCCTTTTACTTCTGCCGTAACAAAGAGTGTCTTTACTAGCACATGTGAGAACTTAAATAATGATTTTTCCACCAATGACAGATTGGTTCTTAAACAGTCATTAAGGAGGAGACAATGTCTGACTTAGCCACGTAAAACACCTGCTTAGTAGTACTTTTACAACTAACATCCAAATTACACTCATCATTACAACTTCTAGGGTCATATTCATAAAATATTAATGTCAGGTTAAGTTCAACACCTGTTTTTTTCTCCAGCCTCCTTTCTTCTCCTCCAAGAGGAAACTCGCCTCATTTTTGCTCATTTCTGAACCCTCAAATTATCTGGCTGGGAAAATATGTGCCACATTTTAACCTCTGTGACGTGTTGGGGGAAAAAAAGTGAACCCGTAAGAAAAAAAAGGAGGTGAAAAGAAAAGAAGCAGGTGTTAGACAAGAGTGGTAGTTTGCACTTCATGCAAATAGTCCTCGGGGATTCTTAGATTTCTTTTCTACCACACACATAGTGGCGCACACTGATGAATACTGTCAGCAGTCGTGTGTGTATTGATTGTGTTTTTCAGAGGAAAACTTGGGCCCGGACATAGATAGTTGGGCCGCTATCAATCATTATGTGTGGACTAGTTGCTCCCTCAGGCTACAGCTTTCCACATTCCAAACATAAAAAAGCCCACTACCACCATCACATGTGTCTACAACTTTTAGTCAAATCATCTATACCTGATGTGAAAATTACATTACTGAAACATGAGATTTGGTAACATAAAACAAAGTCAGATTCTGTTGAAATAATCATTAAGTACCCAAAAAAAAGCTTCCTCAAACATATGGTATGTCTGCACATGTCCTGACACTGACACATGCACACATAGGCACACTTGTATAAACAGCAAGCACTCACAGAGACAATAGAAAACCAGAGGGAGTCAGGGTATGAAAGGAAAAAGGCTCTAATCAGCTGTTGTTTAACATTGTTAGATGGGGATGGCCCTGTCCATAAATCTAGTTTTATAGTCTCCAAAGTGTTCCTAACCCCCTGGCCTTCTCCCTCTGGTCTCCTCTACCTGCACAGCAGTCCCAGAACCCCAAGTGACCTGCTCCCTGGAGCACCATGACCTATACTCCATCAAACCTGTCAGCTCTGGTGAACTATGTAAGAATCTCCCAGTGCACAATGTCTTCTTTAGCGTTTTCAGTTTTTCTTTGTCAGTGACAGTTGTATTAAACGTGTGTGTTTATGAGAGGATTTGATTGTTTACATTAACGCAGACTATCTCCCCCTAACCTTTAACGAAAACTTTTTCCTATAGTGTTTACGAGCTGTGGTCATTAGACGACTACTTTATACTGTCGCTCTGGGACGACTGGTTACAAATGATCCCTATCTGTGGCTTTTTTCCATAGCGGCCTAAAGGCAACCAAGCCTTTCTAATTTTGCCATAATGTGGGTAGACTATAAACCTTATCTTTTAAACAGCCCCCCTGTAAAACATAACACTTCCTTTCTATTTGGTTATACGTCGTTAGATGCATTCCTCCTGAGGGAACAGCGACAAGAGTGAAGAGTACGAGTTGTGACATCCAAGAACAACTGACACATCTTTACAGACAACTTTCTTAAACCACCTTCAATAGAATCCTCAGCATTTTGGTTTAAAAACTAACCAAGTAAGAGAGGAATTTGTTTAAACAGATTTGTTTGTGTATTGTCCCTGAACAATGATTTTGAGGGTTGATTGTTCATTGTTTGTTTGTTTTTTGCCAACAGCCCTATATGTTAATGTGCTTCAGGTACTAGTGAGATAAGGACAAAAATCTAGAGAATCTGTGTGCTTTGAAGAGCAAAATAATGAGTTGTGTCAACTGCAACTGTGAACATTATAATATTCATGTCACAACAAGTTAACAATATGGATTTAAAGTTGCAGAGATGTACTTAAATGTGCTTGAACGCCCTGCACTAAAAGTGTGCCGGGATCAACTTTTTTTATTTCCATTTTAAATTATTAGAGGAGACATTTTCTGTCTGAAGACAGCTTTAAAGTTTCCTGCTTGTGTATGCATTTAAGCCATAAAATAAAACTAAAATCCACACAAAGCCATTGCTCACCGAGATGTCATTACAGATCTTCTGATACGAGAGCTGGCAGTGGTCTGGTGTGAGTTGGAAAGAATACACGTTCTTGTCGCCCCCTCTCCTTCCTGATCCTCTCCCCTCTTCACCTCCTGTTAGTGCTCGAAGAAGGTCCTCAACATATTTTCGTCGTGTGACTTCCATATCTTTGGCCTCTTTTGTCACCTCGTCTTCTGAAACTGGACACAAAGAAGGCATTTCTTTGGCATTTTAAAGTCACATAGTTGAGAGAAACCTGACAGTGGGTAAAGAGGTGATAGCAGACACTAGAACAAAAACGATAAACATTAATTATGTAGCAATGTGTGGATGCACGTGACGGCTGATTTAAAAGGAAGCATGCAGAAAAACCAAAGGGGAATGTCATCAGCTGTTGCACAGCTGCTAACATGAGGTTGAGGGTCCCAATTAGCACATCAAACACAGAAACACTGACAACCCAGAAGCCCGCACATAGCTGTCACAACCCCATCTCTGCCTGTCAACTGTGCAGATGGACAGCAATAGAAAACTAGGGAGCATTTATGTTCCAGGTGTCCTTCCAGGGAAAATGTGCTCTTGGCATAACAGACACACGCACACACACACACACACAAGCGCACACAAAGACAACCTTGTAGAGTTTAATTTACTTTATACACCTGTAAGCTGTAGCACAATAGTGAAGAGCCACGATGAAACAAGGTCACTGCTGTCCCTCTGGTTAAAGGACCAACAGTTTCAATATAATGAGATGAGGTTCGGCCAGGTGCCTACATATGGAGAGTCTTAGAAGAGTAGTAGACCTGGTGACCCTGTCTAGTAATAGTCAGAGATGCAGGATTTGGGTTCAGTTACAACACATTTAATCTGAGATTGCAACAGTGTGAATTATTTTAGCTGTTCTGTAGATTTGCAACAATCTAACAATATGTCTTATGAGACTGAACGTAGGACTTAACACATCCTTATATGGTGTTAACTAGTTTGAAAAACACAATAAAGGTCACAGTAGAAATCTTATTTGAGGAAAACTGTCAAAGATCAAAGACCCCTATTAGGGTTAAATCTGAGAAGTAATGGGACTAGTATGGATTTGCATTGGAATTTACTTTAGGTCCTTTAATATTGACATTAGAACCTTTTATTTTTATGCAGTCTGATCAAATTAATTTGGATCCAACTTTACCAGAAAGAATGTTCCCATGTGCATGAACAAGTACAAGCATACTTCTATTCTTACATTCATAGTCTTTAAATATCAATGTGTTTTTATAATTTCTCTGAAAATGTACCTTCTCCAATCCATGCTGAGTTGCCATCAGTGAGAGCTAATGTGAAACCAGCGCCCAGGTCTATGGCCCAGTCCACTCGCAGGAAGTAGGGGGTGTCTGGATCGGTACTTAGATTGATCCGTCGGACTGTGCCGCTCATGACCTGCAGAAAAACAAAGATGTGGGATGCTGTTAACTCTCAAGATGCCATGATGATTCATTCTACCAGAACAAGCCAATTGTGCTGCAATATCTCTGAGGCCTACAGCTAGTATGTGGTCCTGGGACCTCTTTCGCAGTACGCCCTCCAACCAATCCATTTTGGTGTTGTGATACTGTGTTAATCTTGCACTTTCATCACTGTGCCTCATTGTTTCACTGCCTGGATTTAGTAATAAACATCCCTGTGTTTTTCTCCAGAGGAGGCCTCTCTGAGTCAGTGGAACCACACAGAGATTAACAGGTTTTGGGAGGTTTTTGTGTGGAAATGTGGGCTTTTCGAATACCAGTAAGGTAATCACACGCTGTTAAAAGATAATAGAAGAATATTACCAAACAGCTCTAGTTGTTGTCTAATGTCTTCAATGCCTACATTTTTTTATTTGAATATTCCTAAAGCAAGTTTGAATATCCTTTAGCCAAGATTCAAGTCATTCAAAAAAGACTTGAAAGTCCATTAAGAGAAGGTGATTCTCCATGATTCTGCAGCTGTAAAGACTGTTCCTTACATCATACCCATTTCGATTTTTTGGCCAAAGTTTGGGAGATTTGACAGTACCTGAAGAGCCATCACGTTTGAAAATAGGCAGAAACGATCAACCCAAAAGATGAGTGAGAACTGTTTTTACAGCCCAACACTTCTTAAGCTAATTTGTCCTCCGCTATGCCAGACCACATGAGCAGATACAAACCTGTGGCATCCATGGATCAGAATCACTTTAACCTAGTTAACTAAAATCCTATTTGCCGAAACAATATTGTTCAAGGAGTGAGCTGAGAGAGATCTTTGGTAATGTCACCTTGCCCTCACGCTTAAGTCTTGGAATACTGATTCACTGCTGCAGTTAAAGTCAAGTCTTCTGCCAGAGAGAGCCTACGATCAAAAGATCAGTTACAAAAGATGTTGATGTAAGGATTACAAAATGAAATGTCCTTTGGTTCACTGCCTACAAATCTTTTATTCCGTCTTTTCAAAGGGCTTGAGAAACTTTTACTTGATTACGGATGTACAGGCCAGAACATGTGATTACTGCTTCCACGTGAAGTGAGAGGTGAGTTGGATATCTTCCCTGCTTAACTACAGGGCAAAGTGTGTGGAGATGGAAGGAAAAGGACAGCTAAATTGGCAGTTAGCCAAGCTGGACATGTTTAAAAAATGAAAATGAGTGCCTTCGGATACAGTGCTATGAGTTAGAACGTGACAGCACTTTTTTTGTGTGTGTATTATTTCTTTGTATCATGTATGCTGACAAAGCAGGTGGTCAAGGTCATATAAAATTTGACATATAGCAAAGATCTGAAAGCGCTACACATGTGCCCACTCCGCAGATGCATACACACCAATGCACACACATGTGCACATCCACAAAGAGCCTTGCAGCATATTAAAGTTGACCCTGTGTGCTTCAAGAAGGGGTGTGGCTGGATGAAGGGGCTGAGCAAGATGAGGGAGCTGAAGGGTTCAACTTTAACCTCATAAAGTGAGCCCAGCTACTCATTAGTAACTGTAACATCTGTTGTGCAGCGATGATGAGCCTCTGGTAGTGACAGAAGGACTGTCCAATTAAATGAACAGGGCTGTCTGTCAGGTGTAGAGAACTGCAAACTGCCTTCAAAGTCAATTCAAAAGTCAAGTCACTTGATCGGCAGAATCAATCACTGGCTTAAATCATCAGGAAAAGCTTCTGGACAGTTATGACACACAGCTTCATCCAGCTTCTCTTGCTCCCTCTGTAATCTTATACTCAACCTTTTCATTGTCATTTCTTCTTAACACTGCTGCATGTGAAGCCCTGAGACAAAACTTTGTCAGGACATACTAAGTGAATGAATCACAAATAAAGCCTTTGCATACGGATCATGTTTCTTGACTGAGGTGTTCATGCAGAGAAGAAAAAGCCAAGGCAATTAACCGTCTCTTTAGAGGGTCAGTCTGGTCACTGTCCTTTCACTGGACTTTCACCTCATGCTTTCTCCAACACAAGAGTCTCAAGATGAAAATGAGAACACTTTGAGAGTTCAGTGCTAAGTCGTAAACAGTAGCAGCCCATTGCAAAGCCTTTCTTAGTATTCTATTGGGGTCTATTTAAGGCCAAACCAAGCAAATATAACACCTACATAAGTATGGTAGTATAAGTATAAGTATAAGTATTAGGGTTATTACTAATAGTATTAGGGTTATTAGTATTAGTATTATAAGTATAAGTATAAGTATTGACCTATATAAGTCAAAACACAAAGGCCTGAAAATCTGTCTCAACTTATACCAACATCTTGACAGTGGAAGAATAAGTTGTGTCAGCATAGGTTGACTGATGCAGGCCTCAACTTAAAGACCGGGTCTGGAAAACTACAGTAATTTAGCAGCTGACACGTTTCATACTTATAGCCCTGCTTGCAGAGGAGACTGAATGTAGTAGTAATGGGTTAGGGTCAAGTTCCATCCCATTCTGTTTTTTTTTATTAGAGGGGCATTCTCAAATGCAAAAACTGCCCTTTTCTGAAATCCACAGAGGCCCAAATACTTCTTGTCTCAGTAGACAAAAGAGTTGATGAAATGTGTCAGACTTAAATCTAAAATCTTTCGTCTTAAATGGATTATGTTGTCAAATATGGGTTAGTTTAAAAACTGTAAATTACACAAGTGATTTAATTGACTTCAGTAAATAACAAAATAAAAAAAATGGTTGTTTGCAAAGAAGCTGTATCTCTGTAATCTTGAACTAAAATGAGTGAGCTACATCTGAATAGTGATCATCACGTCAACTTTGGTTCTGCATTGAAATGATTGAAGAGATTACTAATTTTGACACAGGCCTGTCCTTTAAAACACATAGTAAAAGCCTGAAAGAGTTTTCCTACTGACCCCAGCTGCTCTTCTGAACATGTATAGCTTTCCAACCTTGAATCAGCTGCATCAAAACAGGTCATTTTGACATCTCTACTATTCACACAGGAACCAGTTACAGTTGTGACCTAACCTAAGCCAGCCATGCTGAGCCACTAACATAAGGCAGTTCTCATTGAAAGTAGTGGTTGTCCAAATAGCATAGAGATACTCCCACAATGCATCCTGATAAATTACAAATCTGATTATTTAATTAGATATTTAAAGTCATATTAATTGAGTTTATTGTATTCTGAAATGTAGCCTCAATGGGTCAGCAAACAATATAGAAAGCGTTATCAAACCAACAGGATTGTAAGTATGTCTCAAGTTAACATATGCTCATCTTTTACTCTTCTAAACCAGGCTACAACATTACGGAACTCTTGTTAAACCAAGTTCTCATCCACACTGTAGTTAAACATGCAAAACATTATTTATGTGTGGTTTATAATATGACAGATTTGTTCTTACATAGAGAGAGCTCTCTTGGAGTGTCTGGGAAGGAAGGGTCGAGGGGGATTTATGAAACATGGTTTAAATGCAATCAAGATGCTGCCATGGCTGCTTGTAGGGAGGGGATTTCATTGTGAAAACCAAGAGAGAAAAGTGGACCACAAAAATGTCACTCTGACGTCACAAAGAGGGATCTATCTATTCAACTATTGACAGATTAATAACAGTTCTCAACCGGGTTGAAGAAGCAACGTGTAACATGTAAAAAAACATGTTAAAAAAGACTAATCTTAATTAAATGTTGAATGTTCAACTCTTAAAGAGAATTCACCTAAATTCATTTTTTTATTAAATGGACAAATTTAAGTGTACACTCACATTTTCAAGCTGGAACCATTAAATCTAGACATATTATCTTATATAATCAAATACATTCTCTTTTGAACTGTACTAGATAACTCAAAGGAATGTGCATCATGATACAGAGGTTTACTTCCTTGTCTTTCCGACATAATGTAGGCACATCTATTCACATCTGTTTCACCCTGTGCTACTTAACAATTATCTCCCTAACTAGTTTACCACCACCTTCTTCGTTGAAGTTGGCGGTGTACGTACCAGGTACATACTGTACACGCCAAGGCGCCTAAACTTGCTGCAGCAGTTCCCGCCCTGCTCGCATTTTAACAGTGATTTCCTGCAACAGTCGGACCAAATTCGCTTGAATTTTCAAGTGGGGAAAAGACTTCACGTATGTAGTTTTCTTTAAGACACTTACGTTATTGTGTGGGCTAACTACTGCGTTGTCCACACTCGGTATTTATGAACTCAAACTGAAATCACTGCGGCTCCAGCGGCTCTCTCTTGTCAGCTTTCCTTGCCAGCAGGCAAACCAACCTTCAACTCCTTCGCTCTCAGCCAATCAGCAAACGAGCTTCGGCAGAGCGGCAGAGTAGTGCGTAATGACGTTACGTAAACGTCATTGGTTACGTTACGTAAGTTCCAGAGAGAGCAGGAAGTGTGATGTGGCTTTGACTCAAAACAAAAATGGTAAGTTTCTTACTTATTAAGGGCTTTAACTTTTAACAGCACATTTAAACGTTATATATAATGCGCACCCTACTGCTAAACCATGTTGGCAACAACTGTGAAACCATATAATGCTACCAGACAGTGCGGAGCGGGACGTAATGTGAATGCTACCCTGCGGAGCTACCATTGGCTAGCTTTAAAGGCTAAAAGTTTAGCCAGTCACTTTATGTTTTGGTGATACAATATCAATGTCTTTTAGATCTACACAATTCATAAGTCGTGTATAAGCGCAAATAGATTGATTCCAATGAAAAAATGTATCAGTGGTGAGGATCACGATTGTAAAGAGCATCGCAGTGTTTTGGTGTGTGTGCCACGTAGCTCCACATGAAGCACCACATGAAGCTCCACATGAAGCACCTACACAGCTCAGTCATTAACGCCTTGTTGCTTATGAGCTTGCATAAATATGGCAAACAAATCACATGATTTACATTTTAAGGAATACTTTATTCAATTAAGACATTCTTTACAATGTTATGGTCAAGCAGAAAATAAATAATTTACTGGATTTGATTTCATCTGAAACAAAAAGCTGTAGAAACAACATGTGCGAATAGGAAAGGTAGGTAACTATTGCAGTGAGCAATCAAATGTAAAGAAATAATATTCCAAAAACGTATGTGAGATTTAAAGTTTTACTTATTATAACATCAGTAAATGGAATAAATGTGCAGTAGAAGGAGTTTGTTTAGTTCCTCATAGATACAAGACTAAAGTTAGATACATCCTTAGTTTATGCTCCATAATGTGTTTTTTTTTATTATCTGTACATGATAATGTTGAATTTTTATGTTATGTTGGTATATAATATTATAGATTACATTATTGGTTCTAATTAAATAAATTAACTGCAGATTTGTTGTTTAATGAGGTTCCCTAAATTCACAAGACATATATCTATTCAACAAAAAACCTACACGTGAATACCCAGACAGAGAAGGGCTAACTTGTACATGATCAACTTTAGTTTCGTTATCATCATTATTTAGAACCTTACTATAACAAATCAGTCATCGTTATCTCAAGACGCTTTACAAAAAGCAGGTAAAAGACCTTACTTATTGTAAAGTTACAAAGTAAAATGGGATAGGGGGAGATGGGATAAGATGCAGGAAGAAGGAATTATGAAGTTAGTAACATCAGCAAACACAAACACTCAGAAGTGGTGTAAAGCTGAAAGTCGTGCTTTCAAAAATGACATTTCAATACTGAATCTTAGATCTGCATTCCGTCTGATATGTTATAATTTTTTGTGAGCAGATGATGTGCTACTACATTTTTTTTAGCATAACAATAAGGTGCATAACTTAAAGCAAGGGGGGGGACAAGTTTGAGTTTCTGTTTTTGCACATGACAGCATAGGGATTTGATCCTTCCTACGCCACAATACCTGTTGACATGTTTAAGCTTGCACATAAGTATTGGTACTGTAATGTACACACTTAAAGGTTACAATTTGACTGTTTCTTTCTTCTTAAATCTGTAACACTGATCATGATACAGACAATGAACCACCTTAAATGAACATGTTCTTATTGTGAACACTTATTACTGGTGAGCAGCACAAGATCGTGTATGTACTAATGCTCTTTTTTTTCCTTGCAGTCGGCCATTTTCAACTTCCAGTCACTGCTAACGGTGATTCTCCTCTTGATCTGTACCTGTGCCTACATCAGAGCAATGGCTCCCAGCCTGCTAGACAAGAACAAGACTGGGTATGACTAGATACTGCCTTAGATACTTGCCAATGGAGCAGTTTTGAGGTGTTCTTAGTGAATAATGGACCCCTTCAATACCTGTCTCTGTTTTTGAATGTGAAACATTATCAGACATTGTATGCAATATCAAATCAAATCAATGTTACCACACTATGCCATGTGGTTTACACTAGCACCTCAACAGATAAAACACTAAACAGCCATTTAAATCATTTTTGTTAGAAATACTTGTTCATATTATTAAAAGTATTTGTTCCTATACAGTATATTAAGTGTATTATTTTAGATAACAGAGTCTTCCTGTAAGCCTCAGGGTGAAATAAGGACACTTAAGAAACCCACATACAACCTTATTTTGCAGCCCCCTTGATTTTCCGTCAGTGCCAATCAGAGCCGGCTACTATTTAGTGTAAAGGCAAATTATCCTTCCTCTGTAGCTTGGAAGGATAATTCCAAGCAAATACCAAAAAAAAAAAAATCAAATTTTTACATCTAATAAGAAGCTCCTCAATGAGGCGAGTAAAGTAGCAGAAGGCCTAAATTTTCATCATTACTGAATCATTATTATTCTTGGATGTACAAACTCCATGATTCACTTCTAACAAGTCTGGCACAGCTGATGCAACTGCTACACACACACACACACACACACACACACACACACACACACACACACACACACACACACACACACACACACACACACACACACACACACACACACACACACACACACACACACACACACACCATCTGAGCAGGGAGGGACATCCTCTTCAGACAAACACATGAGACTGAGGCTGGCAGATGGGATGATTTAATACATTTCCCTCTTGATTGATTTGTTGACTGAGGCATGAGACATCATTTCTGTTGATTTGGTTTGTGTGTTAGGGATGTGCCCAGAAAATGAGGAAAATAACACATTCAGGCAAATTCTAAAAGTATGTGTTTTGTACAGAAAAACATTTCTATGTTATTTAGAAAATAATAATTTTCTATTTTGCAGAATAGAAACTTAAAACAACAGGGTTCATTTAGGTCAATAAAACGTGAAATTCCAAATGGGATGCTGACACCATCTGGTCAGTATGAAAGTTGAAAGAAATGAAGGCCTTGGATGCCACCTTTTTACCCCAGCTGTCACCAGAGATGATAAGACTCGCCTGCTGTCCCCCTCTCTTCCATTTTGCACACTCCATACATGGACATTTGATGACTCACTCACTTGGCTTTATAGATCAGTTTTCACAGTTCTCACATTGAGTTTTGATTCAGGTCTTTAAGTAGTTGTGGGAAAAATGAAGTCTATACTAAATTGTCTATACTAAATTGTCTATACTAAATTGTTTCTACTTTTATTTTGTTTTATCATTTTGTTTTCTCTCAGGATTCTAGGAATTTTCTGGAAGTGTGCCAGAATAGGTAAGCAGGCAATTTCCCCCTATGTTTTACATTTACTGAGTATGTTCTGTTAATCTTTGTGAAATGTTGCAAAACAATGGTGGCAAGGACTTAAAATCATTTATTTTCCCAGGTGAGCGGAAGAGTCCCTGGGTGGCGGCTTGCTGTGTCATCATGGCTTTTAGTATATTGTTTCTACAGTAGCAGTCCCAAGGAAACCACACATGGAAACATTGGAGAAATAAAAGGACAAGTCACAGACATAATGATCCTAGAAGCACAACAGGACCTCCTGTGGTTGTCACTTAGATAATGTAAAAACAGAGAGCTATCACCACTCACTGATGCCACGGAGAGAGAAAATGTGTCTGCGTAGGGGGAGGGGGTTAGCTGATAGCCCCGGAGTGTGTGTCTTGATCCCTCCTTGGACTTCCAGGTCCTGTCCTCGTGTGTTTGCTCATGTGGAATGTTTACTGGGGATGTATGTGTGTGTGGGGGGGCCACTGCGTTCTGTTTCCTGCCACTCCATCTAAACGAAAGAATTCAGATCGTGGCATTATTTCTGGGATCAAATAATACATTGTTTGTCTAAACATTTCAAACACAGTCTCTCCTCCCTTAGAGTTTGTCTCAATTGCATTGAGCTGTTTGGGATTTTTCCGCAAAAAGGACCGTCATAAATGTTCAAGACTCTTGTGCGAATTACACGAAGGCTTGTGACTTTATATCATCACAGTATCTTTTTTTTGTAACCTGTGCCCTGTTTGTTCTATTGAGAAAGCGTGATCAGATTTCACAATGAACAAAATGAAAGTATGGGTCTTCTAATGATCATACAGATTTGCCTCGAAGAGCTGCTGATGTTTTTTAAAGTCAGTCAGTTTTCCGCTATTTATTAAAGAACCATTTTTGGAAAATTGAAAAGTCTGATGTTTGTCTTTTGAAATCAACCGTTTTAAATAGTGTTTGCTGTTCACACATGTTAATGTCGATTGTGATAATGCCTTACTCTCATTGATTATGACTTCAAACTCACAAAATACATGTTGATGAATTTATAAACCTGTCGTCAATGTTCTCTCTTTAAGGAATGCAGAGACAAAAAGGGTTTAGTTAGGAGGAAACTGTGACCTGAAGGATTGCTGTTGTAGTTCACATCTAGAGTGTAGCGCTCCTCATAGTGGATTCCGCATGGAGTGAGATGGACAGTGAAGAGTTTGCGATAACCTCTTCCATAACCTTTGCAGTCGCCACTCATCCTCACAGGGATTGCTGTGAAGACTTGTCAGCCCTACACGCCACAGTTGATATGGATGAAATGCGGAAAACTTTGGAGGCTATCCAGAATGTTTTTGGAGAAGTTAGAACCATGTGTTAAGTGCTGATTTAGATGTCAAAACCTTTACATTTCATCTTCTAACTGGAGAAGCTGTGGCAGCATAAAAGCAAAACAAATTAGTTTCAAATAGCTTGACATCATTTATATTTTCAGCCGTGAGGTTCTCAGGATTTGGGGGGGGGGGGAAAAGAAGAGACTTGTTGACACACTCACCTTTGATACTCTGATCAATGTTGAGTGTTCAGATCCTAACACCCCCGCACACAGCCCCTTGTTAGGGAACGTGGGTACCATATTGGTGCACATCCGTTTTGGCACACCCCAGCTGAGATAAAGCATCAAGTGAAGGCTGCCGGTAAAGTCGTGATTATCAGGCAGTGACGCAGATACAGGAGACACAGAGGAGCAGGAGACTCTCAGTCATTCACTTCTATCTTGGGAAAGGAGATACTGGCGGGACATCACTGGACAAATGAGCCGAGCTAATGTCCTTGGTGATGATGAAAGGGAAACAAGAAGGAGGAACTGCAGTCACTTACTCCAGTAGGTGATAGTTATCACCAGTCCCATCCTGGTTCTTCACACAAGAACACGAGAACGAAAAGCACATAGTCAGTTGTGAATTGTTGTGAACAATAATTCTGCAAAACATTAGGAAACTAAACAGATGGTTCCTGTGTCTGACTTCAGGGCCGTTTGAGGACAAACTCAAACGTTTTTCTCTCTTTTCAAATCAAAATGATTACTCTTAATCGTCCTTAAACTGCGGGCACAGTTCAGATGACAAAACACAATATCTGGCAGCAAATCAGTGACTGGACACCGAATGAAAACAACATTTGGAAGCTTTCTGTTGTTTCTAAATGACTTAATGCATGCTCTGATTTCTGTGTTTGACTTGGCTGATCATGATCTACTCATGTTGAAGCCAAGTGGCTTAGGGACATTAGAAAATGTAACTTTTTCTTTTCATTGTGTCAGATCTAGGCTTAGCATGCAACTGATATGAAGTGACATGATTTAACGTCATCATCAAAGATTTTTTTTTGCCTTAAGTCTCTGGTCAAAGCTCGCAAAAACTACAACGTAACCGTGCTTAACTGAGTCTAGAACTATTTAGGTTACCTTCATAGTCAAGTAAAACTGCATCAGAGACTTCATCTTGCTCTGACCCTTAGATGAAATTACAATGTTGAGTAATGATTTCCTTTCACATTTGATAAATTGATTTGAACAAGAACAAAATGATAACCAGCTGTATAAGGAGGTCATGATGGATTTATATAAAAAACAGGATGTCAAGATTTCGTTTGACATTTCCTTCAGTTTGCCTGCTCTTTTATTCATTTATTTCAAAGTCTTCCATTTAAAATATAACACTTACCTGTAGTTGGTACTGTAAAAAGTCTTGTTGTTGGATGAAATAGTAAGGAGGCAGTGCATGTTGATAAGTTAAGCTGCATTGGGGTCTTTACAGGAGGATACATATATGACTTAGCTCACTCACTACTTTAGGTTTTATCCAAAGCTGTCTACATGTTCCACTGCTGTAACTCTTTATGCTAACACAGACATAATATCAATATTTCACACAGAAAAGGTACACGTGTGTCTGTATGAAAAAATGGGGTTTAAAAAACATTCTGAGCATCAATTTAGAAAAAAAAGAATTGGGGAAATGTAATTTTACTCGTTACTAAGTTAAAAAATGAAATGTTTATGAGACTTTACTTTTGGTATTTGTTCAAAAATAGCAGTCATAGGGTTTATGACGTCAGTTGTAAAGAAGGTCAACTTGACAATCACTGCAACCTTTCTTCAACAACCCCTCTTACCTTCTATGCAGGGATTTAAGAAGCAGCCAACAATATGACAGCATGAAGTGGCACTACATTTAGGCATCTAATCCAGAACACCTCATTGAACAGGGTGTGGTACTCCATGCATCATTAATTTACAAGAACAATCACAGCAAATGTCAGCTGTGTCGTAAAGAGGTTTGTATGATTGATGAAGATAGTCAGGAGTCATGTTGACCTTACAGATTGGTACAATACGGAGCTCATTCAGTTTCATTTCCACATTAATTTTGTTTTTATTTTATGCTCCAGTGATGATAGAAAATGATTCTCAGATGAGTGATACGGACATTTAGGCAAAGCAAATGCTTCTGAATTGTACTTCGCATTTACAAAATGACCCTTAGGGGATAATTTGAGATGTGTAATATTCCTTAATAAACGAGTGAGATAATAACCTCCATTATTCATATGTAACTGATTTATGCCTTATGCACACAATCATCATCAGTTATATGTCCTTGACGCTCTCTTCCCTCCTTTGATCAGGCAGGAGAGTTTCTTGCACTCGTTTTGAGGACTTCAAAGGCGATCAGGCTAATAAAGTCACTACCACCTCCTGCTGAGCGCACCAGAAGTGGCCAATCAGACCATGACCCTTTAAATGATCAATGGAGCCTGAGTGAATCACTACACTGGCTACTGCTTTTGGAGGGAATGAAAGATGAATGGAGGGAAAGAAAACTGCGAAAGACATGCCTGTGTAGAGAGAATGTGAGAAGGATAATGAGAGGGACACTGGGAAAGAAAACAGCCTTAAAAAATACATGAATATAGTGGATTCTAATTATACCACTGGTGTGTCTCAGTGATCAGCCTCCAAATGACCCCATACTTTGCTCCTCGGATATTTATTTATTCAAAAGCTTGCGGCTGCTTAGTTTCGTAGGAGGGCAAGTTCTCTCTTGTGGGTGCTTTCGGCCACAAACCCAAACTCCTCTTTAGACATAAAGGATTACAAAGGCCACAGTATGAGAGATTCAAAGTGCCTGACATCACGTTCATATACTGTAAAGCCTTTGTTCTGTCCTCACTTCCTCATTAGGAACATGCAAGCACCGTTTTCCGCCTTTTAGGGAAAAACTGCAAGAACAAAGTTGCCAGCTGAAAGAAACCAATATCCTCCAAAATTGTAGGTCGCCTAGCCTGTTGACAAGGTGTGTGAATGCTTTATAACAGACACCGGATAGCTTTAACAGGTACAACAGCTTATACTTACTCAACCTGAGTCCCAGTCCTTTTTGGGTTACTTTAACTCCTTCCACATGTTATCTTTACCAGAACTTTTATGGTAACAAGAGAAATCTCTAAACTACATCGTGGCAGACAGCTCCCTGTGGCCACAAAAACTGGGGCACCGTATGTGTCCTTTGAGGTGGCATTTGCAGATTGTTACAGAGGACATCTCACTCCATGCTCATTAGCCCGAGGCAGGAGGTGTCTCTGCGTAAGAAGGCAGTAACACAAAGCTGAAAATCCAGAGGTCTGTGCCAGAAGGGATTCATCAGTGGTAGAAATGGATAGTGATCAAAAGGCATCCAATGATCTAAATTAATGATGAGAATGAAGAAAATGTGGACACTTTGTATTTTGGATTTGGTAGCTATAGGCCAATGAGACACTGAGGGCTCAAAACGTTATGGTCCACACATTGGTTATTGTTACTTATAGATGGCTTCCCAACACTCATCTTCCATTGTGTCACTGAATTCACTGAAACAATTATACATACTAAAGTTTGATTCAAGAGGAAACTGTTTTGATTATGGGCTCTTTAGCTCTTCCTATGATTCCACTGTAGGTGGCCCTCCTACAAAACTTGTCTTTCATTCCAAAAGACATCACAATAATACGACAATAATCAGCAAAACATTTTATCTGTCAGCTGCTTGGCAGGGTAAGGTTCAATTTCTTTTAATTTATTTTTATTTTTCACCCAACTCTTACCATATTGAAACACTGTAAATAGGTGAGACAAGAATCATTCAGATTTAATAATTTCAACCTAAACTAAATTCATCAGTTGAATTTAGTAATTAAAGGTGTAGTTCAAGTTTTTTTGTCATTATAGCCTTTAGTTTGAAGATTTATGGACCCTTAAAATCTTTTTGATTAATCATTTAGCCTCGGGTATTCTTACAGGAATTTGGCAATCAAATGTTTTCAATAATACAAGTATACTCACTCATTGTCATTAAAACCACATGTGGTTTGTGCAGGTTTTCTTCTTGAGTTTGAAGACAGCCACAGTTTCTCATTGAGTGTTAGATGACTCAGCCACATTTGGCACATACTGTAAGTCAATGGGAAAGTGTATTAGATTAGGCATTAGTCATCGTCTCTGCTTCATATCATATCTGAATCAGAAATACTTTATTAATCCCAGGGAGAAATTCGGTATATCGACTGGTGATTTGTGTGATTAGTTAGGACAAACCTGTTTAATATTGAGAAAAATGGCATTTTCTCAAACGTATATGTTTGAGCTGTCATATAAACACAGACACATACCACACACTGCCACACACCATTGGTAAATGTATCTAGCTAAAGCTTATGTCTGTACAGTCAGTTCTAGAAAACAAAGCAGGCATGTATGTGGTGAATAAACACAGACTGTAAAACACTCCAGTGGTAAGTCTTGAAAATGAAAATGAAGATGAAGAATTACTTTGTCTGACCACACATATCGTTCACAAAACCATTCTACATTTCTCTAATTAGTGTTTTCAATGCAAGCTTTCTACATTTCAGCGTCCATGTGTGCCTTTGTCGTGGGAAGTGTCTCCGACTACCAGAATTTGAAGTTCCTCTATCACTTCCAGGAAGACCAAGGACTGTTTCCACTTTGGCAGCTCAAATGGCCTCCCGAGTGCTGCAGGCAGGTTTCCAGACATGAACTGGGACGTGCTCTTCTCTATTTCATCTCTAGGAGCTGCCATAGGAACAGTGCAAATGTTGGGAAAACACACATACTGTAACCGCTTCAAATTGTGAAGCTGGGTGACGTCTGCTGACCAAGAACATTAATATTGGACTTCAACAGTGAGCATGAATTAATCCTTCTGGCAGAAGCTGCACCAACTGGTAGATTGATATGCAATCAGCCCAAACATAGAGATTCCTAAACACCTAAACATGAATGTACATATGTAATCAAATGAAAAGACACAGCTCTTACAAGAATGAAACGTTATACGTTTTGCAGACTTTTTTCTCAATTCTCCAAGAAAGGTTTTAGTCAATAGCCTACTTCTGATCCTTTTTTTTCCATTTCAGAGTCATGGGTCAGAATTGAGTGGCCAGTATTTAATGTTTAATAAATGACCTCTATTAAATTGCCGTATACATTTACATTTCAATTACTGCAAAACAATGACATGCAATCCAGGCCTGTATCATATGGAAACGAACAAAGATAAATAAGTTAACAATCATGGCTTTTAAGATGCTTTTAATAAATCGTCGATCATGCGCCAAAGCAATCCCTAAACCATCTTCTTTCAGTCAGATTAAATTTGCAAAGTAGCGTTTGCGTTTTTACTTGTTCCAAAGGAAGACTCCCTGTAAATATACTTGATTTATCATGACTCTGCCACATTACCATAACTCCCTTTATTGGTCTGTGATCCTCTCTTCAGGGACACATCTCTCTCAATGTTCTGCTGCTCTAACTTTGAAGCATTTGTTTCATCTGTTTTTACTATTCTCTATAAACACAGAGGCAATGCAGTGTAACAGTAAGAATTGGACAGACCCACACTGATGTTGGTGCGATGCACAGCATACCCAGCGTTTGTAGACTTCAACAGGCGTGTCCTGGGATAAACACACACATGACAGCATTGCTAACAGAGCTGTGGCAAGACACATTTGGCCAATGTAAACATGCCAACTGGCTCAAACTCATTAGTTAAAAATTCTGTCAGATGCCCATCTTAGAGTCAAGCTCGTGGGTGTAACCTCAAACTGAGAAAAAAATGACCCGAATAATCTGTGATAGCAGAGACTGCACACAGCGCAGAGGGTCTGCTGGGATTTAGAGCATAAACAACGTCTGATGACAGATTAACACATCAGAAATGTTTCCCATTCATCTACAAGTGTATCTTTTGTTTTAATGTTTTGACAAATGTTGGCACTTTAGTTCGATTTACAGTAAATGCTCCCTTGCTTAATGATGGAAAGAGCGCTGATGCAACGAAACAGTGACGTCGTATTGGACCACAAACAGGCAGATTTTCACACTCGGCTGACCACAGGATTTGGGGCTGTGAAAAGAAAAGAACACTCCTCTCTGTTGAGAAACAACAGCCATGTTCTGCTCAGGCTGCTTGCTTTCTGAAGAATGATTGTGAAAAAAGTTTTGTCAGTCAATTATTTAATGTGTAAAACATGTTTTTAGATGTTCCCATTAGTCCAACTCCTTCAGTGAATTAAGAACTAAACTAACACCCGACTTTTTTTCTCAACCTCCATGACAGTTCCTTGGAGTCATTTTAAAGGGCCATTATGAGACACTTCATAATGATTGTATGATCCCATCAGATAAAGCTTTACAATGACAGGGTTTCTATGATCCAGATTTTGATGGTTCCATCCACTTTCATTGTTGTAGTTTATGTTTGAAGCATAACGGACTAAAAGAGCACCTTCTTGAATCTCTCCCATTACCTCAGGTACCTGTACAGCTCATTGTGGAAATGTCTGATGGATATCATTAGAGTGGTGCCATGAGGTTAGGTTTAGCACAGGGGCTGAATCTATAGTCTGAAATATGGCCAGGTGTTTTTGCAGTGAGTCAACTCGTCGACTCACTGCCTGTGAGTCACTGGCGAGCCTTGAAATGAATATGAAATGTCACTGTAATGTGTCTCTCTGTTCAATTTAACATGTCTCCTGGCAATAGCAGGTGAATTACAGCAATCTTGCTTTAAAAACTTTTTCTGGCGTGCTCAGAATATTACACTGCTGTATATTTGATTTCTGGTCCACCACTCCATGCATAAGGAGTTTCTCAGTTGCACTCACACTCTGACAATTTATTTCCTCAAACTGTTTATCAGTGCAGAACAAATGGTCCACAAAATGAATCACATCCACATGACCTTTCAACACATGCCTGTCATGTCACACAAGCAATGGGGTGAAAAATCTGCCAAAATGTAAATTGTATTTATTTTTATAAACATAATCGTCCAACACTAAAATGTAGATCGGCGTCCTTTCACCCCTGAAACAAACTCTGTTACAGGACAGCCTCAGCATGGATCGATACAATCACACATTTAAAGTGTAGCCACAGCACTGGTTTAATAGTGAATGTTGAAACATGTTTGTACTGTGGAAGATGGCAGGGAAGTGGTGCGGTGATGTGCATCTGCTTGGAGATAAAAATGACAGATGTGTTACGGTTTAAATGATCATATCGGTTAATTCTGATATGTAAAGTCTAAACTGGTCAAGCTGGAGATAGTTTGACAGTAACAGTTTAGATAGTTTGGTTCAAGGGAAAAAATCTGAGTCCTCCCAAATGGCCCAAATATCCACTGATTTGCTTTCTAACAGTGTGTTCATATTAAACATGTAGCTGCTGTTGTGTGCAAAGTAAGATATTTGTTACTGAAATTGACCTGATTTCCCAGAAAAATGGCTTTACGTTGCTTTTTATTGAAAGATTTGAAAGTGTTAAAGGACTGCAGGACTTGTATGTTGAAATGTTAACATACTTCCTACCTACAGTAGTTCATTCGACTGGAGCGCTTACCCCAGATTAAATAGTGTCTATCTTCTGTCTTCTCAATTTCTCTTATGTTTCTTAAACTTACTTCATAATCACCCTAAAGTGACAACATGACAATATTTTTTGTGTTGCATCGGCTGAGAAACAACCCTGTTGCTCCGTCGCCACTCATTTATTAACTTCAAAATAACACGCTATACTTCCTGTCTCTTGATCACATGACTAAGACAGTCTTTACAGAATGGCAACAAAACTTCAAAGTCAAATACAGGAGTTGGCACAGTAAATATTCAACCAACAAATATATTCTCTTCTATAAATTATATAATACAAACAATATTAAACGAACATAATATACTTGAAAATAGCACTTTCACTTGGTGTTCTAAGAGAATAGTTCATTTGTATGGGAAGCCCTACACTGATATACATAAATCTATACATTTTATTTGACTCCGTTTTCCCATAGTAGCATGTACACGTTTTCTCAAGATCTCAACTTATTTTCTTAGCATAATGCAAATCTTTCCGTGATTATAAGTTAATTCCAACTGTTTCCTTGAGATCTTGTGAAATCCGTCTGTTATCATGGAGCAACCACAGCGGTTCTATCTTAAGATGACAAGATAAATAAGTCGGAAAATTAAGCTAGGAAATGAAGCACAATAAAGTGTCTTGATACATGTCCGTGTAGGGCTTCCATAAATTTCCACACTTGTAATTACCTCATTTGTTTGTGTCTATTCAGTTGCTCTGATGATCTCCTAACCACCATTAGTTTTTATGTCCATGGGTGTGACTAGTATTTCATGTAATGACGACAAAGAGGTTCAAAATGCTGAGTGGAGAGGAAAATCCATAACAAAATGGATGGTCACAAATGGTCACAGTGGTGTTGCTAACCTCTATTTGTACACATATTGGAGTGTACAGAGAAGCCTTCCTCTTTTGTATTTGTCTATTTCTCAGAAATATCTTTCATCTTACACTCCATGTCCTCAAGTGAAGAGAAAAAATATTTTTACTCAGATGAGACAAGTTGTTCAGATGTGGGAACTGAGAGTGCTACAAAGGCCTCTCTGTCTCCTCCTGGTTTCTCAGACATGAGTCAGGCGGAGAGAGGGAGATGGTGTCTCGTAGAAATAGTCTTCCCTGCTCTTTGCTATGATGCCACAACAGCAACAGTAAGAAACACAGATTTAGTCATTGATATGTACAAAAAAATGAGACGAAAGAAAATAGAGAAAATCGTCAAAATGCGAAGAGATCAAATAAAGTGAACACATTGGTAAAGTTATAATGTCATGTGTGTGGAAAAGCTTTAAAAAGCCTTAGAAACAGGCTTTAAACACATCCTGTACAGTCATTTATCTCTTCTGGAGGTGTTGCTTGACAGCTTGAAACAAACACTGCCACATGCAGATGTGTTATTCACTCTCTTAAATGCTTCTACTCTTAAAACATTGCCCTGATTTAAACTGGTGAAAATAATCACCTTTGGTTTACATAGAGCTCAGGAAAAGGTTTGTTTTCAGCCCAAACACTTGCTGAGTTTCTTCACTTTGACATATTTGTCCTTTCCTTTTTGTTTGCTGAAGTTGTGAGAATGTTTAGTTTCGGACTCACAAATCTATTCATTAATCACTTCTATTTAAAAGAACCCGGCCGTCACCTTTGGGATCCCATCTTCAGCCATGTTTAGGACTGCATGATCAGAAGACATTGCTTAAGCTGAGTGATGGTTGTGTACCAGGATTTCAGAGAACTAGAGTGTCCATCACACACACAGACACACGCACACACACGCACACACACCCTCGTTCTGTGACCTGACGTGTGCCTCAAGGGATGGTAACAAGGTCCATATGTGGTCATTTCCTCCTCTGCTACTCTAACATGAGGGGGCAGTATTAACAGGAACACAGAATCCACTGATTTACTCCTGAGAGGAAGAAGAAAGACACAAAAAAACTTACAAGCTTCCTTCAAGAATAACATTCTTTGACACATGGGATGTGCATGAAGGTGCATACCTGAAAGCCTTCATGATGCATTTTGATAAGAGGTCATTTGCTTTAGGTGAAACTGAGCCCAAATCATCTCTGTAGAACCGCTCATCAAGACAAGGATACCACAACCAGACTGATATTAAATGTCTTCCAAATGTCTACAACAGGCAGAGTTGCCAAACCAAGGCGCATAGGATCGTATGACCTTCTTCATGATGTTGAGTGTTAGTAATATGCATGGTTAGACATTTTCCTGGCTGCACAGAGCCTGACCATGCCTGTTTCAGATTCATATGTAAATGTAGTCAAGCATTAACAGGTCAGATTTTATCCAGAGGTGACTTTTCAGATAGGTAAACAATGACAACCTCTGACCAAAGATTTAAAGCAAAGTCTTGTTTGTGTCATTTAAACCCAGTGTTGAGACATTAAGTTGTCAAAGGGACGTATGTGCTGCAGGTTATCACTTAGATTTTATATCAAACAGGCATTGTTGGTTAATTAGTGCAGGTGTCTAAGCATGCAAACATGAGACAGTGATAACAGTTGCAATGACTGAACACACTGTTGTCCTTTGGTTGGGTTATTTACAGTTGTTGGTTAGGAACAAATCCCTGTGGATCTTCCTTGTGAGTCGCATATGGACAGAATGCATTGTTTGTTTCTTACAGCACTGATAAATGATTGTGCTCAACACCCGCAATCCATTTGTTAGTATTTTTCCCATCCAGGCCATTTGGATCTAATTAAAGGCAACATGTAAACAATTCTTGTAATCTGAGAGACCACGGCACAAACATGAGATTTATTGTTAATAATAAAAAAATGACAGCAGAGCATTGAACTGGAGAGGATGAGCCCATGATCAGCACTCTGCATTTGCTGCCACCGCCCCCCACCGCCCCCCACCCCCCTATAAAGATCATGGTGAGAATTATATGTTAGAGGATGACAGACACATTCTTCAAAACAATTGTTGTATTTGTTTGTTACCATCTGAGAGGGGTCCCCGTCATTCTGTGTATGCAGCAGACAAAACACTGTTGCAAAATCCCCAAATCCCTTTGAAGTGTCATTGTGGTAATCTGTCACATGACAACAACAATAATAACACCCATATGCTGTAACAGAGGTAGATGGCAAACACATGATTCTCTGAGTGAAACTTGGAAACATAAAAAACTTGATTCCTGCAATGGGAGACATTTCGTAACATAATAAATAACTCATAAAGCAGTTATCACCCTCTTAACAATTTCCCTCCTCAGACATTGTCTGCTCTTTAACTTTATGTGTCTTGATAAGATAGTATCTAGGAGGCACTATGATGTCTTTATTAAAGCACAGGCTGCTTTGAGGATTCAGATGACTATAAAATGGTCAAATGGATCTTAAAGACATTTGATTTCCTACACCTCAGAATGTCAGCCTTCATACCAAATGTAAGGGTTCAGTCACAGAAGGTCATGTCATTAAAGTCAAACATCTAAATATGTGTTCCTTCTTCAAGCATGAGCATCTTTAACAACATACTTGCTAACAAGTATGGACCACTAGAATAAAATAGGACACCTGCTGTAGAGTTGCATTTGATTGCAGCAAAAAACAAGCAACGCTTCTCCCAAAGAGTTGAAATGAATCTGTTTCTCTCCTCACCACTAGCTGCAGATTACATTTTGTGCAGGAGAAACAATAGGGACAAGTGTTTGCTTCCAGCATGGTATTTATCCATCTAAACCAGACAGATGTGTTTAACAGGGATGATAGCCAGAAAGCCTATAGTCAGTGGTTATGTTGCGCGCCACATGTACAGAGGTTATAGTCCTCTGGCCCTTTGCTGCCTGTCGTACCCCACTCTCTCCTCCCAATGTTTCTTCACAGCTGTCCAATCAAATGACGGCAAAAACGGCCCTAAAAATATTAAATAAAAAAAAACAGTGATGATAGGACATCAGTTGGTGACAGTGAACAGTCCAGGATGTAGAAGCACACATAAACAATCTCATATCCAACACAAGATAGTAACAGATTATTGGAAAATGTACGACTGTTATATTGTGCATTTGCATTCTTCACAATAATAATCTTAACCTTCTTAAATTCTCTTTTTCAGATCGGCTGTGAGCCAACTGGAAAACAATTTCTATATTAGAAAGGTTAACATTTAACCTGGATGTAAGATAGTTTCGAAAGAATTTTGAGACTTTCAAAACTTAGAGTGTAAGACAAGGGCCTCTCCCTGACCAGGTCTCAGTCCAGAACCACACACATGTAAATGAAGAACGAGTGGTGTCACAACCTGGAGCCAAGTAAGTCCCATCTCAGGTCGTTGTTGTTCAAGAAGCACACACAGAGAGATACACTTTTTGTACAATATTCTGATCCCCTGCTTTGTCAGGACAACTGTGTGCACATAGAAAGCATAAATATTGATGTTTAGTGTGGTCACAGTAAGATTGTGTTCCTGTCTCTGTATTCTGTCCTCTCTCTCCATCTAGTGGTTAAGAATAAATCATGTTCTGAGAGCTGCATCTATACTATAGCATTACCTGTTGCCTACCACAGAGAACTTCTTCATCTCTTATTCAGGATCTAATAATTGTTTGTAAATCCTCACCATGTGCATTTTTGGGATATTAGTAAAGAAAATAATTATGCAATAAAATAAAATACCATTTAAAAAACACTGGTCAGTGGAAAATGGCCTCCAGATTCTTTTCAGCACAACACCAAAACAAGTGTTTGCTCTACGGTAAAGAAGAGCATAAAAATTGTCTATTTTGTTAGCATCACATACTGAACAATCAGACTAGTGATTCGATGCGCGGAATTAAACACACATCATGAAACACTGAACATTTTTGTTCAAACTTTTCGGAAGTGCTTTTGAGCCATTACTTTGCTAAAACCACCACAAGAGGGCAGTGTGCCATTTTTGCCTCTGATATGGCACAAGAACAGTTTCTTCCCCTCTGCTGACAGCCTCATTAATAATGACCTGTCCTCCCCCCCCTTCCCCACACACACACACACACACACACACACACACACACACACACACACACACACCACACATGACATGGAGACCTTGATCTAGCTCCATAGTCACTAAACAGTACTTTAATTTTAAGCCTCTCGTTCAGACTTGTACGTTACATTAATGCGACTTAATTAATGACATTAAGTGATGTCTGTTTATACTGCACACTGTATTTCATTCTACTGAGATTTTGAGATGAACAATGATCCTGCACATAACTGTACAGATTTTCTATTGCTAATATTTCACATAATTTGTGTTTTGCTTAATATATTTCTTTTTTTTTAACTGTTTATTTACCGTTAACTAGCTTTAAATTCTTATTTTTATGATAAGATTTTATCTTTGTTTTCTGCACCAAAAACATCAAGATAAATTCCATGATTGTGTGAACGTACTTGGGAATAAACTTCTGTGATAGATTCTATTGGAGGAAAGGGGAAACCTCTTCAGTTCTATCCACCACGTTGAGGGATGTGATTGGATTTCTTCATGTAAAGTGAGACAGACTACTACCTGTTTTTGTCCCATTTGTCCTAACAGGCAAATTGTTTTACTTTCATAACACTCAGAAGTCTGTTTCACCAATTATGTGAAAGAGTAAGATTACTCATCTATTTAGAAACAGCTGATATGTTAATAATAGCAATAGTTAGTACTTGTGATTTGCTTTCTAGCATAGTCTTAAAAGACTAGGTATGCTATCAGTAATGGGAGGGTAGAAGGAGACATCACTATTACTGTTAGGAAGGATCTCACTGACACACACACACACACTCTCTCTTCCTCTCTCTCTGTCTCGGGGACTGACAAAAAGAAGGGTTGGTCTGTCTTTTGCAGGGGCTGCAGTGGTTGCACCATTTGCTCACATGCTGCCAGATTCACACACGCACACACACACACACACCCACACACGCTAAACAGAAGCCATCTCTGAACTCATCCATGAGAAAAGGATCTGAGCTGTGGAGAAGCTGAGTTAGCCGCACAGTCACACATCCACACAAGTACACACATATACACACACTGAGCGCCTGAGCCCCCATTGGTCGGCGTCTCTCCACCCCACCACGGGAGTCTCAGAGGGGTCTACTGCAGCACTCTGCTCCAGGGGCCTGGAAACGCTAGAGTGAGCCATTTTTTCACTCTTACTTCTATTTTTGGGCTGGATATCGGAGGTCCACAGCCTCCCTCGTTTTCCACTGTTTTTCAAACACACTGGTTCCCAGTGTACACTGCTAACACTGCTCCACTGCCTTCTCTGCAGATACTAACAGCAATAAGGCCTAAAGCGCAGAGAGGCAATATGATACCACTGAGACTACAAGGATCTGTGCAATAAGCGAGTGAGGAAGGACGCATAAATTGTGCCTCAGCTGCAGGGCCCAGGGGCAGCAAACCAGTGCTCAGCCAGCCATGTAGACTCAGGCCACAGCTAAAAGAATTTAGGAAGGACCCTTCCTGTAGCCCATCCCCCCATACAAGAAGACATGACCTAACTAGTCTCCACCCAAGCAAGACAAGGAATCCACAACCAGTGTTCTGATGAGTCAAAACCAGAGATCTTGTTCTGTATCTTTTAAGGACTGTTATGAAACTGACCGCTAAGCTGATTATAAGAGCTTATTAAAAAGAGTATAAATCTCTCAAGTATTCAATTTGTTATAACATTGAGATGATAGAAATATATAAGTAGAAATGTATAAAACATATAGGATTGGTGTATTAAGACATCACACATCAAATAGGCTCTTTAGATCTCCTGTTATAACAGGGATCATCTGAGGGGATAACCTGCTAAAAAAAAAAGAGAAAGGGAATAATAATGTCTCATTTAATTTGTCAACATAGGTGAGACAAACTAAATTGTCTTGTAAAAAGATGCATTATGGAATTCAGAATTATAAACAATGTTATGACAGATGAAATGTTTCAGGCTGACCACTTTACATTTTCTGGTGACCTATTGGATCTTTTGATGGGAAACTTAAAGTCAGGCTGTTACACTGAATATCTTAAGCATCTGCAGGCACAACAAGCAGAGGATCAATCAAGTTCATCAGGGACAGCTCCTCACCCTCACTTCTGTGATAAAAAAAAAAAAAGAGTATCAGCCCACATTCAGAAAATAGAGGGAGGTCCCTACTTCCACAATAGCCTATAGGGCTTCAGAATCATGTAAGAACCTGTCAGAGGGAAGAAGCATGTTTATGAATGAACAAGCCCGAGTTCAGTGTGAAGTCTGTTTAGCAAAAGGGGGAAATAAGTCCTGTGATGTGGAGGAATATGTCATTGCTTTTTAATCATGCTGCGTGCCTTTTACGCATTTGTTTATTACGAATGCATAAATAAAACTTTTAATTAACTTAAATTGCATCTTGGGGTAGGCTACAGAGGATTGTTTAGGGTACAGTTTTGCAGCTGTGTACAGTGGAAAGCCTATTCAAAAGTTTTCACATCGGCATGTGTCAGTAAGACAAATGATTGACAGTGTATGGTTTTGATGTTTGGATTTTACGCAGTGGTTTCTGTATCTCCGCGGCCTCAGAGATGGGTATCCGGCTTATTGATAGTACTGAATGCCAGCGGGCATTAGAACAGCAAGCGGCCATCTGCCAGCCTAGCGAACTAGCAACCCCACCAGCTGCAGTCGCAAAACGCCCTACAAAGCAGGACATGCATGCAGCTTCTGACGTCTGCGGCCACACTGCGCTACAAAGCCCAGAAAACCCAGGAGCGGAAACAATGAGAATCAGGCTTATAGACGCCGCATAGGTCCGCGAGCAGCAAGTTTTTGGAGAGGAGGCAACCTTTAAGTGCACATCAGTTCATTTCGGATGACCAATTTGTGCGATTATTCCCCCACGTTGGAAAAATATACATAAAAGACTCATGCAGGGGCACTTTAATACCCCGACATGGCGACGGCAAGAAAAGGGAGAGAGCTTTTTACTATTTTGGAAACTAGCGCGGACACAGAAAGTACAACGGTGTGCGACAGTCAAGACGCTCCGCTTAATCTTTCAGCCGATGTGAAGTGGTTTGAAATTCCGTATAGAAAGCCAGACTCGGACGAGGAAGACGGAGTGCGGGAAGAGGAGGAGGAGGAGGAGGACGGCGAGGGGGAGAATGGATTCACGAGCACAGCGGCAGCCGCGGCGGAGGCTGCAGACGCGGCCAGCTTCATCGCAGGAGGAGGCTGCAACATAATTCTGGTCACCGGGAGCAATGGGCTCAAGCACGACGAGGAGGAGTACGCAGAGGACTGTTATTATTCCACCTCCACTAACTGCTCCGATAGCAACTCAAACGACTCGGATATAGATTTCTCCGATTTGGAGGAGGAGGAGCGCAGGAGTTTTTTCAGTTTCGAAGACGACTTGGACGAGGACTGCACTTCTCCGGACTTCTGGGGCGAACCTGACCAGGTAATCTCGATCGAGCCTTTCTCTGCTGTCAGCGGCCCTCAGCACTCGCTGGGGGACGATGCTGACACCCGTGACTATTTCCGGATACTCTTCCCAGATTCTCTTTTTGAACACATGGTGGAACAAACAAACAAATACGCCCTCTATCGGCAGAGGAGGAGTGGGAAATCAGACCCCCACTGGCATCCCACTGATGTGAGGGAGATGAGAGCTTATGTTGGTCTGAACATTCTTATGGGCATCAATCAGCTTCCGGACGTTGGAATGTACTGGGCGAGTGACATTTTCATAGGAAACGCAGGCTTTAAAAAAACGATGACAGCCAGGCGCTTCGAGAAACTCACTCAGTACCTTCAGCTGTGTGACCGTGAGTCTGAGCCTGTGAGAGGTGAGCGAGGGTACGACGCCCTCTTCAAAGTCAGGCCTCTCCTTGATGTGGTGGAGAGCACCATGTGGGATGCATACACACCCAATCGCTGTTTGACCATAGACAAGTGTGCCATTGTGATGAAGGGACGCTTTTCCCCTACCCAGTACATGCCATCTAAGCCCCTCAGGAAGGGGCTTACAGTGTGGATGATGTGTGACTCCCGCTCTGGTTACTGCCACAGGGCCAAGATCTACATAGGAAAGCCCGGCGATGACGAGGAGGCCGCCACCCTGGGCTACAGGGTGGCGGCCTCCCTGGTGCGTGGTCTAGAGGGTCAGTTCCACCACATCTTCATGGACAGCTTCTTCACCTCAGTGCCCCTCCTGCAGCGGCTGCTGAGGGAGGGACTCTACGCCTGCGGGCCCACCCATCCAGGGAGAAAAGGTTACCCAGAGGTCCTTCACCCTCGTAATGTCGGAAAGCTTTCCCAGGGTGAGTTCTACCAGTGCCAGCGTGGAAATGTGGTCGCTACTGTGACTAGGGATGTCAAGGTGGTTAGCTGCCTCTCTACCAACTCTGCCCCAGGGATTGTAGGTATCAGTCCAAGCCGGCAGCAGCGTGAGTCAGAAGGAGAGGGTGAGAGCGACAGCATGGAAGGCTCAGGTCTGTCTTTTGGCGTACCTCGACCTTTGCCCTTGCTGTTGTACCAGGAGAATATGAGGGGCGTCGACCTGTGTGACCAGCTGAGGGATTGCTACCAGGTCGGCAGGCCATGTAAGAAGTGGTGGCGCTACTTTCTGTGGTTCTATGTTAATCTGTGCATCGTGAATGCCTACATCATCCTGAGGGAGAGCAGAGGGGGAACGCCGCCAGCAGGCTTCAATGGCAAGCAGTTCACGCAGCGTCACTTCCGGGTGCGTCTGGCGCAGCAGCTGATCGGAGACTACCAGGGGGCAAGAGGCATGGAGCGGGCGGCACGCAAGAGACACGCAGATTCACCCATAGAGTACGGACACCGCCTGGAGCGCATGTCAGAGCGCTCCCGTCGCTGCAGAAACTGCACCAACAAGGGACTGCGACATGAGAGTGTCTTCGGCTGCAAGATATGCAACGTCCACCTATGCAGAGGAGGGTGCTTCTCTGAGTTTCATAAATAATAACAAGCCGATGTTTTTTTGTTTTTATATCCTTTGTGTAATCGAACAACTTGTGTCAAGGGATTTTTCTAAAATTATAACTATTTGTAATTCCAAAGGTTACCACTACAAGTGCACAACATAGTCACACACTTTACATAGAGATAGTTTTAGGATAGAATTTTAACTGCACGTATAAAAGAGAAAATAAACAAAGAAACTGTAGATTATTTGAAATTAGTGTAGAATGTTTTGGCAACTTGCCTTCTGTAAAACTGACAGAATTGCCTTGTGTCACTTTTTATATGTTTAAAATTATAAGAACGTTTTATATGAAAAAGAAGAATCAAACTTTTCTGCACTTAAAGTAGATGAGAATTGTTTACTATGGGAAGTTTATCTTTCTCCTTTTACAAAATAAAAACTTCCGTTTGATGTACTTAACCAATTTTCTTGTTGTTATGTGGTATGAAAGCATGAACAACATGTAGTTCACATTAAAGGGGAAAATATGCTAATGAATCTGGAACAAGGAATGAATTTGATGTGAAATAGGCTCAGCTTTGGATACTCCTGTTCTTTCAGGCACAGAGAGAAATCTGTGCTTCTCTAGGCCTTCAAGGGGACACAGCTTGGAGTAATTAGAGAGCAGAAAAAGCCCCTCAGTACTCTGCAGCCAGCGGACCTATGATGCCATCTTTTTCTCCAACCGCACCACAGACCCACAGCCATCTGTGGCTCTATTACACTCAGTCCAAACCCAAAAAGTGGTGCTTGTTACTGACATGATTGAAGAACAGAAGAAAGATGGCACAAATGCCATTTTGAGGGTAATCTTTATCCATTATTGGTAAAAGGTTGGCACATTAATTTGAACTGAGTCCGTACACTATAATTTAACTCAAAAGAGCAGAGGACATTTGAATTTAGACAGTGACTAGTTTAAGCACTATGTGTATTAAGGCTTTTGTGTTCACACTGTTACCAGACCAGCGAGCTAGCATCTGTAAGGCAGAGATAGGCTGCTTCACGAGGTCAGACTACTCGTCTCCTGCATCGCCTCCTGAGGTCTCCGTCCTTCCTCTTTCTCCCTCCTCCTTCAGCAGGCTGTCTATCTCTCTTTCCCTTCTCAGGCTCTGCCATCCTACCGCATCCTACACATTCTTACACACACACACACACACAGAACACGGAGACACACAAATTACAAACACACAACCTCCCTTCCCCTCCACTCGACACTCCCGCTCTCCCTCAGCCGTTCCCCAGCTTGGAGAGGGTTAGTCAACTGGACGGCCGTCCCGCTGATCTGCGGGAGCCCCTTTGGGGAGTTACCATGGCAACCATGGCTGATGAAGACAGGGAGTCGCCAGCAGGCCCGCATGGTTGTCATGGTACTACTCACTCTGGTTATGGAGGTGGGAGGTGCCAGAGGCCACACCTCCCTACCCCGTCTCCAAAACTAGGCAAGTGTGTGTGTGTGTGTGTGTGTGTGTGTGTGTGTGTGTGTGTGTGTGCGTGCGTGTGTGTGTGTGTGTGTGTGTGTGTGTGTGTGTGTGTGCGTGCGTGCGTGTGTGTGTGTGCATGTGTGCGTGCGTGTGTGTGTGTGTTTGTGGGGAGAGAGCTGGCTGGTTGACAGCTTGCACACAGTACATGAAGCCAGACTGGTTACCAGGCAGGCTTTGCTTCAGCACAGCCAAGACGACGCCTGCTGCCAAAAAATGAAGAGTATGACATGTAACTGCTGCTGTAGGGACGTCTTCGTGCAGGTGTAGGATTCAGGGATTAGAGGAATCTGTCACACTCTCTTCTGCGTCACTACTACACATCACACTGAAAGTTTCTCTTTTCATTAAGTGACTAACATGAACCACACAGCCACACTGCAGCTTGTAGATATCTCTATGCAGGTGTAGGAGGCACAATGAGCTAATTCTGCACCATGTACTCTGACACATGAAAACACACGGCACATTTCTATCCTGATCTTATCTAAATCACACAGAAAAAGGACCCTGTATTTTCCCCTAAACATAGTTATGTCCCAGCTGGCAGTCTCCATTTAACCACATAGTCATTGTACTATCAAAAGGATTTCAGTAACTGATACATTAGAAGCTGTTTCCAAGCATATTATTTGTATTACACTTCATGTGCTTCTACTCAAATATTAATATGTTTTCTAACAGGCTCAAGTGACACATGATGACAAGTCAATTGTAACCATGAGTTACATTTTTCATTTCCCTCATTATCTGTGCAGCAGAACAGGATAATCTAAAGTCTTATTTTGTTAGTTAGTTTGTATCAGATCGAACTCTCTCTCTCTCTCTCTCTCTCTCTCTCTCTCTCTCTCTCTCTCTCTCTCTCTCTCTCTCTCTCTCTCCCTCTCCCTCTCTCTCTCCCTCTCTCTCTCTCTCTCCTGGTAGTTGGGTGTGCTCTCTGTGGTGTCACAATAGCCAGATCTAATGTTTCCAGGATGGATCCCAACCATAAAATGCTCTGCTCTCAACATGTTCCCCTCCTGGGCAGAGAGAAATCACTGACTCTCTGTCAGGAACATCGGCCTGGTTTCACTTAAGAGCCACTGATTGGGCAACATATGGACTGTTAAAATCATGAATGTGCCTTTGTTCAATACTTCCCTCTGTTACAAAATTAGTCTGTGGACAAGGATGAGCGTGAGAATTGCAAAACATTGAACTCTCAGCTCATACTGATTCATTTCCTACTCTCTGCTGGGATGTTTGAACACCCATTTCCAGCAGTCATGATTAGGAGGAGGAAATGATGAATGACTTCTTAAATGTACTTATCTTTAAGACAAAACTTGTTCAGCCAAAGATCAAAATTGAGCTTTACATTCTGTCAAGTATTGGGTGTTAATTTACATACACTGTATAACTATTTGTTTATTGAACAACAACAGTTCATGTTGCACAACAAGTTTTGCTCTGAAAATTTTGACAGGTTACAAGTTACTTTTTAGGAAACAAAAATTAAAATGAAAACCATCCAGTAAGCTTGATAGTGTATGTATGCATGATTAAAGACAAAACCAAACATTTTGACTTATGATAACTTACAGGAAAACAGTCATGTTTAAAGCCTTGGAATTTTGTTAGAGAAATATGAAAGTTGGAGAAATTGTACAGATTATATTGTATATGTTCATAACTCTATACCCATACTATCCTCAGAGGAAAATGTGGTCCCTGTAACACTACAATTCTACAATTCACTTAGCAGACGCTTTTATCCAAAGCGACGTACATCAGAGAGTAAGTACAACACAAGCAAGGATCTAGAAAAAAGGGAACAATGTCAGTAAGAGCAAACGATCAGCTTTGAGTCCGATTGGACATACAGGTGCTGACAGGAAGTGACCAGAGGCAAAGCACAACATTGACAGCAGTTCTTGAGAGCTCTAATCAGTATAGAAACCATCTTATAAGTCATTGTTACACTGTTTGAAGATAAGATGCTACATGAGAAGTTGTGGGGGGGCCCGCAACAGTGAAAGCGTAACTCTCCTGGTATCTTTTTCTTATCTCCAAACGATGTTCCAGGGACCCATTTTTTCCTTTGAATAAAGTTTGTGTGTAAACATAGCATCGCATTGTTTCACTTCTCCAACTTTCAAATTTCACTACCGAATCTACATAGTGCACCTTTAAAAATATAAAACCCTTATATATATTTAACAGAAAACCAAGTATAGATCAGGTAAAGAAAGTAGAGATAAGTAAACTTCTTCTGTTTAAAGAAGTTAAAACTAGCTCTGCCTCAATCGATTGAACAGTAAAACACATTCATTCATAACAATTAGAAAGCAATATATTACATTTGATCATTTATTAGGAAAGGAGCTTTCACTTTTGATTAAGTACATTTAGTTGTTGCACTTCTGTCAGTATAACTCAGTTCTTGAAAGACAGTTATAGTTGAGCATTTTCTTGATGTGATGTTGAAACTTATGTGAGGGACCAGAGTACATCAAATTGATCAATTGTTCCCTGTTTGCTCAGTAACACATACCTCCATCTAGTGGACAAAGAAATATAGTAGGCAAAGCCTCTGCCCTTGAAATCATCTATAAGTAACATTCCCTCATGGTTTAAAAGAAACAACAATAACAGGAACACTTTATGGTTCTGTGTTGTTAAATGAGTCTTGCAACATCTCAGCAACATGCAAGCATCAGCACAATTACCAATATCTATTCATCTAATTCATCCTTTTAACCAGGGAGCTTTCTGAACCAGATGGATCTCTTTGGTTTCTGTTGATGTAGTTTTGGTAGACCCAGCAGAATGACCAGAGGAAGTTTAATCTCAGCAGCTTTTGCAAGAGGAACATCGAGAGTGACCTGTAACCACAGAAACACACACACACACACACACACACACACACACACACACACACACACACACACAAGTTTTGCAGCTTACTATCATTGCTTTTTTCTGGCTCTCTGTCACTACACCAGTTTCCAGAAAATTCAGACTAAACCCTTTCTTGAGCTTGTGGTAAAACAGAACAGGTTGGGCTGTAATACGACACCTTTCCTACATATATCCTCACCTGTGTGCAGAGAAGCCACGAGGGCTGTCGCCTTGAACCCTTTATTCCCCTAAACACGCCTCCCCCTCATTCAGCCACTAGGTGGCATTATACTTATCTTGAATTCTCTTTTTTTGCCTGACACAGTCTTGCACAGTATTGTTTCTGTAGGAGGGTCATTGGTCAAAAATGATAAAAAATTAAAACAATTATTTTATCATTATACTGCAAATAAGAAAAAACTATAAATACCTTGAGTCTGTACTCGAGCCTCATCATGCTGCAGTTGAAGAAGGTCGGGTGGAGCTGAGGTGGTATACTGATTACTTTGGTCATAGTCCGATTGGTATGAGCTGGAACAGAGTCTCCTGTCCCAAACAGAGTTTCATTTGTGTGTACTATCTTCTGTGACCTAGCAGCAAAAGTCTGCTCCTCACACAGGTAGAATTTGGGAGTCACTGTGCGAGCTGATTGATTGAAGACTTCTACAGAGACCCCCAGTGCTTCACCTATTTATAAATAGGAGGGGGGGGGGGGGGGGGGGGGGACAACATTTTTGCTCTTCAAGCCATTGAAGGAGACAAAGACATTCTTAGTTAGTTGTTTACCTTGCTTAACTCCCATTTTTTCTGAAGTAACATTCATAGTAACTTTTTCGGAGCCATGAAATGAAATCCTGGTGGCATGTTGTTGTTCCTGATAAATAAAGGACATAAACTGTCAAGACACCAAATCTCTTCATTTCGGTCTGAGATGTTGTTATCTGCATTTGATGTTATACTGTTTGAAAGTGCTGGATACGATTTTTTTTTAACTTAGCAGGACACACAAATGGATACTGATACCAATCATGATTGAAGTATGAAGTAAAATCAGTTACCTTGAGTCCAATGATTATCATTTCTGATTTGGAGGCAAAGGGGAACTCAGACTTGGTCAGGAAAGGAAACTCAGTCTTTGATTTGTGGACACTCCAGATCGACAGAGTTAGCTGTGCTCGCAAACTATACGTAATTTTGCCCCATTTCCCCTCATAGGATGAAGGTATATCTCTGCAAGGAAATTATCAAAATGAATAAGGGATGTTATTTCTGTTTTACCAGCTAGTAAGAAAGTGATTAGAGTAATTCAGTGTGTCATATAGGTTATATTAGCACACACACACATGTTTGGAATCTCAAAGGCGAAAGGAAACACATTTCTCCCGGGGCTGATGATTTCAGAACCTTGAAATGAAAATAATAAAACAATTAAATGCACAGTCTTCAATTTGTCATCACACTCTTCATATTGATATTTTTCTTTCCACAAGAGGCAATACCAACCATCTCCTTTGTTTTTATCCTGCAGAATAATATGTTCAAAGTAAAAGTAGATCTTCTTGTCACTGTGCGTCTCTTTGTTTTGTCCTTTATGTTCAGACCATATCACCTTAGCTTTTCCTTTGGTTTTGACCACAAAGCACTGCACTCTGGTTTCCTTGCTCATCACCACTGTCACCTTTCCAGAGAGGGTGTCCCCAGGAGAAAAAGTGCCGCGTTCATTCACCTTGTTGTATTCCACCGAGAGATGCTTCACAGTCATGATAAGACAACATCAAATAAACTTCCAAAGGGATGTAAAAAAAAAAAAATCCAATACTTAGAAGCAGGTCTGAGGTGATCCAACGAGCAATTGAAGTGGAGTCTTTCGTTAAAGAACAATGATACTTCAAGGCTGGCACATGCACTGTTAGCTGCTGACTTCTCCAGAACCAGTATCTGTGTCACACATGGTCAGGTGATCACGTGCTGCAGGTGTCATTTTCACACAGGTAACTCTAGCCGGCAGTCTTCAAGGCTATATTAGGGCAAGTTTTGAGACTGACATCATGGATGCACTTTGACAAAAGATTGTAACAGTTGTAAAGATATGTCAGAGTGCCTTGCTCAGGGACACGTTGAGGGGAACTCGCGCCTCTCCAGCAACCAGAACAATTTCCATACTTTGGTCCGGGACTTGAACCATGAATCCTCAGGTTCCCAACCCAAGTCCCTACGGACTGATGCAGCTTGTACTTTAATTTACGAAGAAAACATTTCTGTAAATGTAAAGCACAAACCCTAAAATGACATCCTACTTATAAACTTTAGACATATTTAAAATGTGGTGTTCATATTTGTGCAATACACTGTGAATTAAAAAACAACAACATTGGAATATTATTGAAATTATTAAAAACATGAGTTACTTTGGATGGTTCCTTCAATGATGACGATAGCAATCCAAACGTCAAGCTAGTTATCTCACAGTAGTTAGTATGTGAAGCCTTATTAGGCTCAATAAAAGAAGAGATGGCTTTCTCACTGTCTTCCTGTGTTATTGCTTGACAACAGCCTATAGCTAGTTGGTTTATTCAACATTATCGTGACACAGTTTTAGTTCCTGCTAACAAAAGCTTACCCGCTAAATTTGGTAGCTTTTGGTTAGCTTTAAAGATTATTAGTTCATTTTTTCAGAATTTATCAATTGGAAGATTTATTCCACAATTAAATAATATTGAAGACTTTGGTTATATATTCAAAGTTAGAATTAAGTCTTTATTTACAATGAGGAAAGGAATTTATGTTATACAAGATACATTCATGCATTTTTAATATATAGCCTACAATACATACACAGTGGATTGACTCCTCTAGTTCAGTGAGAATTGGCTTCAAGTGCAACATGGATTGAAAATGGGTTGTCACTAATTTTTAATTTCAAAGTTTGAAAAAAGATTTTAGGGAGTAGCACTTGATACGTGCACAACATTGTAGGTGTTCCAGGAAAAATCAGAGTTGTATTTAAAATGTATTCTCATATCTGCCATAATCATTCAAGGAGGGGTATGCTGCTGCTGCTCCATATGGAGGTGGGAGATCCATAGGGTTGGGTGCTACTTGTTGCGGTGGTGGCATTCCCCAGGGTGCTGGGTTTGGGTTCCCGAAGGTCTGAAATCCAAAGCCAGCAGAAGGAGGCGGTTGTTTAACAGCAGGACCCTCGGAAACAGGGAGGACGACAATGGGGAGCTTGATCTCTGGATCTGTAGCACATTTGATTTCTAGATAAACCTGTGAAAAAAACAATATCTTTTTTACTTTTGGATTTTACATTTATTTTTATATCACAAAAATATGATGCAGTATTATGTAGTTCTTCTGCAGTATTATTGACATCCTGTGAGCATCACCTGCCTGTTTGGACACCATGAGGGCGTGATAGGTTAAAAATCTCCAGATAAATGTTGGCAGTTAAAATTGGAATGATTTTGTATCAGTCTAGTTGAAGCCACTAGTCTTACTAGATTGTTATTCCGTTGTTTTCCACTAGAGGTCGCCAGTAACTGTTAATTTTCCTGCGCTTGAGGTTAAAATAGATTAGAGTCCATTAGTGTTTAGAAAATAGTCCTTGTCTTGGTCATTACCTTAATACTTAATAATACAATATTTTTTTATTTTAGTTGCCTTTGATTGATTGATTGATTGATTGACTGAAATTTGTCTTCCATCACAGCAGCTCTGATCCTTATCGATTATTTTTAATATAATGGTAAAGCAGAACTGCTGAGCTTTCCTACAAGAGATTTGTTTATTATATTATATATATATTATAACTAAAAGAACAGACATTTTAGACGATGAAAAACAATTACACTGAAAAGGCCTACAGTAGCTACAGAAATCAACAAGCTTGAGAAATGAAATGTAGGATTACCTTCAGCCTGTACTCCAGCTTGATGATGGCACAGTTCAGGATGGAAGGAGGTAGTTCCCTGGGGATGCTGATCACCCTGGTCACGGTCTCTTTGTCAGAGGATGCAATATCCTTGATCTTGTCCTTAAGGATTCTATTTGTGTGAACTCTCCTACGACCCTGTGCAAGGAAACTCCTTTTCTCGTACAGCACAAACTTGGGCTTCACTGAACGACTCGAGCGGTTGCTGATTTCAAGTGTGACCTGCATAGCCTCACCTAAAATCAGAAACAAAAGCCAATCTTCAGACAAAAGTTGAAAGCGGGAAGTATACTCCTCCTCTTTAACTCTTGTTCTTCTCACTCTTCTCTCTCAATGGGCTTTTAACTCTAACTCTTCTTAATGCAGTAGCTCAGTCTGTAGGGACCTGAATTGGAACCAGGGGGACACTGGCCGATTAGCCTTCATCTAACACTGTTCACCTCCCACCTCACCCTCACCCCACCCAACATATCCGACTTGTTGACTCCCTAACCCTTCTAAAGCATTTACAGTGACTCATCTCTTACGCACATCAAACCCTGTGGGTATAAACCATTATAGACATGTCTCTCTCTCTGCTTTGTTGTAATACACTTGAGTATACTGTCTTTACCAACTCTCTCCAAAAGCTTCTTGAACCCCACCAGGACTCTTAACTGAGACTGCCACACTTGCTGCAACGGACCACAGTGCTAATGCAGCCGCACCCTTTGTTCTGTTGATCCTGCTTGACCCTTTAGCAGTGCTTCACATAGTGAACAACCAGATTCTCCTCTTCCCTCTTATTTGTAAGTCTCAGGCTCTGTTCTCCTCACGCACTTTGCACTACATCTCACCTTGAGGGCAGCACCTAGGGGATAACTCTAAAAAAAACATGTGTCTGAAAAGTAAGACTTCTCTCAGTGGACATCTGCTTATCCACAACAGGAAGAATCTACTCTTGGTTCCAGGGTGGGTATCTCCTGTCAGATACCTCTGCATTACTGTTGAGGGTCTATGGTTCTAATCCTGGCTCTTGTCATCAACTCCATCCATGTGTGTCTGCATCTGCCGTCAGACCTGCGGCTCATCCACAATAAGATTTTGCACTTTTCTCTCCCACAACTCACAGCTAGTTTACACCCTGCTCTGACTACCACCAGCTCTTAATCAAAGATTAAGATTAAGATTAAGATTTACTTTTATTGATCCCCGCAAGGGGAAATTCTGTTTTTACACTCTGTAAGTCATGCAACACACACGCTGAAGTATACACACACACATGCACAAACAGGATCCTATGGACATGCACTAATGGAGCGATGTCAGAGTGATGGAGCCGCCCCCGGCAGGCGCTCCTGAGCTGGTGGTGGGTTTGGTGCCTTGCTCAAGGGCACCTCGGCAGTGCTCAGGAAGCGATCTGGCACCTCTCCAGCAACCAAAGTAACAATGATTATCCATGCCTTTACTGTGTAAAACCAGATATACCTGTTTCCTTGTCAAACAGGGAGAGACCATGTTTCATGAGCATTCTGCAGAATTACCTTTTCAGATTAGATTATTACCTTGAATGTACCCCATCTGCTTGGTGTGAACATCCAATGAAACCTTTCCAGAGCCGAACACTTTCACAGATTTATCCTTGCAACCATACTGAGGGTCCTAAAAGATCAGAAATCATCAAGTGAAAGCAGTTTGCTGTTTCTCTCTTCTGCTTGAACAACACTGAGTGATCCATGTTTGCCATTTAAAAAATATTGATGTCTTACCATAAGTCCTGGGGTGTCCATGTCTGCTTTGGATATGAATGTAAAGTGTTGTTTAGCCCTCTTAGTCAGCTTCATGGACTGTTTCAACTCTGCCTTTAACTTGTGAACAATTCTTCCTATGGAGCCTGTGAATGTTGATGGGATCTTTCTGTGAAGTAAAATAGTAAAAAACAATGTTCAACTAAAGTAAAAAAAAAAAAAAAAGAAAAAAAACTCTTAAATAAAGATAAAGTAAGAATTTGGCACCTATCAGGAATTGTGAAGGAAAAAGGAAACACATGTCTTCCTTTTCCGATGACTTCAGTGCCTAGACGGAAATGTAAAAATAAAGCATCATTCTTTAAACCATTAACTTAAAATGGCCAACAATAGAAAAATGATCTGAATTAGCTACAGTCTTTCAGATACCAATGATCATAATAATTTCATACGTTACCATCTTGTCTTGCTTCTCTCAAGATATGATGTTGGACTTCATAATATTTCTCACTAGACCTGTACACATGATGTTGATGTTGCCCGTAATATTCACTCCAGCACACCCGAGCTTTTCCTTTGGCTATGAAAATAAGTGCCTGGATTTTGGTTTCCTTGGAAACCTCCACGATGATTCTTCCATTTATGGTATCTCCATTTGTAAACGTGTTCCTGCTGTTGACCGCATCATATTCTATCGAGAGTTCTTGTATGGTCATTATTAACACAGAAGAAACTTTAAATCCCCTGTAACACCCGAAGCAAACTCGAACTTTGTGAACTCTAAACAGCTTCCTCCTCTGCTTTTATCCGATCACGAGCACACAATTCCTGTAGAACTTGTTTTTCCAACTTGTTTGCACACAGATAAAGCAACATAAATGCAAAGTGACAATGAGTGGAAAAAGCCTTGAGCCTCGCAAAGTTCATTACAGTGTTCTAAAAAGGGGGAAACAACATATCAAAGTGTAACTGTAGGATCACAATCAAAGCTGCAGTATTTGTCATTTGCTCTCTGTACAAAAACCTGAGTGGGTGTTTAGTATTCTGTTTAGTTAGGCTGGGGTTATGACTGTCACATGCTATGCTATCTAAATGTGTCATGTAAAAACAATTCCAATAATGTCAAAGCAACTTTCCATTAACTATGTTTTCCATGTGCTGATTGACATAATGGGAAAAAGAAGAAATAGTAATAGGAAAAGTCAACGTGATTAACCATCAGATCCATCATATCTTAGCAAAATCCATTGCATAAAGGACAGCATGTGAACCTAGCCTTTGTATATATTTATATTAATTACATGTGCTGATTGGTATTTTAGAACAAAGCTAAGGGTATAGTAAACACCCAGACTTTGGAAGAAAACTTCTCATGCTGTAAGTGACTAAAGGGATCCAGTTTTTTAAGATTCATGACATGCTTAGTTCAAACAAAATACATAAACACAAAGAAAAAGAAAAAACAGAAGCCATCTTTACCTATAATTGTGTAACAGTGGTGAACTGGTGACAAATTATGAGTGGAAAATGTGACAAATACCACCTATTATGAGCAACCAGATGTTTCAGCATCTCTTCGAAATGTCTTTCAGAGGACCTGCAGTTAACCTGAAAAACCTTCTACCCTTAAAGCTACAGTATTACAGTTTACAACACATTATTTCATTCAAATTTTAGTTGAAATTAAATATTTTGATCAAAGCCTATAACTTAAAATATGTTATTGTTGGAAATGTAAGTTTAAGATATGTGTATAAACTCTGCAGGCCTAGTAGTCATACTCTCAACAACAAAAAACGTTCAGTCTGAATCAAGCAAACCAGTTTGGTTGATTTGCTTGTAACTAGCCAATCACAGCATGTCTGGTAGTGCTTTCACACTTACAGAAAACTCCTGAAAAACTCCTGATATTTGCAGGACCAGCTGTACCCGGAGTTTATCCTTCCAGCCCCCTACTATTTCTTCGGCATAAAGTTTGAGGGGCCTGATGTGAAAACACAGCAGGATATTATACGGAGAATTCACCTCGAGCAAGTGTAAGGCCAGGGGGAGTGATGTTTATATCCAGAATTCTGAAAACTCTTTATCATCTTCTAACGCTTCTTTCTCTTCCAAAATCATTTCTAAGGACTTCTGAGCAGAGAATCTTATCAGCATCTTCATCAATTGTAATAAATGAGCCACACAGGCAAAGTATTTGTTACACCCTACCCCCAATTACTGCCAAGCCAGCCACTGCTCACTTTTACATGTTCAAGCCAGCCGCTCCTGAATTTGAATTGTTCTCATTCTGATCTCTATGAAAAATGCTCAGCATTCCAGTGTGAGCAGGAAGTTTGAAAACATTTTCTTTTACCCGTTCTTCACAGAAAATAAGCCATGGCCAATGCGTCTAAAAGTTGAAAAAAATGATCACATATATTTACTCTGGGCCCCATAGAGCCTGGAATAGAAGGAGCAAGCACTTGAATATAAGGCAATTCAAACACATGATATACACACATTTATTGTAAGGCTACATTATAGAAATATACAGGACGATAACAGATTAATTCATTCACAAGAAAAATGAACAAGAACAAGAAACACATGCACAAAAGGAGTATACTCAAGAAAATACTTATACTTAAAAATAATAGGATAAGTAATAATTTCAAGGTTAGACAGCTGAGCTTGTTTTTTGTACAATATGAAAGCAGTTTTTTGAGAGAACATTCAAGCACATGAGAAGATGCAGGGTGTAGGTGTAATCCAACAATCACAAATCTGGGATAATTGAAAAATATATATTTAAGGATAAAAAGAATGACAGCGGCTGAAGTCAAGACTTCCTTACTTTCTGTCACTAGTATAATTCAGCTTGAAATATATAGGACACTACAATTCCCATAATGCAGCTGAGCAGCAGCTTTCATAAGACCTTTCCTGCCTTTTGAATGCCCTTATCTTGTCCGTTGTACAACATTAAGTCTATAATGAATCCTGAGATGACAATGATAACTTCAACACATTATTAAGTCAGACTATGCAACATATAAATATTTTTTACTGTTTTTCCTGGCAAAGTTGTAGTAATGTGATGCCTTTAAATAAAGAGGACAGGCATCATGGTGCATTCCATTTACCCTGGAAGTTGAATGTCAGAACTGGGAATGAGTCACACCGGAGCTACTCACACATTAGGGGGCACTATTTGTTTTACAGCTTATGTTGGTCGCTGATAGACGTTACCAAAATCTGACAGAGGTGGGTACATTCCGTACGCTCCATAGGAGGGTGGAGGATCTGCAGACTGGTGTGCTGCTGGTTGTTGTGTTGGTACATTCCCCCATGCTGGTGGGTTTGGATTTGCAAACGGTTCAAATCCAAAGGCAGAAGCAAGAGGTGCTGGTGCAACTGCAGGAACCGGAGCGGCTGGCAGGATGACAATGGGAAATTTGATATGTGGGTCTGAAGCATATTTGATGTCCAGGTAGACCTGCAGAAAACATTTTTGCTTGATTATACAACCATAATTTAAATATAGCGACAATCATGTTTTTTGCATTGCAAACTCTTTTGGTAAACACTTCCTGGTTGTGCAGTTGTCTAAAGAAACAGATTTAATTTCCAACCAACACTTTTATCACTCATATTGTCGAGTGCTTGGTGGATGAATTTTGGGTATCTATAAATAATATCCCATAGGGAATGGTCCAGACCCGCTCTTTAACTTTTTTGTGTGATTTGGGGCTTTACAAGCATGAAACGTTTGATTGATCAAAGGGTGAGCCAGCTTCTAAGAAATGCACTTACCTTTTGGTCTAATTTTTCTGATGACATTTGATGAATGATACATGATCAATAATGTAGATTGCTAGATTATCATCTTTGTAAAATTGTTAAGGTTTTAGAAAACTGTCTAGAAGAACAGTTTGTGGAAAACTTGCCGAGTTGTCTATAAAAGAACATTTTCTGGAAATGTTAATTAAGTTGATAAAAATCTAAATTTTGTCCCCAGAAAGTCTGAGGGAGCACCAGGATATTATCAGGATAATTCACTTTGAGCAATTGGGAAGGGGTGCTGATGTTTATTCCCTGGGCACACAACCACTATGATCTCCGTGCACATAATTTAACTGCTGATTTACATTTTCTCTTTGCAACTATGTCCTTCTCCGCTCTTTTGTTGTTACTGTGATTCTGTGTTAATACACATAGCAATGACATTAAGGCAAATATTCTCTATAGCGTCTTATAGTGGTCTCAGTTGCTTCATCGGCCACCTGTCCGACAGAGATAGTCTCCCACTGTGAGGTGCATGTGTGAACAACCGGATCAGGATCAGGAATATGTGAATTGGGAAAGCGACTACATAAGACACAATGAAAAAAATCCACACACCTCTGTAGTAGCAACATATCACCTGGGGCCCGTTTCTGAAAGAAGGTTGAACAAACCCTCAGTCTAACCCTGAGCTCTGAGTTGATTTACTCTCAGATGGGAAACTCTGAGTTTCTGGTTCCAGATCTGAGTAGGTCCACTCGGGGTTCAGCGCGTGCACCATGATGATAAAAAGCCAACATGAATGGAACCCTGATCCTACGATTCACCGTGGCAACAGGTGACAAAAAAGAGATCCTCCTACTTTAACCATCTCGATAGCCTATCTTCATGCGGACTAAACCTTCTTTCAGAAACGGATCCCTGGTTACACTGATGCTTACCCTGAGTCTGTACTCTGCTTTGATGTTACTGCAGTTAAGGATGGATGGCTCGGCATCATGGGGGATGGCGATGACTTTTGATACCTTCACACTAGTAGAAGCAGGAATGGGCTCTCCGACTTCTTTCAGGAGGTCTTTAGTATTGACTCTTCTGCTACTGTTGGCAAAGAAGCTGTGCTTTCTGTACAAACAGTACTTGGGCTTGATCTCTCGAGATGAGTTGTTGTCAATGCAGGCCATAACTCTTATTCCCTCTCCTGTTAAGTCAAACACAAACATCTAAACAACCTTTTCGTAAGAGACTTGAAATGTCATTATAACCTTGGTGGTTCTTACCTTGGAAGAAACCCGTTTTCTCAAGATTCACATCCATAGCTACTGATCCTGATGTGAAAAATTTCATTTTCTTATCCTTTGCCTCATGCTGCGGTATCTGAAAGAAGATCAGAGAAGTAAATGCATTACAATTGTACAAAAACATATCAAAATTTGAAAATCACTTAAACCTACAAGCTTTGGGAGTCTCAATTGTACACGTCCAGTTTCTGGTGCGCTAAATGAGCCCACGTGTACTTTTTATGTATCAGTGAGATATCTCTACCAAGAACTTGAAAAACATGGTAAACATTAAATTTCAGTTTGTGACTGAAGTGTTGTTGCACAGGCAATGGTGGATGCTGGATTCTGGATGCTGATAATCAGTCAAATAAATATTTTCTGGGACTAACTTCAGGTTATGCGTATGCTCAATACCCTTCTGTGCAGGTTTTAAACACGGGTTAGACTTCAGTCATTGTGCAGCCTTCAACAGGTCAAGCAGATTGGTTCCCCTGTAAGAATGATCGGAATGCAGGGGTGGAGCAGCGATTTTAAAAGTGCGGGTGTTCTGATGCTAGTATATTACCACCCTCTAGAAAATCAACACATTCTGTTTCATTTAATGTCCAATAACTAATGTTAGCTGACACATCATACAACAAGACAAAGTTACAAAAGATAATTAGACACTAACTTCATGAACATCCATTGTGAGTAACCCAGTTAGCTCTAAAAACGAGATTCAAAACTGCTCTGTGATGCTTTTATTTTGCTTTTCTTATTGCCTTATGCCTCAGTCTCTTTATTTCCGGTCTTCATATAAAATGTGCATTTTATAAAACTGCAAAGGGGACTTCCGCTACATCGTAAAGTTACGAGAGTAAATGAATACAGCTAAAAGAACAACCAAGAGGAGAAAATGTTACACTAACGTTGTTTTGTGAGGTGGGTTTATCTTAAAAACATCTGTTTGGGTGACTAACTCTCTTTCAGAAGGATGCTACATGTTGTGGATGTTTCCATTTGTTATCTCTGAGCTCTGACTCAGTGATGAGTGACAGGAGGATTAAATGCACGTAACTTTACCGTGCTTCAACTGTAACCAAACAGCTATGATTGGCTTAATTGTCACTTAATAAATCTTACTTGACCAATAAGTTTTCATCAATGACTCCAATGACGTTTCAGTGAAAGTGTGGGTGACGCAACACCCACGGGTGAGACGCGCCTGTCGGAATGAAATCATAAATCAGCACCTACCATTAAAACTGGGTCACTGCTCATATCTGCATTTGACACATAGTTGATGTTGGTTTTATCTTTCTGGTCAACCCTCATTGATCTGCTCAGTACAGCTTTCAGTGCGTATGTAATTTTCCCCACAGAACCTTTAAAGGAGGAGGGCATGCTCCTGAAGGACAAGAGCAGACATGAAAATATTATGCATTGAAAATGAACAGAAAATGCTAAACCTTTGGCCGAGCTTTTAAAATATGCAAGTATCACATTTAGACATTTTGTTTGCTTGAATATTGCAGTATGTGACATCACTTACTGCAAAGGGACGTGGAAGGTGAACGGGTAAACATGGCATCCTGGGGCAACAACATTGCTGTCTGAAAAGCAACAAAGGACTGTCAAACTATTTAAAATGATTTCCTTATATCTGTTATTTATACCCCACACCACACACACACACACACACACCACCATCACCACAAAAAGAGGGCTTCACCACGGACTGAGACAGAATACTTACACGTGTCTCCATTGTGTTGGGTGAGTAGACTTTCATTGTCATCTCCTGAAGAAAAACCAGAACATTTATTTCTCAGCTGATTACTCTGGAGATGTCAGAAAACAGAAAACTGGATTAACCATTGCAATTTCTGTAAAATGTAACAATAACACGCCAAAGATGAACTAAAACAGTAGAACCCATAGAAACCCTACAATAACTTCAGGTCAATTTAATCTTTTTATCTTATATCAATGATAACCTTCTAAAAAAACCATGTTATTCTATATTTGTTAAATTGCGTCATTGAGAACTTCCGCTCATCTTATGCAATCGGCTATTTATTTACACTTTTCTATTTACTAAGAAAGTTACGTCACCTTGCCCGAGATTATTATTATTATTATTATTATTATTATGTCTGATTTTGCATCTCATCTTAGACCAGTGAGAAAACATGTAGGATAAACAACGTGTCAACTTAAAAAAAAAAAATTTTTAAACTCCAAGAGATCAACAGGAGAAGGTCGAACTGGTTTGGCAAGTTTTCTTCTTTTTCCCTGTCGACTCTCTGCAGACACATCCTGCTTCTAAAAGCGCTGCAAAGACTTCGTAGAGGTCTTACTCTAGGGCGGAGCGCAGTCATTTACTGAAGGCTTATTTATCGACTTACCCTTGGCATTTTTGTCTCGAATAAAGTAATGTTTGATGCTGAAGTACTTGTCTTTGGAGTGGTACACAACAGTGACTTGACCGTGCCTCTCGGTCCACAACACTTCAGATTTCCCTTTGAACTGGACCATCAGGGACTCGATCTGGCAGTCTTTGGCCACCTCCAGCGTCACATGTCCAGACACACAGTCGCCACTGGTGAACGTATTGTTCTCGTTGATAGAATTATAGGTGACTTTGAGGCTCTTTACGGTGGTGGACATCGTGTACCTAGTTTAGAAACTAACCGGGAAGAGGGAACTCTGACTGTAACCCGAACCAGACTAATAAAGACCACCCCATAGGCTCCTTCCTTTATGGGTGTGTCCCAATCCTGAGAAGGAAATGTGTAGGGCCTATAAAACTCCTTCAAAACTCATATTCTCATGTTGGCCCTATTTAGAGTATTCTTTTAACATTAACATTAACATTAACATTTTTCATTTAGGCCATTTAAACCACTCTCATTCATTTACTGTTTTTTTGTTAAGTTGTTATGGGTTTTTTTCAAAGCAAAAATCACAAAGATTTCTCGTGTTATCGGGTCTCTTCTAATTGAATCTATTTATAAATGTCAAAAAAATTTCAATTAACCTTTCTAACTCTTTTTATATTTTTACCTTTTTTTTTATTTGGACATATTTTCAGATGTAATAATTTCAGTGATTTTTTAATTTTCTATTTTAACGTTTCTTTTCTTTCCTCTGTCATGATGCTTTTGATGTCTTGTGTGAAGCACTTTGAATTGCCTTGTTGTTGAAATGTGCTATATAAATAAACTTGCCTTGCCTTGCCTTCGGCCACAAAAGCACCACTCATTGGGGTTTGTCTCTAACATGAAACATTTAATGTCTGTAAATGGAGAGATTACTGACACATGTATTTGTTGTTTTAGACTGCATAACTCAAATGCACTTTCAGTTCTGTAGGACTGATCATGACAAACTGTTAAAATAGGCCTGCTGCCCTTAATCAGGGCTGTTTAAAAGCATGCTTGACCATACAAGTTATAGGAGGGACATTTTGGTCATGGTTTGAACCTTTGTTTTTCTATTTGACAAATAAATGTCTAATGCTCTGCTCGACAGGAACCCCAGTAATGTGTCATACATACACTTGCAAGAAGATACACACACAAATTCATATTCATCTGGCATGCAACACTGTGGCATGATTTAACCTGATCAAATTTATGCTTGCTGTGAAACTATTTCCAAGCATTGATTTTTCCTCTTATCGTGTGTAGGCTGCCTTTGAAATTCATGGTTTTATAGTAAACTTGTGGCCCAATGTTGCCCTTGAACCACAGTTGTTGTATGTAAATAAACACAAAATTAGTCATAAATCAAACACACCTATTAATGTAAAAGACAAAAAAACTAATTGTGATGGAGATGCACTTTGGTGGGAAATGGGCAAAAAACAAGGCACTGTTCTGGTATACAGCAAAACCATCTATTTAATTAGATAGTTCAGAGTTAAAATGCTAAATACAAAGACGAATAGGATGGAAAGGAAAGCTGACTTATAAACACACAAAGCACTTTGGGGATTTTTACTCAGCTTGTTTTTAATTGTTAAAATGTTAAAACTTGAATTGTTCAAAAGTGATATGTTTTTTAAACATTTGAGGGCGCTGCAGTTCAGCTTTAAAGTACTGTCACAGGCCCAGACAAGCCCACACCCACATCAGCCCGATTCAAAACCACATTGTTCATGACGTATGTAAATAACTGACGTAAATGAGTTTTACTTATTGAACAACACCGACAACACAAGATCAAGTTAGGAAAGACATTTACTGAAATCATATCATCCCATTCTGCCTGGGAGATAACTAACTCCACAAAGGAGTAATATTGTTGTTTATTTATTCTTTATTTTATACAAGACAATCTTTACACTCCCATAGTTCTTTTCATTATTCTGGAAAACTAGGATTTATCAAAACATGTGTGACTCTAGTGTTTGTTCTTAATACAGAGTCATTTTTCTAACTGAGATTTAGCAAATACATTCTAAGGCTTTTTATCAAAAACAGCCAAAGAGGGGTACATCTCGTATGTCCCATAGGGTGGAGGTGGAGCAGAAGGGCCTGTGGATGGTGGAATATGTAGGAAGTTGTTGCCTCCTTGCTGGTCGTAGTTTGCAAACACACCAAATCCGTAGCCAGGGTAAGCAGGCTGCTGCTCCATTTCAGGCCCCGGTAAAGCTGGTAGGATGAGTATGGGAAACTTGATCTGGGGGTCTGAAGCATACTTGACATCCAGGTAGACCTGTGGTGGAAACAGTCATAATTACTATCATGCAGCCTAGTATGATAGTTATTCTAGTATGTACACAAAGAGAGCTACACACACTGAGCCTGTACTCTGCTTTGATGATTTGACAGTTAAGGATAGACACACACGTGTCAGGCGGGATGGTGATGGTCCTGGTGACAGTCTGGCCGGCTGAAGGTGGGATGGGTTCACCCACCTCTCTTAGGATGTCCTTAGTTTCAACTTTCCTCTTTCCACTTGCAAAGTAACTGTACTTCTTATACAAACAGTACTTGGGCTTGATTTCACGAGATGATCTGTTCTGGATGGAGGCCACAACCTTTATGCCTTCCCCTGAAAAACAGATTAGCACTTAATATACAAGAGTTATATCAGCAATACAAATCATGATGCTCAGATCATGGAATTTTAAAGCTGTGCATAAAACTGTCACAGATGTTCATAACAATTAAGTTAAATCCACATTGTTATTTGAAATGACAGCACTTTAGTTTGTCAGAATGCTGTACATGAAATGTTTTACATTCTTTACACAACTCGTGCCTCTTTTTACTGTTGTTGTTTACATCTCTGGATTATATCCAAATATGAAAACTGATTTTAAAGGTATATATACCTAAAATTGTAATGATGTAATAATGGCAGGAGTGGAAATGGATTACAACGTTTGTATATGGACTCAGTACTTCCAGTTATACCACAACTCAAGTATCATTTTGCTGATCACAGCCATCCAAGGTGCTTTTGAGGCGTATGAACTAAACTTTTTGGCGGGTGATAAAGTTTAAGTTCAAAGTAAGTTATTTCTGAATTAGATTTATGACATAGATGTATGTGTTTTCAAGTTATTATCCCTTTAGCCTAGAAACAGATTTGGATTATCTGATTGCAGTTACTCTTGCTGCATGTCTAAATTGGTGCTTTCTTATCTGTGAACATTATACAAGTCAGGGAGCAAAGGGACTTTGAGCTACACATGATGTGAGAGTTGATCTTTTTCTGCACTCCACTGTCAAGGTAAAACATGATTGAAATGTACCTTGGTGGAACCCTGTCCTTGTGATATTTACATCCATCCCTACTGTTCCTGATGTAAAAAGCTTCATTTTCTTGTCAGTGGCCTGGTGCTGAGGAGCCTGACAGGAAAAAGACAAATCAGTGAGAGACAGTGTGACTTGTCATTACTGCAGCAGTGTCAAAGTCAAACAGCAAGCACACAGATGTGCGTGTGTGTTGTGAGGTGGGTACCATCACTAATGGATCACTGTTTAGGTTCCCATTGTAGATAAGAGTGAACTCAGCCTTGGCTTTGCTGTCCATTCTCATCGACCGGCTTAGAATTGCCTCCAGAGTGTAGCGGATCTTTCCATGGGAGCTTTTAAAGGATGATGGCAGGTCTCTTCAAGAAGGGAAAACATTTTTATGAATTTATGACACCTCTTCAGTAGCAATATACGAAATCGGTCAAAGGCTGATACTCACAGAGGATAGGGAAGAACTACATATCATTACAAATGTATACATGATTAATCACAATAAAGTATAGTTGTGGATTAAATATTTGATTTGTGAAAACTTACTGTGCAGGGATTTGAAAGGTGAATGGGTAGACATGACAGCCCTGGCCCACAATGTTGTTACCTGAAAGGCAATAAAATTACATAATTTAGCTTCCATTATTTTTAAAGAGAGGTTTATTATCAGTTCATTAATGAATGCCTCTGGGAAAGATTAAAACTCTGCAAAATAATCAGTATGACAAAAGTGGAAAATTGAAGGGCAAATAGTTTTTGTTAAAAACCTGTTTATTATTTGTTATACACAGTTAAAAGTAAAGAGCAAAAAAAAAATTCCGACATAATGTACAATATATTTGATTAAATTACGATGGTTGGAAAATTGTAATAACTTTGCCACAGTCAAATCAGAAAATGACCTCCCCATGTTTCATGTTGCAAAGCTACAGAGAGCTGAATATAAAATCTTGACAAATGATGTCACAGAGTTAAAAAGGAGGGCAAACTATACAGATAGAAGATATGACCCTACTCTAACCCTAACCCTATGATAGCATAAAAATGAATTTAAGCAGAACACTTACCCTGGCTTGCCTGAATTACATCTTGCTTGATGCTGAAGTACTTCTCTTTCTTGTGATAGGTTACGGCCATTCTTCCATAATATTCTGTCCATTTGACTTCTGCTTTTCCCTTCAGCTTTATACCAAGGGACTCTATTTTGCATTCTTTTGTCACTTCTAATGTTATTTTTCCAGTGATGTAATCCCCACTAGTGAAAGTGTTACTTTTGTTTATGGGATTATATCCCACTGAAATCTTAAAATCACTCGACATAACAAACTCTGTGACCACTCAAGCCAAGTGCTCGGTGAGATAGAAGGGACTGAGGTTTTATGTGTCGGGAGGTGTGTCACATGCTGCTGATAGTCACTCTGGCTTGGGTATTAATATAGCAATAAATCTTGCTCAATGTGTAGAACTTGACTATCAGAAAGTCAACAAAAAATATTGTTTCTAGGAACATCAAATGCTTATGAGAAAGAAAAATGCTGTCTATTTAATGTAAGAGTCACCTTGATTAATTGGTGAGGCAGTTATAAAAATTAATTAAATGTATGCTCAGTCAAGCATTGTTTGCTACCACAGGTAACAGCTTGTGTGGGCGTGTCCAACCCCTCTGATACTAATGGCATAACAAGTGATCAAGGGTGAGGACGTGCTTGGAAACAGTATTTATACAGCACCATAAAATGACAGTTCAAGTGCCGGTGCAGACCAAATCTGGAAGTTGGTCTGGTAGCTGGAGAGGTGCCAGGGCAATTCCTGAGCACTGTTGAGGTGCCCTTGAGCAAACTGCAACTGCTCTGGTGCACTTTCTGTTTAGCAGCTTGTAGCAGCCCCACTCTGACATCTCTCCACTAATGCATGTCCACAGGTCTTGTTTCTGCATGTGTGTGATTCGGGCCTATGTGTGTGAGAAGCATGTCCTTATAAATAACAGAGTGTATACCGAATTTCCCTCTGGGATTAATAAAGGATATCAAATTTTACTATCCAGTCTGGAGAGATTAATCCTATTTCTTTGTGATCCATTTTAAAACCCCAATAAGGCCCACCATGGCAACTTTAGATTTAATAAAAAGCACTTCATCAATTAAAAGGGGAAAAAGACTTTCAATAGAGAGAAAGCTTAAGAGGTAGGTAAATTAAAGGCAGGTTGCTCCTCACACCATCAAACTGTGAGCCTCCTACTGGGAAGAATAGTGATCCCTGTTTTCGGCCAAGGGGCGCTTGTAAAAAAGCGAGATCAGTATGTTGTATAAGCCTAATGAAACAAAACATTTTGATGCAAAACCTCAACATTTGATTTCACTTCACACAAACATTATTCCTATCCTTTAAAGTTAGTCGGTATGCACAACAGACTTGGCAAAGCATTAAGTCAGTGAATATGATAAAAGTTACAATATTGTCAATTATTTTCACATATTTCACAACAATTCATAAATCTAATTTTGCAAACCCTGAGATAATCTGAACACACAGTTAAGTTGTAAATTTAAACTGTAAACAAAAGTCTGTAAATGGATATAAGCATGGGCTATTTGGAAGAAACAAAAACCGCCATCAATCTTACATCTGTGAATATTCAGAGCTGTAATAAAGCTGAAAAGAGTCAATTTAAGTTGCATATTTCTTTATTGCAGTAATGCTATGTGAATACACACACTGGACACCAAAATTTCACCATAGCAGATTTAATGTGTTAGTTCAAAGGTGTCATTTCAGCAGAACTTTGTTACAGGGCTGTTGCAGAATCGCAATCTGAAAAGGGCTAAAGATGCAATCTCTTGTGTCACAATGTCTTCAAGTTTGACACCCAGATAGCAAAAACAAATACCATAACAGGTCTCATTAATGCACAGTTGTCATGAAAGGATCTGAGGTCTAATAAAATGTGAACAATTTGTTGGTTATAAGAAGGGCTACTTCAATGAAGGTACCAAAATAAACACCATTGTGCAATAACAAAGGGAGCTAAAAAATGTCTGAAGTGGCTAAATGAAAACACACTGAGAAACACAACATATAAAAAGAGGTAGAATGTGTAAGGAAGAAGAGGTATGTATATAAACATACACAAATCAAAACACAGCTGAAAATGTTTTCTTATCAGCCCCAGAACTGAGTCAGATTGAAAATATACGTTATATACGAAAATATACGTTACATTACTGGATATGTTAAAAAATAATTTAAGATATTCAAACATTTACTCACAAAACACTTATGAAAGTGTCACAAATGATGACAGGAATCAGCACAATGAGGTCAGAGGTCTTGTACTGAGGCACACCTAAAACAAGCACAAGAAAGAAAAGAAAAAACAGACTTGAAATCCATGATGTGGTTGTATCAATTTACAATGTTATACTGAAAATTGTGACTGATAACAGGGAGACATCATGTTTTAATGTATAAAAATATAAATGTAAAAAATACAAAAAGAAAAGTTACAACAATCTAAACGAAGACACAAAACTGGATTGTTTGTCACACAATTGGTCACCCACCTTATTGAAGTATTGAACTTCCTGGATGCCGCAGCTGGAGGCTGATGGCCACATAAAAGAGGAGATAGTATGATCTCATTGTGCATGGCAGAGGTGTGAGCTTTGATGGGATGTCCGGTTATAAACACCAATTTTTGAATGTAATTGTACTGTGCTTCTTATTGATGGTGTCGTAAACTGGTCTCTGTTGCAGTTCTACCTTTGGAGTCACTGTTTGAGATGAAGCAAAAAAAACAGACACAGTTTGGATGTGGTTAACTTGATTCAAAGACTAAAATCTCCACTTTTTGACTTTTCATTACTACAAACAACTGTATTCTGAATGTAGCAATCATGTCTCTGGGAAGTGAAGAAGACGTTTGGGATTACCAGCACCTCATAATCATGTGCAATACTCCAGCACTTTAACATTCCAGCACTTTATGCACCTAATTCACTTTAACTCTGAAGGTCACTTTATCCTGGTTTGTTTGGAACAACATGGCACAGCCACTTTTTATGCTTGTATGTGTCTCTGTAAAACTCAGGTACAGTTGATCATGTTGTGTGATCATTACTGTTGTTTGTTTTTTGCCTGTCATTGTTATATGTTAATTTGTATATGAGAACAACCAACCTGCCACAGGACTACAGATGGAAATTAGCCTATGGCTACAATCTGCCATATTTACATGTTTATGTTTATTAATATGCACTGTCCCTATTTTAAATAAATGAAACGTCAGCTCACACTGTACGACTGAATCATTTTCGATTCAGTCGTACAGTGTGAGCTGACGTTTCATTTATTTCAAATAGGGACAGTGACACTATCAAAGCTCATGATTTATGGCCACAATGTCGGGCACGACTGGATAGCTCACATTGTATGAGTTTCATTTGGACGTAGCATTCACAATTTACTATAGATGTGTATTTCAGTTGTCTCTGGCTCTTTATTAGTCATTATTAAGCACTTATTAGTACCTTATTCAACATGACCATAGTCTATAGCTAATAGGCCCTTACCTAAAAGTTTGCCCTCAATATCCTCCTAATAAGTGCTTACTGATATTAGGTTAGGGAGTCATTGAACATGAATTATAATCTTGATATGCTTTGCTTATTTCTACCTTATAAAGGCCATACTAAGCAAAGCATATTAAGACATCAAATAATATAAAAATAAACAGTTATATGGATGGATGACCACAATGTAACAGAACCAGACAGATAAAAGGACCCAAAATGCAGGCTCACACGAGGCATAGTTCAGTAGTAAAGCAGACTTTAATCCAGTACAGGTCGGTACACAGGTAATTATAAACGGGAGCAAACAAATCCAAAAACGGCAGGCAAAAGACAAAAAACGAGAAGGCAGGCAAGGTGAAAAACACTAGAAGGCTCACTGGAAGGAAAAGGCTGGAACTAGGCGACACAAGGAACATACTACTAACTGGCAACATGATGGCGAACACACAGACAAGGGTAAGAACAAAATAAAACAGGAACAGACAATAATACTAAATAAATGGGTAGAAACAAAACATGACCTAGGTAAATTTATAGGTTGTGACACAATGTTAAAATGACAGATATGTTGAAGAAGCTGCCTCTGAGGGTTCCAGGAAATAAGAAAATAGTGCCATGGTGGAGTGAGGAATGCGGTGTTTGTGACACCATTAGAAAAGGAAATCGTGCTCTTAAAAACCTCAGAAATAATCTTAATATACAATCAATTAAGTTGAATATTTAAGAAAGAGAGCTCTAGCTCATAAAATAAATAAAACAGCCAAAAGGATACCTGCAGAACGTTCAGTTCCACTATTGGAAGAGAGAGAGAGATATGGACCTAGTGTTAAATATGTTTAAAAATATGAGCAGGAGAAGAGTAACCAGTAAAATATCTGAACCTTCTCGTTGAGACACTGTAGCAAGAATAGATTTGGTAAAAGCTAATCATTTAGGAAGAGTATTTGCCAATGTTCACAGTGCAAACCACCTTAATGTTAGGTTAGTTATGTTAGGTGAAACCAATGAAAAGGTGAAGCCAGCTCAGAGATAGATATGAAATTCACTTCATGGGAAAAAAGGGGGCTGCACGGTGGAGCAGTGGTTGGTGCTGTCCTCTCACAGAGAGAAAGTGCCTGGTTCGAAATATGCTCATTATTGTGTGGCTCTAAATTGTCCATATGTGAATGTAAGTGTGGCTTCTCGTCTGACTCTATATGTCGACCTTGTGATTGACTGGCGACCAGTCCAGGGTGTACCCTGCCTATCGTCCAATTTACAGCCCCCCCCCCCCGTGCAGAGGTCACGGCCAACTCCTGGCCTCCCTCTAGCTGGCTTCAAATGACCTCTGCCAGCATGTAAGGGAGGTAAACTCATAACCAAAGTCATCAACCTGGAGGGCCAAAGCAGGCGGCAAAACCTATGTATAATAGGACTGGCAGAGTCTATTGAAGGTGGGGGCCCTAAAAAGTATTTTCTGGTCTGCTGTGCGAGGTGTTTAGGAAGGCGACAATGAGGTCCCTACCAGAGATCGACAGAGACCACTGCTCACTAGAAGCTAAACTGCTGGGGACAGAGACCGAGCCCTGTCATTCTCTGTCCGCACTGGTACAGAATAAAAGATCTTCTGATCCCTAAAGCCCTACAATGAGGGGAGGTGGAGTACAGTGGTCAGCAGATCTGTGGTGGAGGACTACAACATCTAATGTATGTTGCATAAAGCAACTTAAAAAAGCAAATGACACTACCGCAGTTTGCAGTTATGTTTGTTACAAAGCTACATGTTCTTCTAAACAAAATTGGTAGCCTGTTGAACTTCTTGAGCTGGAACGTAAAGGGTTGAATCATCAAGCAGAGGGCTCTGACACATCAAACAACTTAGAACGGTAATAAGCTTCCAGCCAAATGGAGTACGCAGCTTGTATTCAAAATGAACTTTGTCTAGACAAACCAAACATTTTGATGCCCCCAGAATCAGGAAAATAATTCATACATTTCAAGGCAAAATTCCAATACCAATACAATTCTTATCAAAACTCTAACGTTTCCAGAAACACTTCTTAAGAAAATGTGCAAATATTTCCATTTAATTTCCTAAGAAAATATGATGAAAATTCCAAAAGGTTTCAAGGGAAATTCTTCAAAATTTCCTGAAAATATCCCCCAAAAATCTGTGAAAATATTTGTAAAATGTCCATGAAAATTTCATTCAATTCCCAGGATGAGTAACAGAAATCTTTCAACTAACATTTCCAAATGTTTTCAGGAAAGTCAAAAAAATATCTGGAAAAATCCCTGAACATTGCCAGGAAAATTACAAATTCCTGAAGGTTTCTGTGAAAATAAACTTTTCTGGAATAAATAACATTTCCATGAAGTTTTTCAAATATTTCTGACCTCAAACTCCCATGAAGATTTCCGTATAAGTTTCAAGTTCATGTGGACCGTTTGGGGAATAGGCTACTATGGAATATTTTGACACTTCTTGAGAATTTCCAGGAAAATCCTTCACAATTCAAGGAAAAATTCCTGAAAGTTTGGAAGATTTCCAAAAATAAAAATAAAAATATTTCAGACTGAAATTCTCCTTATGTTCAATGAAGATTTCCATGAAAGTTTGACTTAACATGTAAAAAAGAAAAAGAAAAAGAAATGGGACAGAAAAAAGTAATATAGACAAACAATAGGCTACTTTAAGGCTATTTGATTAGGCTACATCATGATAGGCCTACAAAAAAAAACCACTTATTAACATAACAATATCATTTGTAATGTTTTATTATTAGATTTTATCACATTCAATATCGTATCCATCCCCCACTTTGCTGTAGACTAGACTGGTCCTCTTCCAAAGGCTGCTTCTGGGTCCCCGGACCCTAGATTGGGGTGCTCTACCCGGAAGTGGGTGGTGGAGTCGCCGTCACCAAACTAGTCACATCACCGTCGACATACTGCCTGCTGGGATGAAGCTCGCCAGCGGAGAACTACAGAGATCGTTACGAATCTAAAATCAGGCAATCTCGGCGACATCTCGTCGAAACTCCAACTCAACAACATTTAGTTTGTAGGAGAAGGGAGGACAGAGACGCGTGGCCAACATGATGGAAGAAATAGACAGATTTCAGGTGCCGAGCGCCGTGCAGGAGGCGGAGATGCAGGCAGAGATGCAGCCGCTGGTAAGTCACATTCAGATCATTTATCGGTGTTTGCAGTCGCGTCTTGAAATCAAAAAAGGTTATTTTGATTATTCCAGGAGGCATCTTTGCGCGAGGCCTGCTGGTTATAATAGGCTGCTATGCTTTTGGGGTGCCGACAAATCCATCACCTGCATGCCATGCGTAATATCGGCTGAGAAAGCAATAGAGCATTTTCCAAGAACTTGTTTCGCCCAATGCTCAAAGATACATCAGGACATGTCAGAGCTTAAGATTTGCTTGTAGACTGACGTTTTGTTGTGTAATGTAAGCAGCGTCCGGTCTGCTGCGTAGTGAGCAGCATCCGTCGTGTCTGGCGAAAACAAGCGTCCCATCCCAGCATTCACTGCTGCTACATCCCCAGCATCCATGCAGCAAGGCTCTCTGGATTCGACTCAACTTGTGTCGCTATGACGCGGTTAGCGAGCGGTGTTTAATAGCTGAAATGTGGCAGTGTGAACTGGAGAAAAAAAACTTCAATCTCTTGATGAAAAAAATAAATCAGTGTGCATGGTGTGGCTGTGCGCTCTGTGGCCTGTAGCGGGGCCCCGGGTTACTGCAGCCTGCAGGGCGGCCTCTGCTGCCGCTACAGAGCCAGAATAGACCCACATCAGACTGACCTGCTGTCTTCAGGCGTCCACATGCCTCCATTCATCAATGTGCCTCTTGTTGCCATTGATTAGTGAGACCATTTTCGTCTTTTGCTTTCACCTATGGATGTTAATTTACATTTTTTAGGAATGTTTCTGGGATCCAGGGACTCCCAAGAGTCCTCCCAGAGAGCCCAGTGTAACATGAACAAAGATAGGATCATTTTTAGATCAATATGTTGTATTTACATAGTAGAGTGGAAGGTATTATAATTTTCATAAATTCTACCTTATCCATTGTAGGTATATAAAAAGTAAACGTTTATGTTATTGAGTTCTTAGTAAGTATGAAAGACTGATTATTTGTCTAACAAGCCATCCCTGTTATGCTTCATACCCTACTATCCCTTTAGATAAAACAGGGCCCTCTTCCTCACATGTTTTATGTATTTATGAATCGTTTTATTCACATAGACTGGGCATAGTACGCTCTATTGTGCATCACAAACAGACATTAATAATTCATTGATGCCCCAGTAAGGCGCAATTCAGCTCATCATTCTATTCATGCCGTCTTCCCTTCCTTCGTTTTCAGGACCCGGCCTCGTCCACAGCATCCGAGGCGGACTCTGACACCAGAGAGGGAGAACCTGTCACTATCAACTACAAGCCCTCTCCCCTGCAGATGAAAATAGGTGAGTAAAAGCAGATAGTGTTTGATAATATTGTATTTGTCGTCCAAGTGACGGCCTGTGAGATTTCTTGTAATCTGCTGTTTATTTGTGAGACCTGTAAAAAAGTAACTGTTTCGTGCAGATGTGGAATATAATTAGAGGAAGTGTTAAGAGATGGTGGACCTGTGTTTGGGCAAATTATTTCATATGGTGATGGAATCTGAGCTGTGAAGATCAGTTTTCATAGTGTTCCAATAACAAGGCAGAGCAGGAATATTATGGACTGGTATGTTGTGAGAATCATCCTTATGTGCTTCTTAACCAATGTCAAAAAAGTACAGTTATCGGCCATTGAAATTATCCAAAAATCTTGAGTTTCCAAAATGAACTGATCCTAAAGTTCTACATTATTATTTAATTTTTTTTATTAAAAACCTGAAAACATAAATTCCCACATAGTAAGGCCTTGGAGTAGCAAAGATTTGGGATGTCAAGATGAAAAGTAGGTTGAACAAAGAATCCATCAGCAAAGCTCATAATTAACTGACTGACTGATTGATTTGGCTTTACTTTATTTTATTGTTAGGCTCATTAGTATTCTGGTTTATTTATGTTTATGAATTTAGGTTTCTTGTGTAGGCTTTATGAAAAGCTTAAGTCCTACAGACACATTTCAGGACCTTGGACAGAGTTTAGTATGAGTAGCAGCGATACTCTATTATTTTACTCTCACTGTAATACTTTCATTACCAAAGCCTTCAAGAACCAAGGCTATAAAAAAATAAATTTAGAAACACAAATGAACAAAAAAAAAATATATATATAACCCCAGAATCCATAAGTTTGATACAATGTAAATTTGTTGCTACTTTTTTATTAACTACTCAGTTCATGCAGTTTTTTCCTCAGCCGTTCATGTTGATACATTCAATCCTAAAATCCAGAACATCTCGAGCCAGCAGGGCCAGAAAGCAAAAGTGTAGAAGGTTGTGTAGATGAGTGCAATGGCCTGGCCTGTGCTACATAACAACCAGTACATTTTGTTAGTGGAACAACAGTGATGACTACAGTTTAACTTCACAAGCTGTTAAATCTCAAACGTGTCTTATCCTGAAAGTAAACTCTGTCAGAATGTTATAGTTTGACTATAAACACAATCTGAGCATGTTTCTGTAATTACTCAAACCTAGTCAAAAGAAAAGACTACATTTATATTAAATGTAATCTATTAAACAGTCTGTTGCCTGTGAATATTTTGTCTTGTGCTTTCTTAAAGAGGACATATTATACCCCTTTTCCACCTTTCAATTTTTTCTAAATGAAACATCTGTGCTGTGCTTTGGTCAAGATATAAATGGTGAATTATAAAAATGGCGGACCTGCTCAAAAGTTTTGCTCTAGGCTGGGGGTGGAGTCCATGGGTGGAGATACCAGGGGAGGGGATGGTATTTTTTCTACCAGAATCCCACTGTGACATCACAAGGAGAGCAAATTTGAAACGTAGCATTTTTTCTTGTAAGACTTATGCAGACCACAAAAAGAGGACTGGATATCACAGCTCTTGATGAGTTTCAGTTTAAATCTGAGCACCTTTTTATAAAGAAAAAGTGGATATGTGTTTTTATCAGCAAAATAAAAAAGGTTATTACATTAAGAAATGTGTTACAGTTAGTGTGTCCTGTAAGTCTTAAAGGAAAGGTTTCTGTTTGTTTGTCCTTTTATGCAGAGAAACAAAGAGAGCTGGCCAGGAAGGGCTCATTGAAGAATGGCAACACTGTAGGAAGTCCAGTCAACCAGCAGCCTAAGAAGAACAACGTCATGGCCAGAACACGGTAAGGATTGGAAGTTGTGGTTTTAAGGTTCTTGCAAAAATGAAACATTTGTTTGCCCATCATATGAGTTTAGGGCTGTGTATAAATGTGCACATTAGGTGGTGCTTTTTTGAGGAATGGCATACAAATGCTAGAAAACAATCAATTTGAACTTGTGCTAAACAAGATGGATTTTACTCTAATGTCTAATTTCTATCAGTGAAGCTGAGATGAGAATATATTTTATTGATTGAAGTTGTGTAAGAGTTAGGAGAGAGAGCTCTTTCATGATGTTGTTGCTGTAGTTCAGATGTGATGTTGCCTCCAGGCCCTGCCTGTCCTTTTCTTTCAACATCTCTGTTCTAACCCACCTCTCTGTTTTTTTTTTATCTACTTCCTTTATCCACCTCTCCTTCCCCTCTTCCTGTCATATAATGTTACTCCCTTTTTTCTGATGATTCCTCCTCTCTTACCTCCCTCTCTCTCTCTCTCTCTCTCTCTCTCTCTCTCTCTCTCCGTTTCCTCCTCATAGGTTGGTAGTGCCAAATAAAGGCTATTCCTCTTTAGACCAGAGTCCTGATGAGAAGCCCCTGGTGGCCCTAGACACAGACAGGTGAACACAAACACCAATACACACACTGAAGCATTCACATCACAATCACAAACAAGTTAAGTTAACTACTGTTTTGTTGTCATTTCAGTGATGATGACTTTGACATGTCAAGATACTCCTCGTCGGGATACTCCTCGGCAGAGGTGAGATCTGTGAGAGAGCGAAAGCCTTCTTCTTTACCTCACATTTATGCTCTCATTCCATCGCTGCTTCGCCTTCTTCTCTTCAGTTTCCTTGACCGTTGAGAGGCCAAGATTTACATCATTTTATAAGCCAGTCTTGAAGTAAACCTATTTACAGTTTATCCTCCCACACATCCATAGTAATTCTATAGGTGTGTATAGTGTTGTGGTTTGAGTTCAAACACACCTGCACACACACGTGTATCAAACACACAGGGAGGATATAAATCAAATATCATCTCTGGGTGTCTGCACCAATATAAGTATATATCCCCAGAGGTATTCTTGTTACAGACCTTTAAAGTCTTTTTAAGGCCTTTCATATCCTACATTGTAAGGCTTTGGATTCAGAGTGGATGAATGCAACTTTGTCAGAAACAATTATTATTCATTACATGTTGTAATCCAGTTAGACTAAAATAACGTCTTTCTTAGTTCCACCTAACAACAGCAAGTTGTGAGCAAGCAATACACTGTAGCATCAGTGTAACAATAAAAAAATACTTGGATTTTGAATGAAGACACACAAAAGAGAAACAAAAAAGGCATGGTAATATATCACGAGGACAGTATTCATCTTATTCCAGCTCTAGGGATGATCATTTCAGCCGTCTGTGAAAGTGCCATCACTCAGTTTGCCATGGTTACAACTTCAAAATGTATAAAAGCTCAAAATTATTTAACATTTGTAAATAAGAAAATTATCAGTCACATTTAAACTTCTGCCAGAAAACCAATTTCCATTTTCCCCTGAAATTGCCTGTTATTTCTGTCTCACTTTGTCTTACATTAGTTTGTTTATTTGTTTGTTTTGTTTTTTTAGCCAGATAGAAACAGGACAACGCTGACAGAGTTTGAGCTTGAAACTGAGATAAGACTTATTTAAACCTGACTGGTGCTGTTAAATCTGAGACCAGAATTCAAACTGTGACCAAAATATTTGATTTTACTGTATTTCAGTGGTTAGCTAACCAATAAGCTAGCTAGCTTGCTATAGGCCCGCTGACCTGGCCATGGATGGGTCCAGTTTGAAGTGTACTGTAGTCCGCTTCTGGCTCACAGCCTAGTTTGGGGAACACTGCTCTAACTCAGGAACCTTTCTCTCCTCCCTTCTCCAGCAAATCAATCAGGATCTGAACATCCAGCTGCTGAAAGATGGTTACCGGCTCGATGAGATCCCTGATGATGAGGACCTGGATCTTATCCCGCCCAAATCAGTCAACCCTACCTGCATGTGCTGCCAGGCGACCTCCTCCACCACCTGTCAAATACAGTAACCCCACCCCTTCAACCCTTTGCCTCTCCCTCTTCCCACACAATATAACCCCCAATCTTCATCTGCTGTGAGTTTACATTGCTGCCAGAGCGGCGCCGATGATCGTTGGTAAAATATTGCAACAACAGTTAAGTGCTATGATGATACTGACAATGAGGAATAATCAAATTAATATTTAAAAAAAGGTTTGGTTTAAAATGTAGTAGATGAAATACATATTCAATATGTATTACAAATAAGTTAAAGTGGTGGTTTCCTCCTATGGTAGGACGAGCACTTGTGTTTAAGAACCTTTCTCCAGATGTAACGATGATATTAGTAGACAAAACAAAAAAAGTGTTTCCCATCAACTCGAAAACTACAAGAAATATTGTCATACCTGCTGACTCAACTGTTCTGCTTTCCTGGATTCTGGGTTGCATTTCACCTCTTAACTTAGTTTTATTTTTTCTAAATGCTTGTGTTTTTTTTAACCTGTGTTCAGTATGATTGTATGTGTTGATGTGGAGATATTTTAGAAGCTTGGACTGTGGTCTTGATTGCCCAAACACAGGCTGTGCTGTAGAAATACTGTACTGTACAGGGTTGTTATGTAGCACAGGCCAGGCCGTTGCACTCATCTACACAACCTTCTACACTTTTGCTTTCGGGCCTGCTGGCTCGAGGTGTTTCAGTTCTGGGTTTTGGGATCGAATGTATGAATGGTCGAGGAAAAAACTGCACGAGGAACATTGAACTGAGTGATTAAATGGGAAATAGAAAGGTAGATTTGTTTGGCCTAATTTCTGTTGTGAGATCACATGCTGCTGTTATGAAACTAGCCTGACTTGTATTGTTTTGAATTTGCACATTTAGTTGTTTTTAAATTTATTTCTGGGCCCTTACATATCTGTGAATCCTCCCTGCAACGCAGTGACAGTGTCTTATCTGAAATGAACTGTGTCAGAAGGGAAGATGAAAAATGCTCACTCACATATATTCATATATATGATCAAGGCCAAAGGGACAGTGGGGGGGTCTCCAGATAGATTTTTCAGCACACTGTTGTGTTACCCCCCACTATATCTTCTTTTCGTGTCAAAAAACGTAACCCTCTATTACATTTTGTTTTTTCACTTCAAAGATAATCTAGGGTGCACACAGGTTCAGACACGAGAAAGTTGCACCACCTCCTGTCTTACACACACACACACACACACACACACACACAGCCACTAAAAAGGTGCCATAGCATCTCTCCATCTCTACTGACTTGGTTGGAAATTGTTTTGTGATTGCAACATCAGAGTTGATCGACTCGGAGCACTAATATCATCTCCCTCGCTTAAATCAGCTGATTATTTGCAATTAGAGTATGCCTTAATAAGTACAGAGAAGTTTAAAAGATGTGTGTATTTATTGCCATGTTGATTGTTTAGTTTATTCCAAGAACATTCATTATTATTTTATTTTTTTTACATTTAGGGTTATTGCGGGTGATTCTTCATTTCTTTGGTTTGACTATTTGAAAATGGTTTTCTTGTATTGTAAACATCTCCATTACAGTATTTAACTATGTTATTGTTATGTGCAGTGTATGAAAACAATAATAAACACAAAGCTAATGGAGCCATGTTCTGTCTGAGTGGTTATGTTACGTCTATATCAGTTGTCATGACATTACGGAGAGGACTTCTTCATGGATAATATCGTGCTATATGACACAGGGATGAAGAGCACATGTTTAGAAAACAAATATTTTAATTTTAAAATTGTTTAGCAGTAATTATTACACAGTCAGGTTGTATACAGGGATGATATTGGGTCTGCATGGGCAGTCCCTGATTATGGAACAGTAGCTTCAGAAGTAACGGCTTTAGCCTGAAAGGCACCAACATCAAATCACAAATGTCTAAATGCCCCCCTCCCCTCAACAAAAAAAACCAAAACAAATGTTTGTAGTTTGTGTCCTATGGGAGAAACACCTCAATTTACAGTCTTATGTGGCATGTATAAAAGACCATTTATGATATAAACAATGTTTCTGGCTTCTGTAGTGGATCTAGTTGTAAGACCTCTTATCTCATTATTATTATTATTATTATAAAAGACTACTAGGCAATTAAAAAACATTGTACCAAACAGAGACATACAAACATGCTGCGTGATGAAGTTCACTGATTCACAAACAAAGTTATCAACAGAGTATGTCTCAAACGAACAGAATTCAAAAAGGTTGATATGAACTTCCGTTGTGAGATATGTTGTGCTTCCACGTCACCACCAGGGGGTGTGATTTAGCTTGAAATGACGATGCACCACATTATTCCCTGAAATGATGCAGTCCAGATTGAGAGTAAACAAAAGTTTTGTTTCCATGTGCAGCAGCCGGCACTGTTGGCATACGAGACAGTCGTTGCTATTCAGCAAAAAAAAAAAAAAAAAATCGGACGATGTTCATTTAGGTAGATTATCCACAGTTTGAAAATGTAGAAATTCATCTCTGGTACAAAACCCTTAAAGGCACAGACACATGTTTACCGTTAACAGACTTGTGTTTCTAACCCCCGAAAAAACTTCAAGTAAAGTGTTGAACTTGACTTTGAGTGTGTTTTACCCTGTTGTGTTTGCTGCACATGTGTGTAATGTGGTCTTCCCAAAGTATTGTAAGGGTATTGAGGTGCAAATATTAGCAAGTGTATCATGATGTGACAACATTAAGGTTAACACGCTGCCTAGACCTATAAGTTCACAATATACCTGACTTATTAAGTCCATAGCCAAGCATATGACATTCTGTTTTTTCTCTACATAATAGCTTAATCTTAGTACTATAACATTTAACTACAGTATACTGAGTATATCATCCATCTGTTTAATCTATTGACATGATCATTCTGTTGCTATACTGTACATTCACCTTGTCCTTGACCGGAGAGTAACTATACAAGTATAAATGTATGTGTGCAACAATAATATTCCCCTAAGCAGTATTCCCTGTTCTTATATTGCAAATGAAGTAGTGTGTGCTGCAAAGTGAGCACATGTAGTGTTTGTGAAAACTAGATATGTACACTAATGCCTTTTTTCAATTCAGGATGATCCGGGAACAACAAAATACACAGCAAACAATAAAGTTGTACAAAAGGGCAAAGCAACTAGAACCTGCGACACAGACCCTGAATACTCCTTAATTTATACCAATCTCCTCAGTCAGGTTCTCGTGAATTTACCCATTTGCCTTTGCATCCTCTTACATAAACAAACTTTTTAAATAGTGGTCTAGCTGATGTGTGTCTTGACAGGATTTATGTAAAGGGTGCACACACAGGCACATGTGGGTGTGCCTATGTTTGTGCATGACTCTGTATCTAATGCATGTTCCTTTGTGTTGTATATGTACAGTATGAGGGTGTTTCTCACAGCCCAGCAGGGCTTTGGTCTCCGGAGTCAGACGAGGACACGGATACAGAGCAGCGGCGTCTCTTGGCCGTGCCGCATCCCTGTAGCATGCTGGGATGAAAGCCTGCGTGTCGTCGGGCATGTTTGGTCAGGTGGTCACTCCTCATGAAGCACTTGTCACACAGCGGACAGTTGAAGCGCTTCTCACCCGTGTGTGTGCGGTAGTGGCGCGTCAGCTCGTCCGAGCGGGAGAACTTCTTGCCACAGTCTGGCCAGGTACACTCGAAGGGCCGCTCACCTGAGGAGACACAGACACACTCATTTAATATCAGCAAACTTTGAAGTACTTCCTTTGATTGCATAATAAGTTCAACCTTAACCCGTTGTGATTCGCTGATATTGGCTTTCCTTCTTATTGTTCAGGGACCAACAGACCATGCTGCGTTATTCGTAAAATAATAATAATAACATCAACATTGTTTCCTTTAATATTATTCGTCTGCACATTATGAACATGGATATTATCTGAGTGGTAACTCTTCACTTGTATTATTTATTTTCTTCCATAGTGATTACATTTTTTTTAATTTGGGGTCAATTAGACTCCTGCCCTGAGGGCTCACTCTCCTTAAATGATTTTTTGTTTAATATACTGTTCCATTAACAGAAACACAGTAGACTTATTGGAGAGGGATAGCACTGTGCCCAAAAAATTATGACATAAAGCACGGATAAAGAGCAAAATTCCATTGTATTAGACTGTGTTTCAAACGGGGTAATCTCTAAGTGGCCTAAAAGAAGTCATGCAATGTGTTAGTCTGATTTGTGTCATCAGTTTAAAACATTAATTGTTTATAATTTTCAAAGTGTACAAAGTCTCTGCATCCCAAAAACATCAAAACCATGTGTGCAAGCACTGCAGAGCATTTATTAAGAACCAAAAACTTAACCCTAAACTCTTGTCAACAGATACAAAATAAAGCAAGAGAACGAAGGAGGAGAAAGTACAGAGTTTCAAAATAAGATCTACAATTCCATGGAACATTTATAAAAGTGGAGATGGCCTGCATAAGCAACTCTGTCTTGGAACATTAACTGAAGATGTTGATGAAGAAAAAAAAATGCGTCGTGATAAGAAATAAAAAGCAAAGAAAACTCATCCCTTCCGCTCTCTCCTCCTGCACGTGCTCCACTGAACCACATGTCTGCCCTTGTTTACAACCCGACGCGCGGGGGGGAGGAGGAGGAGTAGGATGACGTATGAGGAAATAGTGGTGCAGAGAGGGTTACCTCAGGACAAGAACATGTGGGGACAACAGTGTCGCAGTGACCTGCAAGTGAATCGTAGATGTCGACAAGACTGTCACTCGCTGCTAATACAATAATACTAATGTATGTCAATTTAAACTGTAATCTCTATTGTTCATAACCCGCGATTATAAAAGTGTTGATTACTAGGGCGTCATTTGGATGATATCGTGTCTCGTGGTGCTTGTGGATGACTTATTACACCTCAACAATCTTTAATGTGGATCGCAAATGGGCGGCGGCACGCGGTGTTCCCGAATCCCAGTGTGGGTGCGTGTCCAAATCACATTAATACACAGCAACCCAACAATCTCCATTACCCCCACCAGTCCTCCACTAAACCTGCCCCTGGGCCCCTCAGTCACACCCCCAGCAGAGGTACATTTCACAGGACCGCCTCTCATAATGTGTTATTCATTACAGGAACATGTGGTCTCTGCCTCATGTCACATCACACTGTAACATACATACATACATACTACAAGCCTACTTTGTCATTTCTAATATTACATTTATTGATAATTAATCATGATTGTTTCTTGTATGAGTTGTTGTTTTTTTTTCTTAAATGTCATATATAAAGTTTAAAAAGTCATTTCAACATGCATCTGAAGTAAAAGTAAAGGACGAAGTGACGCACACAGTGAAGCGGTCTACAGGGGTTTGGTTGGGGTGTAACTTGCAGAGGCTCCACTTACCGGTGTGCACCCTAAGGTGGGCTTTGAGGTGGGATGACTTGCCATACATCTTCCCACAGCCTGAAAAGGGACAACAGTGTCTCTTCTCGGGACACTCCTGTCTAGAAACCACCGCCGCCGCCCTCTTATTCCGGGACTGCTTGGGTGCCACCGAGCCCCGGCTTGGGCTGTCCACGGCGTTCAACCGGCAACTCCCCCGCTCCACCTTCTCCCCCGAGCCGGCATCGCTGCCCCCGAGACTTCTGCTGCCTCCTCCGGTGTTAGGGCTGCATTTGTTCAAGTCCAGTAAAATCATAGCCACCATCAGTAAAGTCCTGTTCTCGGGGGTCTCTTTCAACATGTCCTCTGTCCGACCCGGTGGTCTGCAGGGGACACAGTCGGCAGAGAGCTCGACCTCCGACATCACTTCAGCAGATCCGGATAAAGGAAAGAGAGAATTGATCTACAGCAGCCCTTACTTAAGAAATAATCCGATCAAATGGATAGTTGGAGGCAATCAGCCTGCAGTCCTCACAGGAAACTTGTGGTTCACCATCCACACGTGTCGTCTTCAATGTGACGATTCCGCAAAGGCTGCGTTTTCTTTTTCAGGTTGCAGGGTGGAGAAATAAAAAAGCCCCACGGACAAGATAGCACTTTGAATCGCTCCCGGTTCTTCCTCTGAATCTTTTTTTTTTTTTTTCTTACGCCAGATCAATAAAACACGGCGCTTTTTCACTGAGCTTTTGTGTCTTTGTTTATCCCACCTTACAGTGCACTGCCACACATGCGTCAACTTGTCCTATTTTACTGCGAGCAGCACATCTCCAACTCCAAGAAACAATTTCGCGGAATCCCACGGTGTCACGAGTGAACGGGTCTGTGATTGGCTGGAAGGAAACATGACTCATATTATAGAACTGCCTTTTGGAAAGAGTGATGGAATCCTAAACCAATCACAGGCAGGAATTGATGAAACGAGGGCGGGACTAAACTGATGCCGCGTTCAGGGACCAAACTTGACTGGGGATTATATTGTCCAGAACAACATTTTTTTTAAAAGGCTATCTTTATTTCGAAGTTTTTTTTTTTTTTTTTTAGAAGATTCAAAATAAAAATCAACAAATTTTACAATTTCAATTGTAAAATGTAGAATGAAGTAGGCCTATCAACTGATTTCCTTCTTCTGTCCTACTTCTACTGACCAAGAAATGGAGTGAGTCAACAACTAATTCATACGTTTTTGGGGGCTATTACGAATGGAATCCAAGTTTTAGCTAAAACAAAATAGTAATACAGGCATAGAAACAGGTTTGAACAAACCAAATAAATGTGTAGGCTACCATGCATGTATACATTTTAATTCAAGTCAATCACATTGTATTTATGTAGCCTCCTTTATCCTTTATTTTCTTGAACAACACAGTGTCAGTGCGTTTACATGGGATAGCTTGATAGACTCCTTTACCTTTACCCATAGAAAGAACCCAGAATAAGAAAAGGAACAATACCCTTCCCAATGATAAATGAAAGACAACTCAGGAAGAGCAACAGAAGCAGTTTACATTTGGATGACAAAAATGCTTCTTCCAATGTGCACTTTTAACTAATTCATTCCCAGATAACAAGAAAAAACTTTCACTACATATCTTCAATGCTTGCGACCATATCCAATTTGTCTGCCGAATAAAGCTCAAATTTACTCCACGCTATGAAGAGGCACCCGAATGCAGCATCGCAGCACCCTCACATGAACTCAGGATGCCACGCCCCCAGACCCACACTGTTGCCTCATGCTGGAGAATATACATTTGATACATATAGTGCTGGAGAAGCCTGTTTACTGCGGAAGTTAATGGATTGTATGTTTTTCCAAAGACAGTAGCCTACACCCCGATATACTTTGTTTACATGTCTGGAAAATTGCTCGGATGTCAATAAATGGAATGATTTCCATTGACAAGGCCACGCTGGTTTGCAAGATAAGGGGGAAGGGGAGAAAGACAAGAAACAACAACATACATGAAGATCGCTGTTAAGCAGCAGATCTGCACGTGCGAGTTGAAACCATTGAGGTTAGTTTAAAGTGTCATCTTTCATTGCGAACAATTAGATTACATCAAATGACCGACTATGTTGTCTGTGTGTGTGTGTGTGTGGGGGGGGGGGGGGAGGTCTATTTGATAGTTTCTAAGAAACCAGTGGCTACTGGTGTAGCTGGATGTCCCGCCTTCAGCTGCAACACCATTTATTGAACAGCACAGGTGTCAATCAGTGAAGGTCAAACCATGCAAGCAAACACAAGGCAAACAACAATGCAGCTGTTCACACCAGTTCATTGGGTTTGAGCAGCACTCATAAGCATACTAGCCTACTTCATTTTTATATTGATTGCATCCTTTTTCCCCATGTAGTTTTATTATATTTTTTAGACAACATATGTAGGCTACTATCTAGAAAAAGTAGGTACAATCGCATACTTAATAACCCAATTTATCTGTACTTCCTACTGATTTGTTATGTTATGAGCACCTGTAGCAAACAGGATTAATAAAGTATTTCTGATTCTGAATCTGATACAAATTGTAGCATTTGACAATGGTTATGCTACATTACTTTTTAGACAAGGAATGTCCAGTGTTACAAGAAATGTATAGCATTTCAACAATAGTTAAAAGGGGGGGGGGGGTCTCTAAAGGTGATATAGTTGTTTGTGCTTTATGTTTCAGCTTACTAGTGAATGGGCAGAGTTGCAGATCTGTCAAAAGAAACGAGTAAAGGCTCCCAGACTTTGCAGAATTTCTTGGTTGATCCTCTAAGAAAGTATTTGATATTTTAATTTTTCAAAAACATCATCATCAGGAAGCCACGATGATACCTTTGATGGTATAAAATATTTCAATTCTAAAAGTATTCTCCTTCGAGCTGTCATGGTTGCAAAAGCAAGAACACTTTCCTTGTTTGTGGATATTATTTTGATTGAATTCTTGAGAGAAGAATAAACTGGTTGAAACAGGGTGTCATCTTTGGGATTTCTGTTGGTAATATTCACATGTCAGCATAAGGGCTTACAATCATGCAGGGCTTAACACACAAGTCTATGTCATAGACATGTGTTTTTGTTTTCTCAGAATGTGAAATAGGCCACCCTCTGTGACCCATAATGCTTTAGCTGTAGACAGGTCTCACTTTGTGACCCTGATCCTGATTTAGCGCAGTCCTCGACTGTCCTCAGAGCTGCACTTGAACTCTCTAGCACAAATTTGAACTCTCTTGACCCCGTGCATGGAGGATATCCATGTTCCAGTATATATTTTTAATGTGAGATATGAGGTATTAAAGCCATATAAAGTTCATGAAAACTTTAAAATGTTATGGGGTCAGTTCTGTGTATTATGTCAAATAATAACAGGAATGACACACTATGAAGAAATGCAACAACAGACCGCTATATAATTATGCATCACAGGCCTACATTACGCTATTTCTTGACTGGTTATTGATCAGGTATGAGCACTCACGATAGTAACTTATGTAATAGTAGAGTTATAGCCTTTATGACTGCTCTGTGTAAGTATATGTAAGTTACTTTTTCATTGAATTTATATATTAAGGAATATTTTAATTGTGAAAAAGTATTACAAAATTTCAACTTCGATGCATATGATACAATCGAGTGGAGTTTCAAAGTAGATAGGCATGAAGAGTTCTGCAGTGACTCATTTTTTTTGAGGTATGAGCCAGCCGAACACAATGCGTATCTTAATCCTGCAAAGCCAGTGTTCCCACTCGTTTAATTAGAGATGTCCTTTCAATAAGGCGTCAGTTATATTTCCTCCGTGCGTCAACACGCCAGGGTGGTGGATTTTTGCATGCTTTTTGTAACACTGGAGTGTTTTGTCTCCTGCACCGTGTGGTGTTTTTCAGTCAATTCAATTGAGCACAGACGATTGCCATGAAGGTGTCAAGCCAACACCAAACTGTCTTTTCAATAAGGTTACAAGCAGTAAATGTGTGCTCATAATAACTTAGAACCTTTTATGGAAAGAGGCTCCATATAGACTTATGATGCAGCTGCATGTGTTATAATGCATAAGTGTTAAGTGGCCCTGCTAATCCTGTCTGACTGACAATGCGCATATTTACAATCCTATAAATACAACACTCTGCTATAGAGGCTGTAATGCAGCTATAGTCCACCAAGTGTAACAGGACCCTTAGCTAAGGGAAAAAAAGCAGCTTCAAGTGCAGTGGGCAGTTCATTCATGGGTGAAGTTCCTAGAAATCCTACTTGGCTTTGGGGGTGCATTGAGCAATGATGCCTCCTCCTCTTGCATAAATTGAGTGGGCTACATGTTGTTCTCCTTTGGATTGTTTATATGTGGGAATAAAGTGACTCAGATAAAAGTTTTGACACCCATAAAAGGAGGTATTTTTTCCGATTTTAGTGGCGCATTACTCAAAAAACAAATCCCCGTGCGGCCCTGTGTTCTTCAAAGAAACCTCGTGTTAAATAATGACATGGTCACGCTGTATTTCTGCTCACTGTGGGAACGTCATGCTGCTGAAGCAGTATTTCAAAGCAGGCAGTGAGGAGCACCACGCCTCTCCTCTTCAGTTAAAGTTCAATCCTGCAGTGAATCACCGCCTACGCGTAGATTTAAAGTGATCCCTATATGCTCTCACGATATTAGAGACAAGAATCAAGAGAGACGGTTCGAGTAAGACTGCGGACAAAGTCCCTGTTTGAGCACAACATATGTCGTTTAAGGCAGAAAAGGGCAGCAACACCTTTTTCCTGGAATATCCTGTGCGGGGACTCCACCTCCGCTTTCTCTGCTCGGTGGCAGAACCCCCAAGTTTCCGAGAAAAAAAAAAAGAAAAAAAAACTCTGGTTGAATAGTTGGTGCGTGGGGGCGCGTTCAGCCGCCCTCCGGCAGCTCCTCCTCCGGCGATGCCGAAACAAACATTCCCTGGAAGAGGAGGCGCTTCTTCTGTGCCTTCTACGGCTGCTGCTCTCTTCTTGCCTTCTCACTCAAGTTCAAAAGTGCACACGGCGCTTCTGGGTCATGTTGTTATGCTTACATGATGTGCTGATTGTGTCAGAGTTGGTACGGTTGTTTTTTTGGTGAGCGAGCGCGGGCGTGTCCTGTTATGGAGTGGAGGGAGGGTTGCACGTGCGTAGTCTCGGTACAGGATGTTCCCTCACACAGCTGACGCACCGCGACTGACCAGCCCACTGAACCACTCAGCTTTAGTAACTAGCCTACTGGTTACACCACAGAAACACTCCCTCCCCCTCACACATTACATTATAATGTAATATATTGATACAAATCAAATGAGCTATTCGTAGTTCAAATCAATAGAAACAAACACATTGAAAATGTCTCATTAATGTAGCCCAAAGTTGATCAATGACAATATTATTACAATGTTAAAGCAGGCTCAGGTATAGGCTATACAGAATATGTTTCTATAAAACCTAAAACACATTACTCCAATACTTTTTTTTGACACCGTATGTACATTGAGTTGATCAAATGCTTTGAATAAGATAATGTGTTTCATGTGTGTGTGTGTGTGTCTTCTAATGCATAAAGAACAGTGTATTTCTATAAAATATCTATTCTTCAATAGTTTTTCTAATCTTATAAAACAAGTGTCAGTGAAATGTGGATTAAATCCCTATACGGTGTTTACATATGACCAAATTCCATCATTCAAAGGGATCTAGTGTCAAAGGGTGTGCACCTTTATACCTCAGGCTTACTATACAACGCAATGTTATTGAACTATTGCCTCAATACTCAATATTTTGTTGTAGTGAATCAACATGCAGTATCAAAATATTGAACAGAACACTCATTAATCACAAGGCTGTTGCAGATTATTATCTGTTTCAGGCACAGGCAGTTGTGTTATTGTGTGGATGATGCAATATCTTTGCAAGTAACATAAAAACAGCAGCTCTGTTTGTTTTTGTTTTTGTTACAGACGTTGTACAAGGGTGTTTTCTTATTCTTTTTTTTTTCACAGACTAAAAATACACCCAGGCAGGCAGAGCAAAGGACCAGATATGTACCTTGAAACAAATGTATTTCAAGAAAGGTGTGTGTGTGTGTAAATGTGACTTGTCTATACATAATGTTTCAAATGTATACAGCATTACCCTACATTTAGAGTTTTTCCTCTTATGGGACCAGTTTAGGGCAGTTTGCGAAAAAAGTTTTTAAATCAGCAGCCAGCCAGGCATTACCTGTCTACTCATCTCACCATTTCAGGTATTTGATGTTTTAGGAGTTCTCCAATGAAGAGTACAGAAGAGGTAAACAGCTCTCTGCTGACAGGTCAGTAAAATAAATGATGTTCCTTATGTTTGTATACAAAATTAACTGAACTGCTGAACAAAGTTAATCACATTTGTCGAACAGAAAAAGCTTCAATCTTTTTTTTTTTTTAAATGCTTAAAGATTCTGATGTAGTAAAAACAGGCAAGACACAGAGTACCAACCTATTAAAATTTTTATTTAACAATGCATGCCAGACATGATCCTATTCACATTGAAGAATACAGATTTGTTTTTGCATCCAAATACTCACTAATTTAAATTCATATAATAATCTCTCTCTAGCTCTCTCTCTCAGTTGTCATAACAGGTTGCCTCTGTACACTCTGAGGGGAAGAACTGCATGCATTTGAGGACATTAAATAACGTGTGACCAGTAGAGGGATATTTCCCTTTCAGTTGTAGAAGCGCAAAATCAGCAGTTATTGCAGGACAAAACATGTGCATGGAGCGCTCTTTCACCTTTTACGAGACACAGGTTGTCAGAGGAGAGAAGCAGACCTGTTGATTTTATTCATATGATCCTAATTTCAGAAAAGTAAAGATACAACTTTGGAAGAAGTTTTAAAAATACTGTTCATTGACGTTCTGTTGGGTTCTTTTGGGTTGGCATGACTCCCTATTGTTGGTGTCACCTACATGTCTGGGATCACACAGTTTATGAACACACATCCACGCAGGTTCGCACGCACACTCTCTTCCGGTCAGTATCTTCAACAACTGCCATGTCAGCATATTAAAAACCCAGTCACGGGTTTGTTAAGTTTAGAATTAACATTGACATTGTTGTCTAATATCTCTTACTGGTCAAATAAAACGTCCTCAACTTTCAGTCCGACGCACTAGTCTCTTTTCATATCCATTTAAAACTCAGTTAAACTGTATGACCCTTGCTTGGTTAACCCTTTGTGCCACAGCTGTGTAGACAACAGGTCAGCAGAGCACGACACGGCTCATTTCCATTTGGTTTGTTTAACTTTGGTTTGGTTCTGAGCCTGAGAGTCAGCTGTGTGTGACCAAAGCCCTCTCTAATAATATGCAAGTCATGAAGTTTAGATAGTAAGGAACATTAAAACCTGTCTGTGAACAAAGTCTGTTGGTCAGGTACCAAGACAATCTTTCATTTTTCTATTGCCATTTCATAAGACATAAGACACAAATGTATAGATTTCCCTACAGTCCCCAGAGATCCCTAGTTAGACTCATAAAGCACAGTGATTATTATGTAGCCTGCAGCTGAAGACAAATTCAAATCTCTCTTTTTTTCCATGATTCCAAGACGGTCATGTTTTCTTGCATCACTTCAGTCCCTGAGCATTGACTTCGGGTCAAACTTCCTCTTTGAAACACTTAAGTCTGTTTATTTATCAAAGAATTTGAACTGGTAAGAACATCCTATTAAATGCAAGAGTGTAACTCCCAATCTGCCTGACCTAACGATTCACTACTGAGCATGAGTCCACAATGCAATTCATGAGAGTAATGTCATGTGTTAGTGGAATGGAAAATCCACACATTTTACAAATAGGCCTACATGTCATTTTACTGGTGTTGGGAGTACTTTTCAGTTACATAACAGGGGTGATGATTCGTCAACAAACAGAGGTGTAACAAAGTTTTCTGTTGGGTTGAATTTCAGGATCCTGTGTTTTTTTAGGCTTAGCCCATTCTTGGGGCAAAAAGTCATTATAGCTAACCATTTGTTCCTTCACTTTCAAACTTTTATTTCCAAAATATATCACTAGAAAGTCTCCCAACTTTGTGGAGAATCAATACTACATTGCTTAAGTACTTCTTTAAGGTCTAAGGTTGGAGTCAAGATAATGACAAATTGGGGACGTCAAACAGATTGGTCACAGAGTTATTTTCTTTTCATTATTTCTTAGTTTTATGTGCAAATAGATTTTTCTTCTATTCAAATATGAAACAATTATTCTGAATTCGATTTTTTTTTGGTAGATACAATTACATTTCCATAAGCAATGATACAGCCTTTATATAACAACATTTCCCCCACTCTGTACAATAGTGATAATAACAAAGGTCTATGAGTGGATGTAAATGCTGTCTATTAAAAAATAATCACAGAAATTTGGGGGGGGGCGGGGGGACGGGACTCTATGATTAAAAACAAACATAAACATTTCGACAGATTTCTGATTCACTTCAGTCCCCACATACTCCATCCATGCCCCAAAAGGCACCCTAAGTGTGGTTCACTGGCAACATTGTGCTGTGCTGCCAAGTCAGCTTTATATTAGAAAATTCCTAAAATCTGATTGATAAAACATACGATAAAAAACTACTTTAAATATGATTGAAATGTACAGCATATCAGACAGTTCTATATTCAATAAATAATATACATCAGCATTTAGTGCATGTTGATGGTCATCTTTTATTAAATTTAAAAGCTTAATTAGAAAATACTTAAAATTTGACAAAAATATCACTGAGAAGATATAAATATTGATTTCATAATTCAAACAGGCATTTACTGTATTTGTCAGTGATGAGCAGGAAAATGTCAATAAACAGAATCAACCTCAAAATAAATGCAACATGATTCAAGAGAATCGTGATAATGAAAAGATATACAAACATAAAAAAAAATCAGTAGGTATTCCAGTGTTACTCTCTTATCTTTACAAGGATAGAGAAGAGCATCTTCCCCCCAAGATGTTTTTCATTAGAGTAAAAAATAATGTTTCAAACACTGATCTGGCTTTCATCTTTTTCCCATAATAACCCCATGTTTCCCAACTCATGTCACATAAAATGCATGATAATCTAATGTGTCATCTAGAATGCATATACATACTTTTATTAACCTTCTTAAGGAGAAAGACCCTCTCTGCACTAAATTAGATTTTTAATAGGCTTGGAAATCGGGCAATAAACTTCCTTTTAAGTCTATTTTTGCACTTGCTTTCTTTCTGAGCAGTTAAAGAAATACAGTAGAAAAGCAAAGGATTGACAGTTATGAAATAGATGAAGGACGGATCCATTAGGTGGTGGTGGATGTTTAACCACTTTGAAATTATGTTGTTGTCCAACCCTGTGTAAGGGTGGCTGGTGTTTAAATTTACAGAAGTGCATTGCATTCACCAAAGAAAAAAAAAATTAGACACATTATGAGAAAAGACCTCATAATTAGGAGATCTTATCTCCTAATTACGAGATAAGAGATAATGTGTAAAAAAAAAAAATTATTTGGTGAATGCAATGCGCTTCCGAATAAATTAGCAAGAGTTTGTTGAGTGTAAGTTCAGGTGTTGGGGCAGGCAAAGAAGGTTCAAGTCAGGTACACTCAAAAAGTATTTCTTCTTAAGTATACCAACAGCGCCATCTTGTCCCAAATGTTTGCACTTGTTACACACTAATTGATCAGGCCTGAAATGAGGTTCATTTTCTCAGTTAGATTTTAGTGCCCTTGCATGCGTGCAAATTCTCATGCATGGTTACGTGACTATGCATGAGCATTTTAACATGCACTGTTGCTTGTTATAGATTCACTGCCCCAAAGAGAAATCGTCAAAGACTGCATTCATGTCACATTTTCTTCATGACTTTTCCTTGATAATGTTTGGATTTTTCTCTTTGTACATGTGGCTAATTAATCCCAGTGTTGACTGTTCCATTAAAAAGCTATGACTGGAGAGACATGTTACTGAGTACTGGCCTTATGACTGGTGTTCAGACACTTCTTTCTTTTTCTAGATAAACTGACAAGTAAAAAGGAAAACAGTTACAGTATATGTCTATAAATAAGACAATAAAAGGTTACTCTAATATGCTGTAAAAAAAAAAAGATACATTTTGATTTTTCAAAGGTGTATTTGTGTGTCCAGAGGTAAGTTGTTGCCTTGTTACTGCAATCATTTCCTGTGCAGCCGAGAGGGGTTAATAGTTCTTGATGGTTCCAAAGCCTTCAGTGATTATTAATGAAGTAACCAGAAATATTTCTGTTCGCACTTTCTGACAGGGTGGAGCTAAGTCTATAGGAAGAGAGGACAATGTATTAAACGCGATAGTAATGACTCTTTGCTGCGAGAAATAAAAAAAATGAGTGGGCAGTTTTGTCTTTTTTTCTACCTTTTTGTCTCTCAGACTTGAACGTTTCTACTAAAAAATGCAGCTAGAGGTAACAGCTTACTTTCACTGACTATTGTGACTGATATGTGATGGAACACAGAGACAGATGTCTACTTGACGTAAAGGTGGTGCATGGAAGACATACAGTACAAACACACCTTCCACTGCCATAACACCCCATTGAGAGTTATTAAGCTACAAGAGGAGGTAAAAACTATTCTAGATTCATAGCTCTTTGTTTTTGACTGGTGTACAGTAGGACCCCTTCATCTCTAATCCTCTTCCCCCTCCTCCTGATCCACAGTGAAGTTGCCCCCGAGCACTGACTTTGAAAAAACTTGTAGATTTTCTAACCTAAAACAGAAGTGAGAAACAGTAGATCGGGTCCAGATCAGATCTATGAGCAACTACACCCTGCTTTAACTTCGACCTTTGACCCTCTCAGCTTTCCTTTCTGGTCCTGTCAGTGTGTGTGTGTGCTGACCTCTGTTCTTGTCACGTGTAGTTTTGCCTATCAAAGCTGCAAAAAGCTGACGGAGTTGCCAACTTCCTCATGGAGAGGCTGTCAGTCTTTGCTGTTTCAGGCCGTGCTCCAGACTTGCTTCTTAGGAAAGGGTTTCTGGTTCCTGCCAGACCCCGGCCCCCCGGCCCAGGCCCCCTGTCTGCTCCCAGACCTGGTCCCCTCTCCATCCTCTCACTCACCGACAGGCTCTTCCGGTGCGGAGGAGCCAGTGTGAGGGAAGGATGGGAGTCATCTGAGGAGCAGCTGTTTGCTCGCTCTAGCCTGGAGAAGGGGGAGCAGAGAGGGGCCCCACTTGGCCCGCTGAAACCCCCTAAACGAGGGGTATCAGGGGCCGGGATCAAATCCTCAGGGTCCTCTGGATCAGACTCAGTATGACTAAGCTCCGCCTCTCTCTCTGGATGAGAAGAGCTAATTTCAGGGGGTTTATCAAAGGGGAATGAGGTGGACCCTCCGGGGGAGTGAGAGCGTTCTACAGGGGTGTACGGAGCTGAGACGCAGCGTGTGTCAATGCAGTCTGTGATGCTGGTGTACTCTGCAGCTTTCACCTGGACTCCAGCCCCCAGACCACTGTAGCAGCCTCGTGGTGTAAACATGAGGCTGTGGGACTTGACCAGAGGGGGCTCATCCAGGAACCCAGTGCCTGCAGTGGAGAGGTAGCGGCTGCTTTTGGAGCGCTCAAGCAGCCCTGCGGAGGGAGGTGGGGATGGTTCCATGTCCCAAGGAGGTAAAGTGGTGTCTGGTAAGAGGTGGGCGGAGCACAATGACAAATCTGCAGCAGCGCTGTCTTCAAACATGGCTCCAGCTGTTCCGCTGCTTCCTGCGCCGCCGTCCGAGTGTCTGTCGCCCATACCGCTGGTGGCGGCGCTGCTGAAGTCCCGGCCTCCCGGCAGCACCGTCTCCATGATATCTGACTGCAGTGAAGAGTCTCTCTGGAGCTGTGGGACCACACGGAGAGGATTCAGAAAGACCTCCGCCGGCCCCACCTCCTCAGATGCGGAGACATAGATATCTATGCATGATGATGGACGGTGCTGCTGGGAGACTGACAGCGTCGCAAGAGGGAGGGGCTTAGACTCCTTGGTGGCGGCAGCTGAGGACACTGATTGAGAGCTGTTGGCTCGGTGGAGACTGAGTGATCGCTCCTTGAAGAAGCTCTCAGCTCTTTCGGCTCGACTTGCACGTTCAACCCCACGACCACCTCCAACATAAAAGGAGTGGCTTCTTGTACGTGTGGCCAAGGTGGTGGGAGAAGGAGGTGACATGGAGCCCTCAGCTGTTCCCTCCAGCGCCTCTTGCAGACGGTATGCGTTCCCTTCTGTGCTGTTAAAGCTGCTCTGACGAAGGATGTACGCTGCTTCTGCACACTCACTCTGGCGGAGTATGTATGCTGAGTCTGTGCAGTCAGATGAAGTCCTGGAACGTGCCTTGTTGACCTCTCCTCGCTCAACACCGGTTACACGCTCCAGTGCCACAGCAATTCTGCCGATCAGCTCCTCCATTTGGGCAAGACGAATATCAACAGTCTGCAGTGATGCCTTCATGAAGTGTTCCCTTTCATTGACTTCTTCCAGACGCATTGCCATATTCTCCACCCTGAGAAGAAAGGAAAGACAGGACTTACAGCAAAGGGGGAGAACTGTGGAGAGTATGGATGCACCGATTGTGAAAATCAAGGCTGATACCAATGTTGAAAATTTAGCATATTGCAGATCCAACACTGATGATTTTTCATTACTTCTTTTGGTATAAGATTCCCACAAAATTCCAACATTTTCTCTCATGTTTGACCATGAAAAAAGAACAGATTGTCTTCTTCTGCACTGTAAAAAACTGCTCTCTGAATCAGCAGTTATGTAGACTAACTGGTAAGATACCAGCGTTCGACTGATATGACACAGCAGACAAACATCGGCTACTGACATCAGTTTATGCCACATTATTTTCCGATGTGTCGATATCTGTGAACAGGCTCGATATCGGACAATACCGATATTAAACCGATGCATCGCACATTTCAAGTAGAGAGAAAAAGAGGCAAAGATCTCGTCACCGAGAAAATATACTTAAATTAGGAATCCGTCGAGGAACGAAGAAATGAAAGTAAGCCAAAACAGAAATGCTTTTATATGCACACACAACACAAAGTAACTGTTCACGTGACACAAATAACTGAACAAACTGTTGAAAAGAAAAAGCTGAGAAGTCAATCATACTATCAAGCGTCAAAGTTGAGGTAAACTATCCAGTTAAACTTTGTTTTCCTTTGCTTGTATAGGCAGTTCACACCAATTCTTTGTGGTTATTTGAAAAATAAACAGCAGCAGGAGTCTAGTACGTTGGTGTTGATCTTACTGAAAGCTTTTAAGCTGTGTTTATGCACTGCTTAAAAATCATGTGTGCTCAAATAGGACCTTAAGACTGAGGGTTGTGTTTCTGCCAGACGGGGCACAGGTGCCAATTTTTCATAGGCAAAAAATCTTGAGGTAAAACGCAGACAGAAGTTTTCTGCATAGCTTTTTCTGACCTTTCAGAAGTGACTCTGATCCTCTCATCGTTGGAGGAGTGGAACCTGTCATCTTTTTCTCTGAAGTACTCCTCTATGCATTGCTCCTCAAAGTCATGGACTTTCTTCAGCTCATCCTCAGTGATAAAAAGTTCTGTGGATGAGAGGGTTTGACAAAAAGTTAACGATAGCGTTATTTGTTATTTAGCTGTTTTACGAATAAAACAACTTTAGCACAGCACTGAAAATATTGCCGTTCATGCTATTTGTCAGGCTTGTTTATGTTTATCTGCCACTCACTCAGCCCATAGTCCCGCTCGTCGTCGTCATGCTTGCGCCAGCGACAGCACAGATGTTTGAGGACCATGGTTATGTGACTGAAGATGATGAGGGGAGGAGGAAGGACTGGGCGCTCATGGAAGGTCATAATGAGCTGGTAGCGCTGGAACTTCCAGACCTGGTTGGAGATGGACTTCACCTCGAAGAACGTGTTACTGTGACGATGGACAGACACAAAATGCCACACTTACCAAAATATATCACATCCACGGAGAGCTCAAATAAATGGAATCAGGTCGGTGGCTGCACAACAAAGATCATAACACATGGCATACAGACTGATGAACTAATTCCCTCACTTAGCTTGCTGCTGCATTGCAGAGTGAAGTCTATATGTTGAGAGAATGTAGAGATAAAATAAATGCAACAGCCAATGGTAATCAATGGTTACTTACTGCAATGTTTAAAGTGAGAAAAACTTCAATGTAACCGTCGTTTTTTACACATTTTATGTACTTTCTGCAAATTACTTTTACAAACACGTAGAAGAGGATGATCTTTCCTGCTACAAAGATTATTGAGTACCCCACTAACAGAACATTAGTATATAAATATATTGGAGAAAGAAGCACTATCCCATTCTGTTTAGACAATTTGCTTTTCCTTACCCATACATCAAGACAAGTTCAGACAGTTGTGTCTGAAACAGCGCTAATTGGATACTGCTAAGTGCAAAAGCCACATCTAAGTGATGTTTTGTGGGAATGTGGGAGGAAAGCAAAAATCTTTTATTTATTTATTTTTTTAACACCATGCTGTCAAAAAAAAGTATCTCAGGTCCGGAGCTGTCTGTAAAGCAGTGGGTTGGAAAAGCTAACTTTAGACAGCTTACGTACTTGAACACAGCTATGAGGAGGTTGACGAGCAGGATGTTAGCGACGAGCAGATAGCAGGCCATGATGGCTGGGACAATCCAGGCACCCGTCTTACAGGGAGGCAGCGTCACTACCACCCCGTCCTCTGCAGTGATGTTCTGCCCACAGGGGGCTGCAGGATACCACAAAACAAACGCACACAAATACAAGTTAATACGAGGTTCACTCCGTCTATGGAATCCTTTGATATTTTAGTAGAAATGTGTAGATGTATAACAACTTGGAAAGACATGCAGACATAACAAAACATCAACAGAAGGTACAGAATATAGACAAAAGTAAAAAAAAGCAAAAAAACACACTAAAGTATAGATTGTACTCTGAGTTTGAAGACAGAAAAAAACAATGACACATGAAAAGAAAAAAAACACAACTTCATATTCTGCAAACAAACAAGAAGCATAGCTTGTGTTTATGCTTCTTAGATAAGGGGCTGCAAAGAGTGGACATTGTGATGGGGAGGACTAATGTTCAGAAATGTGAAATCTGAAAACAAAGTAGACACAACAGATGCATACATCACATTTCATCACAATTTGTGTTCTCAATATATTTAAACATGTCGTCAATGTTTCAAATATATTGCCACATATGTGCGCCATAGCTTCATTCAGCAATGGTTGATTGTTTCGAATACATCGAAATGTATTTAGGATACATAGTATGTTTTTCCATCTGGGATGGTTCAGTTGCTGTGGCTTATCTGGGGAACATTCAGCATTTGTTCTTGGTTTGTTTGCCTTTGAGATTCATTCTTGTCATGCTCATTATTGCCTTCATGTTCAATTGTTTCACACGATGCAGCCCAAAGACAGAGAACTGAAGTAATTTTCTATTTTTTGTATAATTACCTTCAAACAAATTTGGATTGAAAACTCTGACAACTGAACCACTTAAGAAAAACAGATTATAGACGATGAAGGAGGCTGTTAAATATATTTTGATGTGGGTGGGTGTGTTTTATTTTTATTTTTTTTAATGTATAGTGTGGATTGATATTATATTTACTAATGTAAAGTGTTGACGATGCAGAAATATTTTAGCAGCGTTGCAATTGCTCCAGTGAGAAGCTGAGCTGGGAGGGTGATAAGTGCCAGACGTTGCAAACATGGCAGGGTCACTTCTTCAAATGAAACTACTTGAAAAAAAAGACAGATGGGTGGAAGGGACACCAAGGAAATATCAAAGTTCGTAACTTTGATATTTCCTCTTGATGTGACCAAAAGCAAAAACCCTTCAAATATTAGGATTCATTTGATAAGTGCTTCTGCCATGCAAGAGCCAGTGCCAAAATTAGCAAGGTTGAAGTTGCCTCCATGAAAAAGCCTTAGGTGGGGCTCCTTTTTACTTCTTCCAAAAATGGATAGATTTTTTGCTTTATTGAAACATGCCAATCATATGCTTTACATTTCTCTAAAACAAGCCTCTGCTTTTTTAGAGAAATCATATTTAAATACAAAGGCTGACCCAAGATCCCAAATACATGAGGGCAACTTTAACCACAGAGCGCATGGAGCTGCATGCACACTTGTGCCTCCAGTGGCCTCTAGTGGTCAGAGTGGGCATGACATGGTGATAATGTGAGGATGATGAGGGAGAAGTGGAATAGGTTAATGTAGTTAAATTGAGGCCTATATATATGGATTTACTGGGAGTTTGACTGCACTGGGCTGAGTTGGATGGACCATGACTACGCCAGCTTCCATGTGTTCGAATGTAATTATCGACCAGCCAGAGTTTTTCATTCAGCCTGTGCTGTAACTTCCTATTATGCTTATCTGAAACAAAGAACGAAAACATTATTTCAGATCTCTTCTCTTTGGGCCACTCCTCACATTCTGGACACACCATCATATATACTACTATACAAAAGGACAACAGAACAGCACATGAATCCGCTTGCATTCTTAAAACATTTGCGTTCAGACACTGCTCACAAGTGTGATTCATTGATCCGTTTCTACAGGGTGTTAAATCATTTAGGGACAGATCATAAAAAAAATGGCATTAAACATATATGGGCATTCAAGTAACTTGACATAAATATTTAGAATGCAATTTATAGTAAGTCAAGTCTAAAAAAATGGAGGTATATGTCAGCCCATGGAGGAATGTCTGAGCATCGAGTTAGGTGTGTATTATTTGTATCTCTCTCTTCAGGAACAATTTTTCTCAAATTAACAATAATGAAGCTTATTTTAAAAGTTCAAGTGTTTTTTCCCTGAACTTACGGTCAATCTGGTCGGCAAACACCTCTCCGTAGATCATCCAGTAAGGCATGAAGAAGATATTCCTCGCCAGCATCCAGGAAGGGTCTTCATTCGGGTGAAGGATGGCCTGACGTGCCACCCCAAAACTCATCAGCACCACCAACATGATGATCACAAAATACATCATGTCGATCATCTGACAAAGGATGGGAGGGAGAAGGAGGATTGCCAAAGAGAGAAGGGAAGAGGTAAGTTGGTAAGATTCTTAAAAGAAACAGTGATAAAACCTAAGGACATTAATAAAGTAAAGGACGTGGGTATGAGGTGGAAAATGCGGCAACAGAAGGGAAGTTTGTTGGTCAGATAGAGCGAGAAAAGCAGCTAAAAATAACAGATTGGCAATGTTCTGCATTTACTTTTTTTTAATTGCCAACCCTCCCAACATTCCTTGTTAGTCAATCAAACCTCAGTTCATTTTTCTTCTCAGTATACAACAAGTGCTTAATTATTTTAATTCCAGATTTATTGCATGGTCACACATGCCCGGATGCTAGCTGAAGTTATAAAGCCAAGGTGGGCATACACTTCCTCTTGGCTAATCTATATTCCACAAACTTCAGTGACACTAGCTCTTTTGTAGTTTTTAAGGCTTCAAATCATCACATCTCTGTAAAGTGTCAACACATCAAAGATATATGCAACTATGCCAAATTAGAGCTACAGATATCATTGTAATTATCGATGCTTTGTTAAAATCACAAGGTGAAAACAGATTAACTTTCAACATTTCTGTAAAACTGTATTAGCTATGAATTTAGAAGAAAAGAAGGTGGCCTTGGTGAACAGTGGTATTTCCTGTAGTAGTTGTTACAACATCCTATACTGAGATGACCCTACTCTCCCCTCTCATTAATTCTTTGGTCTTAACAAAATGCAGATTTTCATATCAAAGACAGTTCATGCGCAGAGGTACACAGCCAATGTCAAAGACAATTGCACATCAGACAGATACCGATTTGGGCTTTTGATCCCTTCTGCTTCACATGTGCACCAGAGGCTCTCTTCATTAGCTCTTTGACATCAAACAATGAGGTTTCAGAGGACACAGGAGCTTATTAGGATCCAGCCTCTATACCACATACAAATGAATCCCTTGTTATTTTAGGATTTGGTAAACTTATAATCAGTAGATTTTGTAACGAGTAAAGGTCGAAGGCAGACAAACTAAAAAAATAAATCAAGAATATAAAATGAGGAAAGAAGTGAAAGAGACGCTGAAGACACCAACATATACGCAAGCTTACACTATACACACACATCAAGTCACAGCCCCTGTCTCCTCTCACCATCTTGCCAATCATCATCACATAAGGACCCAGGTACTTGTTGACCCCAAAGATGTCCAGCAGCCGAATGTACCAATAGATGATGTTAACACAGTAGATGACCCGCCCGTAGCTCATGAGCGGCGGCTCCTGTAGACGCAGAACCATGCCGACGGAGAATATGAGGATGGCCATGAGGTCTGTGATGTTCCAGTACTCCTGAAGCCACACCTTCACCTTCTGTAACAACTTCCCCGGCTCCGACATCAGGATCTGGAAAAGGAATCAAGGAATACTAGTTAAGAAAGATGAGAAAAGATGACGACGGTGGAATCAGCCTCAAAAGTGATTGAAATAATAGAAAGGACAACAAAAATGCATTTTATCATGGCTGCCATAAGAGGGCAGTATGTGTTCACCAATCAGGGAATCTTGCAGATGTCAAGGGAAGCATTGTTTCGCAGCTGAGAATGATGTGACATAATGATTTATGCATTTCATACACTTACAGTAAATCCACAGAAACAGAGTAAGGCTGAACCCCATATTCTCATGCAGCCACATATTTTCAATTGACTATTTTCTCTTTTTTTTCTCCACATCTCCTTCTAGTGTATTAATGTCCACCACACTGTCCCCTTTTTTCTTTATTTCTTTAACTCTGTCTTTAGCTTTCACTATTTATCATGAGCCATTTGATGATGTGGAAATGATCTTTAGTCTCTGCCCTCCAACATTAAACTAACTGAATTTAACCATATAGGCAACATCACAGTGGAGGTGTTTGTGTGTCGTAAACACACATGTGTGTGTTTAACCCTGTTGTGCATGCATGGTTCACATTTGCATGTTGCAACCGTCATGACAAGCTGTACCTCTCTCATCTTCTCAATGCCGTTGGTGAAAATGTAAGCGATGACGATCCACTCCTGAGGAGAGGGCTGCAGGTCCATCTTTACCAGGACAATGTAGTTGAATAACATCAGATAACCCACGTATGCCATCTATGTAAAAAACACAAATACAGAGGGAAATGAGGATAAACATTCATGGATATGTGCTTGTGCTTGTTTGTGTGCCTCCAAGCAAAATTGCACATCAATAAAGTTCAATCATGGCAACAAATTGGCTTGGAGGGCTTTGTGTGTAACGGCTCAAATTAGACGGTTAGTTAGTGAATCACTGACCCTCATTAACACCTTCTTTTCATGCAGTTTTTCAGATCTGATAATGGAGATTTGATGTCAAGCCACCTGATTGCTGTACCTTCATGCATGGCCCGAGAATGTCGATTATGCGTCTCCTGTGGCTTTATCTATTTAAATGCATGACAGCTGTCCACTTTCAATTATTCTTCATGTATACCTGCACTGTGGCTCATCATGATCCACAATGCAAGTCTAACTATCTAAATATTAGACAAGAGGGCAATCTACTAACGTATTAAAATCTATTTCATGTTTTTCTTATTAACACGATGACACATTCTGGCTTTTAATCAGATATCTGTTGACTCAATAGGCGTTTTCGGACCAAGGAACCATTTTCAGTTCTAGCAACCGTTGGAACCCTCCTCCTTTTTTATTCCTTCCACACCACAGGAATTATGAACTATTTTAGTTTCTAGAACCCCCGTTTAGAGGAGCCTTTTTAGCTCCTGCTTCAGAGTAGGTACCATGGTGGTGTGCATGCAGACAGATTAAGTCCCCATGGTGTGTAGTTCTCAAGGAACTCCCAAGTGGATAGTTCCTCTTCAAAAAGTCCCCAGAACTGTTTGGTCCGAAAACACCTTTCATCCTCTGAGATCATTTAAACTGCATGATCATATTCACCAGAGATTTAGACAGCTGAGAAAAATCCTAAAGAAAATACACTTTTGTATTTGAAACAAACGTGAAAAGCTTTAACATATTAGAATCATGAATTATAATAACAACAAACAGTCTGTGGATAGTTTCTCTTCCACTCAATGTTTAAAACAAGAATTCAGGTGCCGGTAAAGAGATTACAATCACGTGACAATTTATTCCCAGACCCACAATTGTTTGATGCAATAAGTTTGACATGAGGTAGGTTTGAAAACAAATCTAGGGCGGGAGAGTCCACATTTGGACCTTAGAAAAACCCCAGCATCTTTTCTTGAAGCGCAATAATAAAAATTCACAGTGGAATATTTTTCTTCAACGTGAAGGGCAGATAGGAGAAGCGAGGACAGAGGACAAGGAGGGGAGTAAATAGCCGGAGAATAGAAAACACGATAAAACAGAAGACGGTAAAGATAACTGCTCAGCAAAAATAAACAGTGCTGGTGATGTTAAAGAGATGTTTCAACTGGGCAAGAAAATTGAAGGAGCCCAGGATGTGGCATGTGAAACAAAAGAGCAGCTTAATCAACATTACGGTCATGCTCACCAAACAAAAGCTATACCAAGACTTTAAAGACACCTATAGTTACAGAACAGGGCTGTGTAGAGAGAGCTAAAGACACACATTTAAAGAGGACATATTATACCCCTTTTCCACCTTTTACAACCGTCCCATGTGGTCCCATTATTTATCTGTGCTGTGCTTTGGTCAAAATAAAACATGAATCAAGCAACAGAGGAGGTTTTTGACCCTGTATAAACCAGCTCTCTCAGAGCGCTCCGTTTTGGTGTGTGTGTCTCTTTAAATGCAATGAGCCCCCCCTGAATTTTCCCAGTAGACATCACTCCTCTGTAGCGAGAATACAAATGGTGGATCTGCGCAAAAGTTTTGTTCTAGGCTGGAGGTGGAGTCAATAGTTGGAGTTACCAGGGGAGGGGAGGAAATTTTTTTACCAGAATCCCACTGTGATGTCACAAGGAAAGCAAAATTGAAACGAAGCATTTTTCTCTGTGTTAGACAAACAAAGGACTGGATGGGTTTATCTCACATTTTGTGGGTCGGTAGACACTCAGGTTACCCAAATAAATGTTCAAAAACACTGTGAAAGTGGATTTTTCATAATATGTTCCTTTTAAAACACACATACACACTTTCCCACACATGTAAACACTCCATCATAATATTTACTTGCTGCAATAGTCGTTCCAACGACAACATGCTGTGACTCAAAGGTTTCCGAGTTTGTTTACACTCTGCCAATAAAAAAACTTTCTCTACCTTACTCCCCTGTACTTTTCTCACCATGATGATTCCAGCGTACTCTCTGCTAAGTGAATTGTATCTCCTTTACAACAAACTCTCCCCCCACACTAAGGCTGGGTAATGACAGGGTGGACCAGGAGGTTAATAACAATATAGAGGCACCCTGGCAAGAGGAGCTAACAGCAGGGAACCAGAAATAGATGCGCTTGCAGAAAATACAGTACGCTCTGACAGTGCCAACAGGAAGCGGAGTGTGTGGGTGGTGCTGCTGAAGCTGACACTGACCGTATGGAACCAGAACTTCACAATTGGAGCGTTGTAGAACTCGTATATCTTGCGTCCCATGGGTATGAGGCGGTGGCGTTTCTGTACCTCCTCGACGTCCTTCTTTCTTGATGTTTCTGTGGTTACCTTACCCAGCATTGCCTGGGGGAATGCAAACCCCGCACGGAGCGAAGGAGGAAGGAGAGAATGACGATGATGATGGGAGAGTGCGAGTGGAAAGAGGGAGAATGTGACAGAGAAAAAAATAGAGGGAGGTGTAGGGGAGACGCAGCAATAGATGGAGATGAAGACAAGTGTGGAAGAGGTGGGATGGGAAGAATAGAAAAACAAAGGGAAAAAAAGAAAAAATGGATAAGGGGGAAGGAGTTACAATATGGCTACTGCACAGTTTAACACCATCATCATCAAAGAAGCAAGCACAGGCAATGTAATCATTCCTTTATGTGAAATGTGTGTTTGAGGTGAAGTGTTGGGTGAAGGCTGGTAACACAGTATGACACAGACACTCATGGATTGTGTCTCAGACAACAAGGAAGCAACGAGAAAGACACAGTAACAAAAGAAAGAAGACAGAAATGAAAGGAAAGATAGAAAGATAAGACATAGATAATTCAATTGGGTCTGTGACACATGTCCTTATCCATGAGAAGGGGTTTAGAGCCCAATGTTTGTATGGGTCATGGCTTTAATGTCAAAGCAACACCAGACCTCTGAGGGAGTTTATCATGGGATTGTATTGCACGTCAAAAGTATTCTGTCCTACAAAAGCAAAATGCAGTGACAACATTAGTCAAGATTGTGTTGTAATAACTTGTTACTGATTGTCTTTTAAATTGTTATAGGCTTCAAAACTTCAAAACACACCTAAAACATGGTTTTGGCTTCCTAGCTTGACAATCTTTGTGCGAAAGGACTTGTCAAACCATTAAAAAAAAACCTCTGCCTTATAAAGCAGATAACCTGGCAGCTTCAGGAAAAAGGATATATCAAGTGGAAGCTGGATTTGAGAGATAGCTGAGGTAAGCCCTAGCTAAAGTCTAAGCTCAATTTAGTTATGGGTTTTCTTTTTTGTCTCCTTTAACCAAAGAAACGAACACTTTCAGTAAATTACATTTTGATTGTTAAGTTGTTGTTTTATTTACACCCTTTAATAAAGCAGCAGTGTAATCAATACATAATGGAGAAGAATGACAAAAAGCAAAGTCTAGCACATCTGAATATCTGTTGAGTTATGACTCTAGTGAATTTTGAGTGATTGCGTGACCATAACATTGAATTCACAAACCTTTTCCTATTTAGTTCTAAATTGAGGTACTGTAAATCATTTATTTTGTTACATGTGGCAACAATTGTTTGGGTGAACGTACATTCAATTTGTTATATATTTTTCTTTTTACAGTCATTGTCCGGGCTAAAATAGCTGATGCCTTTTATCCATTATGTCACTGCTAATGTAGTTACTGTGCTCTGCTTTTGTTGACAGTATACCAGACCTGGGCAAAGATTTAATGTGGGAAAGTCTGTCCAAACATTTGAAATACATGGTCTGGAGTTATTTTCAAGTCCCAGGCCATTAAAAAGGTACAATAGGGCTAAAATCACTGAATGACTTCAAACCAAACAAGACATCACCAAGTTATCAAGGGATTCTTTGTTTCTAAATATGTGGAACATATATAGCCAACCTTTGGAGTGAAGAGATTTAAATGCCAGTGTGCAAATCACACCATGCTTTCACTGTAACCAACATGCACTTTATGCGATCAGCAAGTGGACGCCAGCTATCACACAAGCTAATACATTCATCACAGTGTGGTTTATCTAAAGCATCTGAGCCTAGGACAATACAATCTCCCTCTGTGGTGCACCAGTCCGTGTTAATCTGTATGAATCTTTGTGTGATTCATAGATTTCTGGAAGTGCATTTGTACAGTCAGAAGCCAGGGCACAGAAAGGGGCTCACTGCAGATGCATCGCTGGCAGAAGGGTTGTTTGTTTAAAACACTGCCTCAAGGACTGCATACGCAAAGTGGCCCCTTTGGTGAATCTCTGCGCTGGCTTGCTGGCTATGCTTTGTGCAAATGGAGGGTATGTACAGTGGTGCTGAAAGGCGTTCAACCTCAGTTCAATCAGGTAATGGGACAACCTTAGATCCTGTTTGTGTATTAAAATTCCCTTTCCAGTCCTGATTTTAAAACTCAAACTGGATCTTGGTTTTGTCTCCAGACTTGATTGGACTGTAATGGAACGAGTCCTAATCCAGCTGTACATCCATGTCTATGCAGATGGACCGTCTCTTCCACTGTGAGCAGGGAGAAGGTGCTCAGACTCTGCATGATTTAAGCTCTGCAGCAGCAGGCGGACATGGTTATATAATGCAAAAGCCTGGGCCTCCCATGCTCAGCAGCAGCCGACATGCTGAGTGGTGTGCTACAGCAAGCCATCACTGATGGAAGAGAGTGAGGGGCAGCAATCAGCTCGCAATACAGTACTGTACCTCAACCAGAACTGAGCTAGGAGAGAAGGACAAAGAGAGACAGAGCTAGAGAGGGAGAGGGAGAGGGAGAGGTAGCGGGATGCGAAAGAAACAGAAGAAGTAAAGATAGAGCTGGGCAGAGAACGAGAGGGACCAGAGGAGAGGCAGAGAGAAATAAAGGAGATAGAGAGGGAGAAACAAACACGAGGGAACCCACAAGCAGCGACAGACTGAGACGCTACAACTCCAAGACCATGTCTGTGCTAAGACGATGAGAAACAGTCATGGCCGATTTTTCTGGGAAGGTCCAGCTGGCCAGAATAGAGAAACAAGTATGTGTGTGTGCGGAGAACTGTGTACGTATGTGTATGCATATGAACATGGTAAAAAAAAAAACTTGCCCATAAGAGACACAGAATCATAGGTATGTGTTCATTCATCAGTTTCTTAATCTAAACAAAACATATGTGTATCACTTAAAGTTTGATTATGTGTATAGATTCTGAGATGCGGGGCTGAGGTGGGTTCTCTCACCACGGAGTTGTACTGCGTCTCACAGTAAGATCTTACTGTGAACTCCATGTCTTCCTCCTCCTTCTCCTTGGCTGGCTTCTCAGGCTCCTCCTCCTCCTTCTCCTGCAGGTATGCCTCTTGATCTTGCGGCATGTAGGACATCTCATCCTTGTTCTTGAACTCCAGACTCAGGATGGATGGTGGCAGAAGCAACCCCAAGATTACCTGGGCGGAAGTTGGGTTGGAGGAAGAGGAAAGTAAGTGTTGAGCGGAGGAAGGGACAGAGGTGATTAAGATGTGCAGCTTTGTAAGGAAGCACTGAGGAAATTAGAACAGACGGACCTTTGTAATCCTGTTGTACCACAGCACATTTAAACTCACATATGTTTACCCTTAAACCTCATGCACTGGCTTGCGCAAAGCTAAATGATAAAGTTTATGACTGCACAGGCGATGGTTCTCATTTTGGAGGTAGATTACTAAAGCATTAGTCCAGACAGGCTGCAAGGGTGCTGTGCTGCCAGGATGGATGAGAGGGAGACACACCCACAGCATGTAATGGAAGCGAGTGTGGTGTATGCACTTCATAAACATACAAGTCACACAACAAATGCAGAACAGTGAAAAGGTGATGGAGGGCAGTGTTATCAAGGGCCTTTAGCTGAATTTTTACATTGACCTGTTCCTTAAATTGACAAGCGGAGGTGTGACTATTGAGACAATTCATGTTATAATGTGATAAAAAACTGTCCTTAAAGTCAGATGACTATACAAAAAGATTGAAATATACAATAATGACAGTTACAGTCTGACACAATGGGGGATATTGACCAGTGAAAAATTAAATTACCACCACAGCACAGAAAGTGATTTCTCCGCTTCCTCTCATCAGTCATGTCAAGAGGTCGACAGCAGATATGTCACTAGTAGCGACCAGCTGATGTGTGAAGGAATCAATGCACTCACTTTGTTATTCATAGTCCTTTTGTAGCCTCTTAATTCTACTATGAGTGAGATTTGTAGAGGGTGAAAGCAGTCAGCCCTCACAGCTGTAGCAACTCTCAAATTTTGACGATTTTATTTGCTGTGTATCATGAACTCCAAGGGGCAGTGGTTTTTTATTTATTTCGCTTGTGGTTTCCTTCTCTGTCTTTCTGCTCCAATGAGCCTGTCTGTGCTCAGGGCTTTATTCCTGCAAAGGCCAAACACAACTTAAAGCCCTTTGAGCCTCCCCTGCCCCTCGTCTTTCTTTTTTGTCCGAATTAGCGTGAACCCAGACGCTCCTTTGGCAGCTCCTGGGGCAATTTTTCATTATAAATAAATGTAACCTCTCTGATCCAAGCAGCTGCATCTTATCACACCGAGACTGGGAAACCCACATGAACAAACACTGCTCAAAACTCAACCACTGTTCTTGAATGAAGGCTCTCACCTTGCCTCCAAAGGATTTTCACCACATGAGCCAGGATATTTCAATGTTGAGCACCATTTCCAGGTGATCTTTAATAATTGAGGTCAGTTCTTCTGTCCTTTTTGATTGAGGATCAAACTTTGTAGGGTTATGCAAATGAAGCTTTACCTGGTGAGCAACCTTGACACTCATTACACTTCTAAAGTTAACTGTCCAATAAATCTCTTTCACTGGCTCCTCCTCCTCTGCAACATCTCAAGCAACCTTGACTGGCAGTACAGTCAGTCTCAATGCACAGCATTTTATCTTCACCTTTATTATGAATCTGCTATCAAAAAATCTTTGTACAATCCTTTGACGCTCTTGGTAAGGAGTGAAGTTTGTGCATGAATTTAAAAAATAAATACATTTTAAGCCAAAAAGACCCTGGAAGAAACTTAAAACAGTGGACAAAAACTTTCAATTATTAAACAAACCAAACTGCAGTCGCTTGTTCAGCGAAGATTAGAGAGAAAACGATCCAAGTTTGAAATGTAAATGTAAACAGACCGATAATGTCTGTTGAGTCCTGGCCTCCCACAAACTGTCGGTGCTGACCTGTCTACTTTTTACACTCCAGTGCTCTCTCTCTCTTGCTTTCTCTACATTATTGAGAAGTGAGTCATCATGTTCACACCACAGTTAAAACCTCTCAGACTAGAGACCTTGAAGCTTTAGCTTGTTAATTCCTAATCGCCAGAACTTTGTTTGAATAAAAGCTCCCCTTTTTCAAGAGTGCACTGCAGTGTTGGTCGAATGTATTAAAGAGGATAAATAGTTATCCACTGTACAATAGATGAGTTATCTGAACTGAAGGTCGTTTATTCAATACTTTTTAAGGAAAGAGATTCAGTAAGGACGTTGCTAATTGTACTGTATCTGTAATGTTTATGTCGCTTCTACTTCGGTGCAAACTGATCTGCATTATTTCGTATCACAACCTGATGGGTAATGGATTTCTGAGGCTAACGTTAAAGAGAGATGTATTTGTGGATATATTAAAGATATGCACTTATTTGACATATTACAGCTGAAAAACGAACTTTCAGTGCTTCTGATGGGAGGCCTACGCGTCATTGTTCCAAAATCCCATCAGTTGGTACTGCAATTCCTTGTTGTGTATGCCAACAAACAAGCCGATATGGTTTGTGTACTGATATATTTTGGTATGCAAATACTAGTCGGCTTGCTTCCATTATGGGTACATTATGTCCAAAGTTACCCTTGAATCTTAAGATGTTTTCTACAGAAAAGCAATCAGCAATCATCTCATTTTTCACACATCCCTACAATTCTGCACTTAACACCTGGGAGTTGTCATGTATAACCACTCTCCGCTTTTCTGTGAGCCACTCAGCAGACCCCCACTCAGCAGGGTGATTTGGGCCATATCTACAGCAGTTTCTCAGGGGGGTAAGGGTTGTTCTCATTACTTTCCCTGTCCAACTTTTCTCAGGCAGTCTGAGGGGATACATCTTTCTGGTACAACACCGCCTCTCAGACACCTAAGGGGCTGTGAAAACATTTTAGAAAGTTATGCAAGTACACTTTTCTGTACCCTCAGGTTAATTCAAAAATCTGGCCCATTTCTTTTACCTTCAGGCCTGAGTTCTTGCGCATGCGCAGGCGTCCCATCCACATGTCGGTCAGCAGCATCTGACTGCAGGTGTGAGCGATGAAATCTCGGTGTTTGGCTGCTACCGCCAGCTGCAGACAGGTGGCGTTGCTCCAGTTTTTCAGCTCGTACGTCAGGAGCTTCATAGCCATCTGCTCGTCCTGTTTATAGGACTGGTCTAAGAGTTCCACTGCCAACTGGCCAAACTCTCTGGGATGTGATATACAGGACATATACAGGCACACAGAGGCATGAACAGAGACAGTCAAACACTTTGTTCAAATAAACTGGTCAAGGAAACTCCGGCCATCTGGACGGACTCTACAGAGATTAAATTAGCATAGAAAAATGTTTCATATCAACACAGCATGCAGACGTGGTCAATGCCAAACATGATAAGAATATCTGATTTCTTAATGAAATGCACACACAGGTACAGTGTCCAGGGTCTAGCTCTCACTGGTAATATTTTTTTGTATTTTATTATTTATTTTACAAGGTGAGAGATTTAGGAATGCTTGTTTTTTGTTTCCTAATGTTTTTTTTTTTTTTACAACATGCTGAATTATGAATTATGACATGCTGTTTGGGGACTACAAAATATTGATCGTAGCACCAAGGGGTTAAAATTAAAAAGAAAAGAGCCTAAAATATGAAAAAAAATCTTAATTTAGTGGCATAGTATGGCTAACAAAAAACATGTACATACAAAGACACACAGTACCTAAGCACACACAAACATCCCACACCTTTCAAACTGTAAACAAACATAATGCACCATCCCTTCCAGACAATATGAAGAAAATCAATTCGCTAAGATGTTGTTTCAACCCAATTTTAACTTCTGAAAGAACTTTCTCCATAACACACTCAAAACCCCAATTACCCTAAAACCTTTTAGAACAGTATTTCACAGTACACTGGACGCTATGTTTCCTGTGTGGTTGAATGTGGACTGCTTGAGAATTAATAAAACAAGCACTCATAACACCACAGATTCAGAGCAAATGTTTCTGTTTCATGAAATATGAAAGGTAGATATTCTAAAAGCATTTCTGCTTTTAGATATCTTGGAAAGTAAAAAAAATAAAATCTCCCTAAAGAATGTCGAAATTGCTGTATGTATGTCCACAAATGATAAATAACCCAAGTTCTCGTATTCATCCCTCGAGTTACTACGTACAAACACACACATGCACACACACACACACACACAAACAGCACAACCACAAATTAAGATATAAAATGTATATAGTTAAATGAGCCCTTGCATGAGCACAGCTATATTCTCTGAGGAAAGCAAACTCAAAATAAACCAGCTGTAGAACTATGGCTGGCCTTTGAAACTCTGTTAGATGGTATGTTTGTATGCATGCATGCGTGTGTGTGTGTGTGTGTGTGTGTGTGTGTGTGTGTGTGTGTGTGTGTGTTTGTGTGTTAAGTGAGTTGAAGTTGGTGTGGCTGCACACAGTCATTTCCATTACCAGTATTTCATCCCTCGATGATTACCTTCATCTCAAATGCATATTTTTAACTAACAATGATGCATGTTATTAGATTTCTGTATCTATGTCACCTAAATCCTGTGGGATAGACTAAAACAGGTCACTTTGCAGGGAAGAAGGCATGCTAGAGTGTTTGGGTTGTGTATATATATCGCTATATGTGCTGGAAGACGATTGCCTGTCTAGACCTGCCACTTAGATTTGCATAAATCATGAAGTGCAGAATTGTAACCCATATGGCAGGTCTTAAGAATTGCACAGTATTTAAACATCACCTTTAAAACAACACAGCTGGATGGATATGTGTGTACTTTCTGTGACCCACCTGGAATTGTGGTTGAGCTCCTGGGAGATGTCGTCCACCATGTCGTTCTCCGAAGCTTCGTGCGCCATGGCCTTACAAAGCTTACATGCCACCAGCGCCTTGGCCATGGCCTCCTCGCCATGTTGCCAAAAGAACAGTGCCATTTTCTGACGTTTCATGAGCACGGCCCACACCATGAGCTCATGGAAGGGGAAAGGAAAGTGATTAATTTCAGGGTCATCCAAATCAATGTCCACCTCCTCCTCGCGTTTACGAGTTGTCTTCTGGCGTCCTCTGCGGATTGGCATGTCGTCCTGATGGAGATCAATAGACAGTGAGCGGGGGAAAAGATGGACATAGCTATGGAACAATTCATATTTTTGGGTGATTTGTTGTGGATTATTTGCTTTATTTACTTTTTATGAACCCTCACCCTTGCCTTAAATATAGTACCACAGGACAATGTGTTTAGGTTGATATTGAGCAATATTTGGATGCACTCAGTCAAATCTTAGGTTGTCTATGATTATTACAAGCAAAACCCAAGAATCTGGATCATATCCACTTCTAAAACCTAGTCTCTGACAGACTTGATCTCTGCATATGTCTAAACGGTCCGATCACATGGCAAGCATTTTCAGAATGTATGACCTAAATTGTTGAACCACACATGATGAAGAAAAGCCAAATGCAGAAGCAAAATCAGACTTTGGAAGACACAGTTGAAAGGGTCAAGTTCTACACACAAAAATGCACCTAATAAGCAAAGTCTCACACTTTTAAAATAAAATATTTTTGTGAAATTATCTCTATTTATTCAGTTTCCCTTTAATGCTGAGCAAAAAAAAAAAAAAAAAACAAGTCTCAGGTTGTCTCCCTGTCTCTGCAGAGATCGATACTGCAAGTTAGTGTCAAAATCGCATTTCAACAGCATCAGCATTGATCTCCAATAATTTCACATTTTAACAATTGAGGACTTCTGACAGCTGTTCAATACTCGAGAACTGACAAATTGCTTTCAGTGGCTCTTTAATTTGTGCTTAGTTTAAGACAGATTATGTGAATGTATAGATAAATGATACTAGTACAGCAGTGTTCAGTTATAGACAATAAAACAAATATTTAAAAATCAGAAGCTACGTTAACAGCAATTTATTCAACGTATTCTGTTTCATAGCCAGTCTGCCATATTGACTTTATGACAAACTGAATCACAAAAAGAGAGACATCAAGGTAACTTTAACAAACAACAACAAAGAGGGAACAACCACAGACAGGCAGACGGATGTGTTTAACAGGCAGACATACGGATAAATGGACGGCCATGCACGTTAGATGTGAACACCTCAGAGAAAACAGTAGACACATGCTTTGATAGAAGCTTTATGATGTGGATGGATCACAGTTTGTACTCCATAGATACGTACGAGTACACAACACATGTATTATGTAAATCTGTTAGGTCAGTCATTACCTATTCAGCTGAGTGGGCTGCTCTGACATGTTACATTAAGAGTTGTAAATGTTTATACTGTCTGAAGCCTTTGAACAACGTTTGTGTTTCAATATGAGAACAATTTTAATTGAAAATAACTCTGAACTAGATTGTGTGAACTGCACCATAAATTGTGATTATTACCAGCCTTGAATTGGTTCATTATCAAGGTACACTGCCTACTTCACTGGAAGATACAGATTGGCTTTACACTGGACACTATGTGAGAGAGACTGTTTCAGACGTGAGAGAGAGAGAGAGAGAGAGAGAGAGGGGAACAGAGAAGGAATGACTGAATAACAGCTTTGATGAGAGCAAACACTCACCTCCATCCCCAGCAGTTTCAGGGCTTTGGGCTAGAAAAGCAACAAAAACATAAACAAACAGAACAAGACTTTGTCGGATGTCATTTATAGAGTAAGTCACTCTATAAGCACAACACAGTGCACACTGACAGACATTCTAATGTGATGAGAAATATTCACTTCCAGTTTAAGGGTTTTTGTTAAAAGGGTAACAACAATGAGGGGTGTTACGCTCATGTGATTGACAGTGCGCTACATACAGCTACAATCTCATACGACTGCATGTTGGCATCGATTATAGCAGAGTGTGTTTGTGCATTTGGTACAGTGCTCTGTATCTGTATTAAAGCAGGGCATGTATGAATTATGTATTCATGAGCCATCATCTGACTTGATATAAATAGCACAGGTCTCCTGTGGGGATTTTGATATCTGCATCTATTTCCAAGCTTTGTTCTTAGTTAGTATGTTTGTGCATGTGTGCGTGTGTGCATGTGTGTGTGTATGTGTGCGCACATGGAAATGTGATTGTTCATTTATTTCATCACATTTAGCCTCTTTGTTCAGTTTCAGCACCTTTTTTTTGCTTTTGCTTTATCTGTGTCTTTCCAGCTGCTTTGTTGCTGCCAAGGCAGACATACAATGAGATAAACAGGCACATGAAACCCACATACACACACTCACAAACGCACACACTCTAACAAAATACAAACATTTAGGTGCACCATCAAGCAAAAATATTCTCTCACACCTGTGGCGGTGTGTGAGGTGTTGAGGCAGAATGAGAACAGGAACATATACATTAGGATGTGCAGTGTGCGTGCTGTAAAACACACCACACTACAGCACAAGATTTCAGTGATTAGTTCCTCCTCTTTTGATGAAGGTCTTCCAATCAGTGAGATGAGTGTCTGTAGTGGTTGTAATGAAGTCTGTATATTTTGGGGGCAGAGTTATGATGGCACATGATGAAGAGTCGCTGCTATAATTGATGAATGATTTGTTGCATCAAGCTAATAATAGTCTGTGCTGTGCAGACACTTGATATTGATATGAAGGATAACAGATGGACCGCTCTAGTTCTGACCAGCAATGGATCGTAGGAGCAAATGATACGTAAGGATATATAGAACACTTTTCTTTTCATGGTTGAATCTGACCGTTCAGCTGTCAGGGCTGAGATATGTAGATTTTTATTCACTCCTAGTGCTACTAAAGCTAGCAGTTGCCCCTTCCGGACAATCATAAAAAAAGATATTGAATACATTTCCTGCACATTCAGCCGTGTCACAAGTAGAATACTGTTTGTAGACCTGCATATATACAGATTGTGGCAAGGTGAAGTTTGCCATTGGATAAATAATATTTATTCATTTTGACCTTATCACTGTTAATTTGAGCAGAATTTTTATTTCACTAACAGTAGTTGCTTAGTGAATTTAATTTTCCACCCATGACTGTTTATATGCATTTAATGTTGAGGTCTGTGTCCAGGTGAGATTCAATCACTTACCCTCTTTGGTCCAAAAAGGTTGTGGTATAGAGTTCTGAATCTCTTCCTGGTGTAGTTACACCGATAAGCTCCACCCATGAGGTATTCAATGACCAGTCCGATGTCGATGAGGCTGATGCGGTAGTCCGGTGGCAGGTTTCCCTGGAAAACCAGACAGTGTTAACAAACAAGGACCAACGCTGAATGATTTGTGAGGGAGGATTAAAAAGACAAACAAAGGAGGGGTAAACACAAATTCAAGAAAAATCACACTGTCAGACACGCTCACTTCACAAAATCCTTATCAAACTGTTTTTGGCTATGAAAGAAAAAAAAACGTGATTATCGGATTCACCTTGAAGTAGATCCAACTGAACCCTGGATATTCTCGCTTGGAAAGAACACACAATGTCAGTGAGTAACCGGCACGATAAGCAAGAGCAGGGGAAATGAGACACACAGAAACTCTCGGGCAAGATCTCTCTTCCAGCCTCTTATAAACATCGTTATCTCAACCAGACTGTGGTACACTTTATGTTTCTGTATTTTAAGTTTTTTTTTTTTTTTTTTTTTTAGAACTATGTGGATCTGCATCTTGAAATGTGGACCTATTCCTCCCAAGTGTGTGAACCAAAAAGAAGTTTCAATTAGGATAATAGTCGTGAAAGCTCTCTACAACCCAAATCTTCAAAGCTATAACTTGTTCTCTTGTAGAGGAGTAAGAATGAGGAGAGACTAAAATCTTCGGTGTATTAGGATTCATAGAGAGAATAAAGTATCTGAGGACAATTACAAAGAGGTAAAAAAATGTAATGATTTCTCGTAATTTTCATTCAGCAAATTAATGAGATCTTCTCAGTGAGGTTCAGTGCAGTCTTGAGGAGAGGAAAAGAAGGATAAGTGGTAACATCACATTAGCCTGGAAGAGAGGGGCATGGGGGGCAGCTATTATTGCTGGAAGGGAGAATCATTAATGTAAAAGATGTCTATTCACCTGCCACTCCTCATCATGCCCTCAACATCAACCCCAGATCCTGCAGTCATTACCCTGACCCCCGACTGTTTCTTTCAGCTACACCAATTACCCGACATGGCGTTACACCTTCTTCTAACTCCACTCAGATGTGAGATTTTAGGAATCCTCCCTGACCTCCTCATCCTCCGTACCCTGGCTTCCTATCCAAAGACTCAAGGTCCTCGGTGGTAAAGCCTGGCAAACCCCTGCAGGCTAACTGATCCACTTTGAAGTATGGTGAGAGCCAGATGCTCCTTGTCTCTATACATCCACAGTTTAAAGTGAACACACAAGCCTTCACCTTCTCATGGTTCTGATATACAGTTGAAAATGCAGCAGTCAGCGGTCGGCTGAGCCCTCTATGAAGTCCCTGAGGTGGTGAAGCTCAAGCTATTGAGCTGTTTGTTTCCAACCTGTGTAAATAGACTATTTTAATGGGGAAGATGATCTACAGAAAACTAATTTTACTCTTGCCTACATATGCTTTATCTCTGGCATGTAAACCACATAGTCCAACTAGTCCAAATAGTTGTTTTAATTGAGGGGCTATCTGTCCGCCAAACTTATTAAAGCTCATCAAGCTATTACGTCAGTACACAATGTTAATCTGTAATGAAATGTACACTCAAACATCAGTTCTTGTGTGAGCTCATGAAGCTACAGTATCATTTTAACATCTACACCGTACACACTGTACATTCCAAGAGCAAAGAAAGGGAAATTAAATCTGGGAACATGTGGGTTTCCTTCTTACTTTTGAGACTCCGGGCAAAACGTGTGTTACTACCAACTTTTTTTTCCACAAAACTGCATTGCTCACTTCCCCTGAAGGAAATTCCATTTCTGCTCTGACAGCTGTAGTCCACAAGCCATCTCCATGATTCCCTCCTATAAAAACTTTCCCTTTCATCACACAATCTAATAAACAGGCTAGACTGAACCTGAGCACAACATTCACTGGCTCTCACAGCTGCTGCCTGACACCTACATCAGAATAAAAATTACTTATGCCAACTCCAACCATTACTTCTACCGAAGAGAATGAGGAAATAAGAAAAGGGCAATGATGTATGACACATGACCCCACCCGGGGAGAGGAGCTCAATCTAATTAGCATCATACTATGATACAATGACAACACAAAAAGCACTTGGCTACACTAAACACACAGCTTTGGATGAGGATGTTATGCCATGCACTACAGTGTGTGTGTTTTGAATGTGTGAAAGCAGCATGGTGATGTTTGCTGAATATACCCTGTGTATTCTCTCTGCAGCAACTTGATTTCATAGTTGTGTTTATAGACAGAGTGGATGTAGAAGAAGAGTGATTACAACATGCAGCCTCTTTAGTAACTCCCAGAGGAGCATGCAGCATTACTCTAATCAGTAACACTTTAATTAATGAACACCTCTCAATGCTAATGGTGGTGCTGCTGACCTCTCCATCATCCCCCAACACTGGGATCACTACTAATTGGCCTGCAGACAGGTATGTAATATTGAATCTGTTTTTTTTCTTTGCAGCAATCACCAAGGTGTAATAGAAGATTTGCAGGAAAGATAATGAATACTGCATACTTTTTGCTTAAGTGCAGTTAAAGCATATACAGAGAGGTGATTTCACAATTGTACCATTGTGAAGATAACCACACATCAGTATAATCCAAGGGAACACCCAGTTTCACCACTAGTACCAGATGATACAGCGTATCAAAAAGAAAAACACTTAAAAGTGATATTAAAGATGCAAATAAAAACAGACATGAATAAATAGTTGGTATCTACTGAGTTCTTTCTTCTCAGCCTCACAGTAGTTCCACTAAAGCCCCAGCTGGCACAAACTCAAGTTCTGTGGATAAAGTGATGTTTAATACATGTAGTGTTTGTTTACAACGGCAGTGCATGCCTTAGAGAAAGAACAGAGTAAATTGCAGGAGATTCATGAGAGGGATGGAAGTCGTGCATAGCTCTACACAGCCAGTGCAGCCTGCAACTCCAGCTGGAAAGAGAAGAGCCGGCCTCTATCAGCAGTTAATGGCAACTAGGGCAACCCAAATGTAAACCCACAAAATGTACACAAACAAAGAGACAACGCACACTTCAAAAAAAGCAACTGGAACTACTTAAACATTTCTCCTTTAATACACACATTCAAGCCAACATTCCCATACAGAGTGCCTGAACAGCCATGGAGCTAAATGGACGGCAGCGATGGTCATACCTTTTTGACATCTCTGACGAGGTGGTACAACGTGTTGGATGGTCCATGTCTCTGAAGGAGGGGGGATATCAAAGATAAAGTGTCAGGATATTGTAAATAGTCACTGACAACAAATGAATTCACCTAGGGCAAAGACTTGACCTAGCCTGCTATGATGTGCATAACAAGCAGCATGCTATTTGTGTAATTGTGTTAATGAATGATGAATTAATGAATAATGAAGTATTTGCAGAAGGAGGACGGTCCCAAGTGTTGTGCAAAAATGTAATACCACTTGTATTTACAACCAATTCATGTGCATTTATTTGTACCGTGTTGTAGAGCTCCTCCAGTCTGGAAAGTGTGAGAAAACGGTGCATACTGACTCCATTTTCAATCAGCAGCTTAACAAAGTCGACTCTGTCCAGAACTAAGGCATCCAGCATCGCCTGCTCCAGGGAACCGACCTATGGTATGCGTGGGAGGAGGATACATGAAATGGTGGCACCATATACAACCCACACTACATAACACTAACTGTACAGTAGCACTGCAAGGAAATGAATAAACATAAGCTGGGTTTTTGCGTAAGGATATCACCAAAAGAAAAACATGTTAGTGGAGCCAAACTTGATATGGTAATTTCAATCTTGATACTCAAATATTGGCAGCACTTCTATCTACCTTTTCATCTGACACACATTTCATCATCCCATTTTATCATTAGTCTTTGTAGATTATTCTGAGCTGCATATTAGTTGTTGTTTATAATATTCGCTGTTGATGACCATAAATCATGTTTTTTGCACAAGCCAAAACTGAGGTAGGCATTGCAGTATACCATACCGTTTACTGCCAGTGAGAATGCACAAAGGCAAAACTTGCCCCATGTATTTTAGATCAATATTTCTGCTGCAGTATGTAGGTTAAAGTTCTTACAGGCCACTGCTGTCCGTATATGAAGATCTGACTTCGGGCGATGTCCACTCTGTTCCAAGCCAGAGCCAAACTCAGCTGGTCAGGAGCAGAAGCATTGGCACCTGCAAGAGGATCCCAGCAAGAGTAAAGACAATGTCATTTTTCTGGAAAAACAAGGCTTCCTGAAAACTGTAGTGTATACTTTAAAAAATGGAGTATTGTTTTAATGTTGAGTATAACCTGGCTTTACTGCTTATTATTCTCTTCAAGTATTCTTAGGCTCCTCCTCTGGAGCTACTGTGAATGCAAATCCTTTAGTACTTGAAAGTATATAGGCATGAAGTTTCATCTTATCTGTTATGTTCAGTATGTACAGTGTGTCACACTGTTCATCCCTGATGTCGTCTCCATTTTTATGGTTAACAGGCTCAATACAGAGAAGAGATTTAGTACTTTGTGGCCATTTCAACATACGTGATAGGAATTTTGATTGATCAAAAAACAGACTTAAAAAACAGTAAGCAAAGGTGCACAACCACCAATGAAAAAAATCAGAAAAGGAAATCCTTGCTTAGTTTTTTTCTTTAGCACTGTTGTTGTGTTGTCTGTTAAGATGACCCCTATAGAGCTGAGAGAAGATTAATTATGGTAAGCTTTATTTATTGGGACTGCAGGGGCTTAATGTAACTTCAGGCTTGGTAGATCTTTACTTTTTACTTGACAATGTGTCTTGCCTGCTTTTCTGTGTTTCTGTAAGCTGATGTCTTCAAACTGAAGAACGACAGCTTGGTTTTTCATGTATCACTTTATTTAACGCTCCGTCTCATCCCTGCATAAAATACAACCGTTTCTTTGATTTGCTGTGTCAGTGAACATCACTTATAGATCTCTTCCTGGAAGATAAACATGACTGCAACATTATCAGTGTAAGAGGAAAAAAACTGAACACTGAAAACAAAACAAAAATTCTGGACAGATCTGATTGCTTTTTATAATTAGATGAAGAAAAACACAAGTTGTTTACAGGACTGAAGGGCACACTGATAAATAAAGTGTTGGATGGTATTTCTGGATAAAAACAGGACACCTCTGTCATGACTGTGAAAGCTTTGCTGCATGTCATTACTGACAATAAATTGACACATTGGAAGACGTAAATCTGGCGAGATGCTCAAGCAGGCTGCGCTAATTTATCTGTCCAGTGAGTTTCTTTAAAATGTTCTTTCTGACCTTGAGTCATTTTAGCACATATCGTTATTCATGTTTAATTGAAGAAAACAACCTGGAGTCAAAAAGGGAATATTGTTATGAGTTTTATGATCCTCTTAGCCTAAAGACATTTGTGAAATGGGGCCCTGGTATGCACAGAAATAGGTCATACAGCTGGTGTTCTTCAAGAATCCTAGACAACAGTGTAACAATGTTTGTTGGTTTAAAACTCAGAAGCAGAACAGCTGAAATGTGGACAGAAAAAAACTGTACATTTTAATTAAAGCTCTCTTTTCTGACCTTGTTAGTGATATATAATCCCATGTAACGACTGTAAACATGATGATATATATGCAACATGAAATACAGTTGACCAGTGAGATCAAGCACAAAAACACAGACTGCACTTCCAATTGATAATATATCTGCACACTGGGAGGAGTTAGACAAAATGAAAACGATAAAGCAACAATTGCCCTTCAGAGCCTTTAGAGAAACACACTATAATTATAGTATAATAATAATCCCCCGTGTGTTTACAAGACTGGGATTTTTTTTTTAATATGCACACCGGTATCATCACGCTACACAGTGCTCTCTATCTTAAAGGCCTGTGCAGCATTAGTGCAGCTTAATGTTCAGACACAGAAAGGCCTGTTAATGAGATGCAGAGCCGACTAATAAGGGCTTTAGAGGAGGTGTGTGTACATTAAAAGGCAGTGTGGTCTTGCTTTATCAAAGGCCTGTGGCTTCACTATGACTGCCTGCAGGGAGGTTGAACTCCTGCCAACTGACTTTATAGACCTAATCTTCAGGACATTGACTTCCACAGACAGCACATCATCAAACTCCCCCCTCTGTTACACCATGCTTCTTCAGCTGCACTTTCCTTACTGCCCTGTCTTTACCCACATCTCTAAATCTCTCCCTCAGTCTCTAACTCCGAATCACACACTCCATCCTTTTTTTATTCTCTTTTTTCTCCTTCCAGCTCTTCCTCTGTTCTCCCCTCACCACGTATTCCTGACTGTGCCGTGCCTTGTTGAGCTTCAGGCTGTAGCTTAGTTCTCCTACGAAGGAGTCTAATCCAGCGTTTAAAAAAAGCAGCTCTCAGGCAGGATGTGACTGATTTCATTTTACACTAAAAGCCTTAACGGGTCTCATTGACGCAGCAGCAGAATGAGACCTGCATGTGAAATGACCCTCGTGCTGCTTACCACAAAGCATTTTCCACCCCTTTTCTCATCATTCCCGCATATTCTTTCTCTTCTGTGCCCTCTTTGCTTTTGTTTCCTTGTTCTCGTTTTCTCTACTCTACTCTTTCTTCATTTGTCAATCCTCTACATGCCATTCCTATAACAACGTGAAAGGAGTTGAATAAAAATGGATGAAAAAGTGAGCAGAAAAACTACGGTTTGACTGATGGAGTTGACAGAGTACATGATGGAGACTTGTTTACTTAGTGAGAGTTACAGGGCAGTAGAGGGAGTGTCTGGAGTGATGCATGGGCCAAAGAAATCATGTATCTTGACTGCTACACATCAATTATGTAAAACACTCTCCCTCTCCAAACTCACTTATTCAGTCTCTTTCTCACCCTCTGTGGAATGAAATGCTTCTCTGAGGAGCGATCCTTGAGAGAGTCAATCATGTGCATTGAATAGCTGAGCAGTCCCACAGGACTCGCTGTCTTTTTGCACACACGTGTGTGTTCACATGTGCCAGTGTGTGTGTTGGAGTGAGAGCGTGAGTGCAGAGTTGAGTGGGCCTTGCTAACGTCATATTCCTTAAAGAGGCAAGAGCAGACACGATCAACAGAAGCAACTGAACAACCTATCAAAGGTGTGGATCGATAAATCATGTGAGTGTGTGAGAGAGTGTATGTGTGTGTACGGAAGAGTGGAAAAAAATGAAGTGGGAAATAAGATAAAGGAAGAGGAACCATGGTACTTCAGTTAAATCATGAGGGTGGCACTAGACATTTTCTTGATTTCATAAATTTATTTAGTCCCATTCATTGCCTTTATTGGTTATTGCATAACAATATGTTACAGAATTAGAAACTGCAGCTTATGCTTACTGAACATTTTTACTCTATATTCTCTTACTTTGTCAATCCTTAGGTCTGCCCTGCTCCACCATGCTGACTGATTGTGTTGCATTGTAACCATAGGGGCGGAAACTGGGATAACTGTGGATCATTAGTTCACTTGTGTGCAACTACTACAATGGTTGTGTAACATACCCGGTAAGCTGAGTGTAAAGATAAGAATCAGAATTCAGTGGTAGCCACACTGTTGGATCTTGTGAGGATGAGAGGTATGCAAAAAACAGAGTGTTCCTCCCTATGTGTTAAAAGTGATTATTGGCCACAAGGGCAATTAATTTGACAAATGCCAATTAAAATAAAACATGCACTACAAAAGACATGTACATAAAGACACAATACAGTTCATAATTCATTGGATCTGTAATTATCTGTCCCTGGCCACAGTTAATGAGCAGCAGCGTTCATGCTAATCAATTATTCTGCAGGTGTTGCTGTGTTTCTATTAGCATAAGTAGGAAACCTAGAAATCACTGGAAGCTCGACTGGAACCTGCATACACACTTACACGCTGGCTTGCCATGAGTTTACATAAAAATAAATGTGCTGTGAGAACAAGCAACAGAATAGGTCAGCTTAGCACAAAAAACCGTAAATAGCGAGAAAAAGCGAAAAACAGGTGGTTGTGTACCAGACTTGTTAGACAGTTATTCTCTTGCTTGTTGGCCTAGCTAATGAATACTGGATTACATTGGATAGCAGTAGCATTTTTAGTTGCAGCTTGTAAACAAAACATTCAAACTGGCTCCCCCTCCTGGACTCATCGCATCAAGAAGTGGACACTCACTGCAGGATGTAGTGTGTACGTTAACTGCTTGTACCGACACACACTGCAAGCTACCGTACGCTAGCACAAGCTAACCACAGCTGTTTGGCACCTGCCTGTCCAACAGATTGTCTAACCCTAGTGAAAGGCTGAGTCTCGTTTAGAACGAGCTTTATCTGTGATTATATTTTCTCTTCTTATCCGCTCCGTCCTCGTCTATATCCCCTCGCTCCATTTGCATCGAATCACTGAATTGTCAACCAAAACAAAACATCAAAATACTGGCTGAGGACACCAAACATATTTGGAAGCCCCTAAGTGATGATTGAGCGGCATTACTTTTGTACAAGTCTATATTTAATTATTTCGGAAAAAGCTACTGTGTCTATCTTTAATTGAACTCCCCTGTGAGGCCCATGGCACTCTGTTTGTGCTTAAAATGTAAGAAAGTGATTGATTTATAATCCAATTTATTATCAAGACTTAATGAAGAAAGTTTGCTTTGGAGCCTTCTCCCTCTTTAGTGATCTTGAAACCTAACCAGTGTGAGTAAAAAACATAATCCTATACGCTGAACATAAACATAAACCTCATTCAACGTATAGAAACCTCCAAATAACATCCAAGGAGGACCAGAGTGAAATGGAATTCACTTTTTGTACACTAACACACAGAACAACAAAAAACACCCACCTTTAAGTAAAGCAGTGAGGATGGCAAGGTCAATGTCCTGATGACCCTCCGACCCCATCCGGAAAACAGTTATCTGTGAGACAATAACAGAGAGCGACAGTCAGACAGATAGGAGAGACAGAGGGCAAGACAGACAGACAGACAGACAGATAGAGAGAGACAGATAGAGAGAGAGACAGAATAGCTGCATTTATTATTAACAAGTCAAACTGTTTTACAGATGGGTTCATTTTTTATCGTAATTCAGTCATATCCCGAGTGAGAGCTTTTATTAATTGCTTGATAAAACTGCTTCACTAAAAACTGTCTCTGTGATGCTCAGAGGGGGAGGCAGAGAAGAGTAGAAGGAAAGAGTGTCATTGCTCTGCTGTGATGTACTGTATCTCCTCTTAAAAACTGTCTCTGTTTTTTTTTCTTGTCTCTTGTTCAGAGGAAACCACAAACTCTCACATCGGGAATGATCACTGCAGAGACTGAATGAAGAAATCAGCTGAGAAGGCAGTTGAGCAGAACGAGAGTTAAAAACAGGACATGAAAGAGAATTCAAATTAATAGCAACTAATGGAGTTGGAACATGTTTTTCCTTTTTTTGTTGCGTCAAACATACTTGAAGTGGCATTTTAAAAAACATTTCACTCTCAGCCAATTTAAGGTCATCAACTATGTAACTTAACATGTGTTTAATCTGCATTTTGCATAAGTGGCATGTGGTGAACGAATGATACGTTGGAAGAAAATACTGAGAGGGAAATTAGGAAAATGGGGCATTTTTTCTTTTTTTTCTGTTATATGTGTTAACATGTGTGTGGGCTTACATGCGCAAATGTGTGCACATGTGAAGGGCACCTTGTGGGAGCTGTGTACGGGTGAATGCGTGTTCTGAATGCCTTACGAGCTATTCCTCTAATCCTTACATCCACCCACCCATCTCCTCCTCCCACCTCCCTCTCCTCCCTGCAGCCCATCTACCCTTCCCATCTCCCCCCTCTCTAAATGGCTTCATTCTGAGGAGCTTCAGGAATCTGCTGTTGCTGTTCCTTCTGCTGTGGCTTCCTTCCCTTTGGCAATGCTGCAATGTTTCAGGCTCCTCTCTCTCTCTCTCTCTCTCTCTCTCACTCCATCTTTTTCTCTTTTCACTCAAGCCCAATGAAAAAAGTAATCCAATTCACATTGATGATTTACAGCAGCTATAATGTTGGTTCATTCATCATCTGTATACCACATGCTGATGATATGTTGCCTCCTGCCTGAGAGAGGAAAGAGGAGTGGAACATGATGTAACGCCTAAGACCTGTGCCATGCATTACAAATACAACCCCTGACAAGTGAAGCGACTGAGTGTTTGCCCACATTGTGTGTGCATGTGTGTGTCTAGTGGTCACTATCAGCCTGTGTAATCAAAAGATCTATCTCCAGGTGAAATGGAAGTGCAACGGGATGTGAAAGTATCGATTGAGTTCCTCATAAGCGAGGAAACCAATGATTCACTGGTGCAGTGTGTAATTGCATGTGCTCTGAGTTAAGTTATAGTGTTCTGCTGCTTGTGTGGGACTGTTTGTGTGTTAGAATGGTACAGCCAGTGGCTGGATTATTATTTGCTAGAATGCATCTTTGCCTTTAGACTAATAGATGTTAACGTCACGTTTAGGGAGCCATCTGCTAAACACGCATGCAGATCTATGATCTAATCAAGTGTGTGTGTTTAAAAGGATGACTAGTCTTGTGTGTCCTTATGTAGCGGCAGTAAAAGGTCAAACTGTATGCATGCAAAGCTTTCTAACAAGATCAGGCTAGGGAATAACCAATCAGATGGACATAGAGAGAGAGAGAGAGAGAGAGAGAGAGAGAGAGAGAGAGAGAGAGACTATAATATTTAATTCTGTGCTTATGTGCAACACCTTATTTCATTCAATCAGTACAGATTACAATTTGTGTTATTTGTTCAGTATACCCTCTATCATTAGAGTAGAATGGAAGGATCCCTTACACACATGCACACACGTTTGGCTCTTGGCTGCCGTAAGGAGCAAAGATGGATGACTTTGTGATAAAGAAAAGATGTTGATTACAGAAGATGTTCTCCCAGTTTCTATTCTCACCTCTTCCTCCAGGCCTCACCGCCTCATCCTCTCCACTCCCTTTTTTTCCACCAATCACCTTTCCACCCCCTCCAAACTACTTAGCTTGCAACAACCTCCCAACCTTGCTCCTCCTCCCCCCCCCCCCCCCCCCCCCTCATCTTTTCCGCTTCCTTTCTTACTTCTACCTCCCTCTTCCCTTTTTCTCCAATCACAGCCCAAGGTGACCCTATGGATATGCACCACCTGTTATCACAGAGGCTCTACAAAACCTAACAACACAAGCGATACGAGAAAGCAAGGCTGCTAATTCATTTACAACAGTCCCACAGAGAGTTATGGATAGGTGTGGTATAAGAGTGAACAGATGGCTTCTTCTCCATCTATTTTATCAAGTTGTACAAGCAAAGGTACTCTCAAGTCTCACTGTGAGCAAACAAGTTCAGTTATTGTTTTTCTTGTTTTAAGTCATGTCAGAAATGTTCCCATCACATGCAGGACAAATATTCAGTGTGTTAATGGTAGGTCTGCTTGTGTTGTAGCTTGAAATATTTTTGAAATGCTGTAAAGACTTTTGACATTTCCCCTGCTGCAGAACTGACAGTTATTACCTCAGGGGTCAACGTGCAGAGAGACAGGGCACTGACTCGTGTCTCTCACACGCCATCTCTGTGTTGACAAGAGTACAGGAGAGAGGAAACGAGCGGAAATGATAGAGAAGAAGTGGAGGCAGGGGCTGGAAGGGTTGACTGGGATTGCAGGAGAGAGGATAGCATGTGCAGAGCAAAGAAAGACAGAGGATGGGAGATTTGGTGCTGGAAAAATCCAGAGAAGACACTTATACTATATGAAAGAGGAAGAGCAGTGGGATCTTCCTCAGTGATTCTGGGATCTGACGAAGGATTCCTGCATCTTCAAAGACGCTAAGCGACATGCTTAGAGGATCAGAAAAAATGCTCTTCACGCTGCAGTGATCCAAGATGATTGGAAAACATTCATCTTCATTTAACGGGCACTGATGCTGCTACATGTACTGTACATACAAGGTACATGGCAGCCACACACAAGCAGACTGAACAGACAATCTAAGAGCCAATAGAGGCTTCAAAAAGGATTTACTGAGTCAATAAATCCTGAAGTGTTGAAGTTCTGATCTGACACGGCTCTGGTTTCATCTGTGGCTTTGAACATTAAATATTTAGGTGTGTATTTGCGACTTTGTAGTTTTAAGCATCATTCTTCAGCTTGGCAAGAAAATTGGGTATAAGAGTGAAGCAGGTTTCTGTGTTTGTGAAATTTTAAATTGATTCATTTCCCAGCTGGTAATGGACTAAGCAATGGTCTCTTGCAAGACATATTTCCTCTGCTTGTGGCACAAACTTTGTACTGTATCTCACACTCACATTTGCTCTGCACCCAAACAACATTTGTTTCCCTTCTCTTACTTCTTCTTCCTCTCTCTCTCTCTCTCTCCCTCCATCTGTCCCTCACATCCTCCCCCTCCCTCTCTCTCATGGTCCATTTAAGTCCCTCTTTTGCTCTCCTCATCTTCTTCCAACTCGTGCTAAGTCTCTCTTGTCAGGGAGGCGGAGGGAAATTGCAGCTTGGTGGATCCTCTTCAATATTTAATCCGAATTAAACGTATAAGGACTATTCTATACTCAATTATTCATACAAAGCTGGGAGATACCAGCACTGTCATATTGCAAACCCCAAAAGAGAAAAAACAGACACTTCTCTATTAATTAGACCCACGACTGGATTCCTACAGTTTTAGCCACGGAAAAAAAAAAGCAAAAGAAAAAAAGAGTATGTCACTGTTTTCTCATGCAGCCTTTAGTCTGTTAAGTGCGCTTGTTTGACATTCACATGGAATTATTCAAGCTTTTAAAAGAGATAAAAGAAAAAAGATGCAAAAAATGTGCATATTAGAAGAATAATGAGCCTCATCATCAGCAAAAATCTGTACAACTGTGTGGCCTCTTCTTTCTTTAAGTATTCCCTTTCATTCAACTTCTTTGAAAAAAAAACTCTCTTCATTGTACATACATTACCAATTTGTAAAACTCAAGAGCTCGCACATTGTCCAATGATCATCTTTTTAGTCATTCCCCTTCCCTTCTCTCTATTCCTAACAATCATCTACCAGAACAGATTTTATTCACTGAGAAATGAACTAGCTCAATCATAAATGAGTCTAAAGGAGTATATGCTGTAATTGTTGGTAGCTGCAAAGAGTGAGTCTCTTTCTTATAATTCAATGTCTTTCTAGCTTGAAAGAATGTTTTTCATCTGGCACTTTGAATGACGATATTAGAGTAGAAAGTTTTTTTTTTTTTTTGTTTTTTTTTTCACAAGGAAACAAAGTTAAAATCATATTAAATATAAAGCGCACACAAAAGACAAAGATAAGACTGCAAAATTGTTGACTGTCATTGTAAAACAAGCAGTCCTGAGTGTGTGAAGATCAGAGGAAACAGGGAATAAAGTAAAGCAGGATATGTCAGCATGAATAAAGCAACATGGAAAAGGAGACACCTCCTTTCAAAAAAGAAAACTGAAAAGAAAACCAAGCTTTCCTCTAAAGCAGACACACAGAAACCTCTCAATAAATAATCATAGCCAGTCTTTTTTTTTAATTTTTCCTTTCCTCATATTCTTTGGCTTTCCTGCTGCAGATGAGTCACAAAAATGAACGCACCGGTGCACTGGCCAACAAACAAATACACAGTCTAACTGCCTCTCTCTTCTCACCCCTTGTATACTGCTTCAGGATAAACCTGCTTTTTTTAAACTGGTGTGTGTGAGCCAACAAAAGTGTTCTTTGACACGGCTCCTGACCTTGTTGTTAACATGCGTTTGATACTCCTTGGCTCTGTTCTACAAAGCTAAACACTGGTTTGCATAAATTGCGAGGGCATGTGGCACAGGAACTTTGGAACTACCATTCCCAGCATCCTCAAAGCAGGAAATAAATATTTTAAATCTAAATTTAACCCCATTTGTTATCAGTAGAGATATCTGAACATAGTTATGGAGTAAGTGTGCGTTTAGGTTGACAAAATAAAAAAAGAACTTCTCATCTCCTTCAATGTGGGTTATCTCTGATTTCCAGTGTAAGTATTGCAGCCACCGGTTTTATCAAACACAAACTCATACAACTCACATTGTTAAACTACAGCTGTATAATTCTCTGGGTCAACATGGATGTGTTTGGAGCTACACTCATACAATACCCACCAGACATTTGGCAGAAATAAAACAAAAGCATCTTGCAAAATGATCCAATTTTCTACCCGTGACCTGTTTGTGATATTCTACAGATCTGGGACTTGTTGCTTTGTTTTTTTTAGTTTGTTTGTACATGCACTGTTTATGTTTTTTGGCAGTCATCTCAGGAATACCTCCAGAGCAGTTCCAGTACAATATGTATCAAAAACACAGCACACAACAACAGACAGCATGCTTGTAGAAATGAGCTCAAAGGTAGGCATCATGATGGGATCACAAACACGTTTGGAAATCTGGTCTCAGCCCAAACATGCTATGCTCCTGTAACCATGATGTTACTGTACGAAGGGGGTGTGCTGCATTTATCAAGTTGTCTTGAAGCATTTGAATATTTTGGGTTTTAAAAGCGCTTACGTCTAGTCAGTTAGGATGTTGAAGGGACAAAAATAAAGCCTTCAAGACTACACATTTATAAACATGTCACTGTAGATCCAAATCAGGGTATTTGAACGACCCTCTGTTCTTCTATTAAGCTAGCTGATAGACCATACTGTACATGGGCTGTTTTCTCCGATCTAATTGGTTTAGCACATCAGAGAAATGTGTTTGGTCCGTTGAGTTTTTGAGGGTTTTAAGTTGAGCCATGACAGAATGTTTCAGGCTTTAAATGGAACATTGGCAGTTCTCTGTATTGCTCATTTTTCTTCTCCTGCAGTTACTGCAATCCCACACACACACACACACACGCAGACATATGCGCGAACACACACACACACACACACACACACACACACACACACACTTCAATCCATGTCTGATCCTGTGGTGCGATCAGGAGGGAACCCCTCTGATGTCTATCAGCCTGATGAATACGAGGTTTGTGACACTACCCTCGTAAGTGAGAGAGAAAGGGGGTGCCAGTTGGCAAGTGACATCTTCATATCTCTTTCTTTTTCCCAAAAACTGTAATCAACTTTATTTTGAGACTCTCAATGTGTCCTCTGACAACAGTTTTAATGGGACACTAGAAGTTAGAAGAATGCCATCACTGAATACATTTATGTCATTTGGAGATATGGTTTGGGTTACAATACGGAGATGACTATTTCTTTCAGATACAAACACATTGCATTGTACATTTGTACTTTATATAATAGAGCATCCTGGATATATAAAACATATCCCACAGATTTAACAGCTCTGCACTCTACATACATATTTATCAATTGAACAAGTCTTGTGTCTGGAGATAACATTTGTTATGAATTGGCACTATACAAAAAAAGATTGATTGATTGATTGATCCTTTGGCAGAAAATTGAATGAAACCTAAATGGTCTGTTTAATGCCAAAATATAATAATTCCAGGTGAAGCCAGGAATTGTTGGATATTTAAAGCACTGCAAAAACATATTTTGGGTTCTGAGTTTCAATATATCAGAGGCAACATATTTCAGACAGAGGCAGCATCAGATTATCTGGCCTCCACAGCTGCTCCTGTTGAATGATTCACAGCACATTGTTCTGCTGTGCTTTATTGTGCTCAGAAGATCCATCAGTGTGAGCATCAGTCAGCCACTGGAACCCCACTGAGGATGCAATCAATCCACTTACACGCTGCACAGCCATGACTGATGCTAAGGCTGCCTGCAAAATACTATGTGTGTTATGCGTGTGTGCAAATGTGCATGTTTTTGTGTGCTATTATTTGATTTATCTTAGGTTTGAGTCAGTGTCTTACAATCAATAAATGAAACACAAAATAAAATTATTAACTTCATTTGTTTTACAAACAGAGAAGATGTTCACATAATGAATACCTGTTTTTTTGGGGTTTTTTTTTTACCTGCCAGTAAATACGTTATAACAGGCTAAACTGTATTCTTGTTTATCAGTTTTACTTCAAAAGTTGTTGATGTGCGTCTATACTACATATCACACATTTATGAGCAGAATGGCACTGACAGCCTGCAGTGCAGACCGTCACTGATCTGGCAAATAAAGGCTCTATGTAATAAAAGCCGTTGTACACTCTGTCGAAAAGTGAGTTGAGACGAGAGCAACCAAGTGGTAAATAAGTTTGTAATGCTGCAGAACTATTACATAGTTAAAGCTGCAAGCTGTTTGTTGTAGCATAGTGAATGTGGTATATATTCATATTGTGAATGTGTGTGCATGTATTGTGTGTGTGGGTGTTTGAAAGAGCACTGAATGCACTGCTTTGGTACTTCCTTGTTATACACTACAATGACTATGGCACGAAGGAATCACGTCCCCTGCCAGGATCAAATTTACTATTACACACACACACACACACACACACACACACACACACACACACACACACACACACACACACACACACACACACACACACACGCAGACACATAAACACATATTTAACTTACGGACAAATGCAGTCAGGAAAGCCACAAAAACACACAGTCACATCAACACACATACCCTCCACACAGACGGCTTTTAACAGCGTTAATAGAAGGTTGGTTTCATGACTCTTTCGTGACTGACAGCGCTCCAAAGGGACGGAGACTCCACCTCGGGGGGGGAGTGGGATGTGTGAGACAGCCGCACTTGACATGATGTGAGCCTTGACATGAGCACTTCCAAAGGGCTTTGGACCCCAGAGATGGAAGCCATTTTGGTCTCAAACATCATCTGAATACATTTACATCCACTTAACATTACATGTCATGCATAAAAGATGGGCTAATAATTGCTTCCTTAATGACAGTTTCATGATCGCTTCAATCCATTTTGTTCATCCTTCACACTGTTTTACTCTCCAGGATATGATATACAGTAGAGACAGCAATGATAATCTGTGTGTACAGTATGTGAGCATGATGCACATCTGTCTATCAGAGTCTTTTGGTGCTTCACTGTTTTGTGTATGCATGGATCATGTTTGATCTCCATGCATCAGCAAACACACTTGCTCATGTGTTAATAGGTGCATGTGTGTTTATGTACATTTGAGAAACTGAGACTCACCAGCTCCTTCTTCTTCATGCACTCCATAAGGATGATGAACAGATGTTGGGCCTGTGTGCGGCTGTAGGTGAAAGTCTTCTGTATGGTCACCAGCAACTGGTCTCTTAGAGACTCATTAATAATGCTGCAGAGGCAGAGAGGTGTAGGGAAAAAAAGAGAGCGTGTCAGGGAAGGGGTCAGATAGAGGTAAGAAGATGGTAAATTAGATTTGTTTGTCACTTAGTGAAACCAAGGTTGACTGGGGCCCAAAGCGCTGCTATGGCTAAGTACTTGGTAAAATGTGATGCTGTGAGTGTACCTCCAACTGTTACTGGGTTTATTTAAGCTATGCAAATTATTTTGTTTTACCCAAAGTAATGCTTAGGCACATTTCTGAGTCATTTTAAGTTTAAACCCCAATGCCATATATTTGAATACAAAACAAAAGCTGCTGCATTTATGTTTTCTGCCAAATACAGTAAACATACAATCATTTGCTTGTTACATCTAAAGCACTTTGATAATTAAAAACACTAATGATAGGAAATATGGATTACCAGTGATGTTAAGGAAAAAAAGTCTGCAGTCCAACGTAATTTCCAAACTGTACTGTAGCTAAAAGTGTTTGCATGAGTGTTTGTTTTCTTACTACAGCATTATGTGACATGATGTTGTAAGCACATACCCTCCCTCCTCAGAGTATTTGTGTCCAAAGGCCAAGATGTCTGAGGCCCTGCCGCTGCCGTCACACACCACCACAGGGACCGGGGGCGTGTCCCTGAGGTATTCCAGCACTATGGAGATCACATTAGGGCCTCCCTCAACGATCAGAGCCACCACCGGCACTCCCTGTCCGATACCTGCAGATGAAAACAGGTGGGAGCAGCAGAAAGAGGGATGGAGAAAGAAAACCAGGCATAAACGATACAGAAAAAGGGCAAGAATGTAAAGCAGGAAGAGGAAAGTAAATGATGTAGAAAAGAGAAAAGGAAAACAAAATAGGAAAGATCCTGTGAGAAATACTTGATGTACTGAGGGGAAAAGAACGCAACACCTCTGACGCCTCATGATTCTATTTTCAGGACACTAATTGCTTTCTCATTATAAGTAGAGGCCCCTGCCAAAAAAATCCAGCCCACCTTGTGCTTTGTGCTCAGTTTTTTTGACAATGTCGTGAGTGTCCGTTTGTGTGTGTGTGTGTGTGTGTGTGTGTGTGTGTGTGTGTGTGTGTGTGTGTGTGTGTGTGTGTGTTTTATATGTGCCTGTGTGGGAGACAGCAAACTAAGCCCCCTACTGAGTTTCACCAATAAAATGGCTCGTTTCTGCTTATCATAAACTATTCAGGGTAATTATCTATAATTAGCAGGGGGTAAGAGTGTGAACAGGAGTAAGTATTGTAGATAGAAAAGTTATTGCCAAGCTTTGAAAGGGATTCTTTCTGCATAATTCTTGGTTGCTTTTTGCATACTGTCTTACCCACTGAGCATTGCATTAAAAACACTACACAGGAAAACCCTGCAAACCCCAGAGTTCAATACTCCCCTTATTCCCCAGTGTGTCTTTCCTTTGTAGTGGTCTCAATCCAATCCATTCTTAAACCCTCCCCCTCCTCTTAAACCCTCCACTTCTTCTCTACGTCTCACTTCTTGTCGTCATTCCTCCGGTCTTTCTCTCTATAGCCACTCCATTCTCATCCTCTTCCTCCCGTTCTGTCATGTGGAAGTGTTTTCAGCAGGGTATTTTTGACTCTTTCGATTCAAAAGCTGTGTAACAGCCTGATCTTCCCCGCCCTGCACCCTCATCCTGGTCTGCATAATTCACAGAGGAGAGCGCCTAAGTTGTCTCTCAAACACGCAGACGGCAAGGAACTACAGATGAGTGCTTAAACACTGTATTCACACACACGCAAACACAAGCACAAGCACACACGCACGCATTCGGAAGTATACTCGCCACCCTTACGTTTTGCCTACCACAGCCTCGTGCGCCCCTGCAACAAGGACAGTTACATAAGGAGAATATTTTTGGGGCTTTGCCTACTTCAAAGAGGTGAAACGTCACAGTGCCACAACACATCACACGAACATACATCAACAGAGCTCTGAATGAGAGAAGCAGAGTAATTAATAGTGTTTGAATCTTATTCTTCTGTGACCTGCATGACTTTATGCATGTGTGTGTGTGTGTGTGTGTGTGTGTGTGTGTGTGTTTGTGTGAGCTTGTGTTTCTGAAAGAATGAAGCACTGATATTGAACACTAGTGAGGTAGTGAGATAGTGTCTAAAGCAGATTATTGTTCAACTGTAACCCTGTGAGGAGCAGAGAAGGGAGGGGAAAGGACAGCTGTAATGGCTAATTGGTGGGAGAAAGTTTTGTCACGCACACACCCAAAAACCGACACACACACACACACCTAAGCTAACCACAAATTAAATGTAATTCTCTTCTGCCTGACTACTCCAAAACATTGGTCAAATTTAAGGGTTGCCTTTGACCTCCATTTCAAGTCAGTTATCTAATTAACAACAGCCTTAACTACTCCACTTGCATGGATTAAACATGGATGAAGAAGCATAACCCTTTGTTTCCAATTTAGGAGCTCAACTGAGTCACACGTTCAAAAAGTTTCACACTTTTGTTAGTTTTAATTTTAATTGGATCAAAGAGATGCAGATGATCCCCGAGTGATCTGTGAGTGTGTGATGCTGAGGAAACATTCCTTTAAGTTTACAGAGATCGGTATTAAAAAAAAAGTATTGAAGTTTTATTTTTTTAAAGTCATGGACACAATGTGACCTGAATTTTGATTTGGACAGACAAGAAAAACCTCCCACACAGTTCAGTGCTGCCACTAAAGGGTTGAATATGAAGTGAAGCCCTCTAAGCGCTTTGCTGCTCCTATTGAACATGAAATGTTCTACTTTTTTTTCATCCTCTGATTGTCAAATAGATTAGATTCTTTTGAATTATTTTATCTGTAGAGGCAGGTTTTTGGGGTCTGAAATTTCTTTACATAACTAATTAAGAACAAGTGTTTACACACATGCGGTGTGTTTGCATAAGATGGCATTTTTCAAACAATACATTTAACTCGAGAATGAAATGTAAGCTTATACAGTAGCTTGAGAGCTAATCTGTTACAGTTTAAAGTGAAGAAGCTACTTAGGCCCCGTGTCCACCTAGCGTTGTTTCTGGGCAGAAAAGCGCCGGCTGTGCGCTCGGAAGCGAAAAGAGCTGCATGTCTGTCCTGTCTCTATGACAACAATCTCTTGACAACGTATGACCGATCACTTCTCAGTTACTTTTTACTGCACGTTTTATTATATTTGAGATCGTTTTTTCCCTTCACTTTGCGCCTCAATCAGTATATTCTCGCCTTCTTACTTTGCCTGGATGATGAGCGTATTAATAATGGCGGCCCCGCAATCAGACACGGAGCAAAGAGGATGTGGGAAGGCTACAAGACACTATCTGTAGGCACCACTGTTGTTCAGAGCACTGTCCAAGATTTCTTCATTTCTCAAGAAACTTTGATTTTTTTTCTTTACAGTTTTCTATGTTCTTGTGCTGATCCAGAAGGAAGAACAAGACTATGAGAGGTTCCTTTAAGTGAGGCAGTGCAAAAAGGACAGTTAATAATTAAGGTGGAAAATGCATCTACATGTGTTTCTGCCAATGCCAATGTCTGCTTTTGTGATTTTATCAACTACAGCTTAAAAGGGACTCAACATTATTAGCAGTTCATGATTTACAATGGCTACAACCAGCCAGGCTCTTGAAGGCCCTCTGTCCCCATTCACCTTCAGGGAGTTTATCTGTGCTCTGGATGATACATGCTGTTTTTCAATACATCATTAATACAGGTGAAATGACTCTTACAGCACCTGTTAAACGCTGTTTTATACTGTATAAAAACCTCCTCCTGATTAAATCACTCCAACAGAATGCATGCAGTAGGACAGATAGGGTGATAAAGCTGCTTGAATTGATAAGTGAAGTGCCAGTGTGTGGTGCAATTAAGCACAGACATCAAAGGTGTTTACCCTGATTAGATAACAAGTGACACCTGGCTGCTACAGTATAACCACACACGCCTTTACACACACCAGACAGGACGGTTATAAATATGATATCCTAACTCAACTATTTTTTTGGGGGGGAGAGGGTGGAGCCGGGGGAGAGATATTGAATAACTGAGCCCCATTAATCCAGTGCGTCATGACCTCCTTTTCAACTTTCTGAGCAGATTTCCAAAGCAGAACATGTTTCATTCTTAAAATGTAGCAGTGCTGACTCACATTAAGGATGTGACGCCTCAATGTGTGTTTATCTGCACAGAAGTATAATTTCCTGAGGAAGCGTCCTTTCATTTGTTAAGTCGTTGTTGTCACACATCACTGTGATTGGCACAGCTGTTACAGAGCAATGGTGTGAGTGGCTGAGAAGAGAGCGGATTTATTAGTCATCACCCAACTGAGCCCTTTTGGACTACTTTCACTGCTACTAACACCTGAGCCAAAATAGCACAAGTGTTTGAAGACACCCACACAGTCTGGGCTTTTAATAAGAATTGTACCTGTTTTTATTCAAAACAAACCTTTAACTATAGAACTTAAATGAACAATGACTAAAATAAAGATAATAGTATATTTTCTTCTGTGGATATGTGAATTGAGAAGATAAATCCTTCATTCTTCATCCTACACACTCTGTACTGTGTCTTTCAACCCCTCCCCCCCTTTCTTACACAGTTCCACATTTCACACATTCCAAAGCATCAGATAACTTCACTGTCAAATCCCTACTCTCTCCTCTCTCTCCCATGTCTCTGTAACTCACGGTTTTAACTCAGTGCCCACACCTCATCTGTCAAAGGAAAAGGTGTGAAAAAGCAGAGGCAGAAGAAAAGAAAAAAAATGGGTGGACAATGAGAGTCTGTAGACACAACTTTCTATATTTATCCAGGCTGGGGAATGAGGAGGAAACAAGGAGCAGAAGGTATTTAGGAGGAAAAGAGAAGCGTGTAAGCGGGACGCACATAATATGCTTAAAATGTCCTAATTATGGATCCAGCAATGACTCATCCTTTGTGTGTGTGCGTGTGTGTGTGTGTGTGTGTGTGTGTGTGTGTGTGTGCTTGTGGTGTGTGTGTGTACTTTTAGGTTGGACAAGTGTCTGGGAGTTGATCTTTTTGTGTGTGAAATTAGTATCAGCAAGACTGGAGCAGGCGTGCTGCTGAATGTGGGTCATTGTCGCTGAACAATCCTACCCAAAAATAAAATAAAATAATATGAATTAAAATGAATTATTAAAACATTCTCATACACACTAAAACAAAGCAAGCTAGCAACAACGTAAAAAAAAAACAGGAAACATCAGATCTGTGTTTGTGTGTGAAGGCTGCATGGTTTGACATGACTTGACATGCTAGAAAAAAGCAAAGGTCAGGGGGTACGAGACATAAAAGGGCAAAGTGTCACTCGAACTTTAAATTTTCTGTTCTGAAGTGAGATCATGAGGTAAATCAGATTTAACCTGGCTGTTAGTGACACATTTTCCTTTGAGTCAAGTTGAGGTATAACCAAGGCAGAGTGAGCCAAAGAAAATGAACAACAAATAGTGTCAATAGGAAGAAAATATCCATTTACACATGGTAGTCTTGGGTTACGGGGATGTAAGGGAAGATCTTCTATGACATTATTGTTCATAAGATGACAACTTACCTGAAACAGAACAATCGTGATGTCCTATTAACCCAGGAAAAAGCGTGCACCAGAATTTATGGGATTCTTAAAACACTCAAGCATGATATGACATCAGATTCCCACTGCATGTCTTATTCCTGGACAGCCATTGATTTCTACCATGTGCCAAAGACTATGACAAATCTTTTCAGAAACTACTTCCAACATTTGCAATACTCAAAATGCCAAAGTACACTACTTCATGGCGATCTCTGCGATTAGGAATAATGACAATCTCTCGCCTTCATCGAGGCCATAGAACTGATTATCTGTGCTGCTTGTTGGTTGTAGGAGGAGAACCAGCAGTTTGGGCACCTACTTTCGACATGACAAACTGACTACCCTGATCTCAACAATAGCTTGCACCAAAAGCTGCTGAAAGACTGAACTCCTATGTAAAATAGGCAGGAATGAAGTTAAAATCCCAAACAATCCAGAAGCAAATCCGTCAAAAAGAAACTCAGATATAAGAGGTTCTACTTCAGTTGAACACACAGGGGGGTCCGGGGGGAAGAGTTTGGAGCGGTGGTACACTGCATGCCTCAAAGAATCAGACCAGAGTGAGAAGCTGAGGCAAGAAACCATCAAAGATTTCAGTAGCATAGCCAAGTCATTAGTTCCTGGCAAGTTGAAACTGTTGGCTGCCTGTAGTGAGGACTTACCCACCTGATGTGGCCTATGAAATCCTCATCAAGTCTTAAAGCTGCGAACTGTGAGTACTTTCATTCTGACATCAAGAAATGGCTTGGACTCCCATGTTGCCTCAGCAATGCTGGCTTGTATGGAAAGAGCAACTCTAGAACTCACCCTTTATAAAGAGCTTAATGCACTCAGGTGAGGATGGAAATAACCCTGATCAAGTCTCAAAACACTACAAAAGGAGAAGCTGAACCCAGACTAGTAGTTGGGAGGAGATGGACCCAATCTGTATCCGTACAGCAAGCAGAATCTGCTCTTGGACATGGAGACATTGTGGGTAAGAGGCAGCATGGAAGACGTGAGTTTGTTCTCAAATCAGGTCAACCTACGTAAGGTAACATTTGCCAGGTAAATAAAGGTGGGGGTGGTGGAGGCAGAGCAATGAAAGGCAGATTGACAGCAACGCAAGGTCAGGTTGTAAAATCTGGAGCACTGTCCAAGAAGCCTGCAGGAAATAAGCAGGACCTTTAGGAAATTTAGGATGCACTCACATTAAGCAAAGCAGTTCCATACCGTGCAGGAGCTGCTCCAGGACTAACTGAGTATAGTTACCTCTATATAACATTGTAATACAACACATGTATGGCTTTACATAATTATGAAGTGTGCTTAGTTTGAGTCCCCATCTTCACATTGGAGAACAACACAGAGAATATGAATTCATTAGCTCTTTTGCTTACTTTGAGTCATTTAAGTCAGATACAGCAATAACACTCAGATCTTTTTGATTATGGAGGCTGGGATTGATTATACTTCACGTTCACGTTGTGTACCCGTGCTTGAGATTGTGCATGAGCAACTGTAACGTGCCAAAGCACACCTCTTCCATCTGTGCCAGGACAGAGGAAGTGTACCGTGCTTCAGCACCGATTGGAGAACTCACAATAGTCAAACGAACTGGACTTTGGGGGTCAAACGTGCTTGGGCACGGTATGGATTGCCTAGTGTGAGTGCGCTCTCAGTGTCATTATAACACATTATAACTTCTTAATATGTCCTTCACACTCCCAAGAACCTAAGCGAGTGGCTTGGTGAAGATCCAACAGACTCACCAATCATCAGATCATAAAAATCCATATCAGGTCAAACCTGGTCTTGTGATCTATGCTGCAGAAGCTGCTGTACATTGTAAACCTCATGGTGACATGGAAGTCTGTCTTTTGGGTTTCAAAACGTTGAACTCCAAAAGGCTGAAGCATTCACAAATTGGATAAAAGGAAGTATACCAAGGCTGGAGAACACAGGTCTTTCAAGTGGAGGTCAGACGCAGAGGCAGCCACAAGGCTACTGCAACAGATGGGTGTCCCGGGACAGGCCCTCTGACAAGCCCTCAAGTCACTGTCAGTAACTGTTTAGTGAAGCAGCTACTGCCTGTGGCTAAAGAAACTAAATCAACTGGGCTGCAAAATGACCATCAGACAGCAGACTGGGTAAAAACCGAGGGTGCACTTGAAAGTGTTGCCTTTGAGCCCTCTGAAAGTCTTGTGGGTCAAACAACAAGACACAAAAGGAAAGAGGGTGCCCACATGATGACCCCACTGACATTTTTAACCCCTTGCTACCTCTCCAGATATAAATGATCTAGAGATTATTTCAAGGGAAAATAAAATCAGGTTCTATGAGCTCAACTCTGTCACTTAACTGTTCAAGTTCAGAAGTTCATGAAGAACAGTCATTTTAAGATTTAACTGGTATTTTTTTATATCAAAATGTATTCGATTTTATTTTCTCATTATGGAAATACATACAAATAAACACCAGTGAACCCATTTTGGGACGATAGAAAATAACTACATGATTCATACAAGGGTATAAGAATAGATCGTATATTCTGTGGCTGCAATATTTTTCAACCTTTCTTTGGAAAAACACATCTAAACACGCGTAAATGACAGCCTTTAACATGTGTTAAAGAGTCAAAGTTTACATTTATTTTAGCTCTTTCTTAAATTAAGTTTGACTTGTTTTTGCCTGAACACTCAGGTTTCAGCTGGCATGGCCATGTATCAGCAACTAATGTGACATGATTTACTTTTATTCGTTGGGCTGATTTGAACAATAATAATAACAGCAACAGAAAACTTGTCATCACACCATGAGTGTGAGTGCTACGATTTTCCCTCTGGGTAGACACTGTAGTTTATGTCTTTCATTTCAGCCAAACACTACCCTTGGGAAATGCTAGAAAATATGCACTGAGTCTGGTTAATTAGTTAATTAGTTAACCAGACAGAAATAGAAATAAAAAAAACTTCAAATTGTTTTTTGTATTTTCCATAATTCATCTACAGGACTTTAAAAAATAAATACATTACATTTCCCATTAGCAGTCATGAACTAAAATTCCCACAGAGCACATCACATCACACGTTGCCTTCCATGCACATCCTCAACCTGGAACTATTCCATGAAATCATACCCACTACTGGCTGTGTTATCTCTGCACCACAGGGCTGAGCACTCTTGCAGTTAATGTTTATCATTTTGACATGTATTTTGATCCATTCAGCCCACGAGAGTCAGAAGTAAGTCAGTTCAGCATGTCATCAATGCTGCACCACCACAAGTACCAAAACCAAAGACCAGAGAATAGAAAGAACATAAAAATTTTAATTTATGTAGCTCACAATATTGATTGTTTCTAAAACTGAATACAGTTGTTAACATTGAAATTGAATCATAATATCTTTCTGCTATTTGTATGTTGTTTGAAACAGTCACATTCAGCAGAGGGTGACATTTCAAGCCAGATTCACACTGTAGCTGTGTGATATGTGTAAAAAAAAGAGCCTGCTTGTTCCAAAGGTGGGTAGCAAAAAAATGGGCAATATCATAAGCTATATCCCCATAAAATCAAGAGTTTGTCCAAGCACTATAAGAAGAGTATTACAACCCTCTTGAATTCCAATGTGTCCATGCTTAACTGTAATATCCTCTGTATGGGGAACTACTGAGTGGAGGTCACAATGTCAGAGCTAATCTGCAATGGAAGACCTTATGGCTGGATTCAATTACCCAAGCTTACTTCATCCTTTACCTATGCTGTGATTAATGAAATCAGCGCCATACGAGGGTCATTGAAGGTTACACAACAGACACACATTTAAAACACCCCCACACACATTCCAACATCTCTGCACACATTCAACACACAAAGTACCTACTGCATGTGCACATTTTAATATTCTGAGTAATTCAGGTGAAATTGAGGAGAGGGCACACTCAAAGTGCATTATTCATTCTTGCGTTGCTTATCTGAACTTGTGCAAATTAATTGCTTTTACTTCATTTGAACCTGGCATGTGCATCCCTGTGTTATATTTTCACATGTGCAAAACAAACTTTGAGGTAATAAGGGTTGAAGGTTTTTTCTTTATTCTTCCAGTTCAATTACGAGAGAAAACAAGACACATTCAGGGATGAACTCAATCAAGCCATTTTTCTTGAGGCCTTTCACTATTTCATCACACTTTTTGTTGAACACACCTTAAGGTAATATCGCGTCCCAATGCCTGCATCCTCCTCAGCTGCATCACTTGTCCTTCATGCTTTATATCATTTTGTTCTTTATATAATTCTCCGCTCACCCCCAATCCCTTTTCTCTCCCTTCATTTTCTCACTCTCCCCCCTTCCTCGTTCACTTGTCACCTCTCTGAGGCAGGTGTGTGATTAAAAAGCATTGTGGCTGCAGCTGGAGACATATCAAAAGAGCTGTGCAATGGTTGAGTGAGCTGTGCTGAATAGTGCCAATCGTTTTATTGATTTTCTTCATTTTTAGGCTTGACAATGTCTGCTAACTTCAGGAGTTGCCTCGGAGTAGTTGAATAGGGAATATGGCCCTATGTGTTTGACCTTAAAGAGTCATATGAGAATGTGTTATGATAAGGAATACAGTTTTTAAAGTAGTTAGTAGTGCAATATATTTATAATCACTGGCCCTATGCTCTGTCCCTCTGTTTGCATGTGAAGCATCCCGTGCTGCCTCCCTGTCACATTAATCCAGGTTCATTTGCATATCCCGCTCTAGTTAAAGGTTCTATCAAACTAGACCATGAACGGCTGAACAAGTCTCATGAGAGACATGTATGTGCGTACACGGCAGGGCATAGTACTGAGTGTTCACCCTAGCATGCGAACACTCTGGCACCCATCCTTCATATTTACAGCGTGCCAGCAGCCGCAGTTTCCTGTTGTAAGACATTTATTTCTTTTACCACTCATTCACAGATGTCCCTTGGATATTCCTGTCTAGTATTCCCTGAAGAGGATCCAAAACCACACATTGCAAATGCCTCCACGACATCAAATATACAACAGAGACCAGAGGGAAAAAAGTAAGCAGTGAGAATGCAGTTCTAAAAGGTGCCAAAAGTGCTCCCATACGTTGCAATGGAGATGTGTAATGTGCAGAGTGATCAGAATTTACTCTTTTTTTTGCAAGGTTTCAGAATTATCATCACCTAGATTTGATTATTAAAGTGAAATAATGTAGAAAAGCCAATACATCTGCTTAATTTAAATGATTCCCATACTCAAAGACATGTGTTAAAATGGTGGGGAGCCAATTTGATTACTAAAGCATTTCTGGCAGTCACATGATGATAGCCATTGCATAAAAAAATTGCATAGAGTACAGGCACAGTAGGATTAGCTGCTGGATTGCCCATACATCACAAAAATACCACAGGGGGAGATTACGCGTATCTCTCCACCTCACTTCTTTCATCTTGTGTGCAGTGTGTGACTGTGCGTTAAAAGAAAAATATGGAGTTGTGGTAACGCGTGGTCAGCAAACCATGTGTTAGGCCATTCAGACTAAACTGCCTTTTACTCTCTTTACTTTCTTTATTCGCCTTCCCTTGACAGGACGTCAGGCTACACTGGAATCCCAAGAGAGTCCTGCTGCGAGGAAAATTTATGTACTCCTCGATTGACCGTGGACAGGTAATCAAATCAAGAAATGGTCCTTGTCTGCCCACCCTACAGCACAGAATGAGGAAGTAAAGGAAACACATGCTCAACTAGGTACAGTACAACAGACACAAACATACAGCAATGGCACTCTGGTGCTGCAAATTCACTTGCAAAATGGTAATAGCAGTTGTAGCAACAGTCGTAATACAAAAAAGGAGAAATGAGGCGGATTTGTCAAAGATATCAAACACCAAATAACCTTGTACTTTTAATCAATATAAGCAACTTTGATTGGTGCTACAGATCCATATTGACTAATATAGCACTTAAAGACAACCCAAGTGATGTGTTATAAAGCTGAAGCTTGTTATCAGTGAGACTTCTGACAACACTAAGGTCTTAGGCTTAGTCGGAAAAAAAGTCGGACAGGGATACCTCTGTATTAAGGGTTGCTCAGTAGCACATATATTACTAACATTGTTCCCTATCTTCCTGTTGGGTTACGATTGTATGTCTGTCTATTGTCCCAGTGACTAGATATTTCTGTCTTCTCTGTGAATTTTGTGTGAAATGTTTTCATTTAATCTTACCAATAAGCAAAACCCACACAAAATACCCTTTGCTGTATTGTGACATCCAAAGCAGCATTAATGCTCACCTTGTATCATGCAGTTAAAACTAGTGAATAAGTTGGGAAGGACGCTGTGCATAACTATAACATGGATGGTCAGAAGCTTATATGACGACTGGGCGTCCCTTTGCCTTCCCAGCCCCTTTTGTATGATTCCAGGCATAGGATGACAAAGGGAAGTCCAAAGGTCACGTGACTTGATGACGAACAGGGAGAGAGTAAATGTGTGTATCCTCTCAATCCAAAGAGGAATTTCTTAAATCCCTGATGTCAAGTTGATAGGAGGAATAAGGAAGCTAAAAAAAACATTCATTCTGAGTGTCGTTCATCACCCCCACATAAAGTCCCCATCAGCTAACATCAGCACTAGGTCAGAAACTGAATACAAAAGGTGCTGACACGGTAAACATTTGAGGTGTCACTTTGCTCTTGACACTGTAAACATGGATTTGGTAAAATTGTTTTCTCTATAGCCTCTGTTTTTAAACAGGATTAGATGTAACAATCATTGTGCATTCGTGTCACAAGAGCCCTGAGGAAATGATGATCATATAACTTCATGATTGCAAAAGAAAGTAATTACTAACAAATCATTGCACCAAAGAATACTTCTTTGAGTCTTTGTTTGTTCCCGACCCTGACAATGCTGTGAGAGGCAATTGAGAAATGTATTTAAAGGTTTAAGTTAGGTATGTGTGTTTGTGTCTTTTGTCTGTGTGTGAGAATAAGAATAAAGGAACGAGGCAGAAAATGATGGAGAAATGCATTTTGTATTCATGCAAATCCATTTGGTTTCTAGTGAGGGAATAATGTGGGAATTGAAAACGGAAAAATGCAGTGACTAGGTCTCATCAGCTGAAGAACCCTCCACACAAAATTGTCTTATGCATATGCAGATACCAATTCACATTACGAAAACATTCACACCTAAGTCCTTGGACTAACAAATCCTCATTGTATTGAATTGTATCAGCACATAATGCACTTTTGATGCAACTAATTTTTAAAATGACAACACAAAAAGCGATTTGTAAAACAACAATGTCTTAGGAATTACAAAAAAATGAGGCCATCTTGTCCTTCATGATACTAACCCAGTGTTTTAAAACGCCCCTTATGGTACCATGTTTGGATTGGTTTGAACTTTAACGTAACCAAAAATGAGAGAACACAAAAAAGTAAATAAGTAGTTACAAACATCTGATGTGCTTTCTGTTTCTTGTACTTAAGTGAAACCTAATGTACTTTAAATCAGCAGTACACAAAAAAATGTGTGTACACATACTGTACATTGATTTGTTTGCTGTCATTATGTCCGTGTTTGTTTGCTCGTTTTGGCAGCTTGGTGAGAGACAGAAATGATCAGGCAGGTTCATGTGAGGAGTTCATCTGTGTTGTCAGGAAGCTTTAACAGTAAAATAAATAAATAAATAAAGCCCTCCTGAAGGCAGGAACACTTTCAAAGGCTTGTGGAGTGCTATCAAAGCAGACTAAAAATACACTGTCTGACAGCATGTGTTCAGTAAAAAGCACATAATGGTAATTTTAGTCTGGCTGTGGCTATTAAACAGAGTTTGACCTCAATTAACCCCCAGTGTTGTCGTTGACAATACAGTGATAACGGTTTCTTTATGTGCTTATCACTCACTCTCTGTGTCATTTAAAAAAAAAAAAAACACCTTCTCTAATAAAAGGTAAGTAGGTCAGCCGGGTAATAGTAAGAGCCATGACAGCACAAACAGGAGCTTCCACTCACGTGTGTTGATCTTCTGCAGGGAGATGTGTTTCTCTAGCTGGCGTCGCAGTTTGACCTCAGCGCCATACTTTCCAGTGGTGCCATTATCTGCCAGGATGAAGTGGGAGTGGAGACTGTTCAGAACTGTCAGCTTGCTCATAGGGTTGGACATGGTTTGGTATGGACGCACCACCTACATAAGAGAAGATGACATTTAACAACAAAACAAACAACTAAGAAACCCACGCTAGATGTGGCAACCTAACAAAGAAAACACATAATGACAGGGTATTTTTCCTCAGGAATGTAACCAAGGTTTACTTCAAAATGTAACCAAGGTTTACTTCAAAATGAACAGTTTTTATTAAAGGAACATACCATAGTTTTTATATCTAAAGATCAATTCATTTCACATGTAGAGGGCTACTCCAGAATAGTTGTATAATGGTGTGTTTGATTCTAATGGCAACCTTAAGGTACAAAGTACAGCTTACATTTTGCTGGCAGAGATAGGATTAAGAGGAACTAGTGTTGAGAGAATGTTGGATTAAGCACATCAGAGCTTGACTCATACTTGGTAGTCGAAGTGAGGATGTATCTGCACACATGATGACACTTCAAATATGTCTCTTGCAAGTGGTTGAGTTTTTAGAAGTACAGTACTTTATATAGCTCTATCTTCACAAAATTGTTAATAGTTACGACTCTCTTTTTTACTCAAGGATCTCATGAAGAGATAGCTTGTGAAGAAACCCTGATACATTCACACAATCCATCATTTTTAACACCTTTATTGTTAAGATATACTTAATTACACTTCAATGTTTTCTCAGGAGGTAGGACTTGGATCGACTGGGGAAGAGGCCGACAGTCTGAGGTGAACTCTTCTGATCATTAGACATACAGTTGAGACCAATGAAGCATATCAAGGAGCTCCAGCACTTAATAATCTCATTTTAGCCCGCACCATCAAATGGCTCTGCTTGACTTGTTCAGCTGTACACTGTGCAGCACTTTGTGATGAAAATTTAACCATAACACAACATTGATTCCCGAGATTTGAACGAATCAGCATGTGCTTCCACCAGCTGTCCCACTCACTTTGAATAAATGTTTATCAAGGACTGAAGTGGCTTACTCAGCATCTCAGTTAATAAACCCTGAACTGCAATTTAGAGGCTTTGGAAACTGTGGACTGCACCTGACAATTTTCACATCTTCAGTACACACACACACAAAGGGCTAAAGCATGTTTGCAGTCACTCATATTGTTACTGCTTAATCTTCCTCTGTTAGTGTTGTCAGAGACTCACATCTTTGCCAACAAGATCCTCTTGATTTTCTACGATGCCCCATGGAGCGATGCCAATGGTGCAGATCTTCCCCCTTGACTTGGAAGCGTGGTCCTTTAGCGCATCACCCACATGGCGAATCACCCCTGTGTGTATGTTGTGGGTGTTTGCATAAAGATTGTTTGCAGAAGGGAGAGATAGATGAAATCAGTTTTGTCATGATCAATACACAGCCTAAACATGGTAAATGATACACTCTGCTGTGAAAGATAAACAGAATCAATTAGGAACAGTTGTGTGGCAGCCTGTGTGAACGTGTACGCACACATATACACAGATACACACAAACATACACTCACACACACAGGTTTAAAACGCACACAGGTCGTAGTTCCAAGTAGTTGTCATTCTCTGGGGAGCAGCAGTCCTGAGAGCCATCTCATCCAATCTCTCCTGATGACATTCATTCTTTCTCCACCTCCACACTCAGTCACCGCTCCAGTTGATCCCTCCATCCATTATTCAGACCTTCATTCATGTTATTCTTCCTATGCACCCATTCTGTCACTAAATCTTACTCTCTGTTGTTCTTTCTGTATTTAAGGGTTGGGAACTGTACAGTATCCAGTGCTCCATTATTCTGTGCGTCTGCCTTATAATATTGAAGGTTACGAAGGTAACTACGGTTCTATGAACCCTAGAGTTCTTCTCTGTGGATATCTACATCTCGTGCAGGCACATGTCCAGTGTTTTTATCTATATTGTCAGGTGTGGCCTCAGATGACCCCTGGACAGGTTTAACTACTGGTGTCATCTGAGCGCTCATGACCCACAGAGTATTATGGCGTCTCATGGATTCCGAGTTACTAAGAATTCTGGCAGTCATCCAGGGTTCATAGAATTGTGGTTACCTCCTAGGGCACCCCTCTAAGAATCGCCCCTTGATGTGGAGACACTTCTGGTAGTGTGACCACAGATGATAAGGCCTGGCCTGCCGAGCTGTAAGCATTGGTGATGGCCTCAACAATCCAGTGGGGAAGGCGCTGTTTGGAGCGCACCCCTTCTTAGCACCACCATGACAGGAATAGAGATGTTCAGCTGCTTAAAGCACATAAGCGGAACAACAGTCTTGCCTGTTACCCTTCTCCCAATGAGGGGTCAAACTTTGCCAACTGGATAGGCTGGTCAAGGTGTGAGCGTGTAAGGAAGGAAAGCTGCATTTGGCAACAGAGTAAAATTTGAGCCATCTGAATTCCACCTCAGACACAAATCACTCACTGACAGGGCGTTTAGCTCTCCCAACCATTTTAGTGTGGTAAAGACAAGGGGAAAAGCAGTTGTCTAAGGGTTCTAATGGAGACACGCATAAGGCATCCAATAGCAGGGGTAAGTCACAAGCCAGTGTTTTTGGTGTCTCTAGGGGGCGCAGTCTCCCTTCAAGAAGAGGGACACCAGCCTAGGGACACCAGCCTGTGGCCGCCTATAGTGTGCTGTACTGTTTCCTTTTGAAACTCGTGAGCCAGAGCATCCTGGTCGTGAGGGCTGGTGTTCTCTCCCAAGGAGAACCAGAGTGGGTAATGGGTTGTCTTCTCTCAGGCCCCAAAGAGGCCCAAGATGCCCTGCACCAACTCTGAAACCGCCACTCTTTTGACAGGGGCTTTTGTTGGGAGAGGAAGTACCCAACCTGGTTCTGTTCTCCCGGTAGATACATGTACTGCAGGCTGACCAGGTGGGGGCTGAAAGAAGACCCAGCAACACCTTCAGGAACAGTGCAGACCTAGTACACCCTTGATGGTTCATATGAAACACAGTACACATGTGTTGTCCGACCGTACTAGCATGTGTTTTCCTCTCAGATACGGCAGGAGGTCCTTTAGTGCTAGATGCACAGCTAGCAGCCCCTGAACTGTCCTGCCCTGCCACACAACACCCCAAGGCAGGCATCTGTTGTCAGCCTCTCCAGCAAAACAGAACAGATTCCAAGGGGAAACCCCCTGACAGAAATGTCCTGCTCCTCCAAGTAGACAGAGCCTGGAGGCTCTTATCGATCTTAAATGACTGAAAAGGCCTACCTTTGAGCATACTGGGCATCACTGAAGGGCAAACCTTGAGCTTTTAATAATTAAGAATGAATAGACTTTCAGTTAAAAACCACTTTATTACTATGACAAATCACAAATAGTTTGAGCGATCATATACTACACACTTAAATCAAAGCAGCACATGTTTTCCTTTAAAGTTGCTTTGGTTTTAGGTCAACATGAAAATCTTTTCTCTAATCAGGGGTTGTCTGACACAATTTCAGCTCAGATTTAAAATCTTGACAGGGTGAGCTGAAGCTCATTTCTCTGACTTAAAAAGTGTGAGAGTGGGCTATAAGAGGTTAAGAAAGAAGTAGGTGGCATAACTGTTCAATTTCAAATGTTGAAAGTGTTTATCATAAAATTGGTTTTGAAAATAAGCTGATTTAAAAACAAGAAAAAAGGAGAAAATCATTGTCCAACTTTTTTAATTTTCTAAAAGTAATTATTTTCAATTTATTGTACTTTTTTTTTCTTTATTTGCATGACAGTCAGTTGTTGACTGCCTACGTACGTACATAGAAGTGCTATGCCTCTACAATATAAATGGTACTGAATCGTATCACAGGTTTGATATTAGTATCATCAGGACCTTTGCTTGAGAAGATTTTCTCGAACCAGACCTTGTTGAATTTAAATTGAAGACCCTTGTTATAGACTTAAAAATACACAAATATAACTATTAAAGTGAAAAATGTAATAGTTAAGTTAATATTCTGTTATTTTAAGGTACTGTAGAACACATACAGGAGTAGTCAAGTATTTTCTAATTTCACAACACTCCACTAGCTATGGCTTACTGAGATCAGAAACACAGGGGGGTTCAAGTTTCATCACAGAAACTACTTCCCAAGGGCATGATAACTCCATACATTTGTGCATTATTCATGATCTGCAAGTCAGTCAGCCAGCTTTCTTTTTTCATTTTCCCTATATCCATTTCAACTTTGTCACAAAGAACGTTACTCAATTTCCATGAACTGCTTTTACACCTCCAACCTTCAACTTAATATGTTCAAGATCCAGTCCATATTGTCATACATATTGTCACAATATTTCTGCACAATATGCACAATTTTCACTTCACCTGTGTTGACCCCTCCGGTGAAGATCCAGGCTCCTGTTGTCATTGCAGCCTTAATGAGCCCTTTGCCAAAGACCTGTTTGAGTTTGGGCTGCAGTTCAAAGTTCTGCAGGCCTCCGTGGACTGAGATGAGCAGCTTGGGCAGATCCAGCTGCCACTCCTTGGTCATCAGGTGCAGCAGCAGGTCAGGCTTGGTGTCGTATGACACACGCACGTACTGAAAAACAGCGGGGTAGGTGTCAGTGATTTATAGTAAAATATCTGCATCCTGCTTAGGCACCTGATGACTCAAAGTCTGCATGTGCCCGAGACACCCGCATAAACCCACAACATGTTAGAATTTATTGATACATTGAATAGATAGTTCACATTTTTTAAACAGGAAAATAATCTGTAAAAGTAAAAAATAAAAAAAGGATCTCTGTTTCCGACTAGGCTATAGATTTACTGCACAGATGTTTGTTTTGACTGAGAGCCACACGCCTTATGTAGCATCTGTTTATCTTATTCATCGCCACACAGCCAAACTGCCAAACTGCCAAACTGCCGTATCTGAATCAGTAATTCAGCTGGTAATAAGTTGGAAAATATTCAGTCTCAATCATCTAAATTCCCTGTATGCTACGCTTTCTGTGATGTGATTCTGTCACCGTGGTTACCATAGTGCACAATCAGACTACTTTAAGGATGGATGGATTAATCAAGGAAAGTTTTTATTGCTGCAGTCTCTAGACACTTAAGTCACTTAAATCGATAATTAAATGTACTTTCATATAATTGATTGATTTTACTGTAATCTTAATGCATACTGATATGGTGAATTTGATAATTATTCATGTGTGACAACTTTAAATTTGATTAACACGATAGCCTCACTGTAATCTGAAGAGAATGTGGACTAAGGTAGCTACACAAGCACTGTGAAGGAGTCTTCATTACATGTCATTTCCATCGAGAATATGTATGAAATGTATTAATTGACTCAAACTTGGCAATCATTGGACTATTCAACATTTTCCCTCCCTTGGTATCAAAGTGCCATCCATACAAAGAGGTGAATGTATTTCTGTCAGTTAAGGCTCAAAACACTTTCCTCTTCTGGAACGGTTTGCTGTCAGTTTGTGTCAGACTTCTACAGCTCAGGAAAATATCTACAAATCACAGTAAATAATGTTTTACTTTTTGCTTTCACTGCTTTCTTCACAAGCATTTTTTTATTTACTGCAATACTTCTTACAGTATATTCAGCGAGGAACACAAGGTCTCTCTCTGTTTAAAAACAACTGGAATTTAAATCTCCACGTAAATGTACTTTTTGTTGACATTCATGGGGTATATAACTCCATTTATGTATCCTTTATCCCAAGAAATTTCACATTTTGAGCATCAGATTGTGACAATTTTTGGGGGAAATTGTGCATCCCATACATGCATTCTTCAACTTTTTTATGTCACTCAAGAGAATGCTTCCATGAGATAAAGTGTCACAGAATTTGTGTAGTTTCAGGCATGATGGAATTCAATTCGAAAGCAAGGTTTCTGCAGGACACTGACACAAAGCAACACTGTTGTTTTGTAATGGGAGTCATCACCATGGCTTTGTTGGAGTGTCCTCCTCCCTGGAACTCGATGGTACCGAAGGCGTCCGTCGGGCTGAGCTGTGTGTGTTTGCTGATCGACCACTTCTCCGACAGGCTGTCATTCTTGGCCAAACGATCCGCCTTGTCATTCTGACTGGTTGAGATGCCCGGGGGCAGGCCCACATGCTGACCTATCAGACGACCACAACAGCACCTGATCGAGAAGAAAAAGATGTTTTACAAAGTATGACAACTGTTCTTTAAAAAGACATTTCTGAAACTTTGAAAGCCAGTGTCCCAAAAGAAGCTACTGTTACAAAGAGATTGAAAAAAAGGAAATTAGGAGGGAGATTGCATGACTGAGAGAGAGAAGAGGTGAGATATGACACTCTCGTGTGCTTAGAAGTGAGAAGCTGAAGTGACGGCTTGTCATCTGAATTTCAACTCCTGTTAGGGAGTGTAGGGGGAGAGTGATCTGCAGGCCTCTGCCATCTTTTATTAGCACTCTTTCTTTTGTTTTTGTCGCTCTCTACAAACCTCTGTATTTTGTCTTTCACTCATTCTCCTTCTCCTTCTTTCTCTTTTATATGACTTGTAGTATTCCTGCATGAGTTTGCTTATAGAGATGCACTGAAAGCATCTTTCATACTCTGCATTTTAGCCTCACAGGATGCAGTGAGAGCTCCAGAAAGAAAGGGAGTCAGGAGGCTTTGATTATCACTTCATGGTTCCGTCATCTCCTACCAAAGGTACTTTGCCTCCTTCTGCCTCACACGTTAACACAAGTGCTTTTGACTGAAAAGAAAAAGGTTGATTTGATTCTGAGGAACATCCTTTTTCCTCTTCTCCTGGCTTCCACTCGCGTTTCCTACAGTTATGGTAATTCTGTTTACCTAACTAACAGTGGCATTTCCTGCGTGTGCTTGAGTGTGTTTGTGTGTTCATGAGGGTGTATGAGGGCCGGAGGGAATTAAACTCTACTTCTCTAAGGTTGTCACCCTAAGCAACAACAGCAACAGCAGCTGTAGTAAAGATTTGCATAACGTCACAGTGGAGCAGGATGAGAGGAAATTCTAGATATCAAGTGCTAAAGTGTCTCTCAAAACTGAATTTCATTCAACTAAAGTGCTCTTATGATAACTATCATGTCATAGTATAAGTATTTAACAGAGAATTCCCTCGTAAGTTTATTTTAACAGTAACACTTGCCATACCAATAGACAGAAGCTCCTGTGAGTGTTACTTAAATTAATAACCTTTTAAGATGATGTGGAATATATTACTGTTTCCCTGAACTGACATGGCCCTGAATCTCACATTCATGGTTTTAAAAAGTATATTTTTGGTGTTTTAGCTCATTAATTCAGAGCTGCTACCTATGATGCAAATAGAGGCCAGCGTGATATTACTGCGAGGCATGTTTTAAAAGGTCAGTGGTAAAACAGGGCACTTCATTTGCAACATTTGAGGTGTGTCATAACCGCTGATTAGCTAACTTGCTTATAAGAGGATTTCACTTTTAAAACAATTAAAAACACAGTGAAATCCTCAACATGTGGATGTTTTTCAGCTAAAAAGATCAGGCCTTAATGTTCGTCTTGATGTCTTGCTCCTCTCACACGTAAAACCAGAATGATACGTTTTCTTTTAGGGTAACGTATGCATAATAATCAGAAGCTTTGCGATTTTCTTACTCACCTATGGGGGTCTTTGGCGCTCACTATGATATGAACACATTCTCTCTTGCTGAACGCTCTTTCTATCCACGATTTCTGTGCCTGCAGAAACAAAGACAGAAGAACTCAGTTAGTCTCGGTGACATAATGGAGCTGTGACCTGAGCGTGCAGAAATGACAGTAGACAGACAGCAGAAACACGCTCAAATAATGAACAGGCTTGTGTTTGACAGATGGATTCACCTGTAAAAGAAAGAACGATTATGTACATGTTAAGACCTTTATTATATTGATGAGTCTTTTTTTACACAGTCTACTGCTCTGCAAGCAACAGCCCAGTTTTTGGGATTGCAAGTTTAGCCAACTTTATCTTGTTAAAGACATCTTGTCTCAAAAAAGATTTTACAAGAAAAATAAATAGAAAAAAAATCAACGTTTTTGAACTCACATCTGGTGTAAGTGTAAAACTCAAAGCACTTCAGACCACCCAAACATACTTAAACAAACACACACACACACACACACACACACACACACAGTAGATGCAGCGTCACTCATGCACGCATAATTCAAACAGTGAAGACACTCTGACAGGAGAATTTATGTTATTCACAGACTGCAGCACCAACCGGATGAGATGAAGCGCCGGGCGAGGGAAAGCGGATGCTGAATGCAGTGAGGCAGTAAATTATGTCAGAGTTCTAGTCCTTGGAAATTCTGATGTGCAGCCTGCTGTGTGTATGTCTCTCTGCAGGATGTGTTCTTTGTCTTCTTTTTTTTCTCATTTGTACAGTAAGGACTTCTTCAGAATAATGTAGCGAGGAATGGGTTTTTAGTGACAGTCTGATGCTCTGCGGTCGTATCTGCTGCAGGTCTGAGTGACAGAGTGACTAATGAGAGGCAATTATCCTGCGACAGACATGGACAGGAGAACCATGTAGCACCAGAGAGCTGCCCAGAGATAAACATGTGGCACAGGATTAGATTCTTAAACATGCATGTACATTCTGTTTGCACATACAACACATTGTTGGTTTCAACAAGGAGTCAATGTGCCGTAGGCATGGCAGGAAATCCTTTTTTTTTTTAGAAGAAAGGGCACTTCTATTTCGAGCTTAATAAAAAAAAAGTGGTTAAGAAAACCTGTTTGTTTTATTATGATACTAATCATAGGACCTGTCAACTTATGTCCCTCTTTGATTTGGTATAATTAAGATATAGATTATTTGAATTTGCTTGCTCCATTTCCTACTTAATTGTGCAACTATCCATGAGTAGATCAAGAGTAGGAAGAGGCATGGGTATTTGCTTTCCAGAAGAAGAAGTGGAACCTTGTTGCAAAGTTACATTTTCAATGTCTCTTAATGCAAGGTAGAAAGTTTCTTTGGGTTTGACAACAAAAAACAGAAAAACTGTCAATACAGTACCATTCCTATATGTGCATATGTATTCATAGAGTTTTTCTACAGCTCCTCAATGTCATGTTTATAGTCCCAATTCCTTTTGTACAAAAAAACATTGAAAACAATAGGAACAACAAAAAACATATCCACTGTATGCTTTTCTATATCTGCTGTCCACCAACCCTGACTTGATGTTTTGTTTTATTTAAGTTAAATGAGTGTGGATTCAAAATCCAATTTGTCCACAATAGCAATGAAAAGCATCCTGAATTACGTTACTTTCAGTTTCTGTGAACATGACAGGTTAGCCCTTTTGCATTTTAAATGCACTACTTTCTTCTCAGCACTTTTTGGTTCAAAGGTTTCACTTCCTGAGTTCAAACCACCATTCAGGAAGTTGAATATGTCTGTATGAGGTTTTGTTACCACAGAGCAAAACGGCAGGGGTCCAGAATAGGACCCAGTGTCCCAATGGAACAGAGACAGACAACCAGGAGGACACACAGTCCAGACACAGTTACCCTGAGCAGAGTGAACACAACAGCCATGACAACAAAAGGACTTTTTTTTTTTTCCAGCCTTTTTTTTCTGGGAGAGCAGCCCCATCTCTTCTCCCAGCTTGTACAGGGCTTTCCCCGCAGCCACAGCTACAACAACACACGCACCATCCGCCTGACTGGCCCTGTCACACCACGGCACGCTAAAACCCACGGCAAACTGGCCACAAATGGGCTCGGCCTACACACAGGTACACTTACCCTTCCACGATTAACCATTACTCTGGGGGGCTGGGGGGCTGCTTTTAGAGATCACCCTGGCCACGATGACTCAGCGGGCCACAACAACGCCCCCAGCCCCATTCTTTCACCGACATGCTGGAACAGTGTATCCATCCGCCAGCCCATGCTGGGACAAACTAGACCCACCCAGTGCTAGCAGCAGCAGCAGCAGATGTTTTACGATTTGATCAGTATGGACAAGGTTGATGGCTTAATCACAAACAGTCAAGTATTTAAAGAGCTGTATGATGCTATCCAGAACATCCAAGACAAAGATTAACTTCCCGCTGTATATTATTTTCTGCTTTACACCATGTTTTCCTGCCTTCCTTTCCTTCCTCCTGTGTAAATGTGGTCTGCACATTTCTTCTCTCCCTCTGTCTCATACTGTTGCCGCTCTTCCTCTCGGGCTCTTGTGGGTTGTTTATGAGATTTGACATGGTATGATGAGATGGCACATGGCCTGCACTCCATTTTATAATTAAGATTTATCAGTGTGGCACACACACACACACACACACACACAAACAAATAGCTGTGTGTTTGTGTGTCTGTTTTGTGTGACTATGCGGTTAGTGAGCAGGATCTGACAGCCCGTTAGAGGTCTCAACTCCATTACAGTCACTCTCCAGCACCTCTCTCCCTGTCCTCTCTTTCCCCTCCTTTACTATTGTATCTCCTCTCTCTCTCTCTTATTGTCACTGGCAGGGAGGTGAATTGGGAACCATATCCAATCAACAGCTTAATCCTTTTGCCTGCTCCTTTTTTTAGCCCAGCTTTTATACAGGACTTTAGGTGAGTCTATATGTAGCATGTAGAATTGTTAAACCATTAAATCAATTTTCTTCATATCAGTTAATCAAAACGGAAACATTGCCTATAACTATAACTATATAATGCCAGAAAATGTGAACATTTACATTTATTTGTTTTCTGCTACATCTATAGAACAAATGATTCAAGTAAAAAAAAAAACATCCCCTTCCCGCTTGTCTTTATTTCCCCCTCTAGTATATAGTTGTTTTGTAGTGAATTTGGTTTTTACTACCATCTCACTAAAAGAGGCACAAAAGACATATAACCCTTCTGAAATGCATTTACATATTCCGCATTTTGTTTAGTTTGACTTAACAGGCTTGAAGTACGTTATTATTACTTCTTTATAGAATGTTTTTACTCCACTTATGACAGCAGTAAGTGAGCACTTTCATTATTAATCAGGCCGGCCCACGATAACACGGCAATTTTTGAGTGAATATTATAAAAAATGTAGTCTTTTTATGACACATTTTATGCACATTTGGGGTTTAAAAAAATAGTAATGAACAGAGAGGGATATTTTATTATCAAAAAAAAGTGTTTAAATTTGATCTGTAAATTTAATCATTCATTTAAAAAAGGTGAAAACACATATTTTTTTCTCAAATCGAGACAAAACACTGTCACAGAAACATGAGAGTTTGAAAATACATCATGAAAAAAATAAAGATTTAGCCTGAAATCTTAACAAAAGTAGCAGTATATAAATATATAATAAATATATAAATATACATATAAAGCAAGATTGTTTTTCAACAGATGGACAGACGTATTAAACATAAAAAGCAGTCATATTAATTAAAAATCAAAACTGTGACATTCTTTATGTTTCCATGACTCACCTGTATTATGTGACGGGCTTTCTGGTTGCATTTCCTTCATAACCATGGTTTATGTTTTTTGTCAGAGTTACAATCTTAACACAAAAAGTAGAATGAGTGAATGATCAGATCTAACCTGATCAAGCCACCTCTCAGTCCGCTGGCATCTGGTCTACTCTGGGACTATTAGGGCTGCAGGAATTTGTGTGTGTGTGTGTGTGTGTGTGTGTGTGTGTATGTGAGTGAGCGTATGTGTGGGTGTACGTTCATGCTGCTGAAGGTACACACTGAGAAAGCCCTGAAACAGCGCTTAACTACTCTTTATCTATCTTTCACATTCTCCTCTTGACTGCAAACAGTTGGAAGTGCATATCAGCAGAGAAATAAATATTTCACATCACAGCCGGTCAACTATCTACACTTACTGCAACAACAGCGTCTGAACTGCTGAGATATTGAAAACTCAATCGCTTTTTACAGAAAACAAAAAATAACCTGCAGTCCTCCACTTCTAAAAAAAGCAACTCATCTTTATATTCAAATTAAAGTTGAACTGTCAGGCTTTGTTAGTGTCTGTGTGTATGTGTGTGTACGTGAGAGTGCATGTGAGTGTGTGTATGAAAGAGAGAGTGCGCTATGTCCCTGAAGCCCCATTTCTACCAGAGATCAAGGCCAAAGGGGGAGTCTGAATGACATGGGAGCCAATTGGGTGGAGCAACATGATATCCATCCAACCTGCTCCTCATCCTAACTTTGTCCTCAGTGTAACAGACACACACATGCTCACACATGCACACAAACATGAGTATTTGTTGTTGCAAATGTACTTTCCTACCTGTTTCTTTAAAGGGATTAACAGACCTCTACATAATACGGCATGGGTTTAATTAGCAGGAACTGAAGGTGGAAACTAAGTACATAAGATTGTAATCTGAACTAAATGAATTCTCAAAGCACACAAACACAAAAGAAAGTAAAGAGGAAAAAGTGCACTTCCCCCAAGAAATTAATCCTGTTTAATGTAAAACACATATTCAGATGCACGAACAGTAAAATGTGACAGTAAGCGGAATCAATTGAAGCAAACTTAAGTACACAGATGACGAGAAAATGGAGTTTTAATGTATTCAGTGTCACAAAGGACTTTGGATTCTTTGAGGAGTGCAAATGATTCCAGGCAGGCCAGATGCTGCAAGGCACCAGAGCCAGGTGTGTGTGCACACACAAACAGAAAGACACTTAGACCTATGAGCAAGCAGTTAGGATAACGTTACAATTCCCTTCAAACATTTGAAGAACGATAAACTCACTTAGTATTTGAACACAAACATTCTGTGTTTGTCTTCAAGGACATTCACTCACATTGTACAGAAAATATGATTTAAAAAAGTATTCTCAGTGTATGCTTGATATTATCAATCATCAACACCCCTATACATTAGCAATAAGTACTGTAATGTACGATGAACCCGAGGATGAGTCAGAGGTGAATAATGTGGTTTATTTAGGTTGAACTTGGGATATAAGAGATGATGCATCATTGAGGAAACATACAAGCATCATTAGGTGAAGACCTCTTTGTAATTTAACCAAATTATATTTAAAAGAATTTAACGATGTGAAGTACAGGGTGTTTTCACATTAGGCACGATTTGTGTCCTATTTTGGAGTGTTTTTGCTCTGTCTCTGTGGACTGTACTCAAGTACACATGAATCGTGCCTGAGACCACTTCTACAAGTTCACTCGGGCATATTGGCCCGAGTACGGTACATTTGTGTTCACACTGATCAAATGAAGCAGACTTCGGGGTCATGCGTACTTGGTTCCGGGCCCGTTACCAGTATGTGAAACCAACCTAGGCAAATTCAGACCATTAAATAATAAATACTCAAAAATATTTAAGGTTTGACACCTGTTGTTATTTGTGCAGTTATATGATATCAGATTAAAAAAATAGACTTAAAATATGTTTTTTGTGGGGCGCTGGTGGCGCAGTGGTTGATTGCGCGTGCCCCCATGTATGGAGGCTGTGGTCCTCCGGGCGGGCGGCCCAGGTTCGGGTCCCATCTGTCGCTCCTGTCCTGCATGTCATTCCCCACTCTCTCTCTCCCTGATTTCCAACTCTATCCACTGTCCTATCGCTCCAATAAAGGCAGAAAAAATACCAAAAATAAATCTTTAAAAAAAAAAAAAAAAAAGTTTTTTGTCATTAGAAAAATAGATGAAAGTCATGTTTCAGAAGTCGTTGGTCTTCCTTATTACAGCCAAGCCTTTATAACAATATGTTATGCTGATCAGTCCTCTGGGTACACTGCAACACTGAATCAGAATGATAAGCATGCACCAGATGTTGGCTCAGTTGTATTTTTTATACACATGGGTAGAAAGAGAATTCTCCAGCCATATTCAAGCAAATGTAGACTGAATATTGTGTTATTGATTTTGAGTGTATGGTGTTTCTCTATTGCCAGTTAAGTTAAAAAATAAGCTCACCCTCTAAAGCAGGCAGCACTATAAATCTAAACTCTGCATGGAGACAGAAACATCTGTTACTGGTAATAGGCGGTTAAATAGTAATTTACAAGCCATTTATCTTAACAGTGTTTGGATGAGAAATAGAAAAAAAATGACACTTGAGATCGTGTAAAGGCGCCTTGTGCACTCAATATCCTGTTGATCCATTGATCCATGCTGTTGGTGCAGCAGGTATTAAATGATTATTGAAAATGAAAAGATGCTGTCGGTCTTGATGCAGGTCTTTTTGGTTTTAGAGCTGAATTACTTAGCTGCAGTAAAGTAACATGCTACCATTTATTATGTGTAAGAACTCTAAAGCATGTTGTGTTTTTTCCAAAATAATACTTGATACAAACACATTTATCATTTAAATGATCGACTGTGCTCCTGAGCAGTGGTCGACTCTCCCCTCCCATGCTGAGGGTGTTTTCAAGTCTTACCTGTTGGTTTTGGTTAAACAGACTTAGCTCAGTTAGCTCAGTTAGCCCGGTTAGAACATTCATTTGGGCTTGAGTGAAAGCTGTGAGTAAAACCCTTATGTGGGCAGAATAACCAAACTCAGAGGACTTGAAAAGATGGGACTTGCCTGCTTTCAAGCTGACTCTGGTCTGACTTTAATGTATTTTATCTCTTATGTCTCTTCCTGTTTGTCATGTACAAGTAGTCAGGTCATTTGGCTCTATTTGTAATCAAATACTTTTAATAATTATGACTGACACCAAAGAACATAAACGAATATCAGAAACATTAAAGTGCAGTATAAACTGATGTCAGACACTTGAATTTGATTTCAAACCTTCTGTTAAACTACATGTTAACTTAAACTCACATGACTAAAAGTCAGTGTGATCAGGAACAGTGTGAGTACAGAGAGCCTAATAGATGTGATCTAAATGAATTGAGCCCTGATAAAATTCAGATTGAAGAGTATAGGTAAGACAGCACGGTGATGCAGGAAAGCTGCATGTTTAAATCATCTAGGGTCAGGGGCCTACTGTATTTGTGTCGAGTTTGCATGTACTACCTGTGCCCACCTGGACTCTCTTTGGGAACTCTGGACTCCTCCAGTCCATGCTCCTTTGTTTAATTGGTGACTCTAAGGTGTGGGTGTGAGTAAGTCTCTATATGTCAGCACTTTGATTGACTGGAAACAGTCCAGGATATACCAGCCTGTCTCCCTACGGCAGGTGAAATAGAGTCTTCTGCAATCCTTAACAGGATGGCAGTCAGATATAAATAGATTGGTTTGGTTAAAATATGGAAATTGAATATGATCTGTTGTTTCAGAGGACTGACAGGTATGCTATAAGTTTGAACCAAAGCAAATCTAAAGTCCTAAAGATTGTTTCTGACTGGCTAGACTGCATATTTCTTACTCAAATCAATCATACACTGTGAGGGGTTTTTAGGATTAATACCAAGGACATAGCTTGGAAGTTTTAGTTGAATTTATACTTTGTTTTTTTGACAAAGGCTGGTAAGAGCAGACTTTATCTGAACTGCTCTCAAGTTAAAGTACATCAGGATGGCCAATTCACCTTCCATCTCTATTCAAATTCATTTTACCCTTAATGTACCTGTGTCTCTGCTTATCCCGTCTCTCTCCTAACACACGCTATCAAGTCCATCTGTAGCCTGAACAACAGCACCTGGAGACAGGAAATATTATCTCCAACGACCTTCACCGAACAGCCATCTTGAACAAGCTATTGCATTAGTAAACAGCACTAAAATGTGACTTGATCCAGACCACAAAGACTAATGCCAGCTTCATGTAGGCAGTGCATTACCGAGAGGTCAACGCATTTAAATGCAATCTTGTCAAGGAGAGGAATCTCTAATGCAAGAAAATAAGCATTCGTTGACCTGAGCACACACACAAACACCAAGGTGAAGGTAGCTGGCTCTCATGAGTAAGAGCCACACACACATTCCTGCTTTCTCCAACTGCTGCACATACACCAAAACCACACAGCACAACCAAATACACACACAAACACACACACACACACACACACACACACACACACACCCCAAACAAAATGAGTTTTCCACTTGTTCCAGGATTTTGCAGCTTAAGAGAGATTTAAAGTATTAACCAATAATCAGCAACAGAGCTGATTTACAGGAACGACTCTTTATTCATTTGTGAATGTGTGTGTGTGTGTGTGTGTGTGTGTGTGTGTGTGCTCTCATAGGTCAAAGTACACATAGGCAAAGTGTACTTTGCTCGACTCTAATAGTCAGTTTAAAGTACTTTCGAACAAAATGATGAAGACTCAGTGTTGGTCTACTACAGTAGTAGGGAACAGCATCAATCTGGTCAATTGTAGGCAAAACCAACCGCTCTTAACTCTCTATACGATAATAACAGTAAAGTTTCAGGTAAGCATAATTCAAAAACAGATGTAAGAATGTTGAGATATTTCATGACACTGGTGACAGAAAACTAACGAAGACATCATGAGTGAAGACTGATTTCTCCGGAGGCAGTTGCCCAAAATTTCATCATGCTCTCTATGTCGTCCAATAAGAACCATGTAACAACCAAGTTTTTGGATTAGTATAGTTCACTTCAAACATTATTAAGTAATTAAGATACACATTGAGCTCTTGTTTAAATCCTTTAATTTGTTAAGTGCCACCGGGATCCTCTCCTTCTATCTTATACAAAACCCAAATTCAGCCTGACAAACTAAAGCTGCTGAAAGACAAAACTTTCAATGGTTTTCTTAAGCACTTTACTACACACATTGTTTCATCCACCTGCCAAACATAGGCAAACCAGGCACTTCACACTACATTTATTACATTACATGCTCAATCTTTAATGGACTTTCCAGACAGCTTGAGATTTGACTTTTTTTTCCCAGAGAAAGTCTTTGGGTTGACCAATGTTTGCAGATGATTTAAATACATTCACAATATCAATCATCTGATCAGTAACTAGTGTCTGACCCGTTAACTTGATGGCCTTGATGAGACCTTCACTGAAATTATCTGGAATGGGATTTCTGCCGTTCCTATGGCAAGCTTTATGGTAGGTTGCACTTAGATTTATGGAGACACTTAAAGCCTGTATAGTTTATGGACTCGACTGCAGCTATATAATACCCTATAAAACAGAGGAGTATAGAGTAAAGCCCATACAGCAGCAGTTCTTTGTTGTGTGTTGGATACAATCTAATTTAATTAATATCCATAAAATCTCTCTAGAAAATAGATCACCCACCTTGACATTTATATCATTCATACAATTTTCACATCAATGGCTTTTTATGAAATAGAACCAAGAGCACTTCCAGGATCTGAGTCATGTCCTCGGTAAGTTGTTATAAATCAGGGCACACTATAAGAAGAATAAAGAGCAACTGTCAGAAATCCTGCGATGAAGTTATGCTAGAATGGAGGATAGAAATGCAAGAAGAGAAAGGGAGGTCAGCAGAGACTGGGGGTTAAAAGGAACTGTGTGGCTGTGTGCAAGAGTCGAACACGTGTAATAGCAGGGACATGGAGTCATATATCATAGCATTACTCAGCTGTGGTAAGGATTTAAAATGTTCATTTCAATGTTATCCAGAAATTCAAAGTTATAAGTGACAGCCAAGGTATCAGTTAAGTATGCTTTGCAATGTAAGCTTCAGAATCTGTCTGAGAAAGAAAAGTTCAAATGCACCTCTAGCTGAGTTGTGTTGAAATCTGAAACAAGACATTTGCACTTTGATTGATAATATGAACGCGACACAATGTTTGCACATAGGGAAGTATTTGATTAGTTATCCAATACTTAAGCGGGCTATTAAAGAACAACAGCAAATATTGAAAGCCAATGGAAAAAATTGTTTCAGTCCCTGTAATATCAATAAGGCTTACAATGAACATATCTAGTGATGCAAGTATACTGCATCATTCTCAAGATCCATGCTCCGCAGCATTGGGTCATTAACCCACCAGCAGAATGAATTTAGAACCCAGCATATTACACCGAATGCAAAATGCATGAGGAAAAGACTGGTCTGAGTGCAGGTCTTTACAATGTGCTGGCTCTTGCATTTGTTTTCTTCTTGAGTAGACTGTTGTGTTTTATGTTGTGTGGTAATGCGCATGTGCTGGTGCGTTCAATGTGTGAGTGTAATGAGAGAATGCTTGCTTGTTTTAGCTCCCGTCGCTTTCAATCCATCTCCCGAGGCTAGAATAAGCAGCTCTCTTTCCCACAGGCCTCTGCTAAGCCCAGCTGAGGATCTGGCCATGCGGGCGCTAATCAACACTGGCATGGCCATTCTGTCTGTGACAAAGAAGGGGGGGACGGGGGACTTGTGTCAGCAGGAGAGGGGATGAGAAGGAGGGAAGGGGTTAGGTAGACAGTGGAGAAGATGGAGGAAGAGGTAGGTAGTGGGAGAGATAAGAGGTGAGCGAGAGGTTAAAAGTGGTGGTGAGAAGAAGAGTGACAGGGAGAAAAAAAGGGGGGTGCATTAAGAAGGTGGGAATGTATGTGGCATGTATCAGTTAATAAGTGTCAGAGACTGTTTAAGATGAGCAGAGGCAGGAGAGTGCAGGAGAGAGTACGCGGAACAGACAGTAACTCTGGAGAGTACACGAGGTGGAAAGGACTGAAGAGATAAAAAAAAAATAGAAGGAAGCTATCAGTCGTAAAGGTGCTAGGTCCAAACAGATTAGAAACTCTAAAAAGGAGACAGTAATAGAAAAAGCAGCAGAAAAAAAAGTGGAAAGAGAGAAGAGGAAAGGGAGAGAGAAAGAAATAAGAGTGACAGAGAGGAGAGATAAGCCGGAGAGAGCAGAGAAAGGGCAGAGAAGTGAGAAACCTCACATCAGAAGAAATGAGAAGCCAGCAGAGAATGATGAAAGAGAGACAGAGAGAGAGAGGGGAAAAGGAGCCACAGTGAATGACAAGGGGAGCGACCAGCCAGTGAACTGAAGACAGCCTAATGATCACACTGTGTTTCAGGTAACCAGGGTTTGATTGACACCTGTCGTGAAGCATGTAGGAATGTGGATTAGAAATGGTGGATTTTATAACACAAAAGAAGAAAAGAAATAAAAAGAAGACATAAAATGGTTGTGTGACACATTTTACTTAGATAGGTAAGCATTTATTGTAACTGTGTTGTACTTGAGTTAGTGCTGATGTTAGCTTGTGTTTTTGTGTGAAATACAAGCATTGTTTTATTAGCTAATACTGTCATCAGCCATGAACTTTTAATGAGATTATATGTTTATTTTAGTTTATCTGTGTGCAACTTGTAATCGATGATTTCATAATCCTATTATGATTCATAGTAGGCCCGCAGGATAGAATACGTATGCAATGTGGGTTTGCATTATTGTGATTCCAATATGAAGTGTGATTAATGTACAAATATTGAAGTGTGCACATATAAGCTTATACTCAGTTTTGCCGTCCTTCATGTTTTACACAATACCTGTGTTTGCAACCGATTCTAGTGAATCCAAATTCAATACAAAAGCATTGATTACTACTAAATTGGCCCCCAGATTCATCTCAGGGAAGCTTATAGCTAGTATGAGCTTCATGTGACTGCATCAGAATGGTGTGAAAGCATGGCCATTACACACAGGGCTTCATTTAATAGCATATGCTGTTCACCTAATTAATAATGATTTATGCTCATAATACAATAAGAATGAAATTGTGATATTTTTTGTGAAACCCTAATTTAGAATTCTTCTGATATTATCCATCCAGTCTGACATAGAGTCAATAATCCCCAACACTATTTTGAGATAGAAAAGAGTTACTTTCATAACTAGCTAGTAATGTCATCTATGTATTTTTTGCCACCATTTTCGGAGTTGCTGAAAACAGCTCAGATTTGTCGACCGTTTCTACAACCTGTGGTAACAGACGTCAATGGGGATGATAGAGCCGTTTAAAATCCCTCAACAAATAGGGATACAGTTCAAACAGCTGCAAACAGGTTTTTTTTTATTTTTTTTTATCCCTTTGCACATGTGCTGGTCATATTTAGTGATTTTCATCCTTTGTGTGCTGATAAGCTTCAAACTGTATCCCCACCTGTCCAGCACTGATGTACCTCTCATTACTCTATGGCTAGTGCTGTTCCACAAAATGGTTTTATGTTTACCAGACCACTGGCATCATGCCTTGGACACTGCATGTAACCACCATTATCATGAAGTAGCACATTCGGGGCTACAACATGAGCTGTTGCACACCATTGTGCCGCACAGCAGACCAGAGCTTGTGTACCGAAATAAAGTTGTAGGTGCTCAAGTGGTTCAGGCCAAGGGCTGTGAAATTGCTTCTCATACCACTGACACATTGTAGCTGAAAAGGAGAGTGAATGTGTGAAAGAGAAGCAGAGAGAAAAGGACAGTGAAAAGCAAAGACATTGTGCTGGTTCTGTGAAAGCTGCAGTCAAATGATGTGTGTCATAAAGGCTCATGTTCTCCTCCTTCACTTCTCACTCCGCCTTTGAAGTTCTCACTCTTTTCTCTATTCCTGCGAGTCATGACGGAAGTATTTCTTAGGTCAAGCGTACACGGCCAACAACTCATTTATAATATCACAACCGGCTCAGCCCTCCCACAGTGATTCAGATCGGGCTCCATTAACAACACAGCTCACACCCTCACTGTGAGGGCATTGAGTCAGATGTTACAGTGCTATTATAAAGCAAAGAAACTTTCTTTTTGACTTTGTCATCAGAGGGTGTTTTACATTTAACAGTGCATCATCTAAAGATCACTAGTTGTGATGAAATATTAAATGTAACTGGACTTAATGAAGGCATTAATGAGAAAGAAAAGATGTTTTGTTCTGAAATAACTGGAGTAGAAATGACTTATTTTCACTACAAAAGTGCAATATGTAGCTCGCGGCTTTCTAACAGAACAGAACTTGTGTTTGTGGTTACTGAACTGAGCCAGAAATGAGATGCTTAATCCATTTATCACAATAGCAGACAGGCGTACACAATGTGGTCACACAAATATACCGCATACACAAACACACACTGACACACAATATCTGTGTCTTTTTCTCTCTCTGTCCGTCTCCCTGTTGTTTCCAGCACAGTAGGAACAGCTGACAAGTTTCCTCTTCTGGCACGCCACCAGTTTTATTTCACACACAGAAGAGAAAGCCCTCCACAAAATCTATAGCATACCCGAGCTTCACTTTTACAACACAAACCGAACCGTTTGCTGTATCAGAATCAAATCATTACCCAGTATTGAACTGTTGGTATCCCTCTCTGCCTGCCTCTCTCTGGAACCCCTCTGCAATCGATAAGCAGTTTGACCCTTGGTAAACTCAATCTGACTCCCACAATTAAGAGGGACTAAGAGGCTGAAGCCACAGTGAGGTAGACAGGAAGAGAGGTGGGGAGAGGAAGGAAGTCAGAGCTCCAGCCAAAACGCATAGTGCCAGTGTTGGCCCTGTTACCACAGAGAGAGAGAGAGAGAGGGAGAGGGAGAGAGAGAGAGAGAGAGAGAGCGAGAGAGAGAGAGATATGTAGGGATGCAAGAGCCATTTATTTATTGTGCAATGAACTTACAGGTACATGCCAAGTCACTGAACCCTGTGAGTTTGTCTTCTTCAATATCACTCCCATAATCCTGCCAATGTCAATCTATTTCTATATTTCAGGTCTTTTTTTCTATCATTTTTTTTGGATCTTATATACTTGAACATAATTTGTAGTTTAATGTCTCATTTTTGCCAGATGTCATACTTCTTTTTACACTCTAAATGTCCAGTTTTTGCCTCTGTGAATCACTTTGAATCAATATGAATGGTGCTTTATAAATAAACTTGCCTTGCCATGACATTTACCTACTCGCTACAACTCAAACAACTACAAAACACTCCCTCTTTTTCCTGATTTGCATCATCATTTACTTCTCACACCTCTTGGGTTTCTTTGCCTCCCCTCCTCAGTCTCTCCACATCCCCTCTCAGAACCACTGACACAGATCCTGGCAGGGCAGGATGGTGTTACCATGGATACTGAAAACTAGGAGGAACACCCCCCTCTCTCCTTGCTTCCTGTGCCCCCCTATCGTAGCCCCTCAGGCATACTTGGGTACTGGAGTGTTGATCTCTAGAGCGTGCCCATGTGCTTGAGTGAGCACAAACACACACAAACAGGGAGAGAACAAGGAATTACTACATATATGACTGACAATATTTCTCTCTGGCAGGCACGGGGGAAATTTACAAATCAGAGAAGTGTGAATATTAATAAGAGGAAATGAGAAGCTATGACAGTGGATCGCACCTTTCTGTTTATCTCTTCTTCTGTCCATCTAACATAATTCTTTATGTCAGGAGATATCAGACAAGCCTGGGAGGGACAGCGCAGCATCACACTGTTAATCAGTTTTCAAAAACTGACACTGATTGACTTTGAGGGAGCAGGCAAAAAATGAAAGGTTAAAACAACTAACTCACATGTGTACACCAGAAATCATCAGTTCTTTTGGTTTAGAGGTGCCTTAAACATAATATTTCCAGTTTATTTGAGAAGAGAACATTTTAATTTTACAAGCTGGACCTGGATCCGGATTGAATTTGCTTTGCTTTGCTCTACCACCTCCTTACAATACAGTGTTAGAATGACTGTATATAGCCGTTTTCACATAAGCACTCCTGAAAATATCTAGATCATTTCAGGAGGACTGCTCTGGATATTCTCCCGACCTGGCTGTTCACATGCGCTCCTCACAGCGGGAGACTTTCCGTGTCAGATAGGAGGGGCGGGCGGGGGGGGGGTCACCTGAGGTAAGAGGTGATGTAAAAAAAAAAAAAAAGGAGTGGAAGTAGTGGACGAAGCAACAGAGTCTGCTATACGACCCTATAATGCGAATATTTGCCTTTATATCAGTGCGTGTAGTTTAAGGGAATGACACTTTCAACAAAAGAGCGCAGAACAACATACTGATGAACAGAAAACCTAATGCAGCCGTTTAATTACATGCACGGAGATCGTAGTGGTTGCGTGCATACACACACTCTAGGCACCGTGCAGCAGCCACAGGATATAAACCTCACTCCCCCTTCCCATTGGCTCGAGGTGAATTCTCCTGATAATATCCTGCTGCTTTCTCACATCAGCTCACTCGGACTTGCTGAGGAAAAAATACACAGGGGTCTGGCAGGAGAAACTCCGGGTGAAGTCTGATCGAAAAATGTGGCTGTTTGCGTTCACACACACAGCTCCTCCTGGAATTATCAGGAGTTTTCTGCAAGTGTTAAAGCCCCATATGCCTCACAGCTTAGGAAATCATTGTTTGATGACATTTCTGAGGCATGCTCTTGTCTCTGGAAATGCCATCATGTGATGTTTTGTTATCAGCCTGTTGGTTGAGCTGATAATAGATGACGTTGTCTATCCAAGTCTGAGTAGTATAGAGTTGATTTTGCTTCATCAACCACATGTCACAAATGAGCTTTTTCTAAATTTGTAAAGAAGCAAATGTATTTAATATAGAACTCATGTAGAATGATACAATACAGTGATTCAAATGATGAATATGTCAGGAACATCTTACACAAATTGAAAAAATGAATAACCATTCTATTTACTTATACATGTTTTATTAATGACACATGTAGTTTAGGAGAAGTATGCTTACAGTGAGTTCAGAGAATTTATCTCCCGCAGAGGCCTGTGGCCAGAAAGTCATTCTTGTGAATCAGATTCACTGTGTCTGTGTCGGCAGAGACTCAGTTATGTATCTGTGGTCAAAGCTACTCTGATACAAAGCTCTTCACTCAGACCTCAGTCTTAATCCTATTGTCCCTGTCCCAATCTCTCATTGTCTCTCTGAGAGTGCATTGCCCCTTGTCTAACCCCGCATCTTCTTTTATGTGTGTCTGTGTCTGTGTGTAAGGCCGGCATCTATATATTCTTTGTATGAATCCTAAAAGCCAAATTGCACCCTTAAGAGACGGAGAAACAAAGAGAGTAAAGAAAGGGAGGCAGTAAAAGTCTAAAAGGCAGCATAGCAACACTATGGTCATCTAAGTACTTCTTAGTTTTATAAAAACAAAAATGTATTAAGCACCTAAATGAGTATGAACCAGATCAACTTTTTAGTTGTTTGCCAGTGCTTGCTCACATCATGTCTTGATTGCAAACACAGTATACACACACACACACACACACACACACACACACACACACACACACACACACACACACACACACACACACACACACACACACACACACACACACACAAGCCAAACACTCAGACTTTCTTTTTTTCTGCTTTGTATTTCTAGCAATGTACATCTTCTTTTGTTCAGGAACTTTATTTGGAAACTTGAAAAAGTAAAAATCTGACAACCACCTTAAAATATCTTTCTCTTTGTGTCCTTCTACATATTTAATGTCAATAAATCAAATTATGAAATATTCATTAGCAGGTCTGTTTGTCCAAGTCTGATATAGCATGTCTCGTTAGGAAGTTGGGGAAAATTTCACTTCACCAAGAGCGGTTGTGTTTGTCTGTCAGCAGTGCTACAGTGGAGTATGTCTCTTTTTTTTTTTTTTGGGCCAGCAGGCAGGTCACATATACTGTAGCCTTGCTAGATAAAAAAAAAGCTGTGGTCACATGTCTCTTGTCTTGCCCACAAGCTGACTGTGGCATGTACTTTGGTGAAGGGGTCCAGGTGTCACCTGTAGCTCCTAGAAACCGGTGAGTCACATATGGCTTACTTACAGTAGCTCCTCTGTTTCTCATAGCCAGATTTCTGCAAAGACTCAATGTTTGAGTTTTTTATTCTATAAGCAGGCAGTGATGTAGGGGCCAAGTCCAGGTCAAACTTGAGCTGAAAATATAATCTCCAGAATCTGGGTTGTAGCTGTTGTAATGGCTCAGAAAAACTGTTATCCAGTAAGGACTTTTATGAAATATATTTAACATCTTATAGGCAGACCTTTTGTGTATGGCAGAGATGATTGCATTAAACTGGCTGTTGGCTGCCAATTTCAGGCCAACTTCACACCTGTGTCCCTGCTGCTGTTTCTAATGAGGAAGAGGTTTGAGAGGAGACATGCAGCTGAGCTGCAGCTCAGATTGATAGGGTTCTACCGAATTTCAGAAACACCATATTGTAGGAAGTGAAGGATGCAGCTAAGGTCAGGCCCTATGTTGTTCTTTTTGACAAATTCTGTCTTATTTTTCCCCTAATTGCATTTTTTTTTCCTCATTTTAATTATTTCTGAATTCTGCTTTTTAAAATGTGTTCCAACGGATCGGACCACAGATTTAAATTACAGATCATTGTATCAGATTTATTAAGACCGAAAAATGATAAAAGATAGATTTGACAGCCTTCCTTTTTTTAAAGGTAGTAGTTGCCCCGGTAACCCCTGCTCCCCTCTGGAACCGCCCTGCATCTCATCATTACAAACTCAAAACAAAAATCATCTGTGAATAATAAATTTGCTTTCATTTACAACACTGTGTTTTTCAAAGTTTAACATGTGACATAAGCAGACCATTCATTCATCAGATGTGTGTGTACTACTAGTGAAATGGGGGTGTGCATTCAGCGTGCAGAGCTCTTTAACAGACTCTTTGTGGATAAGTTCACAGACTACAGCAGGCTGTTGGAGAACGTTATAAGCGATTGTTGATAAATACAGACACAGTGAGAATGAATGACAAACCAACGAACGGATCACAGACTGTTGCACTAAAAGCAAGCAGCATGTTTTTATAAAAACACTTAGATTGGCAGGAAGAAAAGAATACTTTTTATAAAACACACCCACAGTTTGGCAAATTCCACAAGATTCCACGTTTTACAGTTAATTCCATTAAATTGTAAAATTCCATGACTCCTGTTCTCAGCATCGAGAAACCATAGGGCCCTAATCTGAGACAACATGGCTGGATTGTCTGAGCAGAAGTGTCTGTTCTCGGGGCGCAGATGGCCTGGCAGTTGTGTACTGCCCATGTGTGGAGGTTGTTGTCCCCCAGGGCGACCTGGGTTCGAATCCGGCGCCTTTACTGCATATCATTACTCACTCTCTCTCTCTCTCTGGTTTCCTACTCTATACACTATCCTATCCAGTAAAGGCAAAAAGCCCAAAAATGAAGCTAAAAATAAAAAAGAAGGGTATGCTCTCTTAGCTGTAATAAGCTTTTAACATTTCTATTTCACGAGGACTGCCCCTGAGCTTCCTGATTCTCCTGATCTTGTTGATTACACATGCACCTCACAGCAGGGGATTATCCTGATCAGAGAAGAGGGGGGTGGAGGTTCCCTGAGGCAAGACATGACAAGGCAGGCAAGGCAATTCCGTGTGTAGTTTGACGGAATCACAATAGAAGAACATACTCGAGAACAGAAAACATAATGCAGTAGTTTAATTACATGCACAGAGATGGTACTGGTCTAAAATCTATTGTCTTGCAGTGGTCGTGAATAAACGTCACCAACCCCTCCCACTGGCTCAAGGTATTTTCCCTTGATGATATCCTGCTGCGTTCTTGTATCAGCTCACTCTGACTTTCTGCAGAACAAATACCAGGAGGCTGGCAGGAAAAACTCTGGATAAAGTCAGAGTGAAATATTCGGCTGTTTGCGTTCACACATACAGCTCCTTCTGAAAATATCAGGAGATTTAAACCACGCAACCAGACTCGTCAAAATAGCCATGCCATCAGGCACATCTGAACAAATGACAGAAATACTCCTTCAAACTTTCAAAGACACAAGCACAAGTGACTCACATCCTCTTTTTGTGGTTTCACTATGACCCTATGATAGGAACCTCACCTAGAGTTAACAGGTACGACTCCGCAGTGCGAGCTGTAGGAGAGAAAGTAATCGAGTAGAGTCGAGAGAGCCCATCTCAAGCTGTGTGGAAAAATAGCTTTACATCTCTGGGTGTTACTAAACCCTTTTGTAGTTTTCTGGCATCAAACCAGAAGCATGTGGACATCAATGACAGCATGCAGGTATTATCTGAAGAATCTGCCAAGGCAGGAGGGCAGTTAAGCTCCACTGGCCTGGAGAGATGGGCATCAGGTAACTGACTGCAGGCACCACAGAAACCTTTACATCCAATATCAGACAAATATAAAGCCTGCAGATCTCTCTGCAGCCAGCAGAGAGATTGGAGGAGCAGAGCACTATACTGTAGATCACTGACTATAAATCGGTATTGTGGAGCCTTTTCTTGCAGCACACATAATGTCAACAACTATGTCTATGTTGGACATAGGGGTGAGAACTCTTAAAAAAAAACAGTATCAATACGATACTACTCTTATTTGTATCAATATCAATACTTATAGGTACTCTTATCAATACTATTCTTTTTTAATTAGTGCAAAAATTAGAGACATAGCATGAAAAGATCTCATGAAATAATTCTGTCTGCTGCTTTAACACCTGAAATAAATAAAAAACCTTTCCAGAGTATTAAACCTAACTCTCAAACCTCACATAAAAGTCAAACATGAAATACATAATTAGAGATTTCAGCACAATAAGGGGAATGATTTTATGTTTATGTTGGGAAAAAAACATTTTTAATTTAAAATTACTTTATTTTAAGGTGATACTCTTTGGAACTAAACGCCTTTTTCAATGCACTCCTCACACAGTTTGCTAAATGTGATGCAGTGATGCAGTCATGATGGATTAATATTCGGTCTTTGAACATAATAACAAAGAGTAAGGTCTTTTACCTGATCCTTTTTAAAGTGTCTGAAGAGAACATTTGTTGTGAATTGGTGCTATCCAAAAAAAGATGAATTGATTGACGGTTTAAATAACCTTGGAAACTTGACTGAATAAAAATACTGTTAAGACTTTAACGCCGTGGTTAACCTTTCATTTTCAATATGTTTACGTCTATAATGCGTCCTGTAATGAGTCTCGCGGTACATCAGGGCTTCCTACCACTTACTAAAACACTGACATGTTAAGAGGTTAAGAACATCTTTCTACTAGAACTAATAGGAAATCGAGACCGTTACTCCTTCCTGGACTGAGCACGAGGGAGAGAGGAAGGGCTTGCATGGATATTCACAAAAGCAACATGAAAAGGTGTTCGATTTATCATGAAGCCTGATGTAACTCAGTAGGATATATGAAGGTTGTTCATTGACGTATTAATTCATTAATCTCGTTAATGTCAGCATGGCGCGTTGGGGACATTTTTAGGCGTCATAATGTTGCCTTTGGTGTTTTCTGTTTGATGTGAAACGCAGGTGAGTGCTTCTGAAATGTACAGGAAAAGTGCTCTGAAAGTTGTTAATCATCCGTATAAGATCCAGTTCCAAAATCAAATCCATTCTGCCACCTGCTGACCTGGAAAAAGTTATTAATTCACTGATCTTCTCTTGGCTGGATAACTGCTACTCCCTCCTCTGAGGTATAAACCAAAAATCACTCTCCTGCCTCCAACTGGTCCAGAATGCAGCAGCTAAACCTCTTACTGGTTTTAACAGATGACGTCACATCTCCTCTGTCCTTGCTGCCTACCTGTATCTTTTAGAATTGATCTAAGATTTTACGGATCAATTTGAAATATCATCTTCGTCCTGTCCTCAATTCTGAAATGCTGATCCCTTATGAGTCATCTCGCGACCATAGACCCTCAGATGGGCCCCTTCTGGTCGTTCCAAAGTCCAGACTCAAATTTAAAGGAGCTCACTCTCGACTTTGGAACGACCTGCCTGAGGAGATACGCCTTGCACAATCAGTGATATCTTTTAAATCCTTTCTTAAAACTAAGTATTATAGACTTGCCTTTGTGTGATGTCAATTTTTTTATTCCTTTATTAAAATCGTTTTCCATATTCATTTTATTGCTCTTGCTTCATTTTGTTTTTTATTTCCTGTGATGTTTTCTTCACAATCTTATTATTTTGAATACATTTTATCTTCTCTTTGATTTCTTGAGTTGTATTGCTTTATTGTTTGAACTGCCATTCGAGACCTGCCCGCTGTATCTTTTTTATCCCATTGTTTGTCCTTGACCTTATCTGTACTTTCAATATTGACAAATCATGCCCCCATACCAAAAATTACTGGCTCTCCATACCTTTTAGTTGACGAGTTATAACACACTTCCTAGCATCTAACATTTGTGAAGGTACATTAACACACACAAACACACACTCTGTGTGGGTCAGGCTGACTTTTTGTTTAGACGTTTGTTTGCCTGTGTGTTCATTCTGTTTAGTGACAGAGAGCCCATCCAGAACCAAAAATATGACCAGCTGAGTTTCCACTTCTCCTGAGCTAAGGAAAAATGGTTGGTATGTATAATATCCATTCTATTAGTGATGGTTAAATCTAATTGGTATTTTTTTTCCCCTACAGACTAGTGCCTAGCCCCAATTCACACATACTCTGTGCGCACCACAGTCCGTCAGCACCGCGCACTACGCCATACTTAGCTGCCATTCTAGTCAATCATTGTGTTCACACAGGGCGCGCTGCGGTCCGTCTCCGGAGCGTGCCACCAACGGTACCGATTTTCTGCTCCGTTTCATATACGCAGCAGGTCTATTTTTGCCGGAGTATGCTGCAGGCACGCGTCAAGCTGGACAGAATATGACAGCCCGGACAGGAAGTCAGACAAGGAAAGAGCATCCGGTCAATTTCAAAATAAAACACAATATACAGACTCGAGATTGTATTTTTCATCACTTTATCAACATTACGTCAAAACAGGAACTGAATTAACAACAATGCATCCTCAGAAAGACAAAGCAACATGTTTGCATGTTTTTCTCTTTATTCCTGCGGGATCTTGTAGTTCTCCTGTGATGTGTCATGGGTGCGCTGACGTCCCAGAAACGGATCCAGTGTGAATGGGCGCGAGCCGTCCGACGGAGCAAAACTGTGGCGCTGACGGACAGCGGCACGCACGGAGTATGTGTGAATTGGGGGTCACTCTTGATTTTCGAAAGGCTGGATGGTGATTTTGTAAATGCCATTGTGATGGAGACTTTTTGAATTCTTTGTGTGTGCTGGTTCTCAAATTGTAAACAACTTCAGAGACATGTGGTGTATAAATTGTGGAGTTTGCAAAAGAAACTTGCAAAAAAACCAACAACTGCATTTTGACAAGTGCTGTCACAAACCAGCTAGATCTCAGGTTCTGAATACCTGGAAGATATTCTCAAGGAACTACCTGCCTGAATAAAATGGTGCTGGATTTTAAGTGAAAAGTAGCTTGGGGATTAAACTTTTGAGTGACTATACGTTCACACGTTGCTAAAAGAGGAGTTTAGAGACCTCAGAAAGAAAAAAAAAGTAAGAATGCATTTATCCTCCCTGGTACTGAATGTCCTGGATGTCCCAGCTTGGCTGACATCCGAACGAGCCTAACACACCTTCAGTGACACAAGAGATCTTTCCAACATTGAGTTAAACAACTCATAAGGCTTGTTGATAAGTCGTGTAAAACCTGCTGTCTATACTGACTATTGGGACAAATTGTCTCTCAGAAAATGGAATGATGCTTTATGTGCCTCCTTGATGGAAAACAAGCCAGAGCTATTGAAATATGATTGATATAGTTGCACACAATTATTCAATTCTATGACATGTTCCAGGCTGCTATAAATTGAAATGTGTCCTTTATATTTTGTTTTCCTCACTATTATACATTATATAGCCCTGGTAAGTGATAGAGCTTTCAGGGTTATCTCAGATTAGTTTTTTTTCTCGTCTTTGCTGTGACAAATGTTTCATTAAAGAACATCAGCAGTCAAAGCCTCGATTAGCAGATTCAAGAGCTCAGTCCATTGTACTCTGTATTATCCGGGGGTGGATTTCCTTTTCTTCCTTATGGATCAGGGAACCAATCACTCTGTATTGAGCCATAAAAAAAACCTGACAGCAGCCTGTCAGCTAAATCAAGATGAACCCTGGCCTTAAAGATGGGCTTGGAAGTGAGAGGAGGAAGAACAGCATGGCTCATTAAAGTGATTTGTCCCTCCTACTCTCACAGAACAATGACTTTTAAGGAGATCAAATGGTTTGGAACAAAGAATGAAATTAGCAAGAATGAATGCAAAGATAAAGAACTGAAACAAATTGTGTCCTCATTATTTTTGCACAACAACAAAGTTATACTGAGCTCCCCTCAGCCATGTCAAAAGTAGTTGCCTAGTGAAAATAGACTCCGGATAAAATGGCTGGAGTCCCAAACTGTACCCCCAAAGCAAAGCATGACCTCTCCAGAATCACACACATGCATTTAGTCAGAACATAAGATCAAAGTTTATTTTGATACCCTGAGAGTTTTCAAATAGGTTTCATAAAAGATGTGTACACTCCACATTAAAAACACAGCGCATACTTTTACATTATAATCCTACCAACTATTAGGGCTGTTGAAATTAATCATTTAATCGATGCATCGCGATGCAGACTAGAAGATTAATGCATCGATGCAGGCACAGGACGTACTCGATGTTAACGAGGGTTAGAAAAAAGCATCTGCCAACCGCTAAATGTGGTTGTTTTGCGCAGCGTTGAGTGACTTTGTTTTACCTAAACACACACGGTGGTGTGTAATGAAAGTAACGTAGGCTAACAGAGGGATTTGTGACAGAAAACAATGTAAATTGAGTCCCGGTCCTGTGCTTGCTGACTTTATGAGCAGAGTCAGCTGGTCCTGCACGCTCAGACCACAGAGCTCCGCTGTAGGCTGAAACGGCTTGACTTTGTGTCTCTTTAGCCGACCGCAGCACGGGTTAGCATCTTCATCACAGCTAAAGGTGTGTTTAAACTGATGCCTCGCTGTCTTAAGTTTAGGATAACTAAAAGAAGGGGGCTGTGGCGGTGACTCGTGATAAAGTGAGCGGCTGTAAACAAAGCTGACTCCTGACACAGCGTCATCGAGAATCATGTATTAATTTTAACTTACAATGTAAAGATATTGATAAAGACATTGTTGTCTAAAGCACATTTTAAATCATACAAAAGGAGTTCATATTTATAAGACTGTTTTTCTCTGTTTATGAAAAAGTAGCCATGTGCAGTAATATAGAAAATTGAGGATGCATCGTCATGCATCGTGATATCGAATCGAATCATAAGACCAGTGAAGATGCACAGCTCTACCAACTATACAAAGTTTTCTTCAAGTAAAAAACAACAACAAGAACCTCATATCCAACTCAGCAGATCCACTATGATCTAGTCCACTCTAAAACACTTTTGCCTTTTGCTTTTGCATGAACGTCAGATTGCATGACAGTATGGCTTCATGCTATTAACTCATTTGAAAAAGTAGATGAATCTAATTGGTGACCAAAAAAAAGGAGGTAGAGTTTTTAACCACGCAACCAGACTTGTCACAATAGCCTGGCTATCGGGCACATCTGAACAAATGACAGAAATATAATTGCACAGCAAATAGGATTCATTATCACCATTAAGATTTATTATCAACTGTGTGTGTTTGTAAGAGAGGGGTTGGAAAGCAAATGAAAGTTTGATATTATTGCCTTGCAGCTCCTGCAGGCTACTTATTACAATAAACATGAAAACCAATCAAGCAAGACTCAACACATTATGTAAAACACCAGCCAGCGCTCGACAAAATCCTGGCAGTGATATTGTGATTCCCGCTCACAGCAGATTTAGCGCTTGATCAACTAGTGTCTGCTAGTAAAACTTTCAAAAGGAGCTTTTCTTGGGGGGGGGGGGGGGGGGGAAGCTGGATGAGGGACAAATGTGTCTCCCTTGTCCTGCCTCTGCTCCATCCTCTTCTCTATCTCTATGATTGTTAATGGACTGTCTGTTTCTGTGTTAATGGTGGTGTGCTGCTGGTGACGGAGTCTAATTGGACAGGCACGGGAAATGGTTTGTTTTACCACAGACATGACAGAATAATGAGGATAAAAACATGGCCCAAAGTCACCTTGTACCTTGCCTGGAATAGATCACACATAGCACATCCCAGTATAAACACACAAGAGTGATGCTTGCACACAAGCGTTTCCTTTTTGGAATGATTGATATTCTTTTTCATTTCCATTAGGTCTCACTATCAATGATTTATGACTAACAACTAGCCAGCGGGTTACCACAGAGATAAATGTGTCTCACACACATTTCAGACTAACACATGTTCTTACAGTTTTTGCTGAAATCAGATTGTGGATGAGTTAAAACGGCTCAAACCTCATTGATTTTTTCCCATGTGAGAGACTGAAATAAATTCAAATTAACGTTCAAACCACAAGAACATTTCTCCTCCTTGCTCTCTTTCATGTATCTTTCTCTCCTAATCTCAGTCTCTTTATCTCCATTTGACTCGGGCACAATAAAATATGTATTTATGGGGGAGAAAAAAATGTGTTGCATGATGACGGATGATGCCATAAATGATCTATATACTGTATGTTGGTGTGGATGCGTGGGTGGGAGGATGACAGGGTGGGAGTTAGGGAACATGGTTTTGACATGTCCTATCCAGGCTTATCTCAATCCTCGTCACACAATCGTCATTTCTCAGCCAGCAGCATCTTGCCTGTTTTTGCTGATAATTAGCAGTTTGTGCGCTATTTGCTCATGCTCAGCAGGGATTTGTGTCATGTCCTCTAATTGGACAAAGAGGAAATGGATGGTACTGTAAATGGCCTGCATTTACACATCATTACTTCAGCAAGAAAAAAAATCTCCTGCAGTGCAAAACAAACATACAGTACAAACGCCTTTTGATTAGTGAGGCAAAGAAAAAAAGAGAGGGAGTGAGATAGAGAGAGAAAGGTAGAAAATACAGGTATATATAAGATGAGACATGGACAGCTTTAGAATAAAAAACAGATACTTCATATATTTAGTACTTGAATTCACACAAACTCACACAGAGTCTATATGTAGTTGCAACATAATGATCTGAGAAAACTCAAATGAGTCTTGGCTCCGTCTCTTGGATGAAAAGTTGAACGGAGAGTTAGCAATCAAATATGATGTTGCATAATGTACTCAGTTATATAATACCTAAGAGGGGTTCTGGCTTTATGGAGGTGCAACATTAACATGAATGAATGCCATCCCGTGACAAATTAAAGAATACACTTCAAAGTTCTAGGAAGTACAAAACCATTTGGAGAGAGCAGAGTAAATAGAGAGAGATGATTATACAGCCCAGACGGAGCCGTTTGCATGGGCAGGGCTCAGTTGAAGCTGTAATGGATGGATCAGCAGGTCAGTAAATATTAATGGTTTGTTCACTTAGGTTTCTTAAATGGGTACTGATTGCCGTAAATCAAATCAGCCAAATTAAGTTTATACTGCTGGAAACATAAGGAAAAGCAGAATTTTTTTTGGTTTAATATATGTAACTTAAAATCTAACGTCAGCGTAAGAATCGCCATTTATATTTATCAGCGTGTATGTGTGTCGCTGTGGCATGCAAGCGTCATTTTGCTGGGATTAATATGTCAGGTTAACTTCAAGTCCAATGAATTGAAGCGTCAGGCCAGCTGGTCCAGCAGGACAGATCCATTAACTACATAATCAGCCAATCAGAAAAGCCCCCAATCACATAAATACACACACTATCAGCATGGCTACGGTGATGCAGCAGGTGTTGTATAAAACATTTCTACCCCCTTTCTCTTTCCTTCTCTCTCATTTTCCAATGGATCTCACTTTACATAACCTTGCTTTACATTTAGGGTCAGTAAATCCACAACTATTGAAGTGATCACCTGCTAGTCTGTCAGCTGAGCTGTGCAGCAATGTCCCCTCTGAATGTACAAAGACATGCTGTCTTCTATACAGAGATTTGTCTTCATATCTTTCACTGACTACAGAGTCCTTTTAAAATGAAGCATCTAATGTTCTATCTACGCCCACAATAATACTTTTCACCCACTATTACAATCCAGAAAAAATACAATAATGGCTGCAGTCTCACAAGTTCTGTGCAATGTAAAAAAAGGTTTGCTGTTTTGAATTATTTTAAAGAAAAGCTATGAACTGGGGCTGCTTGATAATATTCTCTCTTGTACCCACAGCTTAAATATCAGGACTAAATTAAGACAGTTTCACAGTAGACACAATATTTCTGTTGAGATGTATCTGAAGGTGAAAATAGCAGTGTTATACATAAAGTTCAGGGCCTTTAAATAAGTGAGACATGGATCCTTAAAGACGACAAAATGTATTAAATAAAACAAAAGAGAGCAATTGGGAGACTTTATAAATGAAGTCTCATCATTACATGAACCATTAAATGATTATCGTTGTAATTTTCTACCTCTGATTTGACAACAGTGGTATTATAGTGAGATAAACACAATTTGTCATTCAGGTGGGCTTCAGTCAGCACCTCAGGGACACACAGTAACAACAACGCAGGCAGGCTAATCTGCAACAGATGGGCCGACAACAGGACAAAAAGAACTCACAACTTATACAACAGAATGTCAGTCGGAGAATGAATATGTCAACATCTTATGACTGTTTGTATAAGCTGTGACATTTCCCCTAAGAATAGTGTTTCAAATGATATTATAGGTAAATCACAGTCACTATATTTTGAAAGAAAATGGCAATGCAGAAACAAAGATTCACGTTGCTCCTACTGTTACCTGTTCCAATGACATTTTCCACTTTCACATCACACACTTGTGTTGCGGATAGGGAATCTCATCTCATCTAAATGTAATTTCCATAGGGACTTTTAAGACTCTGCATTCACACCCTTGCTGCACACACTGTGCACAAGACACTATCGCTCCCCCCGCCCTCTCTCTCGCTCTCTCTCTCTATCTATTTCTCGCCCTCATACCGTGCACAATATCTAATTTCAAATGGAAGAAGAATGATTCGAAAGGCTTTTATGTTGATTTTTCACGCCTGTGTCAACTTGAAATGACATCACATAGTCCGATGGCTTTTACCCCTACGCACAAGGAAATGGCTTCACAAACTCATCATCCATCTCATCAATGTCTATCAGCCAAAGTCACACTTGCTAACACCTACCGCAACACAAAGTGTAGAGCATACAAAGAAGTAACTACACATTCACACAGTAACACACACAGTGAATGGGCCAGATAAGTGACCTTAAACACAAACTACATGTTTGAATGGGACTTCATGCACATAGGGTAAGTGCAGTTTTCATTGTAATTTACATGTCACTAAACAAGCTTTGTATTAAATGTAGTGGCACTAATGAATGCGTGCATTTAGAAAGCATACTCATCAGCCTTCCTTCATGCTGCCAGGGGGTGAGTGCAGCTGAGGTGCACATGCATTATCTTTTTTATGGGTGTGTTTTCATGCATGTGAGTGTGCACACTGTCAAACACCTTCCCTGTGGAGACACTCAGAAGGGCTGACAGTTTGCTTGAAATAGATATATATTGCAATTTCAAATCTAAAACCTTGTCTGTATGCTTATCCTTGTCTGTATCTCATGTCCGAAGTGCCAACACGGACAATGTGATGGACTCTGATGTGATCTGGACTCAACTTTTGATTCCTTTTGGCTGAGTCTGAGGCATACAAGTGCTTGTGTTTGTTTTTTTTGCGTGTCCTGTCTGCCCCCGATCTGCACGCAAATCTGTCCCTAAATCCAGAGATGAAGGGCCTGTGGCGCTGGCAGCCGACCCCTGAGCTGATAGGACGGGGTTAGGGGTTCATTCCAGGCCGATAGGCAAGAGCCAAAAGTGCATTGTGGGTATATGTTTTTTTTTTCTCCAAAGTCTGGACAAGCCTGATAAGGCAAAAAAAGAGAGTTGGCTAAGGATCAGTACGAATGAAACCTCTGTTCTTCTCTCTCTCTCTCTTTCACTCATTAGTTTTCTCTCCCCATTTCTGACATGTCTCCCTATCTCTCCCAATCCGCTGCCCTCTCCAGCTCTCGGGCTCTTTAAATAATCACACTGTTTCTGTTCTATTTCTGTTGTTTTACTCTGTCTTGACTTACTGTCTCATTCTCTAAGCAACTCATTACTGCCTTCAGTCTTTGGCCTCGTTTGTATTTCTCTTCTAGCTAAAATAGATTTTTTTTTTACCTTCCTATTCTCTGTTGAAACAGTTCATCACCTCCCAGCTCCCAACTCTTCCCTTCCCCTTTCTGTGACTTTCACTTTCCTCTCCTCTCTGGCTGTCAGCCTGTCACCCCACAGACATGTTCCTGCAAGACAAACATTGAGGAGTCGGGACATGCGAGGAAGCTGGAGGACTTGGGGCTGGTGGCAGCAGAACACGATGGAGGGTATGAACTTAGGACGGATAATAATGGTAAACTGGTTTAATATACTGTTTATTCAGGGTGTTTAAATTTGACCTATTTTTAGATACATTCTAATACTTTTCTTGATATATGATTAAAAGTGGAATAATCATCAACAAACACCTGGGTCATGGTGGATGTTAATCATCATTACATCATTGTCTTCCTATCAGTGTCCATACTGGAGCTTCAATAAGCAACAAGTATTTTGCCCGATCTAAAACCTCTGATTTGTCATGACTATTTTCAACATCCCTTTAAGAGTACAGTTAGTTATTTATGACTTTCAGCTTTTCTTTTCTTTTTTTCTATTGGCTGACATGTTGACACAGCATTTGTGTTTGTAAGACATATTATCTCATGAAACAATACTTTGTTATATTAGAAGGGCTGCTCTCTGCTCCTTTATCAATCTATAGCAAATCTGCTTTTTGTTACCAATTAATTTGAGGATATTTGTTAAGAATATCTGGGTTACATCTGATCAGCAAAATGTTCACATGCTGCATTGAATGCACGACTTATGTAAACAAAATATTTTGTCCAGTTGGCTGTGATTCAGGCAGATTGATTCAGTCTTTTACATGACTTATTATTGCACCTGTTCATATTGCTGATTTATATAGGCTATGTGAATATTTTTGAGCAGCCCTATTGCACAGAACATCTTGCTTTCTAGACAGGGTTCTTCCTCCTGCCATCTGCAACATGTCAGCCCCGGTGAATAAACGTTGGAGATAAATATGTAAAACTCTGCTTCCTTAGCAGAGTCTGATTGCACATTAACATGAATCCTGACCACATGTTCCCAACTCTTGTGCTGTGTCGCGGCGACACATCTCGTGGTGAGGGGCTAAGCGTAATTAAGCCGGGGACTGACTCTATCCGTGCTCTGTTGCACTGCCACCATTTGACTGCCACTTTAATTGCTTTTCTTCCCCCTATTCCCACCTTGCCGAGCTGCCCCATTCTATCAATCTATGCAATTCCACTGGGAAAATGGCTCCATACAAACATGCAAATATCAGAGCGATAGAGAGTTAGTGTCTGTGTGAACAGGAACGCACACAATCTCAACTCAACAAACACTATCACACACACATACTATAGTGTGTGCATATTTCTCAGGGGGTGTGTACTCTGCATGAGCTGGTGTCTGCACATGACATGAATCATACATGTCTTTCTGTTCACCTGTAGTATAGAGCTGGGGAAGCGAATGAGCTTTCCCCAAATAGCCTCTCTTATTGCCAACCTCTCTGTGGTCTATTCTTTCTTTGTCAACCTCCCCTGGCAGCAGCTACAGTGAAGCACCTGACCGCCTTTACAAGCAGCACACTGATATGCATTACACTTCTTAGAAGAAAGCTGCTTCTTCAGAGCGCGTAAAACTGAGTACGCACTACGCAATGAAATCCACCAAGGTCATGGGTTCAAAGGTTGACGTTGAGTCATATCTGAAAACATACAATATGGATAAGCTCTCACGGGGCAATGAGTAGCCCAAGATAAAAGCATACATGGATACCACAAGGGATGGCAAGAAATAGGCCAACACAGTGTGTTACTGGCTTTCAGCATTCCTCATGTGTTACACACTGCTGACCCAAACATGAACTCTCCTGAACAACAGGTTATACATTTTTTTTTTTACCCTGTCCTCCTGACCCTGTGACTTTGAACTGAAATAGTGCCCTCAAAATGTGTGTATGAATGGTGGTGATCCTTTGAAAGTGACACAGATGGCAAAGGGGCATCAAAGAGAGCGACTAAAAGTACTGAAATAACACACCATAGCTATGCAACTTGTATACAGATCATTTAAGCATTGTTGTACACCACCTGGGTACCCGAAGCAATGTGTCAAGTTAGAACGAGCATCACAATATATCACGTTTCACAGAACAGCTCAAAGCTCAGCATGAAGTCAGTGTCTCATTAAATGGAAAGTTCTACTTTATGGATTCCTACCAATACAGCACAGCGTATCAGATCAGCTGGATAGGTCATTCTATAAAAGAAATTTAAACTATGATGGAAATGAAGAAACATTGTACACTTTTCATACAAGAGGATACTTTTATGAACCAGTGGAGAGGAACTAATGATTTTTTCAATCTGAGATGGACTGAAAGTGAGACGGACAACTACATTGGTTGACTAAGGGCTTTCTTTTCTTAAATTTGGGTATGGCAGAGTTCTCCAGGATGTGTCTCTCTGGATTACAAGGGACGGTTTTCATCGTCTTCTGATCGCTACTAAATGGTAGTTGTCTCTTTGTTGAATGTTGATGTTCACAGTCAGCAGAGTTAGCCACAGCTGTATGAGGCTTTTATTACTCAACAGAACACATTAAATCTACATGTTGTCTAGAGCACTCTTTTTTTTGGACAATTAAAAAAACACAAACATGCACCATCTTGAAATCTTAAGAAAAGTGAAGATTTATAGCTCATCATGGCAATTTCTGATCAAAACAGCTGATCTGAGGTGCAACAAAAACAACATCCCTCCATGGTGAGAGGAGGACAAGTGGACAGCCTTAGGTGTGAAAACACGTCCTGAGGACACAGACCCGATCACTCAGGCCACATAAGGAGGTGTTCTGGGGCACGTTTGTCCACCTTGGTTTGGGAAGTGGGTACAGTACATTTGTGTACATAAACACATATCTATCATGTCTGTATTTATTGGATTGGGCAAAATGAATTTAATTTGAATAAGAGACGATCATGTGTTGATAAAAGAGGAGGGACAGACGGTAGAAGTCATACAATGATCTGTCTGTCATGCTTCATTCCTGACTCCATTAGAAACCTGATATGTGCTTTAATTCCATTTCTCCCCCTTTCTCTGAATTTTCCTCCACGGTGTCATCTGAAAATCATTTATTTTTATTTTTAATGTCATTCCAGCAGGTGAAGACGCAGTTAATGCATTAGAGCTGGGTGTGCGTGAAAAAATCAGGATATATGTCTGTATTTATCTAGTGAGGAAGTAGGAGAGGATGCATGTTAAAGATGTAATCAAAGAGTAGTTTAGCATAGTTATGATCACGCATTATAGAGATAATAAAGGTGTTTTGTGTTAATGAGAGTAGATGAACAGATATGAACTCTGATCTGTTTTTCATGCTCTGTCTCTTACTGCATAACAGGTGCGACCTGTCCTCTATCTCTGTGCACACCCTGATAAAATGCATGAACAGTGCCTCTACATGATGTGAATTATGAACACAGAGGGGTTACTAGGGTTTATAATAATTCAGCAAAGCTTTGAGACATAACGTGGATTTGAGTATTAAAGAGCCCATATTATGCCCTTTTTGGGGTTCGTATATTTAATCTATGTTCCTACTTTTGTACGTTCACAATAGCTAAAGTCCGAAAAAAGTGTCTGTTTTCATGTACTGCTCCTCCTTGCTCCCTCTACGCTCTGAGTCCGTCAGCTACACTCTGTTGAGCCCACACTGTTAGACCCCACGTGGGCCAAGTCTGCTCTGATTGGTCTGCCGATCCGCTCTGTCGTTATTGGTCAGTTGCTCAGCACGGTTCTCGGAAATGTCCCGTCTCTTTTACCATATTGGGAATGCAGCCACTGGCTCCGTCCAAGTGGAGCATAAACATTAGCACCTTAGCACTACTGTGCTACCACAGGCTACGGCATATCGTGGGCGTGCTACAGAAGTTAACGGGCGTGCAACATGAGCTGCTGGGCTTGCCACAACGAGCCAATGGGCTTAGATCAGTGATCTCACACTGACAATGACGTCGGACTAACAAATTTTTATCGAGGGGGGCTAGAACCGAGCGTTACATGCAGCTAATGCTACAGCTAACAGGAGGACGTAGGAGAAGCCGCGTTTCCGCGGACTTTGAAACATGCACAGGACACTTGGAAAACACACTAAAGAGCATATAAAATCAGAAAAAGCATAATATGTCCTTATTTGGGCCTTTGGGTAAACATTGTACAAAATATACAATATTCAATGACAAAAAAACACATATTATAGAGTTATATGGAGCTTTTTGATGTTTTTCCAAGTCTATTGAAGGCGGATGAGGCTCCATGTTAATTTGCATCTGAGATAGGAGAGCTAGATCCGATCACTGGAGACATATTTGGAGTCGCCTGTTGATGCAGTGTGTATGCTCGTACTCAGAGCTGTCCACTAGATCCAATCACCCCTGGAACTGCAAGATTAGGTATGAATATATTCAAAATATATTTCCCACTTAACCTACTGTTGAACTGTGTGAACTGCAACCAGCTTCTCCAAATGGGGACTTCACTTTCTGCTATCCATCTACACTTACTGCTGATAACTGCCTTATACAACCCTTCTACAAAACTCTGAACCATTCCTTTGCTTTTACTGTTAATCAGTTGTGCTCATAGAGCTTGTAGTCAGCTTAATTCAAATCTTTAGAAAGCATTAAGTAAATTGACCTCGTACAATAGTATGTGTTTAGAACATTGTTGTACTTTTTCTGGTAAGTTTCAAAACACACCAAAATGTAAAATAATTAGAAAAATAGTTCACATTTGTAATTTCACACTCTAGTGACCTCTTGAGTATTGTAGGGCTCTAAGCAGCAGTCGTTATGCATTTTGCCTATTAAACAACTGGCACTGTGCTGTAAGTAAGACCCAAGGACGACCAGAATGTTTCATTCCAAACTCAATCTGCTGTAAGTCACAGTGGTCAGCACTTTGCACTGATTAGCATATTAATGATCCAGCCACTGAAACAGAACCAACCTTTAAAGTCAAATGCACTAAACCAATGTCACTATTGAAAAAGCCATTTCTAAAATGAATCCTTTTTTTAACACAATTGTTTGAACCCAAAGATTGAAAAAAAAATGAGGAGCTGAGCAAGGCAGTCCTACTCGTGTTTTCAGTTAATGATACCCAGCTTGATATTTCTTTATGGCTCTCATACAGGAGGAAGGCAATGTGCCGCTGTACCTAACCCTCATGCAGTGACAGAGATGAAGTTTCATTACATAAGGTTGCTGGCAGGACTGGAGGAGGTGCTCAGTGCCACAGCACCTGCCAACAATCCCACGGTACATCAGGCACACATTCATCATTACACTCACTTCCTGTATACATTTTTTCTCTCCCTCTTTCGGCCTGTTCATTCATTCATTTATCCTCACATAGTTTTCTTTTCTCTATTGACCCTATTATAGTTTCCTGGCATTTTCTTCCACTTTCTATTTTTGGCCTACCCCTCCTTATTGCTTGGATCCTACTTTCCTCCTGCGTTTTGGGATGAGACTGAAATGCCGGCAGAGGGAGCAGCGCTGTCTAAGTCTCTGGTTGTTCTGATCGAGTGTATAATCCTCTTGATGTCGTGCCACTGTTGTTGGATACACTAGAGGGAGGCACAGTGTTGGAACATCACACTGTATGTAAGAGCTGTACAAAGTAGCAAAGACCAGAAGGAAAAATTATTTGGAGACAAATGTCACAGCTTTAACTGGGACAGCTACACAGAGTAACAGACAAGTATATACAATTATGTGTGGATTACACACAAGTGTTCACGCACATATTCTTCTCTACTTTTTGCACTTTATTTTTCTGTGTGCGCAGCCATACACAAAACACACTTTTCATACAGTGTCTACATGTTATGGTTCAACTATATTTCATTGTATTCTGTCTAAAAGACCACAACCTTTGACCTTTCTGCCAGAGTGGCCCTGATTCCTTGTATTTAATTCATCTCTGACGGTAGCAGAAACTGAATTTTTAGAGACACTGATTAATTTACCATAGCTGAGCTGTCTACTGTAGAAATGGATATTGTAAAGATGAAAAGAGTTGAGGTAAATCCTGCATAACCATTGCAGAATATTTCAAAATAATTCTCCTCAGGGGTATAACAACAGTGCTTCCTCAGCACAGTGCTAATATGTCGTGAAAAATAAGCTAGACTGCATAAGTAAACATTGTAAAATAAATATGGGAAGAACTGAAAACCTGGCTTTGGGTACAAAGTCTTTGCAAGGCACTCCTATGTGTGGAAATTATTTAAGAGAGTATTGCAGAGTTAATTTTAGACTGGCTGGTGTAAAAACTGCACATTGCAAGCCAAAGTGGAGCACTGCTATAATAACCTCTTAGATGTGAAATGACATTCATCCCTTCAGGGTGGCGGCTGTAACCACACATCTAAGACGGAAGTGTGACTGGTCTATAAGTGATAGGATATTGAGAGTGTGGGGACTGGTTTGGCTGTGTTTATATGGCCACAGATATATCAAATATATTGGACAGGAGGAGAAAAGGACAGATGACAGGGAGAGGAAAAGAAAGGGAGGAGAAAAGTTGGGGAGAAGGAGGGAGGGGGGGGTAGAACTGGGAGAGCGTGAGAAGGACTGAGAGATGGATGGGAGGACAAAAATAGCTCTGTGTGGCCATGCTGTTCACTTTCATTTTCCATGTCCCAATATCCAATTTACAGCCCCCCACACACTCCACACCCTCCTGCCTGATACACACACATATTCACACATCACTCTTTAATGAGACCGCACTTACACAATGTTGGCCCAAATTAGACTCGTACAAATGAGCACAAATGCACATATAGAAGCTCACACATGCACACATCTTAATTACCTTCATGATCAAATTGGTCTATTCTCACATTCTTTTACACCTCCACACCTGCTCCTTTCTTCAGTCCTGCTCCCACCATGTTTCTACAAATTTCCAATAGACAGTTAAGTTGTGGCTCAATATGCATGGGGAAGAAATTTAGACTGAAACATTGGCGGACTAATGCATGCACATGTTCATGCACATACACTGACTGCAACTGGTAGGACTCCCAGGGGTGCTGTCCTATAGATGTGCCATGAGATTTGTAGCTATTCATCCCATTTAAAGGAGACTAAAGACATAGTGATAGATTGTAGGAGGATGGGAGGACAAAAATGGAGAGAGGATCATTTTCACATGTGATCTAAATTCCTCTGAAGCAGGTTGTGCCACATAGGAATCCACACATTTCTTCTCCAGATTTGAAAATTGTGGCTTAATGTTACAGCTGGTCTTCAAGGACCTGCAATGCTCTTGATGAATCACGTGCAGTTATGTCTACAGCATGTGTGTGCATGTGGCTGTGTGTATTATTTCCCATAAGATGAAAAATCGTAATTCCTCCACTGTGTCCACACTTCTCATCCAATTCCTCCATTTAGCAGGATACACTATCATCACAACCCTCAACCAGAGAGAAATCAGGCCAACAGCATACACAAAATAATGCAACATTCTCTCTCTCTCGATTACCTGTTTAAGATGCCTGCAGCCATGTGTGCCTGTGCATGTGGGTTGATCTAAGAATAAGCGGCTGTATGCAAATGAGAGTGTGTTAAGTGTGTGCATGATGTTGGCAGCATGTGCATTTAGATTTTCAGGTAACTGTACAGTATGCGCGTATGCAAGAAAGAGAATGTTTTTCTACGAGACAATTGAGGGAAGTGCCAAAGCATGATTTAAGAAGCCACCAATCACTGCTAACGACCCGAGTGAGATCACAGAGACTGAAACAAAACACACTGTGAGAACTGCAGAGCGGTGCTGACAAAGAGCCCATAACAAAGGGAAAGAGAGCGATAGAGGACTTTACAGAGAGAGTGGGAAGTGATGGAGGAAAACTTTAACTTCATTGTTATGGAGAGGAAAATCAACAGCCAGGTTTGACATCCCTCTGAGCAGACATCATATGCAAGAACATGGATAAGTGGAAATATGCTCCCATTGCACTTGGTTGAAGGCTTCCAAGCATTTGTTGAAGACATATTGATTGCTGATAAAAATGTGTTGAAGGCCTTTAATAAATAATTGTAAACAGAGACAGAGGCGATCATTACGGTATTGACAAAAAAATGAGTGAATGTGTGTGTGCTTGTGTGTATGCGTGCGTGCGTGCAAGTGTTGATCTCCCACTTGCCATCAATGCAATCTGCAGAAGTTAACTAGAGCATAATTAGTTCTAAGTCCCAGATCCAAAATGCCTATATAGAGTGATTTGAGAAAAACAAATCAAGTCTAAAGATGAGGGTCAGCTACAGACTGGAAGCAAAAGAAGACAACAAGCTCGCTCAGTTTGTACAACACAAACAGAAAGTTAGAAGCGAATAGTTGGAATCTTACAGGGACTTAAGTGATGCGGAAAAAAAAAATGCAGCCAATTATTTCAGGTTAACAGCCAACCAGCGGAGACATTGTGCCATGCTAAGCTAAACTCACTATTTTATTCAACATGACATCAGCCGTCAAACAGACAGATTGATGACAAAGTGATAGAATTTAATAAATTGTTCGTTTTTTGGTTTGAATACATACTGACTGAGACTGGTTGATGATGGGGTTGTTTTTCTTGATTGATGGATATGAGTCAAAGTTTTTGACTGTACTTATCACATTGACAATGACGATCATGGATGCTGAAGCAGGGAGGGAAACATTTAGAATGAGACGGATAGAGAGGCAAAGATGGAGCGAGTGACGAAACGCGATATTACATAAGGCAGGACAGGCGGAAAGACAGAGTGCTCAGTTCCAATGCTCTCTCTCACATCAAAGCACTTTGTTAAAAGACTCATCCTGTCACGAAGAATCTTACTCTCTTTCAACACTGTTCATGTTGAAAAAAAAAAAAACTTTTATTCACTCCTTTTCATTTGGCTGTCACACTGCACCACCAGCCCACCAACACAGCTCATAAAGTGCTAGATATGCTGCTATTTTCTGGAGATCATTAGCAAATAGCAACCAACCACAAAGTACACCCTACATCTTTTTGCAACAAAGCCTGATATTACTTTTTCTTTTTTCAGTGTACAGTTTAGATTGAATAAAAACCTTAACAATGACAAATGCATAGTCTGCAAACCTGTGAGGCAGAAACACCCTGTGTGCACTGTGCATGCAACCATTAAAAGAAGGAATACGAGTTAATTAAAAAACACTCTGTTTTATTTAGCGCTTTAAAATGAGAAAGGCCAAACTGCTGTAACTTTTAATGCAACTGGTAAATCTTTGGGCCAATAACAATAATAATTCAGAAATATGCAGTAGAGTGAAAATAATTATATTCAACTGTATCAGTCTGTCTTATTTAATTCATGAAGGCTCCTTGATTTGAGAGACCAGGGATTTTGTTAGAAAAATAAGAAAGCTGTACATCGTCAGCGTACGTCAACAAGCTGATGTACTGCTGTCAACCAGAAGCTCGTCTAGGTTTTTATTCGAGGTTAGAATCTGGAGAAGTTATGAGTCATGACTCAGCCTTTTTTCACACGCACAGACAACATAATTACCAAGGCTGTATCAATTATTCACACACTAACATGCTCAAACATCAACAGACGGGCATGCCCAAGCTTCCATCCCCCTGAGTTTGTCTGAGAGTTAAACAGTCGACACTACATTAGGCAGATTCTGGATTTGGAGGTTGCTATAACTGAAATCAAATGTGAGCAGAAAAACAAACCAAACTCAACAAAGATTATTCTGAGTCAAAACACCTCATTGAGTCTTGACCGCACTTGTGACATTGGTGAACAACAGATTCCCAATGAATTGAAAATGTAACCATTTGTTCATATATGAAGCTGTTGACACCTTGTGATACTTTAATCAATGAAGCTTATTGATATTTAAAGATACAATTCAGATATGCGCAGCTGAAAGTGATAAGTTAGTGAATGATTGATTACCTGAATCTTTTTCAAGTAAACAGAAGACATTTAGTTGTAAAATAAGAGGATTTGCGTCTTTCATGAATTAATCAATGATATTATTATTATTATTATTATTATTATTATTATTATTATTAATAATTATTATTATTTCCCACAAAACGATTAATAGAAAGAATAATAAGGCAATTAAATTGCTGTGAGTTGTGACCCTTATAAATAAGACAGACATTACAGAATATATACATATATAATAATTAAATCTCAGGCCTCCCTCTTCAGTATTAGCACTGTGGGCCTAAGAATCTGTGCAGTTGCTGTCCATGGTGCTGATTTTACTTCAATTGATTTGGCTCCATTTCACCACATACAGTAGGACTGATTGGTTGGCTTCTGTTCAACATGAACAGCCTGATTGATTACACATTCCTCAGTTCAGTAAAATAGGGCTTCAGCACTCTTGATTGTAAGGGAGCCTCATTTTTTTTTATCTCCTGGGCTCGGTATTTGAATATTTTTCACCATCCACCCTTCAAACCGCAGCGTACATCAGCTAACAGCCTTGACATTAATATATGAGAGTGATTAAGTTGAAAGTATTGTTTTGGGAATATGTTGATTTATTCTTGAACTATTGATTAAATTACATTCCATGCATATATGAATCTGCCCTGATGCACAACAGACAACCATAGCCTATCCTGAAACACAGATAGTCAAAGGAAGCCCACACTACAACAGAGTCATTTAGTGAAAATGACTCTTCCACCTGTTCCTGCCTCTGTTACACTTTATAGCTTAAATGATACATTGAGATATTTTCATAGAAGTTTCGGGACTAACTCCTTACTAAGTAAGTTTACTTCAATAATTCTGTTAAATTACCAACATTTAAAAGCCTGCTGTACTCGTTACTTAAGGCTATGTGAAACAGCCGATATCAACACCAGCTTAAAGTTTATTGACATATTGACATTAAGGCCAGGGTATGCTAACGTCAGCTTGGTAGCATTGTGATAGAAAGAACTTCACGTGCAGTAAAGAAACACAGACAGGTGAGCTTTCTGCTTAGTTAACTGCTTGAGGGAAACAACAAGAATACAGCAGTGAGTTGTCGTCTAAGAACCTATCACCGAGCTAACCAACAACACGCTTCAAGAGAGCCTGGTGCTGCAGACACCCGAGACCAAGGTGCAGCTGAGTCTGAGGGTAAGTAGGACAATGTGCCAGGTGTAAGATGAAGCCGTTTGGCAAAGCCTGCAGCTTTCCAGACAAAACTGGTTAACCATTATTCGGGGGTAAGCACACTTAGCACCCAACGTCCAAAAATGTTCAAAAACTGAAATTACAAAATCGTCCAAACAGTTGGAAGGTAACTTGTAATACTTTTAGAGAGACGATATTATGCACATTTAGTTAAGCTAAGCTAACCTGTGCAGCTTTACATTGAGCTGGCAGAAATGACAGGTGTATTTTTATCCATCTCTTCTTGGCTAGAAAACATACAAGTAAGCTTTTACCTACTTGAAAGATTTCCTTATCGTGTACTTTCCCTACTAATTCTTCCAAATTAAATGTTTTTAGCTTTTGTAGTTGTTAATAAAAAGTCAGTTTTCCCTTAGTTTTCTTATCAGCCATGCTTACATGCTCCGGATTGATGGTGATAAAATTCTTCAAAGGTTAGGTCGCGCAATATCGCACTCAAAGAGAATGTAACATGTGGGTTTGAAGTAATATCTCAAAGCATCAAGCTGCCCATAGAATAAAAGCCTTTACACACACAAAAAAAACCCGAGCAAACATGAATGTATACTATAAATACTCCTGATACCACGCTCTCTACACCAGAACATAGTGTTCATAAAGCATATTCAGAGGATTCCAGTCCTACTGCCCTTATATACAGTATAATTGCTAGCATTAAACCCCCTATTACTGCTATAGGTCAAAGGTCAGTGTTCATAGTACATTACTCTCCATTGGTGTAATCCATGCTGCTACCTTGACTACAAGGAGAGAGTTGTGGGAGGAAGAATATGGATTCTGCATTTGTGTGTGTGTGCAACGGCTCTTAACATACAGCTTGTTAGAAAACTCCACCGAGAAAGCTTGACATGGTTTGCCAAATTACACATTTTTTCTGACTGCAGGTCCTTTCTGCATTGATTTTCATAAATGTTTCAGCAGCAGAGTTATTCCGTTCTATCTGTTGAATTTGTTCAGAAACAAAGTACAAACAGCATGACAACAGGTTGTTTCCTCAAGCTGGCTTCTCGTTTAAAGAACAAGATATGTTAGAAGTCATTTTCAAATCACTTGTTCAAACCACTTCCCATGATGTGTGTTGGAAGCATGACAAATGGAAAATCTTAAGTCTTTTTGTGACAGAATAAAGGAATTAGGTTTTAATTGGCAGCTTATGTTCTCGTTTTGCTCATTAGTAAGACACTGTTTTTTAATTGAAATCTCATAAATATGGTATTTGCTGCCTAATTGAGACAAAAACAAGAAGGATTTGAGACATCCTGTGACTTTGAGGCCTGTGCACACAACTAGTGAGTTAGTGTGTGCGTGCGAGAGAGAGAGAGAGAAAGAAACAAAGCGAAAAAGGCCCTCCCCCTAGGTGTGATAGATAAACATTGTTTCCTCCAGTTTCATCCAACACTCAAGAAGAATTTATTCTAGCATGTTGGGATCTGTCAGTGAGAGTGGGAGAAAGAGAGAGAAAGAGCGAGGGGTTTCTGGGAGGAACAAAATTGACCTTGAACGCACTGTATAACTCAATTCAAGAGCCTGCAGAATGTTTGAGCATAATGTTGGACGGATGAGCAGCATGTTATCTTTGCACATGATCTGTTCATGTGAATAACCGTCTACATAATGAGGTTTAATGTTTGTATGTAAGTTGTGTCTTTAATCATGATTCATAGTTTACTGTTCTATTTGTGGGTCCTTTTGGTTTGTTTAAATAACAATGTTACGTAACTACGGTGGCTGGGAGGTGTCAGGCGAATGCATTTACAAAAACGCTTTGCAAACTCTAAAACAAGAATGCAAAACAGTCGCAACACGAATGCAAAAGATCCACAACGGATGTTGTGTCACATAATATGAAAATATAAAAACAGTTAGTCAGAAACACATTCATGTGTCCGTCTATAATAACGGTCCTTATCAGCAAAATGCACAACAATGGAACAAGCGTATTAGGTTGTCGTTATGTATTATTATTATTATTATCATACGACTTGGCAAATTTTGTCAGATAATCAGCTATTTCTGAGAGCCTGGTAATTATAACAATCCCTGCTGTCCCAATCTTAATGATTTATCAGAATGTGTAAATGAAGCCAAGCATCTGCTGAATAAAAAGAGACAAACGCAAAGACTCAGCACAAAAAAACAAAATCTTTTACAACACTTTAGCTGTCGGTATTTCATCTGATTGCCAGCTAAAAAACACTAATAGGATGTATCAAATGAAAATGACTAGAGATAAGCAGAAAATGATCATCATTGCAGGGAAATTAGAAAAGATAAATTAGGAAAAGTGTACTGCATTACTGTCGACTGATGCACTGGAACAAAATCAATCATTTTAAAAGACCCAGATTCTCATGTGATATAAATGTGATGAATGGAACAACAAAGGTTCATACTTAAGGGAAGACGCGACTTTCATCACTGATTCCTAATATGTACCTGCTTTTAAAATGTTTATACTACAGCATTTTTTAATCATCTTCACCTCGATGTAGATAGAAAAATGGGTGATGCCACCTATGGGTGACAGAATGTATTTTGATCCTTGGCTGAACTGCATATTTAGGTGTAAGAATTCACATTGATGATCATTTTTGTGTGATTGCTATTTATGATAATGTTCAAACCCTGCAGCTTAACAAGATGATATAAATCACTGCAACAGACAATCTTTTTATGTAACACTAATGTATTTTTAGCATAGAGTGATCTATTTATTTTATAGCAGGAGCAGCATCCTGCCACCCATGTATTGTGCATAAGAAGGGATGTTATCCATGCTTTATGTTGAATAGAAGTGAATAATTTAAAATCGGTAAATAAAGAAACAAATACAAAGGAGGCTGGCACAAAGAGGACAATGAGGTGAAAAGACTGGACATGACAGAGAAATACACAAGGTAGATTCAAGAGAGGGAGGGCCGCAATCGAACGACTTGATGAAGAAAAGCAAAGAAGAATTACTGCTGTGTTCACTGTATGCGGCATTTTCTTTACACAATTACAGCACTGCACTGCAGAGGTATTAACACTGTCTGATTTCCTAAAAGGCTGAGGAGATGTGAAACACAATTCCCCTGAAGCTGACAGAGAGGAGGCAGCTAAATAACTTCTATTATCTCAGATATGATGATTCCAAGTAAGACACAAAAAAAAGGACACAGTACACATGTGGAATGGAGGTGAGGGTGAAACCTTTAAAAGCCAAAGACAACAGAGCTCCATTGGGGGGGAAATTGAGGTTCTGTGAATATGAGAAAAAGTCACCAAGAGAAGATGAAAGAAGACAGATTTTCTTTTTCTGGTTCTCTGTCTCATATTGTTTCCCTGATTCACACATAATCCTGCCGATTCTGTACAAAATCCTCCCAGGCATGAACTTCCTGTCAATGTTGCAAGCAATTATTTCAGGAACAAGAGCTCTGACAGGGAGGACATTTTGATGAAATCTACATTGTCAGCCATACCCAGCAAAGTGTGAGAGAGGGAATTAACTCTAATGAACTGCAAACTGTATGACTCCAGAGTTTCTGGCTAAGTTTTTATACAAACACATGATGAGAGCTCACACACCAGAGTGAAACCCAAAATGAGCTTTCTCCATCTTCTTTAGGTGTCCTAGTTAGGGAAATACCTTCACCCTTTGTCTCGCAGGGATACCACTCCTTTTATAAGTCGCACTTGACAAATTGCTTGCCATTTTAAAGGCCAAGAGGAAGGCGTTGTAATGAATTCAATTACGTGTTGAACTCTCCTGTCAGGACAAACTTGATTCATTGTCAGTTTTGGATAATTGATAAAGCTGAGTTAGTGTAGCACCAAGACCCCTGCAGGCAGACAAGTATTTGTGGGGAAATCTTTAACTTGAGCTTATTTCATTCTATAAAACTGTACCGTAAAATCAAACTCTGTCAAAGGTTTACCGTAAATCCAACAATCCTCAAGGACAGCTGCACACTGACACATACATGCACACACATCTTTAAACAACGTGGGCAACAGTTCTCTAATGGATAAGACATCAAACAGAGTCAATTTCACATCAATGCTATGAGTCTCTGGGTCTCCTCATTGTGTAAATGATATCTTCGGATGATCAATCTTTGAGCAAGCTTCATGTAGCACGCACACATGAGCTTTCACTTGTGATGTGGTCAGCTTAAGGCTAATGGAGGTGGGTAAAGAAGATGAAGCAACTGATAATAGCTTTTTGATTGACTGCATGAAACAAAAGGAACTCTGCTGGGAGCAGTTAGGTGGTTGTGTCTGTTCTTTTTCTTACAGAACATAAACAGTAACAATCCTTGGCGAATTATTAAATATTGCAATGTCAATTTAATTTCAAACATGAATGCTTTTATGAAAAGTAGCTTTTGTAGCTGTGTATCCCACTCTGATCAGGGCACAGAGTTTAAATCATGTGCTCACAGGTGCTTGCAGAGTATAAGCTGCAATGTGCCTGTGGCACTGCATTATAAATGCACATACTGATAGAAAAGCATGTGCACAGACACAAGCACACACCTACGCGCACACAATCTGTTGGACATATTTTCCTGCCCAAGGAGGACAGGAAACATCTCTGACAGCCTATAAATTGTAGTCACACTAACACACACACACACACACACAAGTAAGGGGATGGCAGCAGCAAGCAGGTAATAAGTTAGAGAGACATGGGAGGAAAGTGCTGCTTGTGCAGAATTTTCCAATAATAATGACAGGCCTATTAGGATAATTTCACACTGACAGCCTGATTTCTCCCTGGGAAGATTTGCACCGCAAGAACAGTTTCAGGACCCATAGTCCTCTGCAGCTACATGCAGGGTGATAAAACAGACAAGGCTGTGACAACCGACACCAATAATTTATTGTCAAAATAAAAAATATGCTTCATGCTTTCAAGAAAAGATAATTTTAATGACAGTTCATATTATTATTGTTATTTTGACGGTATTAAGCCACTGATTTTTAAGGGTAACCTGAAGCAGCTTAGTTAACCACTGTTGGACGCAGAGAGGGAATATGTTTTGAAGACGTTTTCCTTTGACAGCTAGAGGCCCTTAATTAAAATAAAGTGTGTTTTTGGGTAGTTATGAGCCCACAGAGGTCATAACTTATTTAGTATAAAGGCACTAGATCTAAAAAGTCTCACTTGATGACATCATATATTAAAGATGCTCACAGTACTTAGAGAGGGAAAACACTTATGCGGTCTAAAAATGGCTTTAATTAGTTCATGGCTACAATGTGAGTAGTCATGTACACAGTATGCCTGGCCTTTAGGTTGGTACGTCTGTAGTACACTGCTGCTTGGCAACATGGATGCCAAAAGATCCCCCGGGGAGCAGTTAATGTAATGCAGAAAATGTAAAGGTGAAAAAAAGCAGAAAAAACTGATGAGGCTGCTTCCACATATTCCTCAGATAAATACAATCCTACACATACAATTCTGCATTATCTATGTATGAACTTAGAAACATCTGAATAATTAAATCCCTTGGCTGCCACTATTTCTTAAAAACTACAGTAAACACCCAACACGTAAACGCTTTTCACAAAACACACAGATGCATATCATCGTGTTAACCCACACAGAAGAACACATACACACAAACACACCTACAGCACATTGAATCACGGACAACAATGATATTCATCTAACAAGGCTTTACAAATGCAAATTCCTGACATGTGAGCAAGTGCACTCAGGTGGTGTAGTTTCACATCACAGCAACACTTTGATTAAGGCAGATCAAAGGGGGGTGAAGAACAGGCATTCAGGACCTCCAACAATAGTCCTACTTACAGAGAGCCTGTAACTGGCTTATGAAGCACATGAATGAATAAAGATGAGGTTCAAGAATACAAATGACAGTAAACAAGTAGTATATAGCTCCCCTGGATTCACAGAGGCTGTAAAACGCACAAACACAAATCCAATCCAGTGCTCTGATAAACTTGAATGCTGTCACATAATATATTATACAACTGTGCTCAAGTGACATTGGGTGGTCTGCCTACTCAACCTGGCTAACTTGGACAAAATGAGGTCCAACAGGAGGCTGCACTTTCTAAGTCATTTCTGAGAGATGAGATTCAACTTTGCCATCCATTTCTTTCCTAAACCTCGATCCTCTCAGTCATCTCCAACACACTCATCCATTCCTTTTCATTCCTCCCTTCTCTATTATTCTGCCTCTTTCATCCAGGACCTGTACCTTTCCCTTCTCTCATTTCTCACGCGTGGTCTCTTCACATTCCTGGTTTATTCAGCCTCTTGCTTTCTTCCAATCCTGGAACTCTGTAATCCACTCTCACCACATGATTTCTTTTAGTGTCTCTTCCTTTTCTTTTTTTCCCTCAATCATTTATAAATCTTTCTCTTTCCACACAATGTCACTGCATCTTCTATTTCTCGTTTTCACGCTATGTTCTTCTCTCTGACATCATGCCCCTGCTTTCCCCCTGCTCCATTTTTGTCTTCCCCTCTTTGCGCATCCCCCGACTTCAAGAGCTTTATGTTCCCCTCCAAGCGTTCTGCTGGCAGTTTTGCCACACTTCTCTTCATCTGTGACAACATCCTCTCCTTCCTCAATTCTTTATTTCTATCTTGCATCCACTGGATATTGCACTCAGTACACTTAAAGCAACCAACAGATATGGAATAGCAGCCTTTTCAGAATTCATTTGTAGCTTCACACAATTTTTCCTCTCCATCTTTCTTTGGAAAGTAACAGGATAGCAAAGGTTTGCCTGACATAGTTTACTACACATCTCGGGGGAGCACCTTTTTTTTGTTCATTCCCAATCTCCCTTCCCACAAGTTCCTTTACCTTTAGCAGGCGTACAGATGGCAAGAAGGCTGCATGGCACAGTTTTCTGATGGTCCAGTTGAGTGGCCGTGGTGCATCCAGCTGGTTCATGGTGCCCACTCTTCGCGGTGCAGCCACTGGTGCCTGGCGGCTTTTACCGGCACCAGGATCAATGCTGCCCCACTAGGGGGGCAAGAATGGGAAAGGGTCTCCAACTCCAAAAGCCAAAAATCACACAAGTCCCAGGGCATGACCCTCCACGGAAAACCATCAATCACTACCGCTGCTGCCAACGCCAGCGCCTTGAAGCTTTAACTTCCCCGGCAGAAGAAGCTCTCACCTGGGCAACTTCCTGCCCACTCTCTCCTTCTTCCTGGATCCCTTCTCTTCTCAGCTCACACAGATCCAAAGTAAAGCCAAACCTGAAGCATCAGGAGCATTAAATCCTCCTTCACCAGCAGCCAGGGTACACTCAGCTCTGTTGCGAAAATACCCAGAGTGTACAGGATTTTCCCAAACAATGGATCAGAGTGTAGAAATCAAAGAGAAAATCAAGAGACTGCAGACTGAGAGAGATGCAAGTGGAGAAAGAGAGAGAAGAGAGGAAAACAAGCAGGAGAGATGGAGAAGTGAGGAGAGACGAGCAGTGCAGTGCAGTACGGTGCAGTATAGCGCATAGGGGAGAGAGGAGAGGAGAGGAGAGAAGCGCAGAGCGCATAAACGGAGCAGCCTGACAGGCAGCGGCTTAGAATTGAGGCTGCATGCACACTACTGTCTCTAAGATGGGAGAGTGAGAGAGCGAGGGAGAAGGGGAGAATGAGAGATAGAAAAATGGAGACAGTAAGAGGATTGGGAGACATAACATAAGATAAAATACAAATGATGAGCAGAAAGTGAAACTATGAGAATTGGATGCAAAAAAAGGATTACTTCTGCGCACAAGAAAAAAAGAGGGGAGATGGAGAGAGAGAGAGAGAGAGAGATGACGAGAGAGGGTGCAAGATGGAGAGAGTGGAAAGAGAGTGAAGAGGCACTGTATGGTGTTTAAAAGAGAACTGGGTGAAGTGGAGTCAACGATCCACCTTATAGAGCGTATTCAGATGGAAGCACATGAAAAAAAAACTTGGTGTTGTGACAGCGGAAAGAAGGACGACCCACTTACTAATTTGAATGTGTTCAACATTATATTTAGGCAGAAAAAGCACCAAACTAGTTAAGAAAGAATTCTAAAAAAGGTAAACATGATAATAACATACTACATGTGAATGTCACCTAAAATAATGTCTATGAAATCATGACTGAACAGTTGAGATGATAAGCATCGTTTTATTTTTAACCCATTTTATTTCTAATATATAGGTTTTTTGTTTTTTTTGCCTATGTTAGAAAAGAGAAATTCTTATCCAGCACGGCTTGGATAACTATAGACAATCTGTTGCAGGATTCGTGCAAACAGAGACCCTCATTTTCCATGTTTTTAAAGTCAGGTTTTATGAAGATTTTAAAAAAAAAGATACTTTTTATGAATTTATATGTACATTTTATTTTTATATTTATTACCATTTTACAGACAAGCATCAAATGGCCCACATTAGAGTTTTACTGATATCTCAACCAGTAGAGGCAATGCTTTCAACATAGCATCACATATTTGTTTATTGTTTAAAAGGATCCCCATTAGTTGCTACCAGGCTAGCAACAAGTATTCCTGGGGTCTACCCATTTGGCAATAATATTATTCAAACAATATCATTTTATGCTTGATTATTGTCTTAGTTTTCAATAGTTAATCGCGATTAATCGCATCTTTGAAATTGTATTATTATTTTGCATTTAAAAGTAAGAATTGTGAGGCTTTTATTTTTTAATTGTTGTACTGTCTTAAGCTAAGAGTGCTTTACTTGCTGTCTGAATTCAACCCTGCTTTTATTTTGAAATAAAGTAAGGACCTTCTGGTAGATTGAAGGTTACGAAAATACCTTAACCACAGAAAAAATACTTTGTTATGGATCAAAAGTTAATGAAAACAGCTTAAAAAAAAGAAGGAACAGTAAAAAAGTGAAATGTTTGATGTGATAAGATGGATATTACTTTTGACTCGTCAGCTGAACTTAGTTTTTTCAAGTGAAATAACTCATAAAGATGCAGCAGTGTCGTTCTTTTCATCACCGTGACAACAGGGAGACACTGTAAAAATGTATACACGGTGCGTCTAAGGGTACAAAATGTAATAAATCTAAAAAAAAAGAAAAAAGGAATGCATTCATTTCTGATCTAAAGTAATAATAATAGTAAATACTGATAGCCTAATAAAAACCCTAAAAATCTATTTTTTCCATTGTACTAAAGCCCCACTCCTGTGGGGGCACTGTTGGTGACGCCATAATGCGATTCCCGTTGTGTAGAGGCCCCACTTGAGAAAAACAACATCTGTAAAACACGTTTTCAAGTATGTTTTTTCTAAATCAATCCAAAAAATGCACACATAAATTAAATTTCCTAGGTATTTCTGTCATCAATGCGTCTTACTGAATTGATATTGAAGCATATTGATCAATATGGAATCGAGTCGATATTGAATCGTGACCCAAAGAATTCAAATTGAATTGTGAGGTCCTTGACAATAACCAGCCATCCAAACAATATTTGTGTAGAACAGCATTCAAAGACTCTAAAGCTAGAAAAAGAATCATAATGTACCGAAGAAATTCAGTTATTTTTATATATTTCTTGGTGTTTAATATTTTGTAAATCTATATTCTTCTTCTGCTGTCATCCAAATGTGTGTCGTAAAATGACATAAGAAATACACAAATGGACAGTTCTCTTTGTGATGGATTTGGCATATTTGAGCTTGTTTTCAGTGAGATTTAATTATCTAGTAGAATTTAAAAACACTAAAGGTTTAGAGGTGCAGATTGTACCACATGATGTCTCCTCTTGTGTGAGACTGTGCTGAATATTAAAAACATGGTTCAAACAAATGTTCCTATGAATGGAGCTGAGACATCAAAATATATGAATGGACCTGAGAACCACTTTTATCTTGGCTGAGACAATTCAAATCTGTGCCAATAAAAATGTTAGTGTGGCTCTGTCTTATTCCAAAAAATGTGCACACAAACCGCAGAGCTGGAAAACATATGAGTGACGCGTGCTTTATAAAAAACTCCAGTCCAAGTTCTACGTTTCAATACTTTACTGAAAGCTTTATATGCAAAAATACAATCAAACAAAATGTAAAGCACGGTCAAAGACCAGTGTGCTACTGTAGCTCCACAGCTTCTAATAAAACAGGCAAGCCAGTACTGGCAGCATGCTGCGAGCTTTAACCAATCAGCAGCCAGAGTTGACTGGAGCCTTAATTACCTTCAATTAAGCATGCGGCACTGGCATGATCTACTTAAAACTGCAACACACAAAAGATATACTACACTTACGTATGTATAATTGGCTCTAACAAAAAAGTTATGCTGATATGTATACAGAATACAAAGAGGACAGTTTCTTTGATAATGAGCGCCCACAAAAGGAAACCTTGACAAAAATGATGCTTAAATATAGTCAAAAAAATGCATTTAGCTTAGACTGACTGTTGGGGTTATTCTGCAAGCGGAGTTAAGCAAGGAATGGGAATTATCTTTGTTTTCTGTTTAATTAAAGATTGCTGTTGCAATGCAACAGGATATATTGCTCTGAAACGTAATCTTTCTGGCAAACAATCCAAAACATAACTGGTATTGTATCTTATGTTTGCAGTGTATGTCCTAATGACTGTCTTGAGCCAAAACCTCACAGTGTGAAGGTTTTTTGGCCTGACAGTTGAGGCTGACATTAAGAATATCCACCTCACTGACCACCAGCTCCCCCTAGGGACCTCCCAGAGATCTATCTGTCAACCGTAAATCTAGTCACTGTGGAGATGTGTGGGCATGTGTATTTGTAAGGAGGGGGTGGTAGGAAGTGAGTAGCTCCTTTCTCTCCTAACCCTTTCACATCTTACTTTTCCATCTCATCCCATACACCAGTTCATCAAACACTGCAAGGTCAGTGCGTCACACTACACTGTCTGCATATGGACAGCAGATGGCAGCCTTCTAATGCACAATATCCCTCTTAGCCCAAGATACATTTTTCAAAAGGCTGCCCCATATATTAATGATTCGTCATCAAACTACCAGACTTTGTACTACAATAGAATCAGAGTGATGCTCTTTTATTTGTCAATGCATCACGATGGGGAGCAAATAAAAATCAGGTCTGTATTAGAAAGCTGTAAAGGAAGCTACACACAATTCAATCACCAGGGGGCAGCAGATCAACACACCTGCTGCAGACGGAGAAAGTCTCAGTTTGAGCCTCTCACTCTTCTTGGCTACACTCATTATCACAACGCTAAAAGGTATTAAAGCACTGGCAAAGAACAAGACCAGACAAGAGGAGAATTAATTCTCTCACAATGATTCATTTCTCCCCATGGGAGCCTAACTTGGTGGATCAGGGAAGCAATTTGCTGTGAATAACAAAAGTGTTTCAGCACTGAGAGCTTCTATCAAATCAGGAAGGCAAAACAATAAAAATGCAACAAGATTTTTAATCATTCCTGTTTTCAGTTTGAGTGAGAAAGGAGTATGATAAAGTTATTTATCTGAGATAAAGATGATTTTTTGTTTTTTTATACATGAATCACAGCAGAACCCACTGTCAACTTAAGCCTACCCTGCACCCTGTAAGAACAGTGTCAGATAAAGTCCTTCTGCTCTGCTTCCTGAAGATCTGGATTTATGAGATATTATGTAAATTCAAGAATGTGTAAATATGTGTGTGCCTCAGTCGAATGTGTGAATAATTGACTCACGACCCACAAGAAGTCCTGAGTAAAAAAACCCATCTCGTTATCTGCTGTATGTACAAGTGACTGTCAGAGCAGGTTTATGTGTGGGGTAATAACGTATTAGTGGGTGTTCTCTGTAACCCATTTCTTCACAGAGACATCCCCGCTACAGGTAGACCCGGTGACATCTGCACTCTGACAGGAGTGAGAAAGAAGCCCATTTCCACCTGTCATTCAAGCAGAGCCAGTAGTGCAAGAGAAGCTGCTCTCTCAAAGAAAATGCGCTCACTGTTGGTATTTGTGCGAGAAAGTCTTTTGAGAGATTGGCAACCAGAGATCGTCTGAGTAAGATGGATTGGACTCATTGTGTATTGTTGTTGTACTCTACTCACCAGAATAAAATTGAAGTCCTTGCAAATTAAGAAATATATTAATTGTACCAAACAGGCTGAACTGAACATGGTAGAGAAAGGAAAATGTGTGTTTACCAGAGCCTGCACTTAAAGTCAAATTGAAATCAAATTGCATATTCTCTTGAAGTGCAGACACATGCTTTCTCTGTTAATCACTTATTCTGTGTTCTGCTTTCAGAAAAAAAGCCAGAATGTTTTTTTGTTTTGTTGTTGTTGTTTACCATGGCGTCCCCTAGTTTAGTTAATGTGATAGAACAAGTTGCAGTACTTCTGAACGAAGACCGACAGAAACATTCAATCAAATATTGCACGTCAAAGTCATGTTAGCGTTGGACTTAAAGAGAGGCAAGACAGTTGGTAAACCTGAGCAGGATCGCAGCCTGCTAAACAAAACAAGAGCACCACACTTTCAACAACAACACATCTTATTGTCCTGCACCGTAGCTCTTTGTACGAGCATCAAAAGAAACATTCACCAGCAGTGACTAGTTCACTGGCAATGTCAGTTTGCAATGGGGTGAGGTAAAAGCTGCTCAGCTGCAGCTCATATAACACTTTGTAAATGCTATTTGGTCTTGTGCTATGAGGTTGATTGTTCAGATTGCATGAAAAAGAAAACTCTACAGGTTTTCTGAAATTAGATTCAAGAAAGAGGCTTGAGAATTGAATCACAATATTTGTAATAAATTGATTTGTAAACAGTCTTGAAACACAACCCTTCAGTCAATACAGAAGAGAATGATGATTATGTGAGTAAAGCAACATGTGCCTTTAAAGTCAACATTTTTACGTGAGGTTCTCTCAACTAAATTTCAACTGTAAAGTCTTTCCTGAATAATTTATATGCCAAGTTAATCTCAGTATGTTATGTTTTAACTGAACCTTTTGTGCAGGAAAGCAACCATTTGATTCCCCTCAGAAAGCTATGATTCAGTTGAGAGTATCATGCCGATTCATATCCCATCTTTAGGCCATCTTAACAGTTCTACATAATAACTAAGTTTTTCACTGCAGAGACAGCATCAGGTGCACCCTGTATACTTCTCCTACACCCTGTATACTTCTCCTATCATTTGCGTTCTTTCTTTGTGATTACAGGTTCAACTCTTATCACATTCAATCTTGATGAAAAACAGTACATGTTGTACTTTCAAGTGATGCTGATCACCACCACCACCAAGCAGACACAGTTTACACAGACAGCAACCCTGTCATTTTTTCAGTAAAACCAGTGAGTGAAGGTATGGGATAACAAAGTTATTAGAGACTGATGGTTCCAAAAGCCTCGATCTAATTTGGCTTCCTTTTCTCCCTCTGTGTGTTGCTCATCCCCTGGAGGATTCTCTGTAAGTGACAGTTCAATACCTCGTACACCAAACTCTTTCATACACACATACACACACACACACACACACACACACACACACACACACACACACACACACACACAAACAACATTACCCCCCCATGTCCCTTGCCCTGAGGAAGCAGGAAGCCCTCTGCTGTGTTGGGTACACTCTTCCATCTGGAGACAGGCAATGATTATTACTCTGAAGGATGAAACCACAAGAGAGAAACGCACACTTACACACAACCGTTAGATCTTGAGAAGTTTTATTTTCTGTCTGTTTTTTTTTACTACTTCACGATTCTTCACTCTCAGTCACTGGCCTGTGTGTCACAATAACAGTTTGGTTAATGTACACTGAAACAGCAGAAACAAGATTTTAAGATTTATTTTTGGGCCTTGTGGACATAGGACAGTGGACAGAGTCAGAAACGAGGGACAGAGAGAGAGTGACGACATGCAGGAAAGGAGCCACAGGTCAGATTTTGAGCCCTGGCCGCCCGTCTTGGGGACCACAGCCTCCGCAACAACCTTGTGGCCTCCAGCGCCCCCCAAACAAGCCGCCCATTAAAACCTACGGAATGTTAGTCATGTCTCACATGTAGTAGTTTTAGTATCTGCCTCTTATTTTCGTCTCTGACTACATGAAGGCTTAAGCAGAACAAGTGTAATTGGCAGTTTCAAACAACTGTTGACAAACAGCAGTGGTATCAGTTCAGTCAGAGGTAACAGACTGAGAAGAGGCTTGTTAAAAATAATTACTTCAGTCAAGTCCGTTCAGCCACACCTTATCACAGACTCACATCAATTTTGTTCAGCTGAGTAGTTTATTATTTCGATCTGTCAGCCTCAGTAAACTCCCATCCAATAAATTCTAAGAAGTTTAATTTGTCATAGATAAGTTATCCAACCTGACCTTAGATTAACTTAAAGCATAGTACTAGTCAGTTAGTAAATAACTGTGAGGCACTCACTCTCTGAGTGCTTAAAGTTTGTTTTGCAAATAAAAGCCACACAACTAACTTATTACAGCACTTTTAACAGAGTCATACAGCCGTCCAGAGTTGGACAATGGCAGACAGAGATAAAAAAAAAAAATAATCGATTCACTACAATATTGTTGTTTTCTTTTTATTGATTTTCAAAGACAAAACAATAACAGCTCAGTGCACTTCAGCAAAGTAGTTGGACCATAGTTGGTCCAGTAGTCACATTCAGCACCAGTATAGTAAACATGTGATTAACAGTGATGTTGTACAATAGCAAGATAATCATTCAGGGATCATTATGATAAGTTGCACTTAACATTTAGAAGATTCAAAGGCTTCTCCCATTTTCTTTTAAAGAGATGAGTCTTTCCTCTGATACAGTATCTTAACTTTTCTAACATCACAACATCAGATATCAGAGATTTCCACAAGTGAACAGTAGGGGATTCATCCCCAACCCATTTTGTCATTATAGCCTTCCTAGCCAACATTAAAAGAAATTGGATTATGTCCTTATGTTCCTTCAAAGGGTTCGGTAGACTTCCTAGGAGGCATAGAAGTGGGCCAGGAGGCAGTTGTTGTCCTATCACCGTGCCTATTTCTCCACATACTGCCTTACAAAATAATTGAATTTTTTCACACTCTCAAAGACAATGCATTCTAGTTCCAGTATTAGCTTTGCATTTGGAACAAATTGGGGAAGCTCCTGTTGTGAACTTACTATAAACATATGGCTATATAAACATTATGTAAGATATTGTACTGCATCTCCTTATATCTATTACAGATTGAAATCTTGGAGGTTAACATCAGAATTTCTTCCAATGTATCTTTATCTATTGCAACCTTCAGCAGCGTCGACCATGATGTTAAGGAAGCAAGTGTATCCAAATACAAACTCTGTAACTCAGAGTAAAACCTTGATACAAAATGTTCATTTTTTGTATGATCCAAGAAAAATCTTTTTTTGTATTGCCTTCTTCAATACATAGTACCTGACTTGTAGATATTTGTAAAGGTCCTTGGTAGGTATATTGTACTGACCTCTCAGAGAGTCAAACGTTTTGAAGATCCCATTACTGCAAAGATCATGTACCCCTTTTAAGCCTGCTTCCTGCCATTGTTTAAAGTTAGGCCCTGCCCCCTCCACTGATAAATCTGGGTTGTCCACCAATATTGCAAGTGTTTTCCTTAAACATTGCCTTTAAGCTTCTCCACGTCTTTATGATATTGGTTATTAACAAGTTGTCCTTAACTAGAATTGGTAGTTCATTCAGTCGTTTGTCTAATAACTTTACAGGGGAAAAAGGTTTACACATTATGGCCTCTATTTCAAGCCAATGCAACCCAGTGTTTCCAACCACCCATGAAGATATAATCCTGGCATGTATTGACATAACATAATTTTCTACCTTAGGTAGACCCCACCCACCTTTTTTTTTAGGGAGTTGTAACTTCTCTAATTTTATTTTGGGTTTCCTTCCTGCCCAAATGAAGTCTGATATTGCTTTATTAATATCTCTAATATCTTCTGTCCTTAAAATCACAAAAAAGCATAGATACAGGATAAATTATCTTAGGGAGAATAGTCATCTTAATGAGATTGATCCTACCAAGAAAGGATATGGGCAGATTCCTCCATCTCATCATATTTTCTTTCAAGTGCTTAATCAAGGGGTTAATGTTTTCACTATACATTCGATTGAGTTTTGGTGTGACTTTTATTCCCAGATAACTGAAACCATCAGGGGCCCAGCGAAATGGTCTAACAAAACCAGGTTCAACACGCCTATCGCTCACCAGGGGCATTACCTCAGATTTGACAAAATTAACTTTGTATCCAGATATTAGTCCAAATTCTTTAACACATTCTATGACAGCAGGTACTGACATACTCAGGTCTGTTAAGGTCAACAGGACATCATCCGCATACAACATCATTTTATTTTGCTTTGTACCAATTATTGTTCCTTTAATATTATTATTTTGTTGAATAGCTATTGCTAACGGCTCTATAGCCAGGGCAAACAGGAGCGGGGACAGAGGACTGCCTTGGGCTGTACCTCTTGACAACTTGAAAGGTGCTGAAATAAGACCGTTTGTCAGGACAGAAGCTGTGGGCTTCTTGTACAGAAGTTTCACCCAGCCTAGAAAGTTAGTTTGAAAGCCAAATCTCTTCAAAATGTAAACATGTATTCCCATTCAACCCAATCAAAGGCTTTTTCAGCATCCATCGATATAATTGCTCCAGGATTTTGGCAGTGATTGAGATAATGAATAATGTTAAGTAAGTGTCTTGTATTGTGACATGATATTCGGTCCTTTATAAAAACCGGTCTGATCTGCATCCACTATATGAGTCATTACCCATTCAAACCTGCGAGCCAATACTTTAGATCAAATCTTAATGTCCACTCCAAGTATACTGATTGGTCGGTATGAGGAACAGAGTTCTGGGTTTTTCTTTTTCTTTAATATAAGTGTTATATTGGCCAAATACATTGATTCTGGGAGTTTTGAATCCTCAATAGATGTATTGAAAACTCTAAGTAATAATTTATTGATCTTATCTTTTAGTGTTTTAAAAAACTCAACCGGAAATCCGTCCGCCCCGGGCAACTTTCCGGATTGGAGTGAGGATCTGGCTGTATTGATTTCTAATAAGGAGATGGGGCCTTCCAAAAGATTAGCCTGATCTTCTGATAGTTGTGGGATTGTCAGACTGTTTAAGAAGAGCCCTTCCTTGAGCTTATTCACATCGTTTTCAGAACTATATAACTTTTCATAGAACCTTTTAAATGCATCATTAATCCAAAGGTTATTTGTTTGTCGTTTACTATTTTTATCCTGTATAGCTGAGATTTCTTTCTTTCTGAAGTTCTTTATTGGGGCATTCCTTGCTAGGCGTGCTAGTAGGCGGTTTGGTTTGTTGCCAAATTCAAAGAGTCTTTGTTTGGCAAAGAGAATGTCCTTTTCTGCTTTTCTTGTTATCAGATTCTGCAACGTTATCCTGGTTGCCTTTAGTTCAGTTAAGACCTCATCTAATTTAGTTCTATAGTAGTTTTCTTCAAGCTTTTTTATTTTATTTTCGATCTTAGTTTGTTCCGCAACCCGCTCTTTTAATAATAATAATAATAATAACTTTATTTATAAAGCGCTTTAAATCAAAGTGCTGTACAAAGCAATACAGTTAAAATACAGGAAAAAACATACAGCGAAATCATGACACATACTCAACAGTAAACAGATGGGTCTTTAACTTTGCTTTAAAAACCTCAACAGAACAAGCCTGCCTCATGGCCAGAGGTAAACTGTTCCAAAGTGTCGGTGCACAGAAAGAAAAAGCCCGCTCACCAACTGTCTTCTTTCTGACCTTTGGGACACTCAGAAGACCCGTCCCCTGAGAACACAGGGCTCGGGCAGGCACATAGGGGTTCACCAGGTCGGTAAGATACAATGGTGTGCTACCATTTAATATTTTAAAAGTTAGCGGCAGCACCTTAAAGTCTGCTCTGGCATGAATAGGGAGCCAATGAAGAGAGGCCAACACCGGGTAATGTGTTCATATCTGCAGGCTCCGGTTAGAACACGAGCTGCAGCATTCTGAACCATCTGCAGACTTCGCAGACTTTTCTTTGGTAGACCTGACAGAAGGACATTACAATAATCTAGCCTAGATGACACAAAGGCATGGATGAGGACCTCAGCATCCTTAAACGACAAGATTGATCTGATCTTGGAGATGTTTCTCAGGTGGAAAAAAGCAACTCTGGTCACCTCCTTTATGTGTAATTCAAACAATAGTGTCTGATCGAAAAGCACACCAAGATTCTTAACTCGGTCTCTGCGATTGATTACACAATCATCGAGAGACAAAGTAATAGGATCAAAAAGATGACCCAGTTTCGCTGGTCCGATAAACATCATTTCTGTCTTAGCAGAATTAAGCAACAAGAAATGTTTTGATAACCAGCTCTTAACAGCTGCAAGACAGGCCTCAAGTTTAGCTGTATTGTATTTACTTCCTACACCTAATGGCATGTACAGCTGCAAATCGTCAACATAACAATGAAAAGCAATCCAAAAAGAACGCAATATCTAACCCAGTGGGGATAGGTAAAGTGAGAACAGCAATGGACCCAGTACAGACCCCTGTGGAACCCCGTGCCTAACAGCACAGGGCTCAGAGAGTATGTTGTTTTATTTCTGACAGGTAGTATCTTAACCACTCCAGAACTTGTCCTGAGATGCCAAAATAGTTCTCAAGCCTATCCAGTAGAATACAGTGGTCCACCGTATCGAAAGCAGCGCTAAGATCCAATAACAATAAAACACTGGTTGAGTCTGAATCTAAAGATAGTAGCAAATCATTCACCACTTTTGTAAGTGCTGTTTCTGTCGAATGATTTACCCGAAAAGCAGACTGAAATGGCTCAAATAGCTTATTTAGTGATAAATAATTTGGAAGCTGATTTGAGACCACTTTCTCAAAAACTTTTGACAAGAAAGCAAGGTTTGAAACAGGTCTATAATTGGTCAGGGAGTCTGTATCCAAGCTAGGCTTCTTTAGTAAGGGTTTTACCACAGCAGTTTAGAAGCAAGCTGGAAAAACTCCTGTGAGGAGGGATGAGTTTAAGATAGATAAAACATAAGGTCCTAATGTAGGCCAAAGCTCTTTGACAACCCAAGACGGCAGCGGATCAAGTGAGCAGGTTGTACATCATGCCACCATTACAACCTTAGTCAAAGAAGCCAAAGAAATTGGTTCAAAATCAGAAAAGCCTTGTCCTGTACAAATGGACATAGCAGCAACACACTCTGCTTTGTCATTGTAGGACTGGGGTATTCTGACTCTGATGTTTTCAACCCTGTCATTAAAAAACAATAAAAAATCATGTGCAGATAGGTCAGTACCAATGACTGCCTGATCACGCTGTGCGAGCCTAGAAACAGTATCAAATAATAGTCTGGAATTATGCCTATTATTTGAAATCAAATTTGAATAGTAGGCTGCTTTTGCGACTGACATCCTAGATTGGGAGGTGGTCAGGCTGTCTTTCCATGCGTGGTAAAACACTTCAAGCCTTGAGTGACGCCACTGACGTTCAATTTTTCTGCAGCTCTTTTTAAGGATTTGTAAGTCCTCGTTTATCCAAGGGGTATGGTTCTTTATAAGACACCTCCTAGTTTTTACTGGGACCACAGAGTCAAGGAGGCCCCGAAGAGCACTGTTAAAGTTAACAGTAAGGTGGTCAACTGAAAAAAACTTGATTAAATAACGGATCGACCACATCCGGCAACCCCATAGTAAGATCATGTAAAGCGATCGGGCTGATATAACGAGAAGATCTTGTGATCCTTGTTTCTTCCCCATGGGTAAGTGAATTTGGAATTAAAATTTCAAATAAAATTAGTGAGTGATCTAAAACAGGTAACATGCAGATTTCATTTACCGAGACCGACAACCCATAGCCCAACACTAGATCAGGTGTATGTCCATGCTGATGTGTTGGACCAGACACAAATTGTGTGAGATTAAACAAGATTTTAATAATCATACCTCTCATATAGGCCTTAAATGCCTCCCATACAGTTCTTGGGTCTGCCCCATCTTTATCGTTAAACTCTAAAAATAAGTCTGTTTGTTCTTCCAAAAATGTAATAAAGTTGCAATCCATGAATAATAAAGTATCCATTTTCCAAGAAAATGAGCGTTCAATAGGTCTTAGAGGTTGCATTAACATAGTGACAGGTGCAGGGTCTGAGAGAGCGACCTATATCTGAGTGTTCTATTAAATTAGATAAACATCTGGACACAAATATATAGCCACTACATGACGCTGAAGAATGGGGAAGAGACTGAAATGTGTAGCCTTTTGACAAAGGATTAAAATGCCTCCACACATCTATAAGATCAAATTCCTTAATAATGTTCAGGACTGCCCGTGCATTACTGGACTGAGTGTTTTGAGGTGGAAGCCTATCCAATGACGGAGATAAACTACAATTAAAATCTCCTCCTATTATCATATTTGGACACTCCATTTCAGCCAGCTGACTAAATAACAGAGCAAAGAAAGCTTCATCTTGAGCATTAGGGGCATAAACATTTCCTAGCAAAACATCTTCTCCAAATAATACCCCTTTAACTAAAACAATTCTTCCTTCTGCATCTTTGAATGAAGCTGTAGGAGTAAATGGCAAATTTTTGTGTAGTAATATAATCACACCCCTCTTATTTGTTGAACAAGATGAACCTGACCAACCCACTCCCTAAGATATGTTTTGTGTTCCTCATCGGTTAGATGCATTTCCTGTAGAAATGCTACCTGAATCTTATCTTTTTTAAGCGAGTTCAGGACAGATTTCCTCTTAACAACATTATTAGAGCCCCGGATATTCCATGTACATATCTTGATACTCATTTACAACTGGTAAAAGTATGTGTTGTGTTCCAACAATAACTGCTTCATATGATCCTAACCAATCTATGACTTTAAATCGTGTGCGAGCTTCAAAAGAGAACTAGCAAAAACTGAACCTGACACTAACAATCCTGAACAGTCCAGTTCCAAAAGGGAAAAGGGAAAAAACAAAAGAAAAAATAAACAGAAGTCTAAACTTGTCATACTCAAGCATTGCAAAAGTATAGCTGGGGGGGGGATGGTGACAAGGAGGAAAGGTAACACAAACTATCCTCCCCATCTAGGTTGTAGTAATGTGGTGCCAGTAAATCTGCAGCTAAGGTTACCACAATAAAACAAGAAATATCAATAATGAAAACATCTAACAAAAAGTTGTTTTCCTCAGGGATTTGCATTCACAACTTAAACTTAATATGGCTCGACTGACTCACTATTGTGTACTGATGTTAAAGGAGACTCGTCCACTAGGTGTCAGTAGAAGCCAAATAGTAAGATCTAACACTGGTCGGTTAACGTCAACACAGCTAGAATAACCTTATCAACATACTCGCATGTGATGATGCACGTACCCTTATTCATCAATAGATCTTACCCAGCTCATCATGGAGCTGGCAGTTTTTTAATATAGTCATTAATTTCTTCCATGCACAAGAGTGACAACATCTTCCCATTGATGTTGGTTATTTTAATCACGGCAGGATACACAAATGAGTATCTTATACCAGCCTCACGTAGCCTCCTCCGGGCGCTTGCTGACTCCTTCCTCCTTTTCACTACCTCAGCGGAGAAGTCCTGGAAGAAAGATACGTCCTGGCCTTCCACTTTAATCCTGCCCTTGTTCCTTGCCGTATACAAGATTCTCTGCTTGTCGGTGTAGTTGTGTAGCCTCACCAAAACAGTTCTCGGACCATCTTTGCCGCTGAGTGCGGTGGGCTCTCTCGATCCGGATTCGGTCTCCTAATATGCCCAGAACTTCTGGGATCCATTTTTCAAAGAATCCCACCGACTCCTTTCCCTCCATGCCTTCCTTAAGTCCAACAATTCTCACATTCTGCCATTGGCTTTGGTTCGCCATCCTTTCAATACGATCCGTTGCTCTTCTCAGTGCAGTCTCCAGAGTATCCACTCGCGGTGTGACCAGAGCTGTTGTATCCTCCAGGTCCGAAACCCGTTGCTCAACAGCGCCGATCCTCTCAAATAAGGCGTCAAATTTCTGAGAGAGCTCATTAACCGGTTTGAGTATAGCAGCTAACTTACTGTCCAGCATTGTGGCTATATTGGTGGTAACTCGATCCACTATCAAGTCATCTTGTTGCACGTTCATCTCCTCTCCGTCAGTCAAGTTAGCCTCTCGTGCTGCATCATCGGAGTCACCATGCTCGTTATCTTGGCTAGCAGCAGGCTAGGCATTAGCAGTTGGCATTCCTCTTCTGCAAGTTTCTTTCCTTTAAGCCGACCCACACGACGTGAAAAAGTTCTCCACAGACATTATCAATACCGTCGTCACTTTGGATATCAGTTGACTGGCAAAAAATACTGTAAAATATTGATTAAGAATCAACCCATTGGGAAGACGAAAAATCTACGTCCTCTCGTCTCCGTGCATCACGTGAACCCCCTGCGATTTTTTTATTGGACGATTAAAAAAAATCGATTCGTTCCCCCTGGATTGATCATCGTGACGTCATATCCGTTTACAGAAAAACCACAGACGTGAGCCAAGAGCTTATGAAAGTGTTATGCAGCAGTCAATGCACACCTTGGTTTCTCAGTAGCCCAGTCTTTCAGGTTATCAATAAACAGCTCCACTCTCAAACTAAACCTTATAAACAAGAAAATTGTTTTTATGGAGCGACTAGGATAGCTCGCTAATTAGCTTCTGATGTCAGGTAATGAACACTCAGTTTTTTAAGGAATAACCTAAAAAGCTCAGCCACATTGGATAGCGTTTTTTATCCGCTGGTATTTATTTCATGTTAGTATGCGTCTGAAGTAGAGAGCCGATGCGGTGATCGTCCCAGCACAAGAAAGCATCTGTAAAAAAAACTGATAACATTATTAGTCAATACTACCCAACCCTATAACCATGTAATCACTGCTGTGCTATTTAACAAACCACATTTCACAGCTTTGCCAGCTAACAGCCTTCAGTTACCTCTGTAACTCTCTATCCTGAGAGCTTTCAATAGTTAAATGTTTGGTAAGAGGACAGCAGGAGAGGTAGATAGTATGCCAACATTTGTATGTAGATAAAGAGTGAAGGTCAGATACAACAGATATGACAGAGATACAATGCATCAGGCTGTTGAACACTGAATATGAGTTTATGAGACAGAAGTCAGACCAGCAGTGACACAGACGGCAGAGGAAGAAATTGAAAATGAAAAAGTTTGGAGTAGAAGGAGGAGAAACTTGTCACTTTCAACCTTTTTCTTCTCATGCTGTGAGGTCATCTGACAAAGAAACAGCAAGCGTCAATCTTCTTTTCTCTGCTGTAGAAATTATTTATGTGGCATTTGGAGTTCACCAAAATAGAGAGCAAACCATAAATATCTCAAGCCTTCATAATTGCTGTAGAACAAGGAAATGCACCATTAGATAGATTTATGGTTAAAATACTTCTTGTTGCGTCCTCATTTTACATCTGTCTGACGGAAAGATATTTGATACTGGGGGGGTGCAGATGGCCTAGCGGTTAGGTCGTGCCCCGTGTACAGAGGCTATAGTCCTCCAAGCGGGCAACCCAGGTTCATGTCTGACCTTTGGCTTCTTTAACAGATGTTTTCCCCCTACTCTCTTCCCAATGTCCTACTCTAACAACTGTCATCTATCAAATAATGGTTTGAGGCTAAAATAAATACATCTTTAAAATATATATATTTTATCTGTAGACATGACCAAACATTGACTTTTTAACTATAGCTCCATCTTGTATCTAGTCACTTGTCCTTCAACCTGACTGATCCCAGACAAGCCCACAGCTAGAATGAATCAAATACTTAAGACAAGCATTCTCTCTTTTAGTAACATAAGAACTTCAAAATGCATGAAGGTCAAATTACAGATCATAATAGATGAGGCCATTACACTTAAGTGTACAGTGTCGCGTATGTGCAGTCTGCCTATGTAAATTTCAAAGAAGCATTTACATGAATGTATGCAGCAGGAGTGAGTGTGTGTGTGTGTGTGTGTGTGTGTGTGTGTGTGTGTGTGTGTGTGTGTGTGTGTGTGCTGTAGCTGGAAAGCCCTGTCAAACCTTCCCAGAATTGAGGAGGCATAAACAACCGGCATCGTGGTGCAATTATGGAAACTCTGTCCCTGTAATTGGAAATGAATTATGTAAAAGGGCAACTGGCAATTCTTGAAGAAGAAATGTTTGTAGTGATACAGTACCTGCTCTATGAACTGTACACATAACATTCAAGTAAAACATGGACCATCTATGTACTCTTGACTGTGACTGTCAAAAGTTCACACAATTGGTTGCACAGGATGATAGTGCACTTTTTGATGGTGACAAACTATTCCTGATTACAAAACTCTGACAAAGACTTCTTGCATCTAAAAGAATGTCAGAGCAGATTTCAACTGTTATAACAGCATTACTATTATTCTGTCACTTTTGTATTCTCACTGGCATGTTATTCTTGAGGGGGTGATAATGCATTTGCATGAGAAAGCTACAAATGAGAAGCATCATTGCCAAGATATAATTATTTGACACTCTTTATACCAGAATTTCTTTGAACGTAGTAACATGCCAAAGTTTTACAAATTCACACAATATTGGGAACAATATACCCTGGAGACAGTCACTGTTTGGGTTTGAGTATACAAGAATAACTGTCATGTTTTGATCTGAAAGATACTTTCTCATCTTTCAACCATACTGCTCAATTTGGCCAAATCAAACCGGATAAATACATCATGGTCCTATGTCAAATCTGTTTCTGCTTTTCACAGTTGTCCGGTAAAGGAAGAGATTAGAAATACAGATATATAGTTTGTATGTCTAGACAAAAAGATTGTGCTGTAAAAATATGCAGTAAAAAATTAAGTACTAGGGATATTTTTTAATTAAATAAGCCAAGACTCTAGTTTTAACATGTCTGGTGTTAAGCCTCAAGTTTCTCAGGAAGTCAGGGAACAGTTTATATTGATTTCATACTCTTGCCGATGAAGCAAAGAGGTGTGATAAAATACCGTGGCACAGGAACATCCCTGTAGTCCTTCTGAGACAAATATACTGTATGTCATACTGACTGAGGGCAGAGAGGACATAGTCAGGAGAAAAACCCCTCACCATAAACATTGTAGTAAACTCACTTTGTGTAACAGTGTTTTATTGCTTAATGTGGTCACATTACAGCAGATGGAGCTATTCAGCCCTTCACATTACATTTTTAGTCTTAATCTCTCTGCAGAAGTAACACTAGGATTTAATTTGTTTGGGTTGTAATTACCTTAAACAACAGTTTGTGTCAGCCAGGGCAATTTAGATCATATCAAAAACTGATGGATAGTTCAAAACAAAATATAATTTGGGTCTCAGTGCTTTTCATTAACCCTTTAAGAAGCCCCTTTCATATATAATGAAACAAACTTATTACTCTGATAAAATCCCTTCTTAGAATATACTTTCTTGCAGTTGAATGAGTGCTTCTGTTTTTATACAGGTAGCAGAATAATGAGGTAGCAGTGAGTAAAACAATGTAAATGCAATTGCCCAAATTGCGTTTCTCACTGTAGTTGAGGTCCTATCATATGATGTGCTTAGTTCAAAATGAAGATTCTTTCTGAACTACCATGTGTGCATCATTCTGCTGACATTAATGTGTTTCCACACAAGATGAAAATGTATCTCTACACTACATAATCATCTTTATCATATTTGAGTGGGTATTCATACTTCAGCCCCCCTGTGTATAAGTGAACTTGTAGTCTGGTTCTGGCCCATTACAAAAACTGTCTGCTCCTTGAAATGGCAGCAGTATAACGGATTATTAATAAAGCTTGCTTAACTCTAACTGCCTAGAATGTATTTCTCTGACTAATTATTCATCTGGCTAAATCCCTTTCTCCATTTCAGAAACACAGTGCCTGGATTTCACTTAAACCCTGGTCCCCAAATGAGCAGAAGCTGTCAAACCATTTGCTCAACATTTCCAGTTAGGAGAAAATTACCATAGTAGAAAGTAAGTGCTAATGTAACTTTTTATGAAACCTCAGAACCAATTAGCACTCAAATCAGGACAAAGGAAAACCTTTTGCAGTAATCTCAGAGCAACAGTAAAGACCAGCTATTAAAGCTGCAGCTGTCTTGATTTGATGCGGTTATTGTTTCCTAAAACACAGTGATCCAATATAAAACCCCAATTCATGGCCATTCAACATAACTCTTAAGCATTTAAATTAGACTGAACCAATGAGTCTTATTTTGTTTTTTGTTCAAAGGCTTCAGCCCCCCTGTGTATAAACAAAAAGAACCAAAATGACAGGTAAGAGAGTTTTCTATGTGGGGATCGCTGAGCTCTCCACAACAGAAGATAATAAAAGGTTCACATATGTTGTGCCTTAGGGGGAACGATAAGATTGGCCGAAAAAATTTAAACCATCTGAACTCCAGAGGCTAAATGGGCTATGATGGAGTTGCTCTTGCCAGTTGAGATAAAATTCTTGCCAGGAAAAAAGATATTGTTGATAATCTATGTCAAATATGCAGACCCACTGCAGGATTTATCAGAATACCACTTTCAACTGTGTCAACAGACTGTTCTATGATCAATACAAGAACATCTTAACGTAAAAAAAAAAATCTTTGTTGAAACTAAGAAGAGGGTCATCCACCTGCACTTTCCTTAAAAACAGACTTATTGCGGCAATGCACCAATTGCTAGAATGACACTGTCCCTTTTTTTATGCTGTCTTTCTTTCTCTAGCTCTTGAGACAAGAGATCAGTTCAGTGCCTTTCAAGTAATAACTTAACTAACTAAAGTTCACTGCATAGCCTGTAAATATTAATGGACGAAGCCTGATTGATGTTGCTCATCTGTCACTGCAGGGGGCTTTGGAAGCCCTTCGATGCTAGAAATGCTGTCTCACTTTCAGTCAACCTAATGACAGGCTAAGAGCTGGAGCTGAGGCGGGTCTTAAGCCTCATGAAGAACAGCTACTCTGCGCTCCCCTGTCAGTCAGGTCAGCTATGAGACGTTTTTCAACAGGTGTGTATGTGACTTCCGATGCTTCAGCAAGCCTCAAGCGGACACTCGACAAACTGCGGGATTTTGCACTTTCGCATTGGCTTCATTTTCAACACTGGATGTTGCTGCTTGGTAGAGGTGGGGGGAAAAAAATCAATTTATGAAATTCTCTTATAAGATTTAAAATCGATTCATAACTTACAAAAATCATTTTTTTTTTTTTTTACTTCCTGCCAAGTGCTAAAGCTTGCTCTTTAACTCAGTAGACTGCCAAATACAGCAAGAAGAAATTCAGCCAGTCTCATGGATGACTGGAGTAGATCCTGAGGTATGTACTAATTTATAAATAGACTTTGAATCCATGGATCATGGATCATGGATCATGAATCCAGAATCGTTTTGAATCGAAAATCAATTCTGAATTGAATCGTGAACCCAAGAATCTAAATCAAATCATGAGACACCCAAAGATTCCTAGCCCTACTGCTTGGTTCAGTGTCTTCTCTCTCTCGCTCCCTCTCTCTTACAAACATACACATACATACACACACACACACACAGAAATCAATAAATGCCAGATTAGCCTTAGTGCTTGCTGATCTAATCTTTTGAGTCAACAGAGCAATGCAGTCATGGGTCTGTAGCAAAAGCCACTATGATGTTTAGTCACTCGTGTCTTCCAAATACTGCAGAGTAGACTTGCCTCTGTAAACCTAAAGCTTCAAATTGAAACACTTTTAGTGAAACTCTCACTGGCTGAATGATATTTGTAGGCTTGAATTCAGAACATTGTACTTTATTCAGAACAGTTCTACCTTTAGAGAAAGCCCACTTTACTAAGTTATCCTGCACATGCCAATATTAGCTAGTGAAAGACACGCACAAGCCATATGGCTCCTGTGATTTTTATGAGATGGATCCCCTCTGGCCTAGAAGGCAGAGTTTGGATTGGTCTAGTTTGGGCTGGTTAAATCTAAAAGCTGCTCGCTACTGTTTGACATGTAGTGTTTGTTTCCAGGTTGTCCTAAAATCCACCCTCAGTGCTCCGCTGTGCGGATGGAACCAGTCAGGTGAAATAGTGGAAGGTACAACTAATGGGTCACCCTTTTGTCCCTCCGTCTAATAAATGAGCCCCTATTGAGAAAGCGGTTCACAAACACACAAATGTACAGATGCAACAAAATGACACGCAGATACTGAATGTCGGCCTGTGTATGAAAACAAAATGCTAAACCCCCCTGACATAAATTCTGCATTAGTCACTGAGAACCTTCATGTTGCCGTAGCAACGTGGATATAGTGTACTGTAATTACCATCTTGCGGGTCAGTGTTATAAAGCTAGACCTGTAGCCCACTGGCCCCGAGGCCCCTGGTAATGGCTTTTATAGCAAACATTACTGCCGCACTGCTACACCAGGAAACACATGCAAGGATACATTCGGCCTCAAAGCCCAGAGCTTGTGTCATCCCAGGAGCTTCAAAGCCAGAATTCATAGAGAGGCTGCAAAAAAAGCCCTCAGATCAACAGATCTATATTCATTTACTGTATGCCTACATTTACATAAAGAAAATGATCTGCATTCACAGAAAGACATACAGCTCCCTCAAAGGTTTCAGGTTTAAGGAGGGCCACTAGTGAAAAGGCACTGTATCTGATTGCACTAATCTTGATTAAGAGATTTAAATAGGCATAGGCAAAAAATAAAAAAAATAAAAAATAAAAATAAAAAATAACAATGTTTACTACAGCAGGGGGCTGCCAGAAAGTTGCATTCCCACATGAAGCTCACCTTGAAAATGTGCGAAAGCACCAAAATAGGCAGACTAAATTTGTAATCTAGATCTCAAGTTTAAAAATCTGCTGCTGTTTGGCCATGAGATGTCCTCTTCAAGCTTTGTTAATAACATCAACAAATCATTGAAAAGAATTCAATCTTTTTGAGAGGAGTATGGGAAATGAAACAGACTTGAATTTTCTCTGCATACAAAAAACCCTTAATCGAATGTTAACTTGCTAATGGGAGCTGTTTTGGCTGAGGCATGACAGAGCATCTGTTAAATGTTTCTGCCTGCTTCTCTTTCCTCTCCTCATCTGTCTGAGTGAGGATAAATTAGCAGAAGGAATTCAGAGCAAGGCTGCTTAGAGGAGGGTTTTAAAAAGCTTTGATCAGGACCCTCAACACTAATCTGACAAATCCATAAGGGGAACAGCTCAAACCATGGTCCTTTGTAGGATGATGTATATTGCTTTTGCAAGTCCCCATGCACTATGTGTATGAGTTTGTGTTTATTCTATTCAGCCCTTGTGATGTCTAAATGACATTTTTACCCTCCATACCTTTAATGATTTCAAATTGAGGGATCTGGCTTCCTCTATATGTTTTTATGTGTACAATATGTGTGTATGTGTTTGTCAACCAAACAGTAGATAAGAAACTGATTCCAACACCTAGTTTAAATACTTCACTGCAGTTTTTTTCACTTTCGAAATGTGTGCAAACAATATTTTTCACTTCTGAATCTCTCCCACTCGAAATTAATGCACTGGCCTTGAGCACAAAGTGTAGACAGAGCTTACCTAAGGACAATATTAGCACACATCAATCACTGTCATATAATAATAAAGGGCTTCTACATTTAATTCATTAGTCCTTCAGTGTTTGCTCACAGTTCACCTCAGAAAATTATCCTTTCTCTTTGCAAAAGCCTTGCAGAGGGAAAGGATTAAAGAGCAGCCATAATACTTTCTCTTTCTTATATCAGCAGGAGAGAAATAAGAGGGGATGAATGGATCTGCAGGTTGGTAAGATAAAACAGAGAGAAGCAGAAATACATAAAAGCCCCAAGATAATCTATACTTTTTGATGAAGCCTGATCACATTTTCTGATGCGAGTAAAAATAATGAAGGATGTGCTGATTCATCTAAAAAAAAACATTTTCTTGTTTTGGTTGCATACACACCAGACAAAGTTGACGCCGGCAAATTCACAATGAGTTCAGGTTTACTTTGTGAGCTGCAGCACGAGGAGTGATGAGAGTGTTTTAAAGGTCACAATACATCTTTCTAAACAAATAATCAAACACCACACAAACATGCGCACACACACACGCACACACAGAAAATGTACGTCAGGTCAACAGTGGTCATTACTTCAGCCAGCCAGGAGAGTTAATAAATCAGTGCCACAGCAACAAAAGTTTACTACTTGACCTTCTCACACCTTGTCCTCTTCTTTTCCTTTTTTCCTCTATTTTTCTTTTAATGGCCAGGCTTCATTTTGGCCTTTCCATTCCCCCACCAGGAAAAGTTCACCAGCCCCATCATCTCCCTCAATGGTATCTAAGGAGAATATCTACTCAGGTGGGCGTCAACAGAAAAGGTTTTCTTGTAGTGAGTTCGAAAAATAGATGTTGAGAAGCTAGAGAGATAAAATATGCAGAGGAGACAAAGATGCTTTGTCTCCTCTGCATGTTCTTCCACCATCTGAAACCTCCCATTGCGTTCACTGTTAAACCAAACTCTACATGATACTTCAGGCTGTTTCCAAGCTACTGTTGCTACGGATGTCAGTCAACAACTTGCACACAAACACACACAAACACACACACACAAACACAGCCAACGCTGCCATCAAATAACCAGCTTATTTGTACTGCCGGTCTGCCACTGAAACGTGTGTTAAGGAGATTAAAATGTTGAGGACTTAACGGTGTTGGCATACAGCCGCCCAGCCTGTATGGGTCTGTCATGACTCAGCCCCACAGAAGTAAAATAAAAGTGAAGGTTGTGGCATGACTGAGAGAGACAAATTCCATCTGCTACTACTATTATTATCATTCTGTAATCTGAGCAGAAATAACTCTTTGGCACTCTGGCCATTTGCTTTGCTTTATTTTACTTTTAATCCCTGGTTTATTTGGTCCTCTGGTGAGCGGGCGCTGTGTTGAGCGGGCAGTGTGGGGATTGATGTGTTCACATTTGCACCCATCTGTCACCGTTCCGTCTGCAATCCACTTCCCATTTCCAGATGGCTCTCTTCCAATTTGCTTCCCTTCTGTTTGTCTTTTAATTAGTCTTTAATTAGTATGAGGTGTATTACAAAAGGCTAGTTTACAAATGGACCATGGGAAATGCAGTATTGAATGATCATTGCAGCCCTGAGGGAATCCATATTGGAAAAAAATAGTCAACGCGTAAATGGTAAATGGAGTTGAGCTTATATAGCTTATATAGCACCTTTCTAGTCTTCTAACCCTCAACCTTCCGTTTGAGAGACTACGACTCTACCAACTATGTATGTATAACTTCAGGGGAGGAACATAACTTTACCAACAGACTCATTCAACTGCACTCAGGTGGGTCTCCTTTTCATCCCCATATCAAACTGTTTATGCAAGGATACCACTCAGTCAGATTCTGTGTGCTGCCAAAAACACAACATGGAGAACCCAGTGTGATATGGCTGCAGGGATAATTGGTCCAGTAGCAATCTTTCAATTTCAATTTTGGAGCAGGTGAGAGACAGACCGAGTTTGCATGAGACTGGATAAAAGCACAGTGCAGCTGAAGCTTGACTGCTGTTTCACAGTATGTGGAGTTGATAACGTTTGGAAACCCTTTTCAGTTTCTCACTCTCATACTGGATAGGATAGGATAGGATAGGATAGTACTTTATTGATCCCCAGAGGGGAAATTCGGGCGTTACAGCAGCACAGACAAGAAAGCTCGAAAATACAAAATACACATTAAACAGAATAAATAAAAATAAAAAATAAAAATAAAAAACAAGGGGTATATACAAGTACAAAATGAATGATGAAGTTAGCAGGGGGAATTGAGAATTGAGACAGTATTTGATTAAAGTGATTAAAGTGACTCTGTATGATAAATAGCAGCAAGTAATGTAAAGAGCAGAGTAATAATATAATAATAATAGTAATATAATGAAGTGTTATATAATATAGACTAATATAATAATATAATGAAAAATATAGAATGTACAGTATATATGTATATATATATGGATGCTAAGTAATAATAATAATAATACAATAATACAATGATAATAATGAAGAAGGTCATGGGGGTAGTGTTCTATGGGGGTGAAGTTTAGTGTCCAGGACATACTGTTATTGTTGTCATAGGCTGCTGTTGTACAGTCTTATGGCAGTGGGCACAAAGGAGCGCCTGAAGCGCTCTGTTTTGCACCTGGGGGGGATGAGGCGTTGGCTGAAGGAGCTGCCCATCTGCCACAGCTCACCATGTAGAGGGTGAGAGGAGTTATCCAGGATGGATAAGATTTTGTCCTTCATCCTCCTCTCACCCACTGTCTCCAAACTGTCCAGATCAAGACCCACTACAGAGCGGGCCTTCCTCACCAGCTTGTTCAGCCTGTTTGCCTCACCAGTCTTGATGCCACCCCACCAGCACGCCACAGCAAAGAAGAGGGCGCTGGCCACCACAGACTGGTAGAAGGTCTTCAGGAGTCTGTTGCAGACACTGAACGATCTGAGTCTCCTCAGGAAGAACATCCTGCTCTGTCCCTTCCTGAAGAGGGTGTCAGAGTTGTGAGTCCAGTCCATTTTATTGTTGATGTAGACCCCAAGGTACTTGTATGAGTCCACCCTCTCCACTTCCTCCCCCTGGATGATGACTGGGGCAGGGGGCCTCTTCTTCTTCCGGTAGTCCACTACCACCTCCTTTGTTTTGCTGATGTTGAGCTTCAGGTGGTTGCTTTCGCACCATGTGACGAAGCTCTCTAACAGTCCTCTGTACTCCTTCTCGTCGTCATCAGTGATGCACCCAACAATGGAGGAGTCGTCGGAAAACTTTTGGAGGTGGCAGGAACCAGAGTTAAACCTGAAGTCTGATGTGAAGAGAGTGAAGAGGAAAGGCGCCAGAACAGTTCCTTGAGGTACTCCTGTGTTGCCCGTCACTACATCAGAGACACAGCCATCGACTCTGACATACTGTGGCCGGCCCGTGAGGTAGTTAAAAATCCAAGCTGTGGTGTCAGGGTGCAGCTGCATATCCAGCAGTTTGTCCCTCAGGAGGCAGGGCTGGATGGTATCGAAAGCACTGGAGAAGTCAAAGAACATGACTCTCACAGTGCTTCTCTTCGTCTCCAGGTGTGACAGGGCTTTGTGTGTCAGGAAGATGATAGCATCCTCCACACCAATGTGCCTCTGATATGTGAACTGCAACGGATCCTGGAAAGCAGTGAGCAGGGTCCTCAGGTGCTGGAGAACCAGCCTCTCAAATGTCTTCATGACATGTGACGTGAGTGCCACAGATCTGTAGTCATTGAGAGCGCTGGGACGACCTTTCTTTGGAATTGGGACAATGCAGGAGGTCTTCCACCATTCCTCTCTTCTTACCGCTCTGTCTCCCCCTGTCTGCTCGTACCAGCGTGAAGCCGGCCAGCTCGATGTGACTGTCCGGTATATTCCCATGTAGCCATGTCTCCGTGAAGCAAAGTAAACTGCACTCCCTGTAGACACTCTGGCTGTTTACTAAAGCTGTAAGTTCGTCCGCTTTGTTGGCGAGTGACCTGACGTTCCCCATGATGACCGACGGTAGAAAGGGTTTAAATTTCCTGTCTCTCTCGATCCGCTCCCTGACTTTAGTGCCGGCTTTCTTCCCCCGGCGGACACCTCTCCATAACTCCTCAGGGATGCATGTAGGAGGAACACCGGCTCCATGCCTGAAGCTCAGTAGTTCCTCACGAGTGTACGTGATCATTCCAACAGTAGAAAAAAAGTCCCGAAAGAAACACGTAATTCCACGAGTAATACCGCAACTGAAACGCTGCAGCAGTGTCAAACAATAAACACAGAAACAGTGCAAAAATACTCAATAAAAGCAAGAAAATAGACGAAATAAAGAAAGAAGAGTCAGAGCTGCTGCAACAGGCTGCCGACTCTCAGCGCCCACGGTGATATATGTGACATACTGTACATATGTACTGGACATTATTCATGAGATAACGAGGGGATAATATTATTTAAACTGAATGCAATATACATTTATATAGTAAATGCTGGGTATTGAAAATAGAAATGAGTGCATTTTCTTTTTCAAAGTAACCTCAATAAATGTGCATTAGAGGAAACAAAGAAGAAAAATAATTTAAGTAATTCTCTGATAATGTTATTTGCAGTATGCTGAGGTATACAGAGGGCTGTGAACAATTAATGTTAGTTGGGTGATCAAACTCTATAAAGGAAAAAAAGGTTGTTGCATCTTATTTGGAAAGTCATTTGAAACCAAAAATAACCAAATCAGATTGTTTTGTATCTTCCACAGTGGATTAAAAGCCAGCACAAAACTTTTTACAAGCCATTTCTATGATTTATTTTTTTTCAAAAACTGTAAGATGTTCTGCTGTCATTGAATACTTTTTATGAGAACACAAAGTTTTTTCTCAAAAGAAGTGAGACAGCAGGAGACATAATTAGTTAGCCAATATTGTGAATCATTATTAAAATGTACTTTATAATTAATCTTTTTACAGCAACTAAATTAATGAAAGCAGTTCATCCAGCAGAGTGCTGGTCAGAACGTATGTTAGGAACTGTGTCTTTGTTTGTTCCACCTTTCATTTGGTGTGTCAAGTTCAATGACTGGCTTTTCCTCTTTAGTGGTAGATCTGTTTAGAATTCTGAGGATGTACATATTTCAAGGCTATGCAGGAACTCTTTCCCAGACTACACATACGTTCAAAAGCTTCTTCTGGTTATAAGGGCCAAACCAAGATATTTTTGACTCTGGATAGGACAGCTAAAGAGAGACAGTAAATGCTGAAAGGAGAGAGTGGGAGATGACATGCAGCAAATTGCGGAGGATGGATTCGAACCCATGGGCACTGCAGCTAGGACTCTAGCTTCTGCGCATGGGGCACAAAACATAACCACTAGGCTTTCTGGTGCCCCAGGCCAAACATTTTCGATGATAACATCAAAAAGGAGTCTGGCAGAAAACTGAATCTACAAAAATAAAAAAAATAAGCAAACCGCCACCAGGAATAACATGAAGTGAGCAGGAAACTAACAACTCCTCAAAGAAATTGGGTTCAGTTGTTTCACACCTACCTCTAATCTCTCAACAGAAATGAGGTAGCCCGTGTTAAATGCTCTTGTACAGTAATTCTAACAAGTATGGACAGTCTATGAAGCATTATGGTTTATATGTATATTCATTACAAAACATAAAAACTGCAGGCAAAAGATTGTGTCTCACACTTTATCCCAAACGAATTGTGTGATTACACAAAGATGATTGGTTATCAGTTTGTTTTGGTTCTGAATGTAAGTTTAACTAGTTTAAAATGTAATTAGTGTGAACTGCACACTCCGGTTTACTCCTTGCACAAAATAAGGTCGATTCTGCACAAGAAAGAATCTCACTGCATGATCAAACAGCTTCATGGTGGGAGAAGTGTCCAAGCTGAACAGATTTTTTGTATCTTTCAAAACTACAATGGGTTGAAAAAAAAAAATTCACATTTCATTGATCCTGCTGCCAAGCAGATAAGTCAGAGAACAAACTTTTTATCCAGCAAGCCATTAATCTTTGTTCTAAAAGTACGAACCACCGAACCTTGCACCGTTTCCATAGAAACCGACAAAACTCTCTTCTGCCTCTTTGAGCTGCTCTCATGAAGTAATATCACACTTGGGTTCATTGTAATGAGAATCCAAATTTGCACACATTCACACATTTGCAGCTTTGTTTCCTCTGGGTACGAGAGACCCAAAAATCTAATTTTTGGAAACAAAACAAAACCTGCCCATATTTGTTCATGCTAAAAAAAGAAATGAAAATCACAAGTACCTGTCATTACTTAACTTATGTAACTATATGTATTGTGCATGAAGAGGGATCAGAAGTCAGATAGAGAGCCTTTCATGTATGTGCTCTAATTATATTATATAAAGGCATGGTGAGATGTTCACTGTACAAGAGAGTTGTACAGTGGCCCTTGAGATTTAACACAGGCAGGGGTTGACATTAAGCTAAATTTGCCTCCGGGCCACGAGTTTTCAAAGATCACTGGCCCGACCATTGTAACCGCTGGCCCAGGAACGTTACTTTTGATTCAAAGAATAACCGTCACCAATTTAGGCTACTCTTGAACCATTCTGGTGCAAAAGTAAATTACAACTTTTATTAACTAACTTAACTAACTTTAATTAACTTTTTTATTTTAGCTCTACAGAATTCCTACAGCTTTCAAAAATACTGCATTTGTAGCAATACTGCATGGCCGTTAGGCGAACTGCACCAGTAACCTGTTGCTCGCTCTCCCTCGCGTGCTCGTCATACGTGCTCGTACGTACACAAACGAGCATCATCATCGGCCGTGAAACACTGGATATTTACCGGCATAATGTTTACAGAGGAGGTAAGTGAACGTCTTTGAAGGAGTCTGTGTGTCTGTATTCATTCTCCATCCTACAAACGACAGTCTCGGCAGACACTGGCTGAGAGCAGGAGTGTGTGATGAGTTTGTGATGAGTTTGTTATGTTGATCTCTGTAAGCGGAACGGAGTGAGGAGGACGTTGAGAACATGCATAAAATGTCACTTCCTGGAGCTTTCGCGGAAAATACGAGGTAGGTTGTCAGTGAGATAAGCCACTACTGCACCCAAAAGTGGCACTCAAGAGAGCAACGACAGTGAACCAAAACGAGCTGAAACTCATTATAAAAATGTAAAAAGCAGAGGGGAGCAGTAGGTTCATCACCACAAGTGATCCCTTTACGCAAGGTTATTATTATATGATTAATATGATTTGGCACAAAGTTAATTCTAAAGAACTATTGTGGCCAATTTAACAAAACTGTAGCACATCAATCAGAATGACAATTTTCAGTCATACCATATATGTAATAGTGTTCCTAATAATAATGCCAGGCCAGCTCAATATCATAACATACAGGAAATAAGATTACAGCATAATGACGAAGAAAATAAAGAATCTTATTAGAGTATTTTCATCCAGACAACAGTGTTGTGACATTTTCTCATCTCTTTGATAATGTTTTCTGAAGTTTGAGTTTGTGATAGATCTGCATTTTGCCAGTTTATGGCTTTTTTGAATGTAATAGATGGCACATTTTAACTAGTCGCTGTGATTTAGTTTCAAAGACTCTATGCAGTGTGCTGTTAATTTCAATTGTTTTTTCTTTTTCTATTCACGAGAGGATTATTTAACACATAGTAAGCACCAGTGAGACTATCAGAGTGACATAGGACCACCAGGGAAAGGGAGCGAACGAACTATGGGAACTTTTGAAGTCATGCTCTACAGCCAGCGGTGATCACAGTGTAAAAAAGTTTGTTTTCAAGATTATTGTGGTCCTACTGTGACCTGAGATGACACTCATTATAGACATCAGTGTGATGGTGTGAGCTTTGAGCCAACCATCCTTCTTCAAAATGCCCTAGTCTCCAAGAATGAGTCCTAATGACAGTCTGGTTCAGACATAAAAAAAATAAACACAGAGACAAGCACAAGAACTCACTAAAGCACATCCAACATGTATTTAAACCAACATTTCTGTGTTTTCTCCAAGAGAGACAGGCAATTTCTGTGGCTGCACTGAGCAGAAGGTCTCTGTGACCCACAGATGGCTAGATGAACTGCAGGGCAATCAAATGGCAATGAAGAAAGAAGACACACTTTATCACACACATGATCTCAGCACCCACTCATAGATTCACTCTTACAAAAAAGAGGGACTGGCAGGCGGAAAACAGAGAATAGTAGGGCTATTAAGATTTGTCTTTATGTCTTTTTTATGAGAGAAAGACAGCGAGAACTATTTGTTCTGTAATGTCCTTCAGCTGCAGTCAGTGCAGTCATTGTGTCCTTCACAACAAACACAATGAAGGAAAACCAACAAATTCAAGTACATGATTTGCTATACAGAGCTTCATGTTTAAAAGGGATTTGGCTCATATATATATATGAGAGATAATTTCCACAAAATAGTGTGCAGACATGTCCGAACAAGCATAACAGCATAGCATAAACTTATTTTATAAAAAGGGACTTTCAGGTCATTTGACACATCTCTTCCCCATCTCAATGTTCAATCATTGTTTAATAAATGCCCTTTTTTCCAAGTCTTCAATTTTTCTTTGTCTTTTTAAGTATCGCAAAAAAATATTGTGTCATGGACTTGTTATGGGTATAACATTGTACTTTATCATGACACTTTGATATTGTTATATCCACCGTAAATTGCAAAGGGAATCTATGTTGATTTTTTCATTTTAAGGGAGAATATGTGACTTTTTGATCCAGTAGATGTCGCTCTTGAGCACCAGCATGAAACCAAAACAACTTGAGCTGCATTGTTGTGTTAGCATGCTAATGCTAGCGTTCTTTATTTTGCTCGTAGCTTCACACTACATGTCAATTTACACAAAATGGCCTATGATCTAAAAACGCTTACGTGACATTCAAATAAGCAGTGAGTACAGTATGTTATTCTTCTTTTCTCTAGTCCCTCAATTAAACAACTCTTATACACGCCGGCAGTTCCATCCATGTGAACACGCTGTAGATACAGCTAAGAAAGCATAGGAAAACATCACAGACAGCGGGACTCGGTGTCACATTCATTGTAGACAGTCATGACGCACAGAGTTATTTTCAGATGATATACTTGATTTCTGCTATATTTATGTGTAAAATGTTGGATATTCAGCCTTTAAGAGACCTGTCAAATTTTCTCTTTTGTATATTACTATTACCCTTAAATAAAGCAAGTGATTAAATGAAAACTGGATTAATTAAATAATCGGTTACTGCAGCCCTACACAGACACCTGGCCATTAAAAATAGCTAATGATTTATAGTGTCTAATGATTTGAGGTGTTGTGGTAGTATCACTGTGGTTCATATCCAGGCAACAGAAACCTCAGAGGACCAAGCTAAGCTTCTATTTGTACTAACACACACACACACACACACTCACACGCACGCACGCACGCACGCACTCACGCACTCGCACACACGCACTCACGCACAGAAAAGAGCACACACTCTTGTTCAACTGCTATAAAATACATTGAATCAGCTATAGAACCTACATATTTTTACATTCTCATAATTACAAGCACATAATCACATATCTGATTTAACTTGTTGACATTTCAGTACATTACCTCATAGTAAAGGTTTCTAAAATAAGACTTCCCCCCCTGAGATTTATATGTCAGTATATGTGTGCAATACAAAATAGCACCAGTCACTGGAACGTGACTGAAAAACCAGAATGGATCTCACATCTCCAACCGTGCATATCTCTGTCTCCCACACATCTCCCAGCTCTGATATCTCTGCCAATTACCAGCCCACAGATCAGCAAAGTGTGATAGCCCACGAGCAACAGCTAGCAGCCAGCCTTAGTTTTTCTGACCTTGATCCATAAACATGGGTGAAGCTCTACATTTCAAAAATAGACCAGATGGCACCCTAGACCCATCAGATCTAGTTTATTTCTTACCACAATGGAGAATTATTTCCCACTAGCCAGACAGATGCTGCCAAACAGACACAGAACATACTTTACCAATTGTCGTTGATATCTTTAGGAGTAAAATAACAACAGAGATGAGTAACTTATAGTAAGACAGAGTTTGAGTTTATGTTCATAATCAGTTTCCAAAATAGTCAGTGTTTTCTCCTTCACAATTCTCATATCAACTTTCAATGTTTTTGTATGGCAAACATCTAAAGGTAGTTTAACAATTACTAACAGAAGTACTATGTATTCAGATGTACATTCAGCTTGTTAAGAGAGAGCAAAATGTCTCTACAAATGGGATTATGCAGCAAGCTTAAAGCTTCTATTCTGAATATAGCTGTAGTCATCGAAAGGCTCCAAGCTGTCACACATTTTTTTAAATATTTAATTGAAATTACCTGATTACAATTAACCAGCAGGTTATAAGAGGCGGGGGGAAAAAAACGATACAGCAAAGTATCACAATATTTTGCGTGCCAATATTATATCGCCTCATGGCCGCCAAGCATCGATATTCTTATAGAAATAATAGCAAATATGCTTCTTTATTTTGTAATTGCTGAAGGGGTTGCATATAATTAATTTTGAACAAGTTGCGTTGTTAAAAATGACTGCAGTTGTACAATCGTTCATATATGTTGTTGTTCAGTTAAGTTCCATAAGACTGAACTACTAACAGTTCAGACTGTGAGGTGCATGCAGCCTTTTACAGGGTTTTACTTTTATCACAGTGGTGGTCAGTCTGGGGGCTTGACTCCCACTGTGTAGAAAAAAAAAGACTGAACTGAGACGAATAGAATAGAATAGACTGAGAATGTTTTCTCATTTGACAAAACAGTTCTTGATTTAGTTTAATCTTTTGGACATAAAATGCAGTTCAAAAAGCTAAATCGCAAAATATATCACAATATATTGTATCGCAATTCTCCCCATATCGCAAAATGTTTAAAATCGCAATAATATTGAATTGTGACTCGTGTGTCGTGATAATATCGCATCGTGGGGCCTCTGATGAATCCCACCCCTACAGGTTATGCTTATTCAACTACATTAATCCTCAAGAATGTTGTTTCTTTATATTGGCTTCCACTTTGTGAACCCCCATTGCTAACTTTACACTAATCTCTTGATGCCACTGAAACCATCTGATCTAAAAAATAATAAAATATCTCCTTTTATTTTGCCATCAAAGAAATTCTAGAAAATCTGTGATGGCAGACTTCAGTTGGTCTCACAGCATCTATAAAGATAGAACTATCTAATCCATTCAAGCACTGTTCAAAAAGCCATACACTTGAAGTTGCCTTTCAAAAGATGACTAACTTGTGGATAAAACATATTTCTCCTCAGGGTCTTCACAGCTCTGTATAAGAATACAGGGTCAGTTATTTCACAGATTGGATCACTAATACATGCTACATCTTTTTTCTTCTTTTCCATTAAATATCTGCTCGGTGCTGAGGGTTTTTGACAAACTGGCCCTGTGGTCAATTTACTCATTATGTGCAGGGAGCACAGACACTATAATCACCAAGAGTGTTGATCAAATGGTGGATCAAATGTACTGTAACGCATCAGTGCCTGACAACCACTGAATACCTTTCATTATCTCAAAAGTAAGAAAAATAAGAACATTTAGCAGCATTCAATGAAATGAAGAATAACTAAGGTAAATTTAAAGTATTTAAGAATGAAGGGTATACGTCAAACCCAAAGGTAAACATAATACTCTGTTCAGGTTCAGGCTATATATGTTTGGTAAATGCATGCTTTGTGTTAAATCTAATTATTACCAAACTGGTAAATAAACAAACCAAGTCTCTCCAACTAATTTACCTCCTGATCCCTTACTGCTGCCTGACACCCTCCGAGGCAAGGGAGGGTGTCAGGAAAGGCTGTTGTCACAACAGCCTTTCCTGTCCCATTTCCCCACCAGCACCCAGGCCATTGATTAATCTTTGGGGGAACATGTAGAGGGGGCCTGTGTATCCTCTACACATCTTACCGGTGGCTGCTGAGAGTTGAGCCCCCCTCTCTTGGTGGACCCCCCTCTGGAGCTGAGTCTCTTCCACGATTCTGAGAAACGCCCCCTGGTGGTGGGACGCCCCGGCCCAGATGTGCCAGACGCAACAGATGAATCATCCCGAGTGGAGAACGGCCGGTCCCTTCGCAACTCCCTCCGCTCAGTCCACTTCTTCTTAGAAGCCATTGGTGTTGAAAATGTGGTTGTAGAGGTGCTAGAAGCAGTTCAGCCACGCTGAGTCAACAAGGCTGGTCTTTAATCAAACCAATGCCACAGGAGGCATCTTCACTTCTCACTCAACTATGCCGCCTACTCAAGTTCCTTGACTTGTACAGTCTCTTTCTCTTCTCTTTCCTTAAGTTCTCTTTTTCACTGTAAAAGAACATGCAAGAGAAATTTCCAACTCCTTTCTCCAAATAACTTTTTCTTCTTCCCTTCTCTGATGTTTTGAATGATAGATCTTCACCTGCTCAGCTTTACTCCTTTTCTTCCTTGCAGTCTTCCTCTGGGAGGGACAAGAGTCAGAGAGGAGAGGCGACGAAGCAGAAGGTGCTGTCTGCACCCTGTTGCATGTGCTGTTACTGTGGCTTGGTCGTTGATGCTGTTCTCCCTCCGCACAGTGAGAGAGAGAGAGAGAGAGAGAGCGAGAGAGAGAGTGAGAGAGAGAGGGAGTGTGTGAGAGAGAAACAGGGAAACAAGGCAAGAAGAGGAGTGAGAGGGAGAGAGGAAGAGGAGGAGGGGGAGAGAGGGTACGATATGCAGATTTGGGTGAAATAAAGAAAAGGAGCTTAAAAAGAGAGATTACTGAAGGAAATGTGAATGGCAATGAAACAGGTGAGGAGAGGGAAGCAGAAAAGGTTACCTGACAAGATAACATAAAGACAGGCAAGAGTCTCTAGGGTTAAGGTTGTCTGTTGAACATTGTGCAGAACTGCTTTAAGCTGACTGAGAGGTACCAAGACCGGCAACCTGTTCACTCAGTTTTCTCTCTCACTGTGAACACGAGGCTTTGAATACCAGGAGCCACTAAACCTCCACCTCCCCCCTCTCTGTCTCCCTCTGCTTTTGAGCACAATCTCACTCTCTCCCTTGTCCAATGCAGGGGAACAAATCTCTTTTCTTTCTTCTTCTTTGCCTTCATCCACTCTCAGGTACATTGTTCATAGTTCACAAGGGAAGCCACATGAGCCTCAATTTCTCTGCTGCAATTGAAAAATAAAGGCTGACAGGTCTGTCATCTGTTTAAGTTTACTGCTCTATCCTCTTCTTCTGTCCTCACACTTCCACACAGCCTGCAGCAGTGATAAAAGGCAATGCAGGCAAAGCTGCCAAGATGTGGAGTTAACAGAAGACGAGAAATTTATAAATTTCTTCAGTTGTAAGAAAAGCGCTTGTTTTATAAAACAATGCTTCTGAACTTTATTTTGACCAAAAATGTTCCAGGATTACAAACAAAACGAGTGACGGACAGAGAGAGAGAATAAGATATATGGAGGATCGAGACAAGGCTGCAGAGTAAGAGTGGTGACAGTGTCAAAAAAAACGAGTGACGGATAGAGAGAGAGAATAAGAGATATAGAGGAGAGTGGTGGTGACAGTGTCAGCAACACCAGGGACCTTGTTGTCTCTCCAAGCAACCACTCATGCCATGGGAGTTCCATGTGTATGTATTTATGCACATTACAGTGTGTGTGTGTGTGTGTGTGTGTGTGTGTGTGTGTGTGTGTGTGTGTGTGTGTGTGTGTGTGTGTGTGTAAGAAAGAGATGGGGAGATAGAGTATCATTAAGTAAATGAAGAGACAGGGAAAGTGAAAGCAAGACAGAAATTCCCAAAAGGACGCGAGTAGAAAGAGTCTGTGAGTGAGACTGGGAGAATAGGAGAGAGACCGAAGGATAGATGCAAAATGATAACCAAAACTTTTGATCAAAGCTGGAGCGACATCATGGAGACTTCAAAGTTCGACCTCCCTACTGTACTGAATCACTGACAAAATGATTTACCTTTTGTCAATTACAACATGTTTCATCATAAAATCTGAATAAAAATGCAAGATGTAACGCTTAAACTAAAATTGGAAATGGCTTTGAAATATGAACTTCTTTGGATTGTGAACTGTTGCTTCAACAAATCAAGACATTATTCATAACTTTGTGCTCTACCATTTTAGTATTTTATGGACAAATCAAATAATCAATCAACAAATAATTAATCAGATTAATAACTATTTTTTAAATAATGGTTGTTATGTATAGCATGTGAACTCCAAGACCGTGGTCTATCCAAGTATCCATTGTTCATAAATAAGTAGGCTACATTGACATTTAAATGCATGTCATAATTTTATAATAGCTCAGCCTGATGGTAATGAGCAACAGCAAGAACTTTTCTGAATTATTATGGGCCTTTGTCTATTAAATTGACTTTTTATACATTAAAATAATGTAATTGTGAGAGGAAAAAAACTGTCTAAGTCTGAAACTAAGTATTCAACTAGTATTAGCCCCACTCTGTAAATAGGTCACTTGATAACTGCTAGAAGCTATACAACTTTAAATATAATAGAACATAAAGTGTTTCGTTATCCTGTAGCAGCGCTTGAAGGCTTATTTAATTTCCAGAAAATTTGGTGAAGCCCTTTTGTGGTTAACTTTATGCCTTTGTCACAGGTGCTGTTGTAGCTTATCTTAATTAAGTCCTACGTCACGTTTCAGCATAATTAGCTTGCGTGCTGATGATTGCCTTTATCTTAAGTTGTGGCTTAAAGACAAGTTTTGTTATTAGTAACTTCCACGAATAACCTTAATAGCTGAACTTAAAAACATTTATTTAAAGTAAGCTACTTTCTTGTTGACTTTTTTCTTACCTGAAGTTACTTTAGATGGTACTGTGGCGTCCTCAAGTCTACTCATTTCTCTGCGCTACGACCTCGGATGCTGTTGTCCACCTCGTGTCTTTTTTTATTACGCCAATAGGAGGCGCTAGGTTCAAAAATGCAGATTTATACATCAATGCCAAAACCGAGCTGTATTTATTAACTCTACATACTGTATCTGTACTGTTACAGATGTGAATGCAGCGAATATTTATCTTTATTCAGCTTTAGTCAGTCTCCCTGAAAATAGAAATGTGCCTTTTGTTGGGTATGTATGAACTGTGGATGGAGTTGAAGATAGTTATGAGCACCAAACGACCTGCTTTATTTTAACATAGGCCTATATACTCAAACACACATTCGCACAAACATTGTTACATGATAGTTTATCCAACACATTTATTTGATACTATGACTACAAGAAACTAAATAATATATGCACTGCACATCAAAAGAGAGTCAGAAGCTGCTCCTGAAAACAGAAAAGCAAAATATATATATTATTATGATATGATTAAATACATTTATTTTGTTTATGAAAACATTTTAACATGGGTTAAAATGTTGAAAATTCATGATAAAGAGTAAGAAAAGCATACACTCTTAAAATAATTTAAAAAAAAGAGTTGTATGTTTCACTCAAGTAGCTTTTAGGAAATTTAACTGTTGCATATATTTAAAGTTTAGACATTTCTCATTGTGTACTTGCATCTTCCATTCTCCTGTCTCCCAGAGCCACCCCCTTTCTTTAACATAAGAGATCCACCCACACAGGGTTGTGTGGTTGCCATGGTAACTATCCCGAAAACTTCGAAGTTACATCATAAATGCTTCATTACAATTCTCCTGTGTATCATCATGGGCACTCATGGAGGATTTCACACCATTACAACCATTAAATTGCAAACCCCCACAGCCACACATACACCTGCAGCGGACACACAACCAGGTTCATATCTTTGTCTTTTACAAATGTGCATACGCACACACACACACACACACACAAACACACACACTTGCGTGTGCGCACACACACATACACAGTGATAAAAACAACTTTACAGGATCAATTATGTATTACTAAGCACTAAAGGGATTTTATATATTTTTTAAAAACACATAGGCCTAGTGAGTAAGAAAGTCATTTAAACAAAAAAGTACAATTTTGGGACAGGTTGTTAATTGGCTGTCCGATAAGTGAAATCTTTTTCTGAGGTTGTGCAGAGTGTTTAGTTCAGACTCTAACATGTTTTGGAAAAAAAAGACAGAGAAGATGAAACCGTGTCCCTGCAAAAGCAGCAGCCATTAGTCACAGGAATAACAAAATACTTCAGAAAATTTCTCATTTAGTTCATAATCTTCAAAAAACAAACATAAAATGTCCTAAACATTTATTCAGTAATTTAAGATCAGTGTATCCCTCTTATCCAAAAGTTATAAAAGAAATTGAGAAATGCTGATACAATTGCTTTGTATCATCAAAAGCATTTCCGATCTTAATAAGCTCATTCAGTATTTTGTTTTAAACTATATGACGTATTGATACGTTAATTAAATCATTAATAAACACCCAATTTGTACTTAAATGTACGATAAGCAAAACACAGGGGTTCGTTCATCAGTCTTTTTTTTATTTTGTCAATTTAATGAAATCAAAGTCAGTCTATTTTGTTGTAGAACTCAGCGGAATGAAGGAGTGTTGCCTACCTTCAACTCTGTGCAGAGCGGGGTCAGAACTCGTCTGGTGTGAGGTTTCCTCGTCATTTTTCTCTGGGGGACAAAGTTGGAGAGACAGAGAATCAATCAAGACAACATCTGTTTTAATTGACATGTTAGCAAAAAACCCTTCAAAGAAACTTCATATGTGTGCAATTACTTACCAAGTGACTTTCACTTAAATATATATTAAGTCTGATTTCATTTTGAATTGCTGAGGCTTACATTTGTTATATTTCTAGCAGATGGAATAATATTTAAAAAAAACTAGTAATTGGATATTAATTTATTATTTTGCAGCTGGTAAGATTCTAGTTTCAAGCATTGCGAAAATATTCCAATCTCTTGTTAATTAACAGCCTTACTAAAATACAACCACCTTCTGCTTGCAATTACTGAGAAAAATAACACCTGGAGTCAAACTCCAGTGTGTAATTAGTGATTTGATTGGCAAAAAAGATATAATCAAACCCAAGATTGTTGTAAACAAACACCAGATTAGAAACACAGTAGTGAACAGAGGCTTAGATGGCAGAGGTCTTTGGTATGCACAGCTTTACCCAAGCCTCATACAACTGAAATGTGTATTTTCCAAATCAAATTTAAAAGGATATTTTAATAAGCCGTGTTCTGATTACTACTGCTCTGTCTTCTGTTTCTGCGCATTCTTATACAGATCACACTGCCTATGCAGTGGAAGAACATCCTGATGTAAAAAATTGTATACTTATCGAGAAACAAACATGTTTTCACTTTATACAAATCAAAGTTAGTGTAACAAGTATGGCATGGAACCTGCTTAACCTGGAACAGCTTAAAGAATATCTGTAAAAGTCAAAGAAAGCACACCGAGTCAGCTTGTTAACTCTTCTCTTGCCTCTGCGAGACTTTTATTAAACAAATGTGTAATTTGTAAAACATACTAAATATGTTATTTCTTTAAGTGCATTTCAGACACTCAGATAAATACCCTAAACTCATTATGGTAAAATTACCTAAATTAGCATTTAGCTACTAAGCAATTTGTCTAAGGGGAAAAACCAAGCGGCAAGTTCTGGTCTTGAAAAATTAATGGGGAAGTGCAAAATCCTGCAGTTTGTCGAGTGTCCGTTTGAGGCTGGGCTTTAGGAACACCGGAAGTCACATACACGACTGGCAAAAAAGACGTTTTCATAGCATAAATAAACATGGTTACATCCTGGTACAAAAAACTCAATAGATCTGATTAGTTATTGTCATCACTGACACACACTGTACGGGGGGTGATTTTTTATAAATCTGCTCTCTTTTGATTTTAAAAAACGATACATGTTATCCATAATTATGATTTGATTTTCTGTACTGGAGGTTATATTCAAGGTACAACTTGCTCCACTCATGGGAGAGTTTTCTTGCAGTTCCATTCAATTTCTTACATGTGTCATCCGTCAACTTTGTTTCTGTTGTTTTTAACTGAACCATCGGGCTGATAGCTGGATCATCTCTTTGCGCTTTTATCAGATCATTATGGTAAATACTCAACTGGTTGGTGACAGGTAGCTGGTGAGAGTCTGGGGAGGCAATGTTGAGTGCTGCGACCCAAGCAACATCTTTCTTTTTGGACACCTCACTTCCCTCCCATGTTGCAAGCACTGCCTCTTCTGAAAACTCCTCTGAGCAAACTCTTTGATACTTTTCCATATCCAAAGGAAGGAGAGAAAGAGTGTTTGCATCTATTTTTAATTGTCCAGGCCTGTAATTGATGTCAAACCGAAAGTCTGAGAGTTGACCAACCCACCGATGACCAACTGCGTCAAGCCCCCCTTGTGGCTGTAATCATAACATATATAGGTCAATGGGTTGTTGTCCGTGTAAACGGTGAACTGGGGGGCATAATAAAGGTAGTCTCTACATTTTTCCCACAAAGCCCATACCAGCGTGAGAAACTCATGTTCCCACTATGTAGGTGGTAGTTGCGCTCAGCTTGTGTCAAAGTTCTAGAACCATATCCAATCACTTGCCATTCTGACTCTGGTAATGGACTGATCCCAAACCCGGATCTGATGCGTCTGTGTGGGGTGTGAAGGGCAAACTAAAATCAGGATATGCTAAAATGGGGGGATTGGTGAGGTGAGTGATCAAGTGTTTCTTGATGTTCCAGTTTACAAGTTCTCAAGAAGGCAGTTGATGCCGTTTGTTGTTTTTACTCTGCACTGGACTCTGCGTTTTGCCTTGCTTTGACTGGAGGAGGTCATAGATCGGTTTCGCTTTCCTGGAGAAATCCTGGATATATGAACAATAATAGCCCCAGAAACCCAGTCAACTTCCTCACCTCACCCACCTTCTGTGGGGTCTTAGATTCTAGGGTTTTGACAGCTTCTAGGACACAGGGGTCTATTTTGACTCCTTCAGCTGGCACAATCCGTCCCACGTACCTCACTTCCTGTCTGAAAAGTTCACATTTTTCCAGTCTTAAGCTTTAAACCGTGTTGCTGAAGAGCCTGCAGACTTTACAGATCGCCTCAACATGTTCATCAAATTTGCATAAGAAAGTACATCATCAAGGTAAGGGATGCAACATTCGTCTCTGAGGGGCCCCAGCATCTCGTCCATGCGGCGTTGAAATGTGGCAGGGGCATTTGTGAGTCAGAATGGGATACGGACCCATTCGTATAACCCCAAGGACATATGAAGGCAGTAAACTGGTATGAGCCCTCAGCCACAAAACCCTGGTGGTACTCTTTTCCTTGATCCAGAATACTGAATCAGACGTACCCACAAAGGGTGTCAGCCAGGTCTTGTTTTCTTGGCAGGGGATGTCGATCAGCAACAGTCTTTTTATTCAGAAGGTGGTAGTCAATGCATAGCTGTAAGCTGCTGTCCTTTTTTTTTCTGATGCAGTCTTTCACTCTTACTGTTAGGTAAGTCAAGAGCAGAAACCTCAGACAGTTTTTTTTCCCCTTTGGTTCAATGTCACATCGTCTTTCGTTTGAATGTTACATGTTGATACACTTTCATACTTTTGTGTTTGTAACTTTCTCTGCCAATCGCTGTATTGCTTCTGTTTAAGGTTTTCTTCCTGTGCTTTCCTCCTTCACACTAGGAAATTGAGTTGCATTTATTTCAACCTCAATTCTGTGCACATTTGTGTTCTATTGGCAATTGACAGGATCCAGAAGACGCTGTCTTTCACTTTCATCACTCATCACCCTTTTCATTTGTTTCAAGTGGATGTGGGCATATACTGCATCATTTTCTGATTGAGCTCCTCATGGCCCTTAAGTATTTTCTGCAGTTCTGTCATTTGAAACTGCACCATTATCATCTGCAACTACCAAAAGCAGGCTCTATATCATCATCATCATCTTCATCTTCATGTAAAGCTAACATGACATTACCATTAGCTTGACTCTGTGCTGTCATCATTTAGCTGATCATTTGAATTGACTTTGGCTGCTGTCTGTAATTGTGTTGAGGTCATGCTTCTCCATGACTGTTTGGTTGAATTAGTAAGTAAAATGCAGTTTAAGTTGGACAATTTTGGTATTTTGTTGAAACTTTGTGAACTTAATGATTAAGTATGTATATTGTTACTTTAATCATTACATTGGTTTGAGATCCTAGGTTAATTTGAATGACTTTGTTTGTTTGAGAATCAAGTAACGGTAACATTTATTCTTTAGGAAAACTTTGAGGGAAAATGTTTATTGGAATTTATTTGAGACTAATGCATGTCTTTTCTGTTTATCTTGAAGGTTATCAACCTATTCCATTCCCTCATATTCCATCATTCTGTTTACGTCCATTGAAACCATCAAACCCAAAACCATCTTCAAGAAAATAAAAATCGAAGAATAAGAAGAACTGAGTTGTCCTTTGCATCCTTCAACAGTTGATCAAGCAGTTTTTCAAGTTTGGGCAGAGTTGTGGTCACAAAAACACACAGAACAGTGTGTTCTGACACACAGTTGACAACTTCGATTACTAACCTGTAAAAGACAAAGAAAGCACACTGAGTTGGCTCTAGTTGTTAACTCTCGATTCTGCCAGACTGAAGCAGAGCTCAGCAAAAACAATACACAGCCCGCTCAGCATGTGCCGCCCCCCTTGTGGCATATTGAGGAAAAACAAAATAATCGCTTTCACAAAAATACTGGTATGTTTGTATAATATTCATCCAAAATAACCAAGCACAATCGCAAAATATGACAAAACATTTCAGTATGTGACATTTGACAAAAAGCACCTTTCAAGAAACCCAAAAGATGCTTTACAGTAAAGTAGAGGGGGAAAGATAATTAAGTGACTAAAGTAGTTAAAGGACTAAAGGTTATTTATTGTGTTCTAGAATATGTTTGTTAAACTGACTTAACCTTAAAATGTGATCCATCCATGAGCTCCACATGGCTACCAAATAATCAACAGTTTTTTTACAGATGGAGGTAGGTATGATGACACCAAAAAAGTGACGCACGGTTTCAGTCTCCACCTGTCACATGTGTTTCCTTGACAAGTTTTGACAACCAACTTCTCAAGTTTCATTACAATCACATGGATCAGGTCACGCTTTTTATTCACATTCTCCACCTACTCTCTATTTCCTCCCATCTGCAACTATTCCCACTCTCCATTCATCCATTCCTTCAAATATTATTTTTAAACATTCCACTGAGTGCCTTACTGAAAGTCTGGCACCAAGCCGCCTCTCTGAAATCAGGCAAATCAATGTGAAAATTGTTCTAATGAATTCATGACGGTCTCTTCCTCCAACATGGATGGTCTTGTGATAAGTGGTTTCCTCTCACTCTGCATTTATCTTTTCATAATAACACATCACCACCACCTTTTTTTTATCCACTATTCTGTGCATTTATTCTGAAGAGAAATACATTCTCCTTATTGCATCTTCAAACACCCCTTCACTCTAATGAAATCAAAACAGATTGTCATTTTATAGGAAAAACCGGGGCAAAACATAGTAGCTTTGTGTATCAGGTTGAAGGCCTTATATTTGTGCAGATTCAGGTGAAAATAAACAGTGTGATTATTCCAATAGCGGACGAGGGCTGCTGTGTTTACCTTACTGATAATTTGCCTCTCTCTCCCCTCATATCTGAACACTAATTACTGCTTCCTGTCTCTGTGCGACAGAAAGGTTGAGGATACATTTTTAAGCAGGCTGATGCTATCAATAATTCACATACAGCATCCACAGACAATATGTGTTTTTGTGTTTGTCAGAATTTGTGGACTTCTCTCAAGTTTGTGTAGATATTTATAGATACTACTCTGGTGGAACATTATTGGCCCATGTTTAGAGAGCTCTACAAAACCAACACTCTGCATGTACAATATACTGTGTTTGTTATTTGTGACTGGCCTCAAACAGATGTACAAAAATTCATGTACCTACCAAAAAAGAAGACAACATTAGATGAATTATTTTGTCTTCTGTAGTTTCAACAGTTCTGTGTCTGCATGTATTTCAGCTGGGGAAATCTCTCCAAGCTGTCAGTCTGGAACAAGCAGATGAGCCAAAAGCAAGCGCAGCCTCCTGTGGAGAAGTGTCACCAAAACTGTCCATAATGCTGCTGAAACTCCCACGCATCTCACGAGCTGTTTGACAACAGTCAAAATGACAGCCAGCAAACCCATGATATACACAATATGCTCATGAAACGAAGCAATTGTAATTTTAGGGTTTGTGTGTGTGTGTGTGTGGGTGGGTTTTAATGATTCACTAGTGCTGGTGCACACACCACACACAAAGTAATGAGGGACAGCTAATCTGTGTGTGAACGACAGACACGGACAAGGTAGGGGACAAGTTGCTGTTCAGTCAATCTTGGAGAAAAGACCAAAGACAGTACTGCATTCACACACAAACGTCTTCAATGAATAGCTCTGCTAAAGGAAAACTACAAAGTTCATGAAAAAAAACTTTCGTATTCAGCTTTTTCTGCCACATGGATATAAAACTGTGAACGTGTTTCATTTGGTATAGACGATACTGTTACGCTGTTAAGGTGTGAGGAAGAAACTAAACATGCAATATGACAGATTACTACATGTATCTGCTCTCAAAAACAAGAACATTTAATAATCTAAGCAAAGACAAACACAAATGATGATCCCTTTACTTTTGAGACAGAGAAGCCCTCACAGGCTTGTTCTGTAGAAATGTGCTAAATACATGTTTTATCAGACTAGCAGGCAGCGGGCTATTGTGTATGATTTATACATAGAGAGCATATGGTTGTTAGAGAATCCAACAACCAACAGATGGATATGCAAAGCAAGGACAAGAGCAAAAATGGGGAGATAACTATAATTTATTTAAAAGCTGCCACTTCACAGCATTGATCTATTACTACGGCTTATATAATGTATTTTTTATCACCACCAAATCAAAATTTAACACGACCAAACTCCAGACAACTGTGATCACAAAAGTTACACTGTGTCCTTGTTTCCACTATTTTTTTTCTCCAACTTTGATTTTATTAAATTTTCAGTGTATTTTTAAAATTGATCACTATCGTTGACCTTTTTATTACTTAACACACAAGCTAAATCCCCAAGAGAGCAATCAAATTCAAAATGGCCGATGTCTTACCACGGAAGGTTTCCGACTCTCCTTGGGAAACTGATTTTCTTGAGCCTTCAACTTCTGGATCTTCCTCTGAGCCAAGTTCTTCTTGTCCTTTGTAACAATTTTCAAACAATAAGTTGAATAACTTGTTTTTTCAAAAGCCTTGATGAGGAAAGAGAGAGAAAAAAAAATTCCAGATGATTGGAAGGAGAGGGAGAAATGGTGGCTGAGAGAAGATGGCTGGTTCCAGGAGTCAGAAGCCACAGGTGGGCAAGTTGCCCCTCTGCTAGTGGAGGCGTGATGAAGGACAGGGCATGACGCAGCCTGTGTGTGTGTGTGTGTGTGTGTGTGTGTGTGTGTGTGTGTGTGTGTGTGTGTGTGTGTGTGTGTGTGTGTGTGTGTGTGTGTGTGTGTGACACTGTCAGTCTCTATTAGAACACATCTGTAGGTCCATGGAGAACGATGGGCTGAGTGTGAAGATCCAGATACTTCGTTGTCATGTCGTCACAGACCTAAAGATCAATACTAGCCAAACCTTACTTAGATTTGAATCATTTCAAGTACTTGTACAATCTTAAAAGTTGGCCTCTCTCTGATTGGGTTTCCTGATTTGTTTTAATGTTTGTTATTGCAAGATTTGTCTATGTTTGAATCGGATATGTCAGAAAGAAGAAGAAGAAAAAAAGGGATCCTCCTCTGGAATTGTACCTGCATGTAAAACATCACTCATCTGGCAGCCATGACGATGAAATAAATGTCCAAGGTGATGAAGAAGAATCAGTGGAGCCCAACATCCCTCCTCCTTGGCCAATCAGCCTGCGTCTTGCTTCCTGTTATAAGCTGTCACAAGGCCTTGTGTTTCAGCTTTTGTGGGTTGGAGTAAAATGAAAATCAGGAAGGACCTGTCCCTGCAGCTCTCTCTGCTGTCGGGGGCCTGATGAGCATCTGGCAGGTGAAACGTCACCAACTAAAGCACCTGAGTCACAGTTTCTCTGAGGGGCCGCAGGGTGGGAGACTCAGTGTGTGTGTCACCCCCAATGATCCAGATCCTTTGAGCATCTCACCAGGGGCAGGTTGCTAGGTGAGGCTGTTATGATGCCCACCCTGAATCACTTATCCCCCTATATTATACACACATGACCACACACACACACACACACGACCACACACACACACACACACACACACACACACACACACACACACACACACACACACACACACACACACACACACACACACACACACACACACACACACACACACACACACACACACACACACACACACACACACACACACACACACACACACACACACACACACACACACACACACACACACACACACACACACACACACACACACACACTGCACAGTTTGGAGGGAGATGGGTTAATGATAGCAAATAAAGAAAAGTAAACAGCGGGTGGCTAACGAGTGCTAATTTAGTAGCACTCTGCTATGAATAAATGAAGAGATCGCTCAGATGCCACAGCAACAGCGGGGACATTGAGGGGCCCTTGTAAAGCCGCTGATCATTTTAGGGCTCTTAGTTGCCTTTCTGTTGTCTGGAAACATGAGCATGACATAATGTTTAACCTCTTTGCTCACTGCTTTTCGTCTTTTTTTTTTCCAGTCTTCTAAGTTTTTCAGGGTTTTTTTTTTTTGCCTCCTCTTTCTTGCCATAACTTGTCATTTCATTCATACTTACACTCTCAACCATCGTCAGCCACTTTGTCTCTTTTCTCATCATGGCCTGTCAGCTCTTATGTAGGGATGAGATTTTAAAACGGCTCTTCAAATTGTGGTCGGTCACATCAGGTATAAAGTGATACTGATCAAGGCCTCAGTTATTTCCACACCTCTCCATCATGCCATGTGCCCACCTGCTGCTCGCACACACACACACACACACACACACACACACACACACACACACACACACACACACACACACACACACACACACACACACACACACACACACACACACACACACACACACACACACACACACACACACACACACACACACACACACACACACACACACACACACACACACACACACACACACACACACACACACACACACACACACACACACACACACACACACACACACACACACACACACACACACACACACACACACACACACACACACACACACACACACACAAGCCTCCTCAAGCTTTGCACTCTTAATAATGATACACCTTAAAAAAAATGCTCAATCAGTGCGGAGAGACAGGTTGAAGACAAGAGCGTGTGAACAAGATAAAGCGATTTAGAGAGGCGTAGCATCTTACACAATAGGTCCAAAGAACAGCGTGGCAATTAGTAATCAATTACCAGACGGTGAGTAACAGTGAGTGGGTGGATCTCTTCAACACACTCATTATAACACAGAACCCATGCAAGGCACAAATAAGAAGAGAGAATAATTGTGTAAAAACAGAGCTGGAAGATGAGGAGGAGGTTGATTAGGTGGAGGACAATCGGTGTGGACAGTAAAGTGAAAAAATAAATAGGAATCTTTCTAAATGTTTTGACCTTAAGTCGTAAAACTGAGGACCGAGTGTTCTGCTTAGTTAAGTGGACAGGGCTTTTAACTCTAATGGGAAACAATGGCACTAAACTGTCAGCAAAGGACAAAAGCCTCATTCATCTTTGTGTGTGTCGGTGTGTGTTGGTGTGCAGATAATGAATACCTTTCCGACACAAACAAAGAGAAAGGAAAAGCATAGGACACGAGGCACTGTAGGAAACATATCGGAACCATAGTAGAAGTAGCCCCACATGCATTTATTCACTCAAGTTTTATCATTCCAGGTACTATTGCAATCCAAGTAGCAACACAAATGTCAGAAAGCAAGAGAAGAATATGAAGGAGACGAAGAAGAAAAAGGGGTCTTTTGCTTGTATAGTTTTACCCCATTATTTATCAAATGATGTGCTCCAAAATGTTTTTCTTTTTAGTGGAACTTAAAACTACACAGAAACTGTACAAAGCACACAAAAATGTATGACCTAAATGTAAAAAAAGAGATAATATACGTATATATACTGATTAGTATTTTAGAAAAGTTTGGGACTTATGATTGTGCTTTCTTTTGCTTCTTACTTATAGTCATGAAGTACTTGGAAGTTTCTTTTCTTTGCTTTCTTGTATGAAGTGTTTGGAAGTTTTTTTTTTCTGTTTTTGCCTTGGTGTGACTAAAACTCAGGGGTTACAGGGTTACCTAACGGGATATGTGAAGTAAAAAGGGCTGGCATAACACGTGGAAGCCTTAGCCTACATATTTAAGGTCAGTTTAATCCCTAAATGTATCTGTTTGTAATTTTTGTATGTACCTTCTACTGTATGTGTTTTTGGTGAGGAAAAGTTGTTGATGCTGACCAAAATAAACTACAACCACTTCTATGCAAAACATCCCTCACTTGTCAGATGAGATAATCAAATAAATGTCCAAGGTGATGAAGACTGAAGATTAAGCAATGGTGTACCCCATCCTCCAATGACATGTCTCCTCATTGGCTGATCAGTCTGCAATGCAAACAATGCCACTAAACAGTTAGTCATCTTCATGTTACTGTCAGGTGTATAGATCATGAACACCTCAGTTACACAAACCAGAGAAAGGAAAAGTATGGTGCACTTGACGCTATAGAAAGAATCTCTGAACAATGGTAGAACCCATTTATGTATTTCTACTTCTTGTGTACTATCAAGACACAAAATACCTGAGAAGTCATTTAATGTAAATGTTGTTTGAGAGATGTTTATATTGTTAAGAGTTTCATATAGGATTGAAGGGCAAGGACCTTATCAAAACTGTGCAAAAGCAGACAATATAAAATGTACTTTTCTTACCCGAGGACACACAAAATCTATATCCAATCATACAGTGTGGTGATGCTTGTTGGTCTGACAGATGGCACCGCTCTCTCTCCCGCCACAAGATCTGAACTATAAAAACTATGCAGTCAGGTTATTAGGGGACACACACACATCTTGAGCCAGTCAGTTTAAAAGGCTATCGAAGTAAGTAGGTCTCTCGTCACTAACTGTGTGTCTTTAAGCTGTCCTCAGGCTGACATGCTCAATCCTCAGAGACACTCGCTCAGTCTTATGCCGGTGATTTCTTTACTTTTGAGCCCCTAGGTGTTGACAAAAGTTGGTTTAAGCTTGATTGCAGGATCAGATGCATCAGTGACAGCCTGGAGCTGTTGGCCCTCGTATTTGGTCAGTCACAGCACACACAAATCGGGTTCCCTTTTTCTCCAGGGAGTAATGATTATCTTGGTTTGGTGAGCACACTTCATGTCTCAACTTGATTTGTCTCAACAGGCAATTGGTTTCACAGCGAGGATTAGTTTAGCTGGAGATTGAGGTTGGCAGCATCAGTCGCGTTCGCTGCCATCATTGTCCTCATTTTCACCGTCGTAATCATCATGGTGATTGCCAAACACTATTGTCCTCAGACTGCCATGAACATTTGGTGGCTCACAAGTACATATTTTATTCAAACACATAAACGCAGTCGGAAAAATAAAAATAAAAACCTTCAGTTAGTCCTCTCCTGTGCCACAAAACTGTGATTTTGTTCAAAGCAACACATTTAAGTCCTCACAGCTTCCACATGCTCAACAAAATGAACATTACATTCAACCAAATTAAAGCATCTGTTAATGTTACACACATGGGGGGTGATTTAATTTTCTCTGGATCCTTCGACTCATGAAACATACTGCGCAAATCAATTGAGACTTGGCATTTTGCCTTCAAAAATCCCATGTAGGGTTTAAGCATTCAAACATCTTTCAGCCGCTTCAAGTCCCCAAACGCAACACGCAGCCACATATTAATTCACAAAATGATTAAACACAGGAATAATCACTCTTGACAATAAAAAAACTGCCTCATAATCCTTTTTTTATTGCATTTCTCAGTACCTGATTAGCCAGTGTCATGCTGCGTGGAAAGTACATGACATATTTTCTCATAATAGCTCTGACGGGGACCGAGCTATAAGCATCACACACATACCTCTTCATCAGCAGGTAGATAAGGTTAATTCACTTTCTGATGGGTTGGGGGACTGATGAAGCATTTGATGTTAAAGGGTAATTGACTGTAGCTGAGTAGTGTTGTGCATGAGAGGGCAGTGTGTGTCTGTGTGTGTTGTGGACAGAGTATCACTCTCAAAAGCAAAGATGTGTACCGTCAGAAAATAACATTACAAACAGCATAAACTATTCCCTCTGTGCAATACTACATATTAATAAACTGACTAACCTGATGTTCATAGTGGAGATGCTTGGAGTCACTTTCTATACTGCATACAGCCATGTTATTTTAACTCACTTTTACAAGTCTTTAACCTCCTCCCCATGTGGTCACAGGTGGTGCTATCCCTCCCCCCTGTTGCAAAACTGAGCCAAGAGGTAGACAAGGCCGTTACATGTAATCGAGAGTTCCCTCTGACCGCAACCCGAGTGTCTTTGTGTGTCATTTTTCTGTTGTTACCGTGACATTAAGAGGACAGATTTACATTACTCCTCAGGAAAACAGGGACACCAGGAGAGGGGTTGTCATGGAAACGGACCCCTACAAGGCTGTCAGAATTGTTTAATTATTCAGGACCACCATCACTGAGCATCAGCGGGAAATCAACTGGAGCCGCTGAACCGACTGAATGGTGAGATTAAAAAATTATACGATGTAGCGAGTTGGGGAATCCAGATAAAACTTAGCTTGACTACACTGAACTGTCAGGGCTATAAAGCTCCAGGGTGGACTCAGCTAATGAGTGTTTGTTGCTCTGCACTCACTCTTCATTTCCATCCAAACAAGCGCATGCTCACAACAGTTATACAGTCATTTAAGGCAGGCAGAAAGCTTTTCTTACTGTGCCAGTGTTCAGGTCCTTTTATATTAGTATAACTAAAATATTGCAACGCAAAGAGATGTTATAGGCTACATGTGGGGAAGATGTGCCCTGGCTGAACAGACACAGGCTGTAATAACAAACAAAAAAAGTAAGTTAACTGCATCTATTTGATTAAACTTATAGAAATGTACAATTAAAAATACATCACAATTTAACAATCACCACAAACAGCTAGAAACCACATCCAATCTTCAAAGTAAGCAAGCCAAACAATGTAATGAGTTTTTTTTCCCCCAACACAAAATAGCCTACAGTAAATCAAAGATGACATTAACTGTTGGTAGTGTTGTTTCTTGTCCTACATACTTAAGGTAGTAAGCAGTCATAGCAGATAAAAACAATAGGCTATGCTATAACTTGGTACAAAGGTATTAAGAGCCATCTCAGCCTTTGTTTCTATGGGCATTTACTCTTCAGAGCAGGTAAGCTCCAAATGTTATTATAAATAAATCAATAAACAAGTTAAATGGCTCTTAGGGAATATTTCTATGAATACTAATTGCGAGCTGAAGAACACATCATTAAGTTTTCATCGTGAATGCCCTCCATATGAAGTTCGTCCAAAGGCAGAGTGCAGTTTTAGGTCTGCTTAGTTTTTCAGACACCAAATATACATCTTACCCATGTGTTACAGAGTTTACTTAACACTGTCAAACTGAAAACTGAAAACCCGTAATTATCCAGCTTCTCTGTCCTCATGCATGCTCTCTTGCCTCTGAAGGGCAGATTTGTCTCCATTAGCCCCCCTTTTTCTGCAATTTATTTTCTTTCAACTCATTTAACCTTTAGAAGAAGAGTAAGAGCTGGGGGAAAGAAAATCAAGGAATAGTTGCAAGGCAGTGTTAAATACTATAAAAACACAAAAAATGGAAATATAGTCACTGATAATGTCACAATGTAGCGTGCTTGTTGCTATGGCTATATACCATACCGCCCACACTCCAGCACACACTCAGGAGCCTCCACAGTGTCATATTTTTAGCGGTGGCATTTCTCTAATTGTATTTGCACAGTTCAAAAGCCTGAGTGTCACATCATTAAAACTCATCTGTAAAGAACACTCTGTACAGCGATGCATTATGATATCATTGCGATAACAGAGGCTTCTACAGTAAAGGACAATTAGTGACTGAAATGAGTAAGCTGTTGTTGTTTTTTTTCTTTTGTTATGGCAGATGCCTGGGTGTCACAGAGAGAGAGAGAGAGAGAGATGCTGTCCCCATGTGCATCGTTTTGACTGCAAACTGTGTCACCCCAATCTGTCCTGTCTCATTTATAGAAGTAGAGTAGTGAGACTGTGGAGTGTGTGGGAGCACACAGTCTTTGTGGTCAGACCATTTTATGGACCAGTTAATTTACTATCTGAGCCATATGGTTGGATGTGGCCTGTTTGAACTGTATTTCTTTTGGCACCGACAGTTTTAATTTTCATTATATGTCAAGGATCTTCACACACTAACACAACACAGGTTGGTCCAGCTTGATGAGGTAGCTCCCCTTATGAACCTATAAACCCATATTTACCTGTTGACCTTGTTTATTTGTAGAGTTAGACTTCTGACTTTAGAAAATGTTACTTCTTGTGGATTATGAAATTCTTGTTTTCTTACTGTAACTTGTTCTTCAGCTTTAATTTATAGTAGTGACAGTAAATGTGAGCTCTGCCATGTCTCAGTACAACTGAGTTCCATGTGTTTGTATCAGGTTTGAATGTCCATCTTAAAAGGCACATTAAAAAAAAATACAATATTCCTCTGTTCACTTCCCTTAGTGTTCTGAACCAGTGTTGTGAAATAAGAGCTTCCTCAGCTGGAGAGCAGACAGTTATAATACTTCTCCACAAACTACACCCAAGTAATATTGAGTCTTACACTATTTTTCTCAAGCGCTGGGATACATTTTAGTGGCATGGCTTCATCTTAGAATCTAGAGTGTGAAATGCAGGTTTCGTGCTAAGATGCATTTCAAAGTAGCAGGTAGAAATTCATCAAATACTAGGCTGCCCCCAAGTGGTTGACGTGTATAATTTAAGCAAGATGCGTTGAGTAAAAAGATGCATTAGCAGATTTCAGACCTAGACCTCATGAGAGGCCACTCTCTTCCAGCTGCAGCAGTGAGTCAATATTAAAATAAGATTTAATCACAAAGCAAACACAGTTTATTCAATTGGCAATTTCATATCAAATGCTGAGTTTCATATTTATAGAATCAGCCTTTTTTTCAATTGACAAAAACAAACAGTATATAAACACTAACGACAACATTTTTGACATTTCCATTACAGGTACTGTTTGAGTTATTACATAAAAGATTTTATTTACAAAGCTCACTCCAATTTAGAAAAATGACAAACTCTGGTTGTGCATCTTGGAAGCGTCTTTTTTTTTTTTTTTGCTCTTTTTAACAGTAGAGTGGTTAAAAGGCATCAGGGTTATTGTCCTCCAGAGGATCTTTCTCCTATCTCACACGGTCACTCATATACTCACACTCACACACAGTCACAAAAAGGTACTTATTACCGCACAGTGGGGGAGCCCTGCTCACAACCAAACACCCTTTAAAAGATAACGTAGTGTAAGTCTCCACATAGAGCCTTACACACTACAGCTGGTATATAATCCTTGTGAAAAATGCTGCTCACTACTGTGCAGTCAGAGTGTCAGCTCTAAATAGACAGCCTGCACAACAGCTACACACGTTATGGCAATAATGCACATGAAAAGATCATGAATGAGGCAGATAAAAGGTAAAAACATTCAGTTCTGTTTTTGAAAACAAAACAAAACAAAAGATATATATATACATATATGCATTTTACTGCTGCACATGTGGCTAGCACTTGAGACATCATCACTGGAAAGAGACATATAAATATGAGATATAAAAAAAGGTCCAGTAAGCCCAGGGAGGAATCCTTAAAAAGGTGCTTAAAGTCTGTAGTCGAACAGCTGTACGATTAACACAGGAGGTTTTCCAGTCAAAGATTCAGTTATTGCAAAACATCATCTGAATATCTTTAAAATGTATGTGAGCTTTGGTGAAGGATAATAGTCTATATAATTGTAACTGTTCTATACTGTTCTTGTTTTTTTTTACAAAAGCAAAATTTTACATTTTACTAGTTACTATTATTTGTAAGTCTAATCATTGAAACGTCATGATGAATATGGCTTTTTATGACTGTTTAAACACATCTTTGTACCAATGAATCTTACTAGCAAACACTGATAAACCACTGGCTCTGTCTTTACAATATGATGTTCATTTTTGGCTTAACATTACCGTTTAATTATCAGATGCCATGGCCTTTTTTTCCTTATTTCCCTTTGACTTGAGCAGAACTAATCCATTTTATTTCAGGTTCAAACATGGTCTCATTTCAGGGACAATGCCGTTCATTCTCTTCATTTCCTCAAGGCCTTTGTGTGTCTAATGCATTGTGCTCTGTAATCACACTCAATCCATTTCATTCTGTTTTGATTTGCTACATAATAAATAATAAGACTAGAAGGAAGATGCTAACGGATGCTTTGGGTTTGTTTTTTCTGTTGTCAAAGATGAACAACTGAGTTTTTTTGTACAGCTCCATTTGATCACTTTGGCGGAAAAAGGCAAGTCGTGTCTGTAAAAGAAAAGTGCATTGACTCAACAGCCCCAAGGCATACTTCCACACATACACACACACTCACACACACACACACACACACACACACACACACACACACACACACACACACACACAAATTATAAAAATACTCACCCCATTCATACTAAAATACCTTCTCTCCACGTGAAATTGGTAAACATCTTTGCCATTGTTAATAAATTAAAAGGTTCAGCAGTTCACATTCATCAGCTGGTTGTGTGTTCGTGTATCTGTGTGCAAGAGTGTTTGGGTAGTTAAGTTGTATAGTTCACATTGGTCATTGTAGTCCTGTGGCTTTTTGGAGTAGCTCCAGATCTTTTCGCTTTTGAGCTGCAGGTGGCGTACAGCCGTAAGCCTCCAAACCCAGGGGCATGTACCGCTCCTGCAGCCCAAGGACCTCATCCCCCTGCCCGGCTTGTAGCGAGACCCACGGAGGGACCGAAGAACCACCCTGGAACCCCCAAAGTGCCAGACTCTCTGTGATGAGAGGTTGCAATAAGAGTGTGTGAGATGGAGAGCTCAGAAAAACAGTGACAAGACAGACAAGAAATAGAGAAAAAGAAGATATTCAGTGAGTATTATTCACTAACCTTTACTGTGCAGATCAGCAGCTTTGGCCAAACCAAAGGAGACAAGATATGGCGCGACACCAACAAGGCCTTCCAGTTGACCTCGTGTTGCCATCAGCACTATGGACCTTAAAGCAGAAACAACAGGCTTAGAAAATGAACAAGGAGTGAGGATAATTCTTCTATACAGGGTTGTTGTGTATTCATACTATATTTAGACAACAAAGTTTGATACCACTGTGTCTCCATGTCAGAAATGTACATGCTGTTCAGGATTTCTAATGTTGCCCTGGCTCACCTCTTTGCTATTCCAGTTTTTAGGTACTGTTCCATCTTAGTGTCCATCTTTGAAAATGAGGTTTTCTTGGTGACTTTTCCAGAGCAGGCATCCACTGTGACCAGGAAAAACCCGGGCTGAGAGAAGGACATGGTCACTTCATTCACCTGGCAGGTTCAGGGGGGGAAAAAAAAGTAAAATGATACACATTCAGTAAGATAAGGAGATATGTTTGGACTTGTTTTTGTACAGTATATGAGACTGGAATGCTCACAGTGATAAAAGAGCTCGTATCTCCCTTTTGCTCCTCTTTGCTGCTGAGAGACTTGATTTGTGTTTGGAGGTAGGAAGTCCATGGCTCACTAGAAAACACAAGCTGTGACAGCAAAACATGGTGAGCAGTGCTGGCATGTGTCTTTAAGTATCCAAACAGGAACCTCAGACTATTAGACAAAATGTGGTAACACAAACCTGTTTAGCACCACAGCCTTTGCAGGGCTCTGTGTTTAGGGGCGGCATAGGCACCACTGCTGAGGGAGTCTTGGAGTACTTGGGGTAGGCCTTGGATGTGCAGTTACAAGTTTGTTTAGAGGATGTTGTGGCCGTGACCTTCACTCTTTCACAGCCTTTAAATGTACAGTAGCTGTGACCCTCACGACCATGCCGGGCTCGGAGGTAGAGCCACACCAAGCTGGTTGTGATGGGAGAACAAGAGGAACCTTTAATTAATTTTCAGAGGCAAGGACGTCTAGGAAGGAGAGACTTTTAAGTCTGACTTTTTAGACTACATTGAATTTTGTACTCTTACCCAACAGTCTGATCAAAGAAGTACTTCCTCTCCATCGGCCTCTTCTCCAGCTCTGCAAGGGAGGATACAGTGCCGTAGTCTGTGATGTCATCAAAGGTGTTGCTCTGCCTATCGTAAATGTCGGCCATGATCTGAAAGGTGGTGTCTGATGGGTAACAGAGTCCCACGAGTACCCAATCATCTCTGAGGGAGAGAAGAGAGAAATGTTATCATGCACAGGGAAGGTTTTTATTCTAGGTTGATATAGTTCTAAAGAGATCACTAAAATTCATAATAACTGAGTCAAATATGTATTTTTCTTGTAGGTGAAGTTGCAGCAGGAGTGGTCACAAACTCACCTCCACACACGTCTGGTTACTTACTTGTCAAAGTTGATGAGAGAGAGGACTATCTCTCTGGGAGCAGGTCCGCTCCAGTGCAGAGTGTAGCTCTTGCTCATCATCAGGATGGGCTGGTATTGCTGAGAGGGTGCCCCCTGGCTGTTAATACCCCTTAGTACCAAGGGAGCATATGGATATTCATCTCTGTTGATGGATAAGCTGAGGCTGGGGGCTCCCTGGGTCTGGAGGTACACCTGCAGGAGGATGCAACAAAGTGTAATGATCAGGAGGACACATCCCATTAAAATAACAAAAGGTGTAGAGGAAAGAGTACCTGAGAGTAACGGCCGCTGCAGATCACTCCGCTCCACTGGGACATGTTCACACAGCCAGGATGTTGGATCAGGTAATTGTCAGCTCTCCCTACGTAAGTGTCTATGTAGCCTGTTACTGAGCCGTCCACATCGTGAAAGATCGAGTTTTTATCTCCGTCCAGATCGTTCTCTTCAAACCACTGCCCAGGACGACCAAAGAAGGCTCGAAGACCCACCTGCAGATATTTTTTTTCAAAGAGAGTTGTTTTTTATTACAATACACATTTCAGCTAAATGTATCAATCGGGGCCATTATAGCTTCTGTTAAGTACCACCTCTGGGCAACATTTGTGTGGGAGTAAATGTGTTTGTGAAAGCACAAGCTTCTTTTTCCCCCAGTAATTAATCATTTCAATCTCGTGTTGTTGTTTGTTTGCCATCCATAATGACAATGTCTGTCTTTCTGGGGGATTGCAATATGAAATATACACTAGCAATTAATCACGTTTTTCACCCACAGTATATTCATGAAGCACTTCAGACGAACAATTCCCTGCTGTATGAAAAGGTTTTTTATTAGAGATTTTAGTTTGAGAAAACAAATGCCTCCTTAACTTAAGTACCTCTTAAGCAAACCTTTTTTATTTGCTTTCTGCTAAGAAATCTGACTGCAACTACCACACTAGTTTGTAAAAAAAACAAGTAGTCATAGTAGTAGTAGTTTCTCTTTGAACAATTCAGGGAGCTACAGTTTAAAGGGATTGTACTTATGGGACTTGAAATGTTCATAAATAAGTATAGCAAGGGCATTATGATATCAGAGATCAGATAAGATGAGCAGAAGACATATACGACCCTGTTAAGGTAATGCACTGTTCCATATCACCACAAGAGGTCACCAGTGATTAACAATTGTTTCTAAACAGGTTGTGACTCATTGTTTGGTCTTCTATGACTGGTGTTTTAACTTCAAACTCTGTTACTCTTATCTGAGATCTTATCTTATCAACTGTACAGGATGGTATCAGGTGTGAAGAAGATCAAATTGGTACAAACTGCCTAAGAGAAAACTATCTGACTGTCCCAAGAGAACACTTGAATCATGGTAGAGAAGAAATGGTAAACCAAAGATGAATAAAACAATCTTTTAATGTAAGATGTTTATAAAACTTTTACAAGTAGCAACAGAGACACAGATGAAATCTATTAGTTTGATATTTTAGTGTTTAAATCAAATAGTAGTGACCCTTTATGAATGATTCCTGAGGCTAGCTCCATATTGAGCCTCTACATCAGTGTTACATCACAAGTCAGTTTGTGTGGGTAACTCTTCGATTGGAAGAGTAACTGTTTCCTGTGTGACCCTTAGTGTTACTCACTGTGGAGTGGAAGTTGAGTTGGGACAGGTTGTTTCGTGGGGTGAGCTGCCAGGTGTTCTTCAGGTTGAATCCCACTGCGCTGGTATAACGCTCAGGTGTGGGGATGTATCTGCGAAATGTACTCTCTGTGAGGCTTACAGGACCATCGTAGATCTGGAAACCTCGGATAGGGAACGTCCTACAGAGAACACAGAGAAGGTATAGCCCACGGTTCAACAAGACAAGCGACGGCAATAAATACACAAGGATAAATATAAAGTACAACATATAAAGAGACCATCGTTCAAATGAACAATCACATTGTGAAAACATGGACAATCCGAAACTCATGGAGATAGAGAGTTTCATTCAAATTATTAGATTATTAACAATTCCAAAGATCTCAGCTAGACAATGAGATCACTGGGAAGCAGGACAAAAACATTAATCTATGATTCCGCGTCATGGCCTCATGTCAGTTTTACTATATTTATGTTAGTAGTACACACGTAATAGTCATTGTAGGATAGTGGTATATGTTGTTTTTACATAATGTGTATCTCTTTCTGAAACAGTTCACTCACCAATAAAAATACTTGTATATATGGGAAAATAAATTGGCAATGTTTATGCTTGTTGTGGGAAAGTTCATCTCTATAACAGATTAGACAGAAATGTAAAATCTTGATTGTCAGCATGAGACGTGCTCTGGATTCTGTTTGTAGAACATTTGTAGTCCGAGCTGTATTGACCAATTAAATATCAGCAGGCTTTGTTCTTAAGTCTGTGCTGAAACAAGGAAAGAGCAAAAACCATGTGGAGCGTTATCCGCACTAATGACATACCAGCTGTCATCAGTGGTAATTTCTATAAACAGATAGTTGACAATCCATTACAGATCAAACACTTCAACTTGAGCCACAAATCCGCTTGAGGCTGTGTCACATCAAGCCAATCAGTGTTTAGATTTCCAGACCACCTGAAATGCATCAGAAGTTATCGATCCGACCTTCATTAAAACATACAAGTATTTTAAAAGTTGTTTTATTCTCCTCTTGAGGAGAGACCTGACAAAGCATTCATGTTTACTTTTTACTGATCAGCAACATTATGTTCTTGTAAATCATTGCGTTTTTCAATTCCAACCACTGGCTTCCCCAGAATCGCAGTTCCCGGAAGTCCACAGTATATGGTGAATCAGACGATGGTAGACGATGGTTGCAGAAGGGTTCCGAGATTGCGACTAAGTGACAAATGCAAACCTCAGCAGGGGTGAAGCAAAAACATTTTGTCGAACACGTGTGTCAGATATGAATAAGAATCTTAGATTGAACATCAGATTTTGTTTTCTTTCATATTGTGGGTGTTTATCAAAATTGATAGACTTGTGTTTTTACTAATCTTGTAAACTGAACCTTTGTTATATTTAAAGGATCAAAATATCCAGTCGTTTAAGTAAAAGTATTTTCTAAAAAGCAGGGGGAAAAAAGGGTGTCAGCAGTTCTGGCAGTGTCCAAGACGACGACGGACGAGCTGACTGAGTCACATGTCACTGTGCGGTCAGGAAGCCTGTAAAATGTCTGTAAAGCTTGGCACAGCAATCACAGTGGTCACAAGCTGATATAAACCCAGGTTCTTAAAACTAAAAAAGCCAACTATTCAACCAGTCTATGTTTATGTTGCTCTCCTCTTGAATAACAAACTGATAAAACTGAGTGAGGAGACCTGAGTGAGGAGATATAGATCTTTAAACTCTACTCTCATTACAATTGTCCCCTTAGTCAGAAATGGCATATACTTCATGGAGAAAATATATTTACTGCACTACAATGGTGTCTTTTTTAAGGTAAAGTCAGCAAGGCACACAAAACCTTTCAGTCAAAGATCTGTTTAATTTACGTATCAGTGGAAGCGGAGTGGAAATATCTGCCTTTTCTCCTCCAAACAATATGGGTAATCAAAAGGAGAGGAACAAAGAGATGACATTGGGAGCTCTGTGTCATAAAACATTCCCTCCTTCTTTAGTGATCTTATCTCATATTGAGAAATCTTTCAGTCAAAAATTGCAAGTATTGCATCACAGTTCATAAAATGCCAAAAATATCACTGAAGGAAACTCAGTCATAACAGAACGCCCTCTCACCCGCAGTATGAAGCAGCTGTAGGAGCCTCATCCATCCATCTGTCCAACTACCTGATTGCCTGTCTGGCTCTCTCTTCCTTGTTTGTTTTCCCAAGAATATTTTACCTCGGCCAACTACTCCCAACGCCATTCCCTGCAATTCCTATTAAAAACTAAATTTGATTGTAGTTTTCCTTCAGTTACTCACATATGTCACATATATATTTCCTCCTTAATTAAATGCTGCTCACCTGTTTCTGGGCAGTGTTCTCATTTTGGCATCAGCACCTCCTGGGCCCCAGTATTTATTCTGTCCTCCATTTGTTCCTCTGTTTTGGCTTTCACCCACAAATAGAGACTGTGTAACCTCCTGACTGGAGCCTTCATCCTTTGGGTAGCTCCCGTCACTGAAGAAGAAGAAAAGGAAAAAGTGCATACAGTGACTACGAAAAAAAACGTCATATAAATATGTTAACATGTTTATAATGTAATTTTAGGGACAAAAGCAGAAAGAAAGCATTGGGCTAAGCAGGAAAGAGTGCTTGTTAGATATTTGCACTGGAGTTATCAATCATGAGGATATCTTGACAAGTTCATCTGGCAAAGAAAGAAGAAAGCCATACATAGCTGAATACAATGAGACTTTATGAGCAGACTGATTTCAATGAGCACACACCTGGCAAATGATAATCCCACTCCATTGTCTGCAAAGCTGTTTGAAGAAAGAAGAGACAAAAAAGTTGTATAGTACCAGTAAGTAAAAAGTGTCACCTGTCACAACCAGTGGATGAAGCCAACAAGAGGAAGCTGTGGTAGGATTACATTAATCATACCAACAGAACAAATGACGACATCCTATTTTTCTTTTTTCTTTGGACACCATCCATTTATTTTCATCAGAAAGATCATGAGTACTCAGTTCCCTTGAAGACAATATATTAGTCACATCAAATCCTGTAGAAGCCTCACCCAGAGTTCTCGATGACGATGTCTCCTCCCCGTATCCACGCTCCTAAGTCGTTGTTCTTGAAGGAGATCAGAGTGTCGATGACGGCTGCAACCCGAGGAAGGCTTGGGTTTGCATTCTGGTGTGGTCGGAATCTGATAAAAAAAATAATAGCTCACTCAAGTACATACTGACATCACTATTCTGTTTTTGATGTTCCTTTGACAATATTAATTCACTTTAAATCTTTCAACCCTCCTAAAATGTCATTACACACACTTAGCTAGTTGTTTTTTTCTGAGGGTTAAGAGTGACGTATGGGCCTGATCATCATAACATAATCTTATTATAAATCTGCACTGACATAATTTATAACTAGACTGAGAATCTAAAACCCCACAGTCGAACTCTAGAGGCTGCAGGCGTCAATGCTTATACCCCCCACTTTGCGCATTACGGAGACATCATGATGTCACAGAGTGCAGACAGGACTTATCCCCCTATGGAGTATTGAAGTGCCAATAAAAGTTTTAGACCCATCTGCCAATTAGATTGTTAGAAAAAAGAATGTTTGTCAGAATGTGGCATAAAAAACTAAAGTCCAAAAAATTACTCAAATCAAAGGTAATTGTTCCCTATATCCTCTTGGTGAGAGTTCCTGACAACCACACAACACTAATGCCCCCCCCACATTTTACATTTTAAAATCACTCATACCTCTGCTCCAAACATACGCTCCCACACACCCCCACAAGCACACACACACAGCTTTTCCAGCAGTGGACACGCAAGCTTTTTTCCATCTAGCTGAGGGCTGTATTTGGGTAGGGAGCTGCAGAGAGGAAACTCTATCTGTGAAGCCTTGTTTTCTCTGTCAACACAAACCTGACAGACCTTCCACTAAAATGCAGCAACAGAGTATGAGGCCAGCTATCTATCCCAGTCAATGGCCATATCCTCGTAGATATAGTCATGAATAATCTGACACACAAATATAATAGTCAAGCACAGATAACTTCATGTTTACATAGTGTAACTGAATGCCAGCCATAGAGCCTCAAATAGTGCTCAATAATAGGGACTAGTCAGCTGTAAATAAATATCAATTCACAGATACTAACAACTTGTGACTAATGAATATACTGGATTTTACACAGTGTGAATGATGGACTAAATGCAAAAAATGTGAACTGCTATCTTACATGCAGATACACACCTAGCACTGTTATCCAGACATAGGTACTCCCGGGGGTCAGCAGCACTGGCGTTGGTGGTCTTCACTCCTTTATCAATGAACAGCCCTGCCTAAGAGAGAGTATGATGATATTACATGCAGAATCTTCTCTTAAACTAAGCATACAAATTCCAAGATGGTTTATTTCTGTCTGCCTGAAATAAACAAGACTACAGGTATATTTTACAGTGTGGGATCTGAGGCAATTATAAATGCACTAAATTTATACCCTGGGCTAACCGAGTTATGGACTCGATGCTGCACAGGGTTACTGCGGAAAGCAGGAAAAAGGTAAACAGAATTCCTGTGAGTTTTTTTCCTAATGTATATGAACATGTAATGTATATTTACACACTCCAAAACATATGGATTAGTTCTGTATATTTACAAAAATGGATCATTTGATAAAATAAAGAGAAAATGTCATGCCTGTATATTTGTGCATGGCTTATGTTTATGGAAACCTGTGCTCTGAGTTGGTCTTGTGGTATAAGCGAGGTATAGTCTGAAACCTCAGGGCTGCTTCCTCTATAAGAGAGGCTGCTGTGGTCAGGCCGAACAAAGACCTTACAGTTCACCTGCCCCGACGTCTGTCATTACACCACAGAGCACTATTCCAGAGGCCACGCTCTTTTTTTTTTAGCAAGAACCATGTGAGTAAACGGAGAATTAGATGATATAAGTTATCATCACTGCATTTCTCTTGTCTCTATGAAACATAGATATAGAAAGAGACATCTTTGTGAGGCTTGCCGATTTATACTGTACTTTTTATTGAGGAGAGAAAATAAGCTCGCTTGAGCCTGAACCAACCACCAAAAAAAAAGGAGCTTGAAGATAAGCAATGCTTATGATACCTTAAAGTTGGAGTGTACACGGTTGTTGTAAAAAATCCCCAGAGGGGTCAGCTCTGCCTTGGTCTCTGGTACCAGCCCATGAGAGTCTCCGGTGGAAGAGCTGTGGAACACAAACCATATGCCGGCATCCTGTAACAGGAAGCAAGAGGAGACAAATTAGGAGATAAACAAGATAAATCATGTTGAGGGTACAGCTGGTTAACAGCAGAAATGTCATTATCTGGGCTCATAAAAACATCATCCTTAGGTGGAAGGCTGAGGTAACATAGAAAAGCAATGAGCACGACTGGGCAGGATTTCATATAACATGCTGGTCAAGTCCCAAAGAAAGATTAAACAAAGAGTTCATATGAGTTCAATTCCTCATTAAATTTTACAGTTCAATAGATGTAGACAGAAAATGTAATCAATGACACGCATACCCCCTACCAAAAAGTAGCATGTTACAGCTCTCCCCAGTTGATCCCCATGTTGTTTGTGCCAAGGTGAAACGATGAGATGAGGGATTCACTTCTGCATTCTTATATAAAAGGTCTCACTGTTTTGATCAGACACTAAAGCCCGGTAAACCCCATTTTATTGATGGATCATATTGTTATGAGTGTTTCATGTTTGTTCTGTTAAGTTACAGGAACACCAAAGCCAGCGCAGCCTCAACCTTTGTACTACCGTTCATGTTTCAATAACGGTCTCTTCCAGTTGGTTGTTCATTTTTAATAATCATTTGTTGAAAAGAAAAAAGGTTCATTAGAGGCTGTTTTTCTTGTTAAATCTGATGTTATTACCTGAGAACCAGCAGCTGCGTTGCTAATGAGATTGTTGTTGGGGTTGGCGATCCAGAAGGTTGAAACTGCCCTGGAAAATTCCCCCAGCACACACACAAACAAAGACACAGACATATAAAATATCAGACATGCAAGCTCAAAAAGATATTAAAAAGACAGTTCCTCTGCATGACAGGGACTGTGACTAAGGAGCAGAAAGAGATCAAAGAGTCTTGTTATCCTTCAAAATTCCCTCAATAATCCAACTCTCCAACATAAACCCCGGACAGGGACAACGCTGCCAACACACACACAAACTGAGACTCGTGGAAAAAGGGCTCGCTGCTTCGCTGAAAAGGAGCTCTTTTCTTTTTCTTGCTAAAACATAAAAACATCCTGTGGAGAGAAGAAGGTTGTTATTGCTTGGATAAAACCTCCCTGCCAATATCTCTTACACACTATTGCTCACTACAGTATCTCTTTCACGTGGACATGGACCTCTCTGTGCTCTCTCAAAGTATGTCTGCACGCACGCACGCACACACACGACTGAGGGTGAGAGGCTTTTCAGTCAATGTGATGTATTGATTGATTTGAATTCAAGTTCTGAAAGTCTGCGCTACCTTTATTACTACAACAACAAAAAATGGGAACTTGTGACAAAGTAAATAAGAATCCAAACATTGAGTGTAGTGGTCTGATGTTCCTGAGATGAAAGAGTTAAGCCTGCATGTGTGAACTTACAGAGAAGTTGTTTTTGTGTCTGTGGTTGAATCGAAACCTGTCAAACTACTAAATTGACTAAGATGGGTGTGAACACACAAGTAAATCATTGATTTTAACACCCTCACTTTGCTAACACAAATGAAACTGTTTAAATTTTATACTGCAATCTACTGTAACTACTTACAGACGTGCTTTTGAGGATTGTGTAAAAACCCATGATGTAATTTCTTAGATTGTTCTGAACTCATATCTCTAACCAGAAACATACAACGTGGTCATAAATCTCTTACTTGCACTCTGTGCTGGGTGAAGGAGTGTAGCCCTGGTAGACTTTGTCCTTGATGCTGGTGCACAGTGAGTCATTGCGGTCAGTTGGCAGCAGAGTCCCCGGTCGAGTCAGCAGACCAAGGTTGTGGAAGAGAGTGTTGCGCTGCTCGATCCCGTCCTCAAGGAAGAAACAGTGACCCAGGGTGTCATAGCCTACGGTGTTCTTCACCTGAGGCAAAGAAATAACACCATGAAATATTAAAAAACAGAAGAAAGAGATTAGAACTTTTAGAGCTTAAAGAGTTCCACACAGGTGAGAAAAATAAATACAGCACTGTAGTAATATTTCCTTTTACGAGGAGGAGGTAGTTTATAACTGATGGAAATATGCAGAAAACCTTGGTAAACATGAGGGCTAGGACAACATTTTAGTACATCTTGGAATCATCAACAACCCACAGGAAAATAAAGTTTGTTCCAAATGGGAGATGTGCCTTCCTTTCTAAATACTTTCCTTAAATATTCCTTAAAGAATGTCCCACTAAGAGTGTTTCTTATTTAATCAATATTAAGGTATGTAGAAAATTATGATCTCAAGAGCGCTCTAGACGCAGATACAAAACATGAGAATATTCACATGCTCGTTGTGCCAGAGGCGACACAGGAAAAACAGCAGAGCCAAACACTGCTATCCAAAACTGTGTAAATTCCATTTCCTTGATCCAGACAGGAAGAATGCCTCGAATTTTACAGACTTGAGGACCAAAGTAAAACCCATCACCGGTTGATGTCAAGAGGGAGCATAACTCTCACACAAACAAAGACATTCTGAATTTGCTGTTGACAGACACACTTGTGTAAACGAGTCTTATGATTTCACTGATCCAGAAAGTAAATAAAGCACATGTTTACATTTGTGCAAAGTTAGAGAATAATCACAAGGGAATCATTGAACCTATTGTACAGTACCTCTTTCCTAAGAGACCTCTAAAGAGATCATTAATTAGAAGAGAAGGAGGAGGGTTTCAAGATAGAGAAGGAAGAAAAAAAAGGAGAGGGAGGAAAATGTAAGGGAAACAGGCCATAACTGTAATCCAGTCATTGATGCTATAACTGATGAGTTCAACATCGTACATCACATGGTACTTATTAGGGAGAGCTCTCTCACAAATCTCTCAACCATAAATATGTTTCATATGTCCATAGCTGTCTATTCATTGCTCTCGCATTCATTTTAGGCTTGCTCATGCTTTACTCACCAGCAAACCGTTGGTAGCGTGAATAGAGAGACAGCGGGAGAAGGAGTGGTGTATGGAGAGTCCGTCCACATAAGTGGGCTCCCAGTAGCCTCCTTTCTGGTCCACATCCCCGCATATATGGAAATGGAGGGGGTAGTGGCCATTCTCAGCCTGCTGACCCATGTTCTTCAGCTCCACGTGGGACAGATGCACTGATGAGAAGTTACCAAAGATCTGACCATGTGGGAGACAGAGAGAGAGAGGAAATTAAATGTCATTATGGGGGGTAAGTCACAAAAGAGAAAGCAATTTTACCAAGCAAGAACAATAAGTTATTATGAAAAGTTGAAGTACCTAACCTCAGTTTTTTGAAGGGTAACACAAGGTTCATATGTTTCACCAAAAGTAGGCTAACCATCTACCCACTCTCGTTCAATTAAAGTTTTGGGTTTGCAGTTTGATTTTCTCTGTTTGACTATGACCCCACAGGGATATGAACTATAGCTCCCACTATTGTTCCTTTTATATCATAACAAATGTGAGTTGTAAAAGCACACATTTAAAGCTTTAGTCACATGAGGATACTCACGTGCAAAAACAAATGTACTGGGGAGCAAATAAGTTAAACGTGAATGTCAACAAATAATCCGATCCTAATGCGATAGACATTGCTTCCTAGTGTTTTTTCGTGTGGGTATAGCATAATCAAAACAGTCTGGTTCCTGTTATGGAGGCATTGGCCAATCCCTCCAGCCAACTGTAACTCAACCACATACGCACACACATATTGATAAGCAGAGCAAGACTGATATGGGATTACTGAGGTCGTTTCTGTCGTTTAGGTCGGTTAGTTTGGGGTTGGGCAGGTCAGTGGTTTTTAATGCAGATTGTGTGATATGAGAGAAAGCTTTCGGGTGGGGACGGTTAATGTGGTAAAACAAAAGTGGTTTGTTTAGCTCAAGGGGGATCAGTTACACAAAGCCTTAGGAATGTTGTTGTGTGTTTGCCACCAAAGCGAATATAATCATACAACCATTAGCCAAATTATAATGAAGTCACTGCCAATAGGCCCATGTAGGTCGAGGTCAGTGAGGACATGATGCTACAGTTATTTGACACTAAGCTGTCTTATGTCTGCAGTCTTTGTTTAGATTTATAGAAAACACATTTTCTTTAGAGGAAGTGTCAACATTAAATTAAATATTGTAAAAACTGACTTGAGGAAAAAAACAAGTTTTTATAAAAGTGAGGGAAATAGCAGTGTGTCACATATACTGAACTGGAAACTCAACAATCCTCTCATTTGGAACAGCATAACAAATAAATACACAGTGTATGAACACTTTGACCCTGCGGTATGGAAACTGTCAGGCACATTACTGCACACATAATGACATTTAATGAGAATGTGAAGTCCTGCTGAAGCAGACAGAATCACACAAACACCAAATGCAGACAGAGGGTACAGGCTGAAAACACACACACACACACACACAAAGCACACCTTGATGTGGCCTCCAAAGGTGTCATGGTTGTAGAACTGGCACTTGTTGTTTCCGTAGCATGAGTTTTCCATTTCTCCATAGATCAAAATGTTCCTGGAGAGCAATGCCACTTCGGCACGCATATCGACCCCATCTAAGATTTCTCCCACATGATTGTACTGAGGTTTCCCTGGGCAGAACAGACGAGGAGATTCTAGTTCATATTCACAGCCAAAATATGTCATGACAAATGTCTATCACTTCATTCTATCTTAGCTTGAGACAGCAAAAAAAAGTTTAAAGAAACACTTCTGGAAATCATCTAATTTAACAGAAATAATAAGAAACACTTTTTGATTTTTATTCATGAAGAACAGTTCTTAGTGGACCCAGTCATAGCAGGATACAAAGCTTTTGTAAAGCTTTTCACAAAATCTAGAAACAAACAGGTAGAAGCATTTAAACCAAACTAAGGTTTCTGAAAATTGTGTTCTTTCCAACTGTCATCAAAAGAAGATATGCTCGCAGTCATCCCTCAAATATAAGCAACTATCCATACCCGAAACCAACCAACCAAACCTAAAACACATACAAGCACATGCAACCAAATTTATATAAAACACTAAATAATCAGCTCTTCAAACATGTGGAAAGTACCCCTGCCCATGGCGTGCAGCTGCCAACGATAACACACAGCAGTACTCCAGCTGCTCTGTCCTTCGTCATGGCAGAAATACAAAAACGATAATAACAAACACAAACTATAATACACCCATCTGAGGAAGGGAGTTGCTGTTTAAGAGGAATGAGATCAGGAAACATGTCTCAGATAGATAAATGGGAAGTAACAGCAACAGATTAGAGTTGAGGAGCAAAAGAAGGTAAAAGAACCCAAAAAAAACTGCTGTGGTTAATAAAGGATAAGGTTACCGTCAGAGTAAAGCTGATAATCTCTTTTTGAGTTTCCGCCAATAATCTTACATCAATGTAACAGCTGAACAGGAAGTAAGTTCTCTCTGGACCTCATGATAAAAAATTAACACATCTGCTAATCGGATTTCTTGTCCTTATTGAAGAATCTGAGGGTGAAGTCTTCTTCTACATGGCGAGTCATGATGAGTCCTCTCATAAATGTTCTGTTATGTGATATATCTGTACTGCACAACCCAGATTCCTTCCTTCCTCTTTCAGTCAAGTTTTAAAGGAAGTGAACAGTTCTAATAGGATCCTTCATAACAGATCTACAAAACGGTCAGATTACAAGCTTCACATTAAAGGAGAAGGAGATAAACACACTATAACAGACAAAGCCATATTGAGTTTAGTAAAGGATGTGCAACTATAGAAAACAGGCTCCACACTCTCACCTTGTATCTTGACCTGCCTGCTGGTGCATTGTTGGCAGGGCAACAAAGTGAACTCTTCAGCCTGATGCATGGAGTAGTCTGTGCTTGCAACAACAATCTGATGCCCCGGTTTCCAGCTGGGCTGCACTTCATCCTGCAGGTTCAACACCACTTGGTCTACAGCATCCACCTGGAAGCCTGATATAGGGAAACCTGTGGGAAGATATGGCAATGTTTTTAGAGGGAGATTAAGTTAGTCTCCACTCAACATAAACACAAATCTCCTGGCTTTCATAGCTCAATAGCCATGAAGACAATGTGAAGCAAACACTGATTCAATTCCAGAAGTTAAATGTTTGTATCAGCCCAAAAACATGTGTAACTGATCTTAAACTACTATCTTTTTACACTTTATGTTCTACAGTGAAAGTGAGTCACTGGCATTCACAGCAGTAATTAAGGAAGATAAAGGTTGTGCTGGTGCCTCACCCAAACTACATACACAAACAAACACCCACAACCACACATTTGTCAAAATGGCATGGTCAGAAATACACTTACACGCCACACCAGCACAAGAATGTCTTTCATGCTCAGATGATTGATGTGTTAAACAGGTGGCATGTTGGAAACTTAATACTTCACCCTTTCTTCAAACTGTTTACCCCGACAAAGCTAAGGAAACCTCTCCATTATCCCCTGGACTGCTGCCATGATACTGACGCCTGTTATTGTCCATCACTACAGACCAATGACTTCTAACATAGAGCTGCATATTGACATAAAGTACAATCTAAGCAGTAACGTTAATAGCAGGACAGTTTTGTTTTGCCTTCGAAACTGAAAAAAAACATATGCTCAATAGGTTTTGAAAGTGATTCCATAATAAACTGGGACGCACCATTCTTCCACTCGCTGTAGGCGGTGACCGAGAAGCCCACTCCATCCACGGTTGTGAAGTTCCCCCTTGCCAGGGCTCTCCCTCCGGTGTCGTGGTTTTCATGTTCCCTGACGTCCTCTGAGCATGACGCGTTACCACCGCCTACCACTGAGACCAAAGCCCACGCCTGTCTGAGGATACCAGAAGGATTAAGAGTGAGGGAGAGAGACAGAAATGTCTAACACATCTATATCAAGAACAACAAAAGATCAAGTTTATAGGGGCAGTTTTCCGTTGACTCTCTTTGGATGATAAATATGACCTTGAATAGAGGCTGAAAGTCACTGCAAACTCACAGTGAGCACTCAGTACTGCGCCCTTATAGCTAAACTTGTTATATTATTTGTCATATAATATCCATCACAATATTGATTTCCACCAACCATGACCCATAACAGGATACCTGAATCAACATATAAAGCCACTGAAAATGTATGGTGGCTGCAGCAGTCTCACTATCAGCACTGACATTATAATCAGATGTTTGTGATCTCTTAGAGACAAAACAGCACTAAAGAGTTCAACTACATAATAACATTTCTGTTTTTAAGTGTGTGTTTCCTGTCATGTAACAGCCTGAAAATGTGTCAGTCACACACATAAAACCTCCTCCCCTGAGCCTAAAGATACTACAGACCCTAACACGCAGTGTACATGTGGGTGGGGTATCTGGAAAAAAGTTCAAATAAGGTAAATACATGCACTGCTTGAAGCAGGATGGGAAGAGGCAGAAGAGTAGGACACTGCATATCAGAGTGGATTTTATGTAATGATAAGAAGACAATGAGAGGTCAAAATCCACAGAAAGAATGTCAGGAAAGTCGAGGGAATTTTAAAATGAGGACGGAGGTTTTCAGAGAGGGTGTGTTTCCTATGTACATCATTCAAATTCAACATTTTTCTTTTGCTAAAGTCCTGATTTGTCACTCCTTCGCACAATATTTTCCATAGAGCATAGATGTCAAGAACATTTTTCAAGTGATTTCATTGATTAACTGCAAAGGACAGCCTAAAAACATTCTCATTCAGGAGCTTTAGGGTGTGGATGGGGAAAGGGATTTGGCGTGATTCAGAGGGTGTATGACCTTAAACAAAACAGTCCAAGCTGCAGCCTTGGATTTTTCTCTTAAATGTCATGCTCTTGGCTTTAATAGAATTACTTTTTTCTTTGTTGTTCTGCATTAGCTGAATGAGTCCAGACAAGCTCAAAGCCTTTTTTTCTATTCACACGTCCAGTTATATTTTATGATCATTGTTTTAAACTATGGCATGACCTTTACACACTGGCAACACAAACTGACCCTTAGCCTAACTGACATTTAACCATGCAGAGGACTATTTTAGGCCTATGGAATCAGAGCTTGGTAGCCAGTAGAACAAAATGCTGGACAGGGAAGCAGAAGTCTTACAATCTTTCATCCTAAATTCACCTTTGACCTTTCCCATTCAGCTCAACTTGATCACTTGTTACTATGATGGATCTACAGTAAAGGCTGCAACTTACTGCACATGAATGCCAAACAGAAGCAGTAAAATACACAATCCTCTCTTCTGCAAATCATCTTTGAAATAATAAAATCACAAAAAATACACAAGAATAGTGAGTTAAGAATTCTTGTGTTTACTCATAGAGTCCACCTAATTATTAGCGTCATTTCGGGATGCTTTCAACTTCATGTGCCTCAGCCTGTGTGAAAATCTCCATCCTTTTTCCTACTAATTGTTCCCAGTGGCATAATCACAACCTAAACAAGTCGTCTTGTAGATGAGAAAGCCCCTCTAACATTTCACCATGCACCCCACTGATACACAAACTGAAGTCATCTGGGGATCATCTCTGTTCTGTCGCTTCATCCCCAGAGTGTAGCACATCCTGCTGGGAGAAATCAAGGAGGCCTCCTTTCTGTCCTGAGGCTGCCTATGTGCAGCTTTTGTCAGTGTGCACTTTAAAAAGCAAACAAAGAGGAGACATTAAAGAGAGTGGTTGTTTGTTTTACTGTTTCCCTTGACACATCCTTCAGCTGATGTTCAATAGCGTTTTAACAACCTTATTGTTTGACCGGAACTGCAGAGGAGTGGAGGCCGGAGCTGAATATACTGCAGGCTGACCTGAACGTTTGTTTATGTGCGCTGGCAGACCAAGATTAAAGACAGAGGGGCTGACAGGCACGAGGTAGGAGCCAATGCATTTATGTTATCTGTGCCAAGAAGCAGAGTTGTTGTCACTGAGATCAACTTAAAGTAAATGAATTATATTCAGGTAATATAACATAAGCTGGAGATAACAAGCAGTTATAGAGGATTATAAAGCATGCCTTTGGAGCTTACAGTACACACACACACACACTCACACACACACACTCACACACTCACACACACACACACACACACACTCACACACAATCACACTACAATTGGTTCCTGAGTACACTCTAGTTCAATCCCCTGCTGTTCCTATACATCCGGCCATTACATGTCATAAACAGATCTACACTTCATCATTACTCCCAGTCCTATAGGTCATACGCCTTTACCACCCAACTCTTTCAACCTAAATCACTCAGCCTAACATAGTGTGACTTTAATGAGACACTAAACTGCATGTTCTCTCATAAATGTGTGCTATGTGTTTCCTCCTACCACAAGCAAATCCACAGAAAGCTTAAACACAAATCCCCACTCCAATAAATAATCAAATGGTTAGAGGAGAATACACACTACCAACCCGCAAACTAACAAGCACCTTTAAACATAGAGAGGGCTCTATCATCCCATCCATTTAAGTAACTGTGCTGTGGATTTTTTTTTGCGGATTTGTTTGAAAAATGTGTGCTGCCTTGGCACCCACCCCCTGAGAGTGAAATGTGACACTGGAGAATCTGGCTCAGCACTTGGCTTTTCAGCCAGCCAAGGACCAAACTGGGCCAAGCTACAAATAACTCATAGTGAAAATGCTGCGCTAAGACTTTCCTTTGAGAGAAACACATGTGTGCATACATGTGTTCGAGAGACAGTAACAGAAGATCTAATGTCGAATGAAGCCCAAATCCAAGTTTTACTTTATGAGCTTACAACAAAGTGTAACCCCACATGGACAGAACTAAACAAAACAGTATAACTGTCCTGCTGAGGGAAGCCTGATGGATATATTATCTGTTGAATCACCTTATTTTGCACAAATCCTGGAAACTCTCCTACCATAACCCCGTTTTCCTGTACGTGCTTCCTTTTCTGACAAAGCACGACAAAGCGGAAACACAGGGGATACAGGAAGATCAATTACAATTCAAGGGAACATCCCTGATGACAAGACAGATACATGAAAGAGGACAACTTTCCACACAGGAGAGGCATGGAACAAAATGCTGTTATTGTCAGTCCAAGTATTGAGGCTTCTGAGGTGCAGGGTTTTACTTCAGTGCTTAAACAAAAACACATTAACTTCGTTATCAGCCCCAGGAGACCAAGGATAAACAAAACACTCCCAAACATGAACAAAGACAACAAACCATGGGAACCAATACAAACTCTCAAAGTTTGGCACTCTGGCACTTTCTGCAACACATCTTAGATGCAAATGCACTCACACAGATTTTCATACCCTAACAACTGATGCACTCTCCAGAGCAACAAGATACATCATTCGTTTTCCTATCAAATGCAGAATAATAAACTAATGTGCACAAAACTTTTCTTATACATTTAAAGGCACTATTTACCTGTATTTAAGATCATAGACAAAGCTGCTGCCGAGCCTGTCTTCAATGGCTTTCTTGGTATCATCAAGAAGACTTTTAACAGCCGAGTCTCCGACAGCCAGTGTGACAATGCGACCATCCGGCAGTGACCTCAGCAGTTGGCTGAGCCGTCGACTGTCGTTACGAGACTCGTGAGTATCGTAGCGTTCGCAGAGCAACAAAGCAGCCGTGTCCTGGTCCACCACACGCAAGTTTATGCCTCGGCTGAAGTTCCTCTGGAATGCATAACCTCCAGTGGTCAGACCAGAGGCTGGGATACTTCTGGTCAACAGAGTCCAGGAAACGCTCTCGGTACCATGCAGCTCCAGGGTCCCACCGCTCATGATGCCAATGAACTTGCGGCCCAGGCCAGGCACTTCCGGGACTGTATTGTCATCAGAGCGGCCTATAAGGGCGATGGTGGCTCGAGAACGGTAGCGACATTTGGGAGCACCGATGTGAAGGGCTCCACCAGCTTCTATGAGGATGTGATGTGTTCTCAAGGTGATGTTTTTGGTGCCATCCTTATTGTCTGCGAAAACTACCCGACCTGTGGAGTAGCAGCAACAAACATCAGTTCTGCTGCGACGTATTTCATATTGACAGAGCCATAAACTGAACTGTGTATCCTAAAAACTTCCACACATTTAATGATTAAGATGGTACTAATCTTTCACCTTAATGTGCTTACCTCCTGACTGGATGGTTAGTGAATGGAAGGTAGCAGAAGCATCTAATCTAAACAAATGTCCTCTCCTGACAACAACAGCCTTCTCTGGCTGGTGGCCAGGGTTCCAGCTGCCTAGGGACGGGTTGTGGTCCGGGCAATTCTCTGCAAACATTATTAATCCATAAGTTATCAGTGAGTTAATGTGATGGCATATGATTATATAAAGATTAAAAAAAGGAAATTTCAATAAGTCATTGAAAATACTGACCATCTAGCACATCTCCACTTGTGAGACTGAGGACGAGTATGAGGGTAAGGAAGAAAGCCCCAATGGACACTCCACAACAGATAAATGTGTTCTTTCTTTGCTGGAGGCTCTTAGCACGTTCTCTGTGCTGGTTCGCTTCAGTCACGCTAAAAGTTGCTTGTCGCTCCAGCGGGGGTCCGTGAGGTTTTATCGGTGGAGGTGGTGGAGCTTTGGCAGGTGGCGGCGAGCGGACTGGAGCCACCCGCCCGGGGACATAACCTGGAGACCTCTGTGAGTTGCTATTAGGTGGAGCCACAAAGATTGGTAAGCGGCCAGGGCCATTATTTGTCGGCATGGTCTAAGTGTCTTCTACCTGAAAGGAGATAGATAAAGAGGGAAAGAGATGAGAAACATGTTTTCTACAATGACAGACTCAGGGTAGATTTCTCATCGTATTCACAAAAAGTCTGAAACCACTATGAAGATTTGAAGACTTTAAACAGATTTTATTCCTGTTCGTCTGTCTCATCCAATTTTGTATGAACACAATAAGAAAATGTTACTTTTATGGGAGTCTGTCAGGCTAATCCTTCAAGAACTAAAATTCAACTTTTCAGCAATTACTTCAATTACCAAGTATAGGAGTTGTTATGCTCTATAACATTGCAGAAGGAAGTATAGGCTTAGGCTAAAAGACAAAAAGGAGTGAATAAAACAGAGGTCAAACAGAAGAGGTCATGAAGGAGGAAGACGACACTAAAAGAGCACACAAAATGTGAGTAAAAGCAGTAGGAGGCCAAGGAAGATAAAAGGCTGACGCTGGGGGAACAGGCAATGAGCATCTCACTCACAGACCTGGAGGTAACAATCCTGCCTTGAAAATCCATTACTCAAAAACAGCTTATCCCCTGGCCAGTTTGGCTCACAGAGAGTGACATTGGCGGCTCTTGTCCACACAGTAACGCAGGAGGTTGCGAATAATGGATCGCAACATTCCTGAGACTGTGTTAACACAGCCAAAACAGATGGCACCAATTACAGTAGGGAAGCAGGAGAGAGCTCCAGCTCGAGTCTGAGCTAACTTATTTCACACAAATACAGAAGTTAAGACAAAGAGAACACACGTATGCACATATTAAGGTCATATGGACACGCACCTGCACACACAAACACACAGGAGTGAAGGAAATGACGGTGCAAAAAAAAAAAGAGGCTTCATTGGCACTTTTCTGCAAAACAAACACTATGTACGTATGAAATGGCACCACAGCTTTCTACTACGGTTCTTTAAAAACAAAACATCAGCAAGTTTAGGCCTTCACACATCAGATTCTGGCCACATGACTGAAAGAATGACCGGGTTGTTAAAACTTGTCAGAAAACTCCCCAAAGAAAACCCGGAATATGATGGATTTCAGACTTCACATCATCTGAGTGAGTATCAGCACTCAAAAAACACACAAATACAGACTCATACACACTCCTGTGCCAACCATCTGACAAAGACAACTGACCATTGTCATCATTTTATACCGGAGCACAACAAACCTCTTCAGCTCATCAACAAAGCACTGTAAAGCCAAGGCCACTCAACAAGGGCTCAGTTATGTCTGTAAGCTGGGTCCAACGTCCACTTGAATGTGAATCATCCAGTGTCTTTATTTTTCTCCATCCGACCCTCAACTGGAGAGTCAAGAACACAGCATCGCTGATAACACTTTGTTTTGGATGTTCATCTTCTCAGGTTCAGTGGCCTGTATTAATTGGGCTCAGCATGGAGCCCTGTGATGGGATGATTCCCCAGGCATCAGTCTTTATAACCCCACCTTAGGCAATGTTTTTATTCACATTCCTCGCCATAAAAGGGCCAATCTGCAACTGCTCCCCTGCTATTAACTGACCTGTTAAAACATAAAGAGTTGTGGACTTTACTCACTTTCAGGCTCTTCTGGAAAAATGCACACACAATAATCACAGGACTGGACTGCTTCATTTGGACCCTCGTGAATTCCCTCCCTCCCTCCCTCTCATCTTTTCCTGATTTCAGAGCTACTGAATATCAAACAGATGTTTTCGACACACTGGAGTCAAAGTGGGACACACCATCACACATTCCTCAGCTGTAAAATCACCCTTTACTTTGGAAATCATTATTGGCAATGTAACAAACAGTAAGCCACGTGTTTCCTACTTTAACTGGGAACAGCAAAGAGAAACACTGCTGACATTACTACTACTACTACTACTAGACTGGCACACTTGCAGTAATGGTAGTGGGTGAGGTGGTGGCCCACACAGAGGACGATATGTTGGTCAAAGGATTGTGTTGAAATCTAAATACAAAATGATGATTCACTGACTGGGTTTTACTCCACTCACAGAAAAATAACACAAACTACTCGTACACTTCATGTTGTTTAAAATGCACAGGCTAGTCTATTACCGACATATTACCACATGAAGAAGAACCTAAAGGAGAACATACGACAGAAGTTGAAGTTGAGTTATAACTTCACGGAGCCATATTAGCAACATGTCACAAAATGTAACAACTTTGACACTTGTGTGGACACAGGCGAAGAAAAACAATTGTCAACTTTAAGCAGGTAAAAACCCCTCAGGAGAAGCCTCCTTACAACAAAAACTACCCTCAACTTAAAGTTCCCCCCAGCTGAATCCTTGCAGTAACCCCCAAAGGTTGACAGACACAAATGTTACCGTCAGTGAGACTACAGCTCTGCTCCTCTCCGGCTCTGTCCATTCGCTCTCTGCCAAGCTGTAGAAGACGATGACTCTGTCGTGGTGAGACCTATGAACAAGTTCTCACCCTAGCAGGTTAGCTTTCCGTGTCCCTTTTTATATGCTTTTTCTTCACATGGTGTTTTTTTTTTTTCTGCTGCTGATGGGCTGTCGTCCGTCGGTCGGCCCCCCGTCCCATCGAGAGGGAAGCAGGCGAGGCTAGGCAGAGAGGAAGTGGCGATGCTTTCAAATGCTGTCGGAAAAATGAGCAGCTGTAAAAGCTTTATTAGCTTTTTGTTACATTGCAAACTTAAAACTGGAGTCAGACCTCTTGGATTTGTATCTATAGCTGGTCAATAAAGCCAATTTGAAGTAACATTAGTAGTAGATAGAGGTAGTAGATAAATGCATTCACACAGATTTAGGGAAATCACAGAATATATAATGTAATATATTTTACCACTAAGTAATGAGTTCTAGACATTTTTCTCTAGACATTATTTATTGACTATTTGTTCATCTAGAATAGATCGACATTTTTCAGAAGAAGGTCAGAATTACTCCTCAAGGCAATTACTGAAAATAAAAGTTGTAGTATTTTACTTAATTAAAAATTGATCTTCAATTAGAAAAAAATCATTTATGTTATTAACCAATCTTACTTATTGCATTTAAATATCACTATTCAAATGGATATGGTATGAGAGTTAGACTATTGGGATGGGCTTAGTTTTATATTGCATTTAATTATAAAGCACATGCTTCAGCAGTCTTTTGTTGTCAGAAAAAAGTTAAGTCCTTTAATTTAGCCTTTATATTTAGTATGTCTGTCAGATATGGCAAACGTTGTGTGCACAGTATGCATGTGTGGGGCGATTTACTTTTACTATTCATAATGATTTACCTCTGCTGCATCAGGCTCTTCACAACTATTTGCATTATTATCAGGAATCCTTCACAGGAAAAAACTGTTCTCTAAAAAGTAAAATGAGAAATCACTGTGACAGAAACATGAGATATTCCTCAATTAACACAATATAACACAAACCAACCTAACAGTTTCATATTCATTCTGTTGTCTTTTGTTTGTGTACTTGTTCTTCTATGATGTAAAGCATCCTGGGGTCTCTTGAATGACATTTTATAAATTCAAGCTGTTATTGTTGTAATCATAATTATTATACAAATCTAATAAAGTGAATAAAAAACCTTTACGTTTATTTATTTCCTGGCTTGTGCGTTTCTATTTCCAACCTAGGACATCTGGACATGGAACAGGCTTTTTGGGCGTAATGATAACAATCTGAAGTTTCCGAGGAGTCATTGAAACTCTCATAGGAAGCACTCGAGCAGGGGCTGAAGCTGCTCCATACTGCCGCCTGCTGGAAAATGACTGTAGGGAACAGAACCTTGAAACCTTTGTCTTCTTCTAATCCCCTCATCCATAAACTGTTACTGTCCCAAATCAGCAGATCTTACCTCTCGACTTCAACCAGTATCAAGTTTACATTTTTATTTTAGTAGAAGCTATTTTGAATCTTTTTATCTCAGTGTGTCTTAGGACCGCATAATCACACTGTGTACACAATTTTAATCATTACTACAATATCTGAACAATGATGGTATCGTGAACATCAAGGAATTTCACAATAGTCACACTATATTATCACCCTCTGAATCATGAAGGAGTTTCTTTTTCTTGTGGGGGGGGGGGGGGGGGGGGGATGTTTGCCTTTATTGGATAGGACAGCTGAGGAGAGACAGGAGATGTTGGGAGGAGAGAGTGGGGATAACATGAATGTCATTAAATAACACCCTTGATGAGAGTCTTGAAGTGTCTCAAACAGTTCAATCACAAATTGAGTTGATATTCTCAGATAGTTTTATTTTCTCTATCCATGTTAGAATTACTATATTAATATTGTTATTACATTTAGATATCTAAAACGAAATATGCTATACAAAATAAGTCAAATCAGAGATGACATTAGTCATAGTGACTTGTTACAAAGTCCACCTGAAAAGCCTAAATGTCGGCCTAACATAGTCTGATAGTGGTCTATCAAGAGAAGTAAAAAGATCTACAGTTGACAGATTGTAACAAAATAGAAATAAAAATGACATGTCCAGTACAAATATTTTTTACAAAGTGAAAATGAAAGAAATAACCACCGTCTTTGTAAGACATGAGTTGTGAAAAAAAAAAGTGTTTTCATTACATCAGACCACCACCTCACAAACAAGTTACCAATCCTGCTCTGGATTTGAACTTCCATTCAACCTGCAAGTAATCAGACCTGAGGGTTTACAATAGCACCCATAGGCTCATTGGTTCATTACCAACAGTATTTGACCCCTTTTGTTAAAACAGGCTCAAGAGTAATGCAGGTATTAAACATACCTATAAGAAAATGATTCATTGAGATTTATTTTGTATTTCTGGAGCTGTTACACGGGCCATAGATCAATCAGCCTTAAGTGGCATGCAGTAGCACTTTGACATTTACTTCTCAGTGCCTTGAAGGAGTCACAGGCAGGCTTCTTTTTATTTTATTTTATTTCTTTGCTTTGTCTAACCCATCATTAAAGATCAAACAATGAATCCAGAAATACCATGCAGACAAAAAATAAGGTTAAGACAAAAACAGAAACGTCTGTTCATGATGGATGACTCCTTTAACGCTGAGCCACGTGACAACCCATTGTCACGGCTCAATTCATTTGAGTGTAACCAAGGTTACAGTCAATTCATTTTTCATCTTAAATGCACTGAAATCAATGCTTCTAAATAACTTACAACATATTTTTTTTGTTTCTGTCTACCTGAACTGGAAACAATCGACAACAGCCATGTTCATAAAATCAGTCCTGATGGGTGTAAGTGGTTTAAGACTTCATCAGAGCACAGAGCATTGGCTGCTGTCACAGTAGTTCAAATTTGTATCATAAAAAAGATACATCTGATTTAGGTACACAAATGAGATCCATAATAATAACTACATACATTATTGGACTTAATATCTTCAAAGCTGAAGACAAATAAACTATAGTCAAGACTTGGTTTGGAATAGGTCATATATTGATAAGGTTACTTGTTATTTTTAAAGAAGTTCCTGCATTTAATTTTCTTAAAGTTAAATGCAAAACATCAATTTCACTGACTAAACGTAATGAAAGGGAATACACACTTAGAGGTAAGCTTCAATGCTAGTTGTGGAAATGTGATGAAATACTCACACTTCATTGGTCAATGATGTACAGCTCCAGTCTTTGAAGTGGCTGCACGAGCTGCTGACTGAGCTCCATATTAATCTTGTAGATTTTAACATCTTGTTACATTGTTATGTTTCATTACTAAACAGATAAGTGGAGACCCCTAACAGAGCTTTGGAGAAGTTTGTAGATGTTTTTTTTCCACAAAGTACAAATATCTTTGTGTGTGTTCGTCTCTGCATTATTATACTAAACATTTGGCAACACTGGCACAGCTAGATAACATGTCAGTTCGTCTTCAGTGACAGCTGAAACGTGCAAATATCATGAATAACGTAAAAAATATAATGAACAGTACTCTGAAAAAAAAAGAAGTAATCATGGTGAGTGCAGTGTGTGTAGGATCAAAACGACTCCAAAGTCAGCTGGAGTTCAGTTGAAATCTGGTCCAGTCCAGTTTGTAGAGAGGCAGTTCACCAGACCCATAGAAGCCTCGGAGGACTCTAAAGAACCGTGGACCATGTTATCTTAAAAGGCAGCAAAAATATGACACACAGGCACTCTCACAAACTGTCTTGTACACGTGGTATGTCGTCTAAGCACATGCCTATTTCTCTTTCATTCACACATATTTTTTTAAGATGTGCAATTTTCAACATGATAAAAAGGAAAACTATAAGCAAAAACCATGGGCAGTTGTAGGTTCAAAGCTGCATCGTGTGGAGCAGAGGTCCTTCAAGGGGGAGAGGTTTCTCGATAAGGAGCGAAGACTGCCACCAAAACTCACAACTTGACTGACAAACAACCACCTTAACCTGCTTCACGTCACAAAGAAAAAGGTCAAATTTGCACCCCTTTTCCAACATCAAATCCTCACAAACATTCTTTCCCTCTCCGCCCTTTTCTGACAGCTTTTCTACAAGTTGACCAGCTCATGTGCAACAAACTGTTTGAGTCTCTCCAGGTACTGTCCGTAGAGTTCCACGTCGTTGTGTCCAGCCCCCTCCACCCAGAGCGGCTCCACAGGGCGTTGACAGCGTTCATAAAGCGCCAGGCCGTGAGAGAAGTCGATGACCTCGTCCTCCGTACCGTGGATCACCAGCACTGGAGACGTTACCTTTGAAATCTTGTCGATGCTTTGGTTCAAGAAGGAGACAAATAATCAAAATGAGAAAACATATATACAAAATAACATTGGATGTTAAAAATTCACCAAGATAATTAAAGCAGAGCTAATTCACAAACTGCCCACCAGAGGGAGCTGTTGAGAATTTTTCCTGGATTGTTTTGACACAGCTATATTTATAAATCCATTTAAAGCTTTAAATCTTGTGTTTGTGTGTGTGTGTGTGTGTGTGTGTGTGTGTGTGTGTGTGTGTGTGTGTGTGTGTGTGTGTGTGTTTGTTTTTTTTGCTGGTACAAATTCATTCACACCCTCCCTTGTTTTGAAATAAACATAATGTTATTCGGATAAATTGTGCAGGGAGTCTTTCTGTGTATTCTCTAATAGGCCTGTCTTTCTCATGTACCATCTGTCCATACAGGGGACTCACTTTGGGAAGGCGTCAAAGCAGTAGGTCTTCTTGGTGTCAGGGAAGGCCACCCTCATGCCAGAGGTAAGCGGGGAGTGGAGGATGACGGCAGCGCTCTCATAGCGAGAGGCCAGATCCACTGAAGGCACGGTGCCAATGCTCTGACCATACACGATCACATTTTCTGGCCTTATGCCGTACCTGCAAGATGAACACAAAATATCTGAAAATCACACGTTCGCTGTCTGATGGTGAACAGGATTTGTACACTACTAGCAGCCAGATGCATTGTGGTAAATTGTTTTTGCTCTGCCAGACACTGGCTGGCTTCCAACTAGGCCTTCTTTTAATTAGAAAAAGCAGCTTGGCTGGCAAAAGAAAAAAAAAGCAAATCTTGCGTATTTTGAATACTCTAATTAGTGTAAAAAGTGTCTTTTAAATGTCTTCAAGTTAAAGGGGTAGCTTGATATAATCCTGAATCTTCTAGTTATATCTGCTTTTAGTCATCACATAGTAAGTTCTCTCACACAGCCAATTAGTCTGCCATCATTCTCTCATTCCCCCCACATGCTGCTTCATAAGCAAACACACACCTGTGAGCTAACAGAGACTTACTCACACTCACTTATCGGCTGAAACGTCATGCCACAGTGACTCAGTGATTACCTGGCCTCCTAAAACAAGCACACAAAGATGGGAAGCAGCGAAGGTTCACTGGTTTTCTGCAGCTTTTCATAGCAGTAAAACACAGAGGACCACCACTGGAGACTCGTGATTCAGAGCTCAAGAGGGAGAATTAGAGCAAGTCAAGCAAAAAGAGAGCAAAAGAGACACTGATACTGGATCAAGGGTGAGGGAGAGACTGGGAATGAAAGCGAAGACATTCCTCAGCTTATTATTTCGAACGTGACCCAGTCTGGAGAGCGAGCAGTCAGCTGACAACCTGAAACCTAGTGGAGAACACAGCATCACTGTCTGTACTGCTGAAGAAAGCCAAGCAGTACTTGTCGGTTATGAAAACTGGGAGCACTAATATCACAGGCTTAACATTTCAGCCTCTGCCACTCCACTCCTTAAATACACAATACACAGACTCTAAAGCCTGACAACACTCTGGGCTGCTGTAATGAATAATTATAATGAGAAAGTCCACACGCACATGTCTAGCACAACCTTTACTAAAGAGACTGACTGCAGTAATGAGGACTCACTGCTCTAAAAGGCCAAAAGACGTGAGTTAAGTGCAGACAGAACTGGAAATGTACATATAGTATATTAGCAGAACTATAGGACCTGTTTTCTGCTGGTGTGTCAGCTGGCCTCCTCAGAGTATAAATAGTGGTGGAAATATTGGCAAGCATGTGAAAGAACCACTGCAAATTGTTATGTGATGTTTAACAGTAACTCTCAACCTCAAGGCTGGTGGACCATGAGATTTACAAATCATGGATTATTGGACACAATGTTGCTGGGATGAAAATAATAGCACGAGGAGGACAAAATCAGAAACGACATACAAAGTGTCTGATAAAAAGGACTAAAAGCCACAACAAGATTAACCGTAAAAAGCTTTGTTTTATCATAAATTCATAAATGCCATCTTGCTGTCATGTTCAGTCGATCTAAGCAATTTGTCATCAGAATGAAAAAAAAATAAAAAATATAATTTAGGGACTGAAAATCCACATGGCTAGTTTTAGAAAGTCTGTTTCTCTGAACCTCAAATGCCTCAAGGGTTTTGACGGTTAAATCATGAAAAGTCTACAGGGTTTTGAGTGCAACATCCATGTCAGCATTGAAAAATTCAGGCATGTTGTTACAATACTTAAAATAACTAAAGAGAAGTAGACATGTAATAAAAAGTCAATTTTGAAATCCGATTAAAAAGCTAACAGAGATGACTACCACTGTGGATTAAAGGATATTAACCCCCTCCTAGGAGATGCAGGGTAATCACTAGGCATCAGGAGGTTGTTCAGTTGCATACTTCACATACTCATAATGTGCACAGACAGCATTTATCCAGAAAAAACCTTCTAATGGTTTACTGTTTTGAATCATTTTATCACATCAACTTAATTATACTCTTATCATATCTCCTCAATGTTCTTTGGTATATCAGGCCACAAACTCCGGGCCAATCACAAGACACTGAGCACATAGATGTCACTACAATGTACAGCCTGTGCTTATGAGGAGTCAAACAAGAAGGTAAATTGAAACCATTTGACAGCTTAGTCATAGGGATACATGACAGTAAACACAGCAAGGCGTTTCATGGACTTAGCTCGACATGCTCCGCTGACATCTTTACACCAACACTGTGCGAGCTCAGAGTTTTGCTCAAGGACACACATTGAAACACAATGAATAATTCATATCCTGAACCTGTGACCTTTCACTGGGTACAAGGTCATGCTAGCTGCTCACCCTGCCTGCTGTTTTGGCTCTGTAAAGATGGGATGCTTTTGCTCACACATTCAGGATCAAACATGCAAAGAAGAGCACAAATGTAGTGCAGATCTGCAGCTGCACTCATGTTTAAACATCAACACGACAGTCTAAATACAACCCGGATCTGACCCCCCGGACCAGCTAACACTAGCCTACAATTTACTCCATTTTATTTCAGCTCAAATAGACCTAACCAAGCCCATAGCCAGCCATGCTCCATGGTTACACCCCTGCCCCAAACCTTCATCAATTTGGCCTCCTGACACAAATTCAATCTATTATGCATCACATCCTCCCTCGTTCCCTTGTTCTGTCTCCCACTCCCTCTTGGCTGCCCACGTCTTGCTCCCTGAAGAGTAAAACTATTCTCAGCCCATATTACTCACAATGACTAATAGATATTTTAGGACATCCTGAACATATGTGCAGGCATTTTTAACAGATTAGTGCACCATCTGTAGTACAGCAGGGGGATTCACCAGTGAAGGGCTTCAATGATCTGATATTATATGTAGCAGATTTTTACTTGATTCCTTTGATTTTAAACTGGATCATTCAAGTTAACCATAACAATTAAATACAATGTTGACATCTTTATTGGCTCAACATGTTTTAAAAAGTCAGAAAGACTATTTAAAATATCAAAGAAAAATAAGTAGCACGTAGCCCTGTTCCTGTTGCTCTGGGTTAAAGACAGTCAGGTGAGCACACCAAACAAACCTGGTTTAACACACATCAGCCTTTGTCTGATGGATAATAGAAATAAACAAGGCAAAGACATGACGGGGTCGCCTCTGTGTTCACGTTTGTGAGAATTTCTCCCCACCACAAAAAAAACGACTGGACAGACATATTGCGTTTCCATACCGATCAATAAAGCCTATTGACCAGGGAGTGAATTTTCCCTGTTTGTTTTTATTGCCCAATGTGCGGAAAGACCTTGGTCTGAAAGCTCATTGGAAATCAGTTGCTAGGCTACGGCTCAATATTAGACTAGCAGGATTGACTGCTGGCCCGCCTCCATCTCAGAGGGAAAATAAAATGTTACAGTGGCATTTCGTAAAACACACACATTCGCACAAAGAGAAAGAGACACACACACACACACACACACACACACACACACACACAGGTGCAAAGAGAGCACTGGGGCAGATGGCTTTGGTCAGCTTGGACACCATCACTGAATTTTTTACCTCAAAATGATTTTATTCTCATTGGGAAAAATAAAATAGTTCATCAAACACCTTATGCAATCTTTTCTATAATAATGGAGGCTGTGTGTGTGTGTGTGTAACCCTGGTGACTCATCATTACTTAATCAGCTGGCTCACTCCCTGCTCAGGTAAAGGGAGTGGCTCATCGACTGTGGATACACAAGAAAACACAGGAACAGTGTGTGTGTGTGCGTCATGTGCCTGCCATTGCAGTTGTGGTTAGACTGTTAGCAAAGTGTGACAGGTGGCTACCCTCTGTCATATGACTGTAGAACAAAAGCAGCGCACGCAAGTGTGTCAACACTCAAGAGAAAGTGTATTTGTAGACAACTGGATCACAAGCAGCTGACACAGAAAACTAAAACCAGCTGAAAGTGATGGGATGTGCTGTGTTCAAAATGTCAAATAGTCAAAAAACAAAACAAGAACTGACACAAGGAGAAGAGTAAGAGACACCAGAGCCGCTCTCTTCTTCAGGCTTTGCGTCTGATCCAACATGAGAGACATGCACGAGGGATTGTACGGAGCCGACTTAAGGCAGACCATGCAGAGAGGGCACTTTGATGTGATAAACACAATCTACTTGATTCATGTTCAGAAGGGTCAAAAGGCTGGGATGTACCCTCCTTCTGTCACACAGAAAGTCAATTATGAATCCGGCACTGCCCTCAAACCATCAGATACAGACAGCTGAGCTAAAAAGGAAGCCCAAATGGGGCCTTTGAGATTTGAAGACTGTACAACGAATACGTTAGCTTCATTCAAAATTGTACACAAGACTTCCATGCTATTATCTGATAGTCCCACAGTTTCATTAGCAAGTAATTAATCCTGAATGAATGAGAACAAACCTTTAAATCATCTGTCATCATTTAATTCTCTTTGTGAAAGAAACTTGCAGCACAGGATTTATAGAAAACTAAAGTGCCTGTTGAATTGATATGATGCCAACAGATCGAAGGCCAGAATATAAAACAAGAATAAAGGATGATGCATGGCAAAATAAGTCGCATATATTGACAATCCTGACATCCTATTTAGGACATAATATTACTGTCTTTTTATCAATGCTGTTGCTGTGAGAAGTTTTTTTCTTGTTTGTTTTAACCAAAAAGGATTGATTTCTTCAACTGTACGCTTAAAGGGATACTTCACCCGTTGAAACATGAATCTGTATTGACATTGGGTCATATATTTAGTAGAAATGTGAAATAAATTCTGAAGTTGGTGCCTTCTTGGCCGAGAAAAGGCAGAAAGTGTCTTTTTGGCTCATGTTGATGAAAGACACAGATACTACCAGGTTTCTAATGATACAAAGCTTAATGCAAATGGGTGAAGTATCCCTTTAAGCTTGAAGCCTTATCCATCCTTACTCTCTTCTTGTCGAATGATATCTGTGATCGTCTTAACACATACAAATGAAGAAACATTCCTAATTCTTCCATTCAGACATGTTTTTGTTCTTTATCTGTCTGTGACTTGCAACTTGGCTTTTAAGAGCGTTATTATGTTTGTTGACTTGGCATTGGACATACTTTTTACAAATGAGTTTTCAGGTTACATTATGAGAGACAATATACAGTATATTTTCTTCATATTTACCAAAACTATTTCTACATTTAATGTCTAGATAGAGTTTTTTCACATGGGTGAGTTAGCAAAATAAAAAGTGTTAAGTCATGTCCTGCATCACTTCCCTTAGGCCTACCTTATGTTACATTCACACACTTTTCTCAGTCACAAACTAAAACTCTACAAACCATAAATTGCCTCATTATGTCTCTGCAGCTTTTACTGAAAGGTAACCTATCATGTTTAAATGTGAGGATAATAACTAGAGACATACAATGCAAAAACTGTGTGAATGCTTAATGAGCGATGCAGGGAGAGAGCAACAGTCATCTAACCCTTTTCAATGCACCGATGAACTGTAAGGGACTGTAAACCATGAGATCACAAAGCACGGGACATACAGAATGTACACAAGACTTAGTAAATTATCAAATTATGCCACTGTCCCTGAAAGCCTCTCATCTGATCTCACAGGGGTTTCATGGCGGGTTAACCTATAAAGTGATACAGAGTCCTTGTTATCGCAGGAAGGGTTAAAACCTGCTTTAACAAACAGCTGATTAACAACATTGACAGAGACAGTTAGTCAGCTAAAACTATAACAACCCCGGAGGCATCAGTAACACTAGCAGGCGGATAGCCAATCTGGATGAGTAGTAAAATTTTATTTGGCCTTAGGCAAATGAGGCAGTGACCATGTGGATTTAGACTCGGATGTCTGAGGATAGAACAAGCTTATTCAATTTATCGGACAATATTTTGCTAGTCGGAAGGGGTTATTTGCACAAAGTATTCATTGTAGATAAAAATAGGTACAGAAGGAGGGACTCCTTCCACTCATTTGCAATTTAGTGAAGTAACAGTGTGAGTTACTTTGCTCATAAACTAATAGAAAGTAGGTGCGTTGCACTGCAATAATATGACACCATTGAAATGATGACTCAATGTGATGCACGTGGACAGTGAGGAAAGTGCCGGAGCCACAGTGTTCAAGAAATAGAACAGGAAGTTAAGCCATCAGGTCATGTAATTTTTTAAGACTTTTATTACTAAGCTGCCGTCTTACATAAAGAGCAGTAGGGTTTCTTTCAGTTCGTGTGAAGGAATGCTGTTATACGCCGCCTGCCCCAGACACATTTCACCAAGCGTAATTTGATATGGTTTGGAGCGTGTGTTCTGCTTCGATCAGATTAAAGGAACTTTCAAAGCTAATTTTCTGCGTCAGCCACGACTGTGTGTGGGAGCAGGAGATTCCTTTGTGTACCGACAAATATGAGCAAGTAGGATAGAAACAAAAAATGAACATGAAAACAAAAACACACACCAGCTGACAGTCCCTGTGTCTTTCAAGTAGTGTGTCACTGTGTTTAGAAAGACAAAATAAAAGGTTGTGTTTTTGTTCATAAGGCATTTCTTGTGCTTATTTTCCTTTCTGTCACATTCAACACTGTAAAAGAAACATTGGTGAATCAGTTTCTATTCATACCGATAAAGTGTGCTGAATTGAAAACACAAGTGGCAGAAAGGTTTCAACTTGTCTGACCACCAGAAAAGCAGGTTCTTATTCACAGCAGCCTATTTCCTTTATGATCAGGAGTTTCCTGTTTAACTAGCCAGCTTCCTTTTTTAAGGGTTCTTATATTGACTCATGACAGCTAAGGATGCTCTTGCAGATGTGTGAAATGTAAAATGAGTGTTTTGGAGAGATGAACAGGAAAAGTCAGTAGCTAGGAAATAGAAACATTTAATGCCAGTGGCTCTAACAGCATCATCCATCAGCACTTTTAAATCTCTGCAGTGCCAACAGCGTCATTTACCGCAGAAAGAAGTACATCCACCCACATCAGCATTGATATAGGAGGGGTTCTCCGCACCAGAAGCCTACTTTTTAGTCTTGCTGTGTCTCTATTCAACCGTCTCAGTTTTCCTGAGCCAGAGTCCTCTCTCTCCTCTTTGAGTCATTTGTTTGTCTTCCAGCAGGAAGTATACAAAAAATGCACAAATATGATGGACACATTATTTCACTCACACACAAACACTGGCCTCCTGCACATCCTGTTTGTCTGTTAGAGGACGTGAGTGGTTAAGTATTCTTTGGTTCACACAGACATGTGCCTAGTACTCCAAATCATTGTCATTATGCAGTCTGTTTACCCTATACTTGACAAAATGGATTAATTGTCTAAAGAATATTTGTGAAAATTGTTAATAACACAACTTACCAAAACCTAAAATGACATCTTAATATCCTTGTGATTGAAGGTTAAGATTGACTTGTTTTTCACTTTGTATTCATGTGCTGCTTATTCTTGAGTATTCAGGGTCCATTTGGAAGATTAATTGTGCAATTACTCAGACACAGACATTATGCATTCGCAAAATGTATTATCTACATGGGGGGTAAGAGAAGTGAAGTGTTGACAGATGTTTTATGGTGGGTAAGTATGCACTTATAGAAGCGCAACAATGATTTAAGAATGGCGGAAAGTTTTGAAGACGAACAAATGAACCAATCAGGAATCATCAGCTTCTGTGCAATTTTGCATCGATGCTGTGTATTAGGGAAAAAAAAGCTCTTTGGCACCATTCTTACTTCGTCTGCCGTGAACTCAGACGGTAGAAAAGTGTCCCCATGTCAATTGTTTTCATTTTGAGGTTCAAAATAGTCTGTGCTCTCGACACTTGTCGTCTCCAACGAAATGCTGTGTAAATATGAGGCAAACATGTTTTCTACAAGAAAGCATGATTAAAAAAAGTACATCTCTGGCCCTAACTGTTTCAATCTATACATGTTTATGTTGTGTATCTGATGGAAACAGTACAGTGTACAGATGTCGCCTCGCTCTTCCATTTCTATAAAGAGATTATAGCAATGGTGTGGGAAAAAAGACAAAAGACGGCAGTGATGAGAGGGATAAAATGGAAGGTAGAAAGTAAGGGACATGGACTTCAGCAGATGGTCTAATTTGGGGGAGGGGACTCATTTAATTCATGTAATTTCAAGTAACAGATGTAAATCTGCTTATAAAGATAAAATATGGTAATTTCAACAGTAAATCCCTGTGGACCATCTGCAGTGTAAACATGAGACAGGGGTTCCTTACTTGTTCTATTAACATCACAAAGCTGTGACAAATATTCCTGCAGATTAGCAACTAGAAGCACTAAATAATTAAGTTTGACTCTTCAAACAGTTGAAGTTGAGCATTAGCCAATAAGTATCAGCCTTTGCATAGCCTGTAGAGCAAAAAGATGCTGCAGCACACCCACTCACACCTACATACAGTATGTTGGCTGACCAGCAGAAAAATACACCTCTTATTATTGCTTACAAGAACATACACATAACATTTCCACCCCAATCTTCCTCATCCCCACTCATGATGTTATCAGAGCCAATCTCATCAAGACTACACCCACCCAGCTCCTTCTGGACACATTTTACATCTTCACTTCTAACTTCAAACTCACACACTTGCTATTTGTTGGTACCAATCAATATCAGTCCAGTTTCCTCAGATTCAAATTTATATCAGCTCTTATTGCAGAAGTCTCCGTTTACAAACCTCCTGTGAGCTGTAAACATTGAGTTCACAAGAACCGAGAAAGGTTGCCTTTGTTGTTATTCACAACGTCATCTCTCCCAACGATTGCATAGCTGTCGAAAAGAACGATATAAATCTAGAGTTGCCATTAATGCTAGCTTTTCCTCTTTGTTAACACAGCTAGTAGCTTTGTTTGTGTCTTGCAACACATAGAGGAAGAATTGCAAGAATCAGTAAGGCTGAAACGGTTTCTACAATCTGTGTTATGTCACGAAATCCTTAAGATCTGGGTTGTGAGAACATTTTCTGCATTCCAAGTTAACCATGCAATAAACATTTTAAGTGTTTATCCACTTTGATCCCCCTTTTAAAAGTTGAGGGGCTTAACTCGTCATTCGCCCAGTGTTTGTCAAGCCTTATCTACGTTGCAATTTTGGCTTAAATGTACAGCTGGTATTCATGCTGTCAGTATTTAGAATGTTCTAGTAAACCTAGAAAAGGAAAACTCTAAAGTTTAGGGTCTGTCTGCATCACCAGTGTGTTCATCACTTAAAACCTATTACTGAATCAATTCTCTGCAGGCTGCTCCAACAACAGAGTACGCGTTCTCTCTCATTCATCATCATTCCTCCTTACCGTGAGCGTAGCGCCTGCCAGGCAGCGTCCACATCAGCGTACAGATTCTTCTCTGAGGGTTTCCCAGAACTGGCCCCGTAACCCGAGTAGTCATAGGAGAAGACGTTGCAGTTTATCCTTGAACCCAGACCGATGTAGAAGCTGCTCATCTGACCTAAGTCCACTGCGTTTCCATGGGAGAATAATAGAGTGTAGCGGGCGCTGGGCGAGCAGCGGACAAACATGCAGGCAATGCGGTTCCCTCTTGAGGTGCGTGTCATGAAGCACTCGATGGCGTCCTTCTCACGCGACGAGTATTGCCAGTCTGCCCGTTCTGAGAGGTGCAGAGTCCACCGGCTGCCACTATCGTCACTCATGAGGCTGTATGTGGGCTCTGGGGGCAGGAAGGCCAGCTTGGAGGCAATCTTGCTGGGGCACGGTGGACAGCAGAACAGGCAACATAGCTCGCTTAAGGATAAGTGATTCATCCTAAAAACCCTGTAACAGGGAAAATGAAGATGGTTAACTTAAAATAATACATTCCATCAAAATAAAACTCCAAGAACTGCATTTTAAAACCTAAGAATAAGAGAGAGAACAGATATTAGACCCTCTGCAAACAAGAGCTCACATTGATCACATGAAACACACAGCAAGAGCAAACTCATGCCTATGAACTCTTGAATGACGTTCTTACCATGAATGTGAGCACTTGTCTCTTTTTTAAGTGGAATGCATTGCAACCAGGGGCTAAAGCCAGGCTGCTGTCCTTTTTTTAAAAACACCACCAATTCCCCTCTCACGAGTATATGGTTTGCTTCAGCCAGTATTATTAAAAAAAAGGACATAGCCCTGACCCTGTTTGGCTCCACATCCTCTCAGGTAGTATTGACTTTAAAGGCTTTCTTGTTTCTCTCTGCACCTGGATCTCCACCTAAGGCAACCTTTTCCCAGGCGCTTTTGAATTGCAGTGGCCTGCACCAAAGATGGGGGGATTTGTAACTTGACTCCAACTTGAAGGTTTTTGGTTTGTATTTCTAATTAATTTGTGCAATTGAATCCTGAAGCAAATAAGCAATGTAGCCAGTAAGTTACAACTAACACATGACTACATATTGCTGCCTTGTTCATGCACTTTCCTATGTGATATATATATATATATATATTCATTTATTGATGTATAGTTTTAACATCAATTATCAACGGCTGATTCGAGTTTTGGAGTTATAGTCTGGGTCTCACATGCGAAAGAGCTTGTAATCTCAATGTGACCTCCAGGTTAAACAAAGGTTATATCTAATTGTAGTTCTCTAACAGTCTGTGACAGCTTTTTCTCCCCTCCAGGATACACCTGCATGTTGCTCATTTATTTCATTGCAGCCTCTGCAAGCTATGTGGGTCTAAGAGCAGAAAAAAGCATCCAACCAGAATAATGCTGGGGTTTTTTTTAAACAGTGCCATTGTCCCTGTAAAAATATGCAATGATGCAGATCTCCTATTTGACCCATAAAGCTTTGAGAACGAAGCTACAGATATGCAGTAAATCCTGGGAGCCCTTAGCAGATATACAGATGTTTTCATTCTTTTACAAGTGTACACATATTGAGAAATGAGTCACATAAATCCCTACTTAGGGATTTCCTTTTTTTCTACATCATTATTCTTACTAGTGTTTATCAGCAGTATTGTATTGTTTGTATGATCACTGACCTTATTGAATTTACATAAGAATATTGTCTAACAAGCTGCTGAAGGTGGCATAAACACATATTAAAGCAGGACATCACTTGTGGCATCTTGATAACACACAGGTGACTTCAATTCTACTTAATTACCTGCGTGCAGCACACATCAACAAATAGCTGGATAAGAGATGATTTCAGGCGAATAATCCATCAATCAATGCTACTTCTGCAAGATTATCTGACATATACAAGAAGATATATATACACACAACATACAAAGTGGAGACTATTTGCTTCCCATATTCCCCAAAATAGTCCATAATCTCCAGCCATGGAGACAGAATGGAGCCTCGCAGCGATTTACTGTAAAATGGTGGTGGAGGCAGCAGCAATGTGTTCAACGAGATTAAAGCGATTCCTGGCTGGCTTGTGGATATTTAATATCCACTGATTGGACACAATTTACTCCAAATTGTGATGCGTTAATTAGCTGGCAACACTGTATATCCATTTGTTCGTCGGTTCCTTATTAAGGCGTAGCAGAAATATCATCGCAACATTACCTGGACGGTGGTTTGTTTTGTTTTTCTTCCTATTTTGAGGCGATAGTATTGGCCAACCTCGCCGTAGTCAGAGGGGTTTTCTTCGACAAGCTAACTACTATATCTTCTTCTGAACGCCGGGTGATTGACAAGGTTATCCTTGTCCAGATTATCCTCTGTTTAGCGTCTTGTCACCTAAAGAGTGTATATCCCTTTGGCACCACAGTTGTGAGTTGTCGTCCTCCCGGGTCCAGTCCAGACAGCCACCGACACTGTTGTGTCTTTTTCCTCCGCTGGGATTTACCAACATATGGTCCTGAATAATAACGAGGTCGATTAATTCAACACATTCACGTGCAAACAGCTCGTCAGCGTCATGGGTGAATTCTACAAATGTCTAAAATAAAGTTACTTCGGGTCACTCCTCCGTAGTGGTTCGTTAGACAGTTTACAGCCGTATCACTTGCCTCCGAAACATCACCACTGTCGTTAAATCACTCTGCTTGTTTCCTCAGTTCGTAAGGAAGCAAAAAAAAATGTGATTGACAGCTTCATTGACCAATAGGAAAGCTGTTGATAAAAATGAGCCAACCAATCGTAAGGAAAGAGGGAATATTTGGGCTGGGAGCTGATGTTTTGATTGACGTGTGGAACAACTAATCGGTGGTTACTATGAACGATGAACTGTCCAATCAGCAGTGATTGCGGTACTTCAAATAGGTGACGTCATTGTCAGAAAATGTATTTTATTACGGGGTTTTTGTGTCATTTTTTTTTTAAGTCTTCGATATTTTAAATCTATACACATATTCTAAAAAAAATAATAATAATCTTGTAATTCATTTGATCAGAACTTGGAAAATTGAAGGGTATTGTTTTGACCTCATTTACGTCACATCGAATGCTCGTTCTTCTTCCGGGTTACATCTCTCCCCCTGGCGTGGTTTTTGGATGTGGGAACGCACATAGCATGTGTACATAAAATTGGTTTGATAAAATGAGTTCTCAGAAAGGTAATGTCTCCCGATCGCGCGGCCAGAAGCATCAAAACGCATCTGCTTTCAGAAACGACAAGTACGGAGCCAATATACAAGTGAAGGTTTGTGAACTTTGAAGTGTTAACCTGTTAAGTTAGCGAGCCTGTTTTGGATCTCAACTCAACTTTTCATTATGTTGTTATCGTTGATGATATTAACTTTCCTCCATGTATCTGTTTGTGTGATTTTTAAACTGTAGAAGGCAAACTCTAAGATCCACGATGGGCTCTGTCATCACTGTAAAGGTGTTCTTGAGTGGAAAGTGAAGTACAACAAGTACAAGTCACTGACACAGCCTCGGAAATGGTGAGCACCTCCTGCAAGCATTATTTCCACTTGAAGCAGTACACTGTCTGCACGACTGCACACATCTAACCTGCTCTTATCTGCAGGAAATCAACACAGCGTTATGCTTACTAGTTAATGTTTTTAAAGCAGCAAAACACATGGAAATTACACTATTGCTTCTTTTTCCCTGTTATTGCATCTGAAGTTATGAGGAAATTAATAAATACATTTTTTAATACACAGTTCAATTGTTTTGGCCTCTGCAGGCTACATTAAGGGAGTAAGGAATCTCAAATGCTCCCAGAATCAATGGCACAGTTTATTAAATTTATGATGCAAAACAAACAGCATTGGAGATTTGTTTTTTGGTTTGCTGGACTCACAGTCCATCTTTATCAGTTTAGATCTGGAATACAACGGTCCAACTCATATATAGGCTTTTCTTCTCATTTACATGTGCAGTAAAGTGTTGGGTGTGTATTATTATGTGATTTAATTGTGTTGGAACAAAAGACAAAGAGATGCATTTCAACTCATTTATTGGAGCTATTGCATGTTTACTTCTTTCAGCGTCAAGTGTTCCGAAAAGACTGTGAAGGATGCGTATCATGTCATTTGTAAGCCCTGCTCCCTTCAGCTGGAGATCTGCTGCAAGTGTGGAAAGAAAGAGGGTATCGTTATCCCGTGAGTAGTCTTTAATTAATAAGGTGTGTCAGTAGTATATAAGTGTGTTTGCTCGTCTGGGCAGAAATACAGCGAGCAGGCCAGGAATCCTTGAATTATTTTGGATTCCGACCTTAGCTTTGACAGTCATATCATCAATATTATCAGAAGAGCATTTTACCATTTAGAGAGAGAGAGAGAGAGAGAGAGAGAGAGAGAGAGAGAGAGAGAGAGAGAGAGAGAGAGAGAGAGAGAGAGAGAGAGAGAGAGAGAGAGAGAGAGAGAGAGAGAGAGAGAGAGAGAGAGAGAGAGAGAGAGAGAGAGAGAGAGAGAGAGAGAGAGAGAGAGAGTGTGTGTGTGAGATAGCATTTGTGGTTATTGATGTTTGCTTTGTGGTGTGTATGACCTTATCGATTTGATTTCTGTATCTTATTCATTAGGGGTGGGAATCAGCAGAGGCCCCACGATACGATATTATCACAATACTTGAGTCATGATTCTTTATCATTGAGATTTTAAACATTTTACGATATGCTGAGAACTGTATTCAAAAAAAATTAAACTAAATCAAGAACTGTTTTGTCAAATAAGAAAAAAAACACATTCTTTTTATTTCTACACAATGGATATGAAGACCACAGACTGGCCAACACTGATAAAAGTAAAACCCTGTAAGAGCAAGTAGCAGAGAGAACTCCCATGATTCCTCGCTAGCCTCAACGTCATCTTTAGTAATTGTTTTGATTGAGAGCCCCCTGGCTGCAGATTTTACATAATGTGCATTTAACTGAACACGAACATGTATGGACGACTGGACAATTTCATTAATTTTTTAATAATGAAACTTGTTCAATTGTGCAATCCCTTCAACAAAAAATTGAAGAAAGCAATATACTAAAAATGTTGATACTTGGGGGCCATGAGACGATATAATATCACCACACAAAATATCACAATTCTATGCTCTATCGAATATCCCATAAAGTTGTGTTCTTCATGAAGCACATGCAGGCCATTTAAGGGCAAGTCTGCCATCTTGTGGACAATAAGAGTCATTACAACTCATTCTTTGACATCAATTAACTCTGACATAATTTTTTGCCTCATTTTTCAAATCTACATTTAATGCTCTTCACATATATTGAACATTATGAGATGTATTTCTTCACATTTATCAAATAATCCATTGCTTTGGTGACATCATGATATTCAAAACAAGTCTCAAAGGTTTTTCTTATGCTTAAAGAAGTAAACATCACACTGTAGCAGCTGATATATTCTTTTCTCTTACTATGTAGAATAAACTCACAAGAGGAAGGGAATGAAGATGAAGAAGAAGAAGATGGAGAGCAGAGAAAGAAAGGACGTGGACGAGGAAAGAAGAACATGGATGACTTGGACACTGATGATGACTTTGATGATGATGATGACTTAAGTGACTTTGGAGACAAGGATGAACGAGAGGATTCGGATAGCAACCCCGAGGCAAAGAAGACGCAGAAAAAGTCTGATGTGATCCCAGATGTATCTCGAGTCAAGATTAAAGACTAAAGACATTGAGCAGGTTTTCATTGTACTTAGACTTTTTATTCAACATTTACTTTTTTTTTAAAAAACATTGAGGTATGGGATGTGTTTGAACTTGGTGCTTGCTTCACATACAAACATGAAGCAGCAACAACAGTCATTCTTTTTTCAAAGTTTCAAGTGCCCAACCTTTCTTGATCTGTGACGTGGATCTGCGCCGTCAGTCCAATATCCGTCATTTAAATGATGTCAATATCAGACATGATAGAGATATTAGATCTGATCTGTAATAACAATAATACTTTAGTTATATAAACTCATTTATCTTGTTGGAGAAGTACATAAGAAGTTGAACCAATTCTAAAACTAAAAAGAAATAAAACTACAAGTGAATTCAGGATACACATTTTTTTTTTGCAGAGCTTTGTCTCTATTAGATGGGACAGGAAGTGTTGGGAGTAGAGCATTGGGGATGATATGCAGGGCCGAGGTCAAATTCAAACCCACAGCCGCTGCGATGAGCACTATAGCCTCTTTTTATGGGGCATGCGTCATAACAGCTGGGCCATTCGGTGCCTTGGGAATATTTAAAATGGATGCTGTTAGTTTTTAATTTCAAAAGTATTCTGCATTAACAAGGGCTGTATCATTTACTGTACATTCAAAAACCCTTTACAAACAATGCAAATTTTAAAATGATTTTTCCCAATACATGCCTTACAGTGTCATTGATGTTTTCTGGACACTAAGTTGTCAGCTGATCAAGAACACAGAGTTAAAATAAAACATCACACAAAAAGTAAGGACATTTGTGTTTGGTAGATTATTTCTTTGTTGTAACAATGCTTCCCTTTTTTTCCCTTTTTAAATGGTGCCAAATTTGTAAGGAACATGCATTTGTGTGATAAGCAGCAAAGCAGTTTACTTAAGAATAAGAATCTAAACATATAGCCTGTAGCCTACGTCACCATATTTAATTTAGGATATACATTTCTATCAGATTCATGTTGATGTAAGTCATGTCATATGTTAGATATAAATTTCTATCAGATTCACGTTGATCATCATCATCAGTTAATTCCAGCCTGTATGTAACAACCAAATTATAACAGTTGAAATTCTTAATAAGACACATTACTAAAGTTTTCTATACTGTTGTATCAAACAGGTACTCTGTTTGCCTGGATGCAGATTAGATATGTTTTAGAAGGTTTATGATCCCTTCTATTTAAAAGCCGTCTGAAAGAGAGGGGCTTTTCCAATCGTCCATCAGTCCCTTTGTTCTAGAAAGTAAACAAGATGCTAATCATCAGTCCGTGGGTCCTGCAGGAAAGTTTATAAAAGAAGTGGGTCTGCAAATATCAAACCAAATGACGACAAAATAATTTACCAAACACAAATTTCCTTACTTTTTGTGATGTGTTTAGTTGATCTCAATAAAAGAGCCCTGCAATTAAAGCTTAGTTTCATGAAGTTAGTGATGTTGTTTTGTGTATGGACTGTTGAGCAGAAGTGTTGATTAAGCCTTACTGACTGGGGTACTGTCCTGATACAAGACACAATTATCAGTAAAACAAACAATAGAAAATATTTTATCTTTTTTTTGCAGCTAAAAATATCAGAGATTTTACTCGAACGGTTTTAGGATGTTAAAATATAATACTCCAAATATTCAAATATGTTCAACTAGATATTTAAAAATTTAAATATTCATGAAAAGATTCCACCTTTTAAACTGAAAGCTCATACTGATTACAGCTTTTGACTCAGTTTTGTTCCAATTTCCCTGAAAATGGAAACTCTTATCAGACCTGTATCCCATTATAACCTACAAATTAGTTCTTTATACTTCTTCAGAGATTTTTATATTCAGAGCTTGTTCTTCTTTTTCCTGATGTTTGCAGCAGCTCTTCACACTTCCTGTAACTGAATAACCTGCAGTTACATTGAAAGAGAGTGTTGTCATTCATCATGAGGGCTTGATCATTTTAAAACTACTTCGAACCTTACTGCCTTGCTTCCTCATTTAGTATATGTGACAACATGGATTAGTCACTGAGCTCATGGGATGCCCATCTATTCGGGGTCTGATGTTTCTCTCGTGTTTTGTTCTGCTTAAACACCCATGACCTAAGATGAGCCAAATTTAAACGTTTTGTTTTACTTCCAAAGGGACGTGTATGTCTGTGCATCCCTTTGTATGTTTTTATAAAAGTTTTTTTTTTTTTAAAGGTTTGTACATATTGAACATGAAGACCTGTTTGCTGTCACTTGAAAGATGTCCCCCTTTGTGGTCTATCTTAAGTGTGAAACTATTTCTTTGCATCTTACTTCTCAAAATGTATTTAGAAGATTTCCTAGAACTCATGTTGAGGTCAGCATTGTGTTGAGTTGAGTTGAGTTTATAACAATTAATAATAATAATAATTATTATTATTATTATTATTATATTATTATTATATATCAGGTGGAGCTTTAAACGAACGATTATTATTATTATTATTATTATTATTATTATTAATAATAATAATAATAATAATAACAATTAACCAAATTTACCTCAAAAAGTAAGCCTACTCCATTTCAAGTGCAATCAGACCTAAGCTACTGTAAACTCGTGCCTTGATAATAATGTGACTGCATACCTTGAGGAGGATGTTATTTAATAGTTAAACCCTTGCCGTTAATACTCTTAATATAGGCTATTCGGGATGTGGGTAAGCAAGAGCACGGGGAAAACTTCTCCTTTTTCAATATCCATTTCGTGGCATAGCACAAAATACACTGACTGAACAATGACTTCTCTGATACATCACTTAAATTGCCTCCAAGCAATATCTATGGAACCATATTTATTTCAAATCTCGAGAGAGAGCAATCAATACCCAAGAGCACATTGTAATGCAGTTATTAATTGCCACGCACACAAAACTATGTGTCCACCCATATTCAACAACCTCGCAGCTGCTAGGGTGAAAAATGAATAAATAGGTGAGGGCAAAGAAATGTCTCTGTCTGCTTTGTGAGCGCAGGACTACAGCTTCTCTCACCCTGGAGTCAGAGGAGGGGTTGACTACCAAGTGTCCATTTTGCCAATATTCACCCTAAATATTTAAGTAACCGTTAAATCAAATAATGTGAATGATCACAACCTGAGGAAAAACAAGTTCTAAGAAATAATACAATATCACAAAAAATAGATCTCTATCTTGCAGTATTGATAGATGGATAGAAAGAGAGCAGGTTGACATTCACTCGCGTTCCAGTATGATTATTATCATCGTGATATTTCCTTTTTCTCATCTGTTTAAACGAAAACCATGGGAACGACACAGAAAGAAACTATACAACACACACACACACACACACACACACACACACACACACACACACACACACACACACACACACACACACACACACACACACCCTTTCCTCTCATTGGCTGCAGGTCGTCTTTGCAGTCAGGTGGAGCCGTGCGTACTGCAGCGTCTTGGTGACCAGAGTTCTCAGAGGATAAAAACCCCGGTGCGCTGTGGCTGCTGCAGGTATCTCACTACTCGACTGTAAACGGTCAATTGAAAGGATGGCAAACAGTAGCAGAACCCACGCCGACGTTTCGGACGTTTACAGGGGGACATTTGTCCACTCGACCCCGCAAACAGCGCTGCAGGTCCTGGAAGATGCGCTCCTCGGAGTGGATACTGATGGAAAGGTTCGTAACATGCTAAAACAGATTTTGTCGGATTACAAATGATTAAAATAGATATTTTTACTCTTACTTTTTATGGCTTTAAAAACGTGTGTTGTGAGTATTGAATTATAGGCATATAGCCTACTCAAATACATAAGCACTCTCTCCAGCTGCTCCTACTAAACTTTGCGCAAACGGTTTTAAAAGATGATTGAAAGATAAAACACTTGTTACATAATAGCCTACCTTAATTGTCTCCTGCAGTGAGCTGTTGCTGCGCAACTTTCACAATATGTCTCACACTCAGCTTTCAGACACAAAATCTCGACAGTCTGAGGAAGCCTCTTCAAATACCAGTGGGGTTAATATTCTTAAATCATGCTTTAACCGTCTGGAGACTATAGTCTTCCTTTACCAGTTTACTTTTGCTATTGGTAAAAAAACATTATATGTGTTGGCATTATGGGAATAAATCAGGCTGGCTATGACAGACCTTGATCTGTGAATGGAAGCAAAAACTGCATTAGCACAAAGACACAAAATGTTTAAAGAATCTCAAAAAGAATATTTTCTTGTTACGATTAAAAAGAGAAAAATAACTCCAAGTGTCCCCCCTGACCACATTAACCATCTTAAATGTGATTTGTTTCTGCACTATCCAATAGCACTTTGATGATTCCCATTTCTGCTTTCAGATTGCTTTCATCGGTAAAGGCTCAGAAGTAGACACACTGTCTCAGACGTTTGGTTTCAGTGCGACTAACATCACCCAGCTGGCACCCCAGTGAGCAGATCACATCAATAAAATACCGAATACAAAGAATTGTCTAATAGCAGTAGTGTTCTGACCATTCCAATGTGTTCCTCCATTGCAGTGAGTTCTTCATGCCAGGACTTGTGGACACTCACATCCATGCATCACAGTACAGCTATGCTGGCACAGCCCTGGACATGCCCTTACTGCAGTGGCTCAATACCTATACATTCCCTGTGGAGTCACGCTTCAAGGACCTTGAGTTTGCCAACAAAGTCTACACCCAAGTGGTGGTGAGTTTTCTGGCATCATGAAATAACTTACCATCAAACTGTGAACGTCATGGCGCATCAGTCAAATGTCGTTGAGTGAATGACATTTGAACTTGCACTATTGAAACATTTAGTGAGGCCCACTCTATTGTCACACTGCCTATAATTAAAGGATTTCAATTATTCATTCTAGCTAGACCACATATTTGTCAATGTTAATCCTGTAACATGAACCCATGTGCTTTACAGAGACGGACTCTGAGAAATGGAACAACCACTGCATGTTACCACGCTACCATACATACAGAAGCTTCTCTACTGTTAGGACAGATCGCAAGTAAGATGTCCTACACTCCAGGCACACACACAAAAACACACATTTCATGTTTTATTTTCTGTTTAGAAACACTGGCCCTTTTTTAAAATGTTTTTTGAGTAAAAAGATGTCTCTCCTGTGGCAAGGCATTATGGCATTCAATTCTGGCAACGTAGCATGTAACTAGAAAAGCCTTTAAAGACCATAATACTGTCAAATATTTGTCCCAGAATCAAAATCACATGCGAGTAGTTGGAAGAGTTAAGTGGTTGTTTCGGGGGTTTTAAAATAACACATACATATCTATGCAAAGTTATAGTGAAATCAATGAAGGAAAATCTGTTAATGAACAAGCCAAATTATAATATGAGTGCAGGAAAATAAGTCAGCTGTTACCAGCAGGGCAGTGACTCTACTGTATAATGATAATGGATCTTTGCTTTGCTCCTTGACCATCTCATTAAGCCTATAAAGTTGAAATGCATAACCTTGAAAGCAGTTAAACCGAAAGTGTTTCAGTCAGCATGCTTTTATGAAGGCAACCAGTTCAGAAACACATTTATGTACTTCACCTGTAGGCTATACCTTATCTTGATGTTGTGTTACGCAACCCTGAACACACACACACACAGAGAAACACTCACATGAATCTGTAACGATTCTATCCCACTGCATTGCAGTGAGCACTGGCTTTGGCAACCTTACTCAGTCTTTTTTTGTGTAATCAGGGTTGCTGAACTGTCACCTTTGTCCTGTTCTGAGCAGCAGATCCATTACTATTGATGTTGATGTTAAGCCTTTGTTTGTAGGCGCATTTGAGAATTTCCAACAATTCCCAAACATTTCAATGTAATTGATATAATCTTCACAAATGTCTTAAAAATACTACAAAAAATATATTTGCATACAAAATCCAATCCAATGTGGTATATTTTCTCTTCGTTCAAGGTCCCAGGGAAAACTGATACTGGCACATTTTCTGCCTGATTTGAGTGGAGATGTTTGGTCACTGTGGCAGAAAGCGCTCTCACACTCTGTGAGTGACACATCATGTGCACTATTTTGTAACACTACACTTATTACTATATGGCTTGAGTGTGACCCTGTAGGCTACTTTCCCATCTCACATCTGTTCTGTGTTTGAAGTTAATAAACCATTTAAAAATCCTCAAATCACATTCATAATGTTAATTAAAACGTTCACATATCAAAAGCAGTATTTAACATGCCTCCCTTTGGACAGAACTCAGTGATGCACACCAATGTGTTTGAACAAAAATCATTCATCAATAGGTCTTTCATTTTTAACTGTTAACAGACGATAACAGGCGATTTTGTAGCTCATTTACCTAGATGCACATAGGAGATATAGAAGGTTACACCTAGGGCCAGTTTCAAGGTTTTCTGCAAACTCTGAGTCAGTTAACCCTGAAATGAGGGAAACTCTGGGTTTTCCGTTTCAGACAGAGAGGTCACTCAAACCCAAGAAAGAGGGGTAACTCAAGCCCGTTCCAGATAGGGGGGTAACTTTACCTACTACTATGGTAACTGAGTCTGTGAAACTAACCTGTTGGGGAGCAGGTTTTCTTCAGTGAACCCCAAGTTTCTCATTGAAAGGAATGTTTTCTTGGTCTGGAGATTGTCTTTAAAAAAGGTGAACTGTTCCACAGTGGATCAACTTAGAATTAAAGAACTTAACCATCAATTACTATTGTTCTTTATTTTACAAACATAAAAACGTGAAAAGAATCCCCCTATTGTGCGGAAATCTCAGATTATGAAAGGTTATTGGGCTTTTTAAGGATTTTATTAATTAGGTCAACAACAATGGAATTAATTAAGAAGCCTGTCTGAGCACAAGCAGTAATGAAACAATAGTCCTCTAAATGTAGTTATTTGTTTTATAAGTGGGGTAATTCATAATTACCAGGCCCTCTCTCTCCCTCCCTCTCTGTCATTTGATTTAACCATGTCTTACATTAAACCGCTCTAGGATAAAATAATCATGGAAATAATTCTTTAAAGAATGTGAACTTCTTGCTCAAAGCTGATTATTCATTCAGTAATTCCTTAACTTGTTCTTTATTGATTAACTGAACATTTTGTGCAACCTAAATGCTCAAAAAATCCAACCCCTCATCCCATAAATCCTCTACAACATGACTGAATTACCAGCTGGGCAAAGATACAATGTGAAAATAATTTGCTCTTAATGCAATTCAATGCAAATTTGAGTTACCTCATTAGTCTAATAGCGTGTAATATCAGACTGTATTATGCTCCTGTCTCTGTACAGGCATTTACATTTGCTCTGTCTGTTCATAGCTTGTAGACTTCAGGGCCTTGTGCTTGATCAATATCTCACACTTTGTTGGTTTTTGAGTATCAATAATGCAAGACAACTTGCATTTCTGTAAATCGGATTGGATCCCCCTTCAGTCAGAGCTAAGCTGTAACCAGAATAGCTGAAAACATTTGTTCATGCATAAAAAACTGTGCGTTTAAAACAAATGAACACAAACAACTTGCCAGTTCACAAATGTAGCTGCAGGTAAAATGCTGTGCAGTATTTGTCAGTTTGTGCACTGATGGATATGACAACAATATGTCAGTGTATTTCTTAATCAGACCATTTTTTAGACTATTTCTTTGTCAGTCATACTCTCATTAAATCTTGTTTAATGATGCTTAAATGTATCATATTTACAGTCTATGTTAAAAAGATCTATATTAGCTTAGCGTCCATAGCCAGTCTTGCACACCCTTGACGGGGTTAACGATGACTGAAGACTGCAGTACTGCTGACAGACAGTGCTGGAAACAATAATAGAAGAACTTTGTATTTGAACTTCCCTGTTCTACAGACTCTGTGCATGGATGTCTGGTAACACTGTCTGAGTTGTCTAAAATGTAAGAAGACAGGGATTAGGGCATGTGAGTGATGGCAGTATTTCATTTTGACATGTGAAGGACTTGAAATGTTGCAACACAAGTGAAGAACCAAAAAAAAAAACAAGAACATGTCACATTAGGAAGACTGTTGATGAGGTGAAAGTTCAAAAACACACACAGGTACTGAGTGTATACAGTGTGGCGTATTGTCTGCTCAGAACGATCCTTTTAGAGAAATCTGTGTTCAGACTTCATTTACATCCAAATGTAGCTTGTTCACATTGCGTCATCATGCTATCATGGTCAAGATGGAAAGTGTAAGGTCTTAAAATGTCATGCTCAAAATGTTAAACAGAAAAGCTGCCCCATAGTAGCAAATCTGGTGTGAGCTCAAAACCCAACTAAGCTTATGAGCTCACACCAATGGTTATAGTTTGATGACAAAATGTGTCTTTTAAAAGAAACATGGCTCTCTGGAAAACAGCATCAAAAGATTAGTGCATATCTTTGTGACTCACACGTCATTGTTTTTCTTCAGATGACTTTGGACAGCGTGCCTTGGTGGGTAAGGTGTGCATGGACAGAAACAATTCTGTGAAACATTACAAGGAAACCAGTCAGGAGTCTCAAGAAGAAACCTGCAGGTGGGTACAGATGTTTTAATACTAGCAGATGTGTGAGGCTCTTTTGCATGTTTAGTAGGGTCTAGTTCCACTGTATAGAGCTGAAAGAGGGGAAAATCATTGAAAGAACCTGCATTTTAACAGGATGTATGAGTGTGACTGTCCTGGTCTGAACTTCTTTTTACAGTCTATGGTCTGAACTAATATGCGTCTTAAACTTCGGTTTCTTGATTAAAATAAGAACATATCTGTTTGATATATGTAACCACAATCTGCTGCAGCTGTGTTAACATTTTAGATGTACATGTTTTGAGTATTTTGTAATATGTTAATGTATGACTGACCTGCAAGAGTTACAATTCCTATTTTATCCCCCCCTTCAAGGTTCATTGCAGAGCTCTTAAACAAAAAGGTAAGATTTGTTTTTCGAGGGGGGGAGGGGGAGCAATTCAGGTTAGTCTGATTTTTTTTTAAGACTCTGTTACTCTGTTTTATTTTTTCCTGTAGTACCCACGGGTAAAGCCGGTAGTGACTCCACGCTTCGCTCCATCCTGCACAGGAGCCTTACTAGGACAGCTGGGAGCGATCGCTAAGAATAACAACCTGCACATTCAGGTGAGCTCATTGTGACAACCAAACCAGGCTATGTCCACAGGGGACTGTTGGATGCTGTTTCCAAAGAGACCACAAAGAGTTGTACCTGTGGGGTTTCAAACGCTGTCTGGCAGGAATAAAAACATGACAATTCAATGTTGTCCAGTCTCGTCTGAGGGAACAAAAGTTGTTCGTAAACTATGATAAAACAAAGCTCATGTTGTTTACACATTTAAGTACCAACAAGTGTCCCATTGATTTTAACTTCCCATGGAAATCAAATTGAGCGTGTCAAAAGCTACAAGTGCTTGGGTTTTCTTATTGATTGTGAGCTGTCTTTGAAAGCACATATCTCTAAATTGGCCTCTAAACTGAAGGTGTAGTTGGGATTTTATCACTGTGAAATAAATCCTGCTTTTCTCTCAGAGCGAGGAAACTTCTTGTTTCATCAACCTTTCTTCCTTTGTTGGATTATGGAGCTGTGCTGTATATGGGCGCCTCAGCCAAATGTTTACAGTCATTGGACACCGTGTATCACTGTTCGTTGAGATTTGTTACTGGTTGTAGACGCATTACTCATCACTGTGACCTGTACACTAAATCTGATTGGCCATCTTTGAAGGTGTGCAGCTAAATATACTGGCTGAGTCTTGTTTGTAAAGCTCTTCTTGGTTTAGTTCCTTCTTATTTATGTTCATCCCTGTAGCGGCTTTCCTGAATATGAAGCCGCTGAGAGGCTGAGGTTGGGCCTAATATATTTGTCCGACGCGCTTTCAAAAGAATACTGTGTTACGTAAAAATAAGTTTTACTTTTTTATTAACGTAAAAAAGATAATCAACTTAACTTACAATAACGTGCATTAACTCATAATCACAGTGAACTAGAAACAATAGCGGTCAACAACAAATACGGCAACCCAGCTCACCCCCTCTCTTCCACTGAGAACAAAAGGTGAACAGGTGAGTTAAATCAACGCATCTCCGCCCATACCCATGTGACCCGACATCCCCCTACTCAATATAATCCTAATAAATAATATAATAATCAATAACCCAAAACACCAATATATAACAGACTACCGTAACCTTAAATAAATACCACAAAGACAATTATATCAATCCATGGCTCCAACAATCCCTTCAAAGAACCAGATGCCACTATGCCTTGTGTTCCTGTGATGTTTTAAAACTGTCTGTTCCTCGCTGCTCCCTCTGCATGGAACTTTCTCTGAAATGACTTGGAAACGGCAGATCTCATTTCGCTTGAAGCCTTTGGCTCGATCTTAAAAGACATAAAAAGCGAGACGATTGGACAGTGCCTGTGGTTTTCAATTGTGATCTGTCATCACAACTTCTGCACTTTATCTGTAAACCGATTTTCACATTGTTATTGTTGTTTTCTCTTAACTTGTGTTTGTAAACTGTTTCTTAATCATGTCATGTGACGTATGCTGCTGGTGCCCTCTTGGCCAGGTCACCCTTGTGAAAGAGATCTTGATCTCAATGGGTTAATTACCTGCCATAAAGGTTAAATAAAAAAAATAATAAAAAGACATTAAACTTAAGTTATCTTTTATTACACAACTCCTGCTCTGTCTAAATGCTATTGTCTATATTTTCCCAAGATTCCCCTAAGGCACCAATTTAACCTCTGTTATACAGTTAATGTTTTTTTTTTTTGTTTTTTTTTACAGAGTCATATCAGCGAAAACGTTGAGGAGGTGAAGCTTGTAAAGGATATGTTTCCTGAATCAGAGTCTTACACACACATCTACCACAAATACAACCTGCTCACTGACAAGGTGAGGAAGTCACACTAACACCCTATTAATAAAAATGCTGTTATAAGAATGCCTTAAAAAGGTGTTACTTGTGGTGTTATGATTTACAGACAGTGATGGCCCATGGCTGCTACCTCTCCGATGAAGAGTTGAATCTGTTCAGAGAGACAGGAGCCTCTTTGTCTCATTGTCCCAACTCCAACATTTCGTAAGTTTCACATAGCTTCTAAACACTGAATGTTCTGGAGAAAAAAGATCCCCTTAAGATTATGCAAAACACTTATTTTTACAATCCAAAAACACTAAGCGGTATAACACTGTATAACATTGTAAATCGTTAGAAATGCAACAGATGAGGTTTTAATAATTCGTATGATGAAATTGGGTTGTCATGGCAATATATTCTTCTGTCTCAAATATATGACTTTGTAGAAACATAATATACAGTTCTTCTGATCATTGTTACACTGTATGAGAAACCTCTTTTTTTCCCATCTGCCCAGGTTGTGCAGTGGTATTTTAAACGTCCGCAATGTCCTGAAACATAAAGTGAAGCTGGGGCTCGGAACAGGTAGGAGCATATTTTTACACTTGGAAACTCGGGTTCAATATTCTGCAGCATTGAAGTAATTAAGGACATTGTTCTGTACTTGTTTGGTTTTGCAGCAGTCACTAATTTTTATAGTTTTAGTGGATGTAATCTGTAGAGGTTTGGCACGCAGGGCAGCTGACCATCACCTGATCACTTTTTTTGGGAGCTTTGCTGGTTTATAAATCCAACTGGATTTACCAGGCCCCGATCTGACGTTCTCCTTTTATATACCCACCATACATGATTGTGAAATATAATATAATACATATTTGTATTCATTTGGTGTATCCGCCCTGTGCTCAGATGTTGCAGGGGGTTACTCTGCCTCCATGCTGGACGCTGTGAGGAGAGCTCTCGACTCGTCCAAAGTGTTGACCATCCAGGACCCGGAACACGAAACACTCACCTTTGAAGAGGTGTTCAGACTGGCAACACTGGGAGGCAGCCAAGGTATAACATTAAAAACCCAGTATATTAACAATCCGGCTGTCACTCAATAACAGAGGCATTGTGTAGAATTAACAACAACAAAAAACTTGTGTCTCCGTGTTTGTCCCTATCCCTATCAAAAGTCAGTTGTTTAAGCTGGAGTGTCATTGCCAACTTTAAGATAGTCTGTATGAGAAGCGTGCAGCAGAAATGCCTGATTCACTACACCAGAGGCTGCAGGAAGATATTTTCAGTGGTGACTGATTGTGATTTTACGGGGGGTGAAGGGAATACAACAGCATCTTTTATGACATGTTCTTTTTTTGTAGCCTTGTCCATGGACGACCAAACAGGGAACTTTGAACTGGGCAAAGACTTTGACGCTCTGAGGGTGAATGTAGCTGCTCCTGGTGGACCCATAGACCTGACCCAGTCTGACGCACCAAAGGTTTGTAATTGGGGACTGTCTTAATACTGTACAATGGAGCACATAAACCAGATTCCAGTTAAACACTTGTCTATTTTTCAATTTCAGATCCTTTTGGAGAAGTTCTTGAATTTGGGTGAGTGTCATTTTATTTGTCCTACAGTTTCCAGACTCAAGTGTGGCAGGACTAACTTGCTTTATGTTTGGTTATTTCCTATTTCGCAGGTGATGATCGAAACATAGTGGAGGTGTTTGTCGCAGGCAGGAAGGTGGTTCCTTTCACAGACAAAAATGAGTAAACACTTGGATCATCTGCTCACCTTCACGCGTCTCACTGCCTAAAACCCACCAGGAAACTTATCTTGAAGAGGACTGAACAACTCAAACACATCAGTGATAATATTTGAGCAGCACAGGAATAATGTGTTGCAAACGACCCCATGCTTCATACATTTTGCTGCTACACACTTCCCTTTAGACATTATCACATTAAACATTATACTGTTAAATCCTGAAGATTTTTTAAATTAGGTTCAGTGAGGGTCATGAAAGACTTTGGTCAGCTGTGTTAAAATTCTGTCTTCTCCAAGTCTTAATGGCTGATTACAGGATTTACCACAGGAAATAAGGGACTTATCAAGAGCTGTGAACCTTTCCCGTTACCTGTTAGTCACTGCAGCTAGTTGGCTTGTTGCTAATTCTATATTTTAACTGAACTATCTGAAAAAAAGTGATCTTTTGCTTATTTGTTGTAGACTTTGTAGTTTTATTTACGTAAATCTTTCACTTAAACTAGCACATTTAAAAGAACAAGTGGACTCCAGAGTGTGTGACTTATTTTCTATTTGATGTGGAGATGACATTGTGCTGCCTTAAGAAATCAAAACACGGTCCGAGAAGTTCAGTCGGAATGTCAGACTTTGTCCTGGTGTTGTAAAGGTGCTCCGTGTAGCTGCAGAGCCTCGCCTTAGTTAGTAATCTTTAAGACATGCTTTTGTTGCTGAGATTGTTTTATGAACAAAAGACTTCAGTTCTACTTACTCATCCAGTTTTAATAGTACACTCCTATCTTGTGTTTGAAAAGACAAAGGCACATGATCATATTCTAATCTCTTTGGTTTCACTTTAACACATTCAGTTTCTCATGAAATGAAAATCATGTTGCAGCAGTATATCTACAGCTATTGTCTTAAGAAGTTACTATTAAAAACAAATTTAAACTTACTTTGGATTTTACATTTTTACTTCAAATCCCACTCTGATTTGACTAAGTGGAAAGTCAAATTTTACTTAACCTGGTGCCTTAAGATCAAAATCATTTCACTTTCTTACGACTGCTTTATGGCTGAGATTGTTTTTCTTTTTAGCTCAATGTAGATTTTCCTCAATCCCACAATGTATTTTTAATGATGTAAATGTAAATCAATACAATGTGTCTTATGATTATTTGCTAGATGAAGGGGAATTAAATGCACTGATTGCTGAATATGTGTTTGTCTTTTATAAATTAAAATGTATTCAAACATAATCACTCTTTGACTCTGGATTTTAAATGTAAAAATCTGAATGCCAAATCTATTCTTTTGGTTTATTTAATGCTATTCTCTCTAATGTGCAGTTACTCAAGGGCAGCTTCTCGTCGCAAACCATATTTCAAGATTTACAAATGTGTGAATTCACAAAATGTGTAACTGACACTTCCAGCACGCTCACAGTTTCTTTAATCGACTATCTTCACCATCTGGTCCAGACAGCAGAGAGGGTTATATAGCAGTAGCATATAAGTGAGACATGAAGATGGTGTCTGACCCTACTGACAGTAAGGACTCTTCTCAAAAAACACACCATCAGTGATCGCTGCCACAGTCATTAGAGGGCGACACTGTGCTTGAAACCGCCAGTTATCACATATCTGCACTCATTAAAGTCCTCACAACAGACACAAAAATCGAATACATAATATTTACAAAACTTGTCAAATGCTGATAGTTAAGATTGTGTCTCATCGTGTGGTAGTTTATTGATTCAGTTCATGTTTGAAAAAGGAAGCCCATGTACAACTTTTTAGAATAAGCAAAGCAAATGAAGTCACACATGAGAGACACTGATTTTAGATTCAATAAAAAAAAAGAAGGAGGGGATTACTAGCTCGATTTAGAGTTAAAAATCTAAGATCCCCTCAAAATGATATTAATGTGAGTAAATACAGTAGTTATCAAATCCCAAAAATTTAAGTACAGTTTGTTTCTCCCTCCTACCTGTTTTTATTTTTATTTTCATGTAAAATAATGTGTTCGGTGTTTTTCACCTGTATAAAAAATGCATACTTTTTACTTTGTTGTATTTCCCTGTGTGTATCTGTTGAGCCAATTGTTGCAGAATATGGTAAACAATACAAAGGCCTATATGGAGCTTTTTATAGCTTTTAAAGCTGATGGTGGTAGTAATCTATGTCAACAAGACTACTATTTCATTTAGTTTCATTTTAAGTGTTACAACCTAGAGATATTTAAATTTAAGATCATCTTAAATTGAAATAAGATTAGGATAATCTTTTTCATAAAGGTAATCACTGTGTCCTCATCATGTATGGAAAAATAAATTTCCCCTGGTAATCGATCCTGTTTTTTGTTTGTTTGTTTCTGATTGAATCAAATAAATGAATCAGAACCTTTGGACATTGTGAACAGTGTTATTAAATACTTACAGGCTACTTTTTGTCTACCAATGCACACTTAATCTTTGTGGAGCACAGAACATGTTGACAGAAGCAAACATGTTTCTTATTTCTCATAGTTTCCAATATGATATGGTATGAAACTAAACATTTTGTCCTCAAATTGCTCACAAATTAACCAACACAGTGATATGGGTATTATGCCCTAACTGTTGTCTTTCAGGACTACATCACATGGGTGGCTTCTGCAAAAAAAAAAAGGTCAATTTGTATAAACTGGTAATGTACAGTTGGTTTGGTATATAGATCAATATTGGCGTCCACGGTTTGTTTCTTGATTAGATGGGCGTAGTCCGTCAAGCCTTAGCGGAAGTAATGCCTGAAAGACGAAATTCAGGACTTCAAACTCTACATATTCAGTCAGGAAGTGCAATGAGCAAAGGTTGGCTGTCACTTCTGTAACCACGGTCGTTGCTCATTTATTTTTCTTTACATCCATGTCTTCTTGTTCAATGGACATAAAGTGTTATTGATGATTTGACGGGTAGGTCTTACTGAACTATAAGTTATTGCATTTGTAATATTACGCCGAATAAATTCATTTATATCCTCCCATCTCTCGGACTTTCCTCTTAAATTTTCATGTGAGATTAAAAAGTATAAACCTAAAGCATGTCAAAGTGTCTTCTTTTACAAAAGAAACAACGAACAGACAGTAGAAATCCCTTTTTGTTTATGTCTGAAATTGAGCTCTAAAAGTCCTGGAGATACAGTTTGGCCTATTATAATTTATTACTTTATTTATAATTTACTTATTATTACGTTTTTTATGAATCAGCATCCAAATAATTATAACAATCATTATGAAAATCTAAACCGCAGTCTTTCACAAACTCTGGGCCTTTAAAACAAATCAACTGTTTATCATTCACTTATTTCATATTTATTGACCTGATAGTAATTTGCCATGACATTTTCTTTCTTTCTTGTCTATCTGGTTCATCTTGATACAGAGTCAGCATCCACCTCCGCTCTGAAACCAGCCGCTGCAGCCCAGTGATGCCTCTGTTTCGGGCTTCGGGGGAAAGTGGCGGGGTGAAGCCTCGGCAGAGGAGGATGAGGAATAGGAAGACAGATGAAGACGGCTCTGTACTTTCACTTACACGCCTCTGTCTGCTGAGCCTCGCTGACAACATGAACGACGTGTGGGCCAAAGACTATGCTGATAACTACCTGGATCACTATTTCTTCAGACACATCATGGGGCCTTTCAACTTACTGTGTGAGCTACTGAGGGCTTCAGTAACAACCAGCGGCTTACCTAAAGATCAAGAGATGTACGGTGTGCTGGATTTCCCCTAAAGCTTCCTCTTTTCTCTATTTTTCTTTGTCCCCGTAGCAGGTGAGCGAGTGGAGGAGCTGACACATCTGCTGTGCAACAGGAAGCAGTTGTCCCGAGCGGCCCTCCACCTCTTGCTGGTCCCTCAGCTCCGTGCTCTGTCTCTAGAAAAGTGTCCCGGTCTGGTCACCTCTGCTCTCTGTGCCCACGTTTCTGCACGTTGCCAGGTCAGACAGAAACCCCTTATTTGCTGTTTCCTCATTGGTTTAAATCTTATAATTATTTCCCACAGCTTGGAACATTACTGCAGCTAAGGATATTCTACACTGGAGACTGAAAAGTTACACATTTGAATTATTTAACAAGGTAAACGGTCTCATTGAGAGACAAAAAAGTAATAATAATAAGTAATTGAAATTGAAAAAGTCTTTTTCAAGAGGGCCCTGGCCAAGAGAGCAGAACAAACACTGTTATAGCGAAACACAAATTAAACAGACAAACGTGTACTACATACTACAGCTCATGTTTGATCACTCAAACATCAGTGCTGAATCTTGTAATAAATTGTTTTCCAAGTTGTCATAATGCATGCCACTAGGTCATATAGGAATAAAATCAGAGCTATCAAAATAAATAAACAGTGAACTTCTCTTTACAAAGTTTAGATCCTTTGACGATTGGCCAAACTCGATGTAAAAAATAAGTACAGGATATCGTTTTCAATACTTTGATCAGCGTAGTTGGACGTTTTTTGTTGTTTTTTTGCTATTTTGTCTGGCCCTTCACTCCTTTATCACTTTATATTTCCCCTCAGGGTCTGTGGAGTCTGGACCTCTCCGGAGCCCAGCAGCTGCCCTCGAAGGCTGTTTCAGAAACCCTAATCTGTTTACCTGCCCTGCGCTCGCTCTCCCTGTCTGGTACACTTTGTGACGGATGTGTAATCAGGACAGTTGCCCGCCACTGCAGATTTCTTCGCCACCTAGATGTATCTCGCTGTCATTTCCTCTCTCCTGCTGCACTACTTCCTCTTGGGGGCGGGGCTTCGATTGTATCCTATGGGTGTCCTTCTAGTGTCTCCAACTCTTCATCCAAATCCCCTACATTTCCTTCTCTCCCTGCACATTTTTCTCCTCCTCCCCTTTGCAGTCTGCTCGCTCTGGATATTGGGTTTGGGAAAGAAGAGGGAGATCTTGTGGCAGCTGCAGCTTTCCTCCTTCTCTCCCTGCCCTTCCTGGAGAGAGTGGCCATGGAGGGTCTTGCACAGGCCTGCTGTCTGATCCAGAACAGACACTTCAGCAAGACAAACGAGTTCACTGACAGAGAAGGAGTACCGAGGCTAGGGGAGGTGTGGAGGCACAGACAGGTCATGGACAAATGGAGTAAAAAGAGAGAAGTAGAAGAAGATGAGAAGGAAAAGAAGGAGGAGGAGGAGGAGGAGGGGGAGATATTGTGGGAGGGGTATAGCAGTGACAGCAGAGATGAAGGGCCTAATTCCTCTCAGAGCCAAACAGAGAAAAAGAGGAGAGGAAGTGTTTTGTCACAGTCAGATGATGATCACCTGATCCTGAGCCTGAAGGACGTGAAGGCTGTATCGTGTGACTCTCTGGACAGTTTAAGTCAGTTGTGTCCAAACATCCATTCCATATCTGTAAACATTGATGATGATGGTGATGAAGTTACGGGAGGAAGAAGTCAAGGGTCTCTGTTAGCTGCGAGTCTTAATACATGGTCAGGCCAGCTACGGAACCTCTCGCTGCACTACCTGGGCCCGCTGCTGGATCTCCTTCCTGCCTTGCAAATATCAGGTTCCTCCTTGGTCTCTTTAACCCTGGAAGGGGTAAAAACTAGCCCTCACACTCCTCTACTGGAGATCATTAAGGCATGTCCCAGACTCAGAGACCTGCTCATGTTTGCTGAGCCTCCGACTACACCGCAGGAACATGAAGACGACGAAATGGGGGAACAGCAGGACGATCAGGATCTTCCACAACTGTCTAACCTCTGCTCTCTAACACTCAAGTAAGGCTACTGTTATGGCAAAAAAAAAAAACTTAAAACAATGGGAACTATTGACCCTTGCTGCATAGAAAATGCACAATAAGTGGGTTCACTTTTTATTCTGACACATATATAGTCATGTGTTTGAAGAAGCTACCATGTGAAATATGGTATCACTAAATCTGCTTACATTGATTCATTTCTTATCCCTTTAAATTTCACTACTCTTATTTTATTTTTGTGGGGACATATCTTCCGAGCTTTTCTAAAAGCAAGAGGAGTACCTTGTGTTGCCAAGGGCAGGCTGAGTTAATACCATTGTGATTACATTTTTCAAATCAAATATTTGACACATAGATTTGAACATCAAATTCCTAAGTACAGCAAAGAAGGTGGGAACATCATTTGGCACAAACATGCGGATTGCGCACGGTCATTTTTGTACTTCTTGGTTGCTTAAGCAAGATTCTGAATGCAACATTAAATGTGATCTGAAGTTTTTTTTTTAAGCTTGAGCTTTCACTTGCTTCCTGCTGTGTAAAACCACATCCAATTTGAACTATAACACTGTAACACCAGCCTTGGTTTTTGATCTAAGGCTGATTGGTGAAACCGGCTACAAAATTAGCTTTTTGATATTTGTCTTCTTTTGTGTTTCTAATTTGTCTGCAGATTCTCCTACGAGCACAGCCGGATGAAGCCCATCATGTCCTGGATGTCTTTAAAGAAGGTGCTCAAGTCTCTCTTTTTGGGTTCTCCTTCACTGGAGAAGCTCTCGTTGGTCTCCCTGCCGTGCCCTCTGAACTGTGTTTTACAGGATGTACTGCACAGAGCGGACTTGGCCCTGCATCTTTATGTCGACTCTACAGGTGTACCTCCCATGCCACTTGGGCGACTTCAGCACATAAACCTGCAGCGGACAGATGTGGAGATGACAACAGTTAAAAGTTTAATGCAACGGACCAAAAGACTGAAGTGCATAGATGTGAGCTACTGCTGGAAAATCAGTAAGGCTGAGTGCTTCAACTGTGTCACAACCAGTAAAGTCCAACTTGTCTGGTCGTAATCGAGAGCTGTGCAGCTGCCATCACAATGAGCTACACTGCTTATTCAAATAAACATACAATGCAAATGTACAGTGTCAATTACATCAGCTTGTATGAATACAACTCTAAAGATTGTATCATTTTTTTTATAATGGATACAGATACAGGATAATCTTACTGACTTTATATGCGCTCACTAATTGAAGTGTGTCCTTATTGACACATCTCATGTTCCTAAAGTGCTTAGTAATGAAACAAAAACGATCAAGGTATTTTGTTTTCACAAGTATTTTAACTATCATCTTTTCTAAGTCAACTGAATTCATTATTACGTTTTTTGCATAATCAGTATGAGTATAACTCCACAAATTCACACGAATGAAAACAATATTTGATTAATTTGCAATGCGCATGTTGGCTAATAAATCCTTTAAGGGGAGTTCTGTGGTGTGTCTTATTGCTTCTTTATGGCTGTTTGTTTTGGATCTAGCACCCACTAATTGATGTGCATGTCTTTTTTTTGTGATTTTCAATTAAACATGATGCCAATCATTTTCTGGACTGTAATTGTTTCTTTTGCATGTATTCTGTATATGATTTGAGAAAGACAATCATTACAAATTCATTATTTGAAGTGTAGATATGGAGGATATCCGACTCTGTTTGAATAGATAATTCCCCCACCCTTTTAATGGTGAATTTCAGCTCCTCCTGTCTGGACGTATAGGTATAAAGTACCAGCCTGTAAAACTAATACAAGAATAGCTTTGTCCCAGCTGCCATCAGTGAGTGTTGTATTTATTGATTATTTATTGATCTTTGCGCATTTGATCTTGTTTTCTGTTATCTTGTTTTAACTGATAGCTCATTTCTATCTTGTTTTACTGATTTGTAGTATATTATTATCTTGCTCCTACTCATTTGATTGATGATATAGTCTTATTTTGATCTTGTTTTTACTTACCATGTTTTACTAATCCACGTTCTTATTTTTATCTGTTTTTTTTACAAAGTGATATTCTCTTAGTATTGATCAGGCAACTGTTGTCACTTTATCATGTTTTGTCCTGTCCTGTCCTGTGCTGTCGTTTGTATATAAAAGGAGGTCTACTCACTTACTGTAAACCAAATCTACCTGCAGATACAAATAAAGTTACCTTACCTCCCCTTTATATAATTGGTATGCTAAATAAATATGATAACTTCAGATATACATAATTTGATTTAATGGTAACTGCAGTAGTCATAACCAAAGAACAAGAACAATTAAATTAACTAACTAAAAAATATTTAGACAGAGTCAAACATACCTCATGGAAACAGACACGTATGCTGTAAGAATGTAAACAAGGTGTGTTTTGTCCCCCTGGTATTTGTCAGCAGATAGGTGGCGGTATTGCACTGTAAATCTGTTTGCAACAGATTATTAAAAGGCAAGGAAGAAGAGGGGTGTTGGGCGGTTTTGGGTTTGTCCATATTGTTGGTCGTGAGGGTGAAGCGGGCAGCGCAGAGACTGAAAACGAACACACCGCGGGTCCGGACAACATGACGTCACTATCCGGAGACCTGCCACATACCCGCTAAACATTAGCCAGCGGTTAGCATCTGGCATCGTATAAATGTTTTTATTGTCTGGAAATAGGGGACTTTCACTTTTTTGTTAGTAAGTACGAACTCATCGAGAAGCCTGAGATGTTGTACTTTGCTGGGTTGTTAGTGACGGGTGGTGAAAATATGTCAGATTTGTGTATTTTGAGCTAATACAGTGAAACACGTAATGTTAGGATAGTCACTGTTCATAGACTTCTGCTAACATTGTTATTGACCTTTACTAAACTGTTTCATCTGTGGCAGGCTTCTTTTATAGTGAAATACGGTAAAATTGACCATAGGAGTGTCGAAACGAGAACATGTTTCTTGTCAGAGCACTTAAACTACTTTGGGTCTTACTTGTTCGAGAGGCCAGAAGTGGAATTGAAAATGTTATTATTAATGATTTGATTTCGTCCCAAAGGTCATGTTGAGTAGGAAGGAAAACGGGATGGAGCCATTGAACGAACAAAACCTCCCTCTTTCAGCAGACTGAGCCTGAGAAGAAATCCAACAAGCTGAAGACAATCTCCATCATGGGCAGGTTGGTCTGCTGTCATCTGTGGGGAAACTTGATTGATTTGTCAACTTTCTCTTATCTACAATTCTACAATTCACTTAGCAGACGTACATCAGAGAGTAAGTACAACACAAGCAAGGATCTAGAAAAAAAGGGAACAATGTCAGTAAGAGCAAACGATTGGACACACAGGTGCTGACAGGAAGTGACCAGAGGCAAAGCACAACATTGAGGGCAGTTCTTGAGAGCTCTAATCAGTATAGAAACCATCTTAAAAGTCGTCGTTATCAAACAAAAACCATCGTCACAACCATCATCATCATCAATGATATCGAAACCATCATCATTAAGTTAGTAGGTATTCATTATCTGTTGGATTTTGAAGCACACCTCTTCTCCTTTTCTTTTACATTTTGACAGGATCAGCTTTTCATGCCTTTTCCCAGCCTCATGGCATTTCAGCCTGCCATCCCAGGTCCTTCCTCGGCTCCTGATCCCCTCGCTCAGACAGCTGCTCTTCATCGGCCTGGTGCTCTGCCTCATAGGACTCCTCTACCTGCTGCTAGTCAGTGGAAAGGGTTTTTCAAGCTGGACCAGAAAGGAAAACAACTTCCACAGGTACACTACAAACGTCCCCTTTACAAAAAAACCTATCTTACAGAAAAGCTCAAACATTATTTCAATATGTTTTTGTTGTCCAAAAGGCACTTGGCAAGGGTAACTGATGTGGATGCAACAGATACAAGCAACCCCAACCTGAACTACGGCCTGGTGGTTGACTGTGGCAGCAGTGGCTCAAGGGTATTTGTGTACTGCTGGCCCAGGCACAATGGTAATCCCCACGAACTGCTGGACATTCAGCAAATGAGAGATCAACACCGCAAGCCAGTGGTCATGAAGATTAAGCCTGGTAAAAAACAGAGTCCTTTTCTACTTGTTAATCAAAACTGTGTTCAACAAAGAGTTTATGAGCACTTTTTGTTTCAGGCCTGTAAATGTATTAAATATTATGCAAGACAAACCCTAATAAGGTAACTTGAAATAGAGTGAAAAACAGTACTTTTTGGTGTCATTTTTTCTTCTTCTAGGTATCTCCGAATTGGCCAAAACACCAGGGAAAGCCAGTGATTATATCTATCCACTGTTGAGCTTTGCAGCCCTACACATCCCTAAGAATAAGCACCAAGAGACACCATTGTACATCCTGTGCACAGCTGGAATGAGAATCCTTCCTGAGAGGTAAAGTTGAGCTATATGAGCATCTCGTATTTATGTCACACTACTTCCAGAAGTGCCAGATACAAATATAGCTGCAACAAATGTTCACGCTGCAGGTTAAAACAACAGCACAAGCTTTTAAATTTTTTACTTACACTGTGAAGAAAACCATTGACGTTAACATGCCATGGATTTAACAAGGATGTTTGTTCTTTGATTTTAGTCAACAAGAAGCACTTCTTGAGGATCTGCGAACAGACATCCCTGTCCACTTCAACTTCCTCTTCTCTGATTCCCATGTGGAAGTCATTTCTGGGAAACAGGAAGGTAAATAGCCAAAATAAAAAAACCAAAATATATTTCAGTTATAGCTTTATTGAATATGAATCACTTTGTCAAATGTAGTTGTGATTATTCACTTCCTTACTGTTGAGATTTTCCTGACATACAAAACTAGTATGGGACACAATTCAGTTTTTTCCTAAATTAGTGGGTTGAAGTTTCTCCAACATGTTGTAGATCTTATTTATTAGAGCCGTACAAGATTGACAACCGTGTTTGGAAGAAAACCTATACATGAAGTCTACAACCTGTCATCTTTGAATTCAGGTGTCTATGCTTGGATTGGAATAAACTTTGTCCTTGGAAGGTTTAACCATGTGCACAATGGTAAGTACTCAAGCAGGGTCTACTGTATGTTGGTGTGTGCAATTTAGTTCAAAAATTAAAAAACTAATATACAATTTCTCACATGCCGTACAAAAGTCATCACATGATTTATGATATCTGGTACTTAACTGACACTGTCACCTCTCTCTGATTAAAATCTTACAAGACGGGGAAGCGGTCGTGGAGGTTCATGTACCAGGCAGCGATCAACAGGAGGCGCTGGTGAGGAAAAGGACTGCCGGTGTCCTGGACATGGGCGGGGTTTCCACACAGATTGCATACGAAGTGCCCAAAACTGTAAGCTTTGCTTCTCCACAACAGGTTATTATCCACAACCAATTCTGTTTTTGTGTTGTCTTTGTTTTGGTCACTCACACTTTGTTCTTCTCCCTCCTTCCACCCTCTGTCATTCCCTGGTTAAACCTGTATGCACCATTTTTGTGCCATGGAGATGATCTGCTCTCCATTCATCACTATTGAAGGCATACTGTAAGCCTGCTGCATGACTCAATAGCAGGGCTTTTAGACTGAGGACATTTAGAGTTTTAAACAGAGAGTACTAGAAACTGTTACATGCTATGGAAGTTGTGGTAACAGGCTTCACATACACTGCTTGTCCTTTTTGCCATCTTCATTATTTCTCCACCCTTCATGAAATGAAAGAGCATAAACTTATAGCTATGTAAATGTATTACGCTACTTAACAAAATGTACTTTCAAAGGCATCACACAGAGGTGCTGTAATGATGGATTTAAATGTCTTGCATGTGAGCACTCCTGTCATCTGTATCATCTGTAAACAGTAAATACGACTATGCATGTACATATAACAAAGGTGTCGTTATTCCCTGGCTGATTTTTTTGTTTGCTCCCTAGGAGGAAGTTGCGAAGAATTTACTGGCTGAGTTCAACCTTGGGTGTGACGCACATCGAACAGAGCATGTTTACCGTGTTTATGTGTCCACCTTCCTGGGATTTGGCGGAAATGCAGCACGCCAGAGATATGAGGAGAGCCTCATGAAAAATACTGCCACCAGAAACAAGTGAGAGCCTTTTTTATTATTTTTTTTTAATGAACATTTCCTACAAATTAGTTTGATTGTATTGCATGGGTTTAATCGTGTTACATATTCCTCCAGGCTTTTAGATCAGCACAATGGTGAGACAGTAGAGTCTCCTCTTCTGGACCCCTGTCTCCCCACAGACCTGCAGGATGAGATCGGTCCGTCTACACAGAAGCTCCATCTGCGAGGCACAGGAGACTTCGACCTGTGTCGACAGATTCTCCAGCCGTTCCTCAACCGCACCAACGAGACCCAAACCTCCCTCAGTGGGATCTACCAGCCGGATATAGACTACAACAACAGTCAGTTCTACGGCTTCTCTGAGTTCTACTACTGCACTGAGGACGTGCTGCGCATGGGCGGGGATTATAACGCTTCCAAATATGCTCGTGCAGCCAAGGTAAATACTGTATGAAAAGAAACACGTACACAACAAGTAGCTCAACATTCCCTACTTTTATCTGAAAGCTTTATATTACTTACAATTAAAAGTCCAATTCTTCCTATGTGTAGGTTTAATTTGTCAAATAGCTAACTGTGTTTCCTTTCGCAAACTTTTTGACGCACATTTCAGATTAGGGTTTCAAGAACACCATGTTCATTTTATTGTTTTACAAAATATGTTTTCACAAGCTGAAGTAAAAGGATAGGATCAGGTGTGTTATTATCAGAGCTCGACCGATTAATCACCCAGCCTATGATATTAACGTATCAAGTGAGTATCGGTATCGGCTACTTTTATCTCAGATATGCAACGATATTAATAGATTTATTCAGCAGTCAAATAGCATTTCATTTGAGTATCGTTGTATTAGAAAGTAGTTCTCTTTCCAGCTGTCACCAGCAGAGTGTGCTATATGGATTACAACAAGCATTATCAATCTCCAGTGTGTCAAGCGGCAGGCATTTACAGACACACTTACATTCCATTTGAGTGGCCATCTTGTCTACATAATACTGTGTATCTTTTCCACAAGTGTTTGATAACTGCTTTTGAGGGATCCATGCAATGGATGTGTATATCTGAATCTGTCTATCTCTACAGATCGACTACAGATAGATATCGATATCTGCCCCAAAAATTCCATATCGTTCGGGCCCTAGTTACTATTGTACAAAGACTTATTTTCACTTATTTTCCAGAGCACAGCTGAAAGTATAATCATTTATGTCTTATCAATGACACCTCTTCATATGTTTCTGGCTTCACATTTTCAGAGTTACTGTGCCACCCAGTGGAGGACTCTGAGGGAACGCTTTGCCTCCGGCCTGTACGCCTCACATGCTGATCTTCACAGACTGAAGTAAGTCACACAGGGTTATCAACAGCTTCTTAAGCTTAACCAACCAGTTGGCCACACCCAAGAAAAAAATGCCTTCTAGTATGGACAGGAATCTTTATCATCAGCTTTATGATTTTTTCTTCTGCAGGTACCAGTGTTTTAAATCAGCATGGATGTATGAAGTTTTGCACTCAGGCTTCTCTTTCCCAGCCAATTACAAAAACCTGAAGACTGCCCTGTTGGTCTATGATAAGGAGGTCCAGTGGACTCTGGGAGCTATTCTTTACCGAACACGGTTTCTGCCTTTGAGGTAAGAGAGATCTTTTCTCTCCACTAAGCCATGTTCTGCCAATGAGGCCTTAAGTTATTCTCATTTAAAACATATTTTCTATTCTCTTACCAATGGTTGATTATGTTTGGTCCCCAGAGCTACCTTTGATAATGTCACATTCCTATTTTGAACTCTGCTATTGAGCATAGCGCTGAGGTTTACAGAGAGCAGCTTTCTATTGCATTAAGCAGCAGGAGGTAATTAAATGTGGAGGAATTTCTCTGGTCTTGAACATGTTTGGACTGCGGACCTAAACTCTGTAAAGGGCTTTAATAAAACCAGGAGAAAAAATGAGACTGAACCTTTTAAATTATTGAAGTAATTATTCAGCAAAACCAGTATCTTTCAATCTCATGCCCCTGCAGATTTAATCTTGAAAAAAATCTATTCATATCAGATTATAAACTCACATGTAGTGTTAATCTTAAAAAAAAAAAAAAAAAAAAAAAAGAATTGCTCCTGATCAGCTTACACTCTGTAAGCTTGCAGTTTGGTGGATTTGATTCAGGACTCCTGTTAGATCATCAGGCCGATCAAATCACCTTAGATCTTAACACATAATGGACAGGGCTTGAACAGAATTACTTTACATCTCTGTGTCTAAAGCAAGTCTGAAAATACTGTTGTGGTTTTTTTCTTCCTGCTCCTTCCAGGGACATCCAGCAGGAAGGTCTGAAAGGATTGCACTCTCACTTGCGACACAGCTTCTCCTTTGTCAACAACCACTACTTGTTCCTGGCTTGTTTCTTCATTGTGTTGTTGTCTATTATGCTGTACTTACTGCGACTCCGGCGCATCCATCGGCGCGCAGCTCAGCGCTGCAGTCCCTCTGCTGTCACGTGGTTGGAAGAGGGCATTGGCTCACCCACACTCCCTATCAACCTCTAAAGTTTGTAGAGCATAACGTCTGTGACTCTGCGGAGCCAGTGGTCTCCTTGTTTCTCTCTGAGGTCACTGCCCTGAAAACAACTTCTTCTTGGAACAGAGGACTGACAAATGGACAACTGAGGAAGTTTTGTTTTTGTGAATCATCAGGCTTACCTGAGCCATGAATACATGTTCTTGCTTAAGTTATTTTGTTTATTTCAAAATGTCTTTTAGAAATCATGTTCTTGCCACATACTCCATTTTCAAAATCAAATGGCAAATGCCTCCAGGTGTCTTCTATTTTATTTCTTAAAGAGACAAACAGATCGGTACTTAGTCTGCTAGCTGAAATTCTAGCAAAAATAAGTTTGTAGTCTACACTTGGCAACAACGGGGTAATTTTTGAGACATTTGCCTTTATTTATGCCTTTTCTTTAAGTGTATGATCACATCTTTTCTTTGTTTTTGTTTGTTTGTTTTTTGTCAAACGGTACAAGCACTTGCTATTTCTGCAGAATACTCGAATGCAATACGATTAAGAATTATTGGAAGGAGCACTTTTTATATGCAGTTTGGAAAGCTTTTCCCAGCCTGAATGGTCTTCTTTTTGTGTGTGTTTGACCCAAATTGTTTTGCCTCAACAAGACAAGTAGCCTTCAATGGCTCTACCAGTGCAATACATGTCTTGTCACTGTTGGGAAACTCTCCAAAACACAAATATGCTCTCTTGTTGGGAGCATCAATCGTTCGATAAGCCCTGCTGAAATGTTTGTGTTAGGTTGTCTGACTTTGAGGTTGGATACTGTTGCATATATTTATGTTGAGCTTCATTTTCAGAAGCCGTCATATCACTGCTGTGAGGGCATTCTAAACCCATAATTTATATGGAAATGTCTACTAGTGTAATGTTTGCACAGATGAACTCTAAATTAATGCTATCACATCAAAGTTCTCTATATAATAAAGGTTTTATGGTACACCTTTCAAAAGACAAAATGGTGTGTGTATTTCTTGAATGAAGCTTAAACCAGTGGTCTGTCGAAAATGACATTTTATCTCAACCCTTCTTATTATAGAAAGTGAGCGCTGATCTCAGTGGACTCTCAGTGAATCTCCTTTCTGTAGATGGGATTTAATTTTAAGTGCCGCTTTCAATCAATCAATCAATCAATCAATCAATCGATTGGTATAATCCCCACTAAGTCACTAATGTCCAAATAAGCACAAGGAGGTAATGAATACAGTTCAATGTTTTGTTATAGCTGTGCAGAGGCATCCTTAGATAAGTCTTTATAGAGCACATCCTGTCCATAGTTGTATCTATTAAAAGGCTGCTGGTAATTCAAATGGAGTATTGAGACAAAGAAACACTTTAAAGTTCACAAAATAAATAAATCAGCTGTGATAGAAACTGCAAGGTAAATCTCCTGCTTGAGTATTTATGACAAAGACGTAAAAAAGAGAAATACAGATCATTCAAGAGTCCATTCATAAATTAGGCTATTTAATTTTCTCTGTGTAAGATGAGAATGTGTTAATGCTTATGGATAAACCACCTTGTGTATCAACTATTGCAACCATCACAGTAACACAACCTTATTAATGTTATATCATGACACTTTAATGGGAATATATTTCATTGTAAACACGTTTTCCCTAACAACGGTCATATGAAAGCTCTGTAGTTAGGGAACAAAAAGATATAACACATGAGTCTTTAAACATTTATAATAACCACTGTACTTTAAACAAGTGGAAAGAGTCAGTGTGAAATACGTTATTTCTCTTCAAACATGGTTAAGCTGTAGGAGCACTGCTTTAACAGGTGGCTCTGTAAGATCAGGCTACCAAAATGCTGAGTCACACTTCTTGGCTGACACGCCTGCAGAGACACTACTGTGTGCTTTGTGTCCACAGCTTGTGTTTCAGCTAATGGTTGTTCACACAGGATAGATTGATTTTAGTTGAAGAATGTGATAAACCAAAAGATTTCTTTTATTTTTATCAAAAGATATTCACAACATTGGAAGAAACTACACTTTTGTTTTAATGTTTCTCTATGAAGTGAGAAAAGGTGGGTACATTAATGGTGAATCTCTGAATCTTTAGCATGTTTAGTTTAATCAGATAATATCCTTAACACAAGCAGGTGGATATCAGTGTGAAATGTAAACTTCTGGCCTGCAACAAGAGACCAGATGACACAGCCAAAAAAAACAACTGATGAATTATTAAGATAAAGGAAGTAATGAGTTCAAACAAGGATCTTAAAGCAATTCAATTAAACTGAATTCAAATAGTTTGGTAGTGTTATCTTATTCAAGTCTAAAAGTGGTATTGTAATTGAATTCTTCTTATTCAGGATCTACAAGTAATGAACGTGATCACTTCAGTTCTGTATCAGTGGTTCTATGTTGCAGAGAACAAAGATTACAAGCAAAATAAAAAGACAAATAACACACAGACAATAAAAAAGAGGTGAATTTCACATATGTAGCCTATGGCCCAACCTATGGCGATAAATATGAATATCAAACATACATAATATGTGTATAGCTTGTATATTATACAAGTATACTCTGGCTTCGTACAAATGACATAGTTATTGGTACAGAATGATAATTAGTCTAGTTCAATGGGTTCCGGATTGGCAGCCTGAGGGGGTTAAGAAGACGTGTATCTTGTCTCTTGCACAACAACGATGGCCGGATGAGTCTGTTGTAAATTTGCTCTTGGGGATGGTCGAACATGTTGTGAAGAGACTGAGGGGACGTTTTCTATGAATGTCAATCATTTCGCCAGAATTCTGACTTCAACTAATTGCTCCTTATGAAACAGGACAGTTGAGACCAAACTCACTTATCTAATCATGCAGAAGTTCGTGATTAGAGTTCTGTGTCAAACCCATTCAACAGGCACGGATGGACTGCAGCGGCTGCCTGCCTGGAATCAGTGTCAGAGGAATCCGCATGGAAACTTTTCATTGGACGCCACAAACCAGAAGCCCGCCCATTTGAAAACTGTTTCAAAACGATTGGTGCGTGTTCTCCTAAGTCACGCCCCCCCCCCCCCCCCCCCCCATGCGTCGACGTCACACTGCCTCTGGAACTCCACTAAGTAGTGTGATGGTGTTGTGGTTGTCCATGCCGCCGACACCTCTCGCTGTGAATGTTATCTTGCACAGGAGACCATCGGGGAGAGCTCACCACGTATGGAGTTGAGCTCGGAGCCTGTCGTTGTAGCACTGGAGATGTCGCAAATTGAAAGCAAAGACGATGAGCCTTTTGATGGTGTCGGTGACTACGAGAGCCTGCCACCTCATGTCTCTGTGACGACCCACATGACAGCAGGAGCGGTGGCTGGCATACTGGAGCACACGGTGATGTACCCCGTGGACTCTGTCAAGGTAACGCACACAGAGTCAGCCTAGCAGCGACTTGTTTTGCCATTATTGCTCATTCACTTACCAGCCTAAAAGCCCCGCTTACTGCACAGACAGCCTGCTATCGCCTGCTAACCCACGTTAGCTGTAAAATGTTGAAGCTGCCCATCCTTAGTTAGCCTCAGTGTTAGCTCTGCCCGAGAGCCCCCTTCCTCCAAGTAGACTAAACAAGTTCAGTCTACAAGCAGACTAACATGCATACATCTAAATAACATACACACTGTGTTAACACAACAGAACAGTTTTACTCCTCCTCGCTTCTTACTAAATAACTATGAACTTCTGCTAACATAGCACGCTCAGTGAACACCCAGTGTAACCTTATTTAACCTAAGTGACATTTTAGCAAGGTTAAGGTGGGGAGAAAAGTTGTCTTCATTTTTACAATGAGCTCGTTATCCCATATATATCCTAGTTCCCCCCCCCCCTCCCCCCTCGTCAGTCACAGCGTGTTTCCCCCTTCATTACAAGAAGACAAAATGAGTTATTTAGACTGATGTAGGGTAAGTGAAGGTCAAGTAAAGTGTTTCATGTCATTTTTTCCATCCATTTCAGTACATAGTATCACAACATTACAACACTCTGAAAGGAAAACTATAATGTTGTTAAACATTCCTGACACCTCTCATTTTTTCATTAAATTCACAATAGTTAATTTATCCCTCTTGGTCAGTTAATTTCTATTGATAAGTATGACTTTAATCAGCCACGGTTACAAGACACTTTAGAGGGCACAAGTATCTGTTTGTGTTTGTTTCAAATTTGTCTCTTTTATTATCTCATATGAAGACTTGTTGTATTAATTAGATTTATTTAAACTGTGTAATTGTTGCTCAAAGTAGGTAACAGCCAACAGTAAAAAAAAAAAATAAACTTGACATCACATTTCAATTTGTTAATGAAGAACACCTTCTTTCTCTTATATTACCTGGTTCCTTAATGTCCTGAAGGTGGTACAGTAGTAAACAAAAAGTAATCGCCCTAAAGCTTGTTAAATTCACAAATCCCGACAAAAATGTTTGAACTTGGACACGTGAAAAAAAAAATATCAGTTCTGATGTGGCGACTAAAACTTCCCCTTAGTCAAGAGATTGGCACATCGAGTTGCAAAAATAGACCAATGCCCACATAGATTTGTAAGCGTTCTGCATAACTTCATGTGGTTTAATGTCATTCAAACAGTCATATTAAGTCTCAATTGGTGGACCAGTCTTTGTAATACAAACACTGAGTGGGGATCACATGAGTTCAAACACAGAGAAGCCTCACCTGACTGCAGCATGTCGTATGACTGCTGTCTGATAATTAACTGAATGGAATTATTGGCACGTCTTTAAGCTTCTTCAAGTTATAGTTTCGATGCAGAGTAAATTACAAACTGTTGGTGTGGTTGTGAACTTTGCCCCTTCAATCCTCCTCTTCTGCTCAGCTATTGTTTCCTCACAATGTCATGCTGTTTGGTGAATTTGGCTTACCCCTCCAAATTTACAATAAGCTTAATGTGGCACTGACAACTCCATTTCACACTGCAAAAAGAAGATCTTATGTGCCTTTATTACACAAAGCACTGTTGCCATTTCCTCCTGATCCGTTCGTGTCTGGACGTGACAAAGAACTAGTTTTGAAATGTCGGGTGTTTGAACTGTTGACTGACAGATCATTTTAAAGAGTTTCAGTGTAGAAAAAGTCAAACAAGCAACAGAATCCAGAGCATTGTTTCCAGTTATTGTAAATTTTAGAGATTTGTTGCCACAGCTGTGTGTTTTGGGACTGTATTGAAAAGATGAAAAGCAAATATTTATATTTTTGCGTTACCCTTTTTTTTCTTGAGCCTTTTTTTTTTTTAACGTGTCTTACCAATAAAAAGAAGAATTCTTGTCTTGAGTTTTACAATCCGTTGGTTAACTGCATTTTTCGACTTACAAAACGACACACAGTTATAAGTCAGGGAGGAGCCCGACGTTAGGTGGGGAATCTTATCGCTGTTGCACACGTTTGGAATCAGCCTCGCACAGTTACGGGTGTGTGTCCGCAGTTGTTCTTTTGCTGTGTTGATTAGTGAACTGACACAGCTACTGAACTGAGATGCTTCACATGATTACGAAAGACATGACACTTTGTAATGGAGTAGATATCGTTGCTTTACTGGATTTGTTGCCACCGGTGGAACCTCGATGTTACAGAAAACTCTCATGTTATATTTTGTGTTTGTGGATCTTAAACTAACACAGCACATTCTGTTAGGAAACAAATGATGATTAGGCATGATGGCCTGTTGTACTTTGTCCTTAAACATCTTGTCATAGTTTGGCACTATGTTTCTTCTTCCCTCCTAAGAGCTCTATCTTCTTTCAGGATAGTTCACATCAACATTTCAAGTGCTTTCCGACATAATATTGTCAGCTTAGCATTTACAGTTTTTCAACGTTTTAATGTCATATTTTTTGTCTATTTTCAATTCAGTTCTATAACTGGACATACGCAAATATCAGTTGCATATCACACGTCACAGCAGTTTCCATGTGGGATCCCCCTTTATTATACAATTTTACTTGACCAACATAAAATAATTAGGACAAAAGCAATGTCAGTGTTCAGAGATATAAATGACACAAATTAAAAAGGTATCTGACGTCTTTTAAAACAAACGTTTGATTGTTTTCTGAAGTTCAGAATCAATGCAGGAAACACTTCGTCAGTTTTGTAGAGAGGCCAAAAGTAAAGCTTCATGTACCGATAAGTGTCAAATATTCACTCTGGCCTTTTAAGCCCTTCATTGAACCAATAGCAGTGTGTGCGCTGTTTAAAATCAGTAACCACAATATGTCCTTTAACTTTAGTTTTAGATGTTTACCATTAACTACAACTTAACCATCTGGTATTTTCCAGAAACGTACTTTGAACAATGTGACTTGCAGTGAATAAATTCAGCCACAAAAAACTTAAATTCTGTGTGCCCCAAGCTCCCAAATCTGCACCAAACGGAAATGTAACCGATATTTTATTGTTAAGCCAAAGGAAGGAAACACATGGGAACATGCTGAGGAAGATAGACTGGGCCTATCTCCTGAAGCAGCCCCAGATCTCTTCACAAATAAAAACATGCTTTGTGGTGTGTGGATAACTTGGCATGGTGGAGTTAAACAAAGAGCTGCCACAGGCTCGCACACCAGCTACGAGAGAGACATGCATTACTCAGTCAGGACCTCGCAGCTGCCAATAACACTTACTGTCAGAACAATGTGACGGAGAACAATACATTCAGAAAAACTGATGATACCAGGTGCCCACTTTAGAGCCGCTGAGAGTCACTTGTCAGGGTTCTCCAACTGTTATCACATCCAACCATACTGGAACAAATAACAAACAAATCTTAATACACATATTTCTTTTGTTTTTCAGACAAGGATGCAGAGCCTGCAGCCGGACCCAAATGCACAGTACAGGGGCGTGTATGAGGCTCTGAAAAGGATCATCCACACAGAGGGGGTCTTCAGGCCACTCAGGGGACTCAACATCACCATGATGGGAGCAGGACCGGCTCACGCTCTTTACTTTGCGTGCTATGAACGAGTCAAACGCTCACTGAGTGACATCATTCAGAACGGAGGCAACAGTCATCTAGCCAATGGTAAAAGGTTCCCGTGTCTCAGCACACATCACTTTGTTGTCACAGTAGCCGCTTTTAAACTTAGCCAAGAACCATGACCCCCGAGGAGTGTAGTTTGGATAAGTATTTTGAATGTCATATCCTGTTTACAATGGCAAACAACGCCATTTTCCAAACATCTATCTGGGATGTGAAGATACAAACACGAGGGTTTTATGGCATTTAATTACCAGGAAAGAAACTGCTAATTCAACCTGACCTTATCTAAAGTATGGCAGATTCATTTGATATTTGAATTCCTTTTAACACAGTGAATTATATTTAGACCTGACCAGTTCTTTCCATGTTTTAACAGGTGTGGCAGGTAGTGTGGCAACTGTTCTCCATGATGCCATCATGAACCCAGCTGAAGGTAAAACAAAAGAAAACACTGAACAGGTTTTCCTTGCACTAAACAGAACGAAGTTGATGTTATTCTCTAAATGATTTTTTAAAGATTTATGTTGGGGCTTTTATGCCTTTCTGTGGATAGAGAGTTAAGGGGTACCAATTTGTCCAAACACAAACTAGATGTTCCACATAGGAGCTTTACAAATGAGACTATGCTGTTTTAAATTAGAGATTCCACTTTACACTGTCATTTCAGACCTTAGGTGCCTATTATGACATATAACATGCTTGTCCAGCTGTATTATTGCTTTCTTGACATCAATAATTTCAATCTATCCCTTTACCATCACTGTTATAGCCATATTCACAATAATATGCTGTAGATCAGCTGGTATCTTCTTCATCTTTGAATTAGTTTTTTAATTGCTGGTGGGTTGCAAACCTACAATGTCATCAAAATGTCACACTTGGGTCCTGTTTTTCCAACTCCCCAATTCACCCACACTTGGATCTGTCACTAGATTTAACAGCTGAACAGTGCATGTCAAATGTACGCGATAAGCATAAACACACAAATCTTTTTTCCACCCTCAGTGATAAAGCAGAGGATGCAGATGTACAACTCTCCATATCGAGGACTTATGGACTGCATTCGAACTGTAACCCGCACTGAAGGTGTTGGAGCTTTCTATCGCAGCTACAGCACGCAGCTGACCATGAACATCCCTTTCCAGGCTGTTCACTTCATCACCTACGAGCTGATGCAGGAACAGCTTAACCCACACAGACATTACCATCCTGGCAGCCACATTGTGTCAGGAGCCGCCGCGGGCGCCATTTCGGCAGCAATAACCACTCCCCTTGACGTTTGTAAAACTCTGCTCAACACACAGGAAAATGTAGCGCTCAGCTCCGTGAACATCAGCGGACACTTATCAGGAATGGTCAACGCCTTCAGGACTGTGTACCGCCTTGGCGGTCTTTCTGCCTTCTTTAAAGGGGTTCAAGCTCGGATTATTTACCAGATGCCATCCACTGCCATCGCCTGGTCTGTGTACGAGTTCTTCAAGTACTTCATGACAAAACAGCAACTGGAATCAGAAGCAGGACCTAGACGGATGTAATGGAACGTGTGCTGGAGAAAACCACACGTAGAGTAGACCTGAAGAGGAAGTGACCATGTCTAACAAGGAAGTTGTCATGGTGGAGATCAGCAGACAATGGCACTCCTTATTGTTCTCCTACTTAAGACTGTGTGTTAAGATGAATTTGCACACAGGGAATGCAACAGATACTACTATTCCTAAAATGACAGTTACACGTAGAAGGATTAAATGGTCATATTTTTCCTCCTTCTTCACTCCACAAACACATCAACTCTCCAAACTCTGTCTTCTGTTTTTCAGCCTAATTAAGTGGTCTTGAATGATGTCTATAGTTCTTAATATTGGAACTTTTTATTTATTTTCTTAGCTTTTGCGAGGCTTGCATTTTATGGATGCGGAAGACCCACAGTGCTGTTTGTTTGTTTTATTTCTTGAGTATTTATAAGAAAAATCATTACAACACATTCCGTTCATTCACTCCACGGCTACTGGAACAGTTGCTCTTTCCAAGTGCCTCGTAAATATTAAACACTGCTTTTTATACTTCTTTTTTTGTTGCTTTAAGTAGAAATGTTTTTTTTCCTCTTACGATGTCACGTCTAGTATCAAGACGTGTTGGCGCTAGAGGCATAATTATTTACCATGTGAAACGCAGCACTACCATGCTTCTGAATCACGCACAACAATATTCTTATTTAAAGAATCATACCTGTCACAGAAGGTGGGCAGCTTGTTTATGTATTGAAAAAAAAGAATATCTATTTTATAAGACTTCATGATGCAGGTCCAAATGTGGACTGTTTACTGTTACTTGAGATAACGGCCATGTCTTAGCTTTAGACTGGCCTGTCATATTGTGACCTGAAAGTCAAAGATTGTATAGAAGATATTTTCAGAGTATAATTGTATGAGTACAGACTTTCTGTGATCAAATATGTGGAATCATGCATGTCTTTTTTTTCCCACAAGATTAAATCATCTTGTAAGCAGGCTTTGCTTTTTCTCTTTTTTTGTTCCATATTTCCTGTGTGATCTGCTCTCTGCAGCCTCTTTTCTATTTTCCATTCAATAATCAAGACATTCCTCCAGATGTTCCTCCAGATTGATGTAATCTAACAAGCAGCCACATTTATTTGCTTTTAATTTTGGAGTTTTTTTTTTTTTTAATTTCCTTTGGTAAAGTTCAGAGTTCATCAGATTCCATCCCTCTCTCAAACCGTTTAGAAACAGAGTCAATAAGCCTACACTGAAGAGTAGTTGTTAATATACCAAAGACATGCATCATTACTACCATCACTACCATTTAACCTGCTTGTATGATGCTTGTTGCTTGCTAACCGCTTTAAGCTGTCATTCCACATTTTACCCTGATGTGTGCGCTTTTAAAATTCACTAATCTGTTCTGCATCTTGAATATGGTTCTGGATGGTGTCTGCAAAGTCTCTGCTCCCTCATTGTTTTCTCCCAAAATTAACTTTATTACTACATGAGTTTTTGACAGCACATCCTGACTTTAGTATGACAGAGTATCCCTCCAGTACATGTGCGATTACAAGAAAATATAAATAGCACTGTTGGAAAAACACTGACTTCTGGTATGTTGATAGTTTAGACTAACATCACACATTCTGCCAGCGCTGCATTGTTTTCATTTGTTATTGATCATTTACCTGAAAACGGGGGATTCCTTTGAAGCTAATTGGTTATGGTATTGGATCTTCTGCATACTGCATCTGTGGCAATATTGGAGGCCGATATGAATAGAAATAACACTAGGTGCATTTAATTTCAAAATAATGTAGCCAGATTAAAATGTACTGATCAATGTGTTCAGACTATTTAAATTAATTGAATCCCAAGAGTAGTTGAGGTGTTTTAAAAGTGTGTTTATGGAAAAACCGCCTGATTCCCATAGACAATTGTTTTTAATATCTATCTGAATCTAATCAAAGTCAGGTTAGTCTGTTGCCTTCATTGTGTTTGGATCATTAGCAAAAATCCACTTCTAAGATTCTGAAACCAAAAAGAAAAGGTCAGAGTTGTTTTTTTAGAATTATAGCGTTATGCTTTCAATCACTCTGCTGTCCCATCTCCATTACTCTGACGAGGTGTTCATCTATCATAGTGAATTGAAATTCCCAAACTGTGTCTGTATCCAAGTGCTTCACCGTGTCACAGCAGTGTTTCTAATAGATTCTGACATTTTGAAGGAGACAGAAGAGCTTCTATTCTTCTATATGTGGGGTTATCCATGATGTAAATATTTGAATGCCATGTACGCACAAGTGATTGAGGTGGAAGTTGGTATGATTGTTGGCAGAGTGCCATCTCCACAACAGGAATGCTTGGAAGTTTGACCATGCAAATATGAAATGATTGTAATAATGCTGCTACAGTTTGTAACACTGGAGCCAAAATAAACATGCAAGTGAGGTACTCTTTGTTTTGTGTGTGGTTTTATTCTGATCTAAATCAATATATGCTTGTATACACCTATGTCCTATCCTTATCTTTATGATGTAAATGTATTTTTATACTTGTAGCATTAAATACATTCACCAAGAGTTTCAGTCAATGAAGCTTTAATCTGGAAATGTCTACAGTAAATGTTTCCCTGCCAAACGAGAAATTAGGCCAAATATTTAACAGACTGAGTTACACTGAATTATTCTAGTAGTGTATTAGTGTAATAACTATTAAATGACAGTTGGGATCGATGTAAAAATATTAAAATGACGAAAATTGTTTGCATTGAATTTATTTTTATGTCTTAAAGTTCCCTGAGTACCAAAAACATAAATCGTGAGGTAGACTTTACAAAGCTCAATGTCTATAAACTAAAACTATCTTCATATCTTAAACCAGTTGAAGGAAGAGAGCAAATATAGCCTTTAAAACTTTCATCCTGCAGGTGTTCTTTAGTTCCAGTAGAGGGCAGTATAGTATAATTTGAAGGACATGGGTTGACACTGTTTACCCCTCAGCTCTTATTTTAGCTAATGCACAGTATGAGGAGTTACCAACCACCTTGAACTTTAATTTTAAATCCCTTTGCCAACAACTTTCTTAAAGAAAAATTGGAAAAAATAATCTATCTCATGGTTCTGAGTAGCAGGTCTTCTGCTTATCTCTTATAAAATCCATCTCAAGTTTTTCACATGTGCAGTATCTCTGCACATAACACAATATTAACCACACCAGCACCACTTTATCTTAAGGGCCCTGAAATACATGTTCTTTATAAGGTCCTTATAAGTCTTCATAAAAGGCTTATTATATGTTAATAACATATATAGTAAATATGGTTACTGTGAATAGATGACCATTAATAACAGCATCATAACGGTTTTTATTATTAAGATTACACAACCTAAAGAGGAACTTTTAAGAAAATTGAATTGTTTGTAGACTGCTTAAGATATAAATGCTGTACGAGTTACCGAAGATTGTTTAAATAGCATTAAACCAATCAGTATGTTTCCACGCACGTCAAGTCGAGCTCAGGTTATAGCTCGAATAAGCCATTTAATTGGGCTACTATCCTTGTCCCAGTACACATTTATGCTGATAGTCAGTTTGGGTCCTATTGAGGTGTATAATGCAAGTATAAACTAATCCCCAATTGCATTATCAAGGAATGTCAGTCTGACTTTGAGAAACTTTAAATACAATTTAAGCAGACCTTTAGTAATGACTTTGTTGCATTATTAGCATGAGTAGCTCTACATCCTTTGTTGTGTATCAGTTAACTATGTATTTGCAGCTATCTTAAAGGTCACATATTATCCTCCTTCTCAACCAGTTTAAATAAGTCTCAGAGGTCTCAAAGACATGTCTGTAAAGTTTCTTGCTAAAAATCCACTCTGATCCTGTATTTGATCATGCCTATAAACCCCTCAGCCCTGCTCAGAACAGGCTGTTTTTGTGTCTGTAGCTTTAAATGCAAAGAGCGTGTTTGACCACGCCCCTCTCTGGAAGGGCTTAAGGGCTTTCTTTCACTATGCCCAATTGAAAAAGGCGGGCTTAGACTCAGAGGGCAGAACAAACACCTAGCTGTAGAGTGTCACCCACCTGGGGGAGGGGTTATTGCCCTTTGTGATGTCATAAAGGGAAAATTTTCTGAAAAGTGGCTCGAGACACATATTAGCGTTCGAAAACCATAGTAAAGTGTATTTTGCATTATATGTGACCTTAAAGAACATTGACTTTATAAATATAGATCCTTTATAATTCACCTCTCTACATTTCATCAATTATTCATTTCATTTTATTGAGTTTGTTTTCACAACACAATTTTTGTGCAATGACAGAAAAAAAAACGGCACCTAAGAAGTGATTAAAAAGCTTCATCTCTGTCTCTAAGTATTTAAGACCATTCTTCTCATCCTCTTTGTCTCCAAACACACACAAAAAAATAATTTGTATCTCATATGACAAAGTTTTGTCCAGATGTTCCTACTAAGGTAAAGGTGAGGGTGTGAACACACCTGTCTAGCCTGTGATCATCTAAAAATGGGATAAATTTTTTGTGTGGTCACACAACATGTGAACCTGACGTAGACTTTGCATTTCAGGGTTAGATGGTAACACAATCCACTATTTTTATGCCCTCATTGTTTACAGTTCTCCATCCAGCATCCATCACGTTTTTTTCCTGCCTCCTATCTCTTCTGTTGTTTATATGAAGGTCAATTCTGCATGTCAAATGAGTATCCTGCACACAATACAGCATGTAATGACAGAACCGCAAGATATTGTGATACAGCCTTTATTGCAAAGCAACATGCTTCAGGACACGTACACTTGTGCAGTAACGTTGTTGTCCCTCATGTGTTTAGTTGTCCATGAGCAGGTTGTTTATCTGAAGCGCACAATGAACCCCTGTCCTCTATCTGTCCCTGTCTTATCATTTCAATCTGCAGTAAACTGTCCCACTACTTTATAACTTTATCATATAAGAAAAACTACACTCCCCCTCCCCCCTCTCTCTCTCACATACACTGTTGCAGCCACACAATGACTGTTATCCAGATGGATGGGCGCAGCAGTGTGTCTGAGAGAAAAAAAATTGCATCTTTTGGTACATGAGGGATCCAGTTACACTATCCAAGCGAGTTTATGACTGTTCCTATGTGAAAAAAGGACATCAAGGTTGTTTTAAACCTTCTTATCAACTCCCAACAAGTCTGTCAGACAGTCACGGCATATTGGAGTACCGACAAAGACTCCCTTTGTGGTCAGGGTTTGGTTTTCTCCTCATCTGTTTGGAAGATCTGCTTGTTTTTCAAAGCATCATTGGCCACCTTGAAGAGCATGACAAACCACAATGTTCACTGCATCGCACAATCAGATCCCTAAATATATAGACAAGGCAGATCCACTCTGGCAGCTTAACCTGGTTTATCTTGGCATTTATGTATCAGAATAGCTTTATGTAGCCATGTTCTGGTAAAATCTATGATCCAAGTAAAGAGGAAGAGATGTAATAAACTCCTTCTCTCTGCTTTTTATCTTCTACTCTCCAAATCCAGTTAATCCAGGTGCTGCAGAGACAGATTAGAGGCACTCCCAGAGCCAAACAGAAGGAAACAGAAAGGAGGATGTTGTCTTTAAGCCTTCTGTGTTTGTGAATCAATGTACCGTGTCTCGACGCACAGGTATTACAAAGGCAAGTGCAAAAAATAATAGCTCTTCCAACCTTCATGCTTCACCTTTAAACAAGCTCCTTTATCTGATGACAGAGCTAGTATACGGCCCGAGACTCTGAGAGACACTGTAAGATACTGTCAAATTCTTCTGCCGTCAAAACAGATGCTATCTGCCCTCTTCATGTCTAATTACCTGTTTACTGAATGGCTCAGAGTGAATGGGGATGCTGATAAGAACTCACTTTAGTTTGAGGAAATCACCAAGATTCAAGATTCCGATTTCATGTCCTTTTTTTTTTTTTTACTGTAGGCCCGATGTGTAACTTTCTGGTTGTCTTTAAAAAAGTTATATTTCCACAACTGATCCTTTGTACAGGATGGTTTGTTTTCCACTCATTTGAATATCCAGAAACATGAAAACTTTTTTACATGAATATTTCTGGGAAATGAATAAATAAAGCTCAGAAATAGACGAGAATACGATTTCAATAGTTTTGACACAGTTTGCCATATAGGTAAAAGAAAAAAATCAGACAGGTTAGTGTCGTGAGAGCTCTTAAGTCTCTGTCTATCACCTCAATCAGTCCTCTGCTCACACTTTGGTAATGTTACTACAAACTTCTTAAATATGTTAAGCCCTTAATCCCGCATGGAATCTTATCAGCACTGTACTAGGTAAGCCCGGCATGACAACCTGCATGAAGCTGTTAATATAAATAGTTTAATGTAGCTCCAAGCTGAGTATCTGATTCCTGGACAATCAGGCTATTTAAGTGACCTGACCTTATTTTTTTCCTGGGCAGCTTATTAATGACAAACGATAAGTATTCTCCTTTTTGTGATTTTTGGAAATATTAAAATATATTTACATATATTTCACCCGCTTATCCAAAGAGGCACACTTGGAAATTGTGTTCCTCTCCTCTTTCTCTTTTCAATTCTGAAATTCTGAAATGGCAAAACTTTGACCTTGCTACCTGTTTTTTCTTACATGCTGATGCTCATTGTGCAGAAAACAAAGGCTTTTACCTGCACCTTAGCAGCAGCATACAAATAAACGTGCTGGATTTCATCTTTCTACTGTATTATTATCAAGACAAATGGGATTTTTGTTGCGACAAATTTTACTCATGTCAGCAAGACGTCAAGCTTTCAATTTGAATAAGAATACAGCACAGACAGAATCAACCAGAAGGTTCAGCCTGCTGACGTAGGTCATGGAGGTTAACATACTTACTGTACAGGTTGCACATACCAAAAGAACATGACATCCTACATTAAGCATGGATAATATCTGTACACTCAAAGAGAACAAAGAGCATTCCATTAATATCTACATTTGCAAAGGACATAACCTGCCTCATACTGACAGACACCTGCACGTTGTTGAAGGATACCTTTTGAGCTAAAGGTTAAATGCCAGCACCATGCAGATAAAAGCGATAAACAAAAATCAACAATCTGTGTAGCAAAGATCACTACTTTGTTATCTCTTCCCTTCTTCACCTACCTCAGTTCCTTTAGTTCACTTCCTGGTTTCTCCTCTGCTCTCCCCTGATTGGTTGTTGGTTGCACTCTTTCACCCAAGTAAAACCTTAACAGAAGTTTCCTGGCTGGATTCATGCATCCTGACACGATGCCCATAGTGGTAGTCGCCCAATAAATTTGACCCTTCCTGACAATATGTATTCATACTGTTTCTTCTGAGATTCATTTTATGAATCGTTGTGGCCTCAGTCAGAGTTTTCTTACGATGGGATGGTTTCTTCTTTCATTATCTTTTACTACTTCTTCCCATTCTTCTTGGCCTAAAACATGTCAACTACCCTTCCCTTCAGCGTCTGTTTATCTTATTTGTTACATTACCACAATGAGTCAATGTAAGAGTAAATCTCCTTAAATGTATTCTGTGTGCAGCTGACCTCGTGATGTCAACGCCTGAAAGCTGAAGAGCCGTTTATCTTTTTGTAATCAGGTCAAAGACTCTTTAAAGAAATCAGATCTCATTCTTTGGCCCTCATTGCAAATATCACCCACATCTCTGTCTCCTCTTATGTTTTCATGTAGCTTTGCTCAGAGTGTAGCTCCACTCAGATAGCATCAATGTCGACAAAAAAGATTGAAGCAGTTTAAGAGTGTTTGTTTAAATTATTTTGTGTTTTATATACCCAAGTCCCCCTTGGTAACTACTTGTTACTTAGATAGAGTGCTCTAAACACGGTAAAACGGTACTTAAATTTGAATTAGGTATTTTTTCCTACTTCATTTTTTTATTTATTTTTTCGGTCTCCAGTCTTCACAACAAAAAAATATGATCTGATAAGTGACAAATAGACTAAAGTTGAACTTGTGCCGTACTTAAAGTTATGTCAAACTTTGTATTTTCCAACACAGATTTGTAAAAAGATATAAACACTGTTTTGATTGTGAATTAATGCAAAATACTTCAACTGACTTCAGTGATCAAATATTTATGTGCGCAATGTTGTTTCTTAAGGCATTCAAAGTTATAGGATGTGTTCATAAACAGAATCATGATACAGATAGCAGACAGGTCAGGGTAACACATGGTTTCATAATCATGTCAAATAGCAAAGTATCAACATTGAAAATCAACGTAGAACCCATATCAGGGATAAAAAACAACAACACAGTTTTATGATTATAAACCTTGATTACAGTTTCACCATAATGTTGGCCCCCAGGGGCCACCATAGTCCCACAGGTAAGGTCTGTATTGATAAGCTTTGCAGAATGAGGTGATCAGTGATGATCGGACCAAATCCTCCCTCAGGTTCAGTCCCTCTGCTATGTAAATGTCCTTACAGAACTCAGAGTTTTGCTGCTTTCGTTTTGTCTTGTACCTGCGGTTCTGAAACCAGATTTTCACCTGAGTCTCTGTCAGTCTTAAGGTGCTGGCCAGGTGAGCCCTCTCTGGGGCGGACAGGTATTTCTGATGGTTAAACTTCTTCTCCAGTTCCAGCACTTGGATGTGTGTGAACGCAGCTCTGGAGCGCTTCTGTTTCCCAGAGGAGCAGATACTGGAGTCTGAGGAGCTGGGACAGGAGGTGTCCAGAGACTCTGTGAAGTATAGAAGTGAGTCAGTCAAGACCATTGTACAACATTCAGTACAGTATTTCAGGTGAGGTCGTATCACAACCGGTGAGACAGTGGTGGCTAAAAAAAAAAGGCCACTATATGAACTTTCTCATTGATCCTTTACTTTTCTAATACATATGGTACAAACAGAATGATAATGTGTGCCACAAAGTTTAACCTGGTTCTAAAGCATTATTCTGCAAATCAAGGTCAGAGTTTATTTGGTAATCTTTCCATCAAAACCTGCATGAGCTCACCTGTCTGCCTTCCACACGCTGCCTCCTGCATGCAGATCTGCTCGGACAACATTTCTGGTTCTTCTTTCCATCTTTCCACCTTCTGTGAGCAGCTTTCACTGTTGAATCTGGTGCCGTCCTTAGTGGAGAGGATGTCCTCTATGAAGAAGGAAGTCAAAGGTTTGACTGTGTCTGACATTTTCCATCCAGTAATCCACAAATCAGAGAGGTCTCTCAGTGACAGAGAATGAAGCAGTGTGTCACCTTTCACACTCTCGCTGTCTGCATTTATAGAAGAGCAGGGGCGGGTTCACCAAGACTGCACCGACATGTTGGAGGAGGCGGGGCCTGTTCTGACAACTTTTACTTTCAGTCACTTTAAAACTGGTTTAGTCTCCAGATCAATTTAGCTTTCTATTTTAAAACAACAAAAATGCATGATAAAAAAGTTATTTGTCCCAGGTTTAATATTTATTTTTAAATCATGAACATGAAAAAAGCGTTATCTGTGTATGCATATATAATGTATATCTTCATACATGAATACTGCACCTTTTTATATGAAAATAACCCTTCATGATGCTCATGATGTTCAGTTTTTGTTAAGACTACTTAAGAGAGGCATTCATTCATGTTATTTGTGGCAAGGGAGCTGTAGTTTCTGCCAATATTGAATGTTATATCAACAAAGACTATAGTATAAGTACACAAATTGTATTGCAATACAATGACAGATTTCCTTTACATAAATAAGATAATATAAGAAAATACTTATTAATAATACTTAACTACTTATTTGGTAATGAAAGATTATGAGAATTCAATGAATAATAAGTATATTATCCAATATCTTGAATGTTGTTACATTTACTTTTACAACTTGAAGGCTTAATTAACTTAAATAATGCAAAATGTAAGAACATAGATTTAGTATTCATAAAGATGTTTTTGTACTTTAGTCTTGTTAATTGTTATATGTTGCAAAGTCAAGAGAAAATGCAAATAGATACAACACTTCTCAAATCAAGCTCCAGGCTCATTTGAAGTCCAGACACATTTCATATTGGAGTATACATGTATGATTGCTAATCAACAGAACTTCATCTTATAGCATTTCAATGATTGTTCTCCTTGTGCTTTATATGCCCCCCCCCCCCCCCCCCCCCCCCCCCCCCCCACACCCCCCCCTTCAACTCAGTGTAGGCATGCTGTAGTTTGCATCTCAGGGGACAATCCTGTCTGTGGGAGTGGGGGGGTCAGAGTGGGTGGTCATACCCGCTCATGGCACTAATGAGTTGGACACATTTAGGCCGGCTCCAGAGCAGACACAGTCATTGCTCAGTGGCTGTTGGTTTGTTGTTCTCCTTGTTTCAGACAGACTTTTACTCCAGAGGAGGAGGCTTGATAGTGTTCCTGTGGGAGTTCGTGCTCCATTTGTAAATCCATGAAATGTAGGTATGATAAACATGAGCCTCCCTGTTCCCCCTGGACATGCTGTCTCCCTGTCACCAACCACACACCAAGCGGTCATCAAAACCACTGTGTTCCGATGATGACATTATCACTGCTTTAATGTGACTGAAGTGTTACAATGGAACTCTGTGCCTCCTTATTTGTGTAATACTTCATGCTTAATGTGCAACATGAATAAAAAATTAAAGTCGCATCAACTGATGGGACATTTTGTCTGTTATGTAATCTTCTGTTTTCCCTTTTTAACATTAGCTGCTGTCATGTCAACACAGCATTAAGATCAACCGTATGATATGTTTCACCTTGAGCTTTTTGTCTGAGACCATCTGTCTGCTAAAGAATGTAAAACTGTACACACAGACAGCTTATATCCTGTCTACACAAAGTGTTTCTGTCTGTTTTTAAAACCCATTCTTTGATTCACGCTACACTGGCTATAGCTAAAGCATAAAATTATGTAATTTTCTGATTCCACTAAAATTCTGCGGTATATTTTAAGTATGCATTAAACCAGACAAATATCTTCATAATCATTACTCATAAAGGGAACAAATGAGCTTCATCCATCGAGAGGAGCTTTTCTTTCTAGTTTTAAAAAGCTTGCATGTAGGCCTATTTCAAACCATGGAACATTAGATAGGCCTCAAGCATAAAATGTAGAAAGGGTTAAAACAATTTTCTGATTCCACAAAAATTCTGCAGTATGTTGGATCATTCCAGTATCAAATCAAAGCTAAATCAGACGTATGTCATCATAAGCATTACTCATAGAGAACACGCGTGCACTCAGTCTATGTACAGGCATACAAACAAAGCCACCAGAGAGAGTGACTGACTATGAGTGCTTTTTAAAGGCTCTACACATGCTGTCATACTCTGCTCTTGTCCTAACACAATCCTCATGATTGCTCTGAGTTGAAAACACAAAAGTTTGTTTCCTATCTATTGTGTCCCGAGCATTCATCACACAGTTTTGTGTCTGCATAGCTCTGTTTCTGATGTGACACAGTACAACCTCTGACCTTTTACCCTGCAAGGGTTATTTGTCTTCCACATTACACGCTCTGCAGTGATGATGTTTTCTTTGAGCCACCGGATGATGTTCTGCCATCAATCTTCTGTTGTTTTGCTGCTGTTTCTTTGTCTGAGATGACGAGCGGAGAGACCTTTGTTGTAAACGTGGAGTTTTATCTGCTGAGCATCAGTGTTGTGTTATACTGTAACCTACACCTGGGATGTTGCACAAGTTCTTTTCTTCCGTGTGTGACTATGTGTTGTGTGACCTAAAAAAATATGTCATTGGATTGGAAAGATCAATTTGAGGCTCATAGACAAAATGAAAAAAAAAGGTCAATTTAAACCTCGTTCTGTATTGTATTCTTGTATTTTTGTATAGAGCCATAATGAAAAGATTTAAAAGAGCGTCAGCAAACAAATTTTTTCCAAACAAAAGTTTTCTCACTCAATGTCCATTTACTTTAAAATTCATTTGAATATGATTATACTGTGACATTTGGACCAAATACATCTGGTTACCATGACTTATTTTGGATTATTTTCAGTGCATATGAGCATTGAATGGATTTTTGTACTTTAGAGCACATGATATATCTGTTTTAAACAATTAAGCCATTTAATTTGGATTTATTTTACTTGGAGTATTATATAATAAAAGATACAAGCTCTTTGTTTGATACAAATAGGCTGCAGTGATCAAGAATTTCTGTCAGTCCCGAGATCAAGGACAAGAACATGGCATTATCTATTGCTGCCCACAAACAAGGAATCTTCTTTTCCCAGCATTCAACATTTCCACGCTAGTCATCTTTAACACAGATTTATTTATCAGCCTTACACTGAGCCTAATCTAGCCAGTCAAGAAATGTCCCCTGAAACCCTAGGCTATTGAATTAAATTATATTTGTAGAGCACATTTCAAACAGAGGCAAACTCTCTGTGTTTCACATAATTACATAGAAATAACACATCACTTCAAAAGGGCACATGCTAAATTTATTATTGATTAAATTTATGTATAGAATGGCATTTAAACATTGGTTTAAATGCTTGATTTGATTTTTGATTTTGAAATACTTAATGAATCCCTGAGGGAAATTCTGGTTTTCCACTCTGTTATTTTAAAGGCATACTTCTCACACACATAGGCCCGAATCACACACACGCACAAACAGGATCAGTGGACAGCGGAGAGATGCCAGAGTGGGGCTGTTACACACAGCTACGCAGTGAGTGCACCAGAGCGGTTGGGGGTTCGATGCCTTGCTCAATGGCACCTCAGCAGTACTCGGGAAGTACCCACACAACTCTCCGCGTACCAGAACAACTTCTGCATTGGGGTCCGCAACGGGACTTGAACCTGTGATCCTCTGGTTCGCAACCCAAGTCCCTACAGACTGAGCTACTGCAAAACATTAATATTATTTTTTATAATAACACCAAGGTTTCTGACATGCTCAATGAAGGACTATTAGATCATAGGCTAAATAAAATAGATGCAATATCTTACCAATTGTAGACCCACAATTAAATATCAGTTCTTCAATCTTCTATTTAAACCTTCCCGAAAAGTGGTAACCCCAGGTGTAGTCCTAGAAAAGATGTTGGTGTAATTTCTTTTTTAAATGCTAAAATATAGGCCTACAAAAGTGAAGAAAACGGTAGGCTATAAAACAGGAAAAATATAGCCTATAAAATGTGCATGCTATAGTCAAAAAGAGAGCATTTCCTCAGTATGGCACTAAGACAATTACCAACAATGTCATTAACAAGATTGACAAAGTCCTTTATTTTATGTAACCAACATCGACACTGACATCTGACTCCCAATGCAGACCTGATTCGATGTTAATCTGTAGCCCCTCCCTATTGGCGTAATTAATTACATAGCCTAACTATTTAAAAATACATTTTCTTATCATATTGAAGCATTTCGAGCCTTGGAAGTCGCATACCTATCACAGATAGATGGTATTGCCTGTATTTACTAACTTGCTCGTGTAGCATATTTACGCCATTACGTAAAGTAAATGCGCGCGAGAATGTTCTATTTAGTTTCCGGCAATGTTGCGCTCTGCTCCCCACCCAAACACCCAGGCGGGACATGACAATACCCTATAGTAAGGTCAACTTTGTAAACTAAAGTTGTGTAAGTGTGTATTTTAAAATAGATCTCCCTAATGGGTACCATTGGTTGCGCTAAGGAAACAGAGAGGAGCAGAAGAATGACAGTGCCCTTTTCTGGGTGATTAAATTTGTATTTGAAGGTGTCAGCGTGTGTCCATGTGTGCACTGCTCCCCTCTCCATCACAAATGTGACCAAAACATCTGACTAGCTCAGTTACCCTAAAGAGGTTTGTAAAGCTGTAGTTCTACATCATTAGCATAGTTATGCCCCTTCTAGCAGGAAACAATAGCGAAATGGTGGCTGATAATAAAGGAGCTTATTCAGAATGAAAACGCCTGCAACAGGAGCCGATCTCCACATAGAATTTGGAATTCTTCAGATTCAATTGTGTTTTAAGCATGTGAAGAATTGTGTTTCCTTTAAGCATGTTCAAAATGTGTGTTTGTGTTTGTCTTGTGTTTGTTTTTCTTCTCAAGTGTTTGTAACCTGTTTAGGGCCTTTTCTAGGCCTGTAGCTGTAGAAAGTTGAGGTCAAAGCCTATATATTGTTTTGTCTTTTTCGTGATGTGGGTGTGATGCGCTAGTCGTCCACGAGAGGGAGTTTTGGAGCCAGACAAGTCCTCAGGTTATTACCAAACAGCTGTTGGATCTTCTCCAGCCTTTAAACCACATGATAAATAGCACAGTGAGCTCTTTTTAACAGCGGATTAGTTTGAAGAGGGTCTGATTATACAGTTTAATATTATATATAATATATATTATATTATATTTAAATTTTATAATTTCTCTCACAACTGCTCCATTGATGGTCGTACAGAGAGTTGGCCTATCTGATCCTGAGTTTGTGAATCATCTCAGCACCGATCATAAACAACACATTTTCAGACTCGTTGCATTACAAACTGATTACACATTTTTCCTCAAGGTGAGGTCACTAGTGATTCAAAACCTCCTTGAGTAAACTAAAATGGCTCTTTCACTGATGAGCAGGCTGACGTCATCCCCCCGTTAAACTGACCCTCATCAGAGCTGTTATCAAGGACCTTCTGTCTTCATTCATTCATACCTCTGGCACCCCCCCCACCCCCCCCACCCCCCCCCCCCACACACACACACACAGAGCACAAAGGGCGATACATCCCTTTCTCTGACTATATTTAGCCCCATCAGAATCTCAAATTATTTGATTATTCAAAGTAGGCTATTTTTAGTTTTCTTTCATCCTTGAAAATTAAGACTACATTTGTCAATGGTTATGTTAGATTTGTTCCTAAATTGGAGATATCAGGATGGAATTTACCAGATTTGAATAGCCATGTATCTGTATAAGACTCAACTGCATGCTACACACCCACGCACACACACACACACCCACGCACACACACACACGGACGCACACACACACACACACACACACACACACACACGAACGCACACGCACACGCACACGCATGTATAATCTGATCTCTTGAAGTGTCCCTGGTCTCCTCTCTGTCTGCAGCTTCTTCCTTATCAGAGATGCTCCTTCAGCTCCTGTCGCCCAGAGGTGTTTCTCCTTCTCCTCGGGCCCTTTGGTTCGTGCACATGCCCATTAAAGGTGACACTGTCAATATGCGCTCAGAATAATTATTTATTACGTAAACATTGGACTATAGCGTATATTACATGTTCAAGTCATGTTTCTGTAATCATTTAAACATCCCTGCATGACGGAAGATTAAGATATCGTGCATATTGTATTCGTCTGTTTTTTTTTATGTAGCCTATCATTTACAGTAGTCTACCTACATCCTTTAACATTTCATTTTTAGTACCGTACAACGTGCCAATCGATAGGCTGAAAGAAACAAAGTAGAAATGTAACTCTTTGGCACTTAAGTGAAGTCAGTAGGCCTATCTGTGTGAGATTGTTGATTGACAGGTCTGAGTGGAAGTTTTTCCCGTTTGATTGAGAGTCTGAAAGAGTTAAAGAGCCACTGTGTCTGCGGGTTTGTTTACCAAGCAAAGCTCCGCACAGGACAAGCTCTTCTGCCTTATCAGCGGATTTGTGAATGGGACAATAATGAGATCAGTTTGATAGGGCAGGCTGTCAGGTCACATGTCAACTTCATCCATTAACTTTCTGATGGATCCCTTTGATAATAAACTCACGACAGCGCCGATCTAACTCGGCCTAAATAGCCTAAAAAAGGGTTAATAATCAATTATGTTGCTTTTAACTGGATCCTCAAAAGACACACCTAAACAACGTAGAAAGACATGTTTTGCGGATTTGATATAGGCCTAGTATGACTAGTTAGAGTTTAGACATTAATAGGCTTACATAGTAACCTATGCAGCCTATTTGAAACATCGATCTTTGATAAAGTTGAACACTTAAAATAAAATGGTAAACTTCTCATTTCTTTTAACACTTAAAACACAATTCGCTTGCACCTTAAGCAAATAATATAATTTAGCAGATTTTTTTAAAAACCTTGTCTTTAACAGGCGTATTTCAGTTGTAAAAGATCTATATTAGACTACACTATTGCAACCTTTTGCGCCTCCTTTTGCTATTAGCAGTTTACTTAGAGGTGACTTTAAAGAGTCCCCTCCCCTGGTAAATGATGTTGACAAATAAAAATAGGAAACCAGTGAATATTTTAGTTTAGATTCGCAGAGTGTGAACGGTCGAATAGGCTTTCGAATAATCGAACAAAAATAAAGAAAGTGTGATTTTCTACTCTGCAGTGTGTTTAACAACTGACTTTGAAAACTTGCAACAAATAGGCTTACCATACAAAATATACAATACAAACTTGTAACTGAAATATTTGATTGCTGATATAAAATGATTACCAGCCTCTGACACATGAAGCCTGGAAGTGTCCGTGATTAAAAGGCCCCTCGCTCTTACATGTAAAATCAACCAGCTGGTTATTGTTGCTTATCTGTGTGGCAGGAGACACGCTGTGATAGCTGAACACGCCACTGTTTCCATATCCAAAAACGGGATTATAATGTCCCAGAGTCACGTTATACGGAGCGGAACCTGCTCCGCACAGCTGCCCGTCCCGCACCAGCACTGGCACCGCCACCCTCCTCGGTGCGGGAGGAAACCCCGCCAGCTCCAGGGACTGATCCTGCCTCTGGCGCTTACATTTATACCTTCTGTTCTGGAACCAGATTTTGACCTGTGTGGAGGTGAGATTGAGGATGTTGGCCAGATGCTGTCTCTCCGGGGCGGACAGGTAGCGCTGCTGTCTGAAGTGACGCTCCAGCTCTGACACCTGCGACTGGGAGAAGAGGACCCGGGGCTTCCTGCGCAGCCGGGACCTGGTCTTTGAGTTACTGTTACGGTCAGGGGAACTGCCAACCCCGCTGATCTCTGTGCATCAGAAGAATCAAAGAAAACAGAAAAAAAAAACAAAAAAAAAAAACAATCGTGAAACAACATTATAGGCCTACAGATGTCCAGATGTGAAAGACGATTTGGCCTACCAAAACCTTAAATGTATAAACAACAAATACACTTTCAAAATAGGCCTAACAGTTTACTTTAGAAGATATTAGCCTATGACTTTATTTTCACAAAATGACGCTTAAAATTCTACTAATCGAGTTTGAGGTCAATCTTCTCAATTATACTTTCTTTATTTCCAGAGACCACATGTTTTTTTAACTTTGAAATATTCATTTGGTGTGTTGTGGCTTAATACATTTTTGTTTCAGCGTTTCTTTCAAACGACCATGGCCTACAATACATTCATTTGACTTGTTTGGTGACAAACGAAAACAAAGATCCATTGAATACATTTCTGAACTGGAAGAAGTAGGCTAAATGTAAGACCAAGATGAAGACTTTTTGACATTCAAAAGAGAATAAGGGCTATTTAGAACAAAAGTTGAAACGGATTATAGTTTAAAGATCGTTTGCCACACCTTCACAATGTTCAAAAATAGAGTTTAGTTTAAAAAACGACCTATGGAAAAGAAATACTAGCAGACATGTTCATTTGGTGTGCACTATTACCCAAAGGTTTTTATGAATCAATCAAAATGACCAAATAAGAAAACTTGATAGTAAAACGTCACTGCGTTTATTAAAGAACATGTGTGTGGTGGAACAAGGTTTGATCGAACATGAAACATTGAAAATAGTTTTTTGTTTGTTTTGAAGTAAAATGTGGCAGAACTTGGTGTGCCATATTACTGCTGCCCCACGCACGAGGCCCCTACCATAAGTTGGACGGTACACCTAACAATCTACATCTGAGTGAATTTACCCACAACATGCTATTTTTTTAACGTGTATCATCTCACCATGTTCATTCATCTCGTCCTCCGCTGCTGAGCTGTGAGTCTCGAGCTTCTCCTGCACTTCAGAGACGCACGGATCAGCCTGCAGATCATACATGTCTCCGCTTCTGACATAATGCACGTGCTGATACTGCATCGGAACAACTTGATCAGACGTCAAGAATTCATTTTCAAAATCATGTTGATACTCCAGCTTCAAAATGTCCTTCACTGAAAAAGGCGTCGTGGTGGCTGAGCTTGGATGCATCCCAACACTTATAATTGGATCCGTTTTTACGCGCTGTGCTCGTGCTCCAGATGACGTTGCAGGCCGGGACGTTCTGCTGCTCTGAATGTGTGAGGCCTGAGAAGATTTAAACCCTTCAGCGGTCCAGCTAAAGAGCAAGGTGGAGATATATCTGTCACCCCTCTGCAGGACACTGGCAAACAGCCAGCCTCCTTTTCTTCTCAGCTTACACAGAAACACCTCACTTAACACACAACCTGATCTCTGAGTGAGTGGGTCTTATTAAGAAGGTTATTAGGAAATTAGACTAATGTAAGAATTTAAAAGAAATATTCAGTTCTTTAGTTTTTTTTGTTATTGTTAAGCTTTTGGAGTTAGAAACTTAAAAAACAGCATTCTTTTATTGGAAAGGTGTTGGTTCGTTACTTTAGCTGACACAATGTTTTTAACATTCAAACTTCATTTCTTTAAATCAGACAGCAAGAAAAAAAACCTTTCCATTGATTACATGCCATACTGCCAGTAAGAATTTAAAAAAGATGGGATCATAAAAAAGAATGTCAAACCATACTTCTCTTATTTCGGTATAGGCTACATTTTATTACAAGTAGGCTAATTGAATGAATGAACCTGTTTAAAAAGCAGCTCATGTATTCATTGTATACCCAAACAGCGCTTCTGGTCAGCCCAGTAAAGCCACTTAATCAGCCTGCAGGTCCTCGGGGGTTGAGTGATCTTAGGTGATGTTGAACAGCTTTACCATCAACATTGTTTTCCTGGCGCGTTATTAGTGTTCTCTGGCCACAACAAACAGAAACTTTATCCCTCATGTTGTGGAAGTGGAGAGGCGGCGGCGCCAGCCTGAGATGCTTGACTGAGGCCGAGGCGCGCGTGCACACAGACAGGAACAAGGACAGACACGGCCTGCTGTCCCACTGCAGGGAGATGTATGGGTGGCACTTAGGACTCTATAGGCAGGAGTGTTTCAAAGCAGTGTTTGGAGATGTTGATAGGTCTTTTCTGGATGAACTGATAGTGTATAAGGAAATGAACGTGTAACAGATAACCCTATGATTGAATGCACAATTACAGTGTGATGATCACTTTTCATTATTTATCAGAACTTACCATGATAGTTTAACACTTAAATGGAGGACAATTCACCTCAAATCATTTGTCTGTGATTTTCTTTGACTTGTACGCCATTGTGAATCAAAAACAAGGAAATACCTCCACTTTGTGCTGGTCAGTTATGCCAATACTTACAGCCACCTGTTGAGGTTTTTTTTAACAATGAAAAAAAGTTGTCCGAAAGTTGGAGTTATTTTTTTGATAAATTTGGGAGGAATAATCCTGCGAATTCCCAAAGTAAAGAGAGAAAAAAGGTATAGATTGAAATTGTTATTATTACGATATTGAAACAATCTAGAAGCCAATCTTTATCTGAACTATAGGGGGCATTTGCTCCATCATTATCTGGAAATTCAAATCCAGGCTTAAAAATGGGTGTTGTGTAAAAAAATCCATCCCATTGCGTTTCCCTCAAAAACCTATTGAACTTTATCTGTATGTTAAATCTATTCTAATCCCACTTTTTGTACTGCAGAAATCCCATTTCAGCCAGCAGAGGGCACTGTTTCTAAGGCTTCAATTTAACTGGACTATTGACACCGCAAGCGGCATAGACTTAACATCTCCTCACATATCTCTTTATAATCAATACTAAAACTGAATGCGGAGCTGAATCCCAGATCAAAGCACGGTTAAGGCCTCTGAATATTTGTTTGGTGTTTGACTGTCTCGTGAAATATTTGTAACTTTGTGTCTTGTCTTAATTTTTATGTTTGCAAATTGGGCCGCTGTGATGCAAGACACATTTTAGACCATGTCTGACAATTAAGTTCTGTTAAATCAAATCTCAAAGTCTAATATTCTTTAATCAGTGCATGTTTTATTATTTTCTGATATTGGCTGGTTGACAAAAAAAACCATGTTCTTCAAAGTTCCAAGTTTTCTGTCAGTTGTTAAAGCAGAGCAGATAAAGGGAAGCCAACCAAAGAACAAGTAACTGGTTCCTCACAGCAAGTCAATCAATCAATCAATCAATCAATCAATTTGTATTTGTATAGTGTCAACTCATAACAAGTGTTATCTCGAGACACTTTACAAAAAGCAGGTAAACAAGTGAAACACTCAGTCAGACTGTAGCTTACAGCTAGAGCTTCAAACACTGAACATTAAATGAGCCTAATGAAACCATACAATATTCTGCAGTTTTTTACCCTGAAACTTTTTTGGGTCCTTGCAGCACCTTTTGGTTTCACCATAAATCATTTAAAGTGGGCTCTACCTTGAACCCATGGGGTAACATGTTCAAGAAAAACCCACCTCAGAGGTTCCTGATGAAGGGGATCTTCTGGAAACCTGTTTCATAATCCAAGGGTATCATCTAATATCTTAGATTCCTCCGTTAGAACTTAAATGATAGAACCCTGTTTTTGAATGTTCTCTGTTGGAATGTTGAATTCAGTGTTAAAGTAGTTCCTTTACCAGAATGTAGAATGAAGAAAAAGCACAAATTCTACATTTGGTATTCTAACAGAGGATTACGTGTTCTAAATAAGAATTGTGCCTTATACTGGATTCTATACTTCAGCAGAAAATTATATATTCCGTTTTTAACAGAGGCCTATAGCACTTTCTAGAAATCAACACGAGTGAAATATAAATTCTGCAAGACAGCAAATACATTTGGGTTATGCTGGCTTAACGTAACTGAAGATTCTTTCTAAAATTCTACTATGAACTCGTTACCTTGCATCCTCAGTTTACCAAGCTTTGCCATACCATTTAGTTACAATATCTGCATTGTATAAAGGCTTAAATAAAGGTTTGAAATGAAATTAATATGTCTACAGCCACATGGCAAAATGTGTCACCTTTTGTCCTTAGTAAGAAGATTTAGCACAGATGAGACACATTCCCTGTTTTAGGCATATTGAATGTTTTAGTCATACTGAAGGAGCTTATCTGGACCACGACCTACATGGCTCATCACTTCTGAGTTCTCAAACACTGACAAGTTCTCACCTTCTTAATAGTAAGGAGTCTTTAGAAATGCATGCTGTCTGAACATGTGCAATTTTGCATGTATTGTGTTTTAATTCTGTGATTTTCTACATAACAGAAAGTTAGAACTGCATTCTCTGACCAAAAATAATGCTCATGCTCATTTCAGATGATGCTGTGGCCATCGTGTACCCTTGTCTTGGTTTGATGCTGGGGCTCATGTTTACAGCTACAGGATCTGAATGTATCTAAACTGGTATATTACACCTTTAAAGTCCCATTATAATCATGATACTTAAAACCAACCTATAGGTTTTCAGTATTTTCAGTTGAATTGTATGTATGTGTGGGAAAAAAATGTGATCTTAAAAATCCAGTGCAGTTGCATTTTTTAACATACTGAAATAATCATACACATTTGCATTGCATTTTTATCCCATGCATGTGCTGCTTAGCTGCATCCTTGAACTTGCTGTTAGTAAGATGAATGTTTTTACATAAAAATTTAACAAAACCTAAAAACTTAAATTGCCCAGGCACTCAACAGTGAATTTAAGTGAAACAGGAACATCTCATACTGACAAACAAAGCAAGCTGAACTTCAAAGCAGAAAGAGAGGGGGAAAAAAACTCTCAAGGAAACTGTGAAATGTTTGACACCTCGGGGATATCAGGGTGTCCAGTTTGATGGGTAAATTACCTAATCACACCAGCAGTGTTCTCTGAAGGCTCGAAGCAATTTTCCCTCTTAGTTTCTGTGACTCCAATTCCTTAAAAGCCTTTTCTATTGATTCCAGTGTGTGCCCCCTCACTGTAACACAAGAAGCTAGCTAAGTACTGTTAACCACAAAATACCCCTAATTCATCATATAGCTAAATAGAAGGCTGAAAGCAGCTGAAAGAAGAGATAACGTTGTGATGCACAGCATGAAACTGAATCCAGCCTTTCTATGGCCAATATGCAACTAAAGACACTCCACAAAATGTTATGTGACAATGACATCTTTAGTCACACACAGAGGGAGACGTTTCAGTTAGACTTATTTATTCAAGTGATGTTTGAGAGTTCTTTTATATTGTCAAAGTTATGCATTGTGGTTAACACAGAGACTTTGAAGCTTAAAGATGCAAGCTACTGCATCAGTGTGTGGATTTGATGTGAGGGGACTTACAGGTCATCCCACCCAATGACAATCTGTGTCCTCACAGGTTTTATGTTGAGGAAGTCATAAACTACAGCTCGGCGTCTTTCATTGACCTCTGATTCCCCAGAAAATAAAAAGAAAGATTTTCCTCACACATAAATTAGGATAAGCTGACATAGAGAAAGAGTTTTTGTAGGGTGACTATATGATCAATTCTACGCTTCTAATTTGAAACACATTTTTGAGTTTTTGTTTGTATTTTCCCTTCCACATGGAGATCAAGTTTAATCAACGTTATTAAGGCATGTAAACCTGTGATTAAACATCTCATAGTGTTGTCAAATTTCAGCCTATTTAGAGCCCAGTTGTGCTAGTGATTCATAGAGACATCTTCTCTAAACTTTCACAGCCTTACTTATTCACGACTACTTTCAGTGAGCGATTAGTGATGCCACAATGTTCCACTGAACGGCTCAGGAGGTCCTTTGTTCCTGCAGCAGTCCGATATTTTAATGAATATTTTTAGTTGTGTTTCTGACTCATGGCTGTACATGATTATTCAAATGGTTTCAGTGGTGTTTGTTTTTTATTTACTTGTTGTGTACTGTGATGTACTGTCATTATTGTTTGTTGTGTGTATGAATTGACCAGGTGACAAATAAAGTTTTCTAATCTAATCTAATCTACTTTGGGCTTCCTGGTAGTAATACGACTGGAAATGTGTAAAGAGTGTCAATAGGAATTCAACATTGTGTTTCATCATGTTTAACCCCTGTGCCGTCTATTAAAAATAATAGTATAAAGGATAATGGTTCTATAGAGATGTGTAACTGCCTGTTACCTTTAGATTCTTATTTAAAAGTAACAATGAGGTATTCTTCACTTGTCTTACAGACTGATGCTTCATAATAAACACTTTGGCTAAACAGTTGAGCTCTTGTAGATTTTTCTTATAACATGGAATATGTGTTTCTGGTTTGATTTAAGAAATTGGTGTAACCTGTTTTAAGCCACTAGATGTCTCTGTCACACTGTGTTCATTCCAATGGCTATTGTTAAAGGATAGATTTGTTAACACTTGACGATCAATAATTGAAAGAAAATCCCTTCTTAGAGTCACACAATGTCCTACAGATTATTGAATTGTATACTTTATGTTAGGGTCAAAGTTTTTTTTTCTCTAAAAGATCAGAAGCTTCTTTTCAAACTTACTCAAAATCAGATTGAATACAAGCAAGGAACAAAGTATAAAAAAAAAGGCTAAGATACTTCTCATTCTGTGCATTGAGAAAAATAAATAAATGATCTCTGTTCCAAACTTAAACAACATTGGGTGTAACTTGACATGGTGAAAAGCTGCCTATCTTTTCCTATGTTGAATGATGATGTGGAGAGCTGTTAAAACAGCCAGGTGCTGAAGAGAAAGCAACATTTGAGAGCGTTCAAGAGCATTTCAACTGCACTGGTGAAGTGACCAGATATGATGCTCAATTGGCTCCATCAACTATATCGGCTAAATCTGACATCAGGTGCACAAAGAAAATATTGTTGTGCAAATTAAAAATTGGATGGTGACCAAAACAATGAACATATTACTTTAGTCATCTGTATACCTATATTTTATGTGCATCTGTGCAGCAGAGTAAATGTGTACAGCTTACCCAAACCACAAACTGCATTGCTTTTGACTCCAAGACAAATCTGGAGATGCTTTGGCAGAAATGGAAAATGCTCTGTTTCATCTCTTTCCCCTGCCACTTCAGCGCTTTGTTCAGTAAAATTTGATCTAATTTTCTTTCCCGTCCTTTGGTATTTCCCCACAGAAATGAAGGGATAGTGATTGCTGGGTAAGATTGGAGTGGATCTAATCTTCCACTGCTCTCAGTCTTACTCCATTTCACTGCACATCTAATTTGTCACACTGCTGATGAATATGCCACAAGTTTCATGGGAAAGAGAAGGACATAATGAATATAAAACACACTAGGAGAAGGGAGGGCGATTGCCGTACCGCACTAACCACAGTGCATTGTTCATATGTCCCATCAAATTGCTGACACTATGCATGCACTACGGATGCATTGCTCCCTTCCCTCACAATTTAATCAAGAAGTTGAAACAATGACAAACAATGACCCTTTTTGTGTGTGTTTTACTGCATCTTGTAGGCAGAAGCTTCATGGTCATTTATGATCTTTGACTGCAGGATTGTTCTGTTAGTCCAAGGAGAACAACATCACCAACCCAATTCCTACTTCTGAGGAATTGGCATACATTAATTGCTCATATATCACATTGCAGACAGATGTGATTTAAAGAAATGCAGGTGCAGAAGGTACATTCATTTAAAGTAGAATGTACCATAAGGGTTGTATCTTGTAGCTCAAATGAAGCACTGTTTCATTACCAGCTTTATAAAGCCCGAACATTGTACAAAAAACAGAAGCAGATGGTATGAATTAAATCTCCATAATTGTATTCTAATTTCATCATTATTCATTATTTCTCTGGTTGTGATTGTCAGGGTGGTTATACACTTGGCAGCAGTCCAAGCAACAGGCAACAACGTCAAGAGACAGGGTCAAAAATCTGTTCAAATGTTTCCTGGCAACAAGATGTTTCTCTGTGTTGAAAGCAGTAATTCCATCCAAATTGCTTTGCAAAAGTTGCCCACTACAAAGCTGCTGCTATGGAACTGTGCAAACAGACTCAGTGAGAGACAGACTGACCATATGGAAAAATTCAAAAGTGTTCCTTCTTGTCCATCATGCTTGTGCTAATTTAATCGATGAGTTAGGAGTGAATATCTCTTTAAAGAAGGCAATGATAGAATCTGTGTGCAGAGCTGCTGCATCACCTATCCATGAGACTGGAGAGCGGCTGATGAGAAATCCCTTCAGGACTCTTCTCTAAATAGGCATGAAATTATATCTGCCTCTGACTGAGATTAGCGTCCATGGAGCCTCTCGCATTCTGCACCCTCTTTTCCTCAGGCTCTTCCAACCAAACAGGCACTCTGCAGCTTCAGCTCGTTTGTGCTGAAGTTTAGGAAAGTTCATTTTCATCAGGAGGTGCTCGCTATGTCCTTCATCTTCCAATTATTCCTCCATGGGGCCTGCATGATTTGTCACACATACTGAAGTCATGTGGTTAAAGATAGCAGTGTTATGTGTAAGTGATTTGTGTTTAGTAGAGGTGCCACTTCACAATTCAGTGGAAAGACTTTGATATTTGGGAGTATATAATAAAAAAACAATGCATTTATGAATAGTTTAATGTAGTAATAAAACTACCAAACAAAGCTGAAAGAAACAAATCAATGTTTTAACGTAATACTGACTTATATGCTCTCAACAGGCCCTAACTGTGTTCAAGGGGAAAAGTCCTCAATCTAAGTGTACATTACCAGTATTGAACTGCTGACAGACAAAGTAAGTGACTAGCAGATCAATATAAAATAGTGGAGCATTTAGCAGCTAAATAAATCCATTTTTTTTATCTGGAGTTGGTGGCGACCAAAAACTAAAATAGAAGTAAAAGAGTAAAGCATAGTCCACAATCATCAGAAAGTTCAAAATAAGATTCTTAATGAATGCAATATGATCTGTATTAGTTTGAGTAGTACCCTGTATATCTAAATCACAACAAGATAAAACAGATACATGAGCTTAAATAAAGAACTTGACAACATTTTAAAATTAACAATTCAATTTAATTAAAAAAAGCACACAACACAAAAACATTTGGCAAATCACAGCAGCGACAATGACACATTGACATTTTAGATATAGAAAATGTAGGTCCATTACTTTAGTGTTCATTGTAGTATTGGACAGTTAAGAATGTATTTCAAGGACCCTATGTTTTTGTCATCAGTGCCACGTAGTGTTTGGAGACTGTTAATATGGATTTGTAAAAGGCATCTCTATGCTAGAAAGCCCCACCTGGACTGCAGAATACATGTGTAGGCTTTGAGATCACAGACTCTCACGTGGAAGTCATTTTTGTCTCTCCCCAATCCCTGCTTTACTAAAAAATTGTGCTTCCATTTAAGGAGCTTACAGGCCAGTGTCAGGACTCCAAATATTACTGCAAACAATTCAATATATAGATTTCAAACTTCTACATTTTATCCATCAACATATTTGTTGCTTACCTTGGGCATGTTGGCGATGGCAGCAGGCTAAGCAAGTGAGCCCAGACCTCCTTCTCCACATCAATTTTTTTAAGTTCCTACAGCAGAATCATATGATGTTTCCAGGCCAGCTGTGATACATTCTCTTCAACGAGATCTGGGTCTAATCTGGTTACTCTTCTTAGTTGAACATGCCTGAAAAACCAAGAGCAAGGTGCCCCAAAGGCATCTCTAACCGTTGCATGAACCACCTCAGCTGCCTTCTGTTGAAGAGAAGGAATAGAGGATTGTATTTGTGTCACTACCCAAAGCTCATAATTATAGATGTTAATTGGAACTCCCCATTGTTCGGCTGAGAATGATCTCATCAGACTTTCAGGTGCTTCCTCACACTTAGCTGCAAACCATTTAAGTGTTGAAGTTCAGTTACAGTTTTTGGAAGCGAATGGAACCACATCATCTGCAAAAAACAGAGTTGAATTTCTGAGGGTCCCACACTGGCTGGGTCTTAACTTCCTGTCTATGATAATCACAAAAAGAATAAATGTCAAGGTACAACCCTGGACTTTGTTTCCATATCTAATGTGTATCTTTCTAGCACCCTGGGGAAGAAAAACTGGAAGCCTGAATAGTATGATGCTTTGATAGTTGGAACACACCCTTCAGTCCCCCTTTTTAAAAATGGGAATTAACTTGTTGGTCTGCCTTTCTAAACACACTGCCCTTGACATCAATGCAGCACTGAAGAGGCATGTCATCAACTCATCTACAACTGGCACCTCAACTTTGAAGAGATTCTTAACTACTTCTGCGACCTCTGCCAAGGATGTAGGCAGTGTTTCCCCTTTATCTTCAAACTCTTCTTCCTAATTAAAGTTCTTGCTGTTTGGGTTCAGGAGTTCCTCAATGTGCTATTTCCACTGCTACAAAATATCCCTAGTCAGGGTTAGCACTTCCCTACCTTAGGGAAGACAGCCCGAGCCAAGCCCTGGCAACAGTTTGCCAGAACTTCCTTGACACCAACCAAAAGCCCTTCTCCAGAGCCTCCCTGAATTCATTGACCACCTGTGTTTTGCTTCCACAGCCATGGAATCCACAGCCCTCCCAACCACCCAGGCCCTGCCTGATGCTTACGAAGACCCCTGGGCTAACTAAGCTCAAAGTCCTCAGCGTGACGGCTTCCTTTACCACCAGTGTCCACCAATGGGTTTGGAGGTTTCTGTCACAAGTTTCTGTCAAGTTCCAGCCACAACTCCTTGAAGCCACTTCAACAAATCAAGGCTTTGAACTCTGACATCAGCAAGATGTTCCCAGTTCACTCCCCTTACACGTTTAGGATTACCAGGTCTGTCCAGGTGGAACATTTCCCAGGACATCAACCAGAAACTACAAGAGGCCACAAACTCTTAACAGCTGTTTGGTGCATATGCACAAACGTTAAGTGCTTTCCTCTCCACAACTTAGAGTTGCATTGAGAATTCAAACACAACAATATTCAGCAGGGGACTTGAGTGTCCTCACACCCACTTGGCGCCTCTCAACCCAGGTAACTCCAGAAAAGGGGTTTCTGTTTAGCCCCTTTCTAGGAGTTATGTCCTAGAACCAGTGCTGTGCATTACATTTCAATCTATTGTATTAGTATAGAGTATGTTGACTTTTTTAAAAAGCTTTTTCTTGAGTTTAAATCCGGGTTTTAGAGATGTAGTTTTAAAACACCTTGATGCAGGCTTTTGAGAAATGATTCCTGGTCTTTGTGAAGATGACAAACCTGTGCATGATTTTATTTTTCATGTCTTCAATATGAGATGCCTTGGATATAATCATTGACAGCAGTTTGTCCTCAAATCTTGATGTGGTTCGTGGTTCTTGGGGAGAACTATGAACATGTTTCCATGTTGCCAAATATCTTAAGGGACAGTTATAGTTTTAATGCAATACTGAAAAACCATAGTATCATATAAGCATGTCTGAACTTGAATAACCAATAAGGATCATGCCACTTTACTCAGTTTCCCCCCTTTTTCCATCAAGTAAACCATAGATGTTGGGATGTTGGGATAGAGGAATCTTTCGGAAGGATTTAAAGGCAACAACTTGTAAAATTGATGTTGATACAACTATGGAGGTGATGATTTATTCAAATGAGTGAAACAAGAGCAAAGCAAAATATTTCATACCATATGCCAGATATGATACATATTTTATTTCTTATCAGCAAAAGACACACAATTGATGCATTTGTATCTTTCATGACTTTTCAGTACAGAGGAAAAACCCAAACATATACACAGTATGGGTATATATGTAAATGGGTATATTTTAAAGTGCAAGTGATTCACAAGGGTCAATCATGCGTTACATAGCATCAGGAACTTTATTGTTATCTTCTTAAATCCTTTTTGAATCTGATAGTAAAATAACTGTCACTTATATATTTATATATATATATATATATGAATACAAAATAAACTTATAGTCACTGAAGCTTTTTGATTTTGTTTAAGCACAACATTTATCAATATATATATATATATATATTTCAAGTCTTGAGAGGAAAGAGTACCATGAAGTGCCAGAAGTGAGGGTGTTGACAGGAGAAATTGTTTCACAAAAGTCACCAAAGGTCGATTTAATAATGCTCCAGTACCACCTTAAGCACCCCTAAACTAAACAGAAAGTAACTCAATTCATTCACTTTTTTTTTTCTCCTAACAGCCTTCATGTGTGGACTGACTTGTGCATGTTCTCGTCGAAACAGACATTCAGTATACAGGTACATTCTCTGAAATTACCATTACACTTGACTTAGTGAGGAAACAGTCAATTTGCCCTTGCCAAATATATTTGACACAAGGAATGTTCATAGAAAATAAATATGAAGACATGGAGAGACATAAAAAAAAAGTAGATGTGGACTGATGCTGAGCTCACTGTGTGCTGACTGATCAGAGTACCTACAGGCATCTGGACCAGCATCACACAGGGAAGTAACAGTTTAGCAGCAGCTGTTGGGTTTTGGATTTACCCATGGACAACAAAGATACAGACATTATGTATCAATAGTACATGAAGAAGCCCTGACCCTTCAGGTTGCAAAATATTTCAGACAGATTTCTATTCACTTGGTAAATAAAACATGTCTGGATTGCACATGTGCTGAATGTTTCAATGCCCTTTTTAGTGGTTAAGATGCAAAGTGCATATTGAACATAAAATAGTAAGCTAGGATATTTTACAGTGTGACTATAGCTCTTAAACTCTCATGTGATTCCTTCAGAACTGCTGCCCTTTCGCATTAAAAGACACTAAATAAATGATCATATTCACAGAACAAAAAGAAACACCGGTTTACAAAAAAAAAAAAAACAGAAATCAAAAGAGATGAGCTTGGCCTTCACACTGTGAGTGCAGTGTGAAAGCAAATATGCTGCTTTATTAACACAGCATTAGCTGGCACTGAATGAAATAAAGATCAATTTCTGTGTTGCAGTGAATCCTCCATATATGAGATTATTGCATAGTTTGGAATTCTTAACATAGCTATTGGATAGACACTGACATCTCTTTTTTTCTGGTCTCTGCTCTCTTATCCGTCCAGGACAACTTATATTTCATCAAACAGGACTGGGTTCAATTCATTTCAAGGAGTCAGAGTAAAAACTGCAACAATAACCCAAACTAGGCAAGCAGAACCTCTTAATAATCTCAATAACATATTTCTTAAGGTAGCTGAATAGGTTCCAATATTTAAAAAAACATGTTTTCTGAGTCAAACTTATTGATAGTGAGTTGAACCCAGCCCTGTCCACTTAATCTCTAAATTGCATTTTCGATGTGTGCAAATATTTCCACATTACTCCAAAACTCACTTAGCCCACTGATTCTTTAATTGAACACCAGCATCTAACAGGTATATATAAATCAAACACCAGCATGAAGACCCTTCTCAGTGACCACTGCTCTCCATTGATCTACTAATTGAGTGATTGTCTTGATCGTCATACACCATATAACATACAGTCTTGGAAGTAAATATGATCAAATTTCATGTGTTGTACTTTGGAGAGATCACTGCCTAATGGAAGAGGTCTACTTGGACTTCTTGGTGATGTTGATGTGTGGTTACAAATATTTAGGGATGCACCTACATGATACTAATATTGAGTATCTGTCCACCACAGACTCAAACCGCTTGATCATGCATTGTGACAATTAAGATGATCTATTCAATTCATTTTTATGCTAACGTCTTAGCTTAATTCTGTTTTGCTCCACCAATAAGTTTTACAGCTACCTGCTTTATCTTCCAAGATACAGTTTCAATGGTTGGCAGTAGCACTAACAAATATATAACGCAACAAACTGCAATTTAAACACTAACATTGGCTCAGCACTTTGTTTTTGCCAAAACCTAAAGCTGGGGGGGGGGAAAAGTTGTTTTGGTGCATGCAATGTTATAGTGTAGCTAAATATATTAAGGTGGGCTTTTACCTGCTGAGAAATCCTGAGTGTCATTGTCAATATATTCACCTAATCCATCAATGAAGCTCAAACTAAATGAAATCCCTGATAGTGCATCAAGAGTCTGGTCAGTGACAGCTGTCTGTAAATAACTTCACACATATTGTGAGCTTTTTCATTCCGGCTTGTGCTGCTTGTCTGTAGCTAAATAACAGTGCAAACATGTGGACCTGAGATATACTGGGTTCTATAGAGTAAATATAATGTTGAAAATTCCACACATTTTCCTTTGTTAGTTTTTCTTCCTCTGGCTGTCTTTAGGTGGGAACACGAATGTTGTCATCATGTTTTTTGCATTGATTCTATCTCTTTATGTAATCTGGGCAATCAGAATTGACACATCAAAAGCATTAAGGGATAGCAGCAAATAAGTAAAAGATAATGAAAACTGTCTAGGGGGTACTTGATTCTGGTGTTTGTTTAACTGTGATCATACCTGGTAAATCCTCAGTTACTAGCACAAAACCTCCAGTACTTAACAGGCTCATCTAGCAGCTGCATAAAAAATATTTTTTTCCCCCAACCAGAAAATGTGTCAAAATGAAGCTATTGTAATGTTGTGGTCCCTTGTAACACCAGGAAGAAGATCACCTGACTTGAACGACCAACCTTGTTCCCCTATGGCCAGCACAGAGTCATGACATGGGTCCCATTCAGTCACTGAGTGTCAGCTCACTTTTTTTTTTTTTGGCATAGAGCTCATGTTCAAATAGGAGCCATGTCTGAACTTGTTTTTAAACCTGTAAACTAATTAAAACCACAATAAAATGCATTAAAAAACAAACAAACATTAAATAATATAGTAGGAAAATAAATATCATTCCAACAAGGCTTTTTTTAAATAGTCATTCTTAATCTCGAAGTCAGTGTGTATGTCATAAATTCACCTCAGAGAGCTGTGACCATCGGTCCAAGAAGATGGCTGCTCTCAGTCTCATGGGTGAATGTGCCTATCAGCTCCTGCACATACACTACTGCTTCACGCTCAGTTAAAAACACATATAAAGATTCCATTAAACATGGTCCCACGTATACTTAAGAGCTCAACAGTCATATGCATTACAAGTGTCTGGATACAAGATATGTAAAATGGACTTTTTTCTGATAGTAAGACTTGGTCATGACCTGGACGAAACATGGCTACATCTGCCATCAGAAAAAAACTAAACTAAACAATTCTAAGTGCTATAGCTAGACACTATTTTGGTTTTTTCATGAATAGCATTCAGGGCAGTTTGTAGTTTTTTGGTCAGTTTAAGGTAACCTCTCAAAGGTTATAATGAAACCTCTACAGACCTCCCTCCGTATGAGCTCTCACTCTCTTTTAGAGGGCTAGCTATGGCTGTCTCAGATAACGTTGTTTACAGTACATTTAACTGTTGTGTTAGTGCCAGAAAATAGAATATTATTTCCACATCTCATGCTCACAATTTCACAGGTCTCATCGCTGAAATATTAGATACATCTACTAATAAATTCTCATTCCTATCAATTAACTAATAATAATCCAACTACTGATTTCTAGTCATAAACAAATGTCAAGATTATGAGTATTTATCTTTTAATGTATATACTGTGCTCTAGAGGCAGGAACCACTATGGCTGTTTTTTTTTTCTTTCTTTTTTTTTTTCTTGGCATCAAAAGACTTGTTAAGGATTCAGACCATGTCGCACTGATGCAACAGCCACATGTTCAACACTAACTGTGAGCGGATTCTTTTAAAAACAGTCGATGGAAGGGCCTAAGTGTGGGATATACAATATAGCAACAATCAAATTTGACTCTATGGGCGTTCCGGCATTCCCTAGAGGTGCATATTTCTGTGACTTCCAGTCTAGCAGAGGAATGTATTCTGTCACCCCTAGGGAATAGAGGAGCGATGTTTTGCGGAGTATGATGAGTTTCTGAATCTGAGAGGAAGTTAGGAGCTGTCACTGGCTGAGCGTTTTTTGCCAAAATGACTGGCGGAGTCTCTGTTTCGCAGATTAGGCTGGATCTTGTACATATGGGGACCCATGGACCAGCGCCAGCTCCCACGGCCCTCCACTCCAGTTGGGATGGCGGCAGCTGCAGCCGCAGCAGTGGATGGGCAGGGCTTGTTCTGCAGCAGCTGAATAAGCATGGTCATCTCTGGGCCCAGCCGCGACACCATGCTGGTCCGTATGCGGTCCACCGTGTCCTCGTCACAGTCCATCAGGCTCTGTAGCAGCTTACCGTAAAACCTAGGAGGACAAACAAAGCATCACAGATTTACTTTTCAACAATGTACAACAGTATATTCCAGTTATACCATCGAACACTCAGTGGGTACTTGTCTGTATCTGCACAGTACTCTGTAGTCTGATGTCATGCAACTGGGAGTAACCTTCCCTTCTTCAGTCACTACTAAGCCATGTGCTCCACCCTCCTAGCCCGCTTTTGTATCCACTCTCAAACTGCAATCCTACATGAATTACAAGAATAATAGGAACAATAGCATGCAAACTTGATATTCTTGTTTCATTTACTCTCATTGTACAGAAGAACGTAAGGAGCAGATGGTCACCAAATGGAAATCAATACAAATTCAGCCATCTGCTATGCTGCATAAATTGGAGTCCAAGAGATTTTTTGCAACATGCAAGTCATGTACAGTATATTTGTAATTTTTAGCTAGATTTAGACACAGGGACAAGAGTTCTCTTTGTCAGATGTACTCCCTTGTAAAGAAATAATGTGGTAAACCATTATTTCTACATCTTTTCTTTAAATAGGTTTAAATAGCCTGTCAAACATCTTTAACCTGAAATGAAAATGTGTACAATGTGTGCTACAGTTCATAACTTTGAAAAGGCATACAGGAGCAGAAGAGCTCACCTATTTGGGAAGTGACTTGGAAGTTGTGCCACTTCGCCAATAGCATCTGGATTTGATCGAGCCACAGTGCAGATATCCAGCTTGCTGTAACACTCCTCTTGGACTTCGGATATCATTCTTTGGAAGGTGGAGCAGCGGCGGATGGTGGGGAATGCCTTCGAGGTGATGCCATTGGCAATGCACTTGAGGCTCTCCTTCACAAATGCTTTACCCTGTAAAAAAACAAAAAGAAACAGCAATGCTTCACACATTCTAACCCTGACAGTTACACCCATGAAACAGAGAGAATATAGTCTTTTTGATATGAATTACTGTGTGTACCTGAGTGTCAAATTTAGCAGCACTGTATAGGAAAGACTTGCAGATGTCATGCATGCCATCAGTGTCACAAGTCGAGTTTTCCAGGCAGGCGAAGGCTCCGCAGCCAACTTGGAGGGCACTGTTGAGACAGCGTGCCACATCTGCTGTGGGCACAGAGAATGGACCATCAGCAGGGGAGCCAACAGTAGCTTCACTGGGAATCACTGTACACTCACTGAGCTCATTACACAAGAGGTTGCCAGGGTTTCAGCTCAGAAATGTGGCCAACAAAAGAGAAGTTTCATACTTTGGTGATTCACAAAAGACATACAGTCACTCAGGTCAAACTTGACTGGCGATTGGACACCTTACAACTGGGAGTCTCACACACTATTTGGCAAAAGTGCAATTTTCTCTTGGCAAGGACCTTTATTCCACTGTTTGGTTCTTTCCAGCAGAGCTTGGATGAACAGTACCAGAAATACCAAAGAGTTTCCTGAAAATTGTTGGCATGCCTGTCGACACACACAAAAATACATTTGTACCACTGGCATACAAACAGACACACATAAAAACACATGTTGGGATCAATTTCTTTTAAAAACTGTAACAGAAAGCTGAATTAAGAACCCTTCATTCAAACCACTTAAATATTCTTAAGTTAAACCAAGCAAAATTCATAGTCCAGTTACATATCCGGAATTGATCCAATGAAGATACATGGATACACATACAGAAAAATCATATTCATTTTAGAATAACCACATGACTTATTAGCCTGACCAACACACAGGTAATACTCATTCCTATCTTTCTAAAAACCTATCAAGTATCCATGCTGCCACATCACAAATCCCCTCAGTCTATTTTTCAAAAGATGACCATAACAAGTTCAGCTCAAAGAACATAGAATCCTTCTTAAAGGTTACACCAAAACAGAGCTATAAAACATAATCTGAAAATAAGTGAATACATAAAGTTGACTTCTCATAATTCTTCATCCAAGAATCCACTGAAATGGCAAGCAGCCTGACTCCAAACCCCTTTGTAATAACCATTAAGAAATGTCACCGCAGAGCCTAAGCCTACTTGGCAGACTCCTGAATCTGGGGCCCCATGTTGACCTGCACAGTCAGATAAAGTCTGCTTGCCATCAGGGACCAGAGATTGTTCTCAAAATAAAGAGTGAGCTGCAATTCGTATGATGATGAAGCAATTCCTGCAGAAAGGTATTCAGCATCTCTTTTACACACTGTCTTTTCTCACAGCGCTGTACCTCTGTATTAACAAAAACATTAGAACAAAACTGCAGATATGTGGTACGCAGTATGATTCCTTGTTGCTGACTATGAGGGATTTTGACAGTTATTTCTTTTTTTTATGTACAGTATAAGAAACTAAAAGGATTACATTTGACAGCCTAAACTGTACCTTTTCAGAGGCATATTAAAAAAAAATCTGATGTCTCCTACTTCTTTTTTTGACTTGAAGGCAACACAGGAAGGCTACCATAAGCTTTATATTTTATGCACTAAAAGCTCCGCTCCAAGTCCACTGTAATTCTGAACAGAGGGACCTATGCAGCAGCCAAAGCCATGAGAAAGAGACTATCAGCATGACACAGCCTGCGCTCTCAGGTGTCAGCACCAAGCTCCATGCTCATCTGTTGCCGGCAGGACACCGGCAAAACCACAGCGTTAATCCTGCAACATTCTCCCTGAATCTAGCGCTCGTTTTCACAGAAATGGGTGCACAGGCCAAAAACATACATGTGTGGGGTAAAAAATATCCACATTGTGAACGAGCAAATGTAGGTTTTTCTGTGCATTGTGTAAATGGTCTTTATAGAAAGCAAGCAGTGCACTCTGTGATTTATGCAAATGGAAGCGGCGTGTTACTTACTAGGGCTATTGGCAGAAAAGCGTGCTCTTCTTGGCGAATAAGACTCGTTCTGATCCAATTCATATGCAGATGCGTTTAGCACCATCAGGAGAAAAAGTCCGGTTCTCAAAGGCATCGTCCTTTCAACACAGATACAACTAAATGCAAAGAGACGGCTCCTGCTCTGTGTGTAATTCATAAGAATACTGCTCCAAAAGCTTCTGCAGCACAGGAAACAGAACAGATGAAGGATATTTCAAGCACGCTACAAGCTTACACTACACTGGACTCCTTACTATCCTTTTGACTTGCATGACAGCTAAAACCGATGTTAGGTCTGCATGGGTTTATATGGGAGCGCTGAACATTACGAGTTCTGCGTTTGGACCAATCAGAGCGCAGTATTCAAGCCCGTGGTCCCGGTCTTTCCACTACTAATTGATAAAATGATTTTACATCGGCCAACACTGTTGACCTTACAGCTAAACATGAATAGGCTACTGTTTATATTTTTCATTTAACTTAATAGTCTAATTCACTGATAGCCTATAACTAATACACACTATCACTAAACATCAGCCATACTTACATGCACTTCTTAAGTAATAACTTATTCAACCAATCCCCTATCTAGCAAATAATAAAAACATTTTTATAGGTTATTATCTTATATGTGATTTGATTTTAAGATTGACTTGAAATAACTTTATTGTCAGACATGATCTGAAATTTGTCAACATTAAGACAAGATACAAAGGTACAAACATTTGACACAACATTCAAACACTAGACAATTATTCAGAGGCCATAATTGATCTGGGATTCAGCTCTGCATTCAATTTTAGTATTGACTTGTCAACAAAAGAGTGTTACAGTCTGACCTTTTTAAAACTTAGGACCCTGTATCTCCAGTTTGATGGCAATAGTTCATTTTGCATTGTTTCTTTGCATTGTTTAGAATACAACATTTGAGCAGATGTTTAACTGTTAGAGCAGTTTAGACTTTAAAGACAGACAAAAAGACCATGAGGTATAGCAGCACTGTAGGACACTTACAATCACTGAAGTAAAGAGCAAAAGTAGAATTTGTTGTCTCGCCCCAAAACATCTCTGTCTGCGGAGGTAATAAATTCTTTGCTAGGTCTTTTTATAGATATAATCAATGTGAACTTTTCAGGACAACAGATGGTCAGTCATTACACCCAAATATTTATAAGATGACGCTTGCTTGATTGTTTCATTATGAATGGAAATCGTGGCTTTGTGAGCATCAGATAGTAAACTGAATACAATTTCCTCTGTTTTCTTTGTATGGATCTCCAGAGGGTTGTTATCACCCCACTCAACCAGCGTGTTGGTGCAGCCCAGGTTGGTCAGAGTTACTTAACAGAGAAATCAGAGCTGTTTTCGTCAGAATACTTCAGAAAGGATTATATAATTATCTTGTTCCCACAAGTTATTTTTTTGTGCACACAAGATATTAATCAAGATATTTTTTTCACTCTTTGGGACTTACCTATCACCACTTTATGTTCACTAATTAAGCTAGGTGATTCCCCACTTACATACAGTATGACATATCAACAGTAAGCCTCTAATTCTCAAAACATGGGTTTACATGCTTCAAAGTTTGCATAGGAGTTGTGTTAGGTTTTCATGCGGCCATATTTACTTAAATAAAGAAGTGTAAACACATTATTGGGGGACTAGGAACGGTTGCGGAATTGTGAAGGATGTGGATATTAGGAGAGGGAGGATATTATTATTTTATTAATATATTAGATCTGTTTTTATTTCCGCCTTCCTTTCTCAGATTCACCATCAAATATTAGGGACAAATATCAAATCAGGTTTAGAATAAACTTTATTGGCTAGGTATGTGATCACATAGTAAGAATTTGACTACACTGTTACATTAATCCAAATGTAAAGAGAAAAAAATAGGCATGCACATTGAAACAATGGTTATTTATTAGGGTTGTAAGCTCGCAGAGGTTTGGTTCCTACCTCAGTTTTTGAGTTTAATTTCAGAACTATTATGGTGGATAAGTGATGGGATATACGTTCGGGGTCCGTACATGGTTTTTTATTTTTTAATTAAATGGATGCTCTATGCATTCCCTTGTATGACTTCAGTCCGGGCTTGGTCAATAATGGACTCGACCCCATAGATTGTAAAATAAAACATGGAGGACATAGTCTCAGTGATGTCACACATTGGTTTGTGAAGTGGACTATTGAATCCCATCCATGGTGGTCGCCATATTGGAAATGCTGTCTCAAACTAGCTTTCAGTCAACTTATTAACAGGCTAAGAGGTGGAGCTGAGACGGGCTTTAAGCCTCCTGACAAACAGCTACAACGCGGCCGCACATCAGTCAGATCAGCCACACCTGTTATTATGTATAACTCTTATCCTTCATAAAATCTAAATGGACGAGCTATAAAAACATTAACTACAATACAGTGTGTGCTAATTAAGAAACTTTGTCTGACAAAATGTGTTTGAACCAGGCTTTAACTCAGGCAAGAATCAGGAATCAGTGGACAAAGTGTCAGAGTCAGACGCTATAAAGTCAATTTTTGCTTGTATATTAATTCTGCGGTGTGTAGTTCAAACCATTCACATTTTTTAAAGCATAAAATGCAACATTCTGAAAATCAATACATCAAATATACCCTAGTAGGGCGCGCGCCCTAACCATTGTGCCACCAGCGCGCCCCATGTATTGAGGCTATCGTCTCAAGCGGGCGGCCCGGGTTTGCATCCCGCCTGTGGCCTCCTTCCCGCATGTCGTTCCCTGCTCTCTCTCCCTGGTTTCCGACTCTATCCACTGTCCTATCTCTCCATTAAAGGCACAAAAAGCGCAAAAATAAATCTTATTAAAAAAAAATATACCCTAGTACACAAAACAGTGTGTAGTTGACTTCCTAAAAATATAATTAAGTTAAACCCCCTCTGGATTTGTTGATCATGGCGCTGTGTTCGCACGGACGGGAGGGCGCTTCCTTTGGCTTGTTAATGTTTCACTGAGAAACTCAAATATGTTTCATACTTGTTTTACAAAGTGAGCCCCTCCCTCACCAACCGTTAGCCATTCCACCAGAGAGACAGTCCCGCCCACTTACCATCAGACTTTATATACTGAACAAAATACTTTCTATGGCCTAAAAAGACAAAGATATAACAAGCAAATCTACTTTGAAATGCACATCATCACTCGAAAATTATTATACAATCTTGTCTCCAAATGATTGACTTTGAGATGCGATGTGTCAGTCTGATGAAAGCTATGTTTTGATCGGAAAATCTGCCTTAAAAGTTGTTTAGTAAGCCTTGAATGAAAGAACTGGAAAGAACATATTTGTCTATCAGAAATCATAATGAAGTAGTTTCTTTACTTTCATTGTGATCGCACTAATCGCACACATACACTCAAAGGTTGTGTGCCAGTCGAAGGACTTCACTAAACCTTACTGCTCACTTATGGTGGTTTTCCCTGAATATTTCCTGCTATCACATCAGCTCACCCTGACCTCATGCAGAACATGTTACTATGGGGCTGTCAGGAAAAATTCAGGGTAAAGTTGGAATGGAAAATTTGGCTGTTTGTGTTCACACACAGCTCACCAAAAAAATTTCAGGACTTTTTCAGAGGTTTTGTGCAAGTGTGAGAGCACCATAAGTATTGAATGACTCTTTCAAATGTTACAAATTCATGCTTTTTAGTGTGTAGTAAGTAAGAAAATAAAATTTAGTCATATAGCACATTTCAAGAAAAGATGCCACAAAGTGCTTCACAATGAAGAATTGAAAATAGATAATACAAACCAACAGTCACATAAAATCAATTACAGACACTGTTGCTGCTAATTATGGACTGCTTTACTTTTGTAGGCTCAGAATTGAGGACTAGCAGATTCTACATGCTAATGGAAGTCTCAGAACCCATCCGTGAACGCTTGATAATGACAACGCCTCTTCTTTTCTTTTTCAGGGCTTACAGTGTCACCAGCGGGTTGCTGTAAAGGACTTTCGCCTTCATGAGTCACCTGCAAACAGATTGGGTATTCCTGTTTGAAATCTATTAATGGAGATGATTCCGGTGGCAGCAACAGTTCTAATTTCAACAAGGAGGAGGCACAGTGATGTACGTCATGATGCTACACGAAGAAGAGGATCAAGAGGGGTAGAAAAAGACTGTCAGGACTACAAACATGAATACAGTAAGTATTTTTATTTTTTATTGCATTTTTTTAAGATAACTTTATAAGAAGCCTGAGTGAAGTCACCCATCTGTTCCTGCAGTGGGCATTGGAGTCCCATCGATGGCTGTTGCCATGATGGAAATGTTGTCTCACCCTAACTTTCAGTCAACCGAATGACAGGCTCAGAGCTGGAGCTGAGGTGGGCCTTAAGCCTCTTGACAAACTTTTACACCGCCCCTGCCTGTCATTCAGGTCAGCTACTGTAAATAACGCTTATCCTTCATAAAATCAAAACAGACGAGTTACCAAGATATTCAACCGTGTACAGTATGTACATGGGCTTACTAGACCAAATTTCGTATTTCGAACCAGGCTGTAAACATATTAATTTCTGCTGTAAAAACAGGCTTTTTTGCATAGATTACGTATGGGACTTTTGGTGCTTTTGCAGCAAGCCTCAAGCAGACACTTGACAAACTGCAGGATTTTGCACTTCCACATTGACATCATGTTTCAACACTGAAGGTTGCCGTTTGGGAATGATATGCACCACCATTCACAATTGCCACAATTGGTAGTCGAACCTACGACCAGTGTGATGATGACTGTAGGCTTTGTACATGTGACGCATGCTCTTCTAACAGAGCTGAAACGGCACCCCAATACAGTATGTCTTGTGCTGAACGTAAGCTGCCTCTGTATGTCTGACATTAGCTCAAACTAGCAGGTGCTGTTAATCTATGTTTTTAGTTACGTAGTTATAGAAGTCGTTCAGATATTCAGACTGCAGTTTCAAAGTGAGATATTTAAGTCTGTGTGATGTTACGCCTTCAATCTAAATGTTGCGGAGGAGTTATAGGGGGGAAGAATTGATCCCCCCTACCATCTTCGGCATTACAGGGGCGAGACGGGATCAGCGGAGCCAGCGGGGGAGTGCTGTGCTTGCTGTACTCCCCCGCTGGCTCCGCTGATCCCGTCTCGCCCCTGTAATGCCGAAGACGGTAGGGTCTGACTCTATGTGGAGCTCCGACTGTGCTCTTCTCGTAGACTGTTGTTCTTAGATTTTGGTGGGAATTCGGTAATTTTCACAAGAACTAACAAGACTGGGGAGGGTGTTTGCTTTCTTATGATTTATTTATTCTCTCCGCCCCAAAAAAGTTTCTCCAAGCTCTAATGTCAACAAATGAAAAGCCCATCTCCACACTAACAAAGCAAAGCATTTATTTAACAGCATGAATTTATTGAAACGTGGAGTCCAAATATCAACCCAGAATATTCAAATGGCATGTCTTTATTATCACTCTGGCATTTTCCTGAACCATGAGAATCTTCTTAACATGGAAATGAACCACCTGTATTGTTGACATAAAGCCCAGGCAATCATTGCTGTTGACCTCCACATTGGCTCAGAGTCCACTAACTTGCAACTGCACGTGCTGGCATAGAAAGGAGGAAGAGTTGAACTTTAAAGGTCATATATTATCCTCCTTGTCATCTAGTTTAAATAAGTCTTAGCGCTCCTCAAAACATATCTGTGAAGCTTCTTACCATGATCTTGTATTTAAGCATGCTTATAAACCCCTCTGTTTATGCCCTGTTCAGAACAGGCTGTTTCTGTGTCTGTAGCTTTAAAAATGAGCTGACCACACACGGCTTGGGTGGCTTAGGATTTCTGTCGCCATGCCCACGGTGAGAAGGCAGACACAGAGTGCAGAACAAACACCGAGCTGTGGGAGTGTCACCCACCTGGGGGAGGGGGTGACTGCCCTTTGTGATGTAACAAAGGGGAAATCTCCAAGCACACATTTTCTGAAACGTGGAGCAGGGAAAGAGGGAGAGGACGGATGTTTCTCATAATTGGGGGGTTTGTAGACAAGCTAGGGACACATATTAGTGTTTAAAAGAACAAGTGTATTTAGCATAATATGACCTTTAAGCTATCATTGATCAAGGGGCCAGGATTCAAGTCTGAAACAATCTGATACAAAGTGCAAGCATACTGTATACCCCCTACTAGTGTCCCACATACTGAAAAGTTTAGCTATATTTACCTTGCATACCTGTAATCACACTTCTCAGTAGTGGCCTCTTAGTGTCTCTTTTATGTTTTCTGGTTGTTTTTGGCCATCATTGTGATTTAATGCTCATTTCTACAAGAACATCATCAGTTGGACATGACGTCAAGCTGTTGGCACCTTATCTCATCTGGGGAATCCAAATTTGGACCAGCTGCTCAAAAAGTCATTGTAATTGAAAGATAGTAACATCACAATGAATGAGCATTTGTATATCATCACAACCAATTATAAACACCCTAGGCCCTAAGAGACACAAGTTACATGTTAGACCTGTGAGTTTTGAAAATGTACTCGTCTTTGGGAGAGACATGTGTCAAGCTTAACTGTCAAACAGAATAAAGATAATTTCAGCCTCTCATTCTTTTAAAGTAAAGGAGCGTTCAGAGGGATGACTCGTCCTCCTTCCTTAAATTATGTGCAAAAAACAATATATTAAAGACCAGCCTGCTTGCTTATTGGTCATGTCAGCACTCCTAAAGACTAAAGAGAGAAAAAATGTCTGAGAAATGTAAGATTTGTGTCAGATGTTGAGCTGATATTCATGCTTGCCATGAATATGTTGCTGCTCTTGCATTTATTTCTTCTCTATGCTTTTTCCCTCAAGTGGACGGGGGTTTTGGTGCGTCTCAGCTGAAACTGAAGACGTGAATCAGGGGGTTTATTCATGAGAATGGAAGTCGGTCTCGTCCTTGTTAGCACATTACTGCAGACTCTTCCTTTTTGGAGCATAGCCATACCACAAACACATCTAAGAAGACCAGTTGTGCGTCCTCTGGGGTAAAGGATAATGAATTCCTTTGTCAGGCAGAAGAAGGTGATTCACCTTGTTTGCAGAAGTAAACCAGACATCACTCGCATGGTGCTGGAGATAGAGGGCAGAGTTCACTGAAAGGACAAATCGGTCACAGAGGGTGAACATACAGTAGACACCTCCGACTGCAGTGTGAGAGTTTTGCATGTATTGGTGGAGGTGGAGGCACAGATGCACTGATTAGAGGTCACTTTGCATCTAAGTTGAATGCTGCCTAAAGCCTATTGCTGTGTGCCTGACACCAACTTCCTCTATAGTTATAGGATTACGAAATCTGTCAATATGAGCAAGAGTTTAAAATAAGTTTTACAAGTGCATACCATCTTTTTGAAGCTTAACAAAATGATTTGCAAGTATTTATAATGTCTGCACTAGAGCTTTTTAACAAGTGTTTACAGAGAGTTTGGCTATATGAAAGCACGTGCAAGCTGTTACTTGAAGGACAGTGCTAGTACTTTTTTAAATTTAATTTAATTTTATATACTTTAATAATCCCTGAGGGAAATTCTGGTTTACGCTCTGTAGGGACATGCTTCTCACACACATAGGCCCGAAATACACACAGGCACAAACCTAGGACCTGTGGATATGCAATAATGGAGAGATGAGTGCCCTAGATCTGTTGGGGGTTCGGTGCCTTGCTCCTCTTCAGTGCTCGGGCAGTGCCCAGCTACCAGACCAACTTCCATTCTAACTGTGTCCACAAGGGGGGGGGGGGGGGGGGGGGGGGGGTCTTACATGAGCTATTACTGTAAACAACACCTTCAAACACTGCTGTTACTGGTGTGTTAAAGACTGTTATATCTGAGGAGTGAAAGAGACGCAAGACACCCTTCAGAAATATGATTATAACCAACTTGCCCACATGTAAAACCAGTTGGTGGCATGTTTTGATGTGTGATGTTGGGTCAGGGGGATAATGCATTTTGCCTGTGGTGATCACACGAGAATAACACTTAATTTCCTGCAATGGAAAGCAACACTGCACAGAAATAAATGACAAAGAACCAGGATTTAGCGATTGTGCTCAGCATGCAGCTGTGCCATCAGAAAGTTGACAGACTCCAAACGATTAGAGGAGAGACAGTGTCACTTTTTTAATCTTATGAAAAAAAAAGATTGGATATAAATATGCACAACTCCTCAGTGTGCTGAGAAATATGACTGATCTTAAAAAGGGTGTCATAAATCCTTTAAAATTGCTTCCATAAATCAAACAATTTTGTTTTGTGTTTTTGAAACCACGGATGTATTGCCAGAGGAAAATCTATTGAAACACCAGAGGTGGAGCAACCAAACTAAAATTTGGTTTCTGTGGTCAGGTCACACTGAACAGCTAACCTCATTTACCATTGTGAGAGGCATTCACCACTCAGAGAGGCCGAAATTAGCCGACACTGCTGTGTGTCAAGCTCATTTCATTGTGGCTCTGTGGGATTCACAATTCTTAGAAAAAGTATGACTCTGACTGACAATATAGTCATTGTCACGTCCCCAGAATGGAGGGTGTAGTGTTTCAGTTTATTTTTTTAACAGCGTCAAACTTGTATCTTATACTGTAGCATCTGTATGCATGGTGTTTTTCCTCCAACAGATGTCTGCATGACTTGAACATAACGCAAAAACTCAGGGGATCTGCATTCCTGAATGGGTATCCAATACGAGTAGCGAAGCAGGGCTATACATCTGGAGGCTGGAATGAAAACACACTGCAGCTCTGCAGCATGAAACCTTATAGGACCAAAACATTACACTAAAACTGTTAATTGCTGCAACTGTTTTCACATTCTTAGTGTTGGTATGAGACACATGACCTATACTGTACTTAAGTCACTGTTGTGCAATGGGAATTATTCCTCGGGAAAATGCATTGGTCACGATTGTACAATTTCGAGTTTCGAGTTTCTTTTAAAGATTTCAGTATTAAACAATGTTAAACCTTGTGACTGAGTTCATTCAAATCATACTGCTAATGCTTGACATGACAGTGACTACACGGACAGCCTTGTTTTCTAGTCAAGTATATAGACTACATACTTGCTCAATGTTGGTTTTAAAGAACATCATTTTTGATACCTTATTTACCGTCTCAGAGCTGATTGCATTACATATAATTGAAATGTTGCTCCTCCTATATTTCATAAAAAAATAGAATTCAATGCAAAAACAAAAAGAAACAAAACTAACCCAATATAAAACTATTATACGGGCTTGCTATGCTTAAAAAGCGGACAAACACTCACATATTAACACCACGTCAGTAAAAACTTTATTAATGCCATAATGTGTTGGCCATTAATCACTCTAAATCCTTGTGTTTCATGCTTGAATATTAATTTACTCTCTTGCACCTCAAATGTACTTACATTTAGGATGAAGAAGCTCTTCAATGGTGTCATTGTGTCTGCTCCAACATTAGCAAATCAAAGTGATTCGTTGTCACATACATACAAGAATTAGTGCTCCTGAAGAGTCCTTGTGCAAGCTGCAGATCCTCAGCTCCCAGCTTCATATGTAACTCTTTCTAGATTTTTACATCCCTGGTAAGACAACAGAGATGACCAATTTCTCCACATGGAAATCAAAGGACAGAAAAGTGCAGTTTTGGTATTGTGCAATCTTGTGCTTTGCTGCAATTTTCTTTTGTAGCAGCTAATTGTGATTGGAAACAATTTTAATAGGAATGCTTTTGAAGTTAGATGGTGGAAAAAAAGATTGTCTACTTGCGTGACCCGTGCTTTTAAAGATACATTTGTCATGTGTTAATATATCAGAGCCACACTATTACCCATAGGGCAGACTGATTCACAGAATTCTTGGAATGACAAACTGTTAGCCATCATTCCCAGAGACGCATGGCTCCTGTTCATGCAGTGATGCTTTGGCACTCACTTGTTGTTTCACCTGCCTTCAGGATTTTCTTTCAGGGTAATATTTTCTGGTGCACTGGTGTGTTTCAAGTAACCCTGGCAACAGTTATAAATAACGTTTTTAAGTTGATTCAACTTCATCATCAGAAATTCAACAGAAACGTACACATATAGTACCATTAACAGAGGAGGTGCAGATGTAACCTCTGGAATGTGTCCTCCAAGAACCAAGTGAAATATGAAAAGCTAATTTTGAGGATTGCAACTTTTTTCAGTGATGTATTATTTGTCAGAGCCTATAAATCCATCATTGATTTCAGCTCAACATCAAATATTAACTAATCTGTCCAAATGCTATAGTATCTTTTGCAGCCAGAAACATTTGACTGAATAATAATATTCATGCACCTGAGTTTTTTGAATTTGCATCTTTGAGCTATTTTTAGTAATGTTACACTATAACCTTGTTACTTGGCCTTCCAACACTAAGAATAGCTTGTTGAGTAATGCAACAGATTTTTTTTGTCAAACTAAACTATCCCTCTCATGTATTTGAAGAATTACAGTAATACGTCTTCTCTTGCATTTGTGCTTTAAAGCTCCAAACGCACATATGCTTTCATACACACACCCAAACATATGGCAAAATCATATTGCCTGTACCTTAGAAAGAGAATGTCTGTATGCACCACGCAGTAATACCTAGGCTATGTTCCCTTCACCCAGCCATCTGGTTTCAGTTCAGACCCATCTGGATCCGTCTCCAGCCCAGGCATCTCAGGAATACATTTTGGAGGGGTGCCCACATCCGTTCACACAGACAAGTGTTTTCAATTACTCAATTTTAAATGTCTCTAAAAACCACGTGATTGAGCTTTTTTTGTAAGGCCGCAGTGGTGGTAAACACCACTTTCAAAAGGCTGCTTCACAAGGATCTGGCTGACCAGTCCATACGTTTTAGATGAGTAACACCTTAATGACTTGTCGAAACATGTAAAAGCTCTTTCAAAGCACTTTGCAAGCTAAAGCACAACCACAGCTCACAGACCCAATTCACAACACATACTTGGTGTCTCTGATTTCGGAGCTACCACAAACATCCTTTCAGCAAACATGAAGCAACCAGAGAGGCGAGAAGTGATGAGAATCATGTAGCGAGCTCATCTAATATTGTAACCGACAGGACAATTCCACAAACTCCCACAACATACGGCTTGAATTAGCTTTATGTGTACTTGAGGTTTGTATCATGAAAAACAGAAGATACATTAGGTTTAAAGTCATTCATCACATTTATATGGGCAGTTTAATTGGTATTGAAGTTCTGATCATCAGAATTTATAGCTTTTGCTTACTCTAATCTGCGGCATCAATTGAATTTAGAAATTCAGATTTTTTTCTTGATGTTCAAGTAGTTGTGTGTTTTTTATGTAGGCTTCAGTATTTTTTGACACTTTTGTTTTGGCAATACAAAATATGATCAGTTAGTGTTCATCCTAGCCAGATGTATTTTTGTCACTGACAAAGATCTGAAATGTCACTGAGTGTGCATGTGTATGTATGTGTGTGTGTGAGTGTATGTGTGTGTGTGTGAGTGCATAACATCCTCACACATGAATCCATCGTGACAAATTCTGCTGTGTCAGAGTGATGCTTGTACCTGAATCTATTTCAAATTGCGACCAACAGCATTTTTAAATGACTTCTATGACTAAACCAGTGAAGACCTTGCTCAAGTTGCCTGTGGGCATGTACTCATACAGCTACAGTAATTCACAGGGCTGTGTGATAAGGTCTATAGTGTAGCACTTATACATTGTCACAGGCAGTGGCAGTTAATCCAAAGGAAATACTGCCCCTTTTTTCAATTTGCATGCTAATACCATTGCAGATTTAATCTGATATGAGCGGCAGGCACAGTGGTAGCCCTCATATGAGTTCCCCATCAGGAAACCAACCCCCATCAATCTATCTTGCATTAGTCCAGCAGCAGCTTCCAACATCCTTTCTTTGTCAAATATTTTAAGGCCTCCTTCAGTCCGACAATAATACTATATTAAAATGGATCCTTCTCAATAGTATCAATTAGATTATTGTTTAATGTGTAAAGTGAACTGCTCAAAAAACAAGAACAGAAGGAATCAAAAAGTTGATCCAAGCTCAGATTTTAGAGCACTGTGCAATAAAGGCTAGTCTTGCTGGTCAAATTGAATAAATTAGGCAAGGGAAGTTTATTTATGTAGCACATTTTAGGAAATAGGCAATTCAAATGGCTTCAAGTTAGGTCAATTGAAAAATTTCTACACCATGATGCTCTGGGATGCTATACTGAGGCGATGGTTCTTTGAGCTAATTGCCTATATCAGCATGCTAATATGCTCAACAACAAAAGGCTTAAGGGCTTTGTTTGTTTTTATATTTGATTTTTGCGATGGCAACTTTCATAACCTAACAATAGTGAGCGCTGGTGAGAAATGCTCTGAAAATTAGGTTGTGGGCGCTGCCAGTGAAGAGATGATGTTAGTGGACACAGGCCCTCAATGAGGAGTATGTTTACTGTGTTGGTTTAGAATAGAAAAGACAGTTTAGCAGCTTTTTGTCAGTGGCTGCACAGATAAAACAGAAATATAAATTAAACAACATAAACACAGACAGATAACATTAAAGGACAACATAAAATCACAACAGTACAAGGCACTTTATTCTTGAATCTCGTTTAGAATGTTATCATAATAAGTTTTATTATCAATAAACAAATAATACTAATGGTATATCCATCCATCCATCTGCTTATCCAGGGCCCGGTCATGGTGGCAGCAGGCCAAGTAAGTTAGCTCAGATATTCCTCACCCAATCTACGTTTTCCAGATCCTCCTGGAGGATCCCCAGGCACTCCCAGGTCAGATGCGGTATACAATCCCTACAGTGAGTTCTGGGTCTACCCCAAGTACTCCTCCAAGGGAGACGTTCCCAGAAAACTTCAATAGAGGCAAGAGGAATCAGATGCCTGAACCCCTTCAACTGACTCTTTTCGATGTGAAGGAATAGCGACTGAACTCTGAGCCAACTTTGGATGTCTAAGCTCCTTACATTACAGTCTTTACTTGAATGTCATGAACATAGGTGAGGGATGGAACAATACACCCAATGGTAATCAGAATCTTCACTTTTTGGACAGCTACTTCTTCACCTCACACCAGCTCGTTTTTTCAATCCTTCCCTCGCTCTTGGAGAAACCTGATATACTGAAACTCTTTAGCCTGATGCAATAACTCAAACAAAGTTTGTCACGTTAGCGAGGAGGGGGAATTTGAATGTCCCTGTGAACCTTGGAGCTGTGTGGTTGGGGGCCCCAGTTCTTGTGCAGTGTAAGTTATGTGGCAGGCAAGGCTGTGTGCTGATCATTGGCCATTTCAGTTTGGAAATGGTAAATTTGAATGGACTTGGACTTATGTAGCACTCTTCTTTCTTCTGACCATGCACTCAAAGGCCTTCTTACACTAAAGTACACATCACTTTCATCCATTCACACCCATTCATACACTGATGGCAGAGGCTGTATTATTATTATTATTATTGTTGTTAATATTTTTACTTTTCACCTTTGCCGTAGCAGCAGGAGCCATTTGGGGTTCAGTGCCTTGTCCAAGAATACCTGTTGAGTAAAAACCGACCCTTTATGATATCCATGTGATAAATAGTGTATATGATTAATTTTCAAATATTCTTACCTAAATTCAAGATATAGATTTAGTGGCATGACCAAGAAGACAATTTCTTCACAACTTTAATACAATTGAAACTTGGGAATTGGGTTGAAAGTCAGACAGAATACATTTTTATCCAGATGGTTTGAGCAGTATTTGAGGATTCTAAGAAAACCCTCAAAGCAGCAGTGAGAGTTGTTTAACAGCCTTCTGGGAGATGGTTGTTTTGGCTTGCAGTCTCTGCTCTGTGGTTTCACTGGTTTCCATTAAGAACCAGTAGTTAAGTGGGTAAAAAGATAAGACAAGTAAATGCATTGTTTGAAAGGGACATCAATTATTTGTGGAGCTCTTTTTGTCTGCTAGAGTTTAAGTGTTGGTATGTGTTACTGAAAAGGTAAATCTTTGATGCAACAACAATTCAAGATTCTCACCATTACGCCAATTTCTCGGTTGTTAAATGTTTTTATTTACATAATTTATTCTAAGGACCAGAACTGAACAGAGCTGAAAATCTGAAGGATCGTTGTGGTTTTGATTTATGATGCTTGAGTGTTTCTCAATGGTCTTGTGGTATTCATCTCTTCTATTCATAATCCCTAATCAGGGTTATGTACATAGCACTCCATCAAGAGCCCTTAAACATCTCTCAGAGAATGTTGACTTGTTAATTGAATTTGAGAAGAGCTTATGATGGGAACATAAGCCAGATGCCAGGATGTTTATGATGTTGTTGCTTTGTGGGCAGCAGTGTACACAAGCCCTCTTTCTCCCTGCAGCCAAATTTTCCATGCCAAGAGTGCCCTTCTGGTCAAAAAACATCCCGAGAAATTTATAGTAATGAACTATTGGTTTCAGTGGTGATATGCATCATGTATATCAATTACTGCACTGTGTCAGAGGCTGGCACAAAAAAATAGAACTGACTTAGTGTTCTCGCCCAAAGGGTGCTACAAATAAAAAGATGAATAAGAATAAATGAGTGGGGAAACATTAGGGATAATGGTGATTCCATACAAGATTGACTTTTGATAATGGTGCAAATCATGGGGGTCATAAGCCATGACCCTCAAAGTCACCAGGTCTCGAACAAAACGCATTAAACCTCTCATTCTCCACAATTCTTCACAGTCATCATGAAAACTGTGAATCTCTGAATTCACTAGAGCTTTTCTCAAGGCTCAAAGCCTAATCTCTTCTAACATATCTTTATATGACTCCCAAATCTGTAAGTGTTGGACAGTATTAGTTGTATATTGGCAGCGTTCTTGATTCTTTATGTACATATCTGCATTCAAATGCAGTCAAAACTGGGTCACCGTTGACATATATTACCTGCAACTCCATTATTGGGTCTCAGGTTGCAGTCAGACATTAAACGATGGGAAATGTATGGGGAAAATGTCTTGGTCTGCTTATCAGCCATCAGATATCTGGATATTTTGAAGGCTACACTGGAAGGCTCTGAATATTAGTTGTTGTCCCCTGTAATGGGTTCAGAGATTTATCAACACGCCACCTTTTGGCAAGACTGGTATTCATACAAGATGCATACATCTTGTCATAATAACATCCAACAAAATAAATCTATGAAACACGTATGTCCATAATGATTATAGGAGTGTGAGTTTCTGTGCTTGAATTAATCTGTACCATGCAGTGGTTGCTATGTGTACGTGTTTATCTGTAAACATGGGAGCATCAACTTTTCTCTTAATCAGTTCATGTTCATTTATGAGTTTCTTGAGCTAATTGTGTGAGTGTCACTTTCCCAAAGTTCAACAAATTCCGAATACATCACTTTTTTGATGAAGGATGGAGCTTTGGAGGGGGATATTTGATACTAATGCCGGTAATTGCGTAGGGACAATTTTAAAACTCAATGGCAACCTTGAAACCCATCGGCTATTATCTGAAAACAATAGAAGACTCTAGGAGCCACAGCCTACTTTTGGGGGATTCTGGTGTAGCCAGTAGTTACCAACAAAGGACTTCAGGCAAAGACGTCCTTTTCTGTTCATCGCTGTTGCTTACAATGCAACTTGTGAAGTGAGAATGGAGTAGATATTGAGAAATTACTTATATGAAGGGATTATGAGCTGCACTGGCATGCTGATGTTTGTTAAAGACACTAATTAACGCTAAGTCGTTAGATGACTGATGATGGGTCCGGGATTGCTTGTGTTTTGTCCTTTGCTCTTCAAATGGACTGTTTTCCTGCATACAGCCAATTCCCGCTGAGGGCCTAATGGATGACACTAATTGTACTACAGACAGGAACCAAAACACTATAGTTTTATGTAAAATATCTGAATATAGATGAGCTCAATGGCTGCTGATAAACTGCTAAATTGATCTAGGCTTGTTCATTATTTTCATTCCTTTGCATATTTGAGCTTGAAGCAACAAAAAAAGCAAGAAGCCCAGCAGGCCCCCTAACCACTGACCATTGCTGTGGGTAATGGAGAAAGCAATGAGATTTGTAGTAAAATCACTCTGCATCTTCACTGAAATAAAGCATCCATGTCTTGCAGAGCCTCAGCAGCTTGGCTGATCTCAGTGAGTGAACGCAGATGGGAGAGATACCCAGCAGTGGAAAACGGGGAATAAACTAGCTTAATGAAAGCATCATGGCACAGTGAAAAGCCAGTGTAAGCCGTCAGTGAGAATGTCCCGCGGGTAGGAAGATGGGCTGGTGTGCGTGCTGGGGGCTGGAAGCTTGCCTAAATCCAGGAGCTCTGTTGGCCCTCTGCGGGCTCATGGCAGACCACTCCTTCACAACACAGCACCTCCTGGGAACAGCCAGAAAGCTGATACGCCGTGTTACAGTTTAGCCCACAATGTATTTAGTATCATGTCAGAAGAATTAGCTGCTTCGTCTAGAATGACAGAGGCCAAGGCCTGATTCCTACATAGAGAGTTACATCTGCATTCAATGTCCTTCACAGTTTCAGGAGTAAAAAATCTCTGAAGATTGGGTTAGATTTTTTTTTTACAGAAAGACACACCATTTGTGTATGTCTGGGATTGCATGAATTAGACTCAGAATAAGCTGTTCAGGAAGAATTTTAGCTAATCAATATATTTCTACTTACTCAGTTGGCTGCCTCTTGGAGAGCAGCGTGAAAGCACCGACTTCTGATTTGTGTAATTTGTATGTTTTATAACTGCAGTTCTAAATATTTGTAAAACAACGAATGAAAAGGCTTCATGTGAAAGAGAGCGGTCACAGTGATGAATCCATCAACGCCAACTCTGAAGTTTCCTTTCAACTCGGAGGTGCTGTTTAGCATCTTTGAGCTATTTATTTTTGTTTTGTGACCTGAAGCGTAACTGTTTTGGTTTAGTGTCAGCACTCTCACCAAACTTGTTTCCATGTTTTCTGTGGAAAAAAAGCTCTGACAAATGAACTCTACATTGTCTGTCCAGCACAAACAGCGGATGGAGGGACGGACACACAACAGATTAACATTGTTGAGCGCTTAATAGTTAAAAATTTAAAAAGAGTGTTGTTGGTGACCCACATCATTTAAAAAAAGGAGAAAATTAAACCTATAGATGTCAGAAAGAAAGCCTAAAATAAATGCAATTGTTGCAACTTTGTCCGAATTATAATGAGTGTTTTAATGTGCTTTAACTACTTCATATTTATATTTCAAATGTTGGGACTTCTATGTTGCTTTTGGAATTGGATTTGACTTTTGAAGCTGAAATGAGCTTGCGTTTCTGGTCAAGAAAGAGTCTTTACTCCTCAAAAGGAAACAAGTGGTGTTGAAAATGGAGTGCAAAATACTGCAGTTCCTCGAGTGTCTGCTTGAGGCTGTCTCCAAAAGCCCCAAATATCCCATTAGTGTCCTTATTAAAATACCTGTTTTTACAGCGAAATAAACGTGTAAACAGCCTGGTGCCAAAAATGACTTTGGTCTCATTAGGTCATTTCTCTAATCATGACACCTGGGGGTACGTTTTTATGTAACTCACCTGTTTTAGTTAACGTCAAAGTTAAGGGGCGTATATATACTATAACGTGAGTATTAGATTTATTGTTGGGCTTTCTGTGCCTCCATTTTGGAGACAGGACAGTGGACCAAGGTGGAAATCAGGGAGCGTGAGAGTGGGGAATCCTATGCGGGACAGGAGCCGCAGGCCAGATTCGAAGACAAGGCGCTCGCCCTGAGGACAACAGCCTCTGCACATAGGACTCATGAGCCAACAGCCAGGCCACCGGCCCCCATTGATTTGACTAGTTGGCTTAAATTAAGTCTCAATCTATGTTGAAAGATAGACAGAAACAAATGTCTTCTAATAGATGCAAAACAAAGAGGTGCCATAATGAAATAAAAACATGTGAAACATCAATAATCCTTTAAAGATTCAAAGAGAGTTGAAAAGAGAAATGAACTAACATCTATAAGTCTTGGCCATCAGTCATGGACTTCACTTTACTTTTTTTTATCTAAACCTTTTCTCATTGACTTTTATTCCTGTGACTAATACAGTCTTTCAATAGCAGCTATTTTTTCCCTCTGCACAGGGTGATGGCCACCTTCATGACGAAGTTATGCACTGCAAGGCTCTGGTGCTCAATAACACCTTTTCACTGCTTACTGCTGTCTCTCTTTGACAAGTTTCCAGCTCCTCCACTTGCGTCATCATCCATTTGTAGCAAAGAATTGTATTGTTCTACAAAGAACATACTTGTTACCTTTATTGGTGTGCAAGCGGTAAATGGCATGAATCTGAAGCATTAGATATACACTTTCAAATCAATTTGAAATCTTCAACACAATCAACAAATTAATAAAAAATTAACATACTCAAGTTAGATTTCTACTTCAAATCGACTCACCGTCTGGCCAATGGACATTTCAGGTATATTTATGGACAGATTCTTTATCAGTTTCTGAACTGGTGTTGGCAATATTCGTGAAAAAACATTGTTTCATCAATAAAGTCATATGGAAAAATTTAAATTTGGAATTTAGTTCCCTTGTAAAAAGGTGATGTTTGATTGACTAAATCCAAAAATGTGTAGGTTTAATCCCTGCAATAGCCCACATGTTTCTATCAAAAGCTAGGTGTCTGCTCTGTCTGAGCCAGCTAGAACCCTGAAATATAATGACTACTGTCTGTGGACAATTTTGAGAGTTTCCTCTGTCTATTTAGTGTCAATTCCATCTTTTCAAAAGTTTTCTGTTTTTTCAATTTTTCCTGTATCTCTGTACAATTTACAAAGCTGGTGAGGTTGCCATGCATTTTCCACTTGTCCATCATGACCTGAATCAAACTGTGAGAGCTATGGAAGAGCAAACAAGGCAAGGCTGGGTCACAGCATCTGTTCTCTGTCTCTATTTACAGGAGAGCGGATATTAACCCTGAAATAGAAGTAAGTCGGATAAATTAAAAGGTGACATATAGGGAAAAAATACTTAGAAAGACACGCTCAGTTTTTTTCCTATTATCACTCATCTCTGCCAAATCAATTACTCCTGGATGAGATTAGTAACCATTGTGGAAACAGTGTAAGATTTTCCAGGCCATCAAAATGATTCATCCTCTCCTCAATCTATCCCTGATGTTGGAAGTTGTTTAGGTAGATATCATGCCAATCTGAAGTCATTTTAAGGTTTAGAGTTACGGTGTTGATTGCTTTTTTGACACTTTTACAGTGGAACACAACACTGAGTGAGATACTGTCACTTTACAAAGTTCAAGAATCAAACATGTTAGCAAAGCAAGTCTAGGCCTAGTAGGAGTTTTTTCATCCATTTGGACTTATTTTTCTACCAATCTGAGGAATTTAAGTTCTGTATTTACTGTCTTTTTAGCTCGGTTTGGTTGTAAATCCAACTTTGTAGGTAAAGTTTTAGCTCCTGCAACTAAGTGCCTCATTAGGCTGGTAAATTGTTGCCTTCTTTGTCTTTCTGATGTTAGGTGTTGGGCAGAAAAAGAAAAGTGGGGTTATGCAAGTTTTTTTTTATTAAAAATGTTTCATCTAAAAATGTGACAGATGACATTGGTGAATATAGACCAAAAGGGTAAAGTTGCTGCAGCTAAAGGGTCTGTAGAATCCAACACACTAGCTACCCTTCAGATAGACTGATTCGGTAGCAGCAACAGCCCTCGCTATCAATTGGCACCAGCTGATTAACACAGAAAATATCCTCTAAAAAGTTAATCTTTATCATTTTTGTTTTCAAGAATGTTTCAGGTTCTGACGTCAACGTTGTGATGATAACTGCTATGCACTGAGCTATGCAAATATGACAAAAACAATTGTTGTAAACATGCCAGGTCAGTAGTTGGCGGTGGGTCTTTTTAAAAAAAAATGTTTTTATTTTTAATTCATTTTACCCCAAACAACAGTGACATTGCAGACAAGACAGTACCAGCAACAGTAACATACATCTTTAAAACATCTTTCAACGACAGCATACTGACATTCACAGTACCCCCCCCCCCCCCCCCCCCCCCATCCCGAGCCCAGTGCAAAGCAATCACATTCATGTAGAGACAAAAAATAAATAAATGAAATCATGATTAAAAAAAAAAAACAACAATCACACACAGCAACAACAACAACAAAGACACAGCGGTGTGTCTGTCTAATGAAAGAACATGTGCATGCACACATACTTGCCCTTACACAGAACGGTAAAGTGTAAACATAAGAAAATGGCATATGTATGAATGTTTGATGAATGAGCTGGGGTTCCTACTCCAAGTGACCCTAAACAATAAAGCAAGTAAATTTCAAGAAAATGTCGACTGTGATTAGAGCAAGTCAACATTTTCACACAGAACTCTGGTCTCTGCTATTCTTATTGTAGTCCACCTACTCGCACATGGCTATTGACTGGAACCTTAATGCCCAGTGAAAGAAGAGCCTACTGTACTAGGGCATTGCCAGATATGCTCAGTTTTCAGAGATAACAGCATTTTTCCATTTTACACAGAGACAGTGTTATTTGCACTATGGAACCTGTTTTCAAAACTTTCCTAACAACACACCCAAAACGCTGTTGTGGTGTAGACAAACAGCCAAAACGCGACAAAAGGTTACAGTTTCTGGATAAAATCGTTGTGGTGTAAACAGGGGCTAAGACAGTAAAGTTGTGGCAAAACTGGGGCGGGATGCAGTTGATGAAAATATGAAAACTGAGGCCTTCATGATGGAGACTCCTCTCTCTTCAGATGAAGAGACACAGGGTGCTCTACAAACCCACAACTCTCCAAGCTGGCTCGCAAAAAATTATGTGTACCAGGAACCTCCGTGCACTTTTAACATTTGTTCTCGTTGGCAGGTAATTTTGTAAATATAAAGAGAGCTGCACTAGATGCCAATCAAGTTGATAAGACTTGTGTTTCTGGCGTATTATATTAAAAAATTAAGTCAGTCCTTTTGGATTGGCAACGGTTTAAGGCTCATATTGCTACAGTTTCAAAGCTTTAGAAATTCTCTCCAGTTGTCCTTAGTTACCCTAATTTAACATTTAGCACCAATTTCATTGAAATTGTTATAAAGCTGGTGTCACAACCTGCCTCAACAGTATGTGACAAAAGAGGGAGACCACACATAGTCGGCAACATTATTCAATATAGTTTAATTAAATTATTAAATTACATAGTGTTATGCTTGTGAGGAGGTCAGTGTGTATGCAGTGATGAGTGTGTGTGGGTGGGTGTGTGGATAAATGAGTATCAAGCTCCAACACAAAACACAAACAAACAAATGCTGACAGCAGTCTGCAGGAGAGAAGAGAATGAGAAGATTGAGCAGGTCTGCTTTGTAGACTCCCAAAACCAGCCTGCTCAGGTGTGCTGCATTAGAGTCCTCCCTTTCTCCACCCACCCTGCAACACAGCCAGCAAAGGGAAAACAAACAGGAAGAGGCCAACCCTGAGGCAGTCACACTGGCCTGATATTTTCTTAATGTTGTGCTTCTGTTGTGTGTAGCTTAATCAAATAATCAAATTAAGTAATGAAAATGTATTGTGTGTGTGTGTGTGTGGAGGCAGGGGGAGGGGTCAAATTTGTTCGAACAGCCGGAGCACTTTGTTAGGGATAAGAGATCAACCTGTATGAAACTACACACAGGCCAATGAGATCTGTTGATCATAGAGGTCTGTGAGCTGATCGAGAGGGAAGGAGGGAGAGAGACTGGCAATCACTTCTTTCGGTTTGATTTTAAAAATGAAAATTAGTGATTAAAGTTCTACTTGTACTTTTCTGATATCATCCTACAACAGAGTCTGAGAAAAGCTGTGTACCTTGTTGTACTTATAAGATATATATATATATATATATATATATATATATATATATATATCTATATAGATATATTCTTATCAGTTCTATTCTGCTCTATTTGTTACAGTCGGGGCTGCAACTGAATATTGAGCCGAATACTATTATACATGCCACAAGAATATATCTGTGCATCAAATTACTTAAAGGAAAAAACAGATGATATCTATCACGGACTAAGGATGGACAGTGATATTAAAAGCCTTAATTTGCACATTCACGTTCTGAATTTTTTCTTTTTCTGCCAGTTCTTCCTGCATTTTGCAAATGCAGCTGTCTTGATTGAAGTCTAATATAGTGGTATTAACATTTCATATTTCTTTTAAATCATGGTTTGCCTGTAGAAGAAAAGAATCTGCTGATGGCAGACTTGATCATGTTTGTGATTGGTCATGTGCTGCTAACACCATCCTGAACATGTGAACGCCCTCACAGAAACTCTGGGTTGATAAATCGAGTTGATATCGAGCTTCGTGCGACTGCTTAGTGAATGCATTTTTTATGTTAGAGTTAGTGAAGCCAGGTAACCGAAAGAAACCCTGCATGTTTATCTTGCTTTGTAGTCCAGGCCTCCGCTGTGTAGAAACCTTAAAACATTCAGTATCTAAGTTTAACGCTGGAAGGTAAGCCAGACTTTGAGGGAAAAATATTACACACAGCCGTAATTAGTGAATGCTTCATTGTTTAGAGACTGATCATCACTCAGTTGGACGTACCATGCCCAGCGGACGTGCCTGATCAAGGAGTAAGAACCAGTCCAGAGGATTTGGGACATATTTACAACATCTTTCAGTCTTTTCATTAGACCTGTTTTGGAAAGTTTGAACCTGGTTTACTCTTTACTGTCCACAATCATTAGACTACGAAGAAGAGGAACACGAAAGTCCTGTTGAAATATTTTCTTGCGTGGCTGGTGTATATGTGTGAGTCAAAGGGAAAGTAAATGAGAGCTGTTTTTATGACTCCTTTTCTGTAGCACTACAGTCCCATGGGTTTATGTAACTTTGGAGAATAAACCACATTGAACACTCACAGTGAGTGGGACAAATAACGAAAACAAGAGGGGTCCTTGTAACCTTTCATGTGTTCATTCTTGGCAAGTCTGTGTCCACTTCCCTGAGACATTTGAAGTTTCAGCCGCCCAGTGAGAGGGCTCTTGAAAGGACTGACGCTATGATGCACACTCAGTGGCAAGTGGTTAACACTTACTTCAGTGCACTTTTATAGTCATTTTCATAGATATGGTGGGCTAAGGTAGGTTCTAGAACTAGAAATAGGAGTGTAGAGTATGTGTACCTTTTTTTGCAAAAAAAATAGACAAATCCCAAGAAGATTTAAATCAGCTAATTTACCTCAAACGCCCTGTGCATTCAATGTGCTTGTTTAATCATTAGAGTTCAACAGACTCAACCAGTAATGTTCATAGTGTTCTCTCCTGGTATTTGTTAGTGAGCAAGTGAGTGTTTGCATTCTTGTCTTGTATGGCAGATAAACCATCTTTGCTTGCGTGGAAAGCCAAAATGAAGAATGGCTTTGTGCACAGTGAGGAATGCATGAACCACAGTGTTTGCAAATGTCCTCACTGGACCTCGGCGACTTCCCTGCTGTGTCAAGATGTAATGGTTTACACACATAGCTGGCAGCATGACAGACAAGTTATTTGATTTGAAGCAAGTGGAATTTCTCATGTTATTTATATCGAGCTGTGCTTGTTTGGCAGCTTTGATTTCATGGTGTTATGATGGAGGAGGTTTTATGGGTTAATAATCAATCTCAATATCAGGAACGCCATTTTGATTTTCATTTACACCATTTTTTGCAAAAAGATTTTAAAGTAATTTAAAATCGGATTCCTCATTTTCAGGAGGGGGTTAATAAGGCCTCATTGAAATGCCTGAATCTGTCACTAAAGCACAGATGGATTTAAAAATGTCATGATATCAGCTGATGTCGTGTAATGTGAATAAGGAGACATGTGAGACTGATGCTGTCTGAGGAGAATATTTTTAATTTATGTTTTGCATGCTAATGTGAAGGTTTTTAATTTCATTACCTTATAACGCTTTTCATTCCTGGCCCAGGCATAATTGTTGAACAGTTTTTAAAGAACGGCTCTGTCTGAAGTGGTTGTTGAACTGAATCTCTTAAGAAAATAACTTTTTCAGCATAAAGTCTGGTGATCCCATACATTTTTAAGTTATTCCTTGATGCTTAATTTAATATATAGAGAAGAACAGGTAAAGAAAGGGAAGACATGCAAACCGGGATGTGATCTAATCCTTGTTTTTTTGTAAATTTAAAGGAGAAGCGCAAGGTTATTTGTTTGTTTTTCTTTCTTCTTCCCAAAGTGCAATGACTGGTAAGAAATTACATTTTCAAAGGAGGTTTTATTGAAAAGTGTGCAATTTAGAGACAGCAGTTTTATGTGGAAAACGAGAGGCGTGCGCTTAGTAACGCATCCAACAACTCTGGCGGTGACTTTGTTGGGGGTGAATATTTTCCATTAAGAAATTCATGAGCTTGTAAACAGCTCTGGTCCTGGGAAGCATGGTTACATCTGGAATAATTACTAGCCTGTTTGGAGAAATACCACTCACTTTGTTTTCATTGACATAACCCTTTTCTGTTTTCCTGCACAAGAATAGCTACTGGCTCACTTTGCAATAAGGCCGACACTAATCCTCTAGGAAACTCTATGGAGGATCCTGGCCTGGTATTCACCTCTGCTCCAACATCAGCAAGTTAAAGATTAGGTAAGTGTCACTGTGTGTTTGCATGTTCTTGGCTGTCTTTCTGTCAGTGCTTGGCAACCTCTGCCTGCGTTTGAGTGTGCAGGTGCACACAGAGCTGTGTTCTGGTGAAGATGAGTCAGTGCAAAGTCTCTCAACAGCTTTATAGAGGATGTTTGTTAACTTTAAAGGGCCACCTGTGAGCAGCAATAAAGTGGCCATTGTGCCAACCGTGCACAAGCTGAGTCAAATGATTCTGCCGGGCTATAGCCTTGCATGTCTCATGTATTCTTCTTCAGTTAAAGCTATTTGAGGTGACTGTTCACCCGACTGATGCTGACTTTACAGAAAAAAAATTCCCTCATCTGTTGATGTCCTGCATTTGGCTCACACGCAAAATATTCTAAGTTTGAAACAAGAAATAAGCACAATTGGATAAAGAGTCAGGTGGAGAATACTTTGGTCACAGCTAGTTGTAAACACAACCAAAAGAAGGAAACAGGCACAAAGAAACAAGTAAAAGAAGAAAGAAAGAAATGTTGATTTAGATAATAAAATAGGTCTTATCATGTCCCCATCATAAGGATGTGTGCTAAAGTGGTGACTGATAAATTCTGTTTGTGCATTAGGATGTTTAGTTAAGTAAAGCATGATCATGTCAGGCCATGATCCATATCCAAAGTACCGCATTAGAGATGACTTGTTCTATTGGATATTTTAATACCATATTTGATTGCTCTTGTGATACCTTTAACTGGGTGCAAAAGTCTGGAGTTAATTTTCTGTTCCCCCATCGCCTTGTGAGGTTTTTCAAATTAACCTTCCTGGAAAGTATTGGGGTTTTTTTTGTGCTAAATATGAGGCCTGCTGTTACTCACTTTAGGGCCTCTTACACTTTATTTGTGTTCTGTGGAAAGTTTCTGCTTTCATGATCCAGAACAATGAGAATTCTTGCAAAAAAAGAAATCAAATAGAAGAGGATGAAGGAAAAGCAACATATTAGTCGATGAGAAATTAAGAAGTATAGCAACAATGCAGCGGTTCGTATGAAACAGCCAACATGCCAGCTAAACTACAAAGCTTTCATATTGTTGTGTCACTGATAAGTGTGCACAAATACCAAGAAACTGTGAATGAATGCCCAGAATCATTAACACTGATTATTCACTTTTTGAATGGGAAGCCGGGCAGCTTCCTGTTCACTCGACTTCATTTCCTCCTGCTGCTGTCACGACATTGTTTACCGCGTGTTTCTTCCTCTGCGAGTTTATCCGTCACAAACACTTCAAACGACTTGCCCTTCAGTTTACACTCAATACTCTTTCCCTTTCACACTTAAGTTGGTTCCCATGTGTTTGCAAAGCCGTTCAATCCTCACTTGCTCATACCGGGACTCATCAGCGTCCTCGAGACTCGATCTCTTCAGCCTTCTCAGGATGCCCAGCTGCTTTTCCTGCGCTCCACTTGCTGGAACGTCTATTTTTGTGCTGATAATATTAGCTACATCCCCTGTTTACTCAATGCTGAAAACTGAACCATTGTATTTGGAGCAGTCAGGGTCCCTGGTGGCTCGGAGTCACGGTTACAAGTAGACATTGTAAAGGGCGTAGGATTCCCTCAAAGATGAAGGATAACACTGTCCTACCTGAACAGGGACTCAATGGGAGGAGAGAGAAACTTTCGGGAGGGAATGAGATCCGTGAGAAATATAAAGGGACGGGGTTATGTCCTCTAAAATCACCAAAACTAACAATTCAAACCCTCCGAACATAGTGTTGACCAGGTATGCACTTTTTAAAAACAAAAGGATCAGATGCAGGATTAAACAATTCAAACACAAATCCAGAGTGTTAGTTAATTTTTATTAATTATTTCTTTCCAACCTCTAAATAAAAAACAGTTCTTCAATACACTATTCTTTTACATTTTGAAGTTGGATACTTTTATTAAAATGTAAACCTATAATAAAATGTCACAATCTTAACTTGACGTTGTATCTAAATAAGCACAATTAACCCCTCAATTGTTTGATGTCAATTTTGTAATCAAAGGCTCGCTCAAGGGTCTGCCTGTCAAGAGAACTTAACAGATGACCTTATCTTTATCCATCCAAGTTAGGTATTAAGTGGGATTCCTGCAGTTTCTACTGATGATCTATGTGACACAGCTTAGTGCCACAAGCACAGCTGCAAAATATTTTGTTATTCTAGCCACCAACTTAGGGCATTTTATTCTATACAATGTTTCAGTTGCCACCTTAGCTTGTTTATAAACTACATAACTAAGGTTTAATCATCAAACTATAGGTATAGTTGACATAGTGAACAACGACACATTTTAAAGGATTTTTAACGAATTTCTTATATATAAATTATATAATAATTAAATTATATAAATTATATTGTCAAAGGAGCAAGGCAGAGGCTATGGATGCTTGCAATGAATGCACCTGCATGTAGGCACTGCTGGCACAGCTTTCACAGTCAGTATAATAATACACAGGAATGTGTTGATTTATTATACAAGAGTTACTAATACTAATCTGCATAAAGGATTTATTTGTGAAAAATAGACACAGACAGCAATGAACCACACACATGTTTACTTACCTTAAAAACTGTATATGCCTAAATCAAAAAATAAATAAAATAAAATTGCACCAGAAACAACTGCAGTGATATAAAATCTTGAATGTCGCTGATACCTAGATTTTGGTCTACTTTGGGTCATTTAGGGAAAGTCACAAAACTTATGACCTTGACCCGTTTTGATTTCAATATTTGGAGTATGACTGTTGTTGGGGTTTGTTGTTGAAGAAAAGAAGGATGGTCTACAGAATTCACAATTTATGCAACCTTCAATGGTTGTATTGTTTGAACATGTTTTATGTGATGGTCTCAAGTAAAATGACACATTATGACACATTATACACATCGTCGTGTGTCAATATGTTTTATTTTGGTATTGTACTTTAATTTGTAAAGATAGAATATCTGTGTACTCTTTCCACCTCTGCTTATAATGTAAATCCACTACTAAGCCATTTGACATGTTCACTCTACAAGGTGTTTGACCTTCTTCTCTTTAAATTGTTGAAATGTAAAGCTCAGAGATTAAGCTGTAGGAAGTAACTCAGTTCCTCAGCTGGGAAGCAGCAGAAAAATTCCACCACTGCAGCATTAATTCAATGGGTTAGTTTTCCATCAAACATGTCCTGTTGTAGTTTAACACTGAGGAGAGATTTTGTATGTTTCTCAAAATGATTTGCATGGTAATGTAGCAACATGGAGCCATTCATTTAAACATTCAACACTGTAGAATTAGTGCTGATGTTAAGAGAGTGTGGAAGTTACACAGCTTTGAGCTTCCTTTATCTTGGTCATCGTGATTTCCAAGAAAACCACAATGAGTTATTTGTAAAGTGGGAAAATATCCTTCCTTCTTGCTGCTTTGTGACTCAACATGAATAAGGTGGAAGTGGTGAAGGGAAGGGTGCTTTCCCCTGCCTTGTGAGTGTAAAAATTTGAGTCACAGATCCCTTTTTTTTTTGAGTTACAGATCCTCTTCCAAATCAAACTGGACAGTGGCCCACAAACTACATTTTAAAGCTGCTGTACAAATGAGATTCATGGCCTTGAATTGCCCACCTCACAGCTGGGATGTCGTTTTAAACCCTGTAACATAACTCAGTTTGAAATAACAGACTTCAAACTGGCAACCTTTTATTAACCTGTCTGACTCGTCCACCTTCTTTACACTTAACGATCAACAACCTCCTCCTTTGTGATAGTCAAGGAACTGCTTTCCTTGGCGCGTTGTCATACTCTGGGAGATATTTTACTTGTCACATACTTGTCATGAATTAGACAGTGTTCAGTGCTTTCTCCGTAGGGTTGTTCAGGTCTACCTGATCCCAGAGTTGCTATTAGTCTCCTAATAAAGGCCAGATTGTGGGAAAACTGGTAGTTAATGTGACCCGGCTGTGGCTTACTGACAGACATTCCCACCAGCGGTGTAGGACAGAGGCTGCTCCATTTTCCTATCCACAGGAAAATGCTATCAGCTCCCTCACAGCTGTAGACTCTTTACTTGCATTATTTTCCCCTGAGAGGTTTAATAGCTTTCTATCTTACTCTTGTAATCAGCTGTGAGATTCAGTGACTCCTTTTTCAATAATGCTTCTGTTGCAGAATGGAGAAAGCAAACTCAACTGTGCAGACCTGAATACAAAAACCCAGTCACATGTGAACACACTGCTGAGAACACTGTGTTTTATCATGCAGATTATATACAAGGTCGCAGGTTTTGAGAGACAACTTCATCGTTGTAGGGCCGCCCCTGACTAAAGATATCCATGGATGACTATTTGATGGTTGCAGCCATAGACTGTATAACAAGAAGGACATTCAAGCCCCCTGAAAGTGAAGCCAAAACATTTGGAGCTTCCCCTACTGATTCGTTGCTGCATAGGTCATAAGCTCTGTCTCCTCCATGTTTACAGATGTCAGATAGCAGTCAAATACATTTTACCAAACATGTTGTCTTCCATGATCCGTAGATCGTATTGTGCTGATTCATGTAGGAATGTTTGAATTCATTATTTGATGTTATATTGCTATATTAATATGATTGGCAGTACTGTTGACAAACCGGCTCATGCCTTTCTGTGCACAAAAAAAGCAGAGTAGAGAGAGAAAAGATAAAGGTGCACTAACTGCTGTGTGCACTAACACAATGGTCTGAATGGGACTGGGACTGAGACCTGATGGAGAGAGGTGGGTAAGCATTGTCAAGCTTTACACACAGTCAGTGGTTGAGCAAAATAATCTATCAGTCAACTACTGTACTCGTCAGGAGACTGGACATTAATCAAACAAAATACAAAAGTATCCTCCATCCCCAGCTTTGGTCCTCTCATTACTAGAAGTAAAACATGTTATCTTGAATGTAATAATAAGTTACTATTGTAATCATGGTTCTCTGAATTCTGGATGACTACCAGAGAACAATCATTCTCTTAAATGCTTCTTGTTGTTGTGTTAACTGCAGTGTGAGTTGCATTTTTTTATAATGAGGGTACTATTAACAAAAATAACCTAAAAACCAGTAAACGATGTCTTATTATGTACACGTTGCATATTTTCCATTCATTGTGGCACTCTAGAGCAACATGTTCTACCTGAAGCATCTTTTCCACCTAAACCCGCTAATTGTCAACCAGCTTTTCACATCAAAAGTTTAGACACAAAATAAGCATAGTGAACAAACCTGTCTCCTTGCCCATCTGTTAAATGAACAAACCGGTCTGCATGAGACTGTTACATTCAAGCTGCTGCGTGATCATTTGTCCAGGGTCTGCTTGGTGTCAGGCAAGTAGGTGAGGACTTCACAGCCAGAGCATCCTGCCCCATTATCCATAGACGACCATCAGTTTTCAATAATTTTGCTTATTTCTCAGAACTCCCTACAAACAAAAATGTTGGATTTAATTTGTTTTTGCAAGAAAGCAACCACATTTTCCATACTTTTTTACTCCTTCATTAATAAAACATGCTGCAATGCAAATCCAAGTGATTTTTAAGTGCTTTGTTAAAACCACAAAGCTTGGGGGCTTAGAAAATAAATGACTGTTAGTTTTCTTTCTTTTTTTCATTCAAGTGGCAGCAAGCAACATGAACATTCAGATGGATTTTAAACCTTCCACCTCTTCCTCTGCTGCCTTGTATCATTCCGCTAAGCCCCGCCCACCAAATGATGCACAAAGCATGCACACCAACCGTTGTCATTGTAACTGTCTGTTTCATAAAGCTAACTATGTTGTTCAAAAGTAGAAAATAAGTTGTATGACAGTTCCTCGATCAGACTAAAACTCCCAAATCCACTAGTAAACAATACAGTATGTACTGAACTAAGAGAGAGACAAAAAGTCAGTGATCCCCAAAAACATCACTCAGTGCACTGCTACAGCACAGGCGCTCTTTAGTGGAGCTGAGGCACAAGCATCCCTCACAGCAGGACAATGTGCTCGAGGATAATCAGCTCAATAAAAGTACATCTGCCTTTCACGCTGCTCTATACTGGGACTGCACAGGGACACAATGTCCTGTTATTTTTTTTTTATGTTTGGCCCCTCTTGACAAATAATTTCATGCTGCAGGATGAACATTAATCTCTGCTGTTCATTGCTGGGTTTATTGAAGGGGCATGCCAAGTACATTTCTGAGTTTTGGAAGAAGTTATTTGCCTCTTTCTGGAAAGCAAGGCACAGCAATTTCATTATGTATAAGTATAAGGCGAATAAGGAATGTTGTAAGTCCCCAAAGATATTTATTGATCCATGACGTGGAACGGTGCTGTCACTCTGTTAACCGATATTTAAAGGGTCAAGGTCAATATCGGACCCCATACCTAAGTTAGATCGGATCAGTCCCATCTCTATGGATTAGTGTGAAAAATACTCTCAAACTGCTGTTAAGGAGGTCAAAAAGTCTATAGACCAGAAGAGTTTCTTGTCAAAAATCTCACAGGCCCATTCATTTTAGGACTGTACCAATAACCTGTAAAGCATTATAGGACTGTCGTCAGATTATAAAACATCTGTATTATGTACATTCTCAAAGAGACAGGCCACAGTTGTTAAATGGTTTTTGAAATAGTTAGTAGTATGATATTCATTATTTATTCATGTTAGTAAGGCAGACTTGAGTCTTTTGTTGTGTTGAACAGGTCACAGTGCCCTAAGGGGTTACAACAGTCTGTTCTGGGTAATTACTTTTTATAGACCTCTCTTGCTTAGAGTCTGGAGTAGAAATGTGAAGATTTTGACTTTGACTCAAACTTGGGGGGGGGGGGGGGGGTTCAATCTGTGTACTCTGTGTGTGTGTATATGTGTGTATCAATCCATGCTGTTTTGCCAAAACATATCTCTTCATTTGCTGCTTGCAAAGCTAATTTCAATACACAGTATGCCTGTAAATACGAATTGAAGAAAGTGCCATACACCCATTTGTCAAGTGAGTTTTACGATCATGCCTTTTTAAAATGATTGTATTATCTCTGGCCAGACGTTTTGTCTTGACACAGAAGGAAATCATTTCTCTGAATTATGTTTGGAGAAAGTGTTTATTTATGAGTGAGCAATAACCATTACCATGTGATGGTACGGGGAATAAAAATGGTGTACGTAGACATGGTAGACATAAGCAGCCAGGATAAAACTCCTGGAAGTTACTAACAAATGAGAAAGGATGAATAATAATGAAAATAAATACTTAAAAGACCAAAGTGCCTAAGGCTGCCAGGGTGCCAGTAGATGTTTGAAAATTGCACACAGATCTATTTCAGTAAATAAAATGTTATGTGGCCTGTAGAGCAACAAGGTTAAAATGATTTGATCTCTGCAGTCTCAGATATATTTTTTAGTCTTTATGGGCATTATATAAATATGTGTGCACAAAAAGTACTTTAGAGTTTTTAAATCCAGCTGCTATTTGATTACATAGTAGCAGACTAGATTATGTTATTACACAACAGAACTCTGAGTGTATATTTACGCTACACAGTAGTAATCCAAAAGACACCACATAGGGGTTTCCAGGTTTTACAGGAGGTTTTTGGAACAATATTCGGGGGGTTTCCTTGATTTAGCTATAAAAAATATTTTACTTCTCAGGAACTAATTTTATCCATGAAAACACTGAACAAGGACATTTGGCAAGTATCTGTTAGTATGAATGCATTAACCCCACTGCGGAAGCTAACAATATTGGCTTCCCCAATTTTGTAAATTATATGGCAGAAAGTACTAGTTCTTAAATCTAAAATGGGTTGTTGTTGGCGTAGGTGAACATGTTCTGGCAGAACAAATTGTAATAGTTTGCTTTATGAATACAGTTTTTCTTGACACAGTGCCTTGGGAGTGGAGACGAGCATAGTAAGCTCACGCTGTGTGGGCAGCAGAGGGCTGACCTCAGGATGGGATAAAAGTTCTGAATGTGCTCTTACATTAACCAGTCAAACCAGTTTATAAAGCTTAAAAACTCTTTCGGTCCATGGGAACAGCTTGAGTCTAATGTTAATCGATCAACATTTATGTTGCATTGGTTGTTAGATGTTGTCCTTAAAAAAACAATAGATTCCACATGTAGTTTTGTGATGTATGTTTCCAATAAAACCACCCACACTGCTCTTTAGTCGTCACTGAAAATGTCTGTCAGTAATTATCTCAAGTACTGGCTGGATTGACATGGTGTTTGGTAATAATATTCACCCACCCCTCAGGAGTGTGGTACCTTTGTGGATACCTGAACAATTATTTCTGTTGGATGCTAATTATCAAATGTTAACATGCTAATATACTAGACTAAGATGATAGACATAGTAGCCAAGTAGTAATATTAGTAGTATATTACATGTTATGAGCCTATACAACAGTCAATAAATCACCATTACTTTTAGAATACATAACTGGACACCTTAAGCCCCTTACCTCAATGTTTACAACTACACATTTCAGAACAGCTTACCAGGTGCCATTGAGGATGTGAGATAAAAGCCCCTTTAAAACATGTGCTCAACTCCTTAACATGTCTGGACATTGCCCAAGGGGGAGCTTGTGAGAAAGCAAATGTATGAATCAGTCAATCAGGACATTAAACAGACCTTCTAGCATCCTGGTATGATGTCAGAGTGAGCCACTGTGTGAACACATCAGGTAATTATCAAAGCATTCACATAAAAAACAAGTGGGTGGGTTGATCAATTCTTTTACATTGCACAGTGTTTAGCCCAGCCACTGTTATGAGGAAGCTCTCTACTCATTACTTCTCCCCTTAGTTGTCTGTGTATAACATTTTCACTCACTTTCATTGTTGATAATTCCAATAAGGAGGTCTCTTCTTTCCCCTGGAAGTATAGGCACCATCTCTCACCTATTCCAGTGTTCTTTTCAGTGGCAGAGAAAGCGTCTCACAAGGACAATATTTAGCTGCGTAGTACATGGGTAAAAGGGCAAGTCCAGACATTGTCCAGATCTAGTCCTGCTCAAGTCGTTTGTAAAAACAGATCCTCTTTCAGAAGGGTCTTACAGCGCAATGTTTAAAAAGAAGACTTGTAAAAGTGATTGAAACGTTGAAGTAATTTAGAAAATGTTTTCTAAGGTGATAGATCGACTTAAATGAGTCAATCTATTATAATATTCAACCTCTTTCTACAGTACAACCTGTTGAGTTGTCCCTTTCTGATCTTAGAAATAAAGCAGATTTTAAGGCAGTTCCCCAGTTCTCTTTTAAATCCTAAATCTACATCTACTTTTTTTATACAGTCTTTGCTTGAGCAGGGGAACACAATTACATCCTCCTTTGAAAGATATTAGAATATATTCCTTAAGTGACTAGACAGAACAAATCTGTTCTTATTGTTCCTGAACAGTGCAGGACCTCATGTCAGGGGTCTCCCCAGGCCTGTAAATTGCACCTGACCGCTCCTCCCATCTGCCTGACCCCGTCTGTCTCCACCTTGTCCCCTGTTTGGAAGCCCACCCTCTGGCTGCCTCAGCTCTGCATGCGAACAACCCCAGATCTCGCCTGGGAGGAAGTGGAATGTTTTTACTGGGAAGTTTGGGATTAGACAACCATTGCAGGATTTTCATTCCATCTCTCGGTAGCTGCGCTGCAAAGGAAGCCCCTTTTTTTTTCTTACGTAAGTAAGCCATCGGCCAGTGTGGATTAATGAGCTTTATCCCATACAGAAAAAACAAACTAGACTGCTGTCCAAAAATAACAGAACAGAGAGTCCGTGACCGAACATCAGCAGGGTCTGGTTAGGAAGAGTCTTTTCTCTCTGCTGCCTATTGATTTACTGCCATGAAACACATTGAAGTGAAACAGCCCTGATCTTTTCTTTCTTTGATAATCTAATCCGTCAGATGATGTCCTGTATAACTGGATCATTTATCTGCAGATTTGGCTTGTCATTTAACTTGTGGCAAAGCTTTCATCTATGTCAGAGTTTTTAATTCAGGTTCAAGCATGCAGGTGCAGATAATGTCTACATTTTCCGAGGACTTCAAACACCCTACAGCCCCCCTTATCATCAACATGCTTCTCTGTGTATTGTGTGTCATGGAGTGTTTGACAGAAAGAGATGGGACATTTCTTTTCCACGCAGGAGACACCGTGGAACTTCCTGTATTTTTGTAACCCGGATGAGAAGCTGTTGATAACACGAGTGTGTGGGCGCCAGCAGGGAAGGTGACATTAGCGACAACTCAGAGGAAGAGGAAGTCAATCAGCAGAGTGAGAGGGAGGAGGACAATAGCTAGTGGCATGAGAAGAAAGCCAAGTATGGTAAGTGGGTGTAAACACACACAAGCACAAGGTATCTCTGTCTGCAGGTCAGAGGGAATGAGGTGCTGGGACCACACGTGCATGCATGTGTACTCAAATTGGCAAGGCTTGGACATGCACATTTGCATTTGTCTGTGTGTGTGTAGGAGTGTGGGATTGCACAGTTGTCTGTTTCGCACCTGGCTGGACCAGTAGTGAGTCAGAAGTGGTGAGAGGTTGAGCTGTATTCCCCGTCACACAGCTCAAAGTTGTGTTAACCTTTAAGACAAAAGGCTGTGACGTGTGTGGGCTTCTGCGAATCCTGTGAGGGAAGCAAACTGAATGTCATGTATTCTTCTAGCTGCCATCAAAATCTGATTTAAAATGTGTGGTCCAGGTCTCTCAGGAAACAGCACGTTTAACTCAATTGTAAGGGCATTTGGTCACTGAGTCCTCTTGTTGAGCTTTTCTCATATTTACCTAAGTTTGAGTTCACTTACAGAGACCCACAGCACACAGGAAATAATTTACTACAAGCTTGTGCTTTACGAACTATCCACAGTTCTTCTGTTTGTCTTTAATTATTTAACACTTACATAACTACTTCCATATTACCCTTACTCCAGCAGAGTTTTCCAGAAAATCTAAGGAAGGGGGTGTCTGGGTGTTGATATTTAAACCCTCCTGCAGGCTCTGGTTCTACCCAGGGGTCTCCTTCCATTTGGATGTGTGTAGAATAGCTCCAAAGTGAGGCTGCAAGATAGCATCTCTAACCATCTGCACGATACCTGAACCTCCTCAGCAACTCTACCCTGAGCTCCCTCCTAGCCAGCTCCTTAATCTACCTCCGGCTGAGCCAAGTCACCATGCAAAGGAAACTTTTTTTGTTCAACGTTGCCGTACCTGAATCCAAAATATTCCCATATAGCAGACGTTGCATCTTTTTCCACCACCACTTTAGCGTCAGCATGCTCTTCATGCTCCTGCTAGTTGGCACCCACATTGGTCACTCTGCACTCTGCGCTGATAGCCATCTGACCATACAAACATGTTGCATGCACACACAAACACACTATCAGAGCAGCTGATGGGCGTAACCAAACAGACTGTGAAGAATGACCACTGAGGGGCTGGATATTAGTGATGAAGGCAGAGGCGAAGTATGATGCAAATCAACTGCTATAATTTATTTTGCACAACAGCATCAGAAACAAGATTTGCTGTGGAGTGCGGCTCCCACAAGCAGCAACCCCACATAAAGCATCAAACAGCCTTTTTAAATCTTTCCACAAATTGGAGCAAACCACTTTTCCCCCACATGGATGTTTGCATTTTATTAACTAGTAAAACAACATGCCACCTTTTTATAAATATTTTTTAAAATATACAATAAAACTATTTGCCGAATACCTAAAATAAGTATTTCATTTACAATAAGACAATACAATCTTAACACTGAACTAAACACCCAACTCCGACGCACACTACCCCCTACACTATCAGCTCCTGTAGTCTCTTTGAACCTTTGAATCGGTGTTCGGACTCCGGGGACGCATTTGCCCTAACACCCTGGAGAGAGAACACAAGAGACACAGGTAAGTGAGCGCTTAACAACACTTAAATTGTTATAAATTCACTTGTATTGCACTAATAATATATTGTACAGAAACACCTGACAACTACTTAACCGAACGGCAATCAATTAATTTTCCGCGGGTAACGTCATCTCTGTTTTACAGGCCGCTGTCCATCAGATGCGGAGCAGCCGCTGCAGCACCTGGAGGACACACGCTACACACAAACACTTGAACAATCAATAAACAATTCATATGAAACAAAGCTAACTCGTAAAGCAAATGTCTGCTTCTTACTGTGCAAATATATGTTTTCTTTAAAGTGCAGTGTTTAAGCTAAAGTGCAAAGGTGCCTAAATAGAGTGCCCACAGCCTTTAAACCCGTGCCTGACTAGTTACATTTCCTCCTCCCTTTCCCAGTAGGAGCACAGTACCTCACTCCTCTGCTACTCTAGACAAACAGTCAGCAACAACATTAGCCTTCCCTGGCCTGTAGTGGACCGTGAAGTCATATAGCTGCAAGGAGAGGTACCATCCTGCAATGCGAGCGTTTGCATCCCTCATGCGATTCAGCCACTGGAGGGCCCGGTGATCAGTCTCCAGGAAAAAGTGGCGTCCCAGCAGATAATATCTGAGGGAATCAATTGCCCACTTCATTGCCAAACACTCTTTTTTTTAACTGTTGAGTACCTTGTTTCTCTGTCCAGCAACCTTCGGCTCAGGAACACCACCGGCCTTCTCTCCCCATCTTTCTCTTGCAGGAGCACCGCTCCAAGGCCCACTCCTGAGGCATCTGTCTGCAGTGTGAATGGTTTGTTGAAATCCAGGCTGTGAAGAACAGGGTGGGTGCAGATGGCTTCCTTGAGTGCTCTGAACACTTTGTCAAACTCCTCCGTCCAGCGCACCTTGTTAGGGGCTGAGTTCTTGGTGAGATCATTCAGCACAGCTCTCTGCAAAATGGGGTACAAATTTCCTGTACCACCCCACCAAGCCCACAAAGCCTCTCACCTTCCTCTTAGTGGTGGGGACAGGGAAGGATTGGATGGCCTCCATCTTCCCAACTTGTGGCTTGATTTTCCCAAACCCAATGACAAAACCCAGGTACTCCACTTCTCTTTGGGCCACTGTACACTTGCGAGGAGTGATTGTCAGACCAGCAGTTCTGATCCGCCGCAGGACTTCCTGAAGGTGGGTAACGTGCTCCTCCCAGGACCTGCTGTACACCACCACATCATCTAGATATGCTGCAGAAAAATCGGACACATCTCTCAGTACATGATCCATCAGTCGTTGAAATGTGGCTGGCACCCCCTGGAGGCCAAATGGCATGACTTTGAACTGATACATACCAAATGGGGTCTTGAAGGCTGTAAGCTCTCTTGCCTCTGGTGCCAAGGCCAGCTGCCAGTAGCCTTTGCTCGGGTCCCGTGTGATGATGTATTCAGCCGCACCAACTCTCTCCAACAGGTCATCGATTCTGGGCATTGGGTATGGATCAAAGTTAGAAATGGCATTCAAATACCTAAAGTCAATACAGAACCTCAGTGAGCCATCTTTCTTTGGCACCAGCACAATGGGGCTACACCACTCACTACTGGAAACTTCAATTATTCCCAGCTCCAGCATCAGCTTAATCTCCTTCTGCAGTATTGGCACTAACCGCTCAGGAATTCTGTAACTCCTCCGCCGAACTGGAGCACCCTCCTTAACCCGTATCTTGTGCTGGACAAGGGACCTGAACCCTGGGGTCTCTCTGAAGAGTTCTGGGTCCAACAGAGGTTGGATGGCTTCCTGATGAGGAGGGGACAGATGAGACAGATCAACTGAAACAGGCTCTGCTACCCTGGTAGGGAAAAATTTCTCTGTCCCCTCCTCATCTTTAACCGCAAGGACAAACAACTGCAGAGGTACCGGCTCTTGGCGCAGCTGGAACTCTTTTAAGAGGTTCACATGAAAGGTTTGGTGCTTTTTGAATCTTTCTGCCATATAAAGTTCATATGTGACCTTACCCACTTGTCTTGTGATTTCATAAGGTCCATGCCACTGGGTCAGCAACTTGTTATCACTGGTAGGAAGAAGCAACATTACCTTTTGGCCTGTAGTGAAGACTCTGTTCCGAGATTTCTGATCATACCAGGCTTTCTGGTGCTGCTGGGCTGACTTCATGTTGTCCCTTGCGAAAGCTGCCATCTCCTCAAGTCGTTCCCTCATTTTGACCACATATGCCACCACGTTCTCTCCTTCTTGCTTTGGGCTCTCCAAGTAGTCTTTCAGGAGATCAAGTGGCCCTCTCACATGTCGCCCGTACAGCAGTTCAAACGGTGAGAAACCCGTGGACACCTGCGGAACTTCCCTGTAAGCAAACAAAAGGTAGGGCAACCACTGGTCCCAGTCAGCACCTGTGTTGGAGACAAACTTGCGCAGCATGTTTTTCATAGTCTGGTTATATCTCTCCACCAAGCCGTCCGTTTGGGGGTGATAAGGAGTGGTCTTGATTCCCTTAACACCTAACAACTGATATACCTGCTTCAGTAACTTGGACAAAAAGTTTGACCCACAGCCAGTCAAAATTTCCTTTGCTATCCCTACTTTTGAGAAAAGCAGAAGAAGACAATTTGCAATTTGCCTGGCCTTAATTGATCTGAGGGGAAAAGCCTTGGGGTATCGGGTAGCATAATCACAGATAACTAGTATATATCGATTGCCTGAGGAATTCCTCTCTAAAGGGCCGACAATGTCCATACCTATTCTTTCAAATGGTGTTTCAATGATTGGCAAAGGTTGCAAATGAGCCCGTGCTACCCCCTTCCTGAAGTAAGCTGACATTTCTCACAGGAACTACATAACTGTGAAACCTGGGTATACATCCCTGGCCACACAAAAATGATCCTGCTTAGGGTCTTTTGGAAAGCCATGTGACCTGCCCACGGGATTGAGTGGCCTAACTCCATGACTTTGTGTCTAAACTTCAATGGTAGTGCCAATGCCTCACTCCTGCCCTTTCTTTGATAGAGAATGTACCCTTTAATCAAATAGGTGGCCTCTTCAATGCAACTAACCTGGCCCTGATTGACTCCCTCACCCTCTGTTACTCTCTTAAACCATGGCTTCAGAGTAGGGTCCTCCCTCTGCATGGCACCTATGTCTGATGGTACGTCAAATTCTAAGATATTGGTTGGCTTAGGAAGTTCTGCTGTCCCTTTCACTCGTTGGCCTGCAAGCTTGTCTTTTCTTTTCTGGGCTTTAGATTTTCTAGGTTTCCCAAAGATGTGTATTGCACTAATAATATATTGCACAGAAACACCTGACAACTAGTTAACCGAACGGCAATCAATTAATTTTCCGCTCTCTAAGATACTTAAACCCCTTTGCTTGGGACAGAAACACAGTCACTACCAGGAGGAGGAAATCCACCTTTGTCAAGAAAAGAACTGTAACCTCAGACGGGGAGCTGTTAAAGAGGACAACTGAGCTAGAATAGTGATTGATAGGACTTTGTTGTCAGACAAAGTTTGAAATTTGTCTTGCATCACAGCAGCTCTAATTAAATAAACTAATGATCAGAGGCCTTCAACGTGCTTTGATCTGGGATTCAACTCCATATTGAATTTTGGGATTGACTGTTGTACAAAAGAGTTCTTCAGTCTGACCTTATTAAAATGTGGGACCCTGTATCTCCAGTTTGATGGTAATATTTTATATTAGCTGTTTAGGGCGTGGTTAGGGTCAGAGACAATACTGTTAGCCAGCCTTAACATGTTTTTATAGTAAGCTGATTCATAGAATCTCTGTTGGCCTACAATCTTAACAAACTGTACAGACAGTAGTGTGCTGTGTCAGCAGAGTAATCTCTAAACATCTGTTACTTAATATTATCCCAAACTTGGACACAGCAATATGAAAAGTCACAATATAACAATCAGTGTACGAGGCAAGATTCAAATAGTGTTACACTATAGACTCATTGCGCTGTAGGCGGAGGAAGACATATGAGGTGCGCAAAAGTAGTGCTAAAACAAAGTTATAATTTAAAGTTAAAATTCTACATATAGCAAACACTTACATCTTCATTGTTTTTTAGGCTGGTCTTTCTGTTAACTATAGCTACTTAGCTAGCCTCTCCTCTTGCTAATACACTTACTACCGACAGGTACCTAATAAAACCCTTAAAAAAACAAAACAAGAACAATACCTTAAAGGGAAGTTCCTTTGTTGAGGTTTGCTAAAGAAATTGTCTCTTAACTCCAACTTCAGTTGAGCATCTTGAGACGTAAGTTAAACTGTAAACGATAACCGTCACACAAAAGAGGAAGTCTTAGCTCAAACAATGTTATCTGTTAAATGGCTACAGCAAGCCATGACATTTTGGCATTAGCTTCCTGAGGCTTAATCATCATTAGACAACAGCCAGTTGGTATTGAGATCCTGTCAGAAGCTATTCCAAGTGTTAAATGATAAAACATTTTCATACACCACATCTAATTATGTTTCCAAATACATGCAAAACATTTAAATATTTAAACTCTTAATGAAATTTGAAAACAAAAATATCCTATGAATAGATGTATAGTCTTAACAATCATGACTGAAAGTTGTGTTCATCTGTTCTTTCAAAACCTCTCCTAACTTCTCTATGACTTCTCTGTTAATTATTTTCCACAAGTCATCATATAGAGTTTAAAGGAGATAAGACTGACAGTGTAAAAAATCTGGATTTCTTCACAGATTTGCATGATGTGTTAAAATATCTTTTGTCCCTGGATTCACTGTCTGGAATCAGCAGACAGTGAAGACACTAAGCAGGAAGACAATGAAAGCATGAACCAGATCACCGGGGTGGCAGTTTGTAGTGACCATATTTCTTTATTTCATTAACCTTGTCAGAGCATATTTCACAGTCTATGGGGGGGGGGGGGGGGGGGGGGAAAAAGAGGTTTAAAAGTTCTATTGCATAAGTGCATTTATTTAAAAGGGGCCAAACATGCGTGAAATGGGGACAGGTCAGTGAGCTGTCTGTGCTGGAGGTCAGTGCAAAACAAGTGTCTTTTATTTTAACCCTGCAAAGTTCTTGTGGAGAGAAAAGGGATGCCGTGGACTATTCTTAAGTGTTCAAGACAAAGAGAGGCAAAACAACTAAAGAAAAACTTAAATTAAGCAAATTAATTTGTTTGTTTTTTCTTGCAGAACATTTTATATGGGACCTATTGTTCCATTACACAATCTCCCAGTGACATAGAAATCGTTTTATTTACAGTTAATAGCAGTTTTTATAACAATGGTCTACAGAGCGCTTTGACATATAAGAACAAAGCATGATGGCATGATTCTCTGACTCCAAAGCACACATTTTTGGTTGTCATAAGTGTTGAAAATAGTTGAAATTAGGTGGATACATTCAACTCGGGTTAAAATTTTAAATGTGTTTTCTAAACTAAGATGGAAAAGTTTAGCTTTGTGTTGATATTGGCACCCCCTGTAGACAGATCAGGACCTCTTTGTTTATTTTATAATTAGTGTTTATTTGACAAAAAAATGTCACCCCTTGTTAATCGGTCTATATCACACCTACGCCATGGCAGCAGATATAGATGGATGGATGGATGAATAGATAAATAGATAGATAGGAACTTTATTAATCCCTTGGGAAGGTTCCCTCAGGGAAATTAAGATTCCAGCAGCAGTCTCAGGCATTCAAAAATACTACCTAGAAATAATGTCTTCTTTCTGATCGTTTTGTTTGCTTTTGTAGGCCATGAAGAGGCATCAAGATTTACTTCAGTCTGTTTTACACCAAGTCAACAACTCTCATCACAGGAGCTTAACATTAAACATTTCTGAACCACACCATTATTTACTGAAAGTCAGGTGACGAATCAAAACTTTAGTAGATTGAAAATTTGTCAAATTTGATGCAAACACCCTGAGGACAAATCAATGCAGAAGCATTTAGTATATTTATCACTGGGTCCGAAATGTCATAAGATTGTTCCTGAAAGAACAAAGGCTTCAGTGTGACGTGTGCTTTCCTGTGACGTCAGCTGAGCTGGATGTTCAACACCAGCAACAACAGTAACTCTACACCTGAATAAGCAACCTCTCGAGCCCGCTGTGAACATGACAGCTGCTTCTTTTCTTTTTCTTTTTTTTCAGGCATGCTGTTTTAATCGAGTGTAAGATGACTACATCAAAAGCCTCTAACCTGCTCCAACAGACCGCACGAGTGATGCATAAATGATTTGAAAGAGGAGGTGGGTGACGGATGAGCTTGATGTCTCGTTCAGTGGTGAGTAATCGTCAAAAAAGTGAAGTCTGAAGACCCACATCACAGTAACCGATGGCCACCTTGGCTTGTGTTTAGAAAGGGCTGTATGGAGACCTTTTAAGTGGTAGTGCTATAGTGGTAAAGGCCTTGAGATGACCGTGCCATAAGGAGAGTTGTCAGGAGTAGGGCTTGGAAAGAATATCTATGCAACAATATGTCATCAAGCTGACACATCACACTTTAGTTATTAAAACTGAGTCTGTCAGACTTGTGTGTGTTGCTCTGTGAATCTAATTTAATGACAAATATGTGTCTGCCCAGAGTTGTTTCCTTATTAATCAAAAATATTATTCATTACAGTGATAGTTTTTGGTAGACAACCAGTAACTCCTGTAATATCTCCCTTTTTAAACATACTTATGATTGTATAAAACAATGTATTTAAGGTAAACAATCTTTGTATATGTCTTAAGAAAAATAAGAAAGAAATCAATATACAGACGTGCATAAAGTTTGATATTAGCATTGAAGGTTTCTATTGAAACATAATGTAAAACTTTGGTATTGTGAAAATTACAAGGTAAAGAATAACCTTATTCAATTGTTTTATTGCACACCTGCCAGTCATGGGTCAAAACTCAATGAAGTTTGACTGAATGAACTCCAGAAGTGATATTCACTGAAGCTCTATTCTTGAAATGAGCAAGCGATCTGGACCACTATGAACGGGAAAACTCACATGAACTTTTTCACTTTACCTCTATGACCTTCTCATATGTGAAGATATTGAACATTTGGGGTAAAACAATAGAGATAAAAGACCTTAATTAAGATATATTGCTCAAATAAGGGTGCGTCCCAAATGTCCAGTAAGTGAACAATGAAAATGTGTCTGACCAGTGTGTATGAAGACAAAGATGTTTATCAAAGATAGTGAAGTCCAGATGAGCACAAAGCGGTGAAACGCCCAGAGTCACCTACTGTACTGCACATGCAGCCCATAATTCCCATGCAGCTACACCCGTCGTGTGCACGCCAAAGGCAATCAGTCTTTCCATCCTGACTGCTCGCTCACAGGGTGAGAAAAAGTCCTCGCTTTGCTTGGCTCGAGGTAAGCGTCAGCATCATAAATTCAATTTTAAAATAACAGAATCCAGGATATCCTGTGGTTAACCACCGGGGCACAGATATCCGATTGTCTTACCAAATGGAGAACCAACGCCTGGGCTCCTGTCGGCTCTGATAGATGGAATATGGATGTTCAAGAAGATTTTAAGAAAACAAGCATGACTGCAGATGCCCTTTGCCATAAGGAGAATCAGTCATTTGATTTGCTATTCCTTCATTTGGAACATTTAAGAGAAGCTATTACTACATTATGCCAAAACTATCATTTTTAATTTTGTAACATCTCAAAACATTGGCACTACATCAGAAATGATTCATAAGCAGGTGTAACATAGATACGTTAAGTTGGGTGGTTTTGATATAAGGTGAGACTTCAGCAGATGTGCAGGCCCAGTCTCGACCACACAATGAAGACATCCTTAGAGATAGCCTGTGTTTACTGCCAGGTTGTCAGGGAGTCCCCCATAGTTAGGCAATAAGGAAGGGGATTATTTGCTTTGGCTGTGGAAGAAGGCTCTAATCAGATAACTGTAAATTGTGAACACACTATTTGTCATCATTGCCACCCAATCCTGCATCCTTTTGCAGTTTCTGTCCACCTTTCACCTCTTCACCTCTTCCTGTCATTTTTTTCATAATCAGTTTCTCGGGGGGTTAAACATGTCAAGGAGAACAATTTACAATAAACAAAGCCTAAATGACTGCCAAACCAATATCTGCTTGGTTATAAACTTTTATACAGCACCTTGCAAACTTATTCACTCCCCGTTAGACTTTTACAAACTTTGCAGCGTTGTAGCCTGGAAGTCAAACATATATATCTTGGATTTTTATTGTTTGATTAATAAAAAAAAAGAAAAAGTGGATTTGCAAGTTAACCTCAAGGCAATTGCAGAGTAAAGCACACACACAGCTTTTATATTTATACTTGTAAAACCTAAATTTGAATACCATTATACATTTCCCCATCTCTTTAATTCTTCTGTTTTTGCAGACTTGTTTGTGCTGATGTTTATACAACCCCAATAAAATCTTTTTTCATTTGCAGTTAGGGGTGGGGGGTATGAATGGCACTGCATTTGCCTTTCATTAATCAGTTTAAAGAGGACAAAAACGTTTACCACTAATTTTTTCTCCATTGTCCTCCTGCTGACCAGCAAAAGAAAAAAAAAAGAGGGCAAATGAGGTAGATCACTCAGGTCACGGGGAATTGTAATGTCTAATTGCCACACCGTCTGCCTTATCTGATCCTGCCAAGCTGCTATTGTAATGAAACACCAGAGGAGAGGAGCCAGGGAAGGTGAAGATTACACAGCGTGAGCCATTCATGGCACAATCCCTCCCTTCATCACTCTGGGTTTTCCGCACTCTCAGTCCAGGAAGTGTATATCACGGGGCATGTGAGGGCTGGATGTGGGCTGGAGGAGGATGGCAGGAGTGCTGAGGTAACCACTCTGATAAATGATGTATCTCTGCTCTGCTTTGTGCATTGTGCTTCGAGATGACAAGCGCATTGTGAGAGCACACGGTAGAGACAAGACGTAACAGAGGAGGATTATTTTGTGAGAAAGAAAGGTCAGGTTCCAGCCTGTCGATGAATAACTATTATTCATGTGGACAGCTTTGGTTTTGCTCAATGTCTCGCTCTCGTAAAATCTTCTTTTGGTATGAACTATAATGATTCGTTGTTAGTACTCTGCCATGGTTTCACTTGGTGCAGTATGAAACGTGCTCACATGATCAATTTTTGACAGCTTTTTTTGACAGACCATTTTTTTTTTACTTTGTCACCGGTACTAGTAACTTCACAAAACTAGAACAATACGGTTGCTCCATATTAAAAAAAAAAAAAATAGGAGACAAACCATCTATTTGTTTTCATGTAAATCAAGTTGAAATCATTTCCCCAAAAAGTAAGGTGGTTAAAAAACATTTAAGTTCCTTAATGTCCAAATGTCCTCCTGATTTGTTGGTCTGGGGTAGATATGTCTGATGCATTTTTGGGTTACAGTTAGATTAAAGAAAGAACTTAGTGGTTGAATTTAATGGAGAGTTACAGGAATGGTTTGAGTTGTGGTTTGGACTGGATGATGGGTATCGCTTATGTCTATTAAGCTGAGGGTTGTTTACAGACACAACAAAGCTACATGTAAGGCAAGCGATGGCTGTGGCTCACTTTCTGCCAAAATGATGCTTTAATGACATGTAAACATTTTATCATTTTATCAGTGACTTTTTACATTGTGGTTGACACTTTTCTGTCATACATCCAAGTCAGCTGTTGTACTTCACTCCTTTGCTTGTCTCTGACAGGAAGGCATCTTTTGTTTGATCCCTCACAGTCTTTAGGAAGGTCATGATGCCCGAGCCCCCGGTGCCCCTCTCCTCTAAAGCCATCGGTGCTCTGCTGACCATATCTCCTCCTGAGTCCTGGCTCTTTTTGCGAAGTTGTTGCGCGCGGGCAGCAGGTACAGTGATGAAGCGGCTGACCACATTGATGTGGTAGCTGCGGAAAGCCAGCAGATTTGTGACACAGCGCTGAAAGGCCTGGTTAAGCTGCTCGCTGTCCTGCTGCTGGACGAAACTCTTTAAAGAGGGCTGCAGCGAGATGTCCTGGATCAGCTGCTTGTGAGCAGAAGGCATGTAGTTCCTCATCCGGGTTAGAAAGGCACCTGTATAAGGGCAGTATCATTGCTATAAGTCCTGCTCATTCCTCACTGCAGTCTTTTTTATTGATTAAGTGGAAAAATCTGCCATCTTACCGCTCTTGTCTTCATGTTTAACTCCCAGAAGTTCATCAAAGCAGTGCAGCAGGCTGCTCTGTGCAGCACTCCCTCCTGAATACTCCATCGGTTCTGTGCTTACACCTTCATAAACCAGCCCCTTTGGCATACAGGGGTTGTCTTTCCACCTGTGCATACGAGCATGAACAAACTCACTAATTTATTATTTTACACATTACAGTATAAAGAACTGCTCAGATGTTCCAGTAAACTAATCAACGAGTCAAGTCAAATGAAAACAGAGAGAGATTTCTGTACCCTGAAAGGTAGATCCTCATAATGCCGTAGAACACAGGAGGCTCCACATAAACTGGGTCAGATAAAGTGCAATAAATAAAATAATTTGCTGATCAGGATTGTTTATACTTTAAGTTGGGTTTCATTTATTACCATGCATCAGTTTGAATGTGTCTGTCATGTCCTGTATAGACTGGCTGATGCCCTCCAGGGCTCTGGCCACAGCCTCAGTGTCACCACACCTGACACCGTTGATCACTGCGGGAATGTTCTGCAACACAAGTCCAGTTACAACCGCTTATTTTCAAATGTCCTCCATTTAATTCTCATTTCAAGGTAGTTTATATGACTTTAGTCGACAACTGAAACACAGTTAATCAGCAGGTTGATTTTATATAAGATGTATGTAAGGTGTAAAAGTGCAAGATGTTGGGGCGCTAGTGGCGCAGTGGTTAGAGCGTGTAGTCCTCCAAGCAGGCGGCCCAGGCTCGAATCCGACCTGTGTCATTCCCTAGTGTCTTTCTCCCTGATTTCCGGCTCTATCCACTGTCCTATCTCCCTAATAAATCTTAAAAAAAAAAAAAAGTACAAGGTGTTTGTATAAATCTTTACCCTCAGTGCAGGGACAGCAGCCAGCTCCACCAGCAGAGTAACCATGAAGAAACCTCGCACACTGTCTCCACCAGGGAGGCTGACTAGCAGCTCCAGGTTCCTGTATGATACAAGCAAATACATACAGCCGAATATCGCAATACATCATGTGTAGAGGACTAGATAAAAAGTGAAAATGCACTTACTCCATGTCAAAAGGACTGGCAGGGGGACATGAAGATGAACATAAAAAAAACAACAAAATAAAACAGATGTAAACCCGACACTTGTTTAACAGGCAACATTCAAAAGACAATTGTCCTCACCCCTCTGGATCTTTCTTCCTCCAGTTAGCCAGAGCTGCGTCTGCATGGGTGAGAATTGGAGGGAGTCCTAGGCGCTGTGATACCTCCCAGAATGGGACAGCCAGGTTCTTTGGGAGCATCTTAGAGGAAGGTTGTTGAAGATGAAGCGTCATTACTATAATTTGTACACTGTGGACAAACTGACAGCTATCAAGCAGATAAGGAAAGTCAATGTGGGAAAAAAAATAGAAAAACCTGGATACCTCAACTGTGTTGTTCTCTCCTTCTTGCCACACGTAGCCCATAGTCATCATGCTGAGGGCCAGGTGGGCCAGACGTAACTCTTTGTGCTTCTGTAGAAACTGGCTGCCTAGCATCGGCATCTGCACAGACAGAGTAAAACTGAACCATGGCTCCACTAACATATAGTTTGTCCTTTACAGCTTATTGTCCCCACTTACCTTGTTAATGAGGTAGCGTAACTTGTGAGACTGCACCAGCTCTGGGACTCTGAGAGCAATGTCCAACCATGGCTGGTAGAATGCTGGGAGCTCTTCCTTTGAAGGAGACATGGGTACCATAAGAAAGTGTCTTATTCATGTCAATGGAAACATAACAGGGCACAGATGTTAAAGTCAATTGATGCAGCAACCAAAGGTATTTCCATTTTTTTATTTTAAGGCATCTTGTCTAAGTTTGCACTGGATTTAAACAAAAGGGGATTTTGTGAATACATGCTGCTTTAAGAACATGTTCATCACACAAAGCAAACAGGAACAGCGCATGATATCAACTTCCCTCAATCAATTCCTCATAATCAATTCCTCCAGCCACGAGTTCACAGTTTTATAACTGCTTCAGTAAGAGGAAAAGTTGCATTCATTACATTTGAAAGCTTAGATTATATTCAGTTTAAATAAGTGAACTTGTTGAGTATGCCCAAATAAGACATTCATGTTTTGCAATGCCTTTCAGAGGCGTAGGTTTCTCAAGGTAAAGATATGTCATAACAGCTGCTTGTTTTCTCAGTTAAAATGTAAAAACTGTTCAAAGAGAAGAAAACTTATTCACAGGGGTTTTCCACCTACCAGAGGATCAGGGAGGATGAAGCCGAGCTCCTCAGAGACATGGTAGGAGTCCAGAGAGAACAGAGATTTGGAGCCTGACTCAGCTGCAGCCATAGAGGAAGAATAAGAAAGCCACAGACAGCACCAATCATCAAACTATCTGAACAGTTCATGAGAGCCCGACCTGTCTGGACTCTGATCATGCACAGAGTTCACTTTAAAGCTGTCGTCAACAATGGTCATTGCTTACACAACATTTATCCTTCTTTTACTGTTGCACAATTCAAAGTAGTGTGTGCAAAGCTTCCCTTTGTGAATCATTAAGTATACAGACATTTACAATTTCCATGTTCACATTCATTTTCAACTAAATGAGGAAATGATACGTTGCACATTATATAACATGTTATATGCATTTCACCAACTGTTCAATTTTGAAGTTGTGCAGAAATGTTTTTTCAGCTTTTCAAAATAATTCTTAAATATGTTAAGTATACATCACATTTACATGATGACACTTCTACTGTATGGCTGATGATTTTTATGTCATGGTGAAAACCAAACCTGCACCTGTATTCCACAGATTCTTTCATTTTTATCCTGCATGTACGAATGTGCAATAATACTGATTTTATAACAATATAATTACAGCAATTTAGAGCATTTTATTAATCGTAAATTCATTTTGCACTTGGCAAATTCAGCCTACTGCTTCATGTGTGGTCAGAACTGCAAACAACCTGGCTCTGTATAAAGTTTATGAAAGTCCAAAACCCTGATAGATATTGATTTCTAGACAGTGACAGATGATTACTAAAGGTTATCAAAACCTCTATATCCCCTCTCCCTCTTTCAGTTTGTTTACACAAAATTCAAGGTTTTATTTATTATCTATTTTAAACGTTTATTCATTATTTTTGACTTGTGTTCATGTCTAATTCATATTTGGGCAAGGTTATTCCTCTACAGCATAATTATGTGTCTCATCTTGTTTATATATTGTACATGTAAATACATTAAATACTAGTTTCCACATATTTTCATTTAGGACAAGAACACTGCACTTGTTCTCTACACTTGTTTTATTTGTCCATTGTTTGGCTCAGAAGTTAAGTGGATTATGGAAATGTAGACTGTCAGCCTCACCTGGTGGATTAGGTTGAACATTGCAGCCGCAGTAAACAGGCTATACATGTGGAAAAGTAAAGAGTGAATCTGTATCACTAAGTCCTCGAGAAAAACACCACTATGAAAAAGACACCATACATGCTTTTCATTGTGTGACCTGGTTGGTATAATGTTAATAAGCTGACATGCTGTGTCAACCTACCTCTCTAGTTATGAAGTGAAACAGAAAAGGGCAGAAACATTATTATCTTTTTCAACTAATGAACAAGTGTAACAAGTTGAGAAATGTCTTTAAAAAGTATGTGCAGTGCAGCGTTGGCATTTGTACGACAGATATTTGGATGCATAAAGGTCAACTGTAATTTGATACTCCTGATCCTCCAGTTAAGATGTGCAAACATTGAGATGCATTGTTAGACTGAGTTGTCTGAAAGGTGTAGTTCTGCAGAGGTCGGAGATAAAACAGGAAATGAGGTATCGGTTTCTCATGGATGTAGCCTACATAGTTCTCTGAACAACATCAAATGTTTACCAGTTGGACAAAGTAACATAAACTAACTGGATCAGCAATAAACTCTATTTCACAGCATCAGCATCTGTGCACATGGCTGTCACCTAGTCAGTACCTGTGAGTGGTGAGTAGCCTTTTATTTGTCAGAGACTAAACATCTTTTTTTGCATTTTGAGTTGTCACACCAGTCATTGCATTGCTGAGAGAGCTCAACATAAACTAAGCTGACTGCACGTGTCACCACTGTAACAACAACAAGTCATTTTCTTAATCATGGCTTATGTGTGATTAGCAGGCCAAATGGAAAATCTTACAGACATCAAGTAGTTTAGGTTGATCAGAAACATAAGTTACAGATTCACAGTGAGCAATCAGTCTGAATTTGCTTTTTGGTATTGAATATGGTGCCAAATTCTATAAATACAGCATTGTTTATCCCAGACAATGTCAGTATGATATTTTATATACAAGAAGAATCATTTATTGATGATAGAATAACATGTTACAGCCTTGTGATACCAGAACTCTCTGTGGAGAAAAGCTGGTTTAATAGCTCATATTTGATTATATAGCAAAAGGTAATATAGTTAATATATTATCAATACTTCTACTTACATTATCTCACATTGGGAACTAAACAAACTTCTTCAGAATGGCAGTACTACACAGTGGAAAGGTACCAACAGGGAGGAGCTTACAGAGATGTCCTATCTGTGGCATTATGGGAAGTGTAGGCTTATTTCAATGCTGGAGTTTTAGTACTCAAGATATTCTGGTTCATACTTTTTTCAATACACATCATATTTTAATTTAGACCTATTAAACATTTATGTGCAGGGAAAAAAAAAAAACCAACAACTTGTCAGTAAGCTATAATTTCACATTTATTTGTGCATTATTCTCTCTGTGAAGTCAATGAGTCAAGAGATTAGCTTGAACAGAGGAACTCACACAGTCTTATTTAACAGTTTAAAAAGCCCAAAGAGTTAATTTAGTTCTGGGGAACAGCTGGTTACTTATATAAAACTCAAAAGCTCTGATGACTCATGCATTTTTTTCTTTTCTTTTTTTTACAGTGCTGCTGAATGACGTTTTTTATTCATGTTTCTGCCACCCCTTATGTGTGTACAAAGGCTATATGTTGTACACACAACATTCCTGAGTTAATCACGTCTGACTCTGTGCAGGATTAACAGGCTGTGCACACTTTATCTAACCTAGCCTGAATGCATGAGGGATGTGTGATTAATTTGATCAAACACACTTCATAAACATACTGTGAACTGTGCAAAGTAGAATCCCAATTCTACTAAAAAATGACAGATAAAGAAGGAGGTCTAACAAAACAAAACAACAACGTTTGTGACTGTATACCGACCAGTGCAGGCTGCTCAGCAGCTGTGGAATGAGATTTGTGCGCCTTGAAAGTGGATCAGTGTTTTGTAATGAATGGGTTATTTTCCCCTCTGAGCGCCTGCCTATTATTAGCTGCGGAGGCCTTACGGTAAGTGGAGGTGGTTCCATGACAGTCAGAGCTGCAGCCTGCAGCGGACAAACACACCTCAGATCGACGGCCGTGGCTTTTGGCAATGCAATCAGAAAATCGCACTGATTCGGAGGACGCTTCCTGAAACATCGGCGGTCGGCCACCCTTTTCCAGGCCTGCATCACCTTGCCTTCAAGATGAAGTTAAATACGAGCCGCCGTCAGGTGCCAGCCGCATCCGATGGTGCCATGCTTTCTGTCTCGATCATCGACCAACCCCATGCAGCACTTTCTTATGTTGCGGTAAGATTACGGACATTTCTCACAAGGGATATACTATGGTTTTTATTTACTTTTCGATGTTTTCTTCGGTACACACGGAGGCAGATAAACAGGCTCAAGAGTCAATGACGGGGTGTTACATAACGTGTAATGCAGCAGAGCCTCATGACTAGTGTCTCGGTGGAGGAGGGACTGTTCGGTAGTTCTGGTAGGAAATGCATTATTTTATCATCTTTGTTGTGGGTGATAACTGAGGATGCATGCTTATTCACATGCTATTTATGATGTACGGTAGTCTGAAGCGGTTGTGAGGGTTTTTCAGGATATCTGAGCGTTTAAAAACGATGAATGAAGTGGCGAGTTGCGCAGTGTAGACTATAACAGGAAAGGACATGTGAATGAGCTTTAATAAAGGCGTTGTATCTCTATAGTGTCATACAGGCCCAGCCTAAGGTCAGACTGTCACATGTTTTAGTGCTTCAGCGGAGGTGAGACCGAGCCTATAGGAATGCAGATCGTTCAGTCAATGAAAGGCTGATTTTATGAATGGCAAGTGACTGTTTGAAAAAAAAACAACCATCGTAACCCTCAATAGTAATCTCTTGGGCAGAGAATAAAAGCATGCTTCCAATTTAAAACTACTCCTGTAGCACATCATATCATGCTTTATAGCCTACCCAAAAAATGTGGCTGCAGTTTAGGGTAAAGTAAATGTCAATCAATCATCAATCAAACCAATTCATTACAAAAATCAAAAAAAATCTCAAGACACTTTACGAAAAGCAGGTAAAAGACTATTTGTTATAGTATTACCAAAAAGCAGGTTAAAAAAACGTACTCATTGTTATGTTACAAAAGAGCAGAAAAGACCTTACTCATTGCTATACTACAAAGACCCACATGTAGCCTCATGCTGAAAGAAAGAGGGGCAGCTATCATCAGCAGGTCGAAGCAGATCCAGGGACACCACAGAAGTGTCTGAGCTCATTCATTTGGATGAAGCACTTTCTGAGAATCATAGGAGTCATTATTCTGATCTAAGGTTTTCATAACTGTAACTCTTCTAAGGGATACTGGGACAAAACTATTATCGGTGTGTTTGAGCATGTATCGTGGATCTGGGACTCTGACAGAGTTTTCAATACACAATTTGTTATGGCACAAATTAGAAATAAAACAAGTCTGTACTACAACACATGGTAGCATTATAATCTATTATTCTCATTGGATATAGTGCTGATGTTTTTTTTTGTCAGAAAATGAACATAATCAGTTTGATAAATGAAGGATTGTAACATAAAGGCTATGCCACACAAAGACACAAGTAACAGTTCCCTTGGAAACCAGTCTGGCTACCTGAGTCATCAGTTTCCCTTTTCTAGAGACAAAAATAGTCTATTTACCTATTACCTCCATGTAACCAAATGTAGGTGTAATTTTCTTTCTGAATTATGTTTGTGATGATTCAATCTAAGCTTTTAGGCTTTTTGTGTTTTAATATAGGGAGGGTTTTTTAGGCTTGCTTAATGTTTAGAGGGATTGGAGAGGAACCTTGACATGGGCGGCTGTGGCTCAGTTGGTAGAGTCGTCGCCTCTCAAAGGTTGAGGTTTTGATCCCCAGCTGGGCAACATGTCCGACGTGTCCTTGGGCAAGACACTTAACCCCGAATTGCTCCCGCTGCTTCAGTGGTGGTGTATGAATGGGATTAGTTACTTCTGATGGATGATAATACATAGCGATCACTACCATCAGTGTGTTAATGGGTGGGTATGACATGTGGTGTAAAAGCGTTTTGAGTAGTCGGAAGACTGGAAAAGTGCTATATAAGCTGAAGTCCATTTACCGTTTACATGATTTGTCACCCTTTAAAAACCAGTAGCAGATAAACTAAGCTGTTTTTTTGTTCCAAAACCTAATGTCCTGTACAATTAATAAACGTGTTGAAGAGTGTCCAATATCTTGGAGTAGTGGGCCTGTTTGAAACTTGACAAATCCCTTAAAAAGACCAAACCCTTTTTGATTGCTTGTCCCTTTAAATTTTTCTCTGTATCAGCAGCAGGACAGGGAACTTGTGAATGGGCACAGGGAAGTCACGAGACTCTCCATTGATAGCTCTGCAGGCAGAACGAGCAGTGCAGATGAGGAGTAGTCACAGTGTCTAATATCCATTTTGATTCCTGTTCCTGTGCTGCACAGGACATCAGATTCAAATTTCAGGCGCTTATGCAACTCTCTGTGCATCCTCCTCTATCGACAGGTCCCAGCTGACAGATTCTGATATGGACTATGAGAGGCCAAACGTTGAAACTATCAAGTGTGTGGTCGTGGGAGACAATGCAGTCGGAAAGACCCGCCTTATCTGCGCCCGGGCCTGCAATGCCACACTGACTCAGTACCAGTTACTTGCTACACATGTGCCCACAGTCTGGGCAATTGACCAGTATAGAGTATGCCAGGAGGTGAGTTTGCAAGCTTGTGTTTTATTCAAGATTACCTGCACGTTTTATTTATTCAAGATTTTTTTAACAGGATTATAGTACTAAACATTCCAAGTGTGGCTCACGTGCACATTTACCTATAAACATGCATGTATTAGTGATTTTCCAGCAACGTTTGGCTAACCATTCCTGCCTTTGTAATGTCTGATTAGGTATTAGAGCGCTCCAGAGATGTGGTGGATGATGTCAGTGTGTCCCTTCGCCTCTGGGATACTTTCGGGGACCATCATAAGGACCGGCGTTTTGCATACGGCAGGTGAGACATTGTAAATTTCAGCATAAGTCAACGGTGACTGCTGCCGCCTGATTTGATTGAATTTTCCCTTTCATGTTACCCCCAGGTCTGATGTGGTGGTACTGTGCTTTTCGATAGCCAACCCTAACTCGCTCTACCATGTGAAGACCATGTGGTACCCGGAGATCAAGCACTTCTGCCCCCGTGCTCCTGTCATCTTGGTGGGCTGTCAGCTGGACCTGCGCTATGCAGACCTGGAGGCAGTGAACAGGGCAAGGAGGCCTTTAGCTAGGTAGTAAGCCTTTTATTAAAATGCGTGAAAAAAAGCATTTTTATGTGAAAAACAGAGATTGTTTGATTTATTTGATTTAGTTTTTCTTGTGCCAAAATGATTTTTGGGATTTATTCTTTTGTTTTTCAGGCCAATTAAATCCAATGAGATCCTTCCTCCAGAAAGAGGCCGGGAGGTGGCCAAAGAGTTGGGAGTGCCATATTATGAAACCAGTGTTGTGGCTCAATTTGGAGTCAAGGACGTCTTTGATAATGCTATCAGGGCTGCGCTCATCTCTCGCCGCCACCTGCAGTTTTGGAAGTCTCACCTCAGAAATGTTCAGCGGCCTCTCCTTCAGGCGCCCTTCCTGCCACCAAAACCTCCTCCACCCATAATCACTGTGCCCCCTCCCCCGACCACCACGGAGGAACATCCAGTCGGTCTTCTCGAGGACCCACACTGTGCTGATGTCATCCTGGTTCTGCAGGAACGACAGAAAATCTTTGCACACAAGATATACTTGGCGACATCCTCTTCAAAGTTTTATGACCTCTTTAGCATGGACACACAAAATGAGGAGAATGAAAGGCCTCTTCGTGGTCCTCTTTCTGGACGTGAGCTGCTGATGCGTGCCGCTAGCTTTGATGTTTGCGAAAGCAGCAACGATGGGGACAGGGCCAACCTGAGGGCCTGCACTAGTGACGGGACATTAAAAGACTCTGAGGGGGGCAGACGGGGCAGACTGCTCTCCTCGTGGAGCCGGGCCTTTGTCAGCATCCAGGAGGAGCTGGTGGATGACCCTGTCACATACAGCCCCAGGCCTATGACTGTAGTGCATATGGACCAGTCCATGCAGCTTGGCCCTTTCAGAGCAGTGCTGCGCTACCTGTACACAGGCCAGCTGGATGAGAAGGAGAAAGAGCTAATGCACATTGCACACATTGCTGAGCTGCTTGAGGTCTTTGACCTGCGGATGATGGTTGCAAATATACTCAACCATGAAGCCTTCATGAACCAAGAAATCACCAAAGCCTTCCATGTACGGCGCACAAACAGAGTCAAAGAGTGCTTGGCAAAAGGCACCTTTTCTGGTGAGAGGAAATCATTCTTTTTTTTTTTTTTCTTTTTTTTTTTTGTGAATGAGTGGATACAGGTGTAAGGGAGGTGTAACATGTGCATCACCTGTCTGTTGCAGATGTAGTATTCAAGCTAGATGATGGGACCATCATGGCCCATAAGCCTTTACTCATCTCTAGTTGTGACTGGATGGCAGCTATGTTTGGTGGGCCTTTTGTGGAGAGCTGCACCAAAGAGGTAAGTCAACAAACTAAACTGATTTCATTTTTATCATAATTTACATGCCATTCTCCATGTTGAAAGTTATTGTACTGCTAAATCAACCTTTGAAACTACTATTTTGAGGTGAAAAAGTTACATATTGTTGCTTTAATGGTTTCCAAATCTTACAAAGCACACTATTGCAGCAAAGATAAATTCATGTAATGACCTAGAGCTCTGAACAATTTGGTCAGTGTAAAAGGTATAATTTGATTAGAGATAAGGTAAATCTGTTGTAATGCAATTACTCTGGCCTTAATGATCTATACATACTGTATCTCTTTGAGGACAGTACATTGTTTTAATACCTCAATAGAAAATAATACTATTAAGACAACACTTGATAGAAACACTAAGTTAAAGATTAAGATACCTTTCAAATGATAAAAAGGCATGACTCTACAAAATTTTTTTAGATGCCCTGCCCAATTTTCAGCTTTGAACATTACAAATTATTATGTTATTGTTTCTATTGTTTCTGAAGCTAAAGCAGAAAAGATTTGTAAAACTAGTTTACCTTCATGTTCTTTCACAACATCGTAAAAATGCAAAGGAGACAGTAGATTTCTTCTTGCTTTGTTAAAAAATGCAAACCACAGAAAATCCCTCAATCTTTTATAATGACTGTGTCACATGTTCCTGTTTCTAAGGTCCTCTTTCCAAACACAACTCGCAGCTGTATGAGGGCCGTGCTAGAATATCTCTATACGGGTCGGTTTTGTTCTCGGCCTGACCTGGACGCAATGGAGCTTATTGTTCTTGCCAATCGCCTTTGCCTCCCCCACCTGGTTGCACTAACAGGTATTACATCTGGTATATGTTTTACCTTCTGAACCACAGGAGTGTATGACACAAAGTCAGTGTGTGTGTTTCTCAGTTGATGTCTGCAGTGACTTGCATTTATGTCTTTTTCAGAGCTTTACACAGTAACAGTATTGACGGAGGCAGCGATGATGGGGGCTGACATTGATGGAGATGTTTTGGTGTACTTGGATATGGCCCAGGTATTGTGTCCGCTATCACTAAATAGAGGTGGCAAATAAAGCAATTATATATTGCTTAGACAGACAAGATTTGTATTAAAGAGGGCTTTTCTGAACTGCTTTGGAGGCTGTCATGATCTTTACACCAAACAGGTGGAGCCTGCAGTATATCAAAGTGCGAGTCAGCTATTTTGAGAATGAAAACCAAGAATATTTGGGTCCAAGCTCAGTGGTTCAGGTTATTTTATATTCAGACTAAGATTTGCTTGTTCAGTTGTGTTTTTTTTTTTAACTTCAGTTCTAGACCATCAATGTCAAATGAGGCTCACATTTTGTGAAAGAACCCTGCATCCTGGGCCATGAAAGGTTTATCACAGCCATATATCTCAATTAGGCTGTACTAGCTTAATTCTCAATCATTCTGTTGCCAGTTACTAGAATATGATTCTAATGTTAGCAACTACATGCTAATGCTAATATGCTAATGTTAGAATGTATGCGGGTAGCTCCTGAACTCTGAACACTGAAAACTAAAAACAAAGATAGTTGTCATGTATAAAAACAGTTCACAAATACAAAAATGCCTTTTTATGTCAACAGTTCCATGGTGCCCAACAGCTCACTGGCTGGTGTTTGCATCATATCTGCACCAACTACAACAGTGTCTGTCGAAAGTTTCCTCGAGACATGAAGGCTAAGTCTACAGGTAAACTCACATGTTAGGGCCCTCCTCAAACTACTACCTCCACACTCACACTAAAAAATAAAGTACACTTGGTTATGGTCGGAGGAGATACATATAGCAGCAAGCTTTGGGACAAACACCCCTCACTCCCATGGAAACGGGAACTTTATATATCAATGACTTTATGTCACTCAAATTATAATTTGTCCCCAAAAAAAACATTATGGCAGACTCATTAAAATCACTTCACAATATGATATACAAACAATACATTTTTGGTGGCATTTCTTTTTTAGACATATTATCATTTCAATCAGATGTTTGTAATATATTTAGTTTTTGTAAGTCCCTGTAAACATGAAACATTTCAAAGTCAAATAAATACCTGCACCATTTTCGAGAGTGGAAAGTTGTTCATTAGATCCTGATTATAATTTTAACCTTTTGGGATATCGTGTGGTACTATTTTATCTAATTTAAAGTGTGGGTGATAATGTGTATCGGGGGGTGTATATATGTGGAGGTGTGTCCATTCACTTTTTCATGTCTGATGAAGGGCGAGGGCCCGAAACGTTACATGTGATTTTTTCCATTAAATTCAGTTTAATTGGAGCAGCTTCCGGTGTGCGGACTCAGTACTTTTTCAATCTTTGGATGTTTTTTGTCCAGCACCCAGTACTTAAACTTTCTCGGATGTGTGTGCCGTTTTTACATTTTGATAATGTGTCTCTCATAACTAATATTAAAAGGTGTTACACCTGTTCAGTAAGCCGACATTGGTGCAAGTAGGTAGGGAGATGGTTTAGGGAGTGATTTGAGAAATGCCGGTAATCCTATACAGATCTTAAAAGTTCTTTCAACAATGTACAATCCAGAACATATAACGCTGCTTGTCTACCACCCAGTTGTTATAGGTCATGAGGCCTTGTCTGTCTAGTGTGTCCATTTGCACTTAGCTTCAAGGAAAATTTTGAATATTCAGGAGGAGTTCAATTTTTTTAAAGTACTTAAAAGCAAAATAGTTAATGTCATTATAAAGTATAGAACTCTTCTAATTCTTTCTGCCTTCTACATTGTATTGTTTCAATTAATATAAAAAAGATGATTGGATCCTCTGTTTTTTGTTATGAATGTTGTAGCAAGTATATTTTTTACATCACATATGCTGTATGGTTATTTATGATTGAAATGAAGGCTGTTTAAGTTTTACACAAGAGGTATTCTATAGTATTTATTTAGCACAATTATTGACAAATGGAAATATTAATTTTATTCTAATTTCATATTTTTGAAATTGACAGTGATAAACATGTTGGATTAAAATTTGCATTCTGGGAAAATGCACAATTAAAAACTAACCCCTGGAGTTAAATCCTACATAGCATATACATTATCTGAATCTTTTTCTTCTGATGCAGAAAACCAAGAATACTTTGAGAAACACCGCTGGCCCCCCGTGTGGTACCTGAAAGAAGATGACCACTACCAAAGAGCACGTAAGGAGCGTGACAAGGAGGACTACCTGTACCAGAGACGGCAATGCAAACGCAAGTGGCTCTTCTGGAACATTCCATCTTCCCCTAACTCAAACTCTCCTTCCTCTGGCTCTTCTGCTGTCATCTGACCCAGTGGTAAGGCCAGGTCCACCCTGAAGAACATCAGGGAGGATGTGAGCAGTAAAAGAAACAATAGAAGACAAGCACTGCTGGATAAGTAAGCCCCAATTATTCAGGCACACCAGTTTCTGCTCCTGTTTGTTTGCCTCTGCTGTCAAACGGCACTCCTCCAGGTTTGCAAGGTCACCTCAATCTGGCAGTTTAATTAATGTGTGTGTTCTCTTAGATTTTTAGCTTTGTGTACATGAGACTTAAACCTCAGTGATTTGAACCTCACTGAAAAAAATGGCACAGTGCAACTGGCGCAAATAACAACTTACATCAATTGTTATATGTTCTGATTTTTAAGTTTTAAAAATAAGACTGCTGGCACAGGAATCTCCACCTATGATCATAACCATCAACTAACCAGAACTGATAACCAAGTGCTGCTTCTCAGCTGCAACAACCAGCAATTCAACACAGAACTTCTCAGTCTCAGAGATAAAACACTTGGCCCTTAAGTGTTTGTACAATCTACCACACCATGTGTACAGTATAATCTCCTCACAGGATATAAAAGTAGTATAAGCTGTCAGGTCTTAGTTAATGAAGTCATTCACTCTAAAAATGCTGACTATGATCCTGTGTGGATTAATGAAAATACGGGCAAGTTCATTCTGCTTTTGAATGTTTGTGTTACGACTTACACAGCTCAAATTGATGTGGGTCTGAACACTCAGCATTTACAGATTATTGTGTTATTTGTGGCAAAAGGGCTTTGATTTACATGAATGCATTCAGTGTCTTGAGACATGAGAGATCCTATATGAAGATAAATCTGTATTTTCCTAAAGCGCCAGCAAAAAACAAACCCAGATCATGAATATTTCCTAAATGTTGCTTGATTAGGCCTGTAAGCACACATTTTACCCTTACAGTTTAATGTGAATGATTCCATCAGCTTGGTCAAACATGGAAAGTAACACATGATGCATCTCAGAGCCAATTTCCCATATTTACACATTGACCTTTTCCTTTGTCAATGCTCAAAGGGTAAAGCTTGTATGCTGTTGTACTGTACTGCTGTGTTCTAGTTTTTAAATTGTATGAATGTATACTCTGATGAATAACTGTCATTTAAAATAATCCAGATTGATCAGCAATTACAAAGACAATGGATAGGCAAGTAAGAATCCTTCCGGACATCCAATTAAAAGGTAAGCTAACATTAGCTGCCCTTCTGTGGTAATCTATCGTTAGCAAACAGCCCCTTCCTAGCTAATAGTATCATTTGCTAGAAAGTGGCTAGCAGCTAACATTAACTGTCCTCCTGAGAACAACTAATGCTTGCATTCTGCCAAGTCATTTGATTGTTAACTGGAGTGCCTGACATCTTACAGTAGCTGTCATTATAAGGACAGTTCATGCCAGCATTCAGCTAATTCAAACTAAGTTTAATGTTTACTAGCTAAGTGGCTTACAGCTTAGATGATAGCTATGTTAGCAGTCAGCTGCTTTCTTGCTTAAATTACAAGCTACATAGCCTGAATTCTAATACTACCCACTATGTTACATTATACGAAAGGAAGAAGGAAATAAAGCGCTAATGGTATTGTTCGCTTGGTAGTGGTAAATGGTAACATTAGCTGTTGTCTGACACTTGTTAAAAGTTGTTGGATATGGTGTTTAACTTTGAAACATGGCCCAAATGTAACTCTGCCTTGTCTTTTCAATTGCTCTTCATTCAGGAAACAGTGATTTGCTAAATGTTGTTGATTTTAGAAGTATTTGTGGCATAGGCTATAACCTGAAATGCAGCAGTTTAACTATTATAACTCTATCTGAGCTTCCCATCCTGACAGTACCATCAGAGGAAAATGGTTGCCCATCTGTGATGGTGTGTTAAAGTATCAGTTACTGGTGGTGATTGGGTCATTAGAGATTGATCTGAGTTACTGCTGACAGTCTGAAGTTGGATGAGTATAAAACTTGTACACACAGGAGGCCTCCTCATGACTGGGTGAAGTCATTCCTACTCTTCTAAACACCTCAACACTTCTGGACTCCTTTCCACAGAGACACACAATAGAGCCTGATGGACAGTATGGTGTGATGACACGCCGCAGCATATGTAAAGGAAGCGACTGAAGATTAAACAAGATGATGTTGAAATGTTTCAAGAAACCTTTGGGGAGGTTATATGATGTTATTTTCATGATTTACTTTGCACATTGTATATTTAAGATTATCATCTACTGTACTTGATTGTAGGATGGACTTGTAAGCATGGTGCTTAGTGAAGAACGATAGTAATGTAAATTGTACAAAATATCAAATTAACTGCAAGTGACTAGCATCACTGTTGTTTAGTTACCTAATATTGTGCACTGCAGGCAGTGAGCATAATCATACAGTATTACTGAGTAATACCTTCACTGATTATAGACTTATCCAATTTGCATTTTGTTACTGTGCAGTTACAAACGGTTGTTAAAATAATAACTGTGCTGACCTCCAGTTACATCAATTATATACTCTAGTAATATACATGCACATAGCAGGCAATTCAAACAAACGGTTGACGCATAGTAGAGTAGGATTGTAGAGCAAGTGAAGTAGACAAGTGTTTATATAGATAACATTATGAAGACTTATGATTCCTCCATAAAACATGCCACTGTTTTTTTTAAGTTAATTCTGATTGCAGCATCTGTTTTGCAGCATATGATAAAGAAATCCTGCACATGATTGGTTAAACACTCCTGTTTTTGACTTCTATTTAAAGCCTTAAAAAGAGCTAAGAATCACGAGGTGGAATGAATCAGTTAAGTGAAAAACAACAACAATTGCTTGCTTCATATACAGTAGATCATCGGGGATGCTGGTTTTCTAAGCTGTAGCATTAAATTGCTCTAAATTACACTTTTGGCCTTTTCTAAGTTAACATTAATAACACCATTTTGAATACCTTTATTGATTACATTTTTCGACTCAAATGGTCAGACAATAGGCAGAGAGAGGAGCCTCCAGAAGTATTTTCTGGTTTGGCCCTATTAAATGTACAAGACCACTTGAACACTAAAACACAATGTCCAGATTTCACAGAAAATACTGTTAAATGTTACAGCAGAAGGATCTATATTGTTTTAATTTGCCTTGGCAACTTTACTGATACATTTCCTAGACATGCATTTCATTCCTCAGTGCATTGCATTTCTTAGTGAATCTTCTGCTGACGTTTTGCATCAACAACACCTCATGCCTTAATGTACAGTATAGTGTATGGTATTGAATGTAAAGTATTGCTACTGTGGTTACTAGTTTGTTTGCTATATGTTCAGTTACCATGGTGCTCTCTAGATTGTGTCTGTATTTGTAAATGTACATAATCCATAATTTGGACGTAAAGCAATCTATGTTTGATTTGAAGGAATTCAAGGAATGTGCGTTTAACATTGCGCAGGGTTTACGTCTCCATAAAGCCGTAAACAATTAACTTCACAGAGACTCTGATTATCAAGGCCATACTAGACTAACTAAATAACAAACCATCAATTTGTGACATTAACCATGAAATGAATGCAGGGATTAAGAATTTGTTCATAATTTCAGAGTTGCTTTATTCTAATGCACTCCAATTTTTAAGTCTGCATAAAAAAGTGCTGAGACAGTGTGACTATTGGAAGTAAGATTTTAATTAAAACATATAAATAACAATTGTGTGATGACTTACAATTCAAACTTGGAATTGCAGTTGATACAAGCTATTGCATCGTTTAACATAGATACTGTTTTTGTACTATGCATACTGACATGTTTGACTTTGAAACTACAAACTTGCACTGCTTTGTAGCACCGGGTTCTATTCAAAATTGCATTAGATGGTACAGCAACATTATTTCACATGTAGACAACATCAGGTAAAAAAAGAAAAAAAAAAAGATCGGATCATAAATTACTAAGAAGTTGTCACAGGGGCCCTTTTCCATATGTTTGGGTGCTAACATCACCGCTGCAAAGAAGCACAAACCAAAGGGAGCTTTAGCAGCACCAGGAATATATTATATATGCTGCACAATCACTACTGCATAGTTTAAGCGGCCTTGTTCAGAAATTGTTGAAAATTAAATAAGAAAAAAAAAATACAATAAATGAAAAGAAAAAAACTTGAACGTTTTCTCAGTGTTTAAAGCCTAGATGACATTTTCCTTGGTCGTCAGGTGTTTTTGTTCCCAAGAGCTGTTTTTATTGTTTGGGAGCTGTATCTGAATTTCTGTAGCATGTGTTCTTGAAAATGTGTACATAATATTTACTAAATAAAAAAAGAGCAACATGTCCACTAGTTGTCGCGCCAGTCTTTATTAAAAGCTCATTAGTCATGTGTGTGTCATCTGAAACTTTTACAGCTCAGTCGTTCACTCACTGCCTGAACCAGAAGAAGAAACCTGCTGCAGCCCAACAGAAGTGGACTACTTCTGACTGAGATATGGTAATGTCAACACAAGTTAATACAGTTAAAAAACGAAGGCTGCAGTTTGTATTCAGCTATGTTTAGACTCTAAACTTGTGTGCTCTATCTCGACGGATTCCTATTGAACTTGCGTCGGTGTCGACACTTAGACCGATTAAATTATGAACAAGATAATTGAAGGTTAGGCTTAGTGTTAACAAATGCGAGTATTAGAAGCTCTTTTTAAATGTATTCACAAGATGTGCCATTTCATACAACCACTGATAAGTTTAATAAGTAGGCTAATTAATGTACAATTGTGACGTCGCGATGTATCTAGTCTACATAGTGAGGCATTAGCAGCTCCGCGTGTCACACACTTTAAGTACTGTGGATGCTGACTGTAATTACAACGTGAAAAACCAATAATTTAATGTGGCCGTCATCTAGGCTATCTACAATCATGGGTAGTGCTGCTGATGTGTCAGGCTGGGTCAAACAGGTGTAGGCGGAGTCAAGTGTCGAAGTAAGCTCTGATTGGCCAAGAATGGACCGCAGGTGTAGCACGCCTTTAGAATTAAATTCAACATGAAGATAAGAAGCCTGTTTTTCTTTACTACTAAGAATTTAGTCTCAAATATGTGGCAGTAGACAGCAGGGGTCAACAGTAGATTTTAAAGAATCCTGCTTTTCTTGTATTGTCCTATACTCTGTATTATTAGATTTCCTGTTGTTCAGATGAAACATTGGAAAATTGAACCTTTATTTCTAAAGTAGCCTATTTAAATCAAAAGATAAAATGACAAGGTTTTAAAAGGATTCTTTATAATGAATTTTTATTACAAGTTGTTTTAAGATAGAAGCACTGAGGAGTAAACTCACTTTTCCAGCAAAACTACACATTTTTCTCCACGTGCAGGAGCTGTATTGCTTGAAAAATGACTGACATGTATTTTAAGCTACTGTTGAACTGTCATTCTTCAAAAAATTACCAAGTGAAATTACAAGATGTTTCTGTAAGTCAGTCAGTAGGACAAGGCTTCTTTTACCTCCACTTAAATCAGGACGTCAATGCTTGGCAAACACTATTTTAACCAAACAGATAAAAAAAACAACATGTTCTAAATATCACTTATCTGTCTGTCGAAAATCATATCTTCTTGACTGAACACTTCTGCTCTGCAGGCTGTGCTGGCACCGTTCCTGGTGTTATGTGCTTTTGTTTTGGAGTTTCATCATGTGGAAGCAACAGCAGACACCCTGAGCTCTCTGGATTCTTCTTTCTGTCTGTAAGTAGCCCATTACGCCTCACAGCTCTACTGCGATCAAGTGAAAATGAACATGGCGAAGACAGGAGAATTTGATCTGGAGCTCTGTCTGCTCACTCAATGTTGTGCTGAAACCCTTATTTGCTCAGGGTCGTATCCGAACCTTTTTAAAACGAGTTGACTTTGCATGTTTAGGGGCTTGTTTGTTTTCACCTCAATACAGAATGTTCTTAAAATTTGAGTTGACTGAGTGTCCTCTTTTTATCTCCTCAACTTAGTGGTGGACTAGAGGTGATCTATCCAGGCCTGGAGATTGACAAATGCCACATAGTTCAAAAGGATCTCAGAAAGAAGCTCACTACACTTTGGAAAGCCCCACGGATTAACTTCTCCGGAGCAGACGAGGTAAGGAGTATTTGTGTGTGTATATGTTCAGTATTATTTTTTTTTTTAAGACTAATATCAAGGTATTAAGGTTAAAGGAAATGTCAAAGGTCATACAATAATTCTCATTACATTATTTATAGTGGTGACTTCATATTACTCAAACCAACAGCTAAATGCCCTTCCCCTCCATTTTCCATAACTAATGAAATACAAAGCGCATGATCTTTTCATTTAAGAAGCTGAAACTAGCCAATTTCCTTCAGTTCTGCTTTTAATATTGCTTAAAGGATTAATTAATTAACCAAATGAATAGCTATTTGGTGTCTCTTGATTGGCTTATTAATGAATTGGTGTATGGTCAGTTTGTTTTAATGTGGGTTTTTTTAGGCTGTCAGAGTAGTTTAATTGTTCTCGGCCTGTGTGGATGTGTGTAGTGATAATAATTCAAACAGTAAATAAGAGAATAGTTAACAACTTTTGTGCTACTTTCATACTTAAAAGGAAATACTCAACTCTCCCTACAACAGAGAGAACAAATAAAATTCCTCAAACCTCAGACAAAGAAGTCTGATGTTTTTTGAGTTTCTTTTCTTTTTTTTAACATTCTGTGTGGGGAATGTCTTTTTAAGCTTTATCTGGCAAACATGCAGCTGCTTCTGTGAAACACTAGAGTGCAGTCATAGTTAAGCCAAGCTGCATATTTGACAGTACAGTAGATGTGTCCTAAATTATTGTAAAATCAAACAAATGGTTCACCACATTGTGAAAAAGAATAGACTTGAATTAATATAATAAATTAATATCCAGCTTTTCTTCAGTCTTTGGCCCTTATGCCACAATCAATCTTCATGACCTGTTCTTACTGCCAACACTCCTGATGTAATTGCCCTTTTCACCAGAGGGTGGTGCTAGCACAGCACGCTTGTAAGCCTCTCGATCAACACTTGTGTTTCAACAAGGTAAAGTCAGTTTAAACCATAATTTATAAAGTGGACCTTTCTGTCGTTCTTATTTCGGTCACTGAGTTTGACTCGTAATTCTTCCAACCCTGTTAAATACTGAGAAGAGATCTCTATTGTCTGTTTGGTGTCATTACTGTTATTGCTTTCAGCAGATATGACAGAAAGCTCTGCAAGCTTTAGAGGACAAGTGTTGTAACTTCTATTCTTTGGTAGAAACATTTGTTGTAAAAACTAAACATTACTTAAACAAAACTAAACATTACTATGGTACCCATACCATGAACCTTAGACTAAAATAGATTACTAACTGTGATTTATTTATCGAGAGGATTTGGCTGAAGGCAAAGTAGAAAGTCATTTTAGAGTGTTTTGTTGAAGTGTTAGATAAATTAATCTTGTGTTTTTTGTTGAATTTGATTTAAATGTATTAAAAATTCATGGCAGGTTATAAAAAAAACAGGGTGTAGGAGAAATATAAACAGTACATGATGTCTTTAATGACATGTTGTATAGTATATTGCTCTTCTTATAGTACTTCCTCTTGACATGTCAGATATAAAACACAGAGTCATTATGATCATCTGTCTGATATTTATCTATAAAAAAAAAAATGTGGATCATTTTTCAGTGTACATTTATTGTTGAGCAAGGGATTGAGAGTGCTACAGTTCCCAATCCACAGAACCCCCCCTGAGGTTGACAATGAAATCACATCAGACGCACAACAAATCCTATATCTGTAAATTGAAAACTTAAATTGAAAGCCACCTCAATTTAGGAGCTACTTTATGAATTCCAGAGCTAAGCAGTCCAGTTTGAACATGATCTATTGCCCTTCTCTTGGCCAAACTCCATTTGATCTATGGCCGTATTAACTATAATGCTGTCTTACATGATTCTCTTTTATTGCCAGAATCTGTGTCAGACAGCAAAACAGATTACATGTTGGATTAAATCAATACAAACTTTATTTACTGGGCTTTCAAATGTAATTCTCCATTTCTCCCGACACATAAGTATAAAGGCACTATTGAAGGATCAGATTGTGTCCTGTGGTTCTGTGGTTGGTCCGCTGGTCCACCACGCTTTCTGTCACCCTGCCATGCTGCCAGTTCTGCTGCTATTCTCTGCCACTCAGCTCATGTATCCAGTAGTAGGAATACAGAATAGTGGCTGCTCATGCTCAAATCCACCCACTGCAACACCCACTTTATTACTGGGACGGGCTGCGTGCCTGCTGAGTAATTGTAAAGGATAGCAATGGGCAGTAGGCCCGTAAACCCGCCTCTAAATAGGTGCTCGAAAGCAAAAACAAAAGCAAAGGGCCACATAAACTGCAGATTTCTGTGTTCAAACTTCAGAGCAGCGATTCATCACTTGAACTTCTGTGTAAGTGAAGCCTGGCATGTGTGTTATGAAGCATTTTTAGAAATCCTGATGACACTCAGAAGCATTTAGAGTTTGAAGGAAGTCAAAATGACTTGGGACATTAAGTCTGATAAACAAATGACAGATCAGTGAAGGTCACCATGCATATTTTAAAAGACTTTACATTTTCTTTATTTCGTTTTCTGTATGACTTTAGCTCCTCTCTTTTTATAAAGAACTATATCTGCTTCATGTCCCATTCGAGGTTTTGAAACACTGTCCCATGATTTTACAATATAAACATAAGATCGGTTTTGCCTTTTTAGATAGTGCTACTTTATCAACTAGAAGGTACTGTTACAGTCCAATTAGAATTTAAAGGTTTATGAGGTAATTTATATGTCATTAGGGGTCATTTGTAAAGATGTCAAGTAAAGCTTTTCTTTACTGTATTTTTAATATAAATCTTGTATAGCACAGACACCTCATGATAAGTGTGTTGAGGAAATGGATTCTTATTTTTAAAAACATAGCTTTTTTTCTAGTCTCATGTTCTGATGCATTTTCTTCGTATCTGTTAAGTTCAGAGTTAAAAATGAACAAAAAAGATGGAAACAAAAGTGTCATATTGATCTTATAATGTACAGTAAGTGAATGATTCCTGACAAACTATGATTCTGATTATTTAAAAAAAAAAAAACCCTCCTGGAGCAGAACTTAAGACAGTAGCTTTCCACTGTAAGTATACAACTGGTACAACATTGGAGTTAACACGGGGCTGTCATATCGTGTTCCCAGTTTTCCAAATCTCTCTCTCTTATATTTGATCTGCACTGAGGCTTTGCTGCTGTATGAAGTGACTTTGAAAACTTTCATGTGCGTGAGGAGCCAAAGCTGTAATTGGGACCAACTTGTTCTAGATTCACAAGATAGATATCTTTGGAAACTAACCTGTAAAAATCACATTTTTGTGTTGTTATAAAATCAGGTCTCAAACAAAACAATGCTCAGCACGGATCATTATCAAACTTGTGTGTTTTGGTAAATTCCTGCTCTCTATACAAACATTCTTTATAACACAAGACTGCAGCACCAATACTGTTGATCTCTGATTGACTCAATAAAAATGTAGATTTTTTATAAACTGCTGAAAGAAGTTGCTAAACATAATGAATTGTCCTTTACAAATCTATACTTAATAATCCAACCACCTAAATGCTCTTACAATTGTCCTGTCATGAAGGAGCAGCAGCAGCATGAGTTTTCACATTTATTGCGGCTCTCACGTTGAAATCAGTTACCTTGGCAAAAGGACAGAAAACCTCAAATAAAGCTTTGCCTGAAGAAAAGAATAAAAGAATATTGAAAATTAAGACTCCCAAAAATAACCAAAGACCTTTGAACTAGAGAGGATTAAAGAGCTCTATAAATATCTGGTTACACGGCAGCTCATCCAGGTGAGCTTTTGGCACAAATCGAGAACGTTTAGGTTTTACATAGAGAAGGTTTCTACCTTCTTTAACTCCCCTGTGCCTCATTGAGTCTTTAATATAATTTGTGAACAGCCTGATTACAAAATGCAATACATATTCCTCTCATAATGCATCTACTGTAACTTTGTAATGTCTTTGTTATGACTTATATTCTCTTTGTTCAATTTTCCTTGACATAAAGACAGCAGTTAATAAAACAAAGCAAACTCAGCAACAAATGATTAACAAAAAAACACATCTTAGAAAGTTTGCTCTCATGTCGTTCCACAAAAGCCTTCTCTTTTCTGATTTCGAAGCTAAAAGCACTGACTTTAATGTAACCTACATATAGATTAAAAAAATCTTTATTTTGGTACAAGTGTGCTCGTTTTTGCTCGCTGTAGTCGGTGTAAACATCACAGGCCACGGGAGCTATCTTTACCTCATAGTTGTTCCAAAAGTGGAGACAGTTTTGGAGTTGTTGTTTTTCTTTTTTTCTTTCCAGTAAGGACCGTAGCCACAGGGCACATTCTTAGACACGGGGGATTTCAAAGCCTTGTTTTTAGGTAGACATTTCTTGCATCTGGTGGATGGAATGAGGGTTTAAACCATTACTGCGATTAGAGCTGCCTCACTATGATCTCTTGAGCTTGCTTACTGCTGCTAATAGCTGTTTCCTCTCTATTTCCCTCTATCTTTTTCTCTTTCGCTTTCTCTCTCTCTGTGAATGATTTTTATGCTTTGCTAAAACATGTGGGGGCGTTGAGAGAGGATTTAAATGAACCGATCCCCCTCCTCTTTTTTTTTTTTTTTTTTTTTGGTGTATCTCAGCGTTCTTTTCTGCAAGCCTCTGATGACGACAGGGCAGCTTTAAGCCTGGCAGTGCCCACGGCAGGCTGCCGTCTCAGAGCTGCCCACTCTCCTCTGTGTTGGCATGCCGGAGAAAGCGAGGGTGGGGTTCCTCTTTAGCAGACCCTGTCATTCCTAGGAAAGCCTACATGTCCACCCATGCAGGATTCCTGATAGGTCTTCATGTTGGGAATGGGATAGTGTAAAGATAGGGACTTTATTTTCAGTAGACGACAGTCTTCAGTCATAGAAGAGTCGAGGATGTATATTTAGATGAAGAGATGAGGCACTTTCCTTGAGCCTCCGTGTGACAACAGGGGTCAACAAGTGAAACATGTTCTGTGAGATCCATCTAATTGCTTATTCGGAGTGATCAGGTGGGTGTTTTTGGCTCTGCTGGATTAAATCAACATGTTTGGACGAGATTCAGGGAGTTTATTTCCTTAGCTAATGTTCCCCTTTGTCATTATAACACCCTGTTAAGCTGACCCGTGTCCCCGCTCCATTCAGTCATTGCCCATTACTACAACAACATGTATGATTCATGTGAGCTTCTGAAGAGGGAAGAATTACAACCTGCTGCTACCAAGAGCACCGGATTGATTATTCATATTCAGAGGAGTGAATAGAGGCAATAAAGCGCCTAAGCCACCTTTCCATACATAGGAAGAATAATTTGCACCTTGTGAAGCATGTCCGACGCATGCTGACCACTACAGGTGTACGGCTGTTGTGCAGCGAGATTTTAGTTTGGACCTCAGAGTGCAAATTTCTCTCATGTAGAATTGAGGTTACACCAGACAATACTAACATATCTTTAATTTTATTTTCATATTTTTCTCCATCACGCCTTTTTTACTTGTTTTTCTCTCATCTCTGCATTCACTTAATTACCGATAGACTATTTGATTTTTGAATGTTGCGGTTTAAAACCCTTTTGTTGCAACAGCAGTATTACTTCACCTTTTATTTGGTCTAAGTCATAGGCAGCAATACCTTTACTATTTTAATTACCGTAAAAATGTATTGTATTATCAAAGGGAGGATAAGAGCAGATTAAGGAAGCTCTGGGCTTCTCTTTCAGATCACAATGGTCAGGTTTCTATGAAAGCAGTGGTAGGAGAAAATAACAGATTTGCGCCCTAAGACAAAAGATCTGAGGAAAGAAGGTGGTTCAATGTGAAAAACTGACTCAACAGACCCTGTAGTACAAATGCAACCGTCCCTTGTTGAAAGAAAACGTGCACATTTTAGTTTCTAGGTGTTAAAATTGTGTGCAAAAGTCTTAAATGACAATTAAAATGAATTCATTAGATCCAAATGCAAACACTTCTGCACAGAGGGAACAGCAAGGTCTTGGAGAAGCAGCAGGTTCTTTAATAAAAACTCTACTTGAGCCTTTGCCTCTTCATTATTATTCAGCATTCACATTCTATCAAATTCTATCTTGTCAGTTCATATACATTGGCGGTAAGATCTGTTCAAACAGACATTCATAATCGGAAGTGCATCTGCTGGATGTGCATACTTGGACAAACATACAAGATTAAATTTCTATTTATATGAGCCACAGAAACCTAACATTTACCTCAGAGTCAGTGTAGGATCTGGAGCCGACTCTGTCTCACTTTGGCACAGTAAGAAACTTGTAGGTTTTATTAATGTGATCTGTCCAGAGTGGAGATGTTTGAGCCCCATGAACCCAAAAGTATCGTCATGAAAAAAATATGTCAAACTGCGTGGTACCGTTTTCATTTTGTCTTCTTCCCTTGTGTGTTGTTGTGTGAGTTGAAGATTTCACAGGGCCTCACATCTCTAGCTTCTCTTCCAAGCTCTTTCGTGTGAAAGTTATTGAGGGATATTGAAACGTAAAGTTCCAGTTAGTTTCTTTTAGTTGTCGGACAGGATTACTCCGATGCTTATGCTTGAAAAACTGACTTTTTTTCTTTCTCTGACAGCCTCTTTTCTCTAAGAACTAAGTAATCACAAAGTTAAAAGTGATCACGTGAAGTTTACTTAAGACCCAGATGCTTGGCTTAGTGGCATTTTGCCTGAAATGTTTTGTGCTTCTCATTTGTGGTCCGGCACAGGGTTTAGTTCCAGTTGTGTCCCAATCCTCTGATTCACCTTCTTTAGGAACAGCTTCAGGGCTGCTCACAATGCTTAACTCTCCATAATGCCATCCCCTTCATCTCCCCAGTGGTCTTATTGTCTTAACTCTGGATGGAGAGACGGAGTGTTAAGAAAAAAAACAGGTTAATACACGTTTGGCACAGTGAAAGTAAAGTATCTTTGCAAAGATGCACTCTATTCAAGTTTGTCTTTGAAGAATGTTTTTCATCAGATGATTCCTGCTTCTCCAAACTTGTTTTGTTACCTCGTCTGGCTGTTTTTTAAAGATATATTACCAGTGATTCATTTTGCTTTTGACATGAAAAGGCTGCTGTTAATGTTAGCAGCAATCAGGTCCATTGATGCGTTGATTGATCTAGGAACATTCGATGATAAAACTGCCTTTCTTGTCATATTCCTGATCCTGTCGTTTGGAAGCAGAGAAAATGTTATGCAAATGATTTGTTAATCCCTTTACATTATTTGTTCCATTTCTCCCGTGCGTTTTCACACTCAATTTCTAGCACAGTGAGCTGACAGGCGGACACCCTCAGATTTCTAATTCTTAGGATAAAAAAAAGTCAGCCATCCATTTTAGAAAATACTTATTTCAATTAATTAATTTGACTTGAGTGATTTGCCAGAGAAAAGCACAAAGAGATACTAAAAGCACTTTGAGCACTTCACTGAAGAGACCTTCAACTTCACCTCTTCCTCTTCTTCTTCCTCATCTTCTTTGTCTAAGACTCTTGAGTCTAAGCTGATAGAGCAGTAGCACATGTGACCAGTGTTTTTTTTTTTTCTCTCACAGTTTTGTTGTCCCAAAGGTTGGTGTTAAAAATAATAAGAAAGAGGTGGGATGGTCTTAGATTCAAGAAGCTTAAAATGCAAAATCTCAAATAAGCCCAATTTTCCTCAGCCAATCCCGCTTCATTTCGGTGGGTTTGTGTTGATCGTCTCAACTGACTCACATCCCGCCCCTCCCCAAATAAAAACACTACAGATTTACGTGGCTTTTCAAAAAATGTATCTAGACATTTATCCAGCTTAATCTTCTTAACATATTAAGGTGATTTTCTTTACCCTGAAGTGGCTGAAGCTACGAGCTCACCGCCCCTCATGGCACTAAGACCTGAGAGGCATTGTGGACATCTTTCTGCTCTTGAATAAGAGAGAGGTGGGCAGAAGTCAACCTGCTTCTTAGCTGTGTCTGTCCCCACTGTGCGTCCATTTTATATATATGTTTTTGTTCGGTTATTAGTCCAACTGTTGCACTCAGTCAGTGTTCTTAGGCACACGGCTGTGCCAGCACTGCCCACACTGTGGTGTGGAGGTTTGGAGCTCTCAGCTTTCAAGCTGAACTGAAAGAGCTCTCTCACAGAGTAGGTGTTGGCAGGAGGCTTTGTTTCTTTTCTGTGAATGTCATGAGAGGTATGGATAATGAGAAAACTGAAGCACAGTGATGGCAGGATTTATCTGGGTGCCAACTTCATGCCTGACTGCAGATCTGGGCATTTTCAGATAGTCGATGTGCTTAACCTTTTCTTCAGATGCGACAAATCTGAGGATCGGTAGTGACGGTTACAATGTGTTCTTCCTTAAACACCACTTCACAGGCCGGGCAGCTAAAAGGTCTTGGTCAAACTGGAGCACTGCTAATGTCTTTATTTGTCATAATGCTCTATAGATGTGCTGTAGGGCATTGGTTTTTGCCAGACTGCATCAGCAAAACTGTAAGTTTACATTTTGAGACATTTATTGTAGCTGAAGCCTGAGTCCATTTATTGTCTCTGTGGTATTTAGCTTACCATCGCCAAAGTTAATTTTGACATGATGGGGTCAAAGTAAATGTGGAAGTGCTGCAAGATTGATTCATTTTATTTGGACAAGAGTTCAAAGAGTTGCCTGAAAATTAAAGGCACTTTCATAATGATCTGTTAATAAGTTTTTTTTTGTGTTTTGTGTCAGGGATAACTGTGTTTATTTTCGATAAAATAGACAAGAGTTATTGGTGAAGACCTGCCATGTTAACTTCCACATAAAGACAGCAGTCATTCTGACAAGCCAAAGCATAAGCAGCGTACCCCTCTACTGTTAAGGACATGCTTAGGTTGAACCCAAAAAACGTTCAAACGTCTGTTTTATTTGGAGAATATTCAAGCTCATCTACAATGAGCAAAGTCCCTGGTTTGGTTTCATTTGTTTTTCTTCTCGATAGTTTACTTACCACCTAGCTCTTTATAGCAGGTTTTTTTTTTAACTTCTCAACATCTTTGGCTAAAACGTGGAGGGACTATTTTTTGCTTTGCGAGATGAGGAGTCTTCATGAGTTCAATGTGGTCCCACTTACTGGCTATAAAAAGCTACTACTGGTTCAATACCAAAGAGATAAATCAACAAAAACAAATGAAGCTATTGTAAGTCCCAGTTGTATGTATTTATATATATATATTTTTAAGTGTAATGCAAAGACCACACAAGTAAATGCACGTAAGTTAATTCTTACAATTATGAACCTGCTGTTTTTCTTGAAATAATTACCTGCAATTATGATTAAAGTTGTGATTTTTTGTTTTTGTTTTTTTCATATAATCAATTAATAAGCTGGTTGTTTCAGGTCTTGTTTGTTGCACTGACTTTGCTGTAAAGTTATTTTACATCTTCTATCTGAGACTTTGATTTAAGTTCAAAGGTCAAAACAATACAGTGCTAGTGTCATTTTACTGAACAATGGAGTGCAGGATTAAGATTAAACTTAATCCTGCACTGAAACATAATGCTTGAAAATAATGGGGAAAAAATATTTCTTCATGCACAGAAGAAGAGTTTAAGTCGACCAATTGTGCATCACAAAATCTACCAGTTTGTCATTATTGGTAGTACACCAATAACCTTGTGCAGCCCAACACACAACTATATTCTAAATCTCCTGCAAACAAAGTATTATCTTGTTTTCAACTCTGTTTTTATGTAGTTAACCGGACAGCACACTGTTGTATATTTTATTGTCCTAAATGTGCTGTACAATAATGTTTAACTGTGGTGTTTTTCTGTAAACATGTCCACTTATTGCATGAAATGGTTTGCTCTATCCCCTCCTTTTTTCAGACTGGCAGCTACTTGACCTCTTGTACCTGGGCTGAATGTCTGACAGGTGTTAAAATCATACACTGAGGCTGTCCATACAAATGTTGTTGAACGTTGAGCGGCTCCACACAGACGAGCACTTCAAACAAACTATGAGTGTTTGCTTCTCTTCGTTTAGCAGAGAATAGGAGAAATTGATTGGAACTGGGAGGCTTAGGACTGGATTTTCCTCAACCATAATATTTTTTCTTTAACAACTGCAGCTTAAATTTAGATTTTTCCTGGCTTTGTTTTTTATTTCTTTGTCCAAATCCTATCGAGTGGTGCTTCAGGTTTTTCCTTGAGTAAAAAAGTTGATATTGTTGTGGGGAGGGAGAAAGGACTTTTTTCATGTGTGCAGGAATGTAGATTTCTTCCCCCCGTGAAATCCTAATTGTGCCTTGGAGGGCTGGTAGGGTATCTCTGCTCGGCTCAGCTCAACAGGATTTGTGTCTGTGTATGTTAGAGTATGTCTCTTAGCTTGAATGCGGATATAACCCTTTCATTGCACAAGCTGCTGATTTTTCATTTTTGCCGACAGGCTGATCCTGTGCATCTGCAGCTTTTTGTGGAAGACATTGAAAGTTTTTGTTTTGAAAGCTTCCATATTTAATTTTGTCCCCCTTAAATATTTGATTTTTGTCAAGAGTTTACACAAACATGTGAACCTCTTTCTGTGGATCAACCGTCTTTGAAAATTAAGCTCTTGAGAGCTCTCGTCAATTGTATATGGTCAGATTGAGAATATATCTCAGGTCAAAACTACGTTTGTCCCATGTGCTTCTTGAATTATTGCTGTGCATTTATCTATGCAAATCCTGGATAAGATCCTATCTGCCTGCAGCGACATATCCCCCTGGATTTGGTCTATGTGAGTTAGGCAGGTTATGGTTGACAGTCAAAAAGGAATTGCAACAACATATGTGCGAAGATTATTGCTGTAGTCATTAATTGTTGCTTGAAAGGGGATTAGGATTAGCAGTCCTATAGAACACTCTAACACCTGTCCTTCCTCATATCTAACAATGTGACTTCAGTTTTCCTTATTTCAGTATCAGTTCAAGTTGGCAAAATAAAAAAGGCTGATTTATTCAAATGAATCATCAGCGCTGGAAATGATTCAATATGTGCCACATTCAGATGGGTGATATATTATTCCCTTGGGGAGAGGCAAAAATGGAGCTGCAGAGCTGTTTTATTTGTGCTGTCTTTATCAGTGTGTCAGGCAGAGAGGCTGAGCTTGTTCTCCATGAATGGACGAGCCCTTGAACCATAAACCTGTACCTCCTCTGATAACAGTTTTTGCATTGTGATATAAGTGCCATTCTCTGTGATGTCCTCCCTGACAGCGCTAAATATATCAACATACACAAAATGATCTGTCAGATGAATTATTTTATTTCAACCAGTTCTCCAAAACTAAGGATTTTCAGTGCAGCATGCAGTATGTGTTTTTTTGAAGACATATTGTGGATTTTGTTCAAAGCAAAGCGATGTATTGTGGATGCATTTCACCAAGCTTTGCTATTCATGTGCTTGATGTTTTGCCTGTAGGTGAACATTTTACTGTACTTTATGTCTGTGCTATGTATCATTTAATGCTATTTCTGCTGCTGAGACCTCAGACTTCTCTGACGTCTGAATTTGCCACATCTTCTAAGGTGATAAGAGTCCTCCCTGAATTACTCAGAGCCCGTGTGATGACATGGCCCTGATTGTCAGACGGGTGGGCTGGTGACACTGGAACACAGACGGTGCTTGTCTGTTTGAAATATTCTGTTTCAAGCTTCCAAGCCCTGGGCAGTCCTCTCTCCCAGTCTCCCAACACCCAGCGTCGCCCACTGAAACAAGACTCTTCCATACTGGAAAATCTGGCCCCGTCAACTGGCAGTCTTGTCTAGGTTCAGCCCACACGCCAAGCACCCCCCCACTACCACTTCCACTCCTTAATAGGCACTAGAGTTTGCCACCCCATGTAGATGCCTTTTGGTCGCCATCCATGGATGGCGTCAATAGCATCTTCCTACACAACAGTGACTGAACGGAGGGCACAAGAAAATGTGGGAATAATTTACACTTTCTCACTGTACTACCATCAGAAACCATAATTAATCATGATAGAAAAAATGTGGAAGCCATCTTGGCTGGTGAAACACACAGTGCCTGTGAACAGGCCTGACACCTTTAACAGCTCTGATGGCCAAATAGGAATGGGTGTCAGAGTGCTTACAACTAAAGCTCCCTTCATGGCAGCATGAATCCCACCGTCTTCAGATTGTGTTCGTGCAGGATGCTTCTCCATGAAGTGTTATAAGTCTTTAATTTTGTCATTTAAATATATTGCAACAATAGACATCTTGAGTCATAAATAAGTGGCAAAAATATGTAACAATAGCAGTTCATCTCCTCTTAAAATAACACTGATGAGTTTGCTCAAGCTTTTATTTTTCTCTCTTCTTATATGAAAAAATGTGGTTTCCAAAGGAAAATCTGCCTAATATCTGCTCAAATTATACATGATGGCCCAGATGAAGCTAATTTGTACAACACATGTTAAATATGACCTTTAGGTGTTTGCATCTATCAAATCTCATGTCATGCACTTTGTGAACCGGCTGTTTTTAGACGCACATGTGATGCAAAAGCCAAAACATCCTCAAACCCCAGAATATATGTATTATCTCTCCCTTTTTTCCCCAAATTCCCCTGAGTACTTTTAGAATCAAATAGTGCATTTAGATCCCCAAATCCTGGGGAAAAAATAAAAATGTTCTCACCATTAACTTTTATAGGTCGCACTTGGTGGTAAAATAGCAGATCTATGTTTTTCAGTGTGTGACATGCTTGACAGACTAATTATGGATATGAGTCCAGTGCTGTAATTTGCCCTGTTTGACTGTGTTTTGCTCGCAGCAGCCAAAGTACATGAAAAAAATATTTCCCTCTTGCCTCATTTAACACGGGCTGGATCAGAGGCTCACATCCCAGCGCCTGGCTGCATGTTACTTCAGAGTACCTGTTAGTGGTAGTTACTGTGTTTGAGCATGTGCATTTGCAGAAATGCTTCCATGGCAGTGAGTAGGTGTATGTGTGTAAAGCCACAACTAGAAAGTGTTGAAAGCCTCAGCTAGCAAGATCGCATCCAGGGTGACTAATAAGCTTAACATGAGCACGGCTGTGTTGCAAGCATGGTGCGCTGAAAGAAGTCTTCAACGTTGAGAGAAATGCAGAAATGGTTCCCTAGGCTGCTGCTAATTCCCTCACCCCCCTCAAGCTCCAATCAGACTGTGAACCATCTTACTGTTAGCTATGGCTTCATAGCATTTCCAGCCAGATCCACAGAAGTACAAGGCTTTATAATCAGAGTTCAAGACTAACTGCATTCAAACATGTTATCTGTGAATCAGGGGGCTGCTTGTTTGTGGTTAAATGGGAAAATTAATGGATATTGTAGGTATTAGCTTGTGACACACACAGAGAGAGAGAGAGAGAGAGGGCATTAATATTAAATGTGCAGTATAATCTATGAACAATAATTCCTGGCCTCGTCTCACCTTCTGTCATGTGTTAATTTGATTAAATGTAGCATTGTAATACATGCTTTTATGTTCAAACAAATAAAAAATGGTTAATGTGATTATGTAATTATGTAAACTTGTGCTCCATATTTTGCTTTGATTCCTCCTGAACTGCTGCCTCTTCTTGCCGTAGCTCTCTCCTCTGTTTGGCTACCCAGCGGGGATCTTGTAGCTGTGTTGTCTTTAGGCCTTGAATATGCGTTTGTATCCACATGTGACTTTCCTTTGACCATGTGGCTCCTCCAAGTGTGGATTTATGAGCCACTTCACACTCCACTCCTGTGTGGGAGGGAGGCCGAGTTAAAAATAGGCAGGTTTGGAGGTAGTGAGCAGTCTGCACTGTGTGAGTTGCTTAAGAACACACCGAGGAGTATTGGCATTCTGTTTGAATATCATTTATATGTGTCAATAATATATCTGAATGCTAATCCAGTCCCTGTTGCTGTCAGTAGCTTTGTGAAACTATCCAAGTCATCCTGTTAACAATTCCATAACCATCTATAGCAAAAAAATTGTACTAAGGTGCAAAAATTTCTCTTCACCACCTTTATGTTTTTTATATATGCCTTCAGTGAAGAGTTATAAACTTGTTTTGAAACAGACTGAAATGAATACTGATGCCTCTTTGTGACCTACAAAAGCAAACAGAAACCAAAGCGATTAGACTGATAATTTCTTTGTAGTATTTCATAATGCCTGTTGACCCTGCCACAGGGTCAGAGACAGATTAAGCTTTCTAAAGCACACAGAGCAGAAATGTCTATATTTATTTTTCAACAGAAAAGATTTTCAGAGTGATTCCTCTGAAGGCTAAAAAGCTAGCAGGATCAGATTGTTGTCAGGAAACAAGCCGAACGACCCTGTCTTGCATATGTGAAGACAGGATCGTCAAATCAGATGTGCTGTTTTGTCCACAGGGGTCGTCAAAATTGACACAAAACGAAAGTTCCTCATTGAAGCTTTAAAAGGCTTTCCATTGAATTATTATTGGGATTATTGTCTTATTTTTTGAGGGACCTGTGAGTGACAGATTTAAAAGAAAAGGGCAGAGATTTAGTCCCTAGACATTAAGTCCATACTCAAAATCTATTGAGATACTACAAGCTTTTTTTGCAACATGGATGCAAGCTGTGTACAATTTCAGTTAAAAATACTTAAAAGATTTTGGATGCGGGGCTTGTAGTTATAACTCACCTGTTTTGTTTTTGTCAAGGACATGAATCTTGCATAATAATGGACATGACCGATCCAGTGTCAGGAGGCTTTAGGCCCGCCTCAGCTCCAGCTCTTTGCCTGTTATGTGGTTGACTGAGAGTTTGATAAGAGTCAGCATTTCCAATATTGCAACTGCCATGGATGGGATTCCAAAACAGCCCTTCAGAAATTGATGGGTGATGCCACTCAGACTTCAACTTTATATACAGTCAGACCATGTTCAAGCTAGCTATTAGCTGCCCCGATATATTGCAGTACAATTATATGATACATTACGATATCTGATGAATTGAAGAATACAAAATTCCCAAAGAAAGTTTAAGTGCCGGGTTTCATTCACTGCAATTTAGTTCAGTTTCACAGAATTTGACAAAAACTGTGATGAAACAACGTTAATGTTTTGAGTTTGTTAATGACATTTACAGAACTATAAAACTGTAAAATGATATGAGCACTATTGTTAGTCTCGTGCATCACCCCAGTTTACTCGTAGGAATGAATTTTCCTGTCTCTGCTGGCTGGGTGCATCCTTCACCTTTCCTCTTGTCGCAGCAAAAAAGAGCTTGGAACAGATTTTTCTGTCTAACCTCTTTTGGATTTGAAAGTAGCGAACACATCTCTTAACTTATTTTAACCACTGTCTGACTTTAGCCTTCTGTCTCCTTCTACTCTAATCCTGCTGTCAGCTTCTTCTGCAGCCAATTCATTTCTGTTCAGGTTACCCTCAATCATTTTATAAGCGCCACTGCAAGGAGTCATTAAGTATTGGCAATGTTCAAATTGTCAGGGAAATCAGTTTAGAGCGCCTTGTTTTTTAAATTAAAATAAAATCCAAGCTCAAACTAGAATTGCTTCATGTGGCAGAGTAATAGCAATATAATAGGCCTGTAACACCATTAATATTCGTCCCATACAGTCACAGTTGGTACGTCACAGTTGGAATTATTTACACCCCAATCCAGGTGGTGTTAATGCTCATAAATGTTTGTTATGTACAGCTATTAAACAACAAACGAAGAAGAAGAAGCAGACACAACAAAACACACAAAGAAGACGAGTAATATCAGTCACAGTATAACTGGAGATGGGAGCTAGAAGATCTGCCTGCTACTTTAAATGGGGGGAAATTGGGGTGGAAATATCCGGTTCACAGTGTGGTACATCTTTTGGAAATTTTGCTCCTAATGGCAGATATTTTATTCTGTATTATATTTTACTATGTATGAATTTTAGAATCAGGGGATATTCATTTCTGTAATGCTTTTTTATTTTGCATCCCTTCATTCTGAATAACAAGCAGATGGAACAAGCAGTAACTTACACTACTGACCTTTCAAAAAGAGAGTGAAACCAGGAATTATGCATCCGTGACTTCTGTTTCTTATTTCCTGGTAATAACACATAGTGTAGCATCCCCAGCCAGGGCAATGGATGACTCATCAACTGACGGTTTATGAAATCGTTATTTAACTTTATAATTGTCACAAACAAAGAAAACCATTACAAAACTGCAAATAACCATTAGACATAGAACACACACACAAGCAAACATACCATAAATATTTACAACTTTGTCACACATGGCATTAGGTTGAAAGTATTTTAGTAGATAGTTCATAGATAATTCACACAGATGTTGACAAGAAAAGCATGTTAATTTAATTGGCTAACAAAATCAACATAACAGGCCTTACGGGCCTCAACTGAACAAAGGGCTGGGCAAGCTAACGGCTAGTTGCTAAGCTAGTGTGGCTACATCGTAGGCATGATTGCTTTCATCCAGAAACAGCAAAATACACAAATCACCATTAGATAAATGACCAAACGTGATATGATGATAAAGTGTGCACCTTGTTCTTTAAATATCCTGTCATCCACAGGTAAGTAGCTAGCCTGCCTTCAAAATAAATTTAAAAAAACCTAAAACATTTAATAATAAATGGATCATTTACAAAGGTATACAAATATTTAAATATTGTTGGAAATACATAGTTCCTATGTGACAGGACACCTGATCTGCCCTTTGTGGTTGCCTATGAAACAGGTTTTTTGTCACTGCTTACAGTCAGAAACAATGAGGTTTCAAATCTTCTGCAGATCAGGGTTGGGGTTCAGCTGTTATTAATGACAATGAGGACCTCCTAACCTGTAAGGTTAGTGACCTCCAGGTGAATGCCACCAACCCTCTTCTATCTCCATCTCATCTCGGGTCTACAGCCCCACTCTCGAGTCAGGATTCAATTACTGCTGCCTGGATGACCTTTGACCTCCCCTCCACCAGGATGAACCTCCTTTTCTGACCCTGCCAGTCGCACCTCTGTTAACCATCCCAATCATTCGCTCTTTAACCCTCAAACTTCTACAGTGTCCTGCCTCCAAAACGACACCTTATTACTGTGCCTTGTGTTAAAAAAAAGTCGACAAATACTTGCTCTACAAATTCACTTGATGCTAGTTTTTTAATTCAGTTCAATTTAAAATATTTAATCATAATGTTTGGTTAGTGTTGCAGAAGTGTTGCTTCAGTTTCATCATCATTACAAAAATTAACTATTACAATCGTGTTTGGTAGTTTCTATTTTCCTGTATTTCCAGATCGATCTCTCAACCTTGCCCTAAGCTGCAGTCGATGGTTGTTAAGCCATCGCTGTCTCTTAATCACAACACAGATACCTGTTAATTACCAAACGAGTTCAAGTGTTTTTGCTACTTAAACAGGGCTTTGAGATCGATGCGTTGCTTTGCCCCAGGTCGAGTTGTGAGCACAGATGACCATTTAATGAATCATTGTGGGTTCTGTACGCAGAGGCTGAAGAAGTTGAAGAATCGGAGGATAAAGCGATGGGTGTATTAATAGGCAGCTGCACGGACGACACTGTTTGGTATTGGGTCAGGGATAAAGCATGAACTTGTAAACTCACACAGGGGCTTCTCCTCCCTCCCTCCCTCTTGCTAACTCTCTCTCGCCCTTCGTGGTGTCATCAGTTAGCGGAGCGGGGCTCAATAGCACAGGCTGCTTCTACGAGGGCAGCGATTAGACATCTCTCTGATTCTCATCCCCAGCAGAGTTCACTCAAAGGTAAGCCAGTAGTTTTCATCCTCAGAGACACTGGACTTCCTCTGCCTTTGTTCTTCCCCATCATTTGGTTTTCTAAACACTTTATTTATTCCATATGTCACGTTTCACAATTAAAGAAGATAATGGACCCAGGTGCAGGCTAACCAAGTGATTTATCTAAACCAGGGGTCTCCAACAGGTAGCTCGGGAGCTACTGGTAGCCCGCGGGGCAGGTTTTCAGTAGCTCACCTATAGGTTGACCGACTGTTTTAAAAATAAAAATAAAAATCTGACGACGGTAAATGCACCTCTTCCCACTATTCATATATTTGGCCCATAAAAACAAGTATGAAGGACTAATGTTTTCTTGGACATTGATGTGAATTTAAGATTATTGATAAGCATTGGCTTATTGCAATTTCACACATGTACAAACAGTAGCTTCATTCAGCTGAGCTATGTAAATAAATGCAAGCGATTTGATGCAAGTAGCCCTTGGCCACTTTCATTTTTTGAAAGTAGCTCTCAGATGAAGAAAGGTTGGAGACCCCTGATCTAAACAGAGGACAAAAAGGCAAAACAAGGCACAAAATCACCAGCAAAACAGGATAAAATCACAAGGAGCCACAAGGAAAACTTAACTGGAAACACTGGTATTCAAGATGAAAAGCCATTTAGCACCTCTGGGAGGTAGACATAATGAACTGACATAGAGGGGAAGGCTCATAGAGCCTAAATACACACTGGGGTAATGAAACACAGGTGAGACTAATGACACAGGTGAAAACAATCAATGTGGAGAACACAATCCCAGTGGAGGGAAAACACACGAAGGCAGGAAGCAGAACTAGACAAGTCACACTGGGGGCAAGAACTACAAAATAAAACAGGAAACACTAAAACTAAACTCAGCAATATGACTGGATAAATACAAACAGGGAATTGAGTAACACCTGAGTATTAAATAAAAACAGGAAAGACCAATAATCAAACTCAGGGCTGTGAAACCATGTGTTTGACTTGGAGTTGGTGTTTCATGTCATCTGTTAACAATAAAAAATAAACAAACCGGGGGCGCTGGTGGTGCAGTGGTCAGTGTGCGCGCCCCATGTATGGAGGCTGTCGTCTCAAGCGGGCGGCCCGGGGTTCACATCCCACCTGTGGCTTCTTTCCCGCATGTCATTCCCCACTCTCTCTCCCTGATTTCCGACTCTATCCACTGTCCTGTCTCTCCATTAAAGGCACAAAAAGCCCAAAAATAAATCTTAATAAATAAATAAACAAACCGAATGCAAAATACTTCAGACTTTCTATTATATATAATTAATAATTACTTCATGTTATCCGTAAAAGCCATCCCCTCCAGTCTCAAGAGGTGTCCCTGATGAGAACTCCTCCCCCTATATTTCCACTACTTTCCAGTAGCTGCGACAGAGATAACCAGTGGGCTGCAGAGTTTATTCCACCCGCGTGGCATCTAAGGTGTGTTCCCATTGGGCCATTTTGCTGTGATCACAGCAGGCAGTTGGAGGTTAATCCCAAGAGAACGCAGGCTCAATCTCCCCCACCTCCAGCCTGCACCCAGGAGCCTCATATCCCCTCCTGTATAATGACCCAACATAGCTGTGTGGTCTGTGGCTGACACCTACCCAAATTTCACTTCTGCCTTTGGCTCTCAGATTTATACAAGTCCTATTAATACCAATAAAACCTCAATAACAGAGGGGGCAGGTGAAATCTTTCATCTTTTACTATAATATTAATTAATTGCATAAACAATATACATTAAACCAAGGAACATTAAAGCTTAAATTATAGTTTTTTTTGCCCTCCGAAATATCATCAGTAATAGATTTGATTACTTGCAGCATCATCAAGGCTTAATTGTTAACTTTGTTGTTAGCCAATGAGAGTAATCACATATTTGTGGAAACTGTGTGCCTTCCAGTATCCATCTATGAGAATTAGTCCTGTTAAAACATGTTTGATATACATTTAGTTTGTTGGAGCCCTGATAAATTATTTCAGATGGCAGAATATGCATCTGTTTTTCCCTGGAGTCTTTCACACATATCTGTGTGTAATTAATGTGGATATTGACAGATGGAGGGAAAAAATGTCCTCGTAAGAGAGAAGGGTACATGCCACAATGTGTGAAGTGCAAGCATGGAGGGAGCCTCTTGTGTTATTTGCTGCCGATGCCAGCTGGACCAGCCAAGTTCTTACAGGTAGAAATTCAAGCAGTAAATGTGCGCAGAAATCGTTGAAATACAGTGCCCACCAAAAATAGTCCATGATTTTGTTGTTACAGTTGGATCCGAATGTGAAATGTTCTTATGTTGTTCTAAATTTGGCTTCTGAAGATCTAAGCCTGTCCCATACACTGTATCTCCATCCACGGTAACTTACGTGAAATATCCTATAAAGTGCTATTCCTTTCTGTGATAATTGTGACTGCAGGTCATTTTTAATTTCAATGCTTAAATCACCTCTTAGACTGTTTGTGTGTATCTGTGTGCATGTGTGTGCTGTAATTTTTATTTCTGAATACATCAGGGTCTGAATTAAATATTAGTGTAACTACATTATCACAGTGTCTTTGCCTGGTAGCAAACATGTACAAATGAGGATTACAACTCTTCAGAAGGCAACAGGTCATGGTTGGTAAGCTGCCTGGGGGGGTCACTGATATAGAGTCACTTTTGACAGGCTGTGGAGGAGGCTCTATTGTTGCTGGTGTGTCTGGATGTTACCTGCAGGCACTATCGCTGAGACTACAGTATTATCCTATTATTAGGCTTAGTTGTTTACGCTTATTACTGCTTGTCAGGTAGGCAGAGAATCCTTCTGGAAATGAGCATCTGCAGAAAAATACATGACTACTTCTTTATCTCATTCAAGTACATCGGCTTACGATAATATTTCAGAGCCCTTTAAGAAGAATGTCGAGGACTCAACAAACAGAAATTTATGGCTCATGTTTACACACAGGCATTTTGATTCTTTGAAATGTTTGGTAGTCAGTGTTGGGGTGTAAGAAATGTTGCATCTGTTTCATATGCATTAAATATGATATCATTATGCTGCATTATACGTTAAGAGAGGAGAACGTGAATAGAAACAGCCCTCATTAATGTCTCTGTTTGTAGAGGAAGTGAACAAAATAAAAAAAGCCCATCATATGGTCTGGCAGATTTTAGGCACACGACCAGGGATGACAAATGTGCTCTCGCAATAATTCAATCTGCTCTCATAATTCTCTAACTTTTAGGGACAGACAGAATGAAGATTTTCCGGCAGTTAAGCCGCCAAGTCAACGTCCAATAACTGTGATCAAGTGTTAGTTAAGATGCTTTTTCTCTCACTTTATCTATTGACAGATTGAGGGGTACAAAGATACTGTGTAAGTGGCAGAAAGTTACTGTGAATATGTTAACGAGAGGATTGGGTGTTGGATCCAAAATCCTGTCATTTTATTGATGTCACAGTAATGATATTAAGTTTGCGGATAACAGAGAGGAGACAGAGCTGTGCTTTGGCTTTTAACAGCATGTTTTATCATCTTTGCAGATTATATATATTTTCATGTGCATCATCTTTTTACTACTGTTTAATTTCATGCATTGTTGGAACACATTTGTCTCCTGTAATGTTTTTTTTCTAAGCAACATTTTGGCCTTGACAGCTGAAGTAAGACTGTTGCGATTGTGTGTCAAGCAAACAAAAGGCAAACCCAACCTTCTGGTATGAGCTGGTTTTTGTCAGCTTTGTGCACCCACTTGACAAATCAAGTGACAGCGTAAAAAACAAACCACAAATATTTTGAATAGAACAAAATTCACACTTTGCAGCATTTTTTTTTATTTACTTACAAAAAGTCAAAGCTATGATAGTAAAGGGAGGGCGTGTTTTGAAGTGTTTAAACAAAGTGGGGTTCGCTGCAGAGATGGCTGTCGAGCCTTGGGCTATGTGATGCACAAACAGCACATGGCTGTGTTTAGAAAGCAAAAGGGATCAGGTGCCGTTGTTACTGGAGCTGCCTCTGGGCCAATCACTGTGTGTGGCACTGTAGTAAAGCACATTGTCTGTAAACCAAGTCCTAATATATCACTATCTTTGTGTTTGCAGGCTAAGGTGTATGTTCTGGTGATGGTTGATCCTGATGCTCCAAGTCGCATCAATCCAAAGGCTGCTAACTGGAGACACTGGCTGGTGGTGGACATCCAGGTACAGTGAGTCTGTAAAAACCTCCACTCTCACTTTAAAAACAGCCTCATCTTTGCGACACAGACACAGTGTTTGTTATTGGATTAGGAACTCATGTGGTATAACATTTTCAAAGTAGTGTTTGGATATTTTTTCTTGAAAATTGTGCATTTTCATAATCTCTAGGTCTCTCTTGGCATGTCTCGTGTTTACATCTGCACTGGGGCCGCTCGCAAGGGCTGAAAAATTATGAATGGTTTTTTTAGCCTAACTTGGTGAAAAAAGGATGCCAAGTTGAAAAAATGTTAATTTTTCATATCATGTATCTTGTGCAATAAATGCCTGTGACAAAAGTGTGGGAGTAAGTCTTTCTAAATGGCTGTGAAAGTTTGCAAGGCCCTGTCAGCAGCAATTTCCCTCTGCTGCAGAGAGCCCGGGACGTGTCAATGCAGGCGTGTGAGACTGAGATTGAGGAGAGCAGCATGTGAGGCGCACACTCTTTCTCCCATAGAGCTCCAGTCCCTCAGCTCCCCCTCCAGTGGAGAGATCTTGGCAGAGTGTCCTCCCTTCATCTGTTCCCCCAGGCAGAGCAGCTCCCCCAATGATCCACACTTCTCCATATTTTACACCCCCGAAATGGGCACGGCTCCGATCCCCTTATTTCTCTTCATATTTCACTCCTTTTCATCCTTTCGTTTGTGTGTTTTCACAGTCTTGCATTCTAACGCCAAATGCGTGTTGAGTTGTTGATTGCCTCAAATATTTGGAGGTTTGCAGACATTTTTTAATCCTGCGGGAACCGGGAGATCAACCCAGTAGATTAAGACTAGTGGTCTTAAAAACAAGCACACAAAGACGCTTCAGCGATGTATCACTGCTCCCGTTTCATTTTATAAGGCAATGCTGTACTCCAAGTAATCCAAATGTGATGTATCTGGAATATTTTTTAGTAAACCTTTCAAGGGGAATACATTTAGAATTTTTGTGAGCGCATCTGTGCTTTGCTTTAGAGATGATTTATGCAACCACATTTCAGTTTCTGCACATATTTACCTCATATCACTTTCATACATCAATAATATACATAAAAACAGTCGTTTCCACCTAAAAATTACAATAGGAATCACTCTTGGTCCTTTTTTTCCAAGCATATAATCTGACTGGTTGTAGCAACAGCCCGAATAAACAAATGTCTTTCAAGTGCTCAGACAGACCACATTCTCTTCAGCAATTCAATTTCCTGTCACTTGTGTGGGCGTTGACCTGTGTTGTCCATGTAGGGATTGCCCAATGTGACGAGATGTTTGTCTGATTGTGACTGGTGGTTGGTCAGAAGGGTTAATGAGCCTTTTGAGTGATGCCAACCCCTAGTGGGAGGTGTTTAATTGACCAGGGTGGCTAGGTGACTTCACACAACCTCTTCTTTTTTTTTTTAAAGTCTACATGTGAACATGTTGGATTTAGTTTCAGTGCAGTTGGTCATTTATTATTATTGTACATCAATACATATATACTTAATTGCAGGAGAAATACCAGACTAGTTTACAAATATAATTGAGATATTCTTCATTTGTTTGCTATAATTGTGTTTAATAATCACAAGGTTTAGAGAGGAATTTTCTCTCATGTCAGGTGTTTCAAATGCTCATCTCTCCAAATGTTTGATTGTGGGTTTAGACAAACTAAAGTCAGGGGTCGTGCTTTCATGTGTCAAACGGATCAGTGTTATGATCCTTGCTTGTTAAACATTGTGAGCTCTAGCCGCCATATTGTTTGCAAATATATTCATTAGTCCAAGGTCATGCAATCTTGCCCCAGTTCGTAGATGTTTCCATAATTAGCGTGTACTTTTTACTCATATCTGTAGCAGTACAAGATTTCCCTTAATTCAGCTTCAAGTGAAGCGAGGTCAGGCTGGACCATGTAGCACGGCACAACAGATTTACACAGATTCTTCAGCCGAGGTCTCATTAGAGAAGGGTTGGTTGCAGAACAAGGACACACTGGGCTTCCTCGTGTATTAGAGACTCATCACTTACCTTTGAGATACAGCATGATGCTAGCTCTTAACTGAACCACAGAAGGAGATGTTTAAGTGTTTCATATGTGTTGCAACATACTGCACACTGCCTCACATAGTGTTTATGCTGTGCACTATTCATCCATAACTATAGCATGAACCTTTGCATGTTAGCATTAGCTATAGAAACAGACAGGTCGAAATTATAGTGAGTGTGTGTTACCATTCCTCATGCTCCCAAAAGAGAAATACAATTCCTTCAAATTATTTATTATAATATCTTGAATTATTAAAAAAAGGTTTTTATTATAATCGATTGGAGAAATAAATTCTTTGTTTGGATTTTTATGTTAGGAAGTTGTACTGTTCATGGTTTGACAAACTGCGGCTCAAAGGCTGAAAACCATAAATAGAACAAGCACAGTTTTCTGACTGACTATAGAACAGATATACACAATGTAATGTCATCATTTGGAAATTTTAGACAGAATACTTTGAAAAAGAATGACATACCTCATTTAAGATGTATAATCGGTAAAAAGCCAGGCAGTAATGCTGGTGTTCCAGGTGAGGCTAGATATCATTTAGCTGGATACCTTAGTCGACTGTTCTCACCCTCACTTGCTTTACTGAGCTCCTATTTCATTTATTTTTGATAACAAACTTAATGATCAGAACTGGTCATTGGTACACAACTTGGAATAGAAAACAGTATATTAACCATTAGTCTTGTCTTGCTGTGTCTCCAGCAGGCATTAGGCATTCATAGCTTTTTTGATTTTATTTGTTTTCTTGGTGTTTTCTTTTGTGTTCCTTGCTGTGTTGTTAAATGAACAAGAGGTTGAAAGATCAGATTCTTGTCTAAACTTCCTCTAAGCTTAAGCCAGAAATATTTATTGCTGCAAAGGTTGTTTTTTTGTGTGTTTTTCTTTAGTTCATTTTGGCTGGGCTTTTGTATGACTCAGTAGATATTATTACTTACTATATCTGTACAGGCTACTCTGGTTCATCCATGTAGCTTTAAAACACATTTATAATTTAGCAATGTCACCACCAAATTTGACATGTAAAAGACAATCCTGTTTCAATGCGCATGTCAGGTGTCACATCATTACTTTTGACTGCCAGGCTTCGTTAACTCCAGCAGTTAAGTGTACACCGTGTGGCTGAGTGTCTTGTCTTCTCCCACCAGCTGTCCAGTTTTTTTCAGAACTCACATTATTAGATTCAGTTTTTTACTTTTTCAGCACTGAGGCCATTCTTCAGTGACCCAGCGAGCTACAGAAATTGTAATTTAGAATCTTCTGCAACACACTCAGTGTTTTACATCAATTATGGACAATTACCAAAATAACCATCAACAGATTGTTGTCTAGCTGTGGAAGTGGCAATCCAGATTGTGAGCCTCTCCCTCCCGCTCTCTGCTCTCTCAGAGTCTAAATCAATGCAGATGTTCCGGTATGGTCTCGCAGCGATAATTACTGTAACAAGCAAATCATTAGTATGTGAATAGAGGCAGCTTATACAAATACACCACCGGGTGTTACTTTCACTTGTTAATACTTATTCTCTCATTATACTTTTGGCGATTTGTGAGTCAACATGATGCAATATGAACTTGCAAGAGAGTTAAAGCTCTTTTCCTGCTCTGAGAAAAGCCAAGGTGTTCATTATCGCTGTGAAATCCCATTTAAACAGCAATGTGTAGCCTTAGGTTTTTTATGGATTTTTTCTTACTCTTTATCATGTATGAAGTTTGTCTGCAGAGGGTTTCTCTCCTTGTAAGATGCGTTCTGTCTGAAATAACTTTTCTATACTAAGGCTGTGCAGAAGTGTTTACATAAAGATCATTATTGGATTTTCTGTGCCTCAAGTAATTTGTTTGTAAAATGAATTTATAAAAAAATCTTATATGCAAATATGTAAACAGTATCCACTGGAGTCAAAGGTATTAATGCTATTAGTTTTGTTGTCGTAAGACAAGAGGCTAACATCATGATGTTTTCAGATATTCCGTTTAGTTTTTCATCTCCAGATTAACCCCAACATGCTCTTTGACTTTTAAACCATAACCTGTTTTTAACTTCCTCTCACTATCTAATTGAAGGACAGTTCAGCACACAGCGTTCTGTGCTTATCATTATTCTGGTGCATAAGGGATTTGCATACTTTTTACATCTTTCTCTATTGTAGCAGCTCCCAAAGGGGGACAGAGCCTGTGTTCTGCTGCCGGTCAGGAAAATACAAACAGTGAAGTATTGTGACTGTATCAGACCAGCTGGCTTTGTGTTTGTGAATTCTGCGGCCTGCAGAGATCGTCTGCTCCACACCTCAAGATGTCCTTTAACGACAAGCGATTAGGCGTGTAACTTCTTACTGCATTACTGTATGCTTGTTATTTTAACTTTGTCTTTTTGTTTTTCTAAAACCAACAGGCCAAAACTCAAGACAAGTGTTTTTTGTTTTGAAAGACAAAAGTGTTATTTGGGCAGTTTTGGTTTTCTAAACGAGAAAGAGTGTGTGAATTAATGCAAAGATACAAGTCTCTTTTTTACAAGTTCATATTTTGACAGTTAATTTCACTGAAGAAAAAGCTTCTTTTTTTTGCACTAATGATGCTTGCAGGTTTCTTTCAGGATTTTAGTTTGAGTTTGAGTTTTTTTTTAGGAGATCTTCATTCTTAAAGGAGGAAAAGTCAAAACAGTTCTACACTCATGTACGGCACTCCCTCTTTGTGTTGTCATAGAAACATTCCTTAATACACTTTCTTTCTGTGTATAGCTTAAAATAAACTAAAGACAGTAAAATTCGCAAATCATTAGGACCTGAGAAAAAGAAAATGATAGTATTGACTTCTGAAGTAACATTTTAATCGCAGCTTGAGCCCTAAGTTTGTTTTAGCAGAAACACCTCTCCAGTATTGCAAATAAACATACATAATTGCATTGTTCTTTATTCTGTAATTATCCTCCTGTGGCATGTTAAGATTTAAGTGTTTATTTTTGACAGACAGCTGCCCCCCATATGGAAGCCAAAAACATTTCTCAAAGGCCAGGCGAACCATAGCTAGCTTCACTGTGAGAACAAAGAACCATTGGTATTATTCATAATTAAACTCTTATTGTGTACTCTGCTGAATATTTCCATTCTTCTGCCTCTCTCCTGCTCACTCTCGTTTCCCCTCTCGGTCCTTTGCACCTCGTGCTGGGAACATCTGTCTGGCGTCAGAGAGGAGCCTGGCTGTGCAGATTGGAGCAGGTAGAGGAGCACATTGTAGCCCAGCTAATGATGAGAGTGTCTGCCCTCTCTCTTGGAGGAGACGCAAGCTGCTGCTTCACGCTCGCTCACTCCACTCATACGCCCAGGGAAACAGATTTCCAAACATATGCAGTATGTTTTTAATCCAGTTGAGCACTTCATTTCCCAGCAAACACAAATAACCTTACGGGACATCCATATCTTATGACAAGGGGGTGGGCGCAAAGGAATTTAACAATTTTCCTTTTTAATGTGATTTTTTTCCCTCCAAAGTTGCTAAACATGCTCTTAACCCAGGTTAACACTTTGCTTGTTTATGGTTTCACAAACTTTTACATAGAAGTGCCTCCTGGCTCCAAGTCATATGAAGCAACTTTATCCAATCCAGCTCCCCTCTTTGCCCTGTTGTTGTTCTTTGTTTAAACTTTAACTGACAGCACAGCACACATGTTCTTTGTGTCTGTAAGTGACTTATAGAATTTGAACAGATTGTTGTCAATAATGTATATTTATATGAGATGTAAACTAAGCATCTGCTTCCTGTGAGTGATTAAGAGTTATGCCAAAACTTAAAGACATGCATTGGGTAGCACAATAGACATTGTGTTATTGTACTGTACATCTATGTTGCAGCTTGAACTAGTTAAAGCCTGATACAGTTAACATGCAGGTCATTCATATTTTTTCAAAACTATCTAAAACCTCCCTTGGTACAAGTCAACAATAGCCCTTAACATGGAGGCCCAGCTGGAGGTGCTTAACATTTAGAGCGGTGCTCATCCTGCTGTCAGCTAACGACAGACAAATGTCAGAGATGCTCCTACGTGGAGTTCAGCCTGCGGAAGTCATTCCCTCACTACACCTAATCAGACTCTCCTAAAAAAAACACTGAGTGAGATTTGTGTGCTAGTGTTTGTTAGCTTGACTTTTTTAAGCTTTTACTTGTTTGTTTTTTAAAAACTTTTTAAGTGTGCATGGACTGCAGTGTGGCTTTTTCTAAGGTTGTATATTTCATTGTGTGTTTGACTGTGTGTGCTGTCTGCGAGCATGGATCTGTGTGCACGTGTGAAAGAGTGCAGAAGAGGCTATAGGTACATGATTCTTACTAGTTTGAAGTGTAAAATTACAATTGCCTCCCATGCATTGGTCAATGCAACAATCCCAGCCAAAACCAATTAGCTCCCAAAATACATGATATATTATGCACATGATCGTGTGACAGTAACAAGAACATATTGTGGCACTCAGAGTGTAATGTCAACAATCAGTGTTTTTACACCAATACTTTGTTTCTCTGTGTCAGCCAAAGCTCAAGTCCAGGTATCTGAATCAGTAGCAGAAAGGGAAAAATGGTGTTGGCAAATTTCCAGTTTAAACCACAAAATTGTTGCAAGCCATGCCCACATCATACCTGCTTAACTTGCCGCCACTGTGGATGTGTCCCTATTGCTCTATTGCATCTGGACCCTCTTGTTTTCTTGTCCAAACAGCCTTTAATAATACTATCGATCTTATCTTACATGCAGCTTATTAACAAACAGGTTCTTCTTCAGTGTGGGCTGCTGCTCTCACTGTTCTCCGCCACCTAAAGGGAGAATTACATAAGAATCCTCCGCTCAATTGTCAGCTCCATCCCCCGTCCACATACAACAAACACACACTTGTACTCACATGCACATACAGTACTGTAGCTGATAACCTACCAAGCCTCTTTAACAACTGACCTCCCTGCTGTGGTTGCCGTGGTGAGATGATTGAGGAGGTTTCAGTGCATGAAGAACGTGAGCTGCCATGGTTTCCTGTCAGAAGCTGTGATTGGGCCATGGGAGAATAATCATCCATAAATTATAGTTTTCCCTTGTTGCCTAATTCTTATTGTTTTAAACAAATGAATTAGGCTTTAGTGGGAGGAAGAAATTCATATTGCATCTCTTTTAAATTTGTATTATTTAAGTAGGCCTGCTGTGTGTCAGTCAGTGTGCTACATTGATTTCTACCGTGCTATCTGTCCTGGATATATCACAATTGCTCTCCAAGAAAACAGGGACAACCTGGAAAGCCCTCTTTGATCCAGTCTGTCACACTATAGACTAGTAGGGGTGAAAAATAAAGAACAGATTGGACCTTCTCCATGCAAATGCAGTTTTAAAAACCAGTAGCTCCGCACGCATAAAGGCGCTTCTTTTAATATGTGCCCCCTTTCTTCACACCCACGACCATTGTGTATAAAATCCTGTTTTTCCTGAAAAGATTTCTAGTCGCAGCCGCAGACAATGTTCCCCCACACAAGCTGTCGTCTTTGTCATACCCCCCCACCACCACCACCCTCCCCTCCACTTCAGTCAGTAAAGCAGGATCTCTGGCAGTCGGCCCTGCGTGCAAATTCATGCGTTTCAGGGTACAGGTGGGGGGCTTGCTGGAGTCTACCTACCTGCTTCCCTGTAAACTGGTCAATTTTGACTGACGTGGACATGGAGGGAAAAAAAAGCGGGCTCGGAAGCCAGAAGTGGAGAGATGGGCGGGTAAATGAACAAATGTCAGGGTTAGTGGGGGGTTGCTGGGGCCCAGACTGGAAAATGCTTTCTCTCAGGGGTGTCTCTTGATAGGGTACAATGAAGGGGAGTGAGGCATGCTGATAAAAACAACTCACTAACAATTATGCTCACCTAAAATAGCCCTTACTTAAGTATATAGTATGCTTGCCAGTTAATTGTACACAAAAACAAAGACTTCACAAAAGACCTCCTGCAGCAAATGTATTTTCTTGGATTTTGGCATGATAATTAAGTGTGACAGCTATGAATGCAAAGCTGGCACATATCAGTGGCCTGTCTTACTCTATGTAATGATTATGATTGTTTGTTTTCCAAAAGTTGTTCTGAAGTTTAAAATTAGACAACCACAATATAGGACTTGAAACTGCAGTGTATATATAAAAACTTGTGTGACAAGAGTAAAATTGTGTATCGTGACAAGGGCACTTGTGCAGGGGATCAACTGTGATTTTATAAATAAAATATTCTGTCCAACATTGTTACAAAGATGGTAAACGATGTTTAAAAATCTTCTTTAAATAGAATGTTTGGCGCTGCTGTGTTTCATGAATATTAAACGATGATTATTTCTATTTTTGTTTTATTTAAGTACTTAATAATAAGAAAAAGGCACAAGCTGAGTCCATTCTGTGCAGATTAAAGCCCATTTCTGTTCTGAAAACAAGGATCTGACTGAATTGGGATTTAATGACAGCGTTCCTAATATCCTCAGAAATAATTATTTTCATAATGGGAAGGAAAGAGCCACCATCAATACAATGCATTCAGAAGAAGCCAATATTTAACCACCCATCCTTGAATAATTTGTGTACAATTGCTGCATTTCCTCTGGATTGTTCTCTGGATTTGTTCAACTTGTGCTTATTGATATGCTGTAGGACTAACAACCGTAAAATCTACTAAGACCTCTGATCTGTACTATTGACCATTATCATAGCCAAGAGGTTTGTTACAATGTGGTATTTTTATGCTACAGTTTGTGAGAAACCTGTTTACATTCAAGGGTGCTGTATAGTTCACTTCTCTCCGCTGCTCAGTCGGATTCCTAAGCACTGTATAGATTTCTTTCAGCTGATGAAATTAAAAAGACAGCAGTGTGTGTGTGGTGTGCCTTCCAGCAACGCGATTTGCCTGTGAGTTCACGATACGGGTTGAGAGGGGAGTTCCTTTGGGGGGGATTAAATAGCTCCCTCTCTTCCTTCCCTCCTCCCCTGCCCTCCATACTTGCAGAACACAAACAGCTTGCAGGGCTGTACAGTACTTGTACAGCATGTTTGCCACAGTACTGCTCACAGGTAACAATAAGCCAAGGTCAAAGGTTAAGAGGGATTGTGGAGCTCGGATTTCTTGTGTGTTCCTCTGGCAAACATTGTGCATGCAGGCAAAGGAAACAGTGCCCATAGTATTGCTGGGAGAAAGTGAGAAAGAGAGCGAGTGAGTTGGCTTGGAAGAGAAGGGGTGCTTGAAAAAGACCAAGACCAGGGCCAGTTTCACTGAGATATTTTGGACTGGCCTGTAAGGTTAGGACAGTCTAATACCAGTTAGTCAACTAACATAACTAATAAGTTTTAAACGCCCTAAGAGCCTACCTTTCCTTCTACCAACAGAAGTTACTGAGTCTGTCCTTGAAAAGAATGGCAACATAAATGGTTTGTTTATGTAAAATGAAACATATACATATATATTCTAAAAATGGTAATGAAGTAACAGAAAGGTTTTATTTAAGCTTTTAAATGTTTTATTTCAAATGCTCAACGGGATGACAGGTCTAAAACCCAAACTGGATAATAGATCTCAAACAGAGAGGGATTCTTTTCCGCTACCCCAAGACACCCTTTGCACACATCACTATCTCTGAATAAAAGGACTATAACTTTGCCTTCACCAAAGAAAGATGCCTGTAACCTGAAGAGAAGGGACTTCTACATTCTCAGTATCTTCTGTTGTCAGGAGATGAGGAGACTGCAACCCTTTCCCCCTTGGAAGAGAAATAATCTTTGGTTAGAAGCACTTGTGGACTCTGGAGGTGTGGGTTACTTTTCCATTAATCTCTTGCCAGAAAACTGTCTCTTCCTCTCACCAAGTTTTCCAAGGAACTGAGCCTATAGAAAACCCATTGGTGATGGTGTAGTCCTGTTTCAAACTGCTCCCTTACTGTTAACAATGCAAGATCATCATACATACATTACTCTCTATATTAACAAGTATCACATTAAGTATCTTATACTTGGATACAAATGCTGCCTCTCCACAACCCTTCGGTCTCGTTGACTAAAGCTTCTCTCAACTCCAAGGAGGTTTTGGTACCTGCTGTTCTCACCAGCTCATCACAATCACAGCAGTTATAAACAGCTGTTCAAACTTGTCCTGTCCAAGGATCGGTCTCAACTCTGAATCATTCATATTTCCATGACCTGGCTGAGGTCTCTGATAAACAGAAACGTTCGGACTATTCAACCAAGTTGCAGTCGAGGAGATGGAGCGGCTGAAGAAGCATCATCATGCAGTGGAAGCTGAAGAAATGGCCTCTGTCATGTTCTGTCTGCTTTCATATTGGTCTAGCTCATGCAGTCTAGGACTGGCCTCACCTTACCACTGATACAATCAGCCCCAACAGTGAATACTCCTCTGTCTTGATAAGAGGGTGGTTTTGATTTGGTGGTGGCCATTATATATCAGGTATCAGTAATACTAATACCAAAGCCAGCTTTGGAGCTAATGACTCTATTCACTTACCTGCATACATTTATCAACATGCATGTTCAAAAGTATAATTAGCTTAATGTACTAAATTAAAAAAGTAAAGGTCTTGTGCAGCATGATGCCCCCTTCCAGAGTTACTATGTATTTTATTGAATGGATATTATCATAGATGCATGCACATATACAGTTTGTACAGTTTAGTGTTGTAGATTTTCTTTTTCTTTTTTGAAAATGTATAAAACAGAACCAAGTGAAAATTGTTTTGTTATGCCTAAAAAAAGAAGAAGGTACATGTAAGGTTTTAAAATGTCCACGATTTCACAGATGAACAAATATAAAGGAAATCATTTATACCTGAGATAGTCAAAACTATTCTCTTTTGAGTAACTGATGAACTTGGATGTCTATCTGAACTCTGAATGTTGGTTTTATTGAAGCCTTAGAGAAATTCTGTCTTTGTAAAACCAGATCCCTTCCTCCGTCAAGCTCTTTGAATAGGAAGGAGATTATCCATTTAATCTCTTAATCATACACACTGTATACATAGTTGGTACTGTGCCTAAAACCTGTGTCCTGAACACATGTATCAAAGCCACCTTTTGCATTGAATCCCTCTACCCCCCCCCCCCCCCCCCCCCCCCCCCCGACTAATTCAGGTTAGAGCTGACACTGTTACACACTTTTCTCTCCAGCTGTCAGGATATTATACCCTTGGTGCCCTGTTAAAATGAGACCCAGATCAATGGTGCATTAAATGGAATGTGGAAATATGTAGATTCTAAAGTACAGCTTTTTAAAAACCCTCATTCCCACAAATGTATTCATAATAAAGGCAGGCGTTTCATAACATCAGGTTACTGTACATTTTGCACAGTATATGCTCCCCAAAAGTAGGAATTAATAATGAAGATGCTTTTTGGCCTGAAAATGCTATCTGAACAATTATGTACTTAGTTTCTTTCAACAAATGCATTCCACATTATTGTTTTGCCTCATAGCAAAGCACCCAAAAGACTAAAACCTTTCATTTCAGCAAAGGCCGCTATTGGTCACCGTCAATAAAAGCATAAAAGCATTTATTTCCCACGTTTGTCAAATTAACAGCATACTCCATCTCCCATAGGACTTGTAAGGTTCATTAACCTTTCTGTGAAGTGGGACAGGTTTCCAGCAGTTACCATAACCTCTGTCTCGCTCCTGCCTCAATTATAATAGAAGAATTAAACATCCAGTGATTCAAAACAGTAATGCTGCCTCTTAAATCCCTTTGTACCAGCTCTCAGTTGTTAATGACTAAAGACACTGAATGAACTGTAGAGTTATCAACAGATAAAACTGAGGACAGAAGCATATCAAATTGTTACTTTTAACAGCAGGGATAACAGTACATGTTCCCTTTCTGTTTGACCGTCAGATTTCAGTGTTTAAAAATGTATTGTTAATACTCAAATTTGTAAGTTGTCTTTGTTTTATTGGAAATACAAAATATTTGATTAATATTAAATGAATCTGTTGTGAAATTTAAACACAATATCACATCTATGTTGAAACACTGGGATTTGTGGGATTACCGAGTAACTGCAAACAGAGTGAGTATAACTTAAATGTTTCCATTTTCTACCATTCTTCCAAAGTCAAAAGAATACTGAAGACTGACCTTGAACTAATTAAGTGGTCAATTACACGCCTGTTGATCACTTTTAATTTCCTAATAATTAGATTAATTGTGTGGGCAAAGAGTTCGTTTTCTTGTCCACCTACTCCTCCTTCATCCTACGCGTCTATTCTTATTTCGTTTTCTCTCTCCATGCCTGTGCCCACTGCGTTTTGATGTTCCTTATTTTGTGTCACTGTTCACACATCAAAAAATATCTCACATATATACCATTAGCTGTTTAAAAAGGAATTATCTTTCTCTTCCTCTATCACCCCCTTACATCTACCCCATCACCTCATATATTTTTTTAAAAACAAGCATGAGCCTGGATGTATTTGTATGAGTTTACTATCTCTGGATTTTTGGTCTTACCACCCCAAACCGCTGTGATCACGCAGCAGCAAGGCCTCCTGCTTGTGTGTGCGTGTCTACTGATGCTCCTTGTAGGCAAGCTCCGGCTGGGATTTTCCAGTGCCACCCCCGTCAGTGGGAAGCCCTGTAAGGGGACATGTCAGCGCCTTGTTTGCTTGTTGTGCTGATGAAGCTGGGGGTGGGGCGAGTGGGCAGCCTTGTTCAGGTTCCAGGATTCCCTTTAAAAATGAGTCAGCCAGCCCCCACTCAAACTGACTGTTACCTTGGGAACTCAGGCTTGGGCTTCCCTCAACAGTAGTTAAGTACAGACTCATCAGCACCCATACTTGCTAACACACACACAGGAGCTGTACAGGCTTGGAAGCAGCACCCAGGTTAGATGAAATTATCTTATTAAAACGTTCTCACTTTGGCCTTTACTCTGCCCTGTTAGGCCCAATCTGCTCTTTATGAATGAGATGACCAACCCAGCACACCACAGCTCGCTTTGTTAAATGTGTAATTTATGCAAATTAGACTGGATAGATGAGTCTAATAATGAGTTTGGCTGGCTAGTTTCTTAAGCCAGTGGTTTGAGTAATGGTATGCTTCCCTGCTAATGAGCCCAACCAATGTAGTGTAGGGTTGGTACATCACAGTGTGTCGGTTGATGTCAGTCTGTCATGGCTGGAGTTCGCTTAATAACTGGACTGTTTGTGTTTCAAACTCAGTTCATTACCAAAGCCAAATGAGTTTCGTTACTAAAGCCATTAGTGTAGCAGGCTATTGGTAACTGGTTTCATTTGTTGATGCACTGAAGCAGATCATGGGTGACTCCCCCACTCGCTTCACCCTGTCCTGCCGAGGCCACTCCTTTCTGCTCAGTTGATCACCATTAGGTTGCTTTACCAACTAATCATCCAAGACTCCAAGGCCCATTTACCTTAAACAGGGCCCTCAAAGACTCCAGAATTAATTATTACTACGCTTTATGGCTCAATTGATTCACTATTGTCAGTTTCATTTTAAGGTAATTATTTTCATTATGACATGAAAAAAAAGGAAATTGGAATAAAACCACTACCATATACGTTTTAATGTTCTGTGTAAACTGATGGGGTTGGAGCTAAGCGGCAGCTACATTACTATAAATGAATGAATATGAAATAATGAATGGAAAAACAAACATACCTTGCACATGCTATAACTGCTAACAGTACCATACGATACAACATGCCAGCTGCTTGGCCGAGAACTACAGTATTGGTCGCCTGCTACAAAGTAAAGGCTGGCATTCCTCCCGGTAAATGCAGCTCTTGATTGGGCCAAAGTTTGTTTTTGTGCTATATTCACCAGAGAAAAACATTTGTGACATGCAAAGGCCACACAGAACACTGGATTATCTATGTGAAAATTGAGTTTGCACCATTTGAAAAGGTGAAGCCGCCTGTTAGCTTACCTCTTAGGTCATTCTTTACCAGCTGGTTCAGTCTTTGCATACATATTTTGACTCAGTTATTTAACAGTATATCAGAGGTTGATGCCCCTTACCTAAATACATTCCAAATAGATAAACTGTGGTTGCTTGTCTGCAGTAACAAAAGCCATTCAGCAGTAACTCACTCTTGCAATTGACTGTAATAACGAACTTCACTGGTCTGTTTGATTTAAATGACCCCCACAGAAAATAATTTGTTGTACACTAAACCATAAAGTTCCCACAAAATGTGGTCATAGGTCATATACTGTATATATAATTATTGATGCATAACTGTGGAAATCACTTGATGCAGCTTCCAAAAGTAGAGCAGATTGTAACTACATTATTTACTGCTGAGGGCTTTTATCCATAAAACACATCAGCTTATTAGTTTAATGTGTTTTTAATAGTAATTGTAAACTGCAAAGTTGCTAACCAAAGGTTTCATTTGATACATTGACAAAAAAGTACAATTACCCTCCTCTGTAGTGGATCAAGTATCAACAATAGAAATACATAAGTAAAGCACCATATCCTCCAAAATAAATTGCCAGTATAGTTACTTTTTTTAATTGATTAAAATTTAGTGACTTTCTAAAAATGTTTTTTAATTACTGTTTAATTGTGGCCGGTTAAAACACATGATGGTTATGGTTAATGTCAATCCTGAGAGAATTTGACCAGCACTTTTGACAGCCTTAAGCACCTCTTGACAAAGATGGACCAAAGCTTGGGGATTCCAGGTTATTTTCAGTGCCGAATTTGGTGAGGGGTGGGGAGTTAATTCATTTGCGGGTTACAGAAGCCCGACATACCAGTGAGGTATTCTGAGTGGTTAGTGTCCTTTGCCTTATGTGGCTTAATGGTCACAGGAACCACTAAGTGTGTGTGGCTGCATTCTTGCCAAATGGTGAGCATCTCCTGGCCTCCAAATCTTAGGAAATTGAAAAACATGCCTTGCTATGTCTTAGATTAGATTCTTATAGTCAGCAGCAACTTATTTGCAGTTTAAAGAGAATCCTGCATTATGGTACGGTTGAATAACGATGGACATATAAAATTGAGGAAGGGCTGATGGTTGAAGACGGAGTGTTGAATCGTATTCTAAGTACTTCTATTGAATTCACTGCTCTCTTTTCCCCCCATAATAAAGAATCTTTTGATCTAGTATTTTTAAATCCAGAAATCTTCAAATGTTATGCTTTCTCTGGATAACTTAGTACCCTATTTTAGCAGTCATGTGTTTCTTTATTCCACTAAAGAGGGGGGAAAACTGTGTTTAACCTGCGAGGTGTGAGGTTCCTTCTGAGACACTTACTTTTAATTCACAATAACCCTGCAAATGAATGGGCTGATTTCTGAGGCGAAGATGAGGAGGCAGTCATAAGCACTTGGCTTGAGTGGAATAGGCGAGGGGGGGAGGAGTGGCTGTGGCGGTACAAGTCCAGCCTCAGAAATAGAGCTGTGAACACCATCTGTCATGCTCTCTCTCCCCGTCTGTTAGCCTGACTGCAAGTAAAAGGGAGAATGATGCTCTCAGAACTGCATTAGAAGGACGTGGGTGCTGGTTGTCGTAGGTGTGGGTTTACAGGGTGTGCAGCAGAGGGGGAGGGAAGCGGTGGATATACAAGGAGGTGCATGAGTAACCGACAAAGGGAAGCACTCACCCACACAGAGAAAGAAAAGGGTTCTTGGGCAAGTGGGTATTCCTGGTGAAACCGCACCCCTGTGCCTACCCACCACCTCCTCACGGACTCCTACCTATTGGCTCTTTCCGAGGATTCCTAGCGGAAGTTATGTAGACATATTATACAAACTCACAGCTCATCTTCTTCTTTAAGGCCTGGAGGAGTTTACAGATCACGTATTGTTGAGCAAACTTACCCTACTTAAGGCAGCCACTTTTAGACTGATCGGAAGTGCATCCAAGCAAGAATATCTATGTGCTTGGTTCAAAAGAATTTCCTTTTCTATATACTTTATTAGTCCTGAGAGGAATTTCCAGAGCGACATTCAACGATTTCACGGCAGATAATAATGCTTCTGACTGAACTAATTCTTACTCTTTGTTTTGATTATGATAAATTAGTTGGTCTGTATCAGCCTTCACACAGAACAGAGAGCCAGAGTTTTTGCTCTGAATATTTGTGGTTGGAGTGTCAGGCTGTTACGTGACCCACAGAAAAAGCTCTGCTGCAGTGCTTTTTCCAGATTATTCAGAATTATTCATCACTCATATCGTGTAGGTTGTTTGGGATCCTTTTTGCTTTGACTGAGTCAGTGTAGTCAGTAAAACATGAAGGCAAGCAGGGCCCCGATGAACAACAGAAAGAGAAAGGACGAATGTGTACATGACAGCTGGACTACATTAGATATGAAGAGGTTACTAGTTACTATATAAACAGAGCATGTAACCTTCAGTGACACTTGTTTCATTAACATTCATGTTCAATCTATATATTACAATGAAAACTTCTGATAGTGACTTCTATATTTATTGTCACTATGCTGATTTCTATGATTGCCCTATCCAGACTAATCCCAGATCAGCCGTACAACAGCTTGTAGGGACTCTCTCTGCATCTCACTTCTCTTAAAAACTGTCTCCTCGTCTTTTTTAAGGGCCACTTACCAGGGCATGTGTTTCCTGTTGGGGTCTTCAACTCAGGCCCTCCGTCTGAAACCTGATGTCCCTACTCACTACACCCCCCTGCTGCCACAAACACCTCAGTAGATGTCTGAACAATCTGCAGCGTTACTGTCAACACAGTATAAACAATATTGAGACCCTCAACTTAAAAACTATTTTCTAGACTTACTGTTGCAGTTGGTTTGAAATACAATCAGTGATAGTGTTCAGAATTGAATTTGACCTGTAACAATAACATTTAAAAAAACGAGTCAAAACACTATACCTAGTCTAGTCCTCTGTGGATTTGGGTGTCATAATTTCCTTTAATAATAATATAATTCTCACTGGTTCTTGGTCATTCCTTCAAAAACGAATCCTCCTCCCATGAAAGATTGACAGGCTGTCATGTATTAGAGTGTGATGTTCCTCTCTGTTTAGTATGTTAAGTAACAAGGCCATTTTGACACTTTCAGTTTTTATCTTGGTCAGTTTCTGCCTCTCCCACACTCCTCTGTGTGATTCACTATCACAGCTACAGGAATGGGTATTCCCCTAGTACGACGATGCAAAGCATAGTCAAATTTTGTTTCACCTAATAACTCTGGAATTAGCTCTCTCTCTCTAACAAGATTCAGTGATTGGCATATTTCTTCTGGTACTGTTGGAGGATGAACCAAAGATAAATGATTGTCAGGGTTTAAGGATTGATGGGAGAAACTATTAACTAGCTACTCACTGACATTTGTGCTGCTGTAGTTTTACATTAGCCTTTTGAGCTCTGTCTTTTAATTTTGAAAAAGTATAGTTAGCAGGTATCTATAAACCACATCACTGTGATATTGCACATACAACAACAGGAAGGTCAAAATGGAAATACAGGTGATAAAGCAATATAAAATCACCAAACGTTTGCTTTTTTTGCTGTAACTGTAGCATTCAAAGATGGGGTTAAAGAAGATAGTCCACCTGTGGGTCGTTTCTGCTTTGTTTGATTATGCATTTGTTCAGCATATCTGTGTATAAAACTAAAAAAAACAGTAACACCATTCACTTCTGTAGAGTCCTATTCTGGATATCCAAATGAAGGCACTTAATCCTCACAGTGTAAAAATGTGAAATGGTCCTGCTTTAATTGGGGAGCTCTACAGTGTCGGAGATTTGTAGTATCAACACTTTTGACTTTTTTAAACCCTGAGCTCAAAGTTTCATCCTTTCTGAAAAATATCATTGATCCAAGATTAACTTCATCAATGCATGATGTGGCTTTTGATTCCCCCATCAAAGCTGTTATGGATTTATTATATGAAAAACTTCTTTCAGTGAAAGCAGCAATAACGCCTGTCAGCTGGAGACCAAAGAACTCAAATGTGAGACCCGTGTAAGAGCTTTGTTCACGAGCTCATTGGTGGGCTTTACAGACTTTGTGGGAGCCTTGTAATCAGATAATATCCTTAATTTTTTTATGACATCATCATCCCAGCTTTTGCATGGGTGGGGTTTACAAGAAAACCATTCAACGGGCTAAAAAGACATTAAATCAATTGAATAACGTAGAATTGCATTGTCTTCCACCCTGTCAAGTAAAAGGTGAGTTATCATTTTAATTTCAGTACTTTTACATTGTCAGTGTTTCACTCTAAGTTACCCCCATGTTAACATTTATCCAAACTTTGCCACTCCAAGAAAATTCTCCAAGAATAAAATAATACACTTATTACAGCCCTTACTTCCAGCTGAACCTTTCAAAGGAAACATAATTAACACAGCAAGCAGCTGTCAGTCATTTAGCGGTCAGAACTTTTCACGCTCTGTACCCGCCCCCACAGCGGGGTCCCTGAGGGAGGCTCGCCCACCATGTGAGAAAGTCCTGTAGATTACTGTGAGGGGGTCCGTCACTCCCCAGTGAACACCAGAACAAGAGTCAGAGGCCTCAACACTGCCTGGTTTGTCACGATGTAAAGATAAACCACTTTAACACCTAAAAATAATTACTGTTTAGATTTGAAGTAATATACTTTAATGTCAATTCTTCATGATATTGACTTGACTTTTATTGTTTGGCTGAATAAGAATGTCAGATTAATTTGCTGCTGTTTTCTCTTGATGCTTTATAATGAAATTAAAAGGGCAGGGGGTGCCACGGAGAGTGAGCGAGAACCAAGCACTAAGATATGGGAAAATGTTGCATGCTCAAATGTTGACTACCTGTTGCTATGGCAATGGGTTTGGATCCTGCGGGCTGCAGGACTCTTGCTATTTCTAAATAAAGCTTCTTTTTTTTTTCCTCTCACTGATCAGCAGATGAAGATCCTCACAGTTGAAACTAATCTTCTGAATATTTTATCAGTCTTTGTAAACACTGGTGCTCTGCGCTCTCTTTCTTACTGCTAAACCTTCTAAAGAGCAGTTTTAAAGAAGAGAGGATGAACAATAGAGGACACATGCTCTGATACTGCTGCTACATTTCCCACATTAAATAATTAATATTTGTAAATGAATCATTACAAAGTGTATCTCAGTCATTCTGGCATACACACTATGTGCTTATGACTATGGAGTTGTACATTTTTATTTGGCACTAAATACCATGGCAGTATTTCATCAGCTGCCAGTTGCAGAATTAAAAAAAAAAAAAAAACACAACCTCATTTCATATAAATTTTTACCATATAACTAAGATTTTTTTAATCTATACTTGTCAGGAGTATAGAATGAATTTATTTTTGATAATATACATTGGAGGGATCATGTCTGGCTTTCAACAGTGACATATTTTGTATCCTCTTTTCAAATGAGATCATTATACCTCAGAGCAAAATGTGTTTTTATCATACCCCAGATGTCTTAATGAATAAACTCCACAATTTACCATTCTACAGTATGTTCTTAGACTGCATCCGCAAAGTAAAAGGCAGCTGGTTGTTCCTCAACCCCTGTAAACTCTATTTTTGTTTTATTCTTGATGTGTTCTTCAAGCAAACTCAAATGTCTGCAGAAAGATCACAGGAGTTCAGAGAAGAGCCTCTTTTCCTGCCTGTCTTTTGTCCTCACACGCTGTCTAGTAACACAGTACCTCTGTCACCCTGCGGAGGGAGCCTGTGTGTGCAGAAATAGGTGGTTGAACTTATACTTGATGCCCGTGATGGGGACTTCCATGCTTACCTCAAGTGGGTTTTGGGCCATTTCTCGGACAACATATTTGGTCTTTATCCTCCCACTCGAGGATTTTCGCAGCCATCTTGCTTTAAGCAGCCAAGTCTGTTAAACAAGCATTCCTGTGTGAGGTGCCTGACTGTGTGCCTCCTGGAGCTGGGGGAGTTTAACCTGACAAGTATACAATAGAAATGATTATGAAAAATATCATTGCTTCACTTCAGGTAACATGATATCTGTCACTAGGCAACAGAAAGTTAATATACAATTAATAATATGGGAAATTGCTTCCTGGAAATCCTCTCAGTGTTTTAATTTGCTGAGGAAATGTCTTCAGATATGAATATAACAGATCTTTCATATATTTGACTTTCACACATTTTTATCAACAGTTTTATAAATTGTCTGTTAATGGGGGCTTCATGTATAGTTATTTTTTTATTACCAGCTATCAATTATTATCTTCTTCTAATCATCAACTCTGTGTACTTTTGAACAATACTTGCTAAAATCAATCACACAACAATATCTAACATAGGGAGAAATAAACTGCAGGTTGGTCTGTAACAAATAGATCTTCTCCTTCGTCTCTCGTGTTTGTACAGTGGCTGATAATTCAAAGACTAACCACAGAGCTAAGTGCTCACAGAATCATTCTGCTGTGGGAGAACAAACGAACAGAATTGAAGCATTGAGTTTTATTTTTTTGTTAGTTTTAGAACATTTGTCTTACCTTCAAAAATGTTCAAATAGGTTATATCTGTGTGTTTCTGTGTCTGTTTTATCAGGGCAATGCACTGAAGAAAGGAGAGATTGAAGGGACGACCCTCACTGGTGAGTATGGTTTGCAATGAATAGTTCATTTTAAAAGCTTGTCTATGGAAGACCTTATACTTTTCTGCTGATTCCTTGATATTTAAAATATAGATAGAATACACATACAATACACACAGTTTGATTTATATGCACTGTCCATATTCAACACAGTCAGTATGAAATTTATAAATACATTTATTTAACATGTATTTTAATGACATAATCCCTTTTAGTTGTGGAGGCAGCATGATGTTGTTGTATATTTTACATTTATTGTTTGTTTTGTTTTATAATCATGTGAGTCCAGTTAAGCCCTTAAGGTTTTTAATGTGTAACATTGAAGTTGCTCCAACTTTTTTTAGTTCTGCATCTGACATGTCTGAGTGCTGTAACAAGTGTTTTAGTACAGCAGACAGTCAGACATGAAGTTTATTGTCTTGCAGAACAGGTATTAAAGATCATGTGCGACATGCGAAAAAAAAAAAAAAAGAAGTCCACTGCACCACAAGTTCATGGTTACAACTTAATGGAGCCATCGTGACCACTGGTTAATCGTAACTTATACGTAAAAAGATACTCCATTGTTTCTCGTGTTGTTTTTCCCTGCAGAATATCATCCTCCAACCCCGCCTAAGAAGACTGGTTTGCACCGCTACCAGTTCATGTTGTTTGAGCAGCCTCCAGACACATCGGTGTCCCTGGCTGAGAAGGAGAGTTCATCCCGCGGTAATGACTCAACTCACCAGCACCTTCAGTTCACAACATTTTGGTCACTGCAGTGTCATCCATCATACACCAACACTAGCTGTTGCATCAGCATTAGAGAGATAACAACAAATCAAAGTCAAAGCTCGAATGTTTCCTCTCAAATTACCGACGTTATTGTATTTTGTCCTTGTAGTTTTTGTTCTTTTTCAAACTACTGCAAGAATTATTTTTAAGCATCAGCAAGTAAATATTTATATTCTTGACACAAAGTAGGAAGTTGTGTCATCTGACAACATAAGAATGATTTAGGTATTGCCTCATTTGTTTGAGTGGGCTTAATCCTTTATTTAGAGTGACGTGTTTCCGTATTAACAAATGTCTGTATCTATTATTAGTAATTTGATTTGTTACATAATGTCCCGGAAATAAACTCCAGCCAGACTACATCCAACTATACTGAAACCCACTTATCTCGCTGGTGTGTACATTAAGAGTAAAGCACAAACAGTTATGTGTATTATGAATAATTAATCGAAGCATTAAAAAAAAAGATGATTTTCTTTTCAGATGTTTCAGGTTAACAATGGACATGTTAATGAGTTTAGTGAGTAAGTCTGCTGCAGTGTTGATGCCTGCGGGGTCAAGACGAGTATTGTCAGCTCCCACGCACACCTGCACGTGTCTGTCTGACCACGTCCCGTTAACCTCAACCAAACCTGAAATCTGTTTCCTCCATGTCCACACACATGATAATTCAATATATCTATGTGATATCAGATGGTTTTGTACCTTAGTCGTGCTTGCCTTGCAGAAGTAAGAGTTTTAGTTTTTCAGCTTTTCTGACTTTTCCTCCCCCTGAATAAAAGTCTCTTGAAGGTTTGGGAAACTTCACCTGGATGTTCAAGTACAGCACCTCACAGGAGGCGTGCCCGTCTGTCTGCTCTACTCGGGTCACAGCCGGTGATTTGAGGGGAGATTGGGGCGGTTTGAGACTTCAAGCGCTGCGGACGGGAATGAGTGAAGCTGCCAGTCTCTGTTTGAAGTTTTGACAGCTATGTCAGCAAACAATCGAGGCACATTAGTTTGAAGTCTGTTTGATGTTGATACCTCTGGAAGAAAAGAAATGTCAATAGAGATGGAATTTGGAGTATTTAACATATCCAAAATTCAGATTTGGGAAGATGAACTCCGATCAAATTGTTATTGTATTCACTGTGTCAGAACTGGTTAAGCTGAAGAAAATCACAGTGTGAATAGTTGCCTGCTGTTTGGAATATTTTAATATCATTTTTGGGCCACATAATAAACTGGAGCATCCTCGTTTCTGCTCTGATACTGTAGTTACGCCCACATTATGAAGCGATTGAACTGAGTGGATCCACCCATCCTTAATCTACTGTATGAGTTTAACTCGCGCTGCTGTACTTCCTCTCTCCTTCATACTACTCTCTCTATTCAAAGGAAATGAAATTAAGATATTCACTCTCGGATAATCAAATGTTTATTTGATGGGTCAATTTTGAAGAGGTTAACTGCCCTTGAAAAGAAGGGAATGGCTAAAGACTGTGACATATTGAGACTGAAAGCCTAGTCCTTCTCTATTAATAGGAAAAATTTCAATTTAATGTTTTTTTATTGGCTTGGTTGATTTCTGTGTCGTACCTGCTGTTTTATTTTTGGCTTCTACTTGGCCGTGATGATCACGGAATTCCTGCTCAGACAAGAGGAACGGAGGGAATCCCACGTCTCCCCACCTCCTCCGTTAAGTATGTTCACTTATTAGCGTCTGTCCTCCCTCCATGTGGCATGACACAGAGAGCATTTTTCATAGCCCATGACATTAATTGATGTGATTTGCAAAGGGGAGAGCATTTAGTCGTGGGTGGGAGACTCCTAATGATCGTTTTCCACTTCCAGTCGCGCAGTCATTGACTCAATTTTATTGCAAATTTGTCGTCTTTTTTTCTTTCATCTCTGACCATCACTTGAGTAGTAAAGTGGGTGAACAATGAGAGGTGGAGCAGGGCTGTTGTGAGGACTGTGGGAGTCTGCAGTGCCTCCTGTGTTAAGGTTATGAATATGGGTCAGTGAACTGACGAAGACAGCTGGTTTGTGACACAAGGAACTACAGGGGGCTTCGCTCTTGGCACGGGGCACAAGGGCGTGATCGTGGGGGAATCCCCTTCGCTCTGGCTCAGGAAGGCTGTCCCTGACTGAAGGCTGCCCCAGTGCCAGAGTGGGGGGGCAGGCGGGGGCACACAGGCCCTCGTGATACTTGTTAGCCACTTGGCAAGCCCTCAATATGTCCTGCGACTGTTTGGTGCCGCCAAGTCATTTTGTCAAGGGAAACAGTGTTACAAAGCCGGGGAGAGAAACGATGAGGCCTTGAGGGAGGCTAACCATTGTTGTTTCAGCTAACAAGGTAGTTTGTACATACATTTCTCACACATCCTCCCCCTGTCTGCTTACTTAAACCTTACAAATACTGATCAGAAACATCAGATAGATTTTTAAATATTTGCTAGAAAACAGATGGAAAACCTTGAGATCCCCCCCCCCTAAATTTTTCTGTGGTAAATAATAAGCGAGAGGATGAACGTGACTCCCATGTTGTGTTAATGAACGCATCACAGTGGAGTTAGCTGCTGGATGCTACACGTTGCTCATCTTGCCTCCGAGAGCCCCTACTGCCAGCTCAGCACACTCCACAGTAATTGAAGCCATTTGCAGTGTTGCAGTGTGGTAATGGGCAGATCCATGTCTACCACCCACCCACAGCCTCTACCATTAATCAGAGCTGCGTGGAGTCAAGAGAGCCAGGATTTGGTTGCTACAGCAGGCCTGAGCCTCAGCCAGGAGTCGGCTGCCTTCAAGGAACACTTTGACGTGTTAAATTTTGGCTGGTTTGGGTTTTTTTTTTTTTTTAGTTGTTGTTCTTATCTTAAAGACTGCTTGTGAGATTCAAGGTTAAAGTTTCTAGAGTTTTCTGAACTCCCTCCATCCAGAGATCCACTGCTGAAATGAGTAATAATTGATGACACCACATTGCAATGTTGGAAGTTATGATTGTGAAAGGACATTTTCACACACTGTCACGAGTAGTTGACCTCACGGATGATTCGTTATCAATGCAATGATCACAGATAAATCAAAAATGACAAAAGACATTAATTGCAACAATTAATTGAGTGATCTTTTAAAAATATGAATCAACAATTGTTCAGATTACTAACTGAAATGAAAAGGGGAATGACAGGAAAAATACAAAAATGATTTTGGCGATTTCACAGATGAAAAATCTACTAACTGATAATAATTCAATGTGTGACAAATCTCTGAGGATAAATATGGAGTCCCTCGCATCTGGTAACAACGTATGGTGCTATTTTGACGGGAGTCTGAGATTTGCAGCCAAGCGCTATGACATCGTTCTTGAACCTGGGTACCTCCACAGCAGCCAACCTCCCTGCTGAAGCCTCTTCAAGCAAGACTCATATCTGGTCTAGAGGTGACCTCTGACCCCCCCATCCACGTAGAATCCCCTTCATGATGATAGGGCATGTTGTGATAAAGCTCAGTGCAGTTCTAATAAGCTCTGATTTGACTCCTCTTACTCTCCTGTGATGAACAGGTTTACTTGGTTTGGAGTATTTTTGAGAGACTATAAGAGGTTTAACAGGGACACCGCCCACACCACTAAATGTAGCAGCTCTGTGTCACCTCACAGCAGTCCTGATCTTCCTGCCATACCCAGACGGAGCAGCAAGGTGGAAACAAAAGGGAAGGCAGGAAGACTTTAACATCGCCCTCAGGTCCTACACTATCTGTCCTTTCCATGAGCAGGCAGATGGGAGAGGTGGAAACACGTCTCCTCACTACAAACACACACCAGCCTATTTTAAGGTCACTTGTAAGTCTAGGCATTTGCAGGGTAGCAGCCAGTGTGATAGCACTAGATATTGTGAATTTGCCTCTTTTTGGATTGCGCCCAATGGTTGCACAGCTTTAGACAGGATTATGTGTGTAAAGCCTTACAAGCAGTGCCTGGTTTTGACTCCCGACGATCGTTACAATAAAATGATCTTCAGTGTGACAGTCTCTGTTAGAGGAAATGTTGCCTTACACTGCTGTGAGGCAGGCTCTGCCTATGAAAGGTTAAGAGAAAGTTTTACCTTTAATGTATGAAATCTGTCATGAACCATATCCCAATAGTCTGTGTAAAGTCCATCACCCAGCTGCCTCACCCCTCAGCTTTTAGAGGAGTTTGAGGATCTACAGAGGCGGTGAATTATCTCCCACTGAAGCACAGGCCAGAGGGGCCACAGGGACCATGCCCTACAATACGGACAGGTCACTTGATTCCATTGCCCTCACTTGATTATCAGAGCCCTTTCTGCAGTGACCTGGCAACATTCAGGTACTCATCTGCTCATCTCCCAGTTATTATTCAGAGTCTTTCCTAGCTGAGCTCAGAACCTGACCTGACCCCGTGGCACAGTCGAACACACCGACTGTGTGTCCGCAACTGAGGTGTCAGGCTCATAGACTAAACATGTTAGGAGGATGAAATGGGTTGCATGAGCACAAAAAAAGTTGAGAAATAATTTGGTGATAATGTAATTGACATTTAAAACTGATACATTAATATAATTTTAAAAAAGGCTGCAAAATCATGGCTTTAGTAAGACAATTTGCCAAAAATGTAAAGAATCTGTCTTACTTCTTTCTGCATTGATTTGATTGGCAGTGGTAAAGGGTATTTCTTCCCTCAGATGTCTTCCTTGGGAAGATACAAATGTTGCTCCCTGATGATGAAAACAGCCGCAGCGAAGGCCTGTAAAGTAACTGCAGTAAGAAGTGAAAAACAGTAATGTTTTTATCCAGGCAGAATCAGACTCGGCTCCTAACTACAAGACCATCCTTGCTTAATATTTGGAGCATTTCAAGAGTTGGCTTTCTTTGCAAAAGATTAACTTTCTTTCTCTTGAGCATCTGTTAATGTAATCCCTGCACATACGGAAATACCAGAAAGTCAGCCATTCCCTGGATTACAAGGCGCGGCATTGTCTAATGTGCACACAAACATACAATCCTTCCCTCTAGAATCTGTTGGAGTTTGCAACTTTAAAGCACACAGGGTTTTGTTGCCTTGGAATAATAATCGTAATTTTTTTTTTTTTTTTTTTCTAAAGGCAGGAGAAGCTGCAGGGAATCAGCGGTTTGTCAAAATCTAAGAAGTGATATTGTCATACCAGCCGGATGGCCGTCTGGTGTTTGTTTAAAAGGGGAGGGAAGAAAAAAAGAAACAGTCCAGGCAATTGAATCATATCTTCTTGCCAATACGTCCTTGCGTTCCCACCTCCATCATTACAGCAACATGTTTTATTTTCAGTAGTGCTGTTCTCAGTGACTCACATCCCAGAGCCATGTGCTGCTCAGTTAGGCCTCAGATCCCTCTAACACGGGCCAAGCGGTCAGGAGAAATGATGCTCCTGTAATGCAGCAGAGATTACACTCACATTGTGCTAAATTTATGTTGTATATTGTAAACATAAAATATGGACTCTTATGAACGGTTTTAATTGATCTTAGTTATTTGATATGTATTTCATCTTTATAGACTGAAAACAAACTGTCTTTTAAGCACATTCAATCCAAATTACCAGAAATAATACTCTGTGTTTGTGTCTTTCTTGTCTTCACAGGTAAATGGGATCTATCGGCCTTCATCACCAGGTTTGACCTGAAACCTGTTGCCACTTTGCAGTTTCTCACCAAAAACTACGAGGACTGAAGAATTCTCAATGTCAGAAATGTTGGTGAAGAAGCATGTGTCAAAACAGTGATATACAATTCATTCATTCATTCATTCTTTCCCTGAATTAAACAGCATCACTTCTTCAAAGCATACAACAGGCCGGCCCTCTTTGCCTCTATCTTATCATTCAGGTAGACAGAGATTTCCTCTTTGTGTTGCACCAGCTGCTATGTTCTTGATGTTTCTCTGTATCTCAGTGTTGTGGTCTGGAGCGACAGATTCGGGATAGATTTTGACCTCACTGGGGATTTCTTATTAGTTTCCGAACACTGTCAGCAAGAGGAGGAAGACGGCCTGATATCACAACTCAGTGTGGAAAGAGTCAACTCTAATTCAGGGGCGGAAACACGTCAGGGCCAAAAAAAGGAAGTGGGAGGTGAAACCGAGACCGCAACACAGCCGGATGCCGGAGTGGAACTTGAACCAAAATACTCTGCAGAGAGACAGAGCAAGGGGAGGGGCTGCAGGGCCTGTGGTATGTATTGAGTGTAGGGAAATTGCTGTTTGTGTAATTGTTTATCATATTTCCATTGACCACTCTCACCTCGGTTGGAAACACTGAGCTAATTCAGGTTCTTGATTGATTCTTTTGAAGTAAAATCAGCTCTTGTACATGTTGAAGTGTCCTTGAGTATAACTTTGGGACGATGAACCGGTTTTGAACTGTGCAAGGTTACATAAGAGGCCCACCTGGCAGGTCTGCAGAGGATGCTGTGGATAAACTTTTCAACCCGTTCACGAGGAGCTACTTTTCAGACTTGGAGATGCTTTGTAGAGGGTGGGTCAGAGTACCCCCCATGAGGAATATCGGTTTCTAACCAGCAACCCTCCTCAGGGAGGAGTTTGTATCAATACCCCAGATGTCTGAAAAAGGCTGGATTTACATGAGCCACTTTGAAGTTCTGATGATCAATCTTTAGTTGGTGGTTTCATTGACCCTAATTTGGTGTCTCATCAGTGGGCTCGGCAGGAGTAGGTAATGGAGGTTTTTGTTCCTTTGGTGGTTAAGCCAGCCTTGGTAAACCCCTATGTGCCCCCTCCATGAACTCTGGGAGATCATTGATCAGATCGTCTTGCATCCGCTTTGTTTGTTTGCCCGACTTAGCAGTCAAAGCAGCCGCATCCACAAACAATACAACCAAACAATACACACACTTAGACAGTCCACTGCTTTTTGAACAAATGTGAAGTATCCGTCAGTTTGAATATCGCTCTTGACCTTGATTTACCCATCTCATATGACTTATGAAATCACATTTTGAACAATTGGCAAAGGGAGTATAATTCCACACTCATTGTGAGGCATGCCAAGTGGGAGAGCATTCTTCCAAAAACCACCTACTTGAATCCATCAGTACACCATTGAAATGCCAAGATTTGTACTTCCAAATACACTGTGCATTTTTTTCTCCTTTATAACGTGGAGATATCCTGCCAAAACAGCTGGGTTTTGCCACTCAGCTTCCTTCAATGTGTTTATTTTTACTCTAAATGTCAGGAGAGTTGAAATATTCTGATTAAGAAAAACTGACAGCTATAGTCACCGGTGCACACTATATTGTCTCTATGAAAAAAATCACTTCTCACATCCCCTGATGATATCAGAAAAGCATTCAATATTTTCTTAATTTATTCAAGTTTACATTAATTAAAAGACATTTGTATAATCAATTCAATTGCCTAACAGGCACTTCGTGATCTAATATGCATGATGACTTGAGTCTCAACTCTCTCTATCTGCTGCTGAAGAGTAGATGCATGTCACTGGAGAATTTCTGCCGTTCATCGCTTGTTGTGTGCAGCAGCAAGATGGATTTGAGTGTTTCATCTGTTCGATGCATACCTACAGTAGTCTGCAGACCACTTTGCACATCACACGCATTTGACCCCAACAGACTGATATTATTCTGCAAGTCTAAATGCAGAGATTCAGTGCAGTGTAGCCCAGCTGGAGATTTGGGTACAACCTCTGACAAGAAGATTCTCATTATATCCTTATTTTTAAGGATTTCTTACACTTACTGATGAGGGAGACAAAGTTCTAAATAGCACCTTTTGAAAAGTAGAATGTTTGTTAAGGTGTCTGCACTGACCAACTGTTTTAAATGCATGTTTCTATCTCTTATTCACTCTGGAAGACAGAGTTAGTCTGGAGCTGCTCTTTTTGTAAAGTGTTCTGAGATAGTGCTTTAGATAGTGTATTATTCAACACAACAAATGAAGATGGATTAATTAATTGATTTTTTTTTTTTAATTTTGCATAAATGCAGACTGATATAAAGTCCTTGTGATGTTCAATTTGAATCATTGTAAAAATACTGGATGATGTCTGTACCCAGTCTATAACTATTACACTTACACTGTAACTCTTACTTTAACTTCATCTAAAGCAAAGATTCTCTATAGGGTCAACTCAAAATGTGATGCAGGTCAGCTTAAATAAAAAGAGTCTTAGTTTGTAGATTAGCTGTCTTTTGGAAATCCTTTACTTATTAGAGCATTCATCTTTGCAAACTGGTCAGCCTAATAAGATATTATTTCTCATGTCATACTGTAAGTATTTATGATAATGGTAACAGAGGCCTTTGCTTTAAGAGTAAATTAACCGTTATAATTAGAAACATTTCCACTTCTTTCAATAACAGATAGGAACATGAAATTACGCCATCCCCATGAGGCTTGGAAAAAAAACAACCTAATTTGCTTATACATCCAGAGTGCCCTGTGAGTTTTCCACTGTGCTTTCAAATGAGTCCGTGCTTCCATGGAATCCCCGTATGCAAAGGAGCCAGGATACCGCAACCCGTCGACAAACGCTGTAGGCCTGCTCCATGTGACCAAGCTCATAGCCGAGGGCATAAACCTACAACAGGTAGGTGTTCCAGGTGTGGCCGCCAACTTTCCAACCACAGAGCCACAAAAAACACCTCCCCTGAGGAGGGAAACTGCCGTACAGTAAGTCCTCACTCTGACATGAGGGAATTCTCTCACTAGTTTGAGTCCATACACATGAGTGATGAGGCACCCTTTTTCCAGGGATCTCCCACTGCATTGATCATTGTAGGCAGCTTCCTGTGGTGGTCTAAATAACAGTAACAACAGGCATAACCTCTCATTTATGAGGGCATTGTTTTGCATTACCTCATACTGTCAGGCTGTAGTATTTAAACCAAATAAACATGGCAAAATGTATTTGTCATTTATTTATCAGGGGACAGTGTACAATGACATTGATCTGTAGTCTCACAAAATAGTGACACACCTGACAACAGAAATTCCATAAACTACACTATAAAATGATATAAACAGTAGAAAACAAGTATATCCTGCTCAGTACAAAGTATTAAAAAAATAATTTTAAATATACAATAAATGTCTGATCATTAAATAAATAATTGATCATTGAAATTATCAGTTGCATGTATGGAGGCCTTTCACAATAAATAACAAATAATACACACTGCATGATATCAGGGACAACATCAATTACACATACATTATAAAGTGATCAAGATACTATTGCAGATTCCTCACTTAATAAAAACCTTAAGCACACACTGCATGGTATGGAGGTGCAATCTAAGGGATCATGCAAGGCAATACCATAACAAATAAATTGAAAATTTTACACATTAATTAGTAAATGGACTTGAGCTTGTAAAGGGCTTTTCTAGTCTTCTGACTACTCAAAGCGCAGGTCACACCTACCTATTCACACACTGATGGCAGAGGCTGCAGTGTAAAGTGTCCATCGGTATTAACTAACCCTAATCATACACATTCACACGCTGCCGCCTAAGCAGATGGGGCAACTTGGAGTTAAGTGTCTTGACCAAGGACACATCGACATGTGGCTGCAGGAGCTGGGAATCGAACCGACCTTCGGGTTGAGAGATGACCGACTCTATACTGAGCCACAGCTGCCCCCAATTACACATAAATCTCCAGAGATGAGGTACTTGTTCAGTATTTATTTCATCATTTAACATTGAAACAATAATCTGTTTGTAAAGCAGTTTGCTTGAAGGAAATCAAACTTTTCACAAGTTGTCCCGCCCTGTTCTTGTGTTTCACCGAGAGCATGCTTGTCTCTTTATTTAAATGTATATAAGGTACAGTATGTAACATTAACAGCCTATAAACTAAGTATTTATACAGATTTAACAGTTTTGGTTTCACAGGTTCAAGACAGGGGCAGAATATTTGAAAATAAAGTAACAAATAGTGTTTTAGTAGGGTCTGTTGATAGCAACACGCATGCTGATAGACATTAGTTAACAACTCAGAATAGCACATACACATCCTTTTTTTGGCAAATTTAACGTGTGCCTTTTGACCCAGTGCAAATGGAGTGAGTCAGTATGAGGCAGACGATGAAGTCACCATTCAAAGTGGTCGGACTAAAATGTGTTAAATTTAGCTTCAAGTTCATTAGAATCCCTGTTGTCTGTTTTGCTGATTGTAGGTATCAAGATGCCCTGAGAGGACTCCGCCATGCCTGCTGGTAGGTCTGCTCCTCATAAACACACAGAGACACACACAGCATACACTGAGGACTTGCCTGTGGTAATGGCTGCTCTGTTTGTGTAAGCCCCCTAAACACAGAGCATGATTCAGACTAATTCTCCCACACACTCTGTTTACACTTCTGGTTCATTGAGGTACTATTAATTTCTCAGGTCTGAATATTCAGGCTCTGACATTTCATTCAATATTTCCTGTGATTGTTTTTTTTTTTTTGCAGAGGCCTGTGTGTTTTATTTTGGTGCAGATACAGCAGTAAATAGGTATAAGGTAAGTTCACACCAAAACTAAGCACATCTTAACTAAACTGTTATCTGAATGTGACACACGGCAATAAACCCACGCTGTCTGCGATTCTTTTTTTAACAAACCAAATCATAAGGGGATATTTTTAAAACATTATGAGGCAATCAGCGGTGCTATTCACAAGTTGGCAAGTTGTTGAAAAAGTGATCCATGACGCGTTGTCCACTGACATCTCTCTGAACGTCTGTGGCTTCCGATCACTTTTCCACTACCACTTCACCCGGAACTTACATGTCCAAATACAGACACGAAGGGGCGGGGCCGGACACTGCCTTATTTGGAGTTTCCACTTAAGCGGTCACTTGGGCTCCAAGTCAAAGCAAGCCACTTGGATTTACAAAGCGCCTGCAATATTTACAAGCGATTAACTCCGTCAATTACTGTCTTTGTGAGAGTGGCTGCATGAGAAGAGGGTTATGAATCAGTGTACTGCAATAGGCTACAAAGCATCCAAAGTCAGTGTATTATTTTGACAAAAAGTAGTTTAATAGTATTAGTAAGGCCATCAAGGACAACACCCACCAATGTTTCTTTAGCATATTTCATACAAATGACGTTCCAGAAAAAAGGGTAGGCTGCATGATATGAGGAAAAATACACAATAAACTCTTTCATAGCCCACACTGCTGCCTGAATAGCACTGAGCTTTGTTCCTGATAGTCCACAAAATACTGACAATAATGAAGATAACTCGCTGTCATGTTTTCCACAAGAAGGAACAAAGGAGGAGAAGGACTGTGCTGCAGGTGACAGGTAGATTTAGTTAACTTTCTCTATCCTTCGGAGCATTTTGCATGCACTCTGTAGTTTCCACCAACTGACGAGCGGAGAGCCTTACGCTGGGTGCTCTGTCCATATATGGTCATCTACGTCACACAAATGTTCCATCCCCCTATTTAATACAGGCAAACTGGAGTCCCCTATCCAGCTCCAATAGAGCAAGTAGAGCCGCTCTTGTGCAACCAACACCACCACCACCTCCTCCATTGATTCACAGACTTCAAATTCCCCCACAAGCAGCCCAGCGTCCACTGTGATCACATTAATAACAACAATAGCCCGTGATCACACAGGAGGAGAGAACCGGCGCTGCTCGTCCTCCGCGGGATACTTGGACAGCTACAGCAACAGGATCCATCCCTACTCCCGTCTCCTTTTTTTTTTTTTTCCCCACACCTGTGTTTTCCACTTTGAGAACACAACGCTTTTTTTTTTTGCCCCTTGGATACCTGCGCGTTGTCCCTCATAAATGTCGGACTGAATCTCACTACTATGACAGGGAAACTAGCGGAGAAGCTCCCTCTTACCATGAGCAGTTTAATAAACACGATCCCTGACAGTCTTTACCCAGAAGAGGACATTCCGACGTCTATGAACATTTTCACCAGTACGGAATCTATTAATCACTACTCACAGATGAACACAGGTAAGTTTGTACCCTACTTTATCTGGCATGCGTGAGTGTGTATGTTTTCATTAAAGTGGTTCAAACTACGGTGTGCGAGAAGGCAACAGTTGTCTTTGAGCTTGGAGCACCTGTTTGCGCTCTGGCTGTTGCGCACAAAGGCAGGTACTCGCACGGTATAGCCTACTTTATGGGGTCAGGTGTATCACTGCCTGGCATGAATCAAATTCACCTTTTAGATGACTTTCTTTAAGGTCGACAATGTGATTTTTTTTGTTTGTTCTTCAGCCTCGTCTGTATCAGACGAAATGTCAAAATTCCAAGCGCAACATGAGAAACTGGACTCATGTCAAAACTTGAAAAAAAAAAAAAAAATTAGATTACAGATTATTTAAGGAAAATCCGCGTTATTTGCAGTGGCCTTAAATTTAAAAATCTGACCGCGTTTGAAGAAATATGAACGGCTGTGAAAAAGGCAGTTTCACGCGGTAAAAACGAACTCGGCTCTGACTGAGCTGAAATCTGCATGTTCTGAGTAAACTGTGTGTAATTAAAGTGGTCAAACCATAAATGCCACAGATGAACTTTCCTGACACCGATCCGCAAAGATGGGTCAACAAGACAATGACTTTTATTCGTAACTCTTGAACCTGTCACAGATTTGATTTCAGTAGGCGTGTGTGTGTGGCTGCTTTTCCTTATGTGAAACCTATACACCAGGCCCCTGAAACATATTTGATTGCGAGGCCGAAGGTATGGATTCATATATTTCTATAGCCTATGTAAATTTCTATTGAATTCATCTCGCCGCATGAAGCTGACTTTAGTTGTTTCGGCTCAGTGTTGGCATTAAATCAATCACTAATTGTCCGGGCTCACCTTCTGAGGTGATGGGTCAATGATGCGCGAAATATTCTAAATCCTTAGTTTCCCGGGGTAGCTGTGCACATCAGCAAGTGAGACTGTGGCCACGATTAACATTTTTCAAATTGTTTTGTTCTCAAATTAAAATACTACCTCAGTTTGGATTTATATCTAAATATATTCCCTTTTTTGACCAAAGACCCATGCGTCATAATTTTTTCCCCAGCGTTAGGTCTCAAAATAAAAAAATAGTGTGGTTCATTTGTTAATAAGTTAATTAAATACAAGTCCATAACTAGATATACTTTTTTTAAAAATATAAAAATACAAGAAAAACATATATTTTATGTAGCCGCTTTTGGTAGATATTGAAACAAATTAAATTACCTGATTAGAAAAAAAGAAGTTGCAACGTGAGGGTGCGTGCTGCTATTTTAATAATGTCTGATCTAGGCGACATGCACATAATTAACACAAAAAGTAGATCTATGGTATTGTGTCACGTGTACTATTTTTAGTTGGAATAACAAAAATGTATGTTAAAGTGCCACTCAGAGAATTTACAGGTAGAGCAGGTGTGTGCTTTGCTCTTCAGTTCTGACCTATGAAACAAACAGTGGTGACTTTTTGTCTATGCCCTTCTTTCTGTTTAAATGTCCCACTGCTCAAATGACTTCCAAAACCTCATAGTAAAAAAAAACATTAATATCAACTCAGGCTTCTTTTCTAATTCTCATACATGCCTTAAAAAACATGCCACAAGTGTCACAGTTCCTATATACGTCATGTGTTGAGAGGCATTGTGCAATATATGTAATTTTGCTTTTGTGTGTTTCATTACGATTTGCCTTTAGCCAAATTCCAGCAGGCTGTAATTACTGGGAGTGAGTTTATAAGCACCCCTGTGTATGATTTTCTGCAAATGAAAAGAGACGTCTGTTTAAACTTCTGTTTAAGAAAGAATTATCTTCAATTGTCTCACATCAAACTCTCAGAGCTCATCAGCATGAAAATGTATCTCCTATTAAGCATTTGATAGTTTTTATGGCATCTTTAAAAATAAGTTAAATGTGTGTGTGCAAGTGTGTGTGCGGGTGTGCGTATTCAGCGTGAAGTATAACATTCTGTACAATTAAAACATCAAGGATATTTGTGCAAATGGCGTTAAGCTCGCTAATGCAGAGATTGGAAAGGAAACACATGAAATTTTACCCCCATTATGTGCAGATGTTCTTTGCTGCAAATGTGTTTTGAATCCTTGAGCGTGATAGATGTGGCGTCTGCCTTATAATCCTCCCCGCTGTAAAGAAATCAGATCTTGCCATTCAGTTTGGCTGTCCTCCTGAGGGACACAATGACTGGATCAAAGGGGGTGTTTAGGTCTTGATTTATGAGGGCTTGTGGGATCTGAGAGAGAGAGAGAGAGACACCACTGTCTCACATGCAGCAGTCACTCACTTAACTTACAGGTCTGACAGCGCTCACATTTCTTTATGAACTACACTGGACTTCTTTTATTTTTCATCTCTTGTTCACCAAACAATTGCAGAGATATGCAGGAAAGCTGAATTTTGGGCAAACTGAGGACAGTCACTTCAAGTTGAAACAGCTTGACAAAGTGAATTTTCTATTTTTTTCCCCCCCACAATTTGTGCCACAATTTCTCTTTTACAGGATTTTCTTCCTAAATTATTGCATTTTATATCCATGTTTCAGATTTGTTCTTAATATCTGTTTTTTATCTGCTTTTATCTAGATAATATCATGGATCTGGGCATGGGAAGCGACAAGACATCAGGAGAGATTCAGTATGGATCCAGCTTCCAGTCCAACCGCAGCGGGCAGACTGTCACCTATCTGGGGAAGTTTGCCTTTGACACCCCGCCGTCAGGTGGCATCGGCGGCTCCGGCTGGTGCTCTGACAACAACATCATCAGCCTTGTCAGCGCGGGGATCCTGGGCGTTTCTCCATCACCTGGCACAGTAACGACACAGACATCATCCTCCGCAGCCAGCATGGGCGGACAGGCATCAGACATGGAGCAGGTATACGGTCCTCCGCTGCCTGCATACTCCACCTGTAGCGACCTGTACCAGGACCAGGTCTCCTTCCACCACAGCCCGGCCACCAGCACGGCACTTGCCTACCCCGGCAATGACTATCACTCCACATCCAAAGCCCCCATGGATGGCAGCCTTTTCTCCATGATCCCTGACTACAACCTTTTCCATCACCAGGGGGAGGTTGGAGTGATGGAGCACAAGCCCTTCCAGACAATGGACCCCATCCGCGTCAATCCCCCACCCATAACCCCCCTGGAGACCATCAGAGCATTTAAAGACAAGCAGCAGATTCACCCAGGTTTCATCGGCGGGCAGCAGCACCCTCCTCAGCACCACCCACCACCACAGACTCTCACCCTAAAGCCCATCCGGCCAAGGAAGTACCCCAACCGTCCCAGCAAAACCCCTGTCCACGAACGTCCACATGCCTGTCCTGCAGAGAACTGTGACAGACGCTTCTCCCGCTCAGATGAGCTCACACGTCACTTACGCATCCACACAGGTCACAAACCCTTCCAGTGCAGAATATGCATGCGCTCCTTCAGCCGGAGCGACCACCTGACCACACATATCCGCACACACACAGGAGAGAAACCCTTCTCCTGTGAGTTCTGTGGACGCAAGTTTGCCAGGAGTGACGAGAGAAAGAGACATGCAAAGGTTCACCTGAAACAGAAGGACAAGAAGCCATCTGATAAGGGCAGTGGGGCGGCTGGGAGCCACAGCTCGCCACCCAGCTCCTGTGGGGGTCCAACGGTGGGGACATCATGACCGTGACTACGTGCACATGGACTGGACTCTCGCTATGCCCCACAGAGAGACTAAGGAAGACAGGACCACGTCCACTATGAGATAAATAGGTGACTCTTTTCCTCTTTTTTTTTGCATCGCCTGCTCTTTTCAGTTACTTCTATTTTGAGATTGATGCCTTTGGTTAGAGAAAGAGGGGGAAGCAACTCAGAGCCTCCTGTAACACAGTGCCAACACAAAGAACGGCACCACGGCACATTCTGTCCAAAATCTGTGAGGTTTGGTCTGGATACACTTTTTGTAAATTTTACTGAGAATTTCTTAATTGGAAAGAAGCCAGAATCTATCACAGGGGTCAAAACAGACAAAATTACAGTGGAGCTTAGTTAAAGAGTGTGTTGTCTGAAAAGAATGCATTAATTAATTTTATTTGGCTGTTTTAAAGTGCAATTGGTTATATTTCTGTACTGTCATGAATACCTTATTAGTGGCACTTGACTGTCTATTTTGTTGTTTTTTGTTGAGGTGTTGTTTTTTATTTTATATTTGAATGTTCTTTTTTCTTAAGAATGTGCCAAATGTATTGTGGTAATACAGCAACCTTGTTCTTATTATTGTGCCTGACATTTGCCAAACATAGCAGTGATATCAGCTTAGCACATGTGTTGAGTTCAAGCAAACATCAGATCTCGGTTTTTCTGCAAAATTTGGTGAAGCCCACATAATGACTGAATGGGTTACACAAAGCACACTGATGTCCTGTCCTGTAACCTGTACTGATAAAGCAAACATGCCTGCAGCAATCGATGCCTTTTCCAATACTTATTTATTTATAGTCACTGAGAGACACTGTGTATTTTTGTTGCCTTTTTCTATGGTAACTTTATGTTGTTTACCAGATATAATTTCTGTTGCTTTTTTTGAAAGCTCACCAATAATGTTCATTTTACATTTTCTTGAGTTCTGCAATTATATGCAATATATTCATGACACATTCACCAACCCGTAAATCAAATGAGCTCAAAGCACAGTTAGACAGACTGAACTACTTTAATATATGACACTGGGTTGCAAACAAGCAGTATATGAAAGCAAAGATAAAAAAAGGATTTTTAGTGTAAAAAGACTAAACCACTTGTTTCAAGTCGCTAAAAGAAAAGCAGCATTATATGAGGGAAATAATGAAATATCCTTATCCATGTTTACATCTTTTTTTAATACAGTTAGACTGAGACAGAGTTGTGAACTAAGGAGTTGTTGTTTTTTGTACAGTATACAAACATGTATGCAGGTAGTTACAGTAGAAGTTTCACTTTTGTACTAAACTGTCAAATGCACCAGAAGTCAGTATTAAATTGTGCATATATGTGCATGCTTCCATGCACACTATGTAAATACAAATGTCTGCATACACAAGAACTTTCAATTGACTGAACGCCTGTGCAGAATGTGTCTTAAAGCTTTTAGTAATGTAGTTATAATACAGAATATTTTGTTGTCACATGTTATTGCAATCATTTATTGGAGTGCTACAATAGCACAAAATATAGTGTATTATCTTCCATAAAAGAAAAAAAAAGAATAAGAGCATTTGCATCATGGGTACACTTTAAAGTGACAACTGGTTAAAGGAAGCACTAATGTGTTCTCTGAATAAACAACAAGATGTTTTACATTATGTGTTCCTCCAGCGTAGTCCCAAACAAGGCTATTCAATTAACACATCCTCCAAATTGAACAGAGAAATATTTATATTCTCAGACAGGCAAGAGACTACATGATTGGATAATTTTCCCTTTTTTTTTTTACATAGTACATGCAATGCCAATATTTTTCACAAATCGTTCCTCATTGATCTTTGTCCTGACAGAAGGAAAAAGATTTTCTTCTTTGAGAGGTGTTTTATAATATGGACAAAAGCACAGCAATGACCAATTTGATAAAAACGAATGGATGCCCATTGATTGCTTTTCAGAAATATTTAATTTTAGCTTCACTTTGCAAAGCAGGAACATGTTTAAGTCTAAGACTGGATTGACTCTTTGAGGCAAATGCAAAAAAACACAATATTGTGTAATTTTCATCAATTACAATTCATATACTACACTTATGGTTAACATTTTTTTTTTTTTTTTAATGAATGATTGAAATCGTGGATATCACAATTTAGGAGTTAATTTCTTCTGTCAAGCCCAATTTGTAACTCATTTGACAAAAATATTGGCATTGGTGTAAGAAAAAAAACATTCACATTTTCTCATTAACTGTTGGTTTTATTATTTCAGGCGCACTTACCTTAAGATTGATCCTTTTTGTTTAGTGTTAAAACTGCCGATAATCTTATCATTTCATGACATTCTTCTTCTATCTACTTTGACAATATTTCTGGTTAATGGATTTGCTCTTTGACTATTAAGGAGTGTAGGCTGTATGCCAGGCACAGCATTGTTATCAGCTGGAGAAAAAACACAGAACTGTACTGGTCAGTAGACGCAGCATTCAGACTTAAAGAGAGTATCGACTAACTACTGCAAAGGCCAAAAGAAAGGTTGAGAAAAGCGGTGCCACAGAGAACACAGTGCAAAGAGAAATGAGCTTCCAAGGTCATGCTTTCTCTTTCCTGTTACAACCAGTTTTCACGTCTCAGCTTCCTGGCAAGTGTCCACTTACTTTCCAATTAATGTGGCCTCATAGTCTTTTCTCAGCTCATCTACATGCTTAAATGAACAGGCCTCCTTGCATTTTTATATACAGTTTAAAGTTCACTCTCCCTGTAACATCGAACTGTAAATCAATAGTTGACTACTATGAAATGCATTATTTTTTATTGCAGGGATCGTCGTCGACAAATGAAGTTTCTAAAGCAATTTGCGACAGAATGTCACTAAGATGACACGAGCTTGCAGTTAAAAACACTGACAATTCTAGACCTTTACTATGATACACATCTTTCAATCAGCATCAAATAACTAACACTCAGAGATAAAATTGGGATTGAAGTTTAGATTCTGCATTGAGTAATACCCACAAATGTAAAAATCCTGTAGCAGACAGCCTCATGGAGTCCCCACTAAATAGATATACTAAATGAGGCGATAGGAAAAAATATTATTTATATGTAATGTTTTCTTTAGAATAATATTCTCTAAATCATTTTAATTTATTTGACCAAATATGATGCTCGCTTTTGTGTTCTTGATTTGAGTTTTTTACTGGTGAGAATGGATGTTTGTAATTATGATAAATAGAATGTGGCCTCCTCAAAAAGAAAAACTGTGTTTATGTGTTAAAGAAAGATGCAGAGTCAGACGGAGACTACACCAAACTATCTCCGTGTCTAAATGAAGCCATGTAATTACAACTTTGCAAACTCAATATTTCATCAGTCGTGTGTTCTCAATGTGTTTGTCACTCTTGTTATTTGACACTTTTCTAAAGAACCGATAGATTTTGTAAAATTTATATGATCCCAATCCCTCAATATAGTTTGGTGGTTGAACAACATAACAGGTTGCATTTTGTTCGTCTGCACAATACCCATTCTCTGTAATGTGTGAATGTTAAAGATATATGTCGATGTTAAACAAACTGAGAAACAGCCCCCTCTTAGTTGTGCTTCTCCAAAAATAATTGATGTAATTTTTTCTGTTTTATTGTCAAAAAGTGGGCGGCTGAACGCTCTGAAATCAGAATTTGCCTCATCCTCATTCTGTGCTCCATGTTGGATATGAGCCAACATCAGCAGCCATCTTTGTGCCAAACTGGGTTGCAGGGTTGGCTGATTAAAAACAATAAGTGATGAGATCTCCACAAAAGCAACAAATCATAAATGTGACCTCAGTCAGCTCGCAGTTGAAGGCAGCCTTCTGCTAATGTTTGTGTTTAACTGTTTGATTTAGTCTCTGGGAAGTTAGCCTTGGGCAGGACAAAAGGCTACGGATCATTCCTGCAAATTAACAAATAAACCTTTTTTTTTTTTTTTTTTTAAACACCTCACGTTTAAAGAGATTACAATAATGCGTAGATATAATAGGCTACTCATGTCAATTTATGGACTACAGGGTGGCTTCAGGGATTTTGTGGTCTTCAACCGTGACACCATGGTGTTCAGATGAAGTCGATACTCACTGTTTTCTGTTGTGTTGTGTTTTCTTTTCCTTGCAGTATATCCTCATGTTTGCATGTGCACGGAAATGTTCCAAAGTGCTGCCCTCAGACGTTGTGGGTGGTGCTCATTTCTTTATTATGCATGAAAATAAAAGTCACAATGGGTGAAATGGGATAAACCTGACAACAATTCAAGACAGACAATTGAAAACACACACTGGGATAGCTGTTCTGTTGTTTTTTTTTCTTTGAGAAAACAAGAGGTCTTGTTTAAAATGTTGTGGATGTCTTTAGCCTATTTCATGTTTCTATTACCTTATAATAAGGTCCCTTCATGATGAGCTGAATATTGACATGAATTTTACTATATCCTTGTGATGGGGAGTTGTGCTCCTCTGTTTACTTGGCACTTAAGTTTGTTGTAATGCAATTGTTTTGTTATTTCTATGTAAGTACTTGAATAAAGAAAAATATCACTTGCCTTCGGTTTACTTGGGTCACTAAAGCGCGTATTATAACAAACAAACGTAGAACTACATTTAACTTAAAATACACCAGAAGTATGAACACTCTCAGAGTCAAAAACATAAAACATTTGGAGATATGTCGAAATATGTGAACACATTATAACGTATGTCAGCTTTTGTCGCTTTTTTTTTGCTTAGCTGGAAAAACTTCCTCAGAGGAAGCGCGAGCGGCTCAGCTCCTGACTTCCGGTTTCATGCTCGACTGTCGACTGCTAAGGGATGAGGTCCTCGAAAAACAACATAATAACCCAATGAAATCGGAATAAAAGATCACTCAAAATGAGCTGGTATGTATTTTGTTTACATCATTAAGAGAGGTTATTGTTTTTAAAAGTTTTAATGAAAAGGATACATTAATATTGACCCAGCTTGTCGACAGGGCTCCGGCTATTTCCTGGTAGCGCTACGCAAACAGTGAGCAGAGTTAGCGCTAGCTTGTGAAACTCAGGGCGAACTAATAAAAACATCTCCTGGATATTTGTTTAAGTACCTGAGTGGTTTTCCTTTATATGTCTATAGAAACAGTTTTCAACTTGAATAATCTGTGATAAACTCGAGTTAGCAGCTAACTAGTGAAAACATAGACTTTGTAGTCTGGTGTAAACACAACATAGTTTAGTTTGGCTGAGAAACCTGCAATCATAAACTTGACGCTATCAAACGCAACTTTCTGAAATTCAGACGATATCGTTTAGCCAGCACTGTGTAAATGACCAAATGTTGTTTCTTTAGCAGGACATGTAAACAAGGTGACTACTGAGTACATTTAAAGATCTTAAGTAGGCAGTCACAGGATAATGATGATGGGTCATGTTATTTACCAGAAAGTAGATTGGTAGGCTTTAAACATTACCCCTAACATGTTTTCTGTTGAGTTACCAACAAAGCTGGGTGGTTAATCAAAAAAAAGTGTTGGCATAAAGGGGCATCCAAATGTTTGAATGTATGTAGTTATGTATGTATATATATGTATAGTTATGTATGTAGCAGCATGAGTTTGAACACATGCTGCTTTTCCTTAAGTCTGAATTGACTTGAACCAAGGGAAGCCATTTAACTCTACAATACTGCTCTACAATGAAATTCACTGTGTTTATAAAAGCTGAGGCAGTGACTCCATTGAAGTATTTGTTGAAAGTAACTTGGCGTATTTTTGATGGCAAATATGTATTTAAACACCAGGCTAAGAGCTGGAGCCGTGGCAGGTTTTATGTCTCTTGATAAACTGTTACATCGCACCAACCTGTCAGTCAGGTCAGCTACATGACTAACTATACATAACAAGTATCGTTCATAAAATCAAAACAGATGCCTTGTGTGTGGACAGTAACTAATCGAAACAGGCTGTAAGTACATTTCTGATGTAAAACAGGCTTTTTAAGTGGGGTATGTATGTGACTTCCAGGGCTCTTGGTGTCAGCCTCAAGCGGACCCTCTGCGAACCTAATTTTTCCACACGGGAGGTTCCCCTTGGTGTTAGCACACAGCGAGAGCTTTACACACACACATACACACACACACACACACACAGACACAGACACACCTATGTTATGATGTCACATTTTTTGATGATTTTCAATATATATAGCATATATATTTATACATATAGTATTTCAAGACTTGTCAAATGAAAAATATCAGTCGTATTGTACATATTGGTTTCAACCACAGCATTGAAGTCAGAATTGTTGTGTGTGACAACACCCTTTATTTTTTTGTAATATCCTTTCAAATAGAGATGAACCGATCCAATCTAATATCGGTATCGGGTCCGATATTGACGTAATTTACATATCTGATATCGGACTGATGGCACAGATCCACATAAACGATCAAGAAAGTTTATTGGCACTATACATGCTCAGCTCAAACAGTCTTGCTTTGAAGACATTCAGACTTAACAGCAAAGTGCCCTTAAATAGTCAACATCAAGACATTGAAACAACAAAACAATTCAATTCTTAGTCTAAAATATTTAATTTAATAACCTTGCAGTTGTTGCTGCTAACTCTTTGTAAGTGAAGCCAGCACAATGCAATGCCAGGTTTACTACAGCTTTGCGCAGCCTTATACAAAATAATAGTAGCAAGCGACAACAATAAAACTTTTATTATGTTTAAAAAAATATCTGAATCAGTATCTGTATCAGAATCGGATTGGAACTGAAAAAAAGTGGATCAGTGCATCTCTACTTTCAAATAAAATGTTGTCCCTTTTATAACTGGACATATTAAGTCTTTGCAGTGCTTTGTAATTTATTATGGAGCCACAGATGATGATTGTGTGTTCAATGAATGAAGAGAGGTGGTGTGAACAGTTGGCAAAATGACATAGTCTGCATGGATGAACTGCACAGATATTAGCTGAATCCTTAAGGCTGGTAATGGGAGATCTTCCATCCAGCTGGGGACATCTTTGAGAAAATAAACAACAGCAAACAAGGCTGTGCTGTCATTGTAAGCCAAATGACAACAAGTAAATTGTATTTGTGAACAGCATAATTTGTTTTGAACATATCTGATTATTGGCTTTTCTCTCAGACTTGTTTATTTAGATAATGTTTCTATATGATACACAATATAGCAATTGGTTAACAGGCCCACATCAGAGCCAGTTCATGACCCAACCCATGTTCTCTCAGGAGACGAGGAAAAACTCCCTAAAACCTTTGCTTTAAGGAGAGCAGTCGCTCAATGACGTCTTTGTCTGACCATTGGCTCCATCATGTCTTCCAATTTTGACTCAAAGTTTGTAGTATTATGTGCTCCATTCATGCTGTTTGGGTTGTTTAAATGTTTCGAAGCCATGATTTTTTTTTTTTTTTTTGCTTGTTTAAAAGTTTGTTTTAGTGACTTCCATTGCCTTCTTTGTGTGGCACCAATGGTTTTCTTGGGGATTTTAAGAAATACAATGGCTTTTAGTTGAATTAAATGGATCTTTAGTTCAACATAAACAAACTTTTGGCAAAGCGATGACTGTTAATGGTAATAATAACCCATTTGGTCTAAGGCATATTTAAGGCTTACTGACAATGACTACAAAATTTGAAATCCCTTCACATCCCCAAAAACTTGTCTTTTTCTTTTAGCAAAATGTTTCATTGTATACTGTTTCACTCAGGATTCAGTGATGACTATTGTTTTTTTACAAGCAAGAGAGGTAGGGATGCACCTAGGTGATCAAGGGTGGCTCATGTGAAGTATTGCACCACCCTTTTTTTAAATTTATTTAGCAAAATGTGTTTGGGAATCAGGAGTCAGAAACTGGTATGTCAGCAATTATATCTGGCCCACAATTATTTAAAGTGTGACTTTTACTTATTTTATTTTTTCCCTAATAACGTTGTGATAATCAGTGACAGAGACGAGACTCCTGCCACGGAGCAGAGCAGAGCTGCAGACAGTAGACAGCTCCTGGTGCTGAAACAAGGCCCTGTCACGGCAGCGACAGTTATCACCAGAATCACCTCCTCTTCAGCCTTTTTACCTACAAAGAAAAAGCAAGACAGTGCGTTTATTTTTTAAAAAACCTGTGTTGTACTAATTGACTAATACATAACATGACAAGAGAGAGAGAGGGCTGCACGGACATTAACAACGTCCAGACCTCACTGACCGCACAGATTTGTAAACTGTTTGCGCGGATTTCCAAGGAAAACAGTGGGTACAGAATTGCAAACATATTTTTATTATTTTTCATCTATGTGACACAACCAAACTCCCCCTTTAAAGTGTCCGTTGGGACTCTGTTATCACTAAAGGTGAGCCTTGTTGGGAAGGCTTGTTATAAAGTCGCATCAAAACCAAGAGAGAGCAGAATCACAGTGCCATCAGAGAGAGAGAGATAGAGAGATAGGAGAGGCCAGTTTTGACATAAGTACCAAGATTGTCTTGTATTTTGTAGCCACATCATACTGTACAGGTTTTAAAACAATATAGACAAAAGCCTAAAGAGGAGAAGTTACGTGTGATAACTGTTGCTGCTGTGACGGTGCTTTGTTTCAGCACCAGGCGCTGTCCGTTGGCAACAGTGCTGCTCGCACACTGTTCCGTGGCGTGAGTGTTTGTGTGTGTCACTGAGTGTCATGGCGTTGTTGTTAAGAAAATAATATAATGAATAAAAGTCACCATGAAAATAATCTGGGCTAGATACTATTTCCTAGGTGAGAGTGAGAACTCAAATTGATCCCTTGTTTCACAGGGATCTTTTTTGGGCAGATTTGATAAATTGTCTCATCTAAATTAGCCCCTTTTTTATTTTAGTGAAGTTACATTTGTATTAGGTACTAGTGAAGTTGCCATTGTTTCCGACCTAACCTGAGGTGGGGTGAGAGCACTGCACGTCAAGTTGTGACTGTGGCCTCCATGCCCTCTGGTTGGCTTGTTAATATTGTGGTAATTCATTTTTGTGGTAACCACTACAGCCCTAGTCCACACCTGATGAACACACGTAGAAGACTCATGTGAATCACATGCAGCACAGTTTGTAAAGGAAATTGTTCTCGCCCTACCTGTTGTCTCAACTTTGCCACAGGGCTGTCAAAGTTGCTGCAATAGCCGTTTTTTTCTAATATTATCAGCCCTAGTCTGTGTGTGTTTGGCGTTTGGTGTATTTGAATAATTATTGAATAGTACCCTTTTGAATAGTATTTTGGCTTGAAAGGCCCATCCTTAAGGAGAGGCTGTATCTTGCAGGTTTTTGATTGTGCACTTCTGTTTGACAGTTCAAAAAGAGGTTTTAATAAATTCATTGCTTGAATGTATTTCAAGAGGAAATGAGAAGAAAAGAATGCATTATAACAAGCTCGTTTACTTCATCTTTGACGTTGGTGTACTCTCTTGAGAAGAGGTTATGCATTCTTCATGTCACTTGTTGAAGACTATAATCAAGTAAGAATGACTGCGTCTTTCAGTTCAGTCAAACGGTCAGTAGCTGACAAGCAATGCTTCTGCAAGCACCCACCGCCAAACACAAGGTCAAGAGTGGGGTTCTCTGTCAGTAAAAAGAGTCCTTTATGGGCTCTGCTGACTGATGCATTCCAGTAGGGCCTGCACACTTGCTTCTATGACGTAAGACGCTTGACTTTTGGGTCATCATCTGAACAATTCAACTTCCCAACATCTTCAACTGGCCCTCTGTGCTCCATGGAATATTCAAGGTCAAATGATGCACTATCGCTCTAATGGCGTACACATTTGCAGTTTTTGTGAAAAGCCATCGGTTCTTCCAGCCGGTGCTAATGTGTGTCCTGGATAGAGAAGACTGTTGTGTCTTTGTTCTTGCCTACGTGCTCACTCGATGGTGGTGACGTGTAGCCTATTAGAGCAAAGATCAGATAGCTCTGTAAATGCAAGTTGAATGGATTGCTGACAATGACAGCAAATGTGTAAAAGCAGTTTTTTAAAGGTCACATACTATACTACTTCAACAAATTTAAATATGTCTCAGAGGTCCCAAAAAACATGTCTGTGAAGTTTCTTTCCAAGAAGTCTAATCCGATCCTGTATTTGATCACGCCTATAAACCCCTCTATTTCAACCCTGATCAGAACAGACTGTTTCTGTGTCTATAGCTTTAAATACAATTCAGCTGTGTTTGACCAAACGCATCTCTTGAAGGGGATGTGGCTCAGGCCCTCCCGCACCATGCCCAATTGTTTACGTTGGAAAGGCAAACTCAGAGGGCAGAACAAACACCTAGCTGAGGGATTGTCACCCACCTGGGGGATGGGTTACTGCCCTCTATGATGTCACAAAGTGATCATTTACAAACGGTCTGTTTGAGCACACATTTACTGTAAAGTTAAACTGGCAAAAGACAGATAAGATAGACTTTTCTCATAATTGGGGGGGGGGGGGGGGGGGGGGGGGGGGGGGGGGTTGTAAAGAGGCTAGGGACACATTAGTGTTAGAAAACCATGCTAAAGTGCATTTTGCTCAATATGTAACCTTTAATACACCTGGGCCCAGGGCAGGCAATGACCAAATAACTCTTTTAACCTCTCATTCAAATTTGTGTGTCTCTCTAAAAATCTTATTTTGGGGTTGCTGGTTTAGCTCAGTTGATAGAGCAGACGCCCCATGTACAGAGGCTACAGTCCTTGTCTTACTGGTCATCTCCAACTCTCTCCAACATTTCCTATCAAATAAAAAAAAAGCCCAAACATTATCTTTAAAAACAAATCATATTATCTGAAACTATCCTAGGTTTTTTAGTTTTTGAGTGAGTTGTGTTATCTTCAGACATCTTGTTCTCTCCAGAACAAACCGATGTTAAAAACCCAGAATAAACATGTTTCACTAAAAAAATTGGTCTCTTACCAATCCTAAAATAGAGCTGAGTTTTTGCTAACTTGATGGCGCTAGATTAACCTTTAGAGTGGAGAGTTGTCAAACATTTTAGTTAACAGCCAAATCTAAGTCAGACACGCCCCTAAAAATGAATCTGATTGTCTAAAATATTTATAATAAATTCAAAGGCAATGTTCAGCACAACCACCCATGCTTGTCATCGCTAAGCTTTAAGCTGTATTCAGAGAAAAATGAGGACTTCAGCTGATATAGTAAAGACGTTTTTGGTATTTGGTTGTCTTGTGGTTGGGTCTCTGCCATCTCAGACACTACTTGTAGGTTCACAGGCTCCAACGTACCAGTGTTTCTAAATTCGACGTCCCCAACAAAAATAATGCTGTGTGAAAAACGTTGAAAAGGATTCTCACAGTGACTTCCATTTCTTGTTCTTTTCCTCTGGTTTCCTGCTACATTTTCCCTCTCTCTCCTCGAAGCACACTTCACTCTGAGTGTCTGCCAATTCTCATGAGCAGTTGAGGAGAAAGACCACTTTCCTTTGGCTCCTTGTGGACATAATTGGAATATATAAAATTAAGCAGCTCTTGGGTTTTTTTACCCTAACAAATATCCTGGTACAGTCAAGGGAAAATCCACCTTAACATTTATACAGTCTCTCCTGTCATGGTCATTTCTGCCAATTTATAGAAAAAGAGATAATTGAAACCAAACATTTAAGTATACTTCATGAAGCATTGGTGGCTGTATAGAACATTTATATTTAACTCTTCCACTGGGTCTTTGCTATGAATGACATGACTTTCTCTGACACACCCACTAAATGGGAGCAAACATCAAAAGCTGTGGCAAATCATCGTTGCTATGTTGGAAGAAACTCACTGTCCATTCAGAAAAACATGAACCATTTCAGAAATGCCAATACCAGTTGATACTGGTTACACTATCACTGCATTCGATTAAAAGATCATAAAACAACAAAGTGACATTCCTTTTTGAATTTTCTTTAAATACTATAATATTGACTAACTGTTAGCAGTGTGCAACTGCAAAGTGTGTCGACAATCCACCAAAGCAGAGAGATTAGGCTACAGTAAATATTCTATCCGGGACAGTTCTATGCTGATACACAGATGCGTCCAAAGTTTTTCTTCTCAGCCAAATCACACTATTTGCTAATTATCAGACGCCAAAATTAAGAAAAACTTTCCAGGTGGAGCTGTTCGTGTGAACGCAAAAAGCCAGATTTTCCCTCTGACTTCTCCAGGAGTTTCTTCTGCCAGCCCCCTAGTATTTTTTCTGCAGCAAGTCTGAGTGAGCTGATGTGAGAACGCAGTAGGATATTATCTGGAGAATTCCCCTAAAGCTAATGGGAGTGGGGAGTGACATTTATATACTGTGACTGGAGTCAGTAGAGTGTATGCACGCGACCACTATGATCTCCGTTCACGTAATTAAACGGCTGCATTACATTTACTGTTTGTCAGTATGTTGTTCTCCACTCATTTGTTGATAGTGTGATTCCATTGAAAGTTAAGTAGCCCTGATATAAAGGCAAATATTCTACAATTCTACAATTCACTTAGCAGACGCTTTTATCCAAAGCGACGTACATCAGAGAGTAAGTACAACACAAGCAAGGATCTAGAAAAAAGGGAACAATGTCAGTAAGAGCAAACGATCAGCTTTGAGTCCGATTGGACACACAGGTGCTGTGTAATTCTGTGTATTCTGTGTAATTCTTAGCATCGTATAGCGGACTCTGCTTGGTCCAATACTTCCTTATTGTTGATTTTACGTCACGCCTCGCAAAATAGATTTAATATTGATTATTGATTTGATGTAATATTGTCTTAAAATGTTAATATTTTAAGACAATATTAAATCAATATTTCAAAGAAATGTGATTAAAATCCTGATCTTGCAAAGAGAATATATTTTTGCAATAGCGCACACCCCCACTGCTTGTCCCCTTTAATTGTAGTTTGAAAATATACGTATATATAATACATACACATGAAATAAAACATTTACAAATATTTTAAGCAAGAAGACATTTATCGTTCCAAAGAGGATTGAGTGTCAAATGTCTGATATGTTTTGCGTTCCATTTCAGTAAGAGGGGCTTAATACCTTTAAGCATAACCCCATTAGCATCTTTGAGTCGCTTGTGTAGTCGTATGTTAATACAGTACTGCCTTAATATGGTATCCATTCATAAAAAAAAAATGATGTAGGCATAGGGCTCAATCACACTTATTGGAAGGGATAATAATATATCTACACGTGACAAGAAACTAGTCTTGAGGAATGCAAGTTCTAAACTTTTGTGTTTGGTTGATACATGTCTTGACAATGCTGACTTAATGTTCAAATTATGTTTCTGAAAATGTATGGCATCATTTCCAAAATACAACAAAGACAGCATGGTACGTACTTAGTGTACGTAGTTTGACGTTACAATGAGCTGATCAGGTAATCGGAGAAAGGTGAGTCACGTAAGATGGCAGTGAGTAATTTCAGTGGTTATTTTCCACGTTGGCTCACCCATTTGATGACACCATGGGTGAAACTACTTTCCTTGGCCAAAAGCAACAATAAGGCATCGGATTTTCATCAGATTGCTATGAGATGAAGATTAACTCTTAAACTGTTTTAGGTCAGGAGAATTGGCTGCTGATGCAGCATGGAATCAGTAAAGAGCTTGTAAATCAAAGGAATCTGATACCTGAGCCACTAGTGAAACCTGTTTTTTATTCTTCTTTTACTGGATTAATCCTGCTGTTATTTGACCATGTTGAGTTTTGTGATTGAGCTGTCATCAAAAGGATCTTCCCCACACATCAGTAGCATACCCCGGTTGCACAACGAGGCTCTGCATCACACCCTCCCTTTTCCATCTCATTAGTCTACACACCTTTCTTTTGACGCAGCTGCTGCCTCACCCCGCCTGTCAGCAGCAACTGTCCATCATATACCTTAGATTTCAGGCTATTAGTGGCACATCAATGACAACCTACAGCCAAACACATTGGGAAGGCTGTGTTTTCTGTGTCATGGTTTCCAAAAAGCTCTCTGACGCTTGGCAGCAACTTATTAAGGCATAGACAAGGTATTGAAATGGGGATAAAAGAGTGTGTTTTAACTAAGGAGGAGGATGTTTCTTTTTTGTTTCACAAAAACTACAGGCAAGATGTCAGTGTTTGTCTTTTACAAGTGAAGAAAAGTTTGTATTTTTCAGTCTAAAGATAAGGCGCAAATACTGCTCCAGTGTAACACTTAACCATGTGGAATGTTTGTGTTTTTGATTGATTGATTGATTTGTAGCATATGTCTGAAGTTTACTTCTTAAACTCATTGTCTTGATTTCCAATAGATTTAAGCAATTGGTGTTTTCTACTCAATATAGCGAGTGCATCTGTGTTTGATTGCCAGCTGGGGTCATGAAGTGAAGCCACGCTGAGAAGAAGGGACAACCACTTCTGTGTAGTGATATCCGCCTCTAATGGGAGCCAGATGTGTTTAGTGATGACATGAAGTTAATGCACTTGGCTTTGACTGAACACACTAGAGGGGCAGGAATTAACAACTTTAGATTGTCCATGTCAGGCCTCTGAAAGAGGTGCCTGTTCACCTTTTGACCTGTACCTTTCTCTGGTTACCCATCATGCAACTGCTGACAATCTTAGTGCCCAGTATCTCAACCTTTTTGGATTGTCATTTTCCAGTTGCTAATGTCTGTCACTTGTTGTTTCTTTTGTGTTCAGGATTCCCTTCAAGATTGGACAGCCAAAGAAGCAGATTGTCTCTAAAACTGTAAGTACAGATTCAAAGTTGCACCAATTCACTAATCAGTCTAAAAGGTTAAGGACCTACAAAAAATAATTAAAGGTCAAAAGAATAGATACACTTTAAGGGTTTATGTCTTGTGAAAAGGATTTGAGGAAGGTTATGTTGCAATATTTGGGCTTGCAAACAAAACTGATAGTATTCTAAATATTGTCATTAGAAAGAATTATCAGATGCCAATTCGTCTGAGCCATGTAAGGGGGCAGAGGTGGTTACCTTGAAGTGACAATGAGTGGGTGTTCTCTTTGCAGGAGAAAACCACTTCCAGTGTAATGGTTGTGTGGCCCGGTAGTCACAGTCGGACTGGGTTTCCAGCTTCCTGTGCCATCCAGGAAAAAAAACAGGGAGTGGGTTAGAGGCCTCCCAGTTACATTGTCCACTAGTGACCAAGTGTCAGCTGCCTTCCTCGTTGTTTTTGCCACTGTGTTTAAATCTGAGAGCCCACAAAACCACAAGACAGGAACCAAGGCAGCCTCTGTATGCATGCATGTTTTAGAAACAGGGTTGGATAAGCTGTCTTAGCCCAACTGACCCTTGAAACTCGATATACTGAAGTATTTAACCTGCATTTTAACCGCTGGAACCCGCTGGAAGTGCAATTAGTTAGCTGTGGTCTCTTGCCCCCGAAAAAAGTCCCTGATCTTGAGAAGTAGGAACTATTGGGATAAAGTCAAAGGAGTAAACCACTGAACCATTGTAGCATGCGCCTTGACTCTGCAAAAACATATCACTAGTTGTTGTTAGCATTATTCATCTCACACCATTATGTCTTAAAGAACTGTTATCAGTATAATTTCAACTTCTTCTGATGATGTGGAATTGATCAAATGTACTTTGGACTTAATTCCCTTTACTGTAAAAAGTACTCTGTTTATTCATTGACGGTTAAGGACAATAAAATGTAACTCACCTAATGTGTTATGAAATTCCAACATTTTAAATGAAATGTTTTCTTTTGTAGGTTGAAAGAGACTTTGAGCGAGAATATGACAAGCTCCAAAAGTAAGTAAACTTTTTAATCAAGGTCTGTTTTATAGCATAAAAGAGGTTGTTTATATGTTGCATCCATATCCATATGGACAGTTTGTGAGTTAAAAAAGTCATTATGAATTCAAAACTTTATTTATGTGTATTCTAGAGTGTCACTGAGGTCCATGCATCCATATGTTTGTTTTCTGTTTGGTCACTTTTCTGTTTTCAAAACTGAACTGTGAAAGGATCCACATTTAAACTATGGTGTTGTGTGAAATTAGAAATCATGAAAGTCTGTTTAATTTTCAGATGTATGATAGTAGTTATAATCTTATCAAATTTGATGTAATGGCATCATTTAGGCCGGGGGTCATCAACTACATTTGTATTAGGTCCAGCTTTTTTTTCTTGACAGACACTCTGGGTGCCGGACTTTAAAATATGCTTGCACATAAACCTGAAAGCTGTCAACCTGATGTGAAGAAGTTGTGTCAGAGGGGAAATATACTAATGGTGTATTTCAGGCCGAGATAATTTACTGTATATTCTGGGGGCCGGATAAGATGCTTAGGGGGGCCAGATGTGGCCCGCTGGCTTTTTAAGTTAAAAAAAAAAAAAAAAAAAATCTCCCACAGTTTTTCATTTGTAGATAGGCCTATTCTCAAGTTTTTTTAACATGAAGATGTAAGTGCCTTAACGAGAAACCTATATTTTTAAACTGCTGGAAACTATTATTTACCTACCTATTAAGGATAGAGGGGTTTTAGAGCACATAAACACCCAGGACCTGAGAGCTCGTTACATCCGGGTCTTCTTTTACTGGGAGGCAGAGGTTCTAGAAACTCCCCGAGGGCCCTGTAGAATGAGTGGGAGCACCATTTCCCTCTCAGGTTTTGTTGAGTAGGAGGGCCCATTATCAGGAAGGTGTGGTGCCAATAGACCTTATAGATGAGTCAGAGCAGCAGGCATGTAGAGACATTCAGGTTCTCCACCCTAGAGATCCATATCAACACATCGTGGAGCCTCTGTGGCCTAAATATACTTGGTATGCCTCAACATCAGTCCTGTTTTTGCTTTCTTTGTGCTCGACAAAAGGGAGTTTGGTGTAATTTAACCTTTGATTTTGTGTTATCAGTTGTATATAATCTCAGATAAGTATAGGTTACAAATGCAATGTAATGCCTCTAATAGCTTAACTATAGGCTTTATTGAATTCATGGTCAAACTTTTGATTCTTTACTTCATAACCCTCCCATCGCACTGAATGACATTGTAAAGACGAACGGGTGAAACAGACTAGAAGAGAATATACAGAAAAGTACGGCATGTTAGCTGTCTTTGACGTAACATCCGGTGTTTCCACAGCAACGAAAAACGTTCTGTCTGTCATGGCGGCTCATCATGGCAGCCGCCTCGACAAGACACCTCCCGTTACAACTATAAAATTACAGATTTCTCTGGCTTTGATAAGTGTTGGAAATTTTTGAGGTTATATAAGTACTCAACAAAAAAACAAAATATAACATGGTTTAAGTCAATTTTTAAGTGACATATTATATATATATATTATATTTATTTATATATATATATATATTGTCATAAAATTCTACATTTAAGTCTATAAACATTTTTAAAATTTTAATAGCAATTTCTCGGAGGCAACTCACATCTGGAAATTGCTGCCTTTGTTGAACAGTTCAAAAGCCAAGCTTTGGCAAGCAAGGATGTAAAAATCCCGCCATATATAGAATTCCAGGTGCATTGTTGACACATTACAGCCTTTAGTGTTATTTGTATCAAACTTGTTTTTTAATATGTTTTATGCCTTACTTGACGTGTTTTTATGGTTGTCTTGTCTTGTGCTCTTTTATTGTAAATTGCATAGAGTTGTATGCCTTATCGTATCTTATCTATACCTTGTTGTTGACACGTGCACTTTACTTTTTTTTTGCAATTAGCAGATATCAAATTATCTATTAGCCATTAGGTAAAAAACACAACATGCAATTCATACATGAGAAGCTTTCTGTATTTAGCTAATTGAATACTATCTGGCTTAATGACCATCAGTCTTTTTAACTTTTGGTGGCATCCAATCAATGTGTGAAGATGAACATATTGAAATATTTGTCATTGGTAAATCTGGTTGAGGCACACATATCAGAATGAAATATTAGTGATAACACTGATGTCAGCATGTTTTATGTGATTTCACTTGATAATCGTAGTCAGTTATGGACCTGCAGTACCAGACCAGTTCTCGTATGAAAGTTATTGTCCCCAAAAGTGTGACTGGTCAAATGGTTTCTTTTTTTGTGCCATACAAAGGGTTTGTGTGTGAACATGATACAAAATGTAGTTACCTCTGTCCAGTTTTTAATATGAGATTGTGGCTAGGTGATTGTGGCCACACAGGCTCATCACTGGGGCACTGGAGCAAGGAGCAGCTGTTCCACTAGGCCGCTCTATTAGCACCTTTTGGAAAGAGACTCCAGGCTCACCTGGCACTCAGCCAGAATAACTCTCTCACTGTCAGTGCTGACAGAGAAAGATGCAACAGTATTGTGCAACACATTTTAAAGTAGGAGGTGCTATCTGGAACATGAGTTTCATATGCACAAACAAACACTACAAGAACACATCTTGAGTGTACAGGCATTGGTCTCAGAGCATGTTAGTTTGTTTACATGGTGAGATGATTTCACCCACTATCCCGCAAACCCAGTCTCCATGATTGGCAGGGTTTAACTGTTAAACTGTTATTTTCCTCATCTCATATTTGTCTCCTTTCATTACTCTAAAGTGTTAACTGTGTCAGCCAATTTACAAGACTGTTTTAGTTCTAGTTTGTTTTACATGATGCCCTCCATTGACTCCACTGGCATTCAGAATCACATTCATAACAAAGGCTAGCTATGTGTGATGAATTCCAAAATGCTTTTCCTTTTTACTCTCACAGAAACACAAATGATAAAACTGACCGCATATTTGTATTTCAGACTTTTTTTCTTTTGACAATTGTGGAAGCAATTTACAAATTGTTCATGTGATTTAAAAACTGAACTTTATATAATAATAATAATAATAATAATAATAATAATAGCTGCATGGAAATGCTGGGAGATATTTTACATTTTTTAGATACTGACTTAATCCTCTCTGAAGTATTGCTAATGTGATGTCTATAATGTGAGTACCATATGCTGCAATTACTAATGTCTGTGTTGTAAATATCTGGAATAAGTACATTTTCATTAATTTAGAGGACAACTGATAAGAGACCCAGTTACATCTAGTTGGTGAGAAAATACAAGAAGTTACTGTGGAGATTGTTCTGACAGAATGATGTTTTTTTCTTGTGGTGTGAACAATAAGGGATGAAGTTACATCATTTATTGCAAGTGACATTTTTGGAACAACCTCCATCTGGTCTGTGGCGATTGAGTGCAAAATCCCCAAAAATGTCAAGACAAACAAAAGCATGCAGAAACAAGTTTTGACAGAAAATAATTAAACATTTTTTGTTACCTTTAGACCCTACTTGCTTGGAGTTTAGTAACCTATTGTTTTGGTATCTTTGAAAAATGTAATTTCAATACAGATCACAATTCTAAATCTAAGCTGTCATACTACAAATGCTGCCTGACATCGGCTGATATTACAGAATGTGTACGCTACATTTGAAGAGCTGCCAGGGACCTTACATGCTATTTTGTGACAAAGTGAACAAAATGTGTTATGACAGGGCTGTTTGATTATAGATGTTTGAAAGCGACTGTAGTAAACTAAGTCCAAGTTATTTTTGCTTCAAAATTGATGAGATTATACAACACATGCTCTTTGGTTTAATTCTACAGTAGCACAATTATTAATATTTTATATATGATAATTTTTCTGTTGGTTCTGTCCTGTGACTTGCACATGCAAATTTGTCAGCTAACACATTGTGTGTTCTATGGACCAATAAGAAAAACAACAGTAAAAAATGATGACCTAAAAAGGCTCATTACTTCAAAGCCTGACTCCAGTCCTTTGTTTGAATAGAAGAAGAAGAAGGTGTTGAGAGGGAATAGGTCACATCAGTGTTTTGTTCTTGCATCTATAGTTATGCTGTAGAAACCTTTTTATCCCCCCCAAACAGCTTCACAATACACAAAGCTGTCAAATTTCTGCATTATGAAGCAACTCACTGCCAGTTTTATTTCCAATGCTTTTTGTGTTACAGATGTTTTAAAGCATGTGACCATTTGCCATAGTGCCCCAACCAGAAATCATATGGGTTTACATGGCTTTTGTTTTCCTAGTGAAATGAATCTCTTAAAGCAAACATTGAAGTGAAACCCCATCACGTTCCTATTTTCATCAAACCAGGAGAAGTGACATGACAGCAGTCTCAGGGGAGATTCTAAACCCCTCATTTGCCTTAATTGATATAATGAATGGCATGTGTTTTCTGCCTCCATAGTCTAGTAATTGCCTTTTTTAACACCCATCAATGGAATATGTGCTGTGGAATGATTGAAGACATTAATGCTTTTGAGCGCAAATGTAGTTGACAGTAACAAGAAGGATTTCCTGTATTATTAGGTAGCTAACGGATGTTGTAATAACATTTTATGTGGAATCAATGAAATGTGTAATTTTTTCTTGAACCATATTTTTGTATACTAATTTCCTTTTGAATGTTTTTGGTTTGAATGTTTTCTACAGAACACATTTAACAGTGGAAGAAACTGAACTTGATATTGAAATATAGAATGTACATCTCTTATGAGGCAGGTGTAGAGATGGTGTCCTGTTATCGTTTTTGTCACTGTTGTTGTTTTTCCTGTTCTGTTCCTGATGAATGCCATTGTTAAACATGCATTTCAGCTGCTATTTCCCTTTGTTCTTTTAGTGTTACTGTTTTACTAAACCAGAGGCTGACTGATAGTATTTTTCTTGTCTTACAGGCTGGAGGATCAGACAAAAAAGCTTCACAAGGACATGAAGAAAAGTACTGAGGCTGATTTAGGTGTGTTCTACCACCAAGCTGTGTGTTGGCGCCGGGTGTGCCATTGATCTCCACTTGTTCACCAACATACTTACATGTTGCTTGGCAGGTTTCTCAAGGCTACAAAAGACATTTGGTCGTCTTGGTTTATTTGGTGGTGTTTCAGCTCTACGAAAACTTGAAATTGAGATGAAAATTTTGAGTCTTCCCTTTAATCTTGTATAGGCTTTTCCAGGCTATCATAGTGTGTTTGATTTGGATCTACGAGTGTATCTCTTTTGGGATGTTCAGTTAGGGCTCCGTTTGTTAACCATGTCTGCCTCATTTATTTATTCATGAAATTGTCGGCCACAGAAACCATGTTTACTCTACTTTTTATTTGCTTACTTGCTGGTTTTGGAGATGTGTATCTGGGACGCAGCGGTAGACATGGCCTGTGGTAAGTAGTCAGTTGTGGGGGTGGAGGAGCGGGGATGGATGGAGGAGTGAGAGGCTTCTTCATTTCCTCTCCTTTGTGCTCTGGAATATGGATGTCTGCATCATCAAAGTGTCATAGCTGTCAGGCCCTCATTATCATTAATGGATTCCATCTGTTGCACAGGTCCTGTCTCCAGCAACTGCTACCAAACAAAGAACTGGACCTACTCTGATTGTCGCCACTGCATTTTATACACTGCCTTCTATATGAACAATCATTTATCTAGTCAAGGGTGCTGATACGCAGAGCTTTATTGAACTCGCTCTGCCAATTAGCTGGTGAGGGATGAAAATGTCTTTCAAGGGACACTGTGGTTCACCATTTCAATTAGACGACATAACAGAAGGCAGTGAAAGTAGCAGGGATAATTGTGCTTTTCACACTGAGAAATAGTTCCTGCTGTTTCAGCCCCAGATTATTAGGGACCGCCGCTTCCCTTATTTGCACACTACTTGTGCTTATAATTAAAGCACCACCATTCAGTCGCCCTTTGATTCTCATGACCCTGTAATCAAGTGAAATCAGACAATGTCATGTCAGACAATTTGTTCCTTGTCAAAAGGAGAAGGATGCAGAAATGTCACTTGGTCATAATTGATTGGTTGAAAATGGTCTTGAGAGAATCCCAAGGGAGTGTGAAAACACTGTTCCAGATCTCCATGAAGCCCATTTTCACCACAGCCACTAATGTCAGCTAGTGACTCCTCAGTGAAGCTCATTTATTTTGACAGTGAAGCCATGATCTGATATGTGCTATGTGTCTAAACAAAGTTGCATGAGAACAGATTAACAGTAATTGGTGCTGTCAGTGTAGAAACATTGCTAAGATTCTTGGTGCTTTACTGAATATTCATCCTGACATCCCCCCCCCCGCCCCCCCTCAGATTTTTACAATGGGGGCAAACTGTCACACTATACTCTTGCTCTTAAGTTATTATTAAAGGTTACTTTTGAAGACCTAAATGTATAAAATGATGAAAGACCTTCAGTCTTACTGTATTTAACTATTTATCCCCATAAGGTTTAAAGAAAAATTCAAATAAAGCGGCATTGAATTAATTGAAATGGCACCTCCTGTAATAATTTAATTAGATTGCTACTGCATTATTGTCTTTTCCTTGAGCATCATTTTCTACATTTCAACAGCATCCTCTGCTTTGTGTGTGTTTGTCTGTCAGCTATGTCCAAAGCAGCGGTGAAGATCTCTGCAGACCTGCTGAGTAACCCTCTTTGTGAACAGGACCAGGCCTTCCTGGAGTCCATGACTGCCTTGGATACAGCCATGAGAAGGATGGATGCCTTCAACCAGGAGAAGGTCAGACTCAATCCCACATTTTTGCGCACTTAAGATTTTCAGTGTTTTATCTGCGTCTTCTTCTGTCTTTCTCTGCTTTCTCTTCTTGGCACATGCCGTTGGCACTGATACCACAAGATTGGTATCGGGGGAAACTTCTCTCCTCAGACATACAAAAAAAAAGGAATGAAGACAAGTTTTTGTTGAAAATGCATATTTTCATATTAGTCAATATTGTGCAGCCTGTGGACTAAAAACTATCCGTATGTCTTTCCTTCTGCTGTGTTTAAAAAGCATCTGTGGCATCATCCTCTTTAAGCTCCAGCTACTTGTTATCAGCTGTGAAGATTGATGCATTTGTGACTCACTGACGTCTAAAATAACTTGTACAATGGAAAGAGCTTTTCACAACAAGGGAATACACCACAGCATTCATGCAATTCATATGGTCACAGCTTGTGTAGTGAACACGTCTATTGTAATGCTTGTCTTATAAATTGAGACGAAAAGTTGGCTTGGGTTCAATGTTGGTGTTTTTTCCATCCTAAGCTGTTCACCCCACCCAATAATGCCTTGAAAGGGTACAGTTGGTTATTTCCTCATTCATGGGGAAGAGTGATAACAAATCCCATCACAGCTTTACATTTTGTGGGTACTAACTCTTGAGAAAAGTAAACATAAGGGAAATCACAGACGACATGACATGCCATCTATGGAGCCACACGTAAATTTGGCTAGATGAAGACAATCATTTCCTTCATATACTTTTCTCTTACTTCTTTTGTTACTGATTTGAAATATTTGTGTGTTTCTTTTTATCTTTTTCACTCTTGTATGTTTTGTCCTCAGTGGAAACCGTAGATAGGCAGACTTTTTAGTTTTACTATAACTCTAAGCATTATAGCATGCTCGCTCTCTTACAGCTGTACTTTGTGAACATCTCTTCTTTGGCTGTCAGGACTCTCCAGATTATTCGCTGGGTGCACTTCAGGTTTTTGATTAGAATCATTGCCAAAGGTAGTTATAATGTGAATCATAGTGGCACCGCATGTGTGCATCCTCAAGGCACTTCACTGTGAAGAGTAGACTTTTAAAGAGGATAAGATACAATAGAACACAGGAGATCATACTAAGGCATATACCGATTGACTTTTTTCCATCTGTGTTTTCTTGACTCATTGCTCTGCTGTTAGGTGTTCTGGGCTTTTCACATTTGTTGCCATAAAAATATTCCCTTTTCTTCTCACATTTAGTTGTGTACCGGAGTGATTTCATAACCTTTAGACAACAATGATCAAAAAAGGTGGAAAAAATGAAAGCCGTTGTAAAAAAGTGCATTGTCTATTTTATTTTTTTATCCCACTCCGAGTCCAAAATTGTTGTTCAGTATCCCAAGAAAAGCACACCATCTGCATTTTATGTATTGGGTTGAGTGGACATGATTTATATTTCTTCAAAACCAGGACCACAATTTTTTCTCCAATATGTTTGTGCAGCACAGCGTCCATGCTGGAACCAAAACTTAAAATTAAATGTTTTCAAGTCTTCTCATCATTAAAAAAATCCATCAGTCCCTTTTTTTGTTTCTACTCAGATTAAAGTTGATCTAAGTCGCAAAGGAAAGAAGAACTACTCTGTTTGGTGAAAAATATGCCTAACTCTAATGTTGACTAAAGGCAACAATTTAGTAGCAGACTTTTGTTCCTTTTTCTTTTTGGTTTTAACCAGTCTTTCAGACTAGCTTCTCACAGCTCATCAAATTTTACTGGAGCAATTTTGAGTGACTAGACACAGTAGAATGTGGGTTGGACGGAGTGTGTGGGTTTGTGACCCGGGGTGTGTATGATCCAGGACTTGGCTTGGTCAAGTGCCTAGAAGAGCACTTGTGCCAGTTTGACTGTTTTCAGTATGTTGTTTCTCTTACATTCCTCATATTTATAGAATATCGCATTTTGTTTTTGTTTTTCATTTTGACTGTTTGAATCCAGAACTGAAGACCCATTTTCACCAGTGTCGGACCCTGCTTGAGCTTGCACAGCCCTCCTCAGTACCTCCATCAACTCATTCATTCATTTGTTTTAATGCAATTTTTGATTTTCCCTTTTAAAGTATTCTCTAGTTGCAAAAAGAGTGGCATTTATTTATACTGCATAGTTGTGATTCCATATTCTGGCTCCAAGCTGAGTAGTTTTCCAGTTTGGCTCTGCAGCCAGGATGTATTTGACAGTGATTCAGCTAGGCAGCAACACTTTTTCACTTGAGGAGGACAACAGTCACCAACTGTATTGACGTGTTTGTATTTTTTTTTTTTTAACACACTTTGATCCAGAGTGGATTTTGACAGCTAGGTCACACCTGATTTTCTCAGTACTTCTTTCAGTCTTACTAAATAAAAATCCTCACCCTAACACGATGTTCAGTTCCAGGCTTGGGCAGGGCTATGTGGCTCCTTTTTGTAGAGTGGCTGAAAGTGAGCTAAAGGCAGAATAGTGATTGTGAGCACTTTTTGGTCAGTCTGCTGTGTGGAATATCACCCCAGGTTTGCTAGGTGTTTAAAACCCAGCACAGCTCACTGGAACACTACTCCAGCTTCTCCCTTCAAGCTGACTGTTGATTCTAACGGCACCAACAGCAAACCCTATTGCTCCAACAAAACAGACACAAAAGCATCCACCCTTTGCTCTTCTCTCAGTGTTGAGACGAGATGTTCTGCCGCAGGGCCCGTGAGTGAGAGAGCCAGCAGATAAAACGTGCAGCGATAATGAAGGCAGCAGTGGCCCAGGTCTGTGTGTTTATTTCTGGGGCTGAGCAGGGCGCACAGCCCCGCCGGCACACTGCTGCCGAAGCTAAGCCCCAGTGTAGATGGCGGCAGCGCAGTAGAGGATGCTCCGTTTGGAGGGATATTGATTTCCTCTGCGATCTGTGTGTATTTTTGGGAGGCCTGTGTGCCAGGATGGCCTCTGCCCCGTGACTCACTGATGGAGACTACTGCTTGAGCGTCGGCCTCGGGCTCTGCAGGGCCTCTAAGGAATAGCTCCCCCCCCCTTTCTGTGGGAAGGGGCAGAGGGTAGAGGGCACCAGCATGCTTAAGCAAATCTGCCGCTGTTGTTCTCCCTCCTCGCTGCATGCTCTCACCTTAGAAGCAGCGGCGCAGCTCGAGTCGGGGAGGGGGGATGGTGTGAATATGTAAAACAAAGAAAATGTGAATTCCCATGTACTTATTTGTTATTGGTTCTCTGTTTTCCCTCAAACCACAATCAACCATTTTGTACTTGGAAATGTGCCGGTGTGAAGCAGTGAGTGTTGCTGTATGTTCTCAGAGATGGTCAGGGCATTTTTACAAAGCACAGCTGCGATCTTGCTTCCTTGTTGTTGTGTGATTGACTGTCCTTCCAATACTGAGTGAACATATGATAAGTGGAGCTGCTCACTGTTCTCATGCAGCTGTCACTTCACATCTCGCTGCTTTAAATTTCTCCTTCACCGTACTTAGCATTTACTCCTCACTTGACTTGATTGCATGGTTAACTTAGCATTCTGTCATACTGGAAGAGCTGGTGTTAACAGTCATTTGGAATCTGCAATGTAAATGATGCTGGAAACTTTATTAATTTTGCACCAACTTCTGTCGATGAGACTTGGTGCCGGGGCTGGAGGCCTCGAGATTGGATGTTCGTTTACTTCCATTTAACCCCCCTCCCTTCTCTTCCCTCCTTCCCCTGTCGGTTCTGGCAACCAGAAGGAAAATGTAGAAAAATATAAACTGTTATTGTTAAAATGTTTGTTTGCAAAGAACTTTCATCTTGTACGGCAGCCCACCCTCCACAGGATTTGAAATCAGTGGGGCTTTGCTTTCATGTCCGTCCCCTGACAGTTTCATCCTTTTGTATCGCAAGCTCAATGAATATTCAGGGTTTTCTCCTCAGGGCTTGTGTACAATAAAAAACGTCACGAAAGTTTCTTTGCGAGCACCCCCCCCACCCTCCTTATTTTTCTTGAGTGCTCTGTTTGAAATATACACAATTGCTTATGTTTGTTCAGCCGCATTAGTTAGCAGCTAATGAGAGAGAGATGTACGAGCTATTTTGTTCAGTCTCTAGTTTTGATGTAACTCATGTTGACAATGAATAACAATTTGTAGTTTCACATCCCCTGATATAGAGGTGCTTATTGCCTATATTAACAAAAGATTTCTTTTATTTCAGGTCAACCAGATCCAGAAGACAGTTATCGACCCTCTGAAAAAGTAAGTTTGAGTTTTTAGTTGTTCTTCTAGAGTTTGTTGTTGCTGCTATGTCAAAGGTTGGCTCTAAATGTATCAATACTGAATCTAGGCCGTATAGTTTTTCTGATAAGTTTAGGATTTTATTTTGGTTTGGCAGAGTGGTGGAGTTTTCCACCCAGGGTGATAAATTGACTGCATGACAAACGAAAACTACAATACTGTAAAAGCAATCAAGCACAGTTTTTTGTGGCTTATTGTTCCTAATGTGCTAAATCCATATGACACTCAGGGCAGTGTCCCATAATATTTGTATTATTGACCCCGCTCTGCTCTTCACCCTGATGGTGCTGGACCACAGGAAGTCCTGCAGTGAAGTAACATGGATTGTAAAAATGTATTGAGTGGTTCTACTGTGGTGTTAGTGTGTCTGGAAGAAAGTTTATTTGGTTTTCATTCCTAATACTCGCCCCCATTTGAGCAGGCAGTGAGTGCTTTTCCATTCCCTAACGCTCACGTCTTCAGAAATACACACTCACCAAACACACACAGTACACACACACACACACACACATGCAAAGCAGAGGTACTGAAGGGAGTGGTTGGACAATCCCACCCATCTTCCGGAGAGCTTGTTAAGGTTTGCTTCCTCCTCTTGGCTCCTCCCAGGAGATCCAACATATGCTCTTTAAGAAAGCATGTGCACACGTTTCTATTTCATGTTAATGTTAAACCCCATATGCCTGTTAGCTTGTTTTTGAAAATATCCAATGAGAAGAAATTCCTACCGAAAAACATGAATGGTGTGTGTGTGTGTGTGTGTGTGTGTGTGTGTGTGTGTGTGTGTGTGTGTGTGTGTGTGTGTGTGTGTGTGTGTGTGTGTGTGTGTGTGTGTGTGTGTGTGTGTGTGTGTGTGTGTGTGTGTGTGTGTGTGTGTGTGTGTGTGTGTGTGTGTGTGTGTGTGTGTGTGTGTGTGTGTGTGTGTGTGTGTGTGTGTGTGTGTGTGTGTGTGTGTGTGTGTGTGTGTGTGTGTGTGTGTGTGTGTGTGTGTGTGTGTGTGTGTGTGTGTGAGCCCTTTCTTCCTCATGTACTCTGGTGGCGGAGCAATGACAGGATAGAATGGTTCTAATTTCCTCTTCCTGGTGGGCGGCAGGCGGACGTGTGGGCAGGCTCACAATATGGCAGAGGGCCCAGCTTCATGGGCCCAGAGCTGTGGATTGGTTGAAAAAGAGAACTGTCTCAGGACACTGCATACTCTGACTGTATTTTGGCCATAAAGTCAGGCATTAACATGGTTCTTAAATAAAGCAGAGGAAGTTCCTAAATGACTTTTAAAGCTTAAGTGACCTCTTCATTAACTTTTTTTCTCCTGTTGCTATTAGTTATGCGTGTATCAAAGTGTCCTCTATAGAAAACTGAGACACAAAAGCTACTATACTTTAAAGCTTCCATTAAGATTCCATTAGTCCATCACTAATGAATACTTTGTCTACAAATACTCTGTGGTGATCCTGTGTCACAATATTAGTGAAGAGTTGAGAAGGAAAACGTTAATGTTAATGGAAGACCTTGAATGGGTTCTCTCTGTGTGTGTCTGTGTGCGTGTGCGTGTGCGTGTGTTTGTGTGTGTGTTGGGTACAGCTTGTATCCATGTGTAATTGCTATTAAAAAATTTGCTGTCCATCCTTAATTGTTGGTGTGGTAAAATGTACAGTAAACAAACAAAAAGAGGCATCCTCCCACATCCTCCCCGTGTGTGTGTGTGTGTGTGTGTGTGTGTGTGTGTGTGTGTGTGTGTGTGTGTGTGTGTGTGTGTGTGTGTGTGTGTGTGTGTGTGTGTGTGTGTGTGTGTGTGTGTGTGTGTGTGTGTGTGTGTGTGTGTGTGTGTGTGTGTGTGTGTGTGTGTGTGTGTGTGTGTGTGTGTGTGTGTGTGTGTGTGTGTGTGTGTGTGTGTGTGTGTGTGTGTGTGTGTGTGTGTGTGTGTGTGTGTGTGTGTGTGTGTGTGTGTGTGTGTGTGTGTGTGTGTGTGTGTGTGTGTGTGTGTGTGTGTGTGTGTGTGTGTGTGTGTGTGTGTGTGTGTGTGTGTGTGTGTGTGTGTGTGTGTGTGTGTGTGTGTGTGTGTGTGTGTGTGTGTGTGTGTGTGTGTGTGTGTGTGTGTGTGTGTGTGTGTGTGTGTGTGTGTGTGTGTGTGTGTGTGTGTGTGTGTGTGTGTGTGTGTGTGTGTGTGTGTGTGTGTGTGTGTGTGTGTGTGTCTGTGTGTGTCTGTGTGTCTCTCTCAGGCCCAGACTTGAATTCATCCTTCTCAGCGGGGTAACTAAGTGACAGCCCTGTGTTTATGTGTGGGGGGGGGAGTGTGTGGGCACGAGACATTTGTGTTATCTCGGCCTCCTAACCTAGCCCTTTCTGTGTCGTTGCTCTCTTGGATGAGACAGAATTTAAGCCTGTTTTGAGACCTCTACCCTGGACTGAGCACTGAATAGACAAGCCACATTCAACTGTTTCTGAAGGACGGAAGGACTCTGCCTCTAGAGCAAGAACATTTACAACCAAGCTATTTAGCTTAGTTGTGGGGATGACACACATTTTTTCAGTGGCAGGAAATCAATTTGATCTAAATTTTGTCTTTGTAATCTCTGTTCTGCTTTGTTATTTACCAATGATTTTTTTCTACCTTTTTTTTTTTCATCTTATCTGGTATTTCATGAAACTAAGCCAGCTACATGAGTTGTCATGAGTTTTGATCAACAACGTACAAGACAAGTTGTGGCAGATCAAACTCTCCCCTGCTGACACAAAGGAGGTTCTGCTGGCATGTACGTCACACAATTAAGTTCCCATGGCCCACTGCCCTGAGCCATTTATACAACAGGTCGTAGTGATTCCACCTGCACAGTAAGCATCATTTTAGAATACTTGCCACATGATTCAACCTTGTCTCACACTTTCAGTCTTTTTCTGAGACTTGACACATTGCAGTTTGTAATTTACACATAAACAATGCCCTTTGCCATATTTTTAGTGGTTAGCTGTGTGTTTTTGCTAAAAGTGAGTTATGTGATGGTGGACGTTGAGAGGGACAGCAAGCCTCCTAGACTGAGGGTGTCTAGACCAGACTTGGGCTTGGCTGACGGGACGGCCTGGCCTGTCTGTGGATTGGCAGCTGCTCATAAACACACTCATTGCTCCAGATGCTATTTCCATCCAGCCTGTTCACCACACCCTGACCTGTCACATGGACAGTGGTGTGCCCTTGGCCCCCGCACAGTCCTCAACCAGTGTTAAACCTCATTCAAGCAAATGCACCCGTAGCTGCCTGACCGGTAGTTATCCAGCCAAGGCCAGGACATCGAGGGAAATGTCCGAGGCCTGGACAATTTTAGAACAAACATTCATCACCAAGTCTGTATATTAACCTTCATCCAGGACTCTGCTGCATAGTCTTGCGTGGGAGCCTTTGACACAGCTGAGTCACCATAACTTCTGGCACACAGACACCCAAGTGTAACTGTGAGACAACTGGAGCTAGTATGAGAAAGACAGGAAAGGGTTAACAAGCAATTGGCTTTAAGTCTAGCTCTTCTTCCTCCTCTTTCAGTGCCAGGAGAGTAGCGGCCCTTACTTACTTCCTCAGTGTTCTCATAGATAGTAGTGGCTGACAGTGATCACGGTGTCGTAAGGAAATTTCCCCGTGCTGTCAGGTGAAGTGTGCTGGTGAGAATGCCATCAGCCGAAAGCTGGTTTGCCGCTACGTTGTCAACAGCCAATAGGATCGTGTTGGAGTGCAGTCATGCCTAGAGGGCAGTTACATAATCCCTTGGCGCTTCAAGTATGTGTACACTGGAACAGATAGTAGACTTGAGGATCGGCATCCACCCCTGCCATACACTGGGCCAAAGTGGTATTTTATAAATAGCGGTAGAGCGTGGGCCGCGGGGCTGGGCTGAGCTAGGCTCTGTGATGTCACTCAAATGCTACAAGACCACTCCTTGCTTAACTTCCTGTAGTAAACAATCATTGCTTGTCTGACTGAGCCTAGGTTCACATCACTTTTACCCCCCAGAACTTAGCTAAGGTACAAAGGCAGCTGTATTATTGTATTTCACAATCAGTACACAGGTTATCAGTTGTTACTGCTGATCAAAGCAGGACAAGGACTGACATTAAAAGGAAAATAAATCCTGAAGCCCACACATTTTGTGGCCAATTACAATATGGGAGGAGGCACACACATTAAACTGTAGTAGTAGTGCTCCTACACAGATGATGAAATGCTTTAAATGAGTCATTCAAAAATGCTATATCTCACTCTACATTCTGATTGTTTTTATCACTGACTCACATGTAGCAGACACCTGGGTGAATAATCTTATGGCCTGCTTGAAAACACTGTCACTGCGCTGTGTTTACATGAAAGAAAGGTCAAGCAATTTCTTTCTTATCGGAAGTTTATTTCTTCATGTTTGCCTAGTTTCAAATGATAATAATAATAAAAGTTTATTTATATAGCGCGTTTCGCAGACAAAGGTCACAACAACAGCATACATACAATGAAAGAAGAAAAAGAAAAAAATTAGTACGTCATGGACATGACACATTATAAAATCCTGCTATAACCAGGAAAAATAAAACATAGATGAGTAGGTACACTGGGTGGACCTGATTACCCATAGGCCTGTCTAAACATGTCTAAACACGTCAAATAGCTCATGTGCTATCTTATGTCCTTTGTCTTTAAAGAAATAATAAAAAAATGGAGCATAACTACCACACTCTAAAGAATAATGGTGGGCCTTTTGTTAATTTATTACACTTTATTTGAAAGGGGCATATACAATATACATAGACATCCTGAAAACAGCCGACGCAACTATCATAGTGTTTATAGTTTATAATTTGCTGCATCTGTCCCTAGAACAGCTTTTGTGTTAATAAAAGATTATAACATTTTAAAAATGTTCTGGACAATAATGATGCATTAATCTTGTAGTCATATCAATTGTTTTTATCTCTCATTCATTCAATTGTTTACTATATATTGGGTTGAATATTCCTTGTATATAGTATTCCTGCTTCCCATTATAAACAGCAATAGCACCAGTGCAACAAGTCCCAGGATGAAGCTCAGACTCCTGTTGCTAAGTTACAGATGAGTGTTTTCCTATTTTTAGTGCTGAAGACCAGGATTCCTCTTGCAAGAATATATTTTCATTTGGAATATGATAATTGTCACAGAATGAATAGTTTCATGCCGTTTTGAACTACAGTAATTAGATAATAGATTAGAAGAAACTTAATGCAGAGCTGTCCTCTGGGGTTTGAGAGTACCTCTATAATAATATGTTGAGGAGAAGGATTTTATTAACTCATAATGACTTTTATTAAGCGAGCATGTGATGGAGAATGTACTTCATAGAGAGAAGACAGCTGCTTTAATGATTTTAGTTTCTCCTTGAAGGATTCCTTGATTTTATTCCCCCCATTTAAGTGTGTGTCTGGATATTTTTTGATTACATGATTGTATTTGTGTGTAGAAGTGTGTATTTTGTATAGTGCCCTGTTCGTCATCTCAGAGAATGCTAAGATTGTCTGTTTGCTTCGTGCAGGTATGGTGGCGTCTTCCCCAGCCTCAACATGGCAGTGAAGCGCCGCGAACAGGCGCTGCAGGACTACAAACGACTGCAATCTAAAGTGGAAAAGTATGAAGAGAAAGAAAAAACGGGGCCCGCCATGGTCAAACTACATCAGGTACTGTGAGTCGAAAAGCGTGCATCAGTGCACGTGTTGGTCCACTCCAATGCTACCTCTATCTGCACAGGAGCAGAGTTCACCTTCTCTTGCATGTTGCACGTATTTTGAATAGAACACAATAAGTGGGAAAAGACACAAATGCTGACTGGGTATGAACAGAAATAGTTGAGCACATGCATACTGTACATGTGCGCTCCTTCACCCACGCAAGCTACCAGGCTCTCAAGTAGTGCCTTTTCAAAAAGGCACTGCTGCACATCTACAGGCACGTAATTGAGAATTGTAGACACACACATACACAGTATGAAGCCACTACAGAAGCGCACACATTCACAGATAGCGCTGCAGTGTTGCCTATGCTATTGCCTCTAACACATCCTCACATGGCGAGCCACCCACACACGTTGAGAAAAGCACTGTCAGGGGAACAAAGCCTTGAAGAGGCCCCTGCATCCCTGCCCTTTGAATCCATGTGCACTTAAAGAAATGATCCTAACAAAAAGCTTGTATGCCATTTTAACTGGTTTATGTAAAAAAAAACTAACTAATGACTACACCATAATGCAGCAGCTAAACAATATGTAGTTTGAATAGAGCAGCTACCCCTTCCCCTTAATAAAAACAATTCTCACCCTCTCACACATATCCATTGTGCATTCCATAACTCCATGCCTACAGAAGACTACCCACTAATACATTCACACACAGATCAGTGGTGCTGGAGTCCACTCACAGCCAAGTCTGCCCACATTACCCACTCCTCCTCACTGTGGTCGTGATTACAGCCTTTTTTTGCACTGCTTCTCCGTTGGAATTAGGCAAATATCTCTCTGAACAATAAGAAAAAAGCACACAAGAGATGGCTCCAGTGTTGAAATACTTTAAACTAACTTGTTTTTCTTAACAGGTTTTTGCTTTTCTCATTATGTGCAACACCAGTGTTTGAGGAAGAATGTGATGGAAAAAAATGGCATGATTTTGAAGGTTAAATGAGTGGATGTTATGTAAATTTAAAACTGCCAGTTACCGATGGTAACCTGTTCTTTTGTTTCCTCTGCACCCAAGGCCAGAGAGGAGCTGCGACCAGTCAGGGAAGACTTTGAGGCCAAGAACAAGCAGCTGCTGGACGAGATGCCCAAGTTCTACCACAGTCGCATCGACTACTTCCAGCCCAGTTTTGAGGCTCTTATCAGGGCCCAGGTTAGTAATCGCCCCCATGGGGAAGCACACACAATGGAGCACTCACGCCTGCACGCTCACCCACCCTTCAATGAGCTGTTACGCCCTGATTGTTGGTTAAACAGCGTATAAAATGTCTGATGGAAGGGAGTGTATAATCCTGGGAGTCTGTCTCCCTCTACGCAGCCCTAATGTGATTAACCCCCAGCGACGGCCCACACTACTGCGTTTAGTCCAGGAAGGCCTCCACTGTCTGGCTCCGCTGCAGCCCTGCAGAAAGACATTATCCAACCTGAAGCTTCTCTTAAAGCAGCTGGGCGTCTCAAGAGAGCGCCACCATGTCCCCCTCCCCCGCCCCACACCTGCCTGCCCTAGTCATTTCCTCTTTGGGACTGTCACTGGCACACTCCTAATTGATAAACTAGATTATCCTGGACCTAATGACAATGATGGAGTTCTATGAAGTACTTTGAAGTTAGAATCGGCTATAAACCACAAACTGAGTTTACGTTCTTTTTTCTTTTCAGGTTAAATCATGTTTTTATCTTGTTTCATGTGCTGCATGAGCTCTTATTAGTCAAAATAAGCCAATTTTAATGTTTCCCTATTATGTTTATTCATGTAGCTTACACACATGAATGAGCATCCACAAATGTTAACACACTCGCAGCCACACGTGGGTGGCCAGTTGAACAGAGGACCTCTTCCCCAGCCTTGTTGCTGCTGCTGCATGTGCTCAGTATTATCCTCCACTCCCTTCTCTCACAGCCGCTGTTGCTGCTCCGCTCCCAGCGGCAGCAGGAAAAGACACAAAGGCTGCTTTTGTTGTGAGCCTTCAGCTTCATGAGTCCCATCCAGCGACTGTCAGTGGGACACTTGGCCTGACCTGTCCACCTGTACAGATGTTACTGAATTGAGACATTGTCTTGATTCTCTGTTGCATTTGTTCATTCTAAAAAACACATGATTACATTTTTTCCCTTTCTTTGTTTCCTGAAACAGTGGTCTCTCATTGTTTAAAGACTTCCTGAATAGAACACGACTTAAATTATTCATTATTTTGTAGGCTTAGAGGTCAAAGTGTAATCTCTCTGTATAAATACTAAGTAGCTTGGGACTGGGGTATGTTGAAATGTACAGACAGAAGTCATGTTAATTGAAGCTCTGCTTTACCCAAAGGCTCCTCTCTGGATCGTAGGTGGTCACAGTTGTATAAGGCTGCGTTTACTCCTCGTGGTGACTCGACTAATTGTAATAATAGAGTGTCTTCTCCTACAGAGGGCACCCAGACACTGATATGGTGTACATTATCATCACTGGTCATATGGACATTTCCGATGGTCCTGTCAACAAGCCACTTTTCAAGGAAAAAATATCCGCTTTACCCCCACAAACAGCAGTTACCCGATACTTATGGCCCACTCATGTGGTTTAGGTGGCAAATATTGGTATAAACATCCACAGGTCCTTCAGACTGAGCACTTAAAAGCCTGACCTGAACAAAGTCGTTTAGAAGATTTTTTTTTTTGCCTGACATTGTCAAATCTTCTCATGACAGAGTGAGTCGAACATTATTTCTGTAACGAAGCGTGATTTGTCGTTCATTTCCAGCTTGACCTAGCTCTTATTCTGTCACGACCCTGAGCGAATCAGTAAGCGTTTCTCCTACTGCAATCTTGGTTGGTCTTTCTGTTTTGGCCTACAATAGGACACACATGCAATTTCAAAGAAGCCAACAATGCCCCCTTAAGAGCATGCTTTATCGTACGTATCTCTGCATGAATAAATATTGAGATGTGTGTGTGGGTTTCAAGGGGTTGTATTTCCCAGTACTTTCATTCTCTGCCTACTCTTCTGGAGTCTTGTAATGTGATTAAAGTCTATTAATCATCAAAGCAACTCTCAGGGGAGCCTGACTCATGAACTAAGGGGAAGAAGCAGGGGTGGGAAGTGTCAAGAAAGCTTTCAGTGAACACTCTCTATCTCTTGTTCAGATTGTGAGAGAAAAGCAGGGTCACTACCCGCTGAAGTGCTGGGTTTTTTGGGGCTTTGTCGGAGTTGTTTGATATCTGTGGGCTTCCTCTTCTCCTCTTGAATCACTTCTCATTAGCAGGGTTGAAGAGGTTTGAGACCAGCAGCTTCCAAATAGTGTAAGTAAAAGTAAGGTTAGACAGTGCGAGTGGAACAGAGTTTGAATTTGGAGGGTTTTTTTCTGAGAAGCTTTGAAGAAATGTCTGTGGATTGACTGTGTCCAATCATCACTTTTCTTCCTACCATCACAAACTAAGTCTTTGTCTTTTTCCTTTTTGCCCCCAGGTTGTCTATTTCACTGAAATGTACAACATCTTTAGCGACCTCACAGACCAGATCGACCAGGCAGGGTTGACTGATGAGCAGAGGGAGAGGGAGACCGAGGCCAAGCTCAGCGAGTTGCGTGCTTTGTCCATTGTCGCTGACGACTGAGAGAGGCGAGCAGAAACACTGAGAAGGGCTCCTTTCATGCCTCTCTAAATGGATTGCACTCTTTTTTCAGGCTCCTTCGCGCAGCTCAAAGAGACAGCAGAAGCCTTAACCTGATTATTAGTTTGTTTCCTTTATGGCCTCATCGCCCCTCATTCCTCTTGCACTATATTCTCATGTCTCATTCCCTCTACAAAAAACTCTCTGAGCAGCTGAAATGCCACATTAACTAAGCCATCAGCCAAGTGCAACATTATAAGCCAATATGTTGTTGTTTTTTTCAGTAAGGACTCAAATTCTCGTCAGAACTAATTAACAAGGTTACACTTCTTGGTTTCAGAGATGTCTATAGACAATTGTTTCCAAAGTAGGAAATGAGCTCGGAAGTGTTTTTATTGGTCTCATCTGCTATGTCACCCACAATCTGTGAAATACACTTTTTATTACCCAACTCTGAAATTACAAACACTACAGACTGAATGTTACTTAATGTACTGCAGGTTATCAGCAAGAAAATGTTTTTCTGGTTTTTTTTTTTGGCCTCAGCTGGTTATCTCAGTATTTAGCTCTGTGCCATGTTGTGAGGGCTTTTCACTGGGGTGTACAGGATGGTGTTGTTAACATCACCCTTGCATTTTGTGCCTACATTTTCCTGACTGTGGATGTAATGTGAAAACATGCTTGTGTTAAGTGGGATGGTGAAGCAGCGTCTGAAGGTCGATCACTCAGGCTGCGGAGAGAAGAACTTGCCCTTTACTGAAGAATAACTGTCCAAAACAAAGGCTGGTGCTCCCTCTGGTGGAAAACACCAATCATGACACACTGTTTTCTTTCCTTCAGCCAGCTATCAATTGTGCAATTGTTGTGCTTCAGTTTGTCTGTTTGCAAGAATTGAAATCATTGATTTCTAGGGTGCACCAACGCCTACACAAGGAAATGACAACTGCTTTTCTTAACTTAACAATAAGACAAAAACAATAGGAAACATGTTGTTGAAATGGCAGAGGAAACTGTAGAAGCAAATATTTTGTTCATATGGTCAGACTGTTAACCAGAGGTGCATGCAATGCAAGTAATATTTAAAAACAAAAAAAAAAACCTACAGAGAGTCCCGTCTTTGTAACATCTGCACCAGGGACCAAATCAAGCTGCCCTTCCATCCCTTTGATTTGGAGCTAAGTCAGGTACAGCCTCAGTACGATGAACATGCTCTGGTCAATGGGACTAAAATAATGATTGTTCACAGATCATGTCAGTGGATTTCTTTGGATTTGTCACACCATAATTGATGTTTTCATTTCAAGTTATCAAAGGAAAGTTTCAAGCGATGGTCTTTGTGTTCTGTAACTTAACTGTCTAAATGAAGGTGTTTTTCTAAATAATGAAGTTTAAAGATAAGGTAGTGGATATTTTTTATTAACATTACATTTAGTTTGTGTTAGGGTTTTGGATGTATTAATATTACAATCTGTTAAACTGTCATGTCAGTACGCAATCAAAAGTGAAATAAAATGATTTAATGAAATGATTTATTATTATATACTGCTTATCAGTCTACTGCATGAGTTCCAGGGTGAGTGCAAGAGTTGTGATATTTTGTCATGTAACATTTAATCACAAGTATTTTCTGTAACTAACCTTTATTTCTGTTTAGTTTCACATCACTGGAATAAGTAGTGTCCTGTCAACAATCTCAGTATAAGCAATATATACAGTTCAGACATTTTTGTTTATACAAATCATTGCTGGTTAAAACCCTCGTTAGTTTAAAAAATGTAACTTTAGGTGAAGGTTAAAAAAGAGAAACGATTTATCAGTAAACCAAGTCGTGACTCTAAACTCTGAATTAGTGTCAAAGACAACAGTGACATTGGAATAAAAAAAGGAGATGTGGTTGGGTTGCATTGGTCTAACCTGTTATGTGAAGAGTTAAAACATTTTGTGCAAGAGGTGGATGTGAGGTAAAACTTCATCGATATCCCAAAATATACCCAAGTATGAGATAAGGCACTGCTAGACGTTAAGTGATTTTTCTGCTCCCAGGTCCATGTCCCATGTTTCTTTTCTTCGACAACAGAAGCCTCTATGTGTTGTTTACTGAATAGAGTCCTTTATATGGCCGTCTTGCTGTACATGTTGGATATTTGTTCCTGGAAGACTCTGCGGATGTCTGCACGTCTACTTTTTAGCGTTGGGGTGAGAAGGCCGTTGGCGATACTGAACGCCTCTGGGTGCAGGTAAAGGTCCTTTACCTGAAAGAAAAGGGGGAAAGGAAAAAAAGTTGGCATCGTGGGGGTTTGTGCCTACTCGTAAAAAAAAAAAAAAAGAGAAACTCCTTACTTGTTCTAAGGACTTTAACCCTGCTTCCTTCCCGACAGCTCTCATGTCCTCTAATACTTCCTTCTTTACATCCTGATGGAAGATCAATAACCCAATCACTTTGGTTCAAAAGTATAAAGTCATCTTTAGTGATCAAGAGAAATGATTAAGGACTTATTAAACATACATGATTCTGGCACAGCTCTTCATATGATCCCACAATTCCTCGCTCTTTTACCCAGTCGACAAATACTTCAGGATCAGGCACAACTATGCCTATTAGAAAAGACTGTAAACAAGAGAAAATCAACTCTTCAGACTTCAAACCACAACATGTTAAGTCTGCTTAGCTCTGGATCACATTCACTGTTTGTATCGTATTGTACCTGTAAACTATCTCCGTGCACAAACACCTGCAGCACAGGAACACAACGCATGTAGACATTTTCAATCTTCTCTGGAGCAATGTACTCTCCCTGGGACAACTTGAAGATGTGCTTCTTCCTGTCAATGATGCGGAGTGTCCCGTTCTGATGGAAGAAAGAAACAAACATTTGCTCTCTTACAGTAGTCAAGAAAATGATTATCTTGCAATTTAGCTCAGATTATCTTGTATAATCTTACTGGGAGCCACTGGCCCACATCCCCACTGTGCAGCCAGCCGTCACTGTCCAAGGCCTCAGCCGTCTTTTCTGGGTCCTTCAGGTAACCTCTGAACACACTGGGCCCACGGATACAGATCTGACAAAAGAAGATGTGGAGAACTTCAGCACTACAAATAGTATTTTTAGTCAAATATGTCGTTTGAAATCTTTATATTAGCTCACCTCTCCGTCTCCGTTCTTAGCATAGTAGTTCATGTCGGGGATGTCTACCAGCTTCACCATGGCACAGGGCAGAGGAGCACCAACATGACCTGACAAAGACACATCCACACAACTCCTTAGCACAGCGTTGACAGATGAGGCACACACACACAGAAACAAGCAATTCAGAGAAAACAAGTTTAAAATCAGAGCTCCACAGATGAAATAACATGAATCGAAGTTAGAGATCGGCATACAGATTTTTGACGCAAAAAAAATGCTTTTTGTCATTTCGAAAATGGCAGGTTTTGGGGTTTTCCGCAGTTGGTTTAACAAAAACAGCCATTTTAAGACACCACTGGGCTCTGGGTAATTGTGATGACCCTTTTATCTCAACTTTTCAATCAGCAAATCGTAAAACTAATTTCAATAACAGATTTTTTTCTACAAATGTTCACAATTTAAAGGTTTCTGACCTGCGATCCAGTCTCCTGGCATAGAGAAAGTACAGCCTGCGGTGCACTCTGTCTGTCCATAACCCTCAAAGATCAGACAGCCCAGCGTGGCTCTTAGAAAGGACAGCACCGTGGGGGAGATGGGTGCTGAAGCCGTCAGGGCAAACCGCAGATTTCCCCCTAAGTTGGCCTGATATACAAGTCATGCAGGCAGAGTATAAGTATGGTTAAAAAAAAAAAACAATTGTCTTGTAGATACAGGGAAGAAAAACATAACTGCATTTTTTTTTTCACCGCAGAAAATATTTCTGTCTACATTGACCATACTGAGCCAAAACATTCCCACTTCTCCAATACACTCCCACAGGACTGAAGCGCTCTGGGTGATTTTGGCATTGATTACTGGAACACTGCTACGCTTGTAAAGTTTGGATAGAAATACATTGACTACATGCAGGGCTGCTGGTGCACTTGAACTTTTGTGTCGAGTTCTGCAAAAATATAGGCAGTGACAACTTTAGGCTTCAGTGATTGATGGGAAGTCGTTAAAGACAGGTGGGTAATGACAGTTTCATTGGAGGTGGATTCCTGACAAGCCACTGGCTGTGTAGGTCTTAAGTTGTGATAATTATTAGCAGCAAAATAGGGAAAGAAAATGGAGCTTCAGACAACTGACCTGGATCCTGTTGAACACCAGTTTGTCCCACAGACTGTTGTTTCGCACAATGCCGCTGCTGAGCTCCGCCTGTTTTCTCTTCACAGCATAGTGGAGCAAAGCTCGACGCAAAGGAGAGGTCACCGAACCCAGGATCTTTACAGAGATCAGTGAAAATGTTCACAAACACAACCAAAAAAATGATGCTAGCCTTCTGAGTGCCCCATAGGCCTCTAAGGTTATATAACATTTGAATGTTTTTACTGACCTTGTCATAGATGCGATTGAGTAAGCGAGGGACGACAGGGAAGAAGGTCGGCTTTAGAGTTTTAATGTCATCCATGAGAAGAGAAATGTCGCCCTGGTAGAATCCTACTCTGGCCCCATGGCAGAACATGGAGACCTGAGACAGAGATAAATGCACCTCATGTTTAAACACACACACACACACACACACACACAACCATTAAAACATGTCTGAGAGTTGGCTCAACTACCTGAATCATCCTTTCAAACATGTGGGCAAGTGGCAGGTATGAGATCGACACATCCTCCTGCCGGATCACAAACGAACCCTGAGAGAAAACAGAAAAATGAGCAAAGCACAGGGGAGCGATAAAAGCCTCGCAGGCAATCAAACACACCGTACGTCTTTTTCAGCAGCAGTTAGATAGCAGAGTCTTTACACAGGGCCAATTAGTTAAAGTACCTGGCAGCGACAGGGGCAATCAAACAGCCAATTAATCATACCATTAGCCACAGCAGGGAAAGGGACAGTTTGGAGACACAGAGACACACGCAGACGGGATGTGATGCTAGCTGTGAGCCTGTTCTCAATTAAACAAGGAGGTGGAAATGTAGACAGACCTCCAGGATCTTAATGACAGAGGAAGTGTTGGAGGCGATGTTGCCGTGGGTGATCATGGCTCCCTTGGGCTTCCCTGGATAAATAAACAAGGCATTATTGCAGTGCAAAGGAAACTACAGCGGTGCCATGAGGAGAGGTTAGTTAGTGGGCACTGAAGGACACTTGTCTAACGATGTGAGTGAAGGATAATTAGGCAGAAATCAGACGCTACCTGTGGTTCCACTGGTGAAGCAAACCACAGCCAGATCCTGAGGCTGGGGCGGCTGCAGCAGGAGGCAATAAAACATGAGAATGTGACAACAGGCTACCTCCTCACTTAATTTAAGCCATGTTTACAAGTGAGCGTTAATGATATCTTATAAGGATAACACTATAATCCTGGAATTTAGCGGAGGATTAGCTATATACTGGGACCAGTTTGATGTAGCAGCTGATAGACTCACCACAGGATCTTTGAGGTTCTGCCTGCCCAGGTCCTAAGAAGTGGACAAGGAGGAGATATTCAGACAATTTACATATCACCATGGATGACTTAATTAAAGGGGAAACACTTAAATGAGTCTACATTACAGGGATGTAGTACTTCCAACCCGCTCACCATGAGCTGCTCCAGTTTCAAAACCTCCACCTCACAATTCTCTGCCCTCTGCACAAAGGCCTCGCTGAAATCATCAAAGAGAACCAGGCAGGAGAGCGTCGGAGTCACGCCTCTCTCCTTGTTCTCCAACAGAGCCGCGGCTTTCTCCTCCCGGTCACAGATCACCAGAGAGATCTCAGCTAGGAAGACACCAAAAAACTCACATCCTTTACTAAACCTGTGCAGGAATGTCAGAGCAGTCAAATGTCAGCTGTCAAACGTAAGGATATCAACTAGGGGTCATCAACTACATTTGTACAAGGGCCAGTTTGTACAAATAGACACTGTGGGGGCCGGACTCTAAGCTGTCAAGCCAGATGTGAAGAAGTTGGTATCACCTAATTCAAGTATTTCAGCCTTGGGATTTTAGTTTTATGTTTATTGTTTAATCGCCTGAGACAAATGAATACTCTGGGGGCTAGATGGGAAACCATCAACATGAACTACAGGTCTTAACTGGTAACCAGTGGGGGACAGTAGGTTACCGTATGTACGATCTTATTCACATTTTCTATTCAAGTACAGTAATCGTATTAAGGCATGACTTCACTTCACAATTTTGAAGTCAATTTTGCTTTTAAAACATTTTTCCCCCTCAAACTCTCTTTCAAAGTTATCACTGTATGTGTCATCATCAGATCTTCTTAAGGGTGATTCTTATCTAGACTTTGAGACCACATGATATAAAAGAATCCAATATTTTCACTAAAAATAAAGTCAAATAAGTTGAATATAAAAATGAAACCTGAGATAGAACATGTACTTTAGGTTAACGCTTCCTTTAAATAATAATATTTAGTGACATCCACATGCAGGTTTTCTCACCCAGGTTGAGGATGTGGACCATGGCCTCCAGCCCCAGCGTTTCATACAGCGGCACCACGGCCATGGAGTAGGTGTAGCAGGCCAGCTCTGAGATAATCCACTTTGACCAGCAGAGGGAGACAAAGCAGCACGGTTAGACTCATTCATAACCCTCTTTACTGAGAGCGTTAAGAGATCTTTATCTAAACATAAGTCCAAAATGCATTATGATTTACCTCACCGTGCATTTCAGATTTATAAAGCAAATTAAACATATTCAGCTTGAAACAACAAACATCACTAAGTGTTTGGACGTGTCTGATGAGAGGTTAAGAGCTCCGATGGAGCAGAAAATGATCTTTCACTTTCAGCATCACACAGGAATAACAAAAATGCCTGATGGTTGTATAAAAAACTAAAAATACTCCAGAAAACTCCAATATGAGCTGCCCTGGAGACCCATATCCAGCTCCAGCTCTCGATTAGAAAAAAGAGCTCAATTTCAGGATGCACAATAAAAAAAAGAAATCCTATTTTAATCGTAAGTTAATCAAAAAATGTGATCCAGTTTAAGAGAAGGCTACACATCAATAAACCTCTGGAGACCTGTGAATGAGAATAAATAATATAATCCTCACAGTGATGATTCCATACCTCTGGTCTGTTTTGTGCAAATATCCCGACAAACTGCTGCGGGTTGGGCTGGCAGCCTTTAGCCAGCAGCCCTGAGCCTAGCACCTGCGCCCGCTCCGCCACCTGAAGACGTTTGAGGTGCTCAGTTAACAAACAGCAAAGAGTTAGAGATCAAATACAATTCATATTTAAACATGTCACACCTCAGTGTAGGGGATCCACTCGTAGGGCTGCTCTGGCTTTCTGAAGCCCAGACACGGGCCATTTCCTAAAGCACAGCAGACAGATGTGACACATCAAGGCTAACTTAAGCATTATTCTGAGTATGAGTCCATGGTAGCTTGTTTATCTTGTGAATGAGAAAATTCAGGTTAAGGTTCAGTGAAATGTCTTAAGGGTTAGTATATATTAAATATATAAATATTTCCCCACCTGCTATCCTCAGGCCTCGCTGGAACATGTCGTAGGCCGTCCTGGTGTCATCGTAGTAAAACTCCAGCAGTGAATCATCTGTAAGAAGAGCCGATCGCCTGCAGCTTGGATCTCCCTATGACACACACCCAATCCAAAACTTCACCACCCTCCTACAATAATGATGCCGACCATTCACAAAAACAAAGTAATACTTTGAGGCCCAAAGCCATCATGATCCACTCACATTGACAGCTACAGACTGGGCCTGGAGATCACAAGGAGGACGCATGGGCCGAGGACGGGTCACCAGCCAGTACGCAGTGAGAGAGGCAAGAGCTCCTAAACCCAGCAGAGAGACGGGGGACAGATTGAGGGAAGACAGAGAGAAGGACGACAGAGGCAGAGACGGCAGAAGATTCCAGAGGTCCTCAGTTTCCGATCCTTTGAGTCCAGCGCTGGAACGGAGTGACCGTAACCACTCCTGGAAATGCATAGCTGCGAAGAGAGGATGGGAAAAATGAAAAGAAAGAAAAATAGTGAAGTGAGGAACATTTAATGCTCTGCTATACAACACAGGAATACAAAAACATGCAGCATCTCCTGCAGAGGGCGCCACACAAACATGAAGCACATTGAATAAGGTTTACTTTTCCTCTCAACCTGTTTTATCATCCATTTGATTTAGTTTATTTTGTTATAATGCACTTATAACAAACTGAAACTGTCTTAAGTATCTATTAAGATCAATACTGATAACAATGTTTATGACAGAGATACTTGTTAACAATCAGTCAATGTTTGAACTGGACCATTAAATCCATCAGGCTGAGTTATCAGCTCAGTGCAGCTTTATCCTTAAATGATTTAAATTGACTGATAAAAAAAGTAGTTTGAATTAGTCTGCACCTTGTTAGAAATAGTAAAGTATAATTCAGAATATCTGAATCCGCCTGAGGAATATCAGTTTATATAATAATACTGCAAAGACTTTTCAATTAAATAATGAATTGTTTAGTCTGCAAAATGTCTTTAAATTGTAAAAATAAATAAACAAATAAATACGTATCCAGTAAAATATCCCAAAGCTGAAGTGCACATCTACAAAGTGCTCTTCTCTAAATATAACAGTTCAAAGTTTTATCATAAAAAGTATCAAAACCCTCACACTGATATAGTTGAAACCAGACAATCATTATTCACATTATTTGCTTGATAAAGCAATGAATCAATGGACTAGTCGTTCAGCCACTTTCATCTGTCAAAATATATTCATAAGAAGTTTCATCTTCAACTAAGAAGCTGCAGGTCAGTACATTTCAAAGAGAGAGAAAGACAATAAAGACAGGAACAAGAGATTTATTTTGAGTCGGAGTTTTGAAGTTGTTAATGCTTTCTTTTTCAGGATTTTCTAGTGACAGTGATCGACACTCAGCTAAAGAAAGTTATTCATCACATCCCAAAAGGATCAGTGTTGGAAAATAAACAAGACTTAAATGACATCGTGAAATGGACAGAACTATATTGTGGCCTCTTTATATTGCCAGTTCAAAGCGGGACATTTAACGTTAACGTTTTTTAATGTAACGTCTCCACTTCAGAGTAAATTTCATGGCAGGGTAATGGTGGGACGAAGTCATCCAATAGCTGCGGAATTGCAATCTAAAAATAGCTTCTATCTATTTCATTCGAAGCATGTTCATTGCTTCCAAAAAATATTGGTGTCTCTATTACCCACAATGCAACTTGACTTGTGACATTTCAGGCAGATATTACAATATGTTATCCAAGTAGCATATCATGTAGCCTGTAAGACTAGCCTGGGGCAGAGATGAGAAGCAGTGTACTGAGGTCTGATGACCTCACTCCTAACTCCCCCACCCCATTACAAAACCCCAACTGTCGCTGCCTTAGGTTACCTCAGTTGAGACCATTCACAAGAGAGACCCTTCTGTAGCTGTAAAGGTCTTCTTTCATACATTTTCTTCACATCACCACTTGTTTTTCACAAGAGCTGTAAACATGCGTCAGAAGACATCTATCTTACAAGAGAAAGTCTACTCTACCTTTAATATTCAAAGCCTTATAGAAGATATCTTTAGAAACATGTTTCCACTTGTGAAACAGTTAAACCTCAGTCGAAGAGTCTGGTTGAAAGGCTGCACCACACTGGGACGCATGCTTGTTGGCACCGCTCAGAAGGAACAAGAACAGAAGCAAAGGCCTGAGCTGCACACAGGGGAGGAGGGGCGAGTGGCGGTGGTGGAGAGACATGAGGAAGTAATAATGATTGGCTTAAAAGAAACAGCCTCTGAGGTTACTCTCAGTCATGTCGTACCACCCTTTCATTCAACACGAGGACTGTAAGAGATTGAGAGAAACTCCAGGGTGTGTACAGTAGCAAGGGGCTGGCGGTGAGATAGGGTGAGGGGGAGGACCGACTTAGTCCAACCCCATCACTTTCTGCCAAACATTTTATTGTTCATATCAAAAGTGAATAAGTGAATAAGTGTAGATGAGAGGGGGGGGGGGGGGGGTAACTTCAGAACATCTAAAGCCCCAAAACAAAAACCTAGCCAAGGTGCTGCTCGTCACAGCCCCTTCTTGACTCCCAGCAAGGAATTCACCTCACTGAATAAATCTCTGCTTTCCCACATGCACTCCCCTCCCCGCACACCCCTCAACCTCTCACCCACTTTCTCCCCCAGTACCCAATAGGAGAGGGGATACTGGTTGATATCACACCCCTCCCCTCCTCTCTGACCATGAAGCTCCTGCGCTGCCTCCCTTCCCTGTATGGGCAAAATGATGCCACACTCAGAATCCACTTCAAGCTTCAATTTATCTGAGTTTAAAATCTGACCCCTGCTGGAGAAAAAACTGCTGCCTATCCCACTGATTCCTTTAAGTCAGTAAAAGACAGAAAACAAAAGGGCTTTTTGAAATGTGACACAATAAAAGAAAATGACAGCCGGCTGTAAGGAGAGCTTCCTGTAGCCCCTTTCTGTCTCTCCCCATCGTTCCCTCCCCTCTCTCTCTTTCCCATTCATCAGGCCTATTGTCAAGGCCCAGACAGGGACCATTGTGCTCCAAGCCTTTACTCCCTGGAAGACACCACACAAAAGAAATAGCAAACACATGAGAAAATAAACTGATATAAACCAAATGTACTTTCATAGCCTGCAAAGAGGAGAAAAAAAATGAATGAATGCCTTCTTACATTTCATTCATATTAAAAGACGGGTACACATGGAGGCATTACTTTAAGTGATATTTAATGTACAAAATGTACATTTTGGGGAAAAGGTCGTCTGATCCATCAAACTATATTTTGTAAAAATTGAAAATAAATTGATATTCAGCTGTTGTTAACAATAAATGCCATTAAAGAGCAGAACACAAGCTCACAGGAAGGCAGCAGCCCGAGGCCGTCTGCATGTCTGTGCACATTGACACACGCTGACAAGCAGAGGCAGAGCTGAGAGCATGCAAGAGATTCACAGCTTCAGTAGGTAGACAAACAAGAGAGCAACGGAGGATGTGGAACGTTCAAAAACAGAAACCAGAAACTGGTTTGGAGATCTGACCTGGAATCAAATGGAAATGTGACTTTCATGGTCAGGGTTTCAGGGGTTTTTAAATGTCAAATGTTATATCGGAGGCCTTAATAAAACAAGCTTCACATTAAGTCAATTAAGAAAAGAGTGGGATAAAGTCAGAGAAATAACCTAACGGGGTCAATAAATGCCAAAGGAGGCTTCACCAAACGTTTTGGTAGGATATTGGTAAAGGAAGAAGAAGATTTTTGTCTTTGTTATGATACAGCAGGTATTAAGGGGGATTTTGTCAATTTAAAGCATATCTGTTCCACAGTCACCCACACCATACTTTTACAAACCAACAAAAGATGGAGTAACAAATCAGTACTCAACAGAGATGCATGATGCAGGACAGAAAACACCTGTGAACAGGAAAGGACAGATAGAGTCAGAAATCAGAGAGAGAGAATAGGGAATGACACACAGGAAAGAAGCCACAGGTCAGATTCGAACCCAGCCTGGGAGAGCTATAGCCTCCGTTACATGGTGCGCGGCATAACCACTAGGCTACCTGGGCGCAACGGAAAATAATTTCTTGACAATTATTTGATAGTTTAAGCCTTACAGAGTTAAAAATACGGATGCAGATTGCAGAATTTAATTTCCTTTGTATTCCCACGCAAACAAAAAGGTTCTGTAAAACCGGATTCAAAATATGTAGCCTATATGGTTGGGGGCGCGGGTGATCCTTGCAGTTGGTGCATCCACCCCATGTGCGGAGACATGGTCCTCTGGGTGTGTGGCCCAGGTTTGGGTCCGACCCGTTCAGCCCGATTTCTGACTCTGTCCTGTCTCCAAAATGTTGGCATTAACAGCCCAAAAATATTAAGAATTAATAATAAATATCAAAATATGTATATGGCCTTCTTGAAGAGCCAGACTTACGTTCCTCCCTCAAATTCAATTTGCTCTCTGAATTGCAACACAGAGTGAGAGGCAGCTCTGTACAGTAGCCTGCAGAGCCTCTGTGGTGATGAGAGCGGAGCTGGGGAATGCTTCCCTCTGACCTAAAAAACTACAGGAGGTGACACGAGGAGGGGGGAGGATTTTATGGGGAAGAGAGAGGGGACAGTGTTGTGTGGCCTGCCAACACCAACACCAACACCAACACCAACACCACCAACACCAACACCAACACCACCACCACCAACAACACCACCACCAACACCAACACCACCAACACCAACACCAACACCACCACCACCAACACCAACACCACCACCACCAACACCACCAACACCAACACCACCACCACCAACACCACCACCAACACCACCACCACCAACACCAACACAAGCACCAGCATCAGCATCAGCACAAGCAGGAATGAACTCAGAGCTCTTCCAATGTGCCCAGAGGAGTGAATGGTCCTGAGGGGAGATGAAGAGAGAGTTACAGGGGGAGGGAGGAGCAGGGGCACGTGAGGCTACCCGGGCATCAAGTGGAGGAGACGATGAATGAAGGAAACGCACAGGTTTTATCTGGCTATGATTCCTAAATTACACACACACACACACACACGTTGGGTCACAATGACATTTTCCTGTTTTAGGGGAATAAGGGAAAACCTCACCAGACATCCAACAAACACCTTCCCTGTCAGGGGCACGGTCATTACTTTCACAGACAGTGTAGCATTTGTGCCTTTTCTCGCCAGCACCAGGTTCACACATCACCATGCGAGTAGGGTAGTCCACCACATTTAGCCTTTCTGTCAACACTCCTCACAGGTCACCTCCGAATCAGTAAGTGGCAGATCTTGCAGCCCTGCCCGGCGGCCACACTACAGCCTACACTAGAGCTGTCAAACACTCAAAAAGAGGATGCCAGAGAGTTGGAACAAGGCCATGTAGGGCAGCTTCAAACATGTCGCATGACCCAGAATATCAGAGCTGCAGGTAAAGAAACAAAAAAAAAAAACAAAGCAGACACAATATGAGAAATGCACTGACCGTGGTTGGAAGAAAGGAATGTCAGAAAAACTACAGTTCTGGGCGGAAACAGTATCCAACTATAATTATTCCCAGGCTGGATCAGGAACAAAATACCACAGCTCAGTGCTAAGGTTGATAGATACACAGAAGTGCACCCCAGTGTCTTTAAAGAATTTGTAGAGACGCTGCAAATATGTCTATTAAACCTTCAAGTCTCTGCTATATGCTATATCCTACATTAATTCTGCAGCAGATGAACCGATAAATAAGCAGAATGCACAACAAAAAAAAAAGAGAAAGCACTGATTTTCACAATCACTAGCCTATATCAAATGGTCTTTGAACGCAACATCAAGAAACATACCGTTGTGAGGCGTGTATCATCTGTGAATGATTTTAAGCGGGATACAAACAATTATTTTAAATGCATACAAAAGTTTCAGAATGATTCAGCTGCAACAAAGTCTCAGCTCGGTAGCCGGGTGAAACTCAGCGGGCTATAACTAAACTTGTATTTGTGTATCGTAATGTGAGCCTTCGAAGTGTTTGTTTGTTTGCCTACCGAGCAGAATTTAGTGCAAAATAAACCAACAACAACCAAATAAATCAAACGAATACCCTACCATACGAAACCTACCTTGTTAAACCGCAGGCCTCCAAAGTCTCCTCAGATTGTGTTACAAACTTTCTAGTTCAGCAGCAAATCCATCCAAATCTGTCCACAGGGCAAGCGCGAGGCGTCGTACTTTTGCTTCCGGTCATAACCTTTGAAGTAAAACGTCCGACGACAACACTGATCGTTAAAACATCTGTGGTTGAGTTAAACTCAATGAAACATGGAAGTTGTCTTAACTGGCCATCTGCAGAGGAAGAACTTAACTTTTTTTTTTTTTTTTTTTTTTTTTTTTAAGACATTGAAGTGCAATTTTATTACAATGTTATCACAAAAATGTTCTTTAAGAAGATGTGATTTTATGATAAATATCACGGTCACGTTGACAAAGACAATTAGGCGTACAAACATAAATTACAAAAAAAAAAGGCAAGTTGTCTTGTTATGTTTATGTTTATCTTTCGCATTTCCTCATTAACATTTTTTCATTGCTATTTAATTAGTTTTAGTTTATTTTACAAGACAAATATTTCCCCTGTCATTGAGGCACTCTTCTATCAATACAGAACATGAACTTCAAGCATGCCTCCTCCCATGATTTCTAAGCTAATGTAACTGCTGGTATGTCAGCATATTGCCACTTTTCCCGATAACGAAATATAATCTTGACTAAACAGTAAGGCTACTTTATTTTGAAATTAGAAAACGCCATTTCCTGTATTTATCCCACTGCTGTTCTGCAATTTACGCTTTCTCGATGACTCTGACGTCACTTTTAAATTACCGCTTATTGTTTTAGTTTTTTGGGACATTAGATAATGACACAGTTGCACCAGAACAGTGGAACTCAAGGTGGTGAAACTGCAGATTAGAAATAAAACGGAAGAGGAGACAGTGTTTTGCAGTATGTTGGTTTATTGAGTTACATTCATCCATAGAGACATAAGTACAATGGTTTAAAAAACTGTTAATATGTTACATCCAACAGCAGAGACAGCACTGACCTTTATAGTTTATAGATCTTTAGAGAGTCTACATCAGAATCAGTCTGATCTCAACAGAGCAGGCAGCAGTGTGATTCCTTTAACAATCAATATCTGCAGTTTCTGATCTCATTAAAAAATACTTCTCATATACAATTGATTCTTGATGGCAGCAAGACTGAGGGCAGTGATATTTTTAAAGGACAAAACCTTAAAGAAAAAGAGTTATCAGACAGATTTTTTTTTCCCAGTTCACAGCTATTACATCAGAAATCATCCCAGTTCACACACAGCTCTGACGAGCCCTTTGTATAATGACCATCTGTTTGGCTGTTCAAAGGATGCTTAACCTAAAAGACAGAAAACAGGGGAAAAAAATCCTCATGAAATGTAAAGTAGATCCTTTCATTGCAATAGCAGAAAAAAATCACTTACTTTGGGAATTACTGGAGGGATTAATGTTTTTTTACAAAGTCCATCCCAGTTGAATCCATCAAACCATCTGAAAAATAATCAAAGCATCACAACCTGTAAAGCTTGTTTACAACAAGCACTGGCCATTTGTGAGTTTTTTCTCCGCTGTGATAAATCTGCCGCCTTACTTGTGCTTCTGAATGTCCTTGGCCCCGTTTCTCTGACTGCCCACTCTCTCCGAGGGATTGCTCCTTGGTGATGGAAAGCAAACAAGAACACACCAACAAACAAACTGAGTTAGTAATCAGATTCTGTCACTCAAGAGGTGGTGTTATAGAACATAACATATCCAATACACCTGCAACACTAATATCCTTCTACCTGTTTGTGCGTTTTATTGTCTGTAAAAGCACTATTAAAAATAGAAAACATTAGGACACACATTATAATTCATGATGTCTAACGGGTCGTATTTACAACACCTGCACAGCTTCTTTATTATACTGGAGGCGCTTTTGCTGATGGTTTTTGGAAAGTCAATGTGATCGATGCCCCGAATGGTTTCACTGAGAATCTTCATCATGTCAGGGTCACTGAACGGGAGCCTGCAGAGAAAAGCATGAACCTATCACCATCACTTCAATCCATAACTGAAGAAATAAGCTTAAAAAGGGTGGGCTGCACAAAACCATAAAACTTACCCAGCACTCAGAAGTTCAAACACAAAAACTCCCAGTGACCAGAAGTCTGCAGATAAACTGTGGCCTTTGCTTAGGATGATTTCAGGAGCCATATATCCAGGGGTACCACAGAATGTCCAGGTTTTCTTACCCACCTCAATTCTCTTTAGGCATCTCGAGCCAATCTAGAAAAACATAAATCACTAAATTTGTTACCTTTGGTACAACTTTCAAGACCGATCAAGATGCAGACACAAGTTTGTAAGAGATTGTAGTACCAGTTTGGCGTAACCATGGTGATCCAGAACAACATTTTCAGGCTTAACGTCTCTATAGACAACACCTCGACAGTGAAGAAAGGTCAACGCCTCAATTACACAAGCTGTGAAGAACCGGGCGCTGCATTCATCCAAATATCCTCTGAAAAAAGAATGTAGAAGACCTCTTTTAGCCATCAGCAACCCCCCCCCCCCCCCCCCCCCCCCACCCCAAGAAAAAAAATCAAATGTGGTGTAGACAGATGTATTCATTCCCATATTGAGTCTTAATTGTATAAGCACCGCCTCTCATTCGTGCACTGCACTCCTGAAATTTCCAAAATGCAGCTCACAATGTGAACACGAGTTGAAATTTTCAAATATTATCCATTAACTTGAATAATTCCTGCCAGCCCCCTAGTAAGGAAAATAGGAAATAGTCGGGAAAAATTCAGTTCAAGCAGGAGGGGATGATGAGCAAGTATGCAACCATATGTTCTTTCCCACTCATCCATTCATATTGTGAATATGTCCAATTACACGTAGCATTGGACATCTTTGGATATGTTATGTTATAGGATACATTACACAGTGACTTCTACAGCATCTGACAGGGAAGATCTCCTGTGAGGGTATATGGAAAAGGAGAACTCTGGAATATATAAGGGGCAGACTGTCATGACATTTTCTAGAAATTGTCAGGAGTGCGTGTGTGTGTCAAAGGGGCTTGTGACGAGAAGTGCCTTTCATCATAATTTTCTCTATCATACTTACCTATCTTTAAGGAGACTGCAGAGATCCCCACCAAGACAAGCTTCTGTCAAGATGTACAAGCATTCAGTGTCTCTAAAGGTCTTATGTAGCCTGTGGTCAGAAAGAAATTTACAAACAAATTAAAAGGGAAGTTGTACTTTTTTCCCAACTTGGAATCTAATTGTATATGTTTAGATATGTAAATTACAAGTAGGTTTAAATCCATGATCATTTCTTAGCTACAGACCACTACAGGTTCACGCTGTAGATCTGTTTCAATCATTACCATTCTAGGCAACCTTTTATAAACTTTAAATATGAAATAAATAAAAACTATCCCGATGAGATAAGTGTTGAAGAGCAGACACCTGACTATGAATTGACAACGAGCCTCCATCAGGATGCGTCCTTCTCTCAGAATGTGCTCTCGTTGGCTGTTGTTGAGGATCAGCTTCTTCTTGAGGACCCTCATGGCAAACACACACTGAATGTTGCGCCTTAGTTGCACCTGAGAGAGATTACATTATAGAAACATAGAATCTAGAAGAGGAGGCAGCATCACAGGAGATAGGAGTCATCGTGAGCGAGCATCTGTAAGATTGAGCCTCACCAAGTCGACGTGACCAAACTCCCCAAAGGCCAGAGTGCAGATTATCTGGAAATCACTTAAAGTGGACGATGAGAGGAGGTCAGGGTCCTTATCTGGCATGCTCATAGAAAAAAACATGGGCGATGTTATGCCTTGTGCTTTCTAAACAGCATGCCCATAAAATTTGTAGAAATTATGCTTTTTCTGCTGCTCACTGGATTTTGGATTCCTGGCTTTGCAGCTCATTACTGCAGTCAAATACCAACCCACCGATGATTTCCTTGAAGGTCCTGAAGCACAAAAACATCTGATTCTTTTCCAAGTACCCACCATAATTACATTACAAAAAATCAAGCTGTAGCAACTGAATTGTATTGAAATGTATTTTCAATAAGATTTATCTTCTTACTCTCTATCTATGACCAGGCACGTCACTTCACCAGAGGCGATCACATTAACAGTCCGAACATCCTCTCTAAACACAGAATGAAACATACACTTAATCATGCACAGCACACAATATTTAAAAATAATGTCATAGACGCCACAAATATCACTTTCAACCGTCATGCACTGCTTTCATTAAAAGCTACTGTATCCTTTGCATAATTCCCTCTGTAATAACACTTTTTTTTCCCTCCTTACCCCCACAGAGCTTTTTCTCCAAACCACTGTCCGTCACAGAGCTGAGAAAGGACTAACTGCTCTTCATGGCCCGGCTTCTTTTCTGTCACTTTCGCCTGGCAGATCAAACAGTGAGGCAAAGAGAGAGGGAATGAAAAAGAGGTGATGTGGGAAAGCAATAGATGTAGAACTCAATTATGACCATCAGAGAGCTGTTTCTAAAGCTGTGCTGACATTTTGTCCTCCACAATCTATATCGTTTTCCTTTGAAAAGCCATGTTTCATCTGTGCTGCAGGCAGAGAGCACACAGCTTTACCTGGCCTTTGCTTATGATATAAAAGGTGTCTCCTGTGGCCCCTTGTCGAATGATATAGTCACCATCAGAATAGTGCGTCTGTGGAAATAAAAATATAGATAACATAGGAAATATAATTAGAAAAGAATGCAGGGCAAACAACAATGAAAAGACAGAAAATACAGGCTGGTAATAACAAAAGATTCAATCTGATTCCATCCAAGCAGGTACTTGTGAACTGATGCAAAACAAAGAAAGCTGAGGGGAACGCATGTAAACATGATTGTTTACACGCGCGCCATCTGTGTGCACACATAATCTTCCGGCTGTATTCTGTTTGAATAAATAGACGAATTGCTGGTTGCACAACACTGTGCTGCAGGTTTCAAGTATTTAATTTGTACCTGCTCCGTGAGGTCAGACAGTTTCATGATGACATCCTCTGGCAACGAGTGCAGGAACGGAACGCTGCAGACACAAATAAAGTGCGTTAACAAGTCAAGGCCAATGGCAGTTCTGAAAAGGGCCGTGTGTCATTTTCCTCAGTGCAGTAGAATATTTAAAAACATACAGAAAGGATAGGGAGGTTTTGGACAAGGTGACAAAACCTAAATGCACCATTAAAATATCTGAAAAAGAGCGTGACCCTTGGAAGATACTGTGTTAAAGATGCTAGATTGCATCGAGCAATCTGAGCCTGCTCTGTGTCAAATCAAGTGAATGGGCTGTGATGTTCACCTGCTAAGCAGCTCCATCGAATGAGAAAGGCTGCTGAGTCCACTCTGCATAAGGATGGTCTGGTAGCTCTTGCGGTCAATAACCCATAGCATGCTGTCGGTGTGTGCTGCAGGTTCAGAGACGGAGGCAGAGGACGTGATAAAGGATCTGTAAGTGACACTGCAGCTGAAGTGGTAAAACAATTAGGATGCAAGAAGTGATGCAAGTAGATGTAAAAAGCAGCTACAGCCTTAAGGGACTATACTGAATTCTCCCCATGTGGAGTATAAAGAAATCAAAGTGCTTTTTTTCTTACAGGGAATAGCTTTTAATTTAAATCTAATCTGACTTCCCTAAATATTATTACCCTCTCTCTGTGAAATGGAGTTTGAAAGAGGGTCTTGTAAATTAATAATGACCCTTATTGATTGGTTCACTGAAGCTTCCTGCAAACGGACGAAGATATCCACTAGACAGTCTAATTAGATCAACCATCTGATAACATGGTGCAGCCCTGATTTCTCAATTCCCCCATTCAGATTTGCATCATCAGTTTTTACTCTAGCACCTTGTGAAAAGGCAATGCATGGCTTTATTCTCATCGTAATGCTGTGTCCGCTGTTTCTCTTTTGAAATAAGTGAGACATTTACTGCTGTATGTCCTCTGTCACACTGACCCCAAAGGTCTGACGATACAGCCGTGTTTTCAGCTGCAACCTTTATCACCCTCAATATGAAAAAGAACACAGCCTTATTGATGGTCTCAGGTGGCAATGATGAGGGGAAAAAAAAAAAGTAATTCCAGGTGAGGAGAGGGATAAATACGGTGTGTCCTGATCAGATCAAACAGAGGAGCCGACAGAAATGAAAAAGAAAGAAAAGACAAGAGGTCTCTGAGATCAGCATTGCTACCGGAGAGAAGATAGTAAAGAAAACAGCAAATTGGAGAGGCTGACTGGTCGTGAGATAGAGAAAACAGTTTAAAAACTGGAATGAGATGCTTTTGGAGCAAACAAGGAAAATAAACAGATTTTTTCTTTTCAATTTAAACCTCTCTCGCCGGTTTCCACAGCCAATTTATTTGTGAAAGCGGGTCAGATTCATGTGGCGATGGATCAGAACGTTTTCCCAAAGGACTCTTGGATCAGCTGCTGGGAGGAAATGACAGCACACCTTCTATTCTGTAAGGAATAGCACTCATTCTTTCACGAGAAATGTAAGATAAGTTGTTATCAAACCACAAGAAGAGTGGAGAGAATATGAACTCATTCTGACAATGTTTGTAAAAAGCGGTTAATGCATGTTGTGATTGTCGTTAGAAGAGGAGAAAGTGGGACAGGTGGGGTATATGCAGAAGAAGAACATGTTTGAAATTCTTCACATCTCTGAGAAAACTGTTTGAAGCTGGTGTGTTGTCTAAGATCTTTGATTTTAAATTTCAACACATGTAGTGTCGAACAGCATCATAAATCTGCCTGTTTGGGATTTCTGTTCAAACAGGAATTATTTGTATCACAAATAAATCCTCACTTTATCACACTCAAACTCCAACACTGTTCGGATGTGACAAATCTCCAGTGATGTCTGATATAAGACCAAGAATACAAAACAACGTTCTGATACCTGAGACAGAGAAGGTGTGGGTGCAGCTGTAGAGGAGAGCCAACTCTCCAAACATGTTTTCTGGCTCGATTGTGAGAAGCTTCAGTCCATCTTTTGTCACATCCAGCCTCCCTTCTGTTAAAGAGAACACAGTCAGTGAAGATACAAAGTGAACAGTTTTTACAATGTTCACCAAGTGAACAAGAACGGTTATGTGCATGCTTTTTGTGGAGACAGGGAAAATCTTTCCAGACTCCGAATCATACTGTACAACCAACAATCATCCCTGAGCCAAACCGTCCAACATCAGACAACGATAGAACAAGATACCCTCCTGCTGTCACATTATTAAAGCAGCCAAGATTCCTGAGGACAATCAAGCACCGATCAATGTGGGTCACTCTTTATTCCCCAAAGTGCCTCTTCTTTTCTCGCTCAAACATGCAATTTACACACCAATGTGTGGCACAACAGCATGAGATTAATATCTTATCAAACTCTGAGCCACAAAAAAATTAATTGATACACAAATATCACAAATATGATGAAGCTTTTCATTATATGCATTGTGCTCAACACCGTGAACAAACGTAATAAATAAGAAATGCAAAGTTATGTTACGTAAAGAAATGTAATAAACATCCTAATCTTAGAAGTTGTAAAACGAAAATGATTTACCTTCTAAAACATAAGCCTGAGCCCCATTGGTCCCCTCCTGGATGACATAGCAGCCTTGATTGATGGTGCTGGGATGCATACAGGCTGTAATGGCTCTGATTTCCCCTTCATCAAGGTTCTTCATCAAGTCATTTTTCAAAAACGCTGCATGAATCAGCCTCTGGGACCTGAGGACATGGAAGGAGGATACTGATGTAACACTGAAGTTATTTAACACACTCAATGTGATACTGTGTCCACAGTTATTTAAAAAAAGATCAGACATATTTATTGATTCTTGCAGAAAGGCGCCACGTCTTGAACAATTCAGAGACAGATTTTAGACTTAAATTATGCTCTTACTCCAGGCTTTTGTCACAGCTTCTGTGTGAAACCATGGCCAGAGTCACAGGGTCCAAAGTGAAGGGCTCAGATATGACGGTTTTCCCTTTGGCTTCTTGCTTATGCTCCACTTTAGCTGAGCAAGCTACAGAAGACACAGACAGTAAGTCAGGATTAAGGCTACCGTTCAGCTACCTGTTGATGCTTTAACATAATACTAAAGTCTCATGCTGTGAACCTGCTCCAGCTTCAGAAGGTCCTGGAATGGTGACAGTGGCTCTGTAGCGATCCAGTTCTTCCTGAAGTCTCCGAATGAGCTCATCCTTTGTATCCAACTCAAGCTCCAACTCATCTATGAGCATGTCCCGCTGGCGGAGCTCCTCGATCTTAAGTTGCAGGGCAAACTGGAGGTCCCGAAGTGTACCCATTACCTGTAAACACCAGATGATAAAACACTGCAAAATATATCTCCAGCTACACGAATGCATACACGTATCTACGTAGAGATAGTGGATGACGATACACTGGATTTTTGTCTGACAATCAGTTGCATCAAGTCCCTTTTTGTCCCCACAATCTCAGTTAACTTATAGTTGGAGAGTCAACCTCTACTGTATCTGCCTCTCCCCAAACTACTTATCTTAAAATGAATATAAATGGAGGAAACAATATATTTGCTTACTAGGCTTAGAACATTCAAATGATTACTTTATATAGAGAAAGAAAAACAAAGAGGCTAATAAAAACTTAGATTGCTAGATGGGCAGATGTACAGAAGTAGACAGCAATATGTAATGTGAGTAATGTCTGGATATATGTTTTAACTGACTGAATAGGAAAACTGCCAGGTATAATCCAATGACACATTTTCCCATGCAATAAATAGAAGACCATACACATGCTCTGTTTGTTCAGCGCTGTTATACCTCTTGCAGCACTTTGATTTGGTTATCAGGGGTAGCTTATGCCAAATTATAAATTCAGTATGTTTATGTAATCACTGTATTAGCCTACTGTATTAAAATGTAGAAATTCAAGGACACTTCACAAAGATACCAGAATTATATTAATAAAGACATCACAAGAGCAGTTAAATCAAAGATATTATGAAACGCCTCAGACAAGGTCATTGTACAGACTATTTATTAAGTCACACACACTTTGCGTCCCTGCAGGAATATGATTAAGACTATAGATGTTTTCATTGTGGGTCGCATGTGCGCCTGGAGCAATGAGCACACATAAAAGCCTCTGTAACCAATGGATGAGTTGGTATAATCTGAGAACGGCGTTTTATGTTTCCAATAAATGTAGGCTATATAAACACAGATGCATGCAATCTCCAGTTAAATATAGCATGACCATAAAGTAATTCACATCACTCACCACATGCAGCCGGTCTGGCGTTGTGGAAGTCTCCCTCACTGGTCCTCAACAGATTTGTCCCTGTTTGGCAGGAGACTGTCCGCTCGACAGGTGCGCATCTCCTGTGTACCCGCCCGAGTGAAAGATGCTCCTCTGTCGCTCAAGGCTGGTCAGAGCTGGGCACTGACAGCAGGCAATCACATGACAAAGACAGAGGAGACCATCCGGGAGGTTCTAATGAGAAATGCATTGACCGGATGCCATTTGGGTCAGATGGTCCTTGGGGTATTTCCGAGCCCATGGGGATGAATGGATCTCAGGCAAACTAAGCGATGCGTATCAATTATAGAATTCTCCAGATATCTAACACCTTGGAAAGAGACAAAAGGTCGGCTGTGTGTACTGATAAAATGTTTTACTCTCCATGGTAACCTGATAACCTAAATTACAACGTTGTATTTGATTAAATAGCCTATAGATGATATATGTCGAAGAAAAACAATTGAAAGTTGAGTTTGTACCACAATATACTATTGTGGTACAAACTCAACTTTGAATTGCCTATAGGCTACTGTTTTCGGTTTGTCAGATTTAAAATATATATATATTTTTATATTTATACCCACAAACAATATTGGTTTTAGTCCCAATAAGCAATTAAAGGCTAGTTTAAATTTGTTTTTAAGTCAACCCAAAAACTTAAAAAAAAAAAAAACAACTAAAAAAAACATGCATGAAGCTCAGGCCAGTAAAAAAAGGGGGAGTAAACAATCATTTTTACGATGAACTGGGTGTGTGGATATGTTTTTTTTAATATAGGCTACTCTAATTATTCCAAAGCCCAGTCGGGGTCTGTTACCCTCCATCTTCCCTTCCATGGCTATTTATTTATTGTCTTTCCAAAAACAGAAAAGTTAAAATAATGTGTTAATTTCCTTCTTTCTTGCCTAACTTACAGAAGTTTCTGGGTGAATGTCTTGCACTTGGGGCAGACAATACTCCTGCCAGCGGGCGGCAGCAGAGCGTCGATGTAACCTTAGCAACCCGCAACCCGCGACCGTAGAAGAAGAAGATGAAGATGGGCTGTTGACAAGAGAAGCCCTGTGGCTAAGTCGAGCTAGCACCGTAGCGTTATTCTGGGTTGATTTTGTTGTTGCTTACCGTGTGAACCGATATTTTAGTGGTTGAGCTTTGTTCACGCTAACATCGAAAATGATTCTTACCGTGAAACCCCTGCAAGGAAAAGAGTGCAGTGTTCAGGTAAGCCACGGACTGTATAGCACGCTAGCTCCTCGCTAACTAGTAGCCCGCTAGCCACATGACGAGCCTTTTAGATAGCGAGATAGCTACCCTAGAAAGCGACAGGCATTTCGCATGTTAAGCTGACTTCACGTAAAGCAACAATATATGTAATGCTTGTGACTAAACTCGTTTAAGATATTGTAGCGTCACATTTCGCTCTGTCATGGATCAAGAGTTAGTTAGCCTGTCAGCCTCATCCGGGACACGGTGTCTGACTTTTTCCACACAGCCTGCTTTAAGTTGTTATTGTTTCCTGTAGGTCAGCCCTAACCCTTATTTCTGACTACCATATGTTAAAATAGAAACTTTACTGTACAGAACAGAAGGAACATTGATATTATTAATTATTATTATTATAGTTAGTTATTATTTATTAACCTAGCCTAAGTTATCAATGGCATGCAGTGATTCACTAAACTCTGCTCTTTAAACATATTTAATATCTGTCATGTCTACAGTCGTAATGGGACAAATACCAGTGCTGTGGTCAAGGTCCAGTGGCTTATTAAGATAAAATTGCACATGCCCCCTGTGTGAATTATATCTAAGTTTTAATGTAAAACTGATGCCAAAGAAGAACTTCTCTTTCTTTCTCCTCCGCCTCACCCCCCCCCCCCCCCCCCCCCACCCACACTGCAATACTCCTAAATTCTTGACTGTACATTGATCACTGCACTTCCTATACTACTTGACTGTATATATAATATCCTATTCCACTTGATATTTATTAGCATATTGTTTATAATGTCCATACTGTAAATATTGTTCATACTGTAACTATCTTATATCCATCAATGCTGCTCTATAATATACCAGTCTTATCTGTATCCTCTGCACCAGCTTACCGTATTACCTTACTACCATATTGCACTTTATGCCTATTCATGTTTGTACTGCACCTTGTTGCTCTTTTGCACTTTTTTTGGTTAGAACGCCAAAAACATTTCGTTGTCTCTGTACTTGTACTCCGCACAATGACAATAAAGTTGAATCTAATCTAATCTTTGATACTCTTCAGCTAAACAGAAAGGCAGAGTGCTCGCCGAATGTCTTTGAAAACAAAATGTATGTATTGTTTTAATCAGCACAACTGCAACATCACTTTGATCATCTTTCAGGTGGCTGAAGACGAGAAAGTATCCAAAGTGAAGGAACTTGTGTCTGAACGTCTTAACATTCCAGCGAACCAGCAGCGGTTGCTCTATAAAGGGAAAGCACTTGCAGGTAGATTTTTTTCAACTGTCAGATGTTTCGTAACCTTTGTGTATAACTGTAATTGCTTTTTTACACACATCTATTCAGTACATTGATTAAAAGTTTAAATTTTTGATGATTGCATGTATACTCTATTTTCTTCCTCAGATGAACACAGATTGAGTGATTATTCCATTGGGCCAGAGGCTAAATTGAATCTGGTAATCCGTCCTGTGGGAGAGAGGACTGGAGCGTCTGGGATGGCTGCCAGCAGCAGCAGTAGCTCACAGGGAAGAGTGTGGCAGACTGTGTCTACTATCCTTGCTAAACATTTTAGTCCAGCGGATGCAGCAAAAGTCCATGAACAGCTTATTAAGGTATTATTGATAATCCATTTTGACGTGGGTGTTCATAGTTTCTAATTGTCATTTAAAATGTTTTATTGCTAGTGCTTGAGGCACGAGACTCAACAGAAGGGAAACATCAAATCCTTGTTTAAAGTCTTTTGACCAATGTATGTTTGTTGAATATACATCACATTTATATATACATATGATTTTAATGTCAGAAGTAGGGTTGTCACCAAGCCAAAAACTCAAATTTTGATACTATACTAGTAAAAATCAGACAACATTGATGCTTTATTTAGTAGCACAGCACCTAAAACAAAAGTAATGAGTACCCTATATTGGGTAGTTTCCTGTTTTTAATCTTCAAAAATTGTAATCAAGCTTCTGCATATTGTCTAAATTTTACAAATACACTGACCACTTTCCAATACTTGTCAATACTGTTGATCATTAAATAATGGAGATTAAATTGTTCTAATACTCGTGGTATCAATAATACAACCTTAGTCAGAAGTTAATAACATGATAATTTTATTATTATATTATTATAATCTAGCATCTGATCTTTAATTTTCTGTTAGTAACAATACTTAATGTACTTAAATTCAGGGACCTATTTCTCCAACATTTTATTGATATTAGCAGTTGAAGTGTCCTCCATATTCCCTTTTGTAATTGTAAAACTGCTGACACTAAATGTGTGTTATTTTTGTGTTTATCAGTGTTAAAAGCTCCTCATCACATTCTCGAGAATGATATCTATTTTTTATCTTGCTCTGTCTCAGTATATATTTGTTTTTCTTCAAGGACTATGAACGTTCACTTCGACAACTTAGTCTTGATGACATTGAGCGCCTGGCGGGAAGGTTGCTTCACCCTGACGGCGAAGGAATGGACACCTCCTACATGGACTAAGAATTATTTATTGTGATTGTGTTTTGAGCGGTGCTCTGTGCTTGGAAGAGCATACAATGTTTAGAATGTGAGGCACAGAAAAAATCACTGAGTTTTCTTGCAGAGGGCCCCAGCTATGTGCCTGATCAGCTGCTGAGTGAACACAGATAGCACTGACTGTTGGTTATCTCAGTAATAGGGCTTTCTTATCCATGACCAATGTTCTTGGATAAGGAGATTTTGCCACTGGTATAGGTCCCTGTCATTGATGTAGCAGCCACTGACTCAAGACCTCATCAACATAAGAGTCCATTTGTGCTGTTGGTTTTTGCAGGATCTCTGGCTGCTACAACCCCCCAGTTGACACTAACTTCTACTGAAAAGTATTTGTTAGTATGATGACTTGGTGTTTTCTATTAATCATTTGTGAGAAAGTGATACATGTTTTATTCTTAAACTGATTTTCATTGTATGATTTGTAAATATCATGTTTATATATACAAACATTAAAACACAGTAAAAAAAAAAAAAGACTTGTTGCTTTTTATTTTTGTGTTATGTGCTGATATTAAACTTAAAGAAATTTGACTTGGAACGAAGATGTTATCAAGAATTTTCTTTAAGAAAAAGTAGAAAGCGGTCAAATATGAAAGGAACAAGTTGGGTCTCAAGCATAGACTGTAGGCGGGACCATGCAGTGGGTATTTTGCGTGCCGACCAATCAGATGTCGCCAACAGTCATGAGTCATTAGCTGGCCAATCAGATCATTGAAGACTCGTGTCACCGCTGCCTGTGTTGTGAGCCGATGCTTATTTCCTCCCCTGCCCATTCTGCACAACAAAAATGGATAAAATGGAAAGATTTTAACTAACCCCTTTATTTTTTACAAACTATGAAGTGCGGACACATTGGATAAGGAGAGGCATTATCTTATGAACGTAGGTAAGGAGATACGACATTAGTCATTTCTGCGGTAGCGTTAGCACAAGCTAGCACACTCACTTTCTGTCTTTTAGCTTTAGCCAGCTCAGTTAGCTTCGGCCTGGGCTGCTTCATCATTTGTTGCCATGTAATGTTAACGAATAGTGATTGATAACTGTGATCCAGATTAACATTTTAAATCCTACTTCAGTGAATAATCTACAATAATACTAGAATAATCTGGTGGTGGGATTAGGTACAGTGATGATCTAACATGGTGTTACACCCCTCTCATCAGGACCGCTCTCCTTGGCCCTACAGAAACCTACATTCAAGGGGATTCATCGTGGTTTCTTCTTCACATGTTGCAATGAATCAGCCAAGTGTTCTGTTTAGTTTCCTCTGTTTAGAGATTAATGCATTACATTTTCGGGGGATTCATATTTTAAGAGCTTGCGTTTGTCAGGAGTTAATCTAGCTTCAGCAGTAGTTAAACCTATCTGTCACTTTTGTCTATCACTCAATGTTTTTTCCGTTTTAGTAAGTGTGACCAGTCCATTGGAAGAATGGAAACCCTCATTCCCACCATCAACAGGCTGCAGGAGGTCTTCCTCACAGTGGGTGCAGAGAGCATACAGCTGCCGCAGATAGTCGTGGTTGGATCCCAGGTCAGCCTGAATAATACATAACACAATTACATAATTAATTATTAAGTAAATCTGTGCTTGATCTTCAGAGGTTTCATTTAAATTGTAAGAATCTTCAAGCTAAAGGTTTCGATCAGAACTTGAATATGTGTATTCTGATCTGCACACTGGTATAATGCTGGTTTAATAGCTGCTTTCATTATGTGCCGTAACAGAGCAGTGGAAAGAGCTCCGTGTTGGAAAGCCTGGTCGGACGGGATTTTTTGCCTCGGGGATCAGGAATAGTCACAAGACGACCCCTCGTGTTGCAGCTCATTAATGTTTCCCCTCTGGAGGAGAGACTGAAGATTGAGAATGGTACTTTCACATTCACTCATCTGTTTTTTTAATTATTGTAAATAAAGGAGGTATTGTTTAAATAAACTGCAGTTAATGCAGTTTAGAATAAGACGGATATCAGCTTGTTAGAATAGGACAGCAGGTTTGTTATCTTCTGTGTATTTTTGTGTGATTATCTCAGAGGCATGCCTCTTTCAGTTATTGTTTAAACTGCATTCCTTGAAGAAGCTCTTTCTGTGGTTGCTAACATTGAGTCTTTCTTCTTCTTCTTCTTCTTCATCTTCATCACTTTCTTAGGAAATGGGGTAAAACTAAATGTCCAAAACAGCTACCCAGGTCACTGTATTTTATCTAGTCTTTGTATAACCTTGTCACTTGTTTTGTGCCCCCCCCCCCCCCCGAAACATTTTTGTTCGTTCTGATCATCTGTCAAGCATGATATGAATCCATTTGTAATCTTCTCAGTTTCCCTACTTCTCCCAAACAGTTTATTTCCCTGGAGATATAGTGTGAAAGTACTTACACTCAGTCTTATTTGTTTGTTCAGGTGTCAAAGCTGAAGAATGGGGTACATTCCTGCACTGCAAGAACCAGGTACATTTATTCAAACAATTCAAATAATGTGAATGCTTTCTTTGTCCTCTATCATGTGTGGGTGTTCTTTAATGCATCGTTCTCTCATCTTTCTGACAGATCTTCTCAGATTTTCAGGAAATTCGTCGGGAAATCGAAGCAGAGACTGAGCGAAGTTCAGGCGACAACAAGGTGAAAGAGAGTACTCATGTGAGCTCAATGACACCTTAAATGAAGCTTTTGAAACTGCATTCATGACTCGCCTACTTTTCTCTTACTCTTAAGGGAATCAGTCCCGAGCCAATCTATTTGAAGATATACTCCCCCAAAGTGATGAATCTCACCCTTGTGGATTTACCTGGAATTACTAAGGTAAAATCAGCCACTTGGTGAGGATGTTTATTTTGGTTGATTTTGTTTGTATGTACGAACATAGTTGCACTCGTTCATGATTAATGCTGATTGCATTTGACATGCATAATCATCACATGTTTAGTGCAGCACCCCATTTGTGTTAGGCTTAAAGTAACATTGTTTTTACCTCAGGTTCCTGTCGGGGATCAGCCAGAGGACATTGAGAATCAAGTACAAGAGATGATCTTATCCTTCATCTCAAATCCAAACTCGCTCATACTTGCTGTCTCCCCTGCCAACTCTGACTTGGCTACCTCTGATGCCCTGAAGTTGGCTCGTGAGGTTGATACAGATGGTAGGACACTATGTTTATTTACAGACAACTTGTCTCCTTAGATTTCATTCCATTTTCTTTCCGCTTCATTATTGATTATTGCGTAACAAGCTTTAAGTAGAAATGTATCATGAATTATTAAATGTGCATAGAGAATGCATTGTGCTGAAGTCATTTCAGGCTGTTGAACCTGCCATGTCTTTATCGTGAACAGCATACTGTTAGTTAAGAGGTACTAGTATGTTTAGCTTTCATTATCACATTGAGAATCTGCCTGTAGAGAATGTGTCTAATTCTTTTACAATACGATGTTACGATGCCACTCAGAGTGTGGGCAGGTTAAAACATCAGTTTCTTTGTCCAGATGTTCTCCTACTGGTCTAAATACTTTTACATCAGATATTTTTGGCCTTGCTGGTTTTACTGTACACTTCACTTCTGCCTTTCTCAAAAAAACTAAAACAATTTAATTGGGATGACTGATAACTTTCTGTACAATACGTGTAGTAAAGGTCTCTGTGTTGTTGTGTGTCTTAGGGCGCCGAACACTGCTGGTAGTCAGTAAGCTGGACCTGATGGATGCAGGGACAGATGCACTGGAAGTCCTTCTGGGTCGAGTCATTCCAGTCAGACTTGGGATCATTGGGGTAGTAAACAGGTTTGCTTTTAGTACTATTATTGATATATTCTTTATTTTTTCAAATTCTATATACTTTATTCATCAAAATGGAAATATTCACTCTGTTATCGTGAGACACTTAACATACCTGAAATCTCAAACAGGACTTTGTCTGTAGTGAGGTTAATCTGAGAGTAAGAACAACAAAAGCAGTAACAAGAGAAGTGTCTAGCTTTCATCTTAGGGCCCTGTTGTTCGGGTAGGACCAGGCGTATTTTCTGGAAAGGGTTTTGAATTTGATGTGAGCAAGAACTGGGAGCCAAGGATATGAACAGCGGAGTGATGTGCTCTTTTAGGTATGTTGAAGACCAGTCATGCTGCTGCGTTCTGGGTCATTTGCCTTGAGCAGTTGCTGGTTCAGTGCCTTGCCAGTGCACTTTGGCAGTACTCAGAAGTATTCTGGCACTGATCCAGCAACCAGACTCAGGCAACCCTCCAGTTCCCAACCCATGTCCCTACACTCTGAGCCACCTCCTTTAGATTTGACAGAACAGCAACGTGTCAAGTTGTTAGTTTGCTTATTACCCTGATTATCTGACTGCACTCCCTCTGTCCCTAATTGTTGTTCCTAAAGGAGCCAGCATGACATCAATACCCAAAAGAGCCTGGAGGACTCAATAAGGGATGAGCAGGCCTTCTTGCAGCGCCACTACCCCTCTCTTGCGTCCCGCGCTGGCTCCCGCTATCTGGCCAAAACTCTCAGCAGGCTTCTTATGCATCACATCCGGGACTGCCTGCCCGATCTCAAAACCAGAGTGACTGTGCTGAGCTCCCAGTACCAGGCAAGGCTCAACAGCTATGGCCAGCCAGTAGAAGACCACAGCGCCACACTGCTGCAGATTGTCACAAAGTTCGCCAGCGATTACTGCAACACCATCGAGGGAACAGCTAGATACATTCAGACCACAGAGCTGTGAGTGTGTCCTCTCTACAGTTACTGTATCTCTGTTGAATACTTAAAAAACATCCATGATGAGAGCAGCCTTTGCTCATGTTTTAGTGAATGGTTTGTAATGGTTTGGGTTATCGTCTAATTTAACACCATTGTTACAAAACTTAGCATTATCTGACAATAGTTTTATGATGTACGCCCCTAGGGAAATTTGTTTGTAAATTTGAGTTGTATCAGCATCTCTACAGCTCTCTTACCACACGGTGATTGATGTATTTAAATATGTAGGAAGCAAATATTGACCATTTTTGGTTGACCGCATTTAATTTTCTCGTATCTAACACTGCTGACGCTCAGCATTGAGATTCTGCATTGGTGTCACAGCTGAACCCATCTCTTTTACAGCTGCGGCGGTGCTCGGATGTGTTACATATTCCATGAGACCTTTGGTCGCACTCTGCAGTCCATCGATCCCCTGGGAGGGCTGACTGAGCTTGACATCCTCACTGCCATCCGCAATGCTACGGTGAGCTTCTCCTAATCTCTATTCTGGCACTTTGTTCAATCCGAATTCGAGTGACGTTTGTTTATTCGGAGGAAAAAGGAGTTGATGTGCGAGCGAGTTGGTGCATGTCTGTGTTTGTGTGTTGCCTTGCAGGGTCCGCGGCCAGCACTTTTCGTGCCTGAGGTGTCCTTTGAGTTGCTGGTGAAGCGGCAAATTAAGCGACTGGAGGAGCCCAGTCTACGCTGTGTAGAGCTGGTTCATGAAGAGCTGCAGAGGATCATCCAGCACTGCTCCTCCTACAGCACACAGGTTTGACAAAAGATGTTTGATTGAGTTTCTAAAAAACAACAGCAGCACGGAATTAATGCTGGCACTATATTTAGAAAATGTGTGTCTTTGTCTGCTAGGAGCTCCTGCGTTTCCCCAAACTGCATGATTCCATTGTGGAAGTGGTGACTGGATTACTGAGAAAGCGCCTGCCGATTACTAATGATATGGTAATCCACAGATTAACTGATTCTCTATACTAATTAAAGTAGCTATCAACTGAGTTTCTTTAACTGATTGAGGTGTTTTTTTCCTGTTTTTTCCCCTTAGGTTCATAATTTAGTAGCAATAGAGCTGGCCTACATCAACACCAAACATCCAGACTTTACAGATGCAGCACAGGTCTCAGCAACTGTCAACAGTCAGCAGGTAGTTATTTGTCCTTTACAGCAGGTACTTCGCGTCTATCGTTTATTCCACCAGGATAATCAGATGAAGTTGTGTTCTTTAAAGCAGTAACCAGTATGTTTCACATCCAATCAGTACACTGCTTTTAAAGCTTATAGTAGAATTCCAAGCTCAGCCCAAATTGCTTTCACCCTCTGACCCTTCATTTCTTGCTGGTAGGCAGAGGGCCTTGATGGAGGGAAGCGCTGGAAGAATGAGAAGGTAGCAGAAGAGAAAGCCCCTGCTGCAGCTTTTGGCAGTCCCAGCAAAGGCCAGGCCATTAACCTCCTTGACACAGTGAGTTGTGGGATTAGCAGCAGGACCAAACACTTAGTAGTGAATACATTGCAGACTGTCAGCATTTTACCTTACCTCTCTCTGCCAGGCAGTGCCCGTGGCCCGCAAGCTGAGTTCTAGGGAGCAGAGGGACTGTGAGGTCATCCAACGCCTCATCAAGTGCTACTTCCTCATTGTCCGCAAAAGCATCCAAGACAGGTTTGTCTGGGAGAAGTCCAGGATACCCGGGCGGGGCTTATCTCCCCTTTTCCATCTCTTCCTCTTTGTCTATTGTAGACTCCATTAGTTGTTATTGATGCTGATTTTCTAACTTTGCCTCGGGGCTCTGTGTGTGTCCACAGTGTGCCCAAGACTGTGATGCACTTCCTGGTGAACTTTGTGAAAGAGCATCTGCAGAGTGAGCTGGTGGGTCAGCTTTACAAACAGCAACTGCTGCAGGAGCTGCTCATTGAGTCACAGGACACGGCACAGCAGCGTACAGAGGTTGCGCAAATGCTGGAGGTAAAACTGGCTGATGCTTTTGTTCTCTGAATAGTTTCTGTGAATATCAAGGAAAAGCAAGTCCTTTCACTTCTTCTTTCATCTACTACTTCAAGGCCACTAAATTAACTACCCTCTTATTCCCCCCGTTACAGGCGCTCAAAAAGGCCAATAACATCATCTCAGAGATCCGGGAGACCCATCTGTGGTAGCCGGAGCATATCAACAAATCCCCAGTCATAGGACAGCTTTGAGAGTATGAGAGTGTATGTGAGTTTACAGCACTGAAGGCAAATGTCCGTGTGTGTGTGTGTGTGTGTGTGTGTGTGTGCGTGTGCGTGTGTGCGTGCGTGCGTGTGTGTGTGTGTGTGTGTGTGTGTGTGTGTGTGTGTGTGTGTGTGTGTGTGTTTGCCATGTGTAGCAGTACCACTGTGCTCTCATGGACCAATGACCATAGAACATTAAGATGTCTTTTATTCCTGTCAGCTGTCGCCCTGACTGATACACTGGGGCTGTCGATTTTCACTGTAAACGTGTTCGTTGTGACAGAAATTAATTACAAACTCAGGCGGAATGTGTCATTTGTATAGTTGAAATAAGAACAACACAGCCGAGAACAAAATCATTCTTTAAACAAAATGTTTGTAGGGTATAAAGTTGTTGCTGTAATTGTAAAATATAGACGATATGTTGAGTATTTGTGTTGATCTCAAGGCTGCTCTCTCTTTCTCTCTTTTTTTTGTGATCAAAATGTGTTCCATTCCACTCTCTCCTAAAAAAAAAAAAAATGAAAACCTGGCTTCTCTGAGCCACTACAGCAGGTGCTAAAATTATGTTAGATTAGATGTGTTCCAATTTAAATCCCCCAGTTTCAGAGAATTCACCAGATTTAGAAATGAAATTCATACTCGATCGATGCAGACTGCAATGCAACACTGTAGACAGAGCACAGTCATTTACAGAACTCCGAGGATGGTGAATGCAGATTGTCTTTTTTTTTTTCCTGCTTATCAAAAATATTTATTTCTCAAAGATACATTTACATATCGACTCATTAGACTGTTGCACTGACCTTTTAGTGTGATGTGTACTGATGAACAAAGAGACCAAACATTCCCTGCATACATTTTCCTCCTTAGTTTATTTTAAAGTGTAAAAATAATTCCCACGTAGATTTGGACACCTTTCCTGTGAATTGTATATATAAGCTTAAGTACTTAGAGAACAGAAATTAATTCTATTATTATAAAAGGTGTATAAATAGTTGAGATTATGCTAGGGGATTAGGGCACTGCAACATTTGATCGATTTAAAATCGAGATAGTAGAAATACAATTTTCTGTAGCTTCATTTCCTTTCCTTGAACCATTTCTTCACTAGTTTCCTGTTAGGATCAAATTCTCAATCACTCATCCCTGTCCAGTAGTCAGGACACTTCTGGAGTATAAGAGAGTCATTATGCAGATACCAACCTGCATGCAATTTCCCCCCAACTTTAGCTTACATCTAAAGTAAGCCAGATTTCATTTCTTCTGTGCCATCAGTCATTTTATTGTGTAATGTTGCTTGACGTGAGCTAATTATTCATCTTTTTCCATCTGTTCCCAACTGAAACTGTTGTTACGCCAAATTCCTCCCTGCAGCGCTGCCGTGTTTAATGTGAATCTCTTATCATAACCAAAACAAATCACAGTCCTCAAACATAGGCTTTTACAGAAGACCTGCCTTAACTGGACCATCAAAAAGTTGCTTCTCTGTGTGATCATGGAGCGAACACAACATTTTGTCAGTCGGTCTCTCTGAAAGCCTCGGTGTACGTTAGCATGTGTGTGATCATTGTGCATGTGTGGCCGTATGAATGACTCCGTTATATATATTTTGTATAATTTAAGTATATATTATTATCAATGTGTACTGTCTACTGCCTCTGAGTTCTTGCCTGCCAATGTTTGATACATGTTTACTGATTGAAGTCTGCTGAGATTAGGGCAACTCATTAAACCCTAACAAAGGACACTGTACTGAGTCTGGCTGTTATTGATGGCATGCGCTTAAAACAATTGATCAGTTTTTATGAGGTCTGTTTGTTTGTGTCCCACAGTGCTGCAGCAATAGATATGATTTTGCTCATCCTTCTTCCCTTCATTGATCTGAAGTGGTTGAAATAAAGTCTGTTAGGGACTGTGGCTGCTGCTTTATCAGGGTGAAGATGTCCTGGAGGGAGCAAACACACCCGTGTACTAATATCAACGTAACTCCAAGCCTTCACACTGAACCTGCTTTTATAGAAAGAGCTACATAGAGTGAGCCATCTTCCCTTTCATCAAGATGATAGATAGTTAAAGTCAACACAATCTGAGTTAAACCTGAGCAGAGGTGGAGAAGTGAGCTGATGGATGACTCGAACATTGCAGCGAGAGAGGCAGGAGCTCGTCATTAATGTTAGATGAGAGTGAGCGAGGGCACTACAAGCCAAGCAGTTTTTGCGCAACAAGAAATAACAACATGACAAGTCATATCAGTGAACTCCGAAACCCTGTAAGTGTTATTATTTATCACAGCAGTCAGATTGCATCAATAACTGATTCATATTAAACTGCTTCCTTGTATCTGCTGTGAGAGCCCTGAGTTTGCTGAGAGATTAACCACAAGCATATGATCTCTAACTCCAGGTGATTATTTCTTATTGCACTTTGTCCCCCCACTGTAGCCAGTTATTCTGATCACCCTCTTCTAACACACCCCATCTCCCCACCAACTGAGGCTAGACTCGACCATACCAACTCTTACAGCGATGGAGGGGACTCGGCTGCAGCATTATGACAGCTCTACCCCTTAAGTCTCATAAAACTAGCTGCATGTTAGTGGAATCAAACTAAATACACATTTGAATTTGTGGATTTAGCCCTGCAGGCTCTTTTGTCTTCCAGCAGATATGTAGAGAGGATTTCAGGCTGCGTTCCCCCCCCCGCCCCCCCCCTCGCCTCTCCTCTGCTGGTGAGCCAGTCAGCAGAGAAGGCTGAACAAAGCCATGGGAGAGAGAGGAGCTTCTGGGAAGAAATGTCTCACTGACTCTGTCGCCTGGACAACCGGGTAAGAGAGGAGGGGAGGGTGCACGATAAAGATAAAGGACCGGGGAGCAGAAAAGGAGCAGAAAACAACACATTATTAACTGCTTAGATTGCAGGTTTCCTTTAGAATGTTTGTGTGTTTCGGGGAGTGAATGGACATTTGTGTGTTTTTCTCTTGTGAGGATTCCCCTGATGTTTCTTGTTATTGATGAGTTATTAACTATGACAATAAAACAGTAAATGTTTTTTTTCCAGCCACAATAGAACATGGAGGATATGAAATTAAAGAGCACAAGTTTAGCACATTACAAGTGGACCCAGGAGGCCTGAACGCTCCACCTGTATTTCTCGTCTCATCAGCCTCAGGTAAGAGTCTCCTCAGTGTTACAGATGTTTTCTCTGATAGAAGTGCTTTTGTTCTTGTCTGATTTAATGATAAAAAAAAAAAAAGATGAATTACTGACTCCAGTTAGCCATGCAACTATCCATGAAAAGTAAGAAGATTGTTTTAAAGACAAACGAACAATAACAGCTCATCCTATCAGCTTGGATAACAAGCATGGTTCATGAGAATAACTCTGAAGCAGATCAGTTCTGGGAGATAGGCTTCATTATGTCTTTGAATGTGTTGTTTTTTACGCTGCCAGAAAAAATGAAAGTACCATTGCTGTTATATGGAGCTTATTTAATCAGTTTTATTCAGCAGAGTGAGAGAAATTGCCTGGTTCAGCCCCAGAAGGCTTCACACACCGGGCACAGAGCGAGCATAAATTCATCGACAATAAGAAAATGAACACCGTTGTTAGGTGCAAATGGATCTCAAGAGTTGGACTTGACTCCGTATTCACAACGCGTGAAAAAAAGGAAGCACGTCCTCTATAAACACACTGCTGAGCGCTCATGCATAAGGAGTATATTCATAGGGCACTGGTGCTGAAATCAATGCCCCTTTAAATGAGGTGGTATGCTGGCTGACTTTACACCAGGCTGTGTGTGTGTGTGTGTGTGTGTGTGTGTGTGTGTGTGTGTGTGTGTGTGTGTGTGTGTGTGTGTGTGTGTGTGTGTGTGTGTGTGTGTGTGTGTGTGTGTGTGTGTGTGTGTGTGTGTGTGTGTGTGTGTGTGTGTGTGTGTGTGTGTGTGTGTGTGTGTGTGTGTGTGTGGGGCAGGAGGCAGCATGTGATATCCATATTGGATGAGATGGAGAGGAGATAAACTGAAGAGGATGGGGGTTATTTTTAGCTGCTGTCAGCAAAGAAGGTTACAAATCCCTCACCTTGGTCGACAGGGTAGAGGTGTGGAGAGGGAAAAAAAAGGGGGAACGATTGAAGGGAAGAAAAGGGCGAGAGAGTGAGGCATGGTGAGCTGAAGGAGGAATGATGGAGATGTTAGAGGTGATGAGTTCAGGCTCACAGCAGGCTGGGATTGCTCAGAGCTCATGCCTTACCAACCTCAAACACTCAAAGAGATAGAGTGGAGGGAAAAAAATTGCTGACACTCCGCTTAGCCACCTTTTTGTTGGAGGAAAAAAAAAAAACATGAGAAAAATTCAGGTCCAGAGGAGCTTACAGTTCAGCCCCATTTTTGCTTATAACTGACGAAACACTACACAAGCAGCATGAAAACAGCGGTGTGCTGCGAAACACAGTCGATCAAATACAGCTGCTGTACTTCCACCTGGTTTAAATGGATTAAATGATATCAAAAAGATATAAAGAAAGTTAAAAACTGAGTTTTTTCATGTTAGTTAAGGCAGGGGTATTTAATACAGAATCAAACAGCATACATAAACATAAACTGTTGGGAGGATTTCAAATCTAAAATGTGCAAACAGTTGTTAATTTTAGGCTTCAGTGCATTTATATGTCTCTAGTTGCAAACGAGAACAACATCGAAGACAAGGAAACAGCCTCATTATAAAGAGCAGGATAGCTTTAATATGAGCTGTGTCATGTAAGCAACAGATTTGGTAATGAATAAAGACAGAAAGCTGGGGCCAAATTACCCTCCATTTCCACACCTGCAGAGTGCTTAAATAGTTTGCGTACTGCTAATCCGGAATGAGCGATTGTGGGAGCCTGTAAACACATTAGTTAGACTGGGCTCCGCAGCGCTCTGCAGCTTTACACTGCTCATGATTATTGTATATAAGCTGCAATGTTTTAGACTGCGAAGACACGTCAGTCTCGTCAAGCGGAGAGAAAAGGATGTTTCCCAGAGGCCGTGCGTCACTGTAGATTTCTCTCCTCCACTGTACTTGCATGCTGTCTGTTGCAAGGTGCACACAAGGTGATAGAGGGTTAGAGCTCTCTGCAGGCACTGCATACCGGTCTTCAATTAGTTCTTCAGATTGTCAGACTTTGACATCTAGGCACTGATCAGTCTGGTTTGGTTTAAAAACAGACAGAGAAATGAAGATATGCTGAAGATATCCTCTCATTTAGATTTTCCATGAATAATAAACAGCAGGCAAGATCTTTTAGGTGCTGGTCGTTTGTTTGAAGAGTGACGGCTGTGTTGTTAGTGTGCGTGTGTTTGTGTGTCTGTGTGTCTACAGTCTTTCCCCAGGCTTATTCTCTCCCGTTTCCTCCACCCCACCTCTCCCTCATCATGTTTCTGTGCTTGCCTGCATGCCTCCTCTCATCTCCTGATGATGAGAGCAGCAGCATCAAAACAAGCTGTTGAGGCAGAGACGAAATGTAACAGGATTAAAATAATCTAATTACCAAAATTAGCAGCCGTACTTCGTTTAATTTTCTGTAATTGCACAGTTATATCTCACCTACGACTGGAAGATTGGTCACATACTTAGCCATATTACTTTGACATATGAAACGTTATTAGAAATGTTTGAAGAGGAAAAATATTTTTTGCTTTCGGCATATTGGAAAACAACGTGTGTTCATTTTGAAACAGCAGTGATTGATGGGTGCAGATAACAAGTACAGACACAAATCACGGCCTGTAAGCTGAAACAAGTTACTGTCTTGTTATTTTTTAAATATAAAGCAATGGTATTGAAAAATAACTGCAAATTACTAAACATTTTTGTTAGACCAGAATGTTTGATTCCATTTTTTTTTTAACCTAAAACCAGACTTTCCCGACTCCATCGATGTTTGCGCGCAGTATAGGCAGATGCTGATCTACTGCTCTCCTGTTAAAAGGTGAACCAGAGTCCTTGTCTGAGCAGAGCGATGATATAGTTGTTAATAAAAGGAAATGTTGCCAAAATAGGCCCTTCTTTCAAAGCGTATTAGACACAGTGGAGCGCTTAGTTTTCAACTCAACAGGCTCTTTTAATCTCGTTCATAAAAGGGCAATCCAGCAGAGAAACACATTAGCAAAATGCTTATCCTGTGGATATTTAAGAACATTAAAACTGCTCCTCTTAGAAAGTGGGAAAGTGTTGAGCTCAGGCTATAAAACATGGGAACATGGAACATCCATGAGCTTAATGAGCATCGAACTGGAGACTGACATTGTCGACATGGTGACCGCACATGAGCTGTGAACTTTCTGCAGCGGACATGAGCATTTGTTCTTCTTTAGCAGAACCATGAAATAAAGTTCAATCATGTGTAAGAGCACAAAACAAAAAAAATCCAATTAAACAACAAGCTACCAGTTCATTTTTTACCTCCAAGGTTAGCCTCTCAAGACTCTTTCTTCTCTACTTTCCAACAGTAAAAGTAATCTTTTAAAAATATTTATTTAATGGAATCATTTTGAAATTCTTCTGTTTCATGATTGGGTTTTCTCCTAAGCTTCAGAGCTGAGCACAGCTACCTTTAACACACAATCAAATCTCATTGTCTTACCGGGCTGACCTTAAGGCCCTGTTTTAAAGTGATAAATTACTGCAGTTAGAAGGTGCCACTTGAATTCAAACTGTGTAGAGCATCTTTAGTGCGGAGGAGGAGAAGGAAAAAAAGTGGCACCTATTGACACTATTAGTCAAAGGGTGCCTGTCACAGGAGATAAACCCTTTCTTATTCCACAACTCTGTCTAATATCGCAGCTGGCTCTTCTTGTCAGTAATTGGACATGTGAGATGATTTAATTTGCTGCAGAGCAGACACAGCTACCTTGACTACTGATATGTAGAGAGGCACAAGCAGGCTGTCCCTGGGTGATAATGGCAGGCACACACACGGAAAAAAAGAAGAATTAAATCAAAGCTTTTCGTCTCTCTCACCCCAAAGCTCTTGTGATCAGCATCTTAAAGCAGGGTTAAGCCAATCCAGTATCATTTCAACAGAATAAAAGTATTTTCTCCTCCATTTTGTCCCACTGCACCTTTGTTGTTGACAACTGCCCAAGGACAGACTTAAATCTCTTGTCCTTGCTCACTGATTTCGACTTCTAAGACACCTTGCCCTTCGTTTCTGTCTGATGCTTGTGTCAGCTGCATGTAGTTCAAACATTTATTTTGTGTTTGTGTACACCTGCCTGAGGAGAGGAAGATAGTTGGTACTTGAAGTGAGTGATGATAACAATTGGTATTATTTGTCCCTGACAGGTGCAAGCATGGACGTGGAGGATGATCCGCTGCTGTTTCAGACCAGCTGGGGAGGGTTGGAAGATGAGGAGGAGGAGGAGGAGGATGACGACGAGGATGGAGTAGCTCATGCAGAAGGACAGGGCTGTTTGTCTGAGGAGGCTGGAGTTTGTGGGCCATGGAGGGCACTGGGGTGGGTGTACACACAGCCCTGGGCCAGTGGAGTGGTTTTAGGGGCAGCTATCTTGCTCCCATGTTCCCTGTTTGCCTACATGCTCCTCTACTGCCCTCCTCTGGACATAGACCTCTCCTACAGTGCCTTTGAAGTCCACAGTCACTTCTCTGCCGAGCGCTTTGACGCCCTCACCATCGCTGTGAAGACTCAGCTGGGCTCCTGGGACAGACTGAGGCGGGACTTAGATAACAGTGAGGCCGAGGCCCTGCAGGAGCTTTTGCTGGAGAAGCTGGGCAGGCAGGGAGCATTCAACAGGACGGATAATGAGGGCGAGGGGTCCTCCACTCTTCAAAACGACACCGTAGACTCAGGAGATGATCAGAGGAGAGGCTCTGCAGCGGGCAGAGATAAAAGGACAGCGCAGGATGTGACTCAAGAGAAAATGAAAAAGCACAAGAACTCTAATAAAAAAGAAGAGGAGGACATGGAGAGATCGTGGGAGGGAAATTCAAGTTTGTCGCTCATTAGGAGAAGAAGGATTGCTCCGAATTACTACATACAGAGCCAGGCTCTGTGGAGGATCGAGCTAGTGTTTGTGGCTCAAGGGGAAGGTGATCGAAACATTTTCACCCCGGAACGTCTGCAGACGGTTCATCATGTGGAGCGACTGCTCATGCAGCACCCGCAGTTTAATCAGTTCTGCTGGAAGCCTCTGGAGATGTTGAGGGATCTGCCACTAGGGCCGTCCTACTGCTCCCCTCCAAGCTCCCTCCTGTCCTACCTCTACCCCAGTGAGAGAGGAGGGAAGATTTACTACGACGGCATGGGCCCTGACCTGGCTGATATTCAAGGTTTGTTCATTCATGGAGAAGAAAGGGAGAGAAAATGACAGCTTTCATAGAAGACTACCTGTTAAGAGTCGTCCTAACAGTGCTGTGTCTGTATTTTCAGGTTCCCTGAGTCTGGCCATCACCCACCCTCAGTTCTACTGGTACGTGGACGAGAGTCTGTCGCCGGAGCATCTCTCCTCCTCTCTCTTACGCAGTGAGATCCATTTTGGAGCTCCTCTTCCCTCTTACTACTCCCTGCAGGATCGAGCAGAGGAGCAAAGATCTCGCTTCAAAACCTTTGTGGTTCAGTATGCTGAAATGCTGGCCAAGCAGTCCACCAGGTCAGCAAGATATTACTACTTTATTTGTCAGATATTATAGTGCACAATCTATATGACTTCAGGGGTTATGGACAAATAATGTAATTATAATGCACACTGATGTAAAGGGCTGAAATGGTATGATATTTTTCTATCTGCGTCCCTGGTTCCAGCCAGGTGAAGGTGCTGTATGGGGGAACAGAGCTGTTTGATGATGAGGTGAGACACACCTTCTACAATGACATGATGCTGGCTGTCATCAGTGGAGCCTGCATCACTGTGCTCGTCTATGTCCTTACCTCCTTCTCTGGTACAGTATGACCTGTTCCCTACTCCCCTTGCATATCTCGGCCATTGAATTGTTCATTTGAGTTATTTGGATTTTTGTTGTTTTCTTGTCTTGCAGTGTTTCTGACTTTCTTTGGACTCACTAGTATCGGACTGAGCTGCTTGATGGCCCTGTTCTTATACCATGTTGTCTTTGGTGTGAGGTATCTTGGCATTCTCAATGGAGTTGCAGCCTTTGTAATCATTGGTATAGGTAAGGGGAAAGAAACACACGTTTAGATTTTAAGTTCTACAATGAGAAAATATGCTTAGTAGTTTCCTTGTCTAGTGTCTGTGTCGAATATGTTGCTAAAGCCAGCCTCTGGTTAGCGTAGCTTAGCAAAAAGGCTGTAAACAGAGGAACTCCTGGCATGGCTTCTTGCAAAACATCTGTTTAATAAAAAATAAACCTTAGTGTAAAGAATGGAGTGTTTTAGAGTTTCGGGCTTGTGCAGGACTATTTATTGGCCTGATCTCTTGCTCCAGATGTCTTCTTGTCCACTGTGAGGCAACCAGTCGAGAATCTTGGAAGTGACAGCACCAGAACAAAAAATAATGCAGCACATAAGCTCCCTTAAAACAACTCCCAGCACCTGGTTAGCTAAGATAGCGTGCATAAAGCCACCATTTGTTAGCGGTAAAATTGTTCAACAATTTTCATTCAAACTCTTAACAAAAGAGTGGGGTTTTTTTCTTCCCAAAAATTGTGAATCAGCACTTTCTCCCAGTGTATTTATCATCATTTATTTTGATGCAACTCTTTTTGTTCTCTCACCGTTGCTCAGGGGTGGATGATGTATTTGTGTTCATCAGTACCTTCAGACAGGCTTCCCACCTGCGTCAGCCGCAGCAGCGCATCATCTACACAATAAAAACTGCTGGCAGAGCTACTTTCCTCACCTCCTTCACCACTGCGGCTGCCTATGCTGCCAACACCTTCTCTCAGGTAATGGGACAGAAAGTCAGCCGTTTATAGAATCTGTACTGGCAGAGTTGAAAGACTGCCCGGCTGTGGATGAATAGAAGTACCTCTCTCAGCAGCCTGCCGTGTTCATGCGATAAGCACAAATTAAATGTTTCAAGGTCCTTGACAATGTGTTTCGTTTAACTGACACTTAGATCCCAGCCGTGCATGACTTCGGCCTTTTCATGGCCCTCATTGTAAGCTGCTGCTGGCTCTGGGTATCCATCCTGATGCCAGCCGCGCTATGCATCTGGACTGAGTGCGTGGAGCCGCAGGAACATGCCTGGCTGAATTGGTGAGCTGTTCCTTCCTTACTTTTTTGTGTGAAATGGTATTCTTTGCATGCTGTGCAACACCACAGACACAATGTAATCCCTTCAGCTGTCTCTCCCACTAAACTACCTCCTCCCCCTGAAGCTGGAAGCTGTTTTCCGGGCTGTCAGCGAGCCACAGTCCTTTGTCAGATGAGGATGATGATGTGGCGCTTCTGTCAGTGGAGATGGAGCCAGGTGAGATTATTATCTCAGGGAAGGGGAATGAGTCCAGGCTGTAAAAGCAGCTGTCCAGCCACCATAAAACCCCTGTCTTTGTCTCTTCCAGGCTCCTGTGACGCAGACAGCGATACAGCTATTCTTTCCCTGTCAGTGGAGACACCTCTGTCCCCTCCAGGGCGGCAGCATGCGGGTGTGGTGAGCACAAATCTCCAATGGGCCCTGAAGCATTTAGTGGCAGAGCCAGCTGTGGAGCGACGAAGAGCTGTTCTAGGTGAGCTGTGGACTGAGAATTCACCAGGAGTTTGAAATATATTTCTCATACTCTAGGTTTTGATGAGGAATCAGCCAATAAGAATCCTTATAATGCCACAGCCCAATTTGAAAACTGAAGTAAATCCAGGGCCCAGTAAGTAATCCACATACATATATGATAACATGTAAGAATAAGGATGAGTTGTGAAAATGAAAAATAAAACCCTTTTATTTTTAAACTATCTCCTGCGGCCAATCTCTTTGAGTCTCTTTGAGCCACACTTCGGGAATGACTGATTTAGACATAAGAGGAACCTCCAGCTAGCACACGAACTGTTGAAACAATGCTGTAATCTCTGTTCAGCCTGAGGGGGATGAATGAATCTTATCAGAGGAGGAGCAAGTCCCCATCATGCAGTATTCATCCTCTTCCTTTTCTGGAGTGGCTGCAATTGATCCCTGCTCTCGATCTGTCCCTTAGCTGCTCTATCTACTCCATCAGTCCCTCCCATCTCTGCCATTGTTCATCGTAGTCTTCCTGTCATCCCAGGTGTCTTTCTCCTGGTTCTGCTCTTATCTGCCGGGTGCTGCTGTTTCCTGAGGCCGGCTACTCATGCCCCCCTTCTTTTCCGCCAGGACACAAACCTCCAGTCCCTGCTGGCTCTGAGGAGCAACCTCAGCGGTCAGGGCATCTCCTGCCCCATGTGCTCAGGTATGACTGTGGCAGTGGAAAAAAAATATTCCTCATTTATCCTCTGAGGACCGAAGATAAAATACCTGAAATGCACATTTTGTCATGCAGGTGTATTCATGGAGAAGCCCCACCTTTTGTACACCCACACTTCTTCATCAGCGTTTAAGTTTTCAGCACATCAGCGCGCACCGGGCACAATGACCTCTTCTGCTGCTCGGAGCTCAGTGAGACCAAATTTAAGCACAAACCAAACAAGTAAAAGATTCAGCATCTAAAATGAACATTCTTTATAAAAATAAACATGTTTTGACATTCAGAGATGTTAAACTTTGTACTGTTTCTTAGGCTCTTTACTTACAGTGTACATATCAAAGTTGGACCTTGGAGCCTCTACAACCCTTTACCGCTTCTCCCTTAACACCAGCACTCCCTCCCCCTGGAAACTCTGCAGCCCAGATCATGAAGAGGTGCCATCATTTCAGGTTAGAGGGCAAAAGAGGCAACTTAATGATATTTATAATTTGTTGTATCACTACGTCTCCCATCTGTAATCTGTGCTACAAAAGTGGTTTAAAACTAATCCTGTTTCATCTCAATAGGCTTATAATCAGCCCTGCAGCAATTACACTGGCAGAATGACAGTGTGTGTTTCCCATGTGTACCATCCGTACCCCAGCTGGATGATCACATCCACCTCGTGTGACCCCCGTCATGGCTGGGCGCCAGAGTTTGCTTTTTATGGAGCATTATCTGCGCAGCAGCATAGCAGGTGAAAACAGGAATGGAAATACGTTTAGATTGACTGTCATGTTGATTTAGGGAACAATCTGTCATTTCAGCTCTGCTTCTCCTGTTAGGAGGCTGTACTTTGCCCAGCGCCGCCTGAGACCTCATCCCACCCGTGTGTGTGTCAGCCCGCCTGGCTGTGGCATCAGTTCTGGGCCTGATGGACCCACACAGGGATCCTTTTATGTCCCTATTCCTGGTGGTGAGCGAGCAAGTGTCACAGCATCTACTACATAAAGAGGGGCTTTTAGCCCATCAGGACAGCGATTTTCACACTACTTCTTTTATATCATTTAGTATCATTGAGTCTTATAAGTAGAGACGCTCTGATATGACTCCCTATTCAGATCTAGACTCTTAAAATGGAACTCTCTGAACCCACTTGAGGATTTTCAACAGCACTTCACTTGTACATATTTTTACTCCGCATAAATAAACGCTGTTTATAGATTTCCTCTGGTTGTGTTTTTCAAAGATCCCTCATCTGCTGCCAAGAAGAAACCATCCAAAACTTCTGGCTTCAACCCATGCAGCAGCGGTGCGTGTGGCCACCCGGCGGTGCGTCCTCTGGTGGACACCGGGGCCATGGTCTTTGTTGTGTTTGGCATCTTGGGCGTCAACCGAACAGGGCGCAGGGACAACCATGTGATTGGAGACGTGGTAAGGGTCACACCTGTGTCAGCACCTCGTAATAATCAACAGAAATGCAGCAGAGCCAGATTGTTCAACTGTTTTCTCATGTGGTTGACGTGGTGTTTAAATCTCTTCAAAGGGCAGCATCATATTGGATCCAGACTTTGATATCTTCCAGGAAATGGGGTATCTTTGCCAAATCTGTAAAGCGATTAGTGCAAACAGAAAACTTGTGAAACCGGGAGGAGCGCAGTGTTTGCCATCAGGTAACAGAGTGAAATCTCTTTTTAGAGCAGAAGTAATAGATAAATTAAAATGATAATACAAATATATTATATCTTAATACAATACTGTGAAAAGTGCCTAACACCTGAGTAAAAATGATCCTATCAAGACAAATCCTTAACAAAGAGATAACGGAAAATTGTACTTGATTGTGAAGTTAAATTAATTGAATTTCATCTGTTCCCTTTTTTCTTCAGGTAATAAATTGTCGTCTATTCTTCCTCTGCTCCACCCTGATTGTCACTCTCTCCCTGCTCCAAACCTGCTCCCGGGGCAGCTCTCACACGGAGCTGTGGGAATGCATGGAGGAAAGGTCCGCTGGCTGTCCATGGCCTTCGAGTCAGTAAGTCTCTTCATCTTCCTGCATGTTTTTTTAATTTTTTTTAAATCTCTCTTCATCACAAAGCTGTACGTTATCAACTCTTCTGCTCTACCTCTCTCATCCAAAGACCACATACAAGGGGAAATCCTCCTTTCAAACCTACTCAGACTTCCTCCAGTGGGAAACCTTCATCCAGGAGCAGCTCACCTCTCTCCCCAAGTCCTCCGCTCTGCAACGGGGTTTCCAAACCTGCGAGCACTGGAAGCAAATCTTCATGGAAATCATAGGCAAGTAAAGAGGTGGCATTGCATGTCAAGAGATGCTTTTTTTTGTTTTGTTCTTTCTGAAGACAGCTTAATCCACAGGGAAAGTGGGAGCAGCAGTGTGTGAAAATCTGCTAACAAACTGCTCTCTGCTCTGTTTGTAGGTGTGGAGAGTGCCCTCTGGAGTCTGCTGCTGTCTCTGGCCATCTGTGTGGCAGCTGTGTCTGTATTTACTGCTCATCCTTTACTGCTCCTGCCAGTGCTCATCACCATACTAGGTAAGACCTGACGTTTTTCATTCAAGTTTAGAAGTTTTAGCGACTTATTTAAACACTCGTGAATAAAATTTCAATTTGGATATGAAGACGTACGTTTGGATCATGTGTGTTATTGTGAGTTTTTGACTTTGCGCAGGGGTAATCTGTCTAGTGGTGGCCATCATGTATTGGCTGGGCTGGGAGATGGGAGCAGTGGAGGCCATTTCTCTCTCTATACTTGTGGGCTCTTCAGTGGACTACTGTCTGCACCTGGTGGAGGGATACCTGCTGGCTGGAGATACAATGCTCTCAACGCCAGGACAAAACTCGGTACGAGAGTGTTAACTTTCACATTTATGACTAATTGAAAAAAACGTTCCTCAGCTTCCTCTGTGCACATGTTAATACAAGCTAATGACTAAGATTTGGGAATTTCTTAAGGTGAGACGCGCCCTGAAGGCTTTTGAGTAAAGAGGAGCAGCTTTTCTTACTTACTCATTCTTTTGCAGGATCTTGCTACAGAGAGGCAGAGGCGGACATTGGAGGCAGTCAACCATGTGGGCGTGGCGATAGTGTCCAGCGCCGTTACCACGGTGATCTCCACTGTCCCTCTCTTCTTCTGTGTCATTGTGCCTTTCGCCAAGTTCGGCCAGATAGTCGCTATAAACACCGCCGTCTCCATTTTGTTCACCCTGACCGTGACTGTGGCCATGTTGGCATGCATGGCCCCCGCTCGTTTCAGCAGACCCCCCGGCGCTGTGCTGAAGGCCAGCCTGGCGGTGATGGCCGCAGCAGCCTTGGGAGCCGTTGTGTGCTGGGTGGGAGGACAGCTGGGTGCGTTGGCCTGGCAATCAGTCAGCACCTGATCCAAACTTCACTCAAAGTCACACTGATGTCAGGCCGAGGAGACCCTCTGTATGCAAACATGAGACACTGTAAGCACTCAATTCTCCTCCATGTTCAGGAGGATTATCAGATCAGTGAATGATTTGAACTTCACAGCACAAAGATGTCAGAATTGATCACACAATCATAAATCATCCACTTGTAACGATGGATGGAATGTTAGTACTAAAATATTGTGTAAACGATATGTGACTCATGTTTGTGAGTTTATCAACCACTTTCTCGGTTGATATGATGATTCACTTTCGATTAATTTGTTTCCTCTGAGGTGGAGATGATTGAGTAATCGTTGTGAAACTCTGGCTGACTCACAGTTTTCATCAGTGTAACTAATGGAGTTGTGAAGAGTACGTGAACTACCGTTGTGAACAACCGTCAGGGCAGAGCACTCTGATGTCCGTAAAAATTAGTGTTACATGTCCACTTGACTCACAGGCACTTTAACCCCTTTTTTTTTTTGGTTTGTGTTTTCTGTAATGGATATTGAATGTTTTTTTCAGCCATATTTCTAAAACAAAAGGCTATGATGTCCTGATGTGGCTGGATTCAAAGTTGTACTCAGATTTCAAGCTGCACAGTTTTGTTAAAAGTAATGTGCGATGTAAATGTTTCAATCTGCTGCTCTCACACATTTCAGGCCACAAGATACGATCCTCTTTTGAGACCCTTAAACATGTTTATATCTTAGATCTATTTTTGTCATCAGAACCGATTGAAAGAAAACCTCTCGTCAGGTCCTCAGGTGTACTCTAAACTCACCCTCCAACCCGCTCGTAAGCACTCGCAACAAGTAACGTTGCTCTCACATAATTTAGAGCACCACTCACACTCCCATCGATGCCGGCTCTGCTCTGCCCCGCGGTGAAGGTGAGGGCCATTTGTCAAGCTACATAACACAATAATGGTTAGGGAGAGAGACTCCCTCCATTGCCAAGAGAGCAGTACATTTCTGTTATTGTGTGTTCCTTGTAAAAGTCAAATAAAAACAGGTGCAGAAAAGCCTGGAGTCGTTTGTTACTGTGAAGGCTCAGCACTGCTTTCTTCTCTCTCGTTACATCACGATGAAGACCTGTCACCGCTCACTTACAGTCACATAGTTACCGAGAGAGCTACAGCAGACAGCATCTCATCTCCAGTTGGCTGACGTTAATTATTCATAAGAAACAGCTCAGATGTTACATTGAACTGCAGAGCATCAATGTTTCATTGAACAAAAGGAAAGGTGTTCTGCATACAGAATCGTTCCTACTCATTGTGCTGGAAACTAAAGAAGAGGGATGTTAAGAATGTATTTCTTTTAGTCAAATCAGAAAAAACCCTGGCAGCCTTTGTTCAGCAGAGTCCTCTATTTTATTCAATTGCAGCAGCATCAGCATCAAATACATTACGATGCAGTGGAAAAAAATAAACTACTGTATGTTGTCAGTATATATTTACTTAGGAGCTTCTATAGAATCTGAATATATGTGCTTCATTTAAATTAGTTGTCGAGGTGTTTTTTGAACAGCAGCAGTTCTTGTATGGATATTAACATTTCACTTTAAATTACACTTATGGCCAGTGCGTTTATAAATAATTATTGTTTCTCTCTGAAAGGGAAAGAAGAGTATGAACTTATTGGACTAAAGATGCTCTATTTCTTTCCCATTAGAATCTGTATTGAGATGATTTAATGTGTGGCCTCTTTGTTTTGCTTCTGGCTATAATACATGTCACATTAGAGACACAGTAAAGACACATTTCAATTTGATATCTATAAACTAATACAAAACGGCTGAATTATTTATGACTACTTGTATAATAATAAAAAAAAAAGACGTGGAATTCAATTAGGAAATAACAACAGATTCAAAAAGAAAGCACCATTCAGGAATATTTATCAATGTGAAATCTGTGTCTCTGATGTTGTTTTATCTGAGTTTTATTTATCGTTAGCTGCCTTCAAAAAAAGCCATCCATTTAAATTTTGCCAGTAGCGTAGTTTTTGTGCATCAACACTGTTCTGCTCTAAAAAGCAACAACTTAATGGAATAATGATTGAGGTTGAGCGAGGTTGCATGTAAGGTAATGAATATCCAGCAGGATGGAAAAAGAAAAGCTTTCCTACCTGAAATGACAAGCTCAATCTATAAATAGTGAATCAAAAATAACACAAGTGAGGGGGTATTTATAGATGTTTGTTATGTTTCCTGGGTGAAAGAATAATCCTCTGAAACTTTTTCTGTCCTCAGCTGTGTGTTACTCCGCCTCTTCGCATGTCCTTGACTGCACTCCACGGCAGCTCAGTGACTGCAGAGCAGGACAAGCTCTAACTGAAATGTCACGGTAGAGGACCACTGTTAATAATACGAAGAAAAGGTCAAACATCAGACAGATGTGTCAGACTGCTGCCCTGCCGCACATTATCCTCATCATCATGCTGAGTGAGAAATAAACGAAGGAAAGGAACGAGTGTGCAACACAGTATATTCAACATAGACCAATGGCTACACGTTAGAATGCAATTATAGGGTTAATTTCAACAGTACCTTTCCACCTTTACATTATATATGTCATTTCTTTTAACAATAAATAACCAGGCTCATTTGGTTCTTGAGAAATACTTCATTGTACCATGAAAAGGCAGTTTCTCTGGAGAGAAATTATTTTACATCAGAACTGTAACTCAACACTGAAACATAAGTCATATCTTTATTACCCCATGTTGCAGGGCACACACAATGTTCAAGTATGCCTGAGGGACTAAATGGAGAAATAAAAAACAATGAAGAATAAGAGAGATAAAATGCATTTAAAAATAAGTGAACTGGCATTGCATTTCACAAAAACTCATAAGCTCATGATTTTGGAACAATTCACTATAAAGTGCTAACTGGTTTGAGCTATGAAAAGCACATGTTCCCTTTGAAAGATCATACACATTTCTTTTTACATGGAGGTACAGTAAAAGCCAGTCGTCAGGCGAGCAATTACCAACCAGAAGACATGGACCACAATTCATGTATTAGTCCTTTAATAAGATAACTGCTTCCTTAATTTCCTTGTTAATGGTAACAACGAGAATCTTGCCACTGGTTGCCAGGACAATGCCAATTACAAATGCTGGTGTTGTCACTGTACAGTTTTCCTTCTCTCCTTGTAATTACATGCAATTGACTGACATACAGTATCAGAATCTCAAGTCAAGTCCTTCTTATCCTCTTACAGATAGGAATCCTTGAACCAAAGGGGTGAAAGTGAGAGGAGAGGAGAGCAGGAGACCTTCCCATACTCCTCTTCCTCTCTCCCCCCCCCCCCCCGGATGTGGTGGGCTGGCCCGACAAAAGCAGGGATCTGTCCAGCTGATGCCTGCCTTCCTACAGGTCCTGAGAATCCACTGTTTTCCTTTGTGCCTCTTATTAGGAGGCATGTTAAAAAATAAAGAAACAAACAAAAAAAGATCTGGAGGGGTCAATTAACTCTCTCGCCTAAAGCGGACGTTCCTCCTCCCACCCCAACCCTAACCATAGAAAGGTAAAATCAAGGTGTACTGCAGAATGGCTTTACTCCTCACAGTCTGCGGGGGGAGCTAGATCCCCTAGGAGCTGAGGTGCGGTTGGTGGTCTTGCGGCTGTTCTGTCGTGTCTGATTCATCTTGGTGGCCGAAGGTTTCCGAGCGTCGGGCTGGCGCCTCCCCTGGGGGCCCCTCCGTTTGCCCCTTTGCCCCGCGCGGCCCCTTCCGGCCCCCGCTGGTCACTTGCGTGAATGCAGTGTGTCCTGGAACTTGGTGCTGGTGTAGCGGACGTGAAATCCTTTCTTGTTGATTGTATCGTCAGAGCGGAACTTGATCACAATGGAGTCACCAGCCGAGTAGATCTCCTCTGGAGGCTGTGAGGAGACACAAAGCAACAGATTCATTTGTGCTGCTGCTTTCTGCTTCTTTGACTGCACTTCAATTCAAACTAAAGACGTGTCACATGCTGAACCTGAAGTCAAATCAGCGACCATGACCAATGGCTTCTGACTGCAGAGGATTGCCAGTTCTGTGAAAGACGGGGGCCATCTAAGGGACCTAGGACTGGGACTGGCCCTTTGTAGCTTTATTGAAAATAAGGCTTTAGCTTCTATTGAAGTGTGGATAACATACAGTCTGATGATTAGTTCCAGGTGCACCTGAGCACAGAGCTTACTTCTTCCCTGAACAAAACCATATACAGCACAACACGTCACATATTTCTGCTGCCACGAGTAAAGAGTCGCCAAACTGTTTCCAGTGAAACAAAAAGAGAATTAACTGCTTTATGTGAGCCCCAAAGCTATGCAACACTGCACCTGGCTGTTTGTCAGAAGAGTGTTATCACATGAATATTAATTCAGACATTATACTGCAAATTAATTAGCTGGTTGAGGTGCTCAGGCAGCTGCTCTGTGACTATCAGAAAGCACTGCATCACGAGCCTGTGCAACCAAGAGTAAAACACCAGACTGGTGTCATTCAACATGAATTATGTATATACAATAGCTAATAGGTCTTGGTTTATTAGGAATGGGGAAATGCACTTTAAACTGGATTGTAGAACAATGTGTAGTCTGCTATTAAACAGAGAAAAGCCCCTGGGCTAAAGTAAGCCTTCTCTCACTATAATTAGCTTTCAACTACTTTTGACTGAATTGTGCCAGTTTATTTCGACCTGTTTTATAAAAAGAAACTTGATTGAGAAGCAGCTCTCTGGGGGTTCTGAGGGTGTTATATCCCCTCCAGCATACGATTCGAGTGAACAGGCGTGAGTGAAAAGCCCAAGCTTATTATTGAAGTGTGTAAATGAGATCAAGCTGTTCTCTGACCTGAGGAAACTTGTGTTTCTATTCCCTGCTGGTGTCATTGTTCCAGACTCGGGCTGCAGCCTTAGCATTGGCTGCTTAATTTGCAGTTACAGCCCAATGCCGGAGGCTCTGATAGGCTATCAGCACCCAGGGAGCGAAGCAAGTGAGTCAACTTACAAGCGCCTCCACAGCCACACTCCCAAACCCGGAGGAAAACCCCAACTTTAATAAAGCGATTAAAGTGAGTGAGTCAAAAGCCCAGGGCAGTTCACAAACCCCCGCCAAAGTTTCTCTAGTAATTCTCAGAAATCCCTCGTTGTTACTTTTACTGTAAAACAGCAGAAAAAAAGTGCTGGGAGGTCAGCTGTTTTTGTCAGAGAGAAATGCTCTTACCCCCGAGCCACAGTAGCGTCCCAGCCGAGGGGACTTGGTGTCGGCGCCATCGAAGAGCTCCATGTAGTCATAGCCACAGTCCGCCTCCTCCTCAATCTCAAAGGTCTGGAAGATGAGCTCCACCCCATAGCCCTTCTCAGCAGATATCACCCACTGACAGTCAGAGGCTCCGGGGTAGTTATTGTCCCCAAACTGGGCGTGGGAGAACAGGTCCTTGGTTTTGACTTCAGCCTTCAGGTGACCACCGCACTCTGCGAGCAGAAAAGTTGAGCTGAGTCATTTTGTCCAAGGTTTGAGTACAGCTGCTGTGCCTATTGGTCTCTGGCTCATTTGTGGTTTTCACAGTCATCCAGATACAAAGGAGTCTAAATCACGCTCTGTTGTTAAATATGAGTCATAATCATTCTCAGAAAGGGTGGTGAAATGTAATCAAAACTAAACTTGCATGTGTTTAGTCCAGACACCGCTGTGGAGTCTGATTTGTCAATAACTAACCTGAAATCAACTTGATGCCCCCAAAACATGAAGGTTTCAAGGTTTTACTGTCTTCTGTCTTCTTGGCTACTATTAGGTTTTTCATTTAGCAAGAGGAAAAACTGAGCACTGCTCTAATAGTGTCTATTCTTACCTGCAGTATGGGAAGCCTCGAAGCCTTTCTTCTGCACAGAGTTATCAGAGAAGAAGCGAACGAACAGCTTGTTTGCAGTCGACGTGATGGGTGGGGGCTTCTTGGTTCCACAGAAGCGACCCAGACTTGGAGATTTTCCATCTCGCCCGTCATAAATCTCTATGTGGTCATACGCACACTCCAGGTGGGCCTCCATGTCGATCTCGTTAAAGGCCTGTAGTTAAAGAGGACGATGGGCAAAGAGGCTTGTTAAAAAAGGTGTTGGAACAGAATTTCAACTTTGAATCAGTGGCATTTTTTTTGACTGTGATTAGTTTTATTTATAGAAAAAGAATGTCTACCGAAAGGTGGAAAAAAAAATAGGTTTCTTAATGTCAGTGACATATTGGACATAAATACAAATGAAAACAGAAGGGGGAGCCACACATCATTGTTCTGTAGCAGCTTCTGATAACAGCTCAGTAAACATGTCCTCAGTGGAGTTTTGTTACATAATGGTACAAATACAAATAAAGAAATGACTGACCAAAGAAAGTATACAGAGAGCAGGAGGAAGTGACACATACGATTTTAATGCGGTGTCCTGGAGTGGTGGTGAGGGCCCAGGTGCAGGCCTTCTTGCTGGGATATCTATCCGGCCAGTTTGGGCTAGTAATGGTTCCACTCACGCTATTCACAGTATGATCACAGCCGGCTGTAAAAAGACATCTTTCAGTCATCACATACATCTGCATTGTGCAATCTGACTGCGTTCAAACAGTAAGTCTACTTAAGACCTACTCAGGCTGCAAAAAAAAAAGTGAAGCGTATGAAAAAATGTGCAACCCTAATAAAGTGACAAGAATCTGAGGTCTCAGGTACCTTCTTTGCAGTCGTGTTTGTTCTCATGCAGCACAAAGCCGCTCCTGCACTGACAGCTGTAGCTTCCAAAGGTGTTGACACACTCGTGTTGACAGCCTCCGTTCTCCTTGGAGCACTCATCTTTGTCTGCGGGAGCACAGAGGACACAACCTTGGTGACTGTTTTCCTTTGAAAAACGCCTGATGGCAGCTTGAGTGACTTAAAGAGAAGACGTGATGCATTAAGGAGGCCTCTCAGGAGACTCACCTGAGAAGAATTGTGCTTTAAAGCCTTTCTTGGACACGGTATTGTCTGATTTAAACTCAATGCGCATGTTGTTGTACTGGGAGGTGATAGCTTCGGGTTTCTCCGCCCCACAGAACTTCCCATGTAATCTTGAATCGGCTGATAGCCCGCTGCGAACCTCCACATAGTCGTACTTACAAACCTGTGCAGAGAAACAGAGCGTGTGAAGAGGCAGTGTATTTGGTTTTAATAATGAAACACTTGGAGGAGAGTAAGGCTTTGTTTGCTATGAAGTTGTGCAATGACAGAGAGATAACACAGAACAAACCCACCCCGCGCCGATTCAAAATAACCCCAGTGCTCACATCATTGCCCTCAGTCTCGAAGACGTCAAAGAGCAGAGTTATGCGATACTGTGTTGGGGCGACAAGCTGCCAGATGCAGTTCTTGTTTGGGGGGTACTCTCTGGGCCAACCGGGGCTAGTAATGGACCCGTTCAGCTTAGTGATGAAGCCGCCACAGGCAGCTGGACAGAACACACAACATGGGAAGAGACAAGTAAAAATAGTTAGCTTGGTAGTCACCTGCAGATGTGCAGAAAAGAGAAAACATATTATCCCCATGTGTCTCCACAGGATGTTCTCCAGAAGCATTCATGTCATACACCATACAGCTAAAACAAAAGCCCCTGAGATGTATCCTCCTGTGTCCTGAATTAATCGGGATTAGTGCTTGACCTGCGTGTGACAACTCACAAAAGCTCTGCAACAGTTATGCAACACAACATGATGAACAAACTGGTGTCGTACATTGCTATTTTCTGCCAATATTTCAGTGAATCATTGTTTAACCAACTGCATACATGTTTTCTTGACACATGGATTTAAAGTTATTAAATGTGGCCGAATGTTGCAAAGTAAAAAATGTACGTTTCAATGATTATTTGAAGAGCAATATACATGAACTAAAGATATACCAGTTTCACATATAATCTTTCTCACTGTGTATTAATGCAGATATAATTATCCTTAAATAGTAGCTTCTTTGTTTGTTTGTGTTTGCACTATCCCCAGAATATGCTGCTCCCTTTTTTTTACATGCAATAGAAATACAACTAATACATATTTTTTCTGTATCTCTATTTAAAAACAGGTTTCCTTATACTTTAATGCAACATTTTTTATATTCGACAGTTGACAGAATACTAATATGAAAGTAGAGCATATTTTAAGAGTGTTGAATAGAAAATGTTCTCTGTAAAGCTGATTTGTCACCCCTGGGGGGTTGTTGGATATGACAGTATATTTGATCACACATCTGACAGATAGTATCTGTCCTTTCTTTTTTCAAATTGTGTAATTTGTTTAATAGAAATACTTAGATGCTCTTTAATTTGTGCTCTCTTTGTTTTCAACTGAAGCTACTTAATAAATTGAATTCTGTCAGACATAACAAAGCTGTAGTGACAGCTGACTTCCTCTAGAGGGGGTGGACGGTGGTTAAGTGGTCAACCAGATATTCTACAGCTTGTTTACTTATTGTCAGGTCTGAAACAACAACATGTAATTTGAGCTAAAAATAATGCTTGCATTGTTTGTCCCAAATCTTTAAAAGACAGTGATCATCCAGCGCAGACATCACAGTAGGCTTTATGGAATGACTGAGCTTATTGTTTCTGGATGAGTAACACTGTAAAGTGCTTTAGCGTGTAAATTAAAAGGTGAGCAGAGCTGGTGACTTGTCTCCCTGTCCTTACCCTCGCAGCTGCGCTTGTCAGCAGCCAGCTCATAGCCCGGGTCACAGGCACACTTGTAGCTGCCCAGTGTGTTGACACAACGTTGCTCACAGCGACCGTTGTCCGGCTTGGAGCACTCATCCATCTCTGAAAACACAAAGATATGTTAGGACCCTGTTCGCCGGCCCCCCTGGTTTGCTGGTGTACAAAAGAAACTCTTCAAAACATCCCCAGAGCCAGACAAAAAGGGTCGCACAGAATCTGGCTGTGCAAGTACAACACAATAATGTGTTACAAATGTTAACCGCTGTAATATTCAAAAGAACACAACAGGCAGACCGATTGCTGGAACACGTAAAATAAGATTATGACCCTTAATGTCTGACCTTTAAAGAAGTTTGCAGCAAAGCCAGCCTTGTTCACCGAGCCATCTGAAACGAATTTCATCCACAGCTGGTTGGAGCTGGTTTTGATGTCATCTGGCTTGTCGTAGCCACAGAATCGGCCCAGCAGGGGACTGTTTTCAGAGTTTCCATCGCGCACCTCCAGGTAGTCATAGGCACAACTGTCATGTCTCTCAATCTGAGAAAATAAGAGAGGGACATTCGTCAAACTCTTCAAATAAGTTGTAATATTCACACAGCAAAGAATTACTTGAATGAAAATATTTGAAGAAGGATAGGTGACGTACTTCAAAAGACTGGAAGGTAAGTCCTACATGGTAGCCCTGAGCTACAGTTACTTTCCACACGCACACTTTGTTGGGCCTGTAGTCATCAGGATAGTTGGGGGATTGGATCTGGCCGTTGTCTTTCTTCACCTCCCCACCACAGATAGCTGCATGTGACAATAAAAAACAATACTGAGTTCCCTCGATAGTAATATCATCAGCACATGCCTGTAAAGAAACCAAACGCTCACTGTTCTGATTAATGCAGGGTGGATTAACGGAAATACCTGCACCACCAGCTCCAACACACGCAAACATACACACCAACCCTTCGCGCTGTCTGGAAACAATGGAGCTTAATGCGAAGGCCGGCTAAAGTCTAATTAATGCAGCGTAAAAAAACCTCACACATCAGCAGTAGGAGAGCCAATAAACTGGGGATATTACTGCAGCTTCTAGGCACATTGTTGGATGTGTGAGCGGCCATGCGTTCAGTCAGCTGAGCTACATACTGGAGCGGGGTTCAGGGAGGTCGGGAGTACGGGTGCTTACCCTCATAGACGGCGGAGAATCCTTTTCCCACCCAGTTGCTGCTGCTGCGGAATTCAATCCACAGCCGACTGTCGGTGGAGATGATTGGTTCAGGCAGCTTATCACCACAGAAACGACCTGGGTCACAGGTGAGGACACAAACATAAAAAGCAAATCTTTTTCATTATAACACCTGAGATAGCTGTGAACATCCTCTACACAGCTTTTCACTTTACAGACACCAGATTCAGCTGTGAGGCAGTTGTGAGGTACATAAAGAGACTTTAATGACAATAAGCATCTTTAATTTAGTATTTAAAGTTTGGTTTATTCATACAATGTTTGTCAGTATGAATACCTGGAACCAATGGAAGTGTCTGGTGTATTTTGTAACTGGACCAATCAAAAACGTGGCTTTTCCCTACAGTTCCTGTAAATAATGTCAATATTTTATATATTTAAACACATGTAAAAACCTTTGTCTAGCTGCCACTACTGTTTCTCCTTGTATCAATAGTGCAAAAACAAATTGCAACACCAAGTCAAGCTACTTTCTAGCTTTACTTTTCTTCCATCGCAGTAAACAGCATTTGATAGAATTTTGGTTAGACAAATAAGATGTTTAGACATTTAAAATCTTTAGAATCAAACGATCTACTGAAGCTATATTTTCATGAATTGTAAGTTGGAGCCCCAGTTTGGGTACAACTCCTTAAAAACCAACCTTTTAGAGGAGCCTTCCTCCAGTATCCGTCTCTGATTTCTACATGGTCGTACCAACATAGGTGACTCCGGTACAGATCCATGGAGGTAAAGTTCAGAATGATCTGAGAAGCAAAAGACAAAGTGGGTACTGATACAGTGGACTAAAGGATAAAAAACACTGACTCTTGATACATATCAAGTAACTGAGACCTTGCTTTGGTCTAAGCACTTTGTGAGTCTTGATTTAAAGGGTTCAAAGTTGACCCGACATTTTCCCCATTCAGTACCTTCTCGCCTGGTGTGACTGATATCCTCCAGATGCAGTGCATGTACGCTGAGTAACCATTTGGAAATCCAGGCGAGGAGAAGTTCCCGCTGCTGTCCTGCAGACTGTCCCCACATCCTGAGCACAGAAACAAACGCACACAGACCCACACGTGAGGCCTGAGCTGTGAGCATGATGCACTGTCAACTTGTTCCTGCCTGAATAACACCTAAGCCACTCAACTCAAGCTCTCTAGCCATCAGCTCTAAGGTAAATCCCCTTAAACCTCGCTGCAGGGACAGACACTGGAGCTGGAATCATAACAGCAAATGTGAAGTAAAGGACAACTCTTTCATGTTCAAAGGCACATCTGCTGACAATGTTCACACACAACCCTGCACCTCACACCCCTCTCATTCACCCCCCCCCCTCCCCCCACCTTCTCCAGATGATGATCACACAAAAGAAATGAGAATGTGAGCATCCTCTGAAAATAAACCTGGCCCACTATGAATAAACAAGCCCTCTGGAGGATGTTATGCACTATGTACGTGTTACCTGTGAAAGAAACTGCCTTACGTTGACTGGCTGAAAACTAAGCGTGCAAGTGTGAAAGAACTGATTCCAAACACAAAACACGGCCTTGTAAAAACATCTGAGGAAGAAGCATGATGCGGGGGGAGATGTGTTTCATTAAGAGGAAGTGATCGAGAGAACTATGCATCTTCAGTTTTTTCTGTCTAAAGACAGAAGCAGTAAGGAAACATTTCCCCTTGACTTTTCTTTGCTTCCATCAATTGTGCCGTAGCTAAAGAGTTGTGTGTAATAATGCTCGGTAGAGATTTGCCAATTACTAGCTCCTTAACAAGCACTTAGGTTCACACCGGGGATGACAGGCGATAACAGGAATGCTGCATGAATGGGAGATCCGTGGCTCTTTACGCAAGTTTTTTTTCCTCAAGAGCATGTGGAGACTCACTACCTCATCCCCCACAAAGTGAGTCAGAACATCCAGTCAGACTCTTTCTCACGAGTCAGAGAATTTTGTGAAGGAAGAGCAGATTCATTTAGGGTTAAAACTTCCGGTCCTAATCGTATAAACCACACCGGCTGGTCCAGCTCTGGTCACAATGTATATTCATTAGGCTTTAAAATAAGGCTGGCAGCTCAGTTTGTCCTAGACTGACCTGTAATTAAACTGTCTGAAGCAAAATATATTCAGCAGAGACTGGTCACAATGTACATCTGTTAATGTAATAAATTCTGTTTACTCCAACAGCATTATATCCTCTCTCTCCTCTCTGCAAAGCGTAAACACAGTGAGTGGTTAAGAAAGGCTTACGTAACGCTCCTTAGAGTATCGTCTCACAGTTTACGTTGCACAAGCTGTGACGTGTGGACATGAGCCCTGTTCCCAACATCCTTTTCGTCATTCTCTTCCTCAATCACAGCTGTTCCTTTGGGTCTATCTGGGAACGAGTGGTGACACACTTCCTGTCCCTGGGTAGTCTTTGCACTCCTCCCAGCTCGGGATTGTCGGACGTTGTAGCCAAAGAACCACATCAAGAGTAGCTGCGTGGCTATTTCCACAGAGTGCGAGCTACATCAGCTCTCTCTCTCTCTCTCTCAGGGCTATGTTGCACACAGATGCAAAAAAATAGACAGGAAAAACCCACAGCAGACAGGATTTGTCATTTTAGTCTTACTGGAGCATTTGTAGAGTTTGCGTGCCTGTGTGATATCCCCTTTGCTCAGCCTGGTTCTCTGGCCAATGGGTGGTCGTACTCCATTCACATCGTAGCGTGGCAGGATGGTGTCCAGGAAAATGCCTCTGTAATTCAGGGAGAGAGAGACTGACGTTAATGTGGCATAAAACACCGACAGTGTGCACACAATCCTGACTCTTTTTCAAACATTGATTTAGCCTGCTAATCATATCTGATCAAGAACTAAGAGATGTAACATCAATCAGTACATTTCAATCATAGTCACAAATTGTATTACCATTTTCTCCTAATAGAAGAATACAGAACCATTGATTTTATTTATTTAATACTTTTTCCTTCTCCATGTCTGACCAAAAAGCGTGAAGGTTAAAGTAGGTGTGTGTCTACGTGTATGATGGGGTCCTTATTGTCATTATTTTATTTTTTTATTTCATAATAAAAGGAAACAAATCTATTTGTTTTGATCCTTCAGATCTATTTTGTCACAGGCTAAATTGTAACAGATGTACGGTTGCATTCACTTATCACAGTCTCCTTGAGGTCAAGGGTCACACGGCCTGTTTCTGAAGTTAATGCTGACATCATTCTTCACACACACACACACGCACACGTCTGCTCTACAGATGGACCCAAACGAAGAACTCTTCTCCAGAGTTACTGAGAATGACCTGCACAGGCTGGAAAAGGCAGGGAGGTGAACACCAGCCACACGCCTTGTTTAAAGTCTAATATGAAAACTGTCAAAAAACAAAAACAAAAACAACAACAACCAGGCGCAGCAGAACAGAGTTCTCATAGTAGTGTCTCACTTGACACTTTGCTAGTTTATCATCTCCATTTTAATCAAAGTATTGGCGAGCAACGGCCTGGCTCCGTAGTCGTTCCCATGGTGACATGCCTATCAACGCCAGGCATGTGCAAACAGAGCAGCCTGGGCTAACAGTTTAGACTCTGCCTGCCTGCCTGCCTGCCTGCCTGCCTGTATGTCTGTGAGCTTCCAGGAGCCGGTGTGCTGGCTGCTGGTGAAAAACGCCGCTGCAGCCGGTGTCAAAGCAGACAAAAGGCACACTGGCAGGTCTCTATTTGAGTTGGCACCAATCCATGCACTAGTACTAAAAAATATATCTGGAGTGAAGGAAAGGGGGGTGCAAAGTTGTGGGTCGGGTAACACGGCTGAGACAAAAAAGCAAAGGGGATCAGCTCTGCTTGTCCCCAGGAGACATTGCAAAACATCAAGACAAGCCATGAAATCTTTCAAACAACACCCCACGGCAAAAGCCCTGGCTTCCCACGGTGATTTACTGTAAAACACAGAGCAAACACCCCTGCTAATAATGGAGTAACAAAGACAGCCACTGGCACAGGTACATGAGCCAATCGGTGCTCAAGAAAAAAACAGTGCTGGGAATGACCTGTGAAAAGCTAACAGGAGCCCCTTGTCTGCTAATACAGCTCTGTGAAACATTCCCCAGCAGTGGCAGCCATTCCTCTGTCATGTTAGTCTAAAGGGGCTTTTATTGATCAACATGGTTACACAAAGAGTTGGAGTGGTGGATTAGCTGACATACACATACTTTAGGGCAGGCCTGCTGAATTGTGAAGCAAAATGTGGTTCATACTGTGTTACATTTAGTTCACAACTCTTGACCTGAGAGCTAAATCAACTCAATGGATCTCCTGTCATTTAGTGCTGAGCAGACTGTAATCTAAACTGTATCTAATCTGTAAACCTATCATCTAAAACACCTCTCTTTATGATTATACAAACATTTATCAGCTGCAGTGGAATTTGTTCAGCTCAAAAAAGTACCTTTCATGTTCTAACCGGTTCTAACCTGCTAATTAAGTTATTGTATGCCTCTATTTTTCCACATTCTTTTTAATTTTAATGTGTTAAACGAATCACTAAAACCAAACATGATGTATTTCTTGAAAAGAAAGGGTGCAGAATTTCAGTCTTATTCTATGTGCAGTGCATTTTTGACCTACAGTTAGGATGCACGGGGCCAGACAGGCATTTCTGTACATTGGCCTCCACCCAGCTGCAGCCTCAGCTTAGACAAAGATTCCCTCTCTGCTTCCCAGACTCTGTTTGCCGCAGGAGCATTGCAGTTGATTCGGGAAGAGGCCCATACACTAAGAGAGTCACACAGGGCATGGGAGAGTTGATGGTGGGGGGAGTGAAAAAATACATATACAGCTGAGGAGTAAGAACAAGGGGAGAGCCAACAGCTGGTTTTCCTATCAGAGTTAGGTAAAAATGAGTCAGGACTTACTTTTTTGCTTAAACTTTTGTGTGCACAAGGAATATATTACAGCAGCTCTGGCTTTCTCGCTGACCATCATATTCCAGCTATAGGTAAAACACTGCAAAATGACTGTTCCTGCAGCTGTCCTAAAGATTAGCCCACATTGTTTAACTATGCAATAGAGTCAAATGGTCGAAATGCCGCTTTCATACACAAGACTAAGGTCACATCCTGCCCATGTCAGCTAGTGGTTACCATAATATTTATATAACTTGATGTAAAGTATGCTTACACATTTTTAGTGTATATATAGACAGGCTGACAAGAAACCACTTTCTATTGAGCACAGCGATGCTTTAGAATAACAATGATGATTCAGGAGCTAAATCTTAGTAGTCAACTTCTCCCAAGAGGTCTTTTTAGGCTATAGTCACCCAGGTAGTAAAAAGCACTTCCAACTAAACACAGGCTGAGATGACTCAAGTGAGATCCTAGACTGACTAGTGTTTGTCACTGGGATTTTTTCAGTTAGTAGTCTTGCATGACATCACAACATCTGGAGGGATTTCCTGTAGCAAAAACAGGGAGTAGTGAATGGGGTCAGCTGGCAACAAAATAAAGTGGCATCATAAGTATGACACATTCACAGCTCTGCCTTTAAAAACAGAGGTCCCTCTATGCAGGTTGTTTCCACTGTTCAACATTTCAATACCAAGTTTGGCTACATACAGGATCTACACAGTTCAGCCACTTTTGTCTATTTATTTATCTACTGCCCAAAGTCTAAGACACACACATTTTAAGTCACATGTGTCTTAAAGCCTGGGGAGTACAACAAATTTCCACTTGTCCGTTCCTTACCATAGGTAGGAGCATTTCAGAGGTTGGCCTAAATAGTGCTGCAGAGGATATTTTATTACAACACCTGAATGCTATGAAGGTTCTATATGAAGACTATGCAGCAGGCATAAATAAATAAATATATAAATAGAGTCCCTGAAGAGGCCTCGGGTGACCACAACGCTACTTATCATCAAAGCCTCTTGAAAAGGTCATTAGGAGCATAATGAGGCGGTTCATAGTTTGAGGCACAACTTTTACAAGAAGCTCCACGTAGCCTTGAAAGTGGCGTGCAGAAACTATGTTGTGAGGAAGCAGGGCTACTGTAAGTGGGCTAGCTCAGCAGCAGGATCAGGACTGGTGCTGCTTTACTGCGGCTGCTGGTGCAAAAGCAGCATGAACCGAGGAGAAGGGCCTTAATTTGAGCAGGCTGTGGGAAGGAGCTGGCACTTTCACTACTGCTACAAAGACTTGGCTTTCCCTTCTTAGAAAAAAAAAAACCATAGTAGAAAATCAATTCAAGTTTGTCAGAGGTGTTTAATTTGTATAATTTTGACACAAAGCTCAGAGCCTTTGTTAGCTGAATGAGAAAGTAAAGTGGAAAAAGATATTCATCAGGATGCAAGAAAAAATGATGAAGCAAATACTCAATGAAACTGGAGTCGTCAGAACAAGCTGTTTCACACAAGCATATTATTTTTTTGACCCTCCTCACTCTCAATGCAGCAATAAGCATTTAAATCGTATCCAAATATTCCATAAATCACAATAGTGCTCCCCCATCTACTTAAACCACATGCAATGGGAGCAATGGCTGTTTAAAAACATTTCACCCAAGAGAAACTTCGGCCAGAGAAGGAGAGCGCTTTGTTCAAAATAGAGCTTTTGTAGTAGCAACATATAAATACCCACTAAAGACCCACCTTTTCCCAGGAAAGCCATTTCTGTCTCTTTGTACTTAAACTCCGATAGTGAAGAAACAATTCACATCCAAGACAGACACTGTAAGCCCTTTCTGTCTTTGTGTCCTCAGGCTACGTGTTTAGTCTTCAAGTGATTTGTTATTGAGGGGAATTAAGTGTTTCATTCTTCTTTTCAGGCTTTGGGGATCCTGCCACATTTCTCAGCAGCCTCCCAAAAACACAGACCTGGTGCAGTACAGATCAATATAGTCATAAAATAATGTTTAAAAAAAAATGACTCTCAGCAGAAATGGAAAACAACAAGAAGGGTTAAAAGGTTGCAGCAGAGTGGGAAACTGCTCGGCCTGACTTGATCTAACACCAGTTTGGAGTGCAAGCAGTGGAACTTGGCTTGGCTCCTACCTGGAGAATGTATTCCTGGCATAGTGCATGATACTGTCAAAATCATAGACTTCTCCCAAAGAGTCCACCTCCCCCGGCTCCATCTTCAGAAAGTTATACTCTTGCCCTGTGAGAAGAGACAGTGAGAAGAACAGTTGGAACATGAAGCTGAGTCACACTGTGCAACCTTATGTATGTAAGCCAAAGGTGAATACAGTTTTACTCCGTCTGAATCACACAATGAGGCTAGAGAGTCCAATAAGCCCCCTGCATTAGTGCATGCAAAAGCCAGTGATATTTCAGGCTTTTTAGGATGAGTAAGGTTGTAGTTGTTGGTGTTTGGCCTGGTTACTGAATGTGTCATGAGAAGCCTTCTGTGTGGGGTTGTCTATCTCTAAAAAACACCTGGATTAATAGAACGCAGCAGGCATGAAGCTGAGCAAAAACTGGCTCACAATTCTGTGTGTCTTTTTTTTATTATTTTGTCTCTTCTTTCCAACGTCATTGTTGAGAGACCTATGCCCCTACCTGGCTGAATGTTGTCCCTGATAATGCTGACGTGTTCGTCTCGGTCAGGCCTCGTGTGCTCGTGCCAGAATCCGATCACATGACCCAACTCGTGCACCACAATACCAAACTTGTCACAGTTTTTTCCGATGGATATAGCCTGGGGGCCCCCTCCACGACGACCAACATAGGAGCAGCACCTGTGATTCAACGGCCAGACACACACACACACACACACAGACACACACACACACACACACACACACACACACACACACACACACACACACACACACACAGACAGTGTTAACAAAGCCAAAATATAGTGGCTACATTTTATGTCTTAGTACGTGAAAAAACCCTTAACAAGCGAGTAGTAACTACAGCAAGTGGCCAGAAAAAGAATCATGTTCCCCAGGGGAGAAGAAGAAGAAGAAGGAATGCGTCTCGGGCTCTATAACGTCTAACTGGCCTATATTTCATCCTGCTCTGAACATATATAATGACTCTTGTAATGAGAACGACATTATCTTTACAGCCTCTGGTCTGTTTTACAAGAAAGCTTAATGAGGCTACCTGTCATCCACACATACAGCAGTGACATTCATTCATCCGCCTGCCAATGCAAATGCTGAGAGTGAGGACGGAGGCTGGTTGGCTTCGGCGCTCCATCTCAGCGTGACTTGAAAGGTTCAGTGTGGGAGTGTGGAGGACGGGCACACACATGGCTGCCCTGTGGGCCAGACAGCAGCTCTCTAATTACTGCGAGCCTAGCCAGGCTCTCCTGAGACACGCCTTGAACTTTGCACAGGACAGATGGGGACCTGCTGAATATGCAGCAGAGTCGAGTATTCCCACTGCTAACCGCTGCCGCCTGCGTGGATAATGTCATCGCTTTTGCTCTAGAGGCCAGGCTAAAAATGGCTATCAACAGTTGTTTGGAAAAAAAAAAAAAAGTTAAGTTTCATGATCTGCATCCTCTTTCTGTTAAGCTGTTTGTTTTGAATGATGCATTATCAGTGGGAGAGGTTCATTGTGTGTGATGACATAATGGTTCCAGCTTGTGTTTCTAAATCTGTGTGAGGTTAAAACACGGGAACGTTTTAGGATTGTGTGTCCCCTGGGAACCTCTCTAATACTTTCTCTAATAGCTCTAGCCTCTTTTCCCTCAAACCTTAAATTATAAGGGTGTGCTGGTTCGTGTGCACCAAATGCTTTTATCTAAAAATATTTTATCATTAAACAAACAGACCTCTAAACGTCCAAACAGATTGTCAATTGTCGCTTAGCAACAACTAGAACCACAACCAGAGCTTCCTCTGAGTATTTGTTTGAGAGGAAATGCTGAGTGGACACTAAATCCAACTTCAGTGGTAAACAGGGTTATGGAGAGGCTGAGGCTGAGTCTCCCCCTTGGGCGCAATTCTGTACATCATGTGGCACGACACCAGTGGTCAGTGACGGATGAAGAGTGATGATGAGGCATAGGAGACATTCCTGACCACTGATTGGTCACCTCTCACAGGACCTGCGGGGGGGTTGAAATAACAGCTCACACAGAGACCGCGGACAGAAAGGATCAACAATGGGGAAAGGCTGCTGAGCGGAAAGCAAGGAAGAGGACTAAGACGCTACATAATTAGCTGCAGATAATGAAGGCGCAACAGAGGCCGACCATTGTTCAGTGTCTTCATGTGGGAGCTGAAAACCCCACTGACTCACCCACATGGTCGGTACGTGAAGACAATATAGCTCTCCTCCTGCGTCCTCTCTATAAAGGTCACGCAGGTGTGCTTCTCCCAGTGCCGCATGGCCTGCCGGAATATCGCCCGCTGGCTTCCTGAATAAGACGAGAGAGAAAGTGAGATCAGTGGAGCTGACAAAGGCGCACACACACACACACACACACACACACACACACACACACACACACACACACACACACACACGAAAACATTTTAAAAACAGGACTTTTATTAAGGCTATATTAGTTTTATACAATCAAAATGTGAACTATTTTTCTGATTATGGTTCCATAACATTTTCTCAATTATATAAAAAAATAAATGTATATTACTTTTGTGCAATTACCTAACACAACTCAAATCACACATTGTTATTTAGAGCTATGTACTTCTTCATCTGTTGTTTCATTCCGAGGAGTTATAAAAAAGTTGAAACAAAAGTTGATGCCTCGGTGCTTCATTTTTTGTTGCAACTGGAGTTATGGTGCATAACTGAAGCAAAACACTGTGTCCTTTTGTTCATTCTGGACCACCAGAGTTTGAAAATCGCTGACATTTTAAGGATACAAAATGTTAACTTTTGATTTTCCATGATATGTTATCTGTTAAAAAGCAGAATGGACTTTTTCTATCAATGAGCACAGATGTTTTACTTACCACTGAAGTTCCCACTGATGACATAGGGAATAACACCTTCAGGCCAAACACGCTCAGGTCTGGAGGTGGCCGCTCTTTTTCTACGGCGTGAGCCCGGCCTGTTAGGGATACTCTGAATGGTTGATCCTGAAGATTTGAAAATCAAGACAACAAAGATGAATAATTTAATTCCTGTCTGACAGAATTAAAGTTTCACCAGCACTTAATTCATAATGAGCTAATATGTTTCCCACTTTTTATCCTAAAACTAAAGGAACAGAAATTCTAATTATTAGGCTCATTTAGGGAAATTACTTTTTCTTCCTTCAAATAACATCGTTCATCCTATTCTGCACAAAGGGATTTCACTGAAGCTTATTCCTTTCTTCTTTTAAATGAGTTTCATCATTTTAATGTCACTCAAACGCACATTAATGCAGAGTAACCATGGAGACTAAGCTCCCACCTAAACCTGCTCATTATAATGAGACACATCCATATGTGAAACACACATAGTGTAATCGCCCTCCTGTTCTTCATTAGGCTGCAGAACAGGCACAACTTGTTTTTGAAGCAACCACTGTTAATTAAACTCTTTCAGATATGAACCCATTTCACAGAAATATTCATAGTTATAGGACAAAGTGTGCATCCCAAATATCAAAGATAACAGCACGCATGTGTTTTTAATGGTTTTAAATGAATGATGCAGCTTTGTGGGGAAATAATAAGAATTACAACTTCAATTCTGAATAGCATCATATGTTTAGCATGAGCTCAGTAAAGGAACATGAAGACATTTCACATGGATTGGTTTCTATTATTTCCATGAAGCTGAAAAGTTAAACAAACATTTAGATTTTCATCCTGAGCTATCTCATGGAGGATTGCATCACTTCTGCAAAGTGAAATGACGCCTCAGCATGTAAACATTGATTTTCAGCAGGACATGTTGAGAAATACAGAGACAGCATTATCTTATAAACCACAGGCCAGGAACAATGTGGTAAACACTTAAGACTTCTGACCTTTCAAGGAATCAACTCTTCTGATTATGTATGCTACATTGCATCACCCTTTCTTAGGAACTGTAGACTCTTCACCTTGTAAAGTAGGATATGTTCATATTGTTTTCAGAATCAACTGAAGCGGTCTGATAACTATTGATGTGTTTTTAGTTAATTCAGTTAATGAAGGGTAGGAATGTCACAGGTGTGTTTGAACAGATTCATGATGTACAAACGAGGACATTTTAGTTTTGTTCCTTCTGTTCATTCCTTTATCTTTTTAAATATTACAAACCAAATCATATGGATCGAGCTGAACATGTTTATGTGCTTGGAGGGTTTGGCATCTGCAGATTCTTTCCACATAAAGATCCAAACATCTGATTTCACTCCAGTTTGAAGGTGATCCCGTAAATAAATCTGTCAGTGTTTCACTTCAGTGAGAACCTGCAGTAACCTATTGATGCAAGAACCTAGAATACAATACAATAATTAATTCAATGTTTATTTGTATAGAGCCAAGTATGAAGCAAGTAAACAGATGCTACACATTACAACACTTATAGCCTAAGTTTGCACTGCCTGTCCCTCGATAGACAATGTCCCTCAGTTAGATCATTAGTGAATCCTTTAGCATATATTAAAATAAACTTGTTGAATGGTATCCATTGAAAAGCTTTGTTTGCTTTGCTTGTTTTGAGGAGGTGGAATAGGAGGGCTTCACTTCAACATAATAAAAAACATATTTACTGTAGAACTTCACCTGGATGACCCTGATGAAGGCAACAAGCCAAAACATGCTGGTTTCACAATAAACGTTATCCTAAAAGTACCGCTGCAGAAACAAGAAAACAAGTACATTTGGTTTCAGTACATCCAGCAGCACAAAGGTTGCTGTTCCATTACAACACCCCCAGCTCTCGTCCTGTTTGAAACTAGATTTGATTAAGATGTAGGCCACAGTTCGCAGCATGTTTCTTTTCTGCTTGGACAATGTGTTCTGCTGAATTTCAGCCTGCAGGAAGTACATCTTAGCAGCCTGCAGAGATCAATTAGCATGTCCACACTTGTGCATGTGTTGAGGAAAAGTCTGATAACAGCCAAATCTCCCCGGCGAACTGATAAGAAATATTGCTGGAGACAAACTTGTAGAAGATGTGTTAATTACAGTAACATGATTAAATCTAATGCGATAGGGAATGCTCATAGAGATTTCATTATTATTTTTCTGTTGGCATTATTTTTTTCAAACCAAATTACACAACTTTTTTAATAATATAGGGAAGACAGGGCCAGTGAAGAGACACAACCATGCTGAAGTATTCTTCTTGACTTTGCTTCAATTAAACGCACTCAATAACCTCAAATCAATTTTTAGAAATAATTGTATACACCGTCTGAATCCTAAGGCTCATCTTAAATCCTTGTTCCAGAGGTCACTATTCAGTCTGCAATCAGTCTTACTCAGTGGGTATTTTAAGTACAGTTCTAACGTATTTTTAATCCTCCAAAATCTCTTTTTACCTCAACATGCTCATTAAATCGGATGAAAAGAAGCGAACTGAAACCATTCAAGCACAGACAGCAACATGCACGCTCATGTCGGTTCATGCTCACCTATATTTTATAGGACTGTGAAGACTATTGGTTTCTGTTGACTCACAGCTGTCGCTTAAGTACTGCTTTTCATTCAGACACATTTTACAAAGCCTAGAAATTACTGTCCACCGTGGTGGTACAGGTGTGGCAATGTGCAGCAAAAACATTACAGCTGTAAACATTTTAAGAGAGCTAATCAGAAACCCAAAGTTTCTATCTGACAGGTGCCAAAACAAACTCTCAACTAGATGATATAAGTACTTTGGACAGTTCAAAAGTCTGTGTACAGAAAGCTAAGTTCAACAGGACACATTTCCTTAACATTTTTTTTCAAAAACACTCTGATAAGTATCATGAGGAGTTTCCCCCTCTTGTTTTGTTGTTGTTACCTGGATCTGTGTGATTAACCATGTGGACAGTTCTCTGAGCCAAATCTATGATTCTGTCCACTTTGAACATTCGAAGGTCCTCTTCATCCAGAGCTATGTCTCCCAGAAAGGCAACTGAAACAGACAAACAGAGATGGCAGATATCAGAAGACTGTTTGAAAACTGCACAATTTAGAGAATATCGTTGTGAGAAGGACAGTTGCCTCAAGCTTTTCCTGCCACTCAGACAGAGTGAGGCTGCACGGAGGTCAAAGCACTCGCAGACAACCTAGAGCATGTAAAAGAAACTCATTCACAAATATAAACTTCATTCCTTCCCTGAGTTTGTTTTTTTGAACAGTAAATAGAAAAAGAGACGTGAAAGTGCAGCATGTCTGTCTGAATAACAAAAGTCCCTTATAAAGGAGTGTTTCAGTCCTTATATGGACTGTAATATAAGCAACATATTGTGCATGGCTTGTGAAAGTTTAGTGCAAAAAACAAAAAGTTTGAACTCAGAAACCTGCCCACCGATGTGATTAATTAAACCATGTTCAATCCAGATGTTACAAAAAAAAATCACACTGTGTGCTCTGGCGCCTCTGGATAGTTAATGAGAAAAATCATATGTAATACAGTGAGACACTGACACTGCCTCCATGGACTAATATGGGGCACCTTGAACATGTAAAAGGTCCTTAATGAGGCCAAGGAGAGAGAAAAAATAACCAAACAGTCTCCCTTTATGAGGAATGTGCTTTATGGGATTCCTTACTATATGCCTCATTTCTATTGAGGATAACCTAGGAGTCGTCTCACTTTTACAGGCTCTTAACACCACCACGACTCTACAATTTATGGCCTGGTTTGTATGCAGAAGTTGCGGGGGGGGGGGGGGGGGGGGGGGAGAAGCAGAGGCAGAGGGGGAGAGAAGGGCAAAGAGTTGGCACAGTAATCCCCGTCTGAACAGAGGATGACAACGAGAGAGGGATGGGAAAGGAAAGAAAGAAGGGACATCCTCTGGTCCCAAACCACAGCTCTGAGAAGGGAAGGCAGATGTGGAGCAGAGAGAAAATGAGAGCCGTCTGGATGTGTGTTTGGAGGTTAGTATGGTGAAGGGGAGACAGGCGTAGAAGGGTAGGAAGCCAAGGGACCCACTAAACTGTAGAATTGAATGGCCGTGATTTAAAGAGGTTGCATTTGTTAAACATTTCAATCTTTAGAACCTTTATAGTGTCAACCCGATACAAGAAATGTGTAGATCAACCTTTGTTTTTCTCTTAAGTGTAGAAGAAAAACATTCAGGGAAATGCTCTTTCATGTCTGGAACTGCTATAAAAGTTTGACAGAGGTCTGAGACAAGGGAAAATGGGGATAAAAGCACAATAGAAACAAAGACCAGAAAAAAAAAACAACACTTGGCAGGCATGCATCTCTATTCACTAGCAGAGTATTATTGAAACAATCTGGAGTCGACTCTGGTTTACACAGGCCCATCTTCCGCCCTGCAGGTCGTAGAGGTTGCACAGCAGAACGACTTTGTTTGGGATTACAGGATAATGACAGCAATAAGAAAAAGGTGTAGATCACTGATGGCATGACAGGGCACGCACAGAGGACAGGTTTAAATTCCAGAGGTCAGAGGGATCCTTTAATTTGTGCTCGCAAAACACACTAATTCCCTCAGACTAAATCCCTGAGACACAACACAGAGCACTCAGATTCAGCACTCACACTGCCAAAAACACTGCTGATAAGGGGAAGCTTCCAGATGTCGCGCAGTAAAGGACGGGGGGGGGGGGGGGACTACAGAAGGACAGTATTCTCTTTTATCTTCACAATTTTATGATTTATTCTCAGAACTGCACCAGAGTTAAACAGAACAGGCAGTCCTTGAAACAATGAAATCCAAGTTGCTGTCATAAAATAACATAAGAGAAGTGTTCAAAACAGTTCCATGAAACTTTTCTTTACTTCACACTGGCTGAGGAGAAATGAAGTAACACTAGGACGAGATTTCTTTTCACATGCAGTGTCAATTTGCACGTATTAGTAGTTTTATGTGCGGGCTATGACCAAAAAACGGGGGCAGGCTTTCTCCCACCCCCATGAGGTTCACAGAGGGCTGAGCTCTCTGCCCAAATCTCCACCGTTGTGCTGAAGGCAGGGCCGGCTAATCCGCAGTGTCATTGTTCTCAGACAACGGTGGAGATTGAAGTGAGCAAATGCACGGCCTGGCGGCATTAGGACTCATTTCCCCCGGGCACAGCAATCGTCCTGGAGACGCTGTTGCAGGTTTATGGAAAGACTCACAGGGATTGCGGATTAACCCCCTTGTCTCTTGGCTTTAATTATCCACACACACATGGTTTTAGAGAATCTTTTGTACAAAACTCCAGGCTGGGATTGAGGGCAGGCTATGGAGAAAGGTGATAAACTCATCTAGATCCGTAGCTCCGTACTGATATGACACAGGGAGACTCGTGTGGTGGAGTGTAGATTAAAAAACCCAGTGATCGCGGCAGATGGCAAGTGATCACCATAGTCCAGGGTTGCATCTTGTTCCAAACATTGTTCATTACCTTAATTACAAAAGCTGCAGCACAAATATCCAAGCTGAATAGTTATATCATAGAAGGGTTTTTTTTTTAGGTTCATTTTACCTTTTGCATCTTATAAATCTAATAGAGAGGGTTAAAGATGAAGTGTAAATTTGTGTGTGTGTACATATAACAGATTTATGAGATTAATTATGAAGATATGACAGATATTTTGATGAATTAATGGATTGAATATGCCCACCACCCCTTCATTGAATTTTTTTGAGTTAATCTTAACCACCATAATCCTCCTCATCTAAGACCGCCCCATCTATCAGCCTATCCAGTCAGATTACACATGAGATCTCAATCAAATTAATCCCATTGATTCATGTAATGCCCTATCCTCGACCTCTGTGGTGTCAAATACTCCAGGACTATTCCCATAAATCTCCTTCTGTGGATACCAGACCACGACATCTGCCACCGAAACCTGCACAAACATCAATACTAAGCCTACGCAGACACTAACACCAGCCTATATTTAGCAGGCCAGCTCGGCTAAAGGCCTCGCTTTACTCCTCGCTGTGCTTATAGAGACGTTTCAAACAAGCTTTCTTTAGACCTAATGATGAGGGATGAGAAAGCTTGGCCAATATGTAAGCCTGGAATGCATCACAATACCCTGGCACCGCCTTTCACAGCCTGTGTTTGGAAACAAACGCTGCATTTGAATTCCAATAGAGGCCAATAGTGTATTGCGTTAAGGTGATTACCATTAGATGACATTGTAAGCATCACTTTTCAGGTTTCATTCTGTAGCAGCCCTGCACGCTGGCCGCTGAAGTCATTGTCCCTACACTGTGGGTTTAAATCTAGATTTTAAAAAAGCAGAAAAAACCCTTCGACGTAAGAATCAGTGTTTGTGAGAAGAAAATGAACTACATTATCCCAACTGAGGAGTGATGAATTGTATTATGCAGGACTCTCATTGTGTAAATATGCTACTTCTGTCCTTTGTAAAAACAACACCAGCTGTTATTTCTTCAGCAAATGCTTACCTCCATATTTCCTAACACTGCAATTTGAGTCCTAGGCAGGAGAGGAAAAGGACAGATGTGCTCTCTTGCTCATTTCAAAAAGTTAATTGAGGTATAATTAGAATAGAGAATCTGCTCAAGTCTCAAGCTCCAGGCCTGAGATTTGAGTAATTATTTTTCCAATAAAAGAGCTGAAGTCTCATCAAGACATTGAGTTACTGTCAACACACAGCAGCTTCAATCTCATAGTGACAAAATGAGAGCCAGATGCAAAGGGCACACGGCAAGATGCTGCCGCCCCTTTTACATTTCACACTCCATCAAGCCCATTAGCAGATTGGATTTCCCAGCTCATCTGTGCCACTGATTACTGATATACCATACTGCCAGTCAAACCCCCTGTAATGACTCATCAGCCCAGCAGCCATTTGTTTCTTTTCATGTCAACAACACGCAGCATTTGACCTCATTACAGGGATAAATAATTCATCATACTCAATCTCTACTGCAGGGATTTTCACCTTTGACAAAACTCATTTTGACCTTCCAGACTTCTTTGGACAGCAGAATCACTCACACAGCCTGGTGTGAGGAAAGAGCGGGCTTTCTTAGAACACATGCGCAAAGGAAAGTTTAAATGAGGTTGTTGACAAACTAAATCTGGTAGATTTCATTACACTTCAACCCCTTTCCATAAATCATAGTTATCTTCAGCTGAAAAAAAATTGAAGTATGCACCACAGGTGAAAAAAACAATTCCTTCAGACAAACAGCAAAGAAGCACAGATGATTTTTTTTCTTAGATGAATCAAAGCGCGAGAAATGAAGAAGTGGCTGTTACACTGCTCATTACGGAAGGCTAATTGGACGTCCCTTTCACCATTTAAAGTAGCTCTCGCCAAGCATTTCTTGTTACTTAGACTCTGCACCCACACTTTGTATTGATGCAATGCAAGATTAGTTATTACTTAGCTCTGACGACAAACATATTGCTCCAACTAGTGCAGCGAGATCCGGCCATAGATCGGCTACCTAATCACCCGAACCCTGCGGAGAGAGAAGCGGCAGGGGTCCTGTAATGTAAGAAAAACACCCAGTGTGGGCTCGCCTATACAGCCTGCAATCCATGATAAAAGAAAAGCAGCAGCTTAAGTGTTGTTTAAAAGCCCAATCATGAAGTTCAACAGGCAGCCTCATCACATTAGCCCAAGCAAGACTAAAAGAAGGAGGTGGGTGTTTTCACCGGCCATTTTTTTTTTTCCAAGAATCAAATGAACAAAGATACAAGGTAAAGCAAACCTCATAGTTTTGATAAAGGAGACAGTTTGTTAGAGAAAACCCAACTCAATAAAACCCAATAGTCTGGGTTTGCTTAATGTTAAAATATACATGTTGATGCTTTTAAGCAGAGGATTGTTTTACATCTTAACATCATTTTATAAATCTCTCATGCTACAAAAGTGCCTGTCTACTAAATAATCCTAATGTACTCTGCCACAAAGGCTTTTCAGAGGCTCTTAGCAGCAAGTGAGTGACACTTCAGAGAATATAAACCAACACACTTGTAAAAAAAAAAAAAAAAGAAGAAGCTCTGGAACTCGATCCTAAAAAAGAACCCATCTGTTGTAATTTAAATGACAAAACCACATCAGGCGAAACACTGTACCTTTAAGTCTTTCTCTTGTGGAGTTGGAGGGAGTGAAAAACTCTTCATATGCAGTTAGCACAACACTGCAGATAACCTACTGAGCCCCCCTCATGAATGGGCTGCTCTCACTTCACCTGAGCTGGTGTGGCACAGTCAGACTGGCCTGCCCAGCCATGCTTCAGCCTGGCACGAGGTGAATGACCTACAGTCTGTGTGAGGTGTGAGAGCCAGCCAGAGGAGAGGAGAGGAGAGCTGAGAAAACCACTCGCGTAAGAGAGGACAAGAGAAGAAGGATGTGTTCAGGGTTGACCTGTCTGCAGCCGAGGCCACAGCAGCACGGGAGCTAAATCACCAGAAAAAAAAGTAATGTAAACAACACTTAAACAAACAGAGAGAGAGAGAGAGCTGTCAGAGAACTCCTTAAAAATGCATTTGTTCACCTCAAAGCAGTCCCTGCTCTCATAATTATTATTTAAGCAGAGCAGACAATGAACTCAACTGGTTCTCATCCATTTTTCATTACAAAATGAGTGGATCTAATCTCAGCATGCTGCCAGGGTCCTAAATTACTTCCTGGGAAGCTGCCAAGTCTGGAGTTCTGCAAACTCAGGAATTTTCCACTGGTTAACTTCCTAAATAGACGGCATTACTTCAGTGTTATTGCACTGCTTGCTTCAATCAATGCTCATCTCTATCACGCCTGTGATAGAGATGAGTTATTTAATCCTGTCTACATGGGAACATTTTTGAGGGATTATATGGGTTTAACCAGGGCGGAGTGGCAAATGTGCCCTGTGGGGAAAAAGTCAGGAAGTTATTCAGCGGGTTTTTAAATTACACGAGGACATTAAACGTAATATTCACAACTTGGTCTATTAGCAAACTGACCAAACGTCCCTAATGAGCCGAGTTTCAAAATAACTGCTTTCCTTTTTAACACTCACGTAAAGTTGAATTAATTGGCCATATTCTGTCATTAAAGAAAAGGAACTGTGATGCAAAACAGAGGACAAGCTTAAAATGCTTCCCTGCATCAGAAACTTCACACAGCCGTTAGCCGTTTCCCCGGGGGTGGAAGCAGTGTGACATAAAATTAAGAGCTCGAGGCCAAAGAAAGTGATTAAGGTGACTCCGCGGCGATGTGCTGTAAAATGAGGAGGAAAACAAATGAGGAATTATCAGTCTTTCAAGAATCATCAAACCCATGCTAGTTAAAGATGCGAGATGACAGCAGAAAGATTTAGACTTCTGGTGTGTTGAAACAGAGTGAGGAGGAGGAGGAGGAGGAGGAGTAGGGAGTAAAAGGGAGAGCTAGGAGATCTTGGCTACTTTGCTGCTTAGTAGGAATGAGAAAAGCAGGTGGGTGTTGGACGCGCTGCAGACTGGGAGGGTTTGCAGAGTGGGAGTTTGTGCTTGTGATCGTCTCTCAACCACCTGTCTGGAGACGTGCTCAGGAGAAATCATAAACAAAGCGGCACAGCACGCAGATGACGGTTTCAAAACTTTATTACTAATAATGGTAACATCCTCACACAAACAAACACCAAACGTGAATGTGGAGAACCGAGTGTTCCCTGATGTCACATCATCAACGATTTCTTGGAAATAAAGTCAATCGCTTAAAAAGATAAACATGGCACAATCGACCCTTCAACAGTTTACCTCTCTGTCTGAACATCACGTCCATGTTCTCTAAAAATCCACACAGCTGACGCACAGCGATCTAATGTCACCACTTGAACGGCTCCCCATTAAACCAAACAGGAAGCAACATCTTCAGCCGCTCTTACGACGGACATGGTTCATCTGCAGCCTGACTTTTTTTTCCATGTGCATGTAAAACCACAACAATCCTGAAGCTTCACAGACACTTTTACTCAGCCTCTCAGGGGAAAGATGACGAAAACAGATCGTAGACGGGGACTGGATGATTGAATTGCGTGTGTGTGTGTGTGTGTGTTTTTTTTCTCCCTCTGCTGCCACATCAGAAATTGTCAAATGCCAAAATCAGTAAGAACTTCCAGGACTTTAGAGGTCATTTTGACTGAAGCCAACTCGCCGTATCTGTAACCTGAATACTTTCACCAGATGGAAAACACAATCTGTTCAAACTCCCCCAAAGGGATTTGGCAAGACAGTGAGTTCACAGTACACACACACACACACACACACACACACACACACACACAAAACAGATTACAGTGACAAGTATTCAGATATAGGCTACTTGTGCCAAATTAAAAGAAGAATGTCCAGACATTTGTACACCTTGAGCCACAGGAGAACATCCAACAGAGTAAAGTGAGAACAATTTCTAAGCTCCACTGTACTCTGCTCTCTCCCCTCCTCCACTTTGTTTTAGTGGCAGTGTGAACAGCCGGTGAAAAAAAAAAGACTATTTGTGCACTGACAAACACCAACCAGAAAGGGAGCAAAAGTCTTAAAAAGAAAAATCAAAGTGCACGGTTTTCTTTGTTTGACCAGCAGCTCCGTATTTTTAATAACTCGCAGCAAGCAGGAAGAACAGGACCACATTGAAAACAATAAAACGGATCTGCTGCAAAGAGCCGGTTGTAACTTTTCAACAAAAACTTGAGCACAAAACTTTTCAAGTCTCGACAAATTCACCCAGAGACCCATCCTGTTTTATTTTCAGTCTTACAACCATGCACCCACTCTTTGTGCTTTGTTATTCTATGCGACTCATGTGTGCGCTTAAAAATCTTTCAAACTGCACAAACTATGTCATACAGTACAAAACAAATGCACATAATGTTCCCTCAAACCTTTTACAAACTACAACCAGTGCTGTCATCCCTCTAAAAAGCGTCTCTCCGGTCGATCTCTCTCTCTCTCTCTCTCTCTCTCTGCAAGCTACCCAAACAGATTCGTGGCATGTTTCAGCCTCCTCTTAAAAGGTAAATCACACAGCAAAGGAAAAGAGAAAAAAAAAAAGCTCACCAGCTTTACAGGGATCCTTATAGTCGATCGCGTCTGATGTGGCAATGGGGTCCACATAGTAGCCCGGATCAATCGACTCCATATCGATCGCCAATATCACGCCGAGACAGGATAGTAGAAGCAAACATCTCGCCGTGAGATCCATTATTGTGGTGGGGGAGACGGCGAAAGGCGAGGGATAAAAGGTAAAGGACGAGAGATGGACAGAGAGAGAGAGAGAGAGAGAGAGAGAGAGAAAGAGAGAGAGAGAGAGAAATGGGAGGTTTTTGGGGAAAACGAGATCCCTCTAGAGGGCGGGTTTTAAATCCAGCCTCTCTCCGGTGATTTCTCCTTCAGCAGCCGGAGCTCCGGGCTTGTGCACAGGACTGCTTGACAAACTTTGATGATATGGCAGACCCACCGTAGCTGTGAAATGAGCTTTTACACGTCGGTGATGCCCCTGCGCGTTTTTATTGCTCCCCTGTCGTCCCATCAGGGGTCCTTGAAGAGGACACGGGGGACTATTATTTGGTTCACTTGATATTGAGTAGGCTATGAGTTATTATTGTGGTTATATTTTTCCCTCAGCTTCCTTTACACATCCTGTTTTAGGAATATAGCCTGACTTAATTCAGTGGTAGCCTATTTAATCTACCAAAGTAGAATCACCTTTAGCTCCCAGGGGCCAGAGTTTGTCAAAGAAGGCCTGTTGAAACAGTTCATATACAATTCAAAAGTTCAGCTGAAACTGTTCTTAAGAAGTTAGAACATTTTTCTTATATTTTATAGTTCATTTTAAATCTTAAAATCCCCCCCTCTAGCTTGTTTTGTTAAATCCCAGGAGCGCAAACGACAACCTAGCGTAAAAGCAGCAGAAATCCTCACGTGCGCATTCGACTCCAGCCACGCAGTCGTGACGTCACACGCACGCAGGTAGCCGATATATAAACAAACTAACCAACAGAATGAGCTTGACCTTAGTCGCTGCTTAAATTGGCCATTAAGAAGACACCAGCTAATTTTAGTGATTAGAGCGCCACCTGTTGGAGATTCCGAGAATAAATGTAAGCGTGGGTAAAACCTAAAAAAAAATCTGAGGCCAACGTACCTACCACGGGAATTTGGACAGATTTTCGTGACATTGGTTTATATCCCCCCCAGATGCAAACTATAAATCGGCCAGTGTGACAATTTACCAGCATGTTCAGAATCTGGAAGGAATCTCTACTGATACACCAAAAATGATATTGGGTGACTTTAATGGCTGTTCGTTAACATCAGTGCTGCCACATTACCAGCAATGTGTTAAGTGCCACACTAGAGGAACAAAAACCATCGATCTCTGCTATGGCAATATTAAAGCAGGCTACAAGGCAACCAGGAAGTCACCAATAGGTGCATCTGACCACGATACTGTGTTTCTGCTACCATCATACAGACAAAAATTGAAAACTGGAAAACCAAAATCAAGATCTGTGAAAGTGTGGGATGATGACAGTGTACTTGCTTTACAAGGCTGTTTTGAATGTACCGACTGGGACGTGTTTGAATGCACAGATATAAATGAACATACTGATGTAGTAACATCTTACATTAATTTCTGTGTAGATAATGTGATCCCTACCAAACAAACAAAAACACATGCAAACACTAAACCCTGGATTACCCTGGAAAAAGCTTTTACTTGAAAAAGAACAAGCTTTTAGAATAAATGACAGACATAAAGGGAAACTAATACAAAGAGATATACAAATGAAAATTAACAAAGCAAAAAGGGACTACAAAGCTAAAGTTGAGCAACTACTTACAGACAATAAAGGAAGGGAGGCTTGGCGTGGAATTAAAGCAATGATTGGCTTGAACTCCCAACAGAATAATGCTTCATATACAATTGAATTTGCCAATGACATGAACAACTTCTTCGCACGATATGAGACTGATAGTCAATCCCCATTGGAGCCTGAGGCAGACTGGAGAAATATGGCACTCCTATTCAAATAACAACTGAGGAAGTGCAGTTTGCCTTTTCCAGGATTAATGTGAGGAAATCCATCGGCCCAGATGGGTTAGACGGTAATACACTTAAAAAATGCTGTAAGCAGTTAGGTCCTGTGTTCACACAACTTTTCCAAGCTTCCTTAAATTCACAATTAATCCCAAAATCATGGAAAATATCTAAAATTATCCCATTACCAAAAAAGACAAGCCCCTCTGAATTCAATGATTTTAGACCCATTGCTCTGACCTCAGTTGTCATGAAATGTTTTGAGCGCATTGTTTTATCTCACTTAAGGTCTGAAACAAACAGTCAAATGGATCCCCAAAATTTGCATATCGAGCAAAGAGAGGTGTTGAGGATGCTACGGCTGCATTTCTTAACCAAGTTTATAAACACTTGGAAACACCATCATCTTATGTGCGTATACTGTTTGTTGATTTCTCATCTGCCTTTAACACTGTCCAGATACAACTATTGGCTGTGAAGCTGTGTAGTATGGGAGTTAACCACACCCTTACTAGGTGGATTCATAACTTCCTTTCTGAAAGGCAGCAGTTTGTTACCATCCATGGGAAAAACTCTTCAGGAATTAGCACTCACACTGGGGTACCACAAGGGTGTGTCCTCTCACCTTTGTTGTTTACTTTGTACACCAATGACTGTACAAGTCATCATGACAACTGTAAATTAATTAAGTATGCAGATGATGTTGCTCTGATAGGTCTTTTAAATGACGATGAGACCAATTACAGAGCTGAGCTAGACAACTTTTACAACTGGTGCTCTGATAACTCATTGATTTTAAATACAAAGAAAACCAAAGAAATGATTATTGATTTTAGAAGACAGTCATCTCTCTACCCTGTAAATATGAAGGACACAGAAAGTAAGTATCTTGGCACAATAATTGACAACAAACTGATATCTTTGCATATCTTGATATGCAAAGGCTCAACAGCGCCTCTATTTTTTGAGGAAACTAAGAATTTTAATGTTGACAGCACTATGCTGAAATTATTTTACAAGACTTTTATTGAAAGTGTGCTGACCTTTTGTATTCAATGTTGGGGAGGAGCACTGTCCTTACAAAATAAGAACAAACTGGACAAAGTTCTTAAACTAGGCAGCAAGATAACTGGGAAGCAAATATACAGCATTTCTTTCCTGACAGACCGGTACACACTGAATTTAGCCATCAAGATTACAGCTGACCCTCTGCACCCCCTTTGGTCAGAGTATGAACTCTTGAATTCAGGGCGCAGGTACAGAATGCCCAGGATGAGGACTAAAAGAGGCATTACATCCTTTGTACCGCGCAGTATTCAGCTGCTTAATAAGAACTGATTATACAGGACGAACTTGGCACTCTGCACTTTATTTAACTTCCTGTAAATTTTTGTTTGTATTGTGTTTTTTTAGCTCTCTGTGCAAGGCAAATTCCCCTAGGGGCAATAAAGGTTTCATTCATTCATAATAGAGCACTGATTAGAGAGGGAGGTATTATTGATCTGAACAGAAAGGGGATGCCTCTCTGGCAGGGAGGCCTAAAGTTAATCATAGCCTATATAATCTGATCACTTAGCACTAACTATTGCATCTTTTACATCACATTTTCATTTATGTTTCATGTCTTCAAAAGGCTTGCTGTCTGCTTTTCTCTTGCACTTTCCAGAACCTCTTTATCAGCTATAGTACCAACCAAATTTAAAAAAGCAGTGGCACAAATTGAAATCTAAACATTAACAGAAAGCTCTGAGCCCAAGATTAGTTATTTGTCAATACAGTATTGCATGCACTTAAATTTTTTTTTTTTAAGTGGGACTATGGCAATGCAGTGCAAAAAAAAAAGAAGCCATACAGATACATGCAGACTAAGTTAAGCACCAAACAAGTGCAAAAAGTTCATTTTAAGAGTCAAACAACAGAAACTATAATGAGCTCTCAGTCCACTTGCAGCTTGTTCAGTGCCCACACCGGTATCACTGCTCTTAATAAATATATTTATACAAACAGCTGGGCCAACATCAAGAAGCCCATACAAGCTATTCTTAAGCTGATTTTGTAGATATCGACCTTTAAGTACATTTTTTGTACGGCTAGTTGAAGTGTATTGTTTAGGACAGTTATCTGTCAGATTTTCTTCTGACTTACACCCCACAAAGTATATTACTCTCCTCAGTATTTAACAGTATAGTTCATATTAGTGTAAAAGCTGAAGGTGCTGCTAATGTTCGCTGTAATGTTAAAAAAACACTTTTAATTATAAAAAGAACCCCCAGGAAATGTGTATTTTATTAGACTACAGCCACATTTGTACCACTTATATGTGGAGTGGACTTAATGGTTAGACCTTAGGTGGACTCTGTCTGCTGCTGACAGATGATGATGGGAGACTCTACCAGCAGTTCTGTTGTTGTCTGTCTGACAACAGCCATCCTGTCTCTTACTATTACATACAAAGTCTGGTTTAGATAAGCTGGGAGAAGAGAAACACTCCTCTCTTTATCTGATCTGACCATGGCCTATGTGTGGAATGTAAGACCGGATGTGTGCTGAGATGATCAGGCTGTATCTCTGCTGCTGTCAACGCCGCAGTTTAACCATGGTGCATTAGAGTAAGTACCTTCATCATCATTTGAATAAGAAGGGTTTCATGGCTTGTTCAATTCTACAAGTGCTGAACAAACAGGAACACATCTTTAGACCGACACAATGTTAGAGTCTTGAAGCAGATTATTTTTACTGTGGCAGTTTCAAACAAAAACCCATTTACAGTCAAATTATGACAATGTACAGAGGTGGAATAGTGCCAACACAGAACATGAGGTTAAAGAGGGGGAGAGAAAAATGTGCTGATTAACATGAATGCTGACAGACTTGGACTGTCGACGTACTGTGGCTTTTACTTGAAATAGTTCTTACTATTCCACACTAGCATGGCACATTAACGTTGCTATTCAATGTGGCTTCTGAAATCAAAAGATTATGACCAATTGTGGCATTTAATTAGCAATTAAAATAAGTTTTCCTCTAACACATTATACGGTTGTCATCTTTTTTATTGTGGAAGAACACTGCTTCACAAAAAGCTATTATTATGATGAAAAGCTTTAATGATGTGAATATAATTACTGTGATAAATAATAACGAAGGCATGACTAACACGCTAGTGAAGTCATCTCACAAACACGGAGATATTTAGTTGTGACATCAAAATGCTCCACAAACAATCTGACGTTCAAGTTAATTATTTCTATCTAGTCTTTTGATTAACGAGAGGCAACATCTTCTATTTGTTGATACTTTTGTTGGCTGTACAGTGAATTATTTTACTCTGGGGTTGCAGTTTCTTCTCACATGGAATCATTCTCAGAGGATACCATGTGTTCCCATAAAACATAAAGGTGTAAATAGTGAACACAGACTGTAGCATAGAGACCAACAAAGCAATGTTATTAGAGTCTGTGCTTCCCATCTGCACACAGAGGTGATGTGTCCCAGCAGCTCAGCCCCAGTCAAGGGAGACAATACCTGGCCCTCTCCAGCCCCCTCTCAGGAGGATGGGAGGCAGGTGTTATGCGTGTTGTCGGGTAGTGTGTTCCTCATCACAGGGAGGAAACCGTCTCATCAGCAGGCTGTGGCTCCCAGATGCCTCTGGCACAGCACCAACTTCATCAGATGTGTCACCAAATCGAAAAACCTTGAGCAGAGACTTTCACTGCTGTAAAAGGGCACAAAGAAATGAATAAACTCACAGTCCAGGATAAATAATGATTCACCTACAATGTATTCATATGAAAGTCTTGACCGACATTTAGTTCTTTCGCTCTAAAAAAAAAAGGCTCCAGAGTGCATGCAGACTCTTCAGAAATAATGTGAGGGTATTTACAGCCTGATCAGATGAACATTTTCTGAAGTGCAGCTCCCTTTTGTGCACAGCCTATTTAGATAGATGGCGATAACACTTAGCTGAGGAAGTTGTTTTCACTCTGCAGTCATAGCAGGTTTTTATGTCATTTTGTAGAAAGATTGTTCATTAAAATGTGAAAAATTATTACTCAACCCTATATCCCCCCCCCCAAGCATACTCTAAAATAAAGGGGCATCTGTAAAAAAAAAACACATCTTTACCAACAATTTGAATAAAAGCGGTGATCCACACATCAAACTTCTGTTAAAAGAATAAGGAATTTGTTCATTTGTTCATACACTCAAACAACTCCTCTGTGCACTCATTTGTTGTGTGTGTGTTATGTTCTACACTTGGTGTGTAATGTAAATTTAAAATAACCTGATAATTGCAGGAAAGGATGGACATTTGGAGCAGATTTTTATTTATGATAAAACACAAAAATCATGGCACTATGGAAGCAGTGACAGTGAAGGTATTCATGATAAACCCAGATACATTTCCTTGCATTGTATGGACAATGTCATCATTTATAAAAACAGAAAAGGCAGATGTTCAATGAATACAGATCAACACATGCAGCTACATGTAAGTTATCATATAAAGAGCTATAGGTCAAATGTGCCTACATGAGGAGTCGTCAAATGGTTAATTAAGACACACCTTAGGCTCACTGGTGCGAGCCGGCATCATGTCAGCAGTTTGGCTGAGAGATCCCCCTCTACTGGGCTGTGCTCCTCGGAGGGTGACTGTTATCGATGTGGGGGCTTTTTGCCCTACCGACACACAAACAAAACCACTTTACACTAACAGCTACTCATGCTTATCCCCAAAATTAAACTTTTAGCATCACATTCTGACACAGATGTTGCCAAATATGTCGTGAAGAAATCATCAGGAGGACCTGTTTTGTTGTTATTAAACAAATTAAAACAACAGCAGGGTGTTTGACATGAAGATAATGGAGAATTAAAACAAGTTTGACGTTTAAGTCAAGCAAGAGGAGAGAGCAATGTAACTGATTCACAGTAAAATAAATAAAAAAACAGCAGCAATGAAAAAGTGAGTTTGATTCCAGTCTTTATTGTTACAACAAGGACACAACTTGAGTAATGCCATGGGCTGATTTTTTTTTGCTTTATAACATGTCTCTCTGAGATGTCAGCATCAATTTATGGATATTCTAAGCAGGTGATTGAATGAAAGGATTTACAACATGAAGAGGCAAACAAAATGAACACAAACATGGAATGGCTAATGCTAACAAAAAAATCTGAAAAACAAAAAGCACCATGGATTTAACTTTTGAGTTTCTTATTAAATTGGTCAACCTCACAAACCTCATATTTCACTTAAATCATGATTTTTCTGTATCAAATAGTTTCATACGATTAAATTGTTCAATGGCATCAATTTTCTACATTAACACTGGCTCAAGCATGAACTTGAAACTCAAACTTTTGACCATATGATTTCCCCATAGCGCTTCTGAAAATGAAACATTAACATATTTGAAGTTGTCCTTTGATGCTGAATAGCTGCACATCTGACTCTAACACCTGTCAGGCTCTTCCAGACAAACTTTCAACACATACGTAGACTGAGTGGCTCTCTACTGTCCTCTACAGTGATGATCCTCCCTGGCCTACAGATGTCCTGAACTACTGTTACCAAAACAAAGGATGAGTGAACCCTGGGCTTTCAGCGTGGCCGTTTTGTTTTGGCAGCGCGAGACATACCGGCAGTCTGATTGGTGATGTGCGCCAAGCCGGGTAAGCTGCTGGCAAGTTTGGCCAGCCCACCGTTGGTGAGCAGCTGGTGGATGGCGGTGTTTTTAGCCACTCCTCCTGTGGTGACCACAGGCACCGTCCGGAGCAGAGTTCCACTGCTGGTACAGACCGAGCCCAGGACCTGACTCTGAGGCTTCCCACAGACCGCCTGAAGATGGAGGAGAAGAGTGCACATAGTGTTAAGGACTCATAGTAAATGTGCATAAATACATACCAAGGGTTCATTTCATTTAATGCCATCAGAAAACTTTTGTGACAGTAGGCACAGTTTCCCACGGTATGTACACATTTTGTTGTTGTTTACAGGCTGATGTAAATGCACGAGTGCATTAGTGCATGTATCCCATTCTATAAAGCTTCACCAACATACACTTTTTTGAGTCCAGGAAGCACTAGGCTTTAGGCTGTATTTCGAATATAGCAATATATGCAAGAGTTACCTGGGTGCTGCCTGTGTTTGCTGCTGCAGAGGGCAGGCTAGGAGCTTTGGTGACGATCTCCTGAAGAGTGAAACTTAGACCTTGAAGTAGACTGCTGGCGGAAGCCGCTGCATACAAACAAAAAGACAGTGAATTGATGGGGTGAAAACTCAGGTGAAATGAATGCTAAATACATTTCTACTCCAACTCAATCTCTCCCCCCCCAGCCTAATCTAGATTGACACACACACACACACCACATGAAAGACATGTCCAAAGGGTAAGGTCTGGGACGAGACATACAGCGATGGCGCAAGAGGTGATCAATGATGATGTTTGCTTAAATATGTTCTCCTCACACACTGATCTCATCCAGAGGTCCAAACTTTAATCTCTCTCTACAAAGCTGTTAGAGGCTAGCTGCTTGTTTTGCTGAAGCAACTGCATTGAGATTAGCTGCACAGTTGAGACTTCAAACAGCGTGCAGGGCAGGACAGGACAGAGATACCTTGGGCAGTAGCCGGAGCTTGCGCCTGGGCTGTTGTGGACGACCCTGACACCATGCAAGGCTGCACGCTGCTGCTGAATGAGTTGGAGCCTGGGGACAGGGCACCAGACACCTCTGAGACACTACCAGACCTGCAGTGACACACATAACCACCAGTCCACTCAGGAGCTACCCCAGGAAGTGCTGTTTGGCCATCACTCAGCTTCTCTGAGTCCACCACTCATTAATCCCTCTGCACCAGACACACTTTGTACAAAAGGCTGGGGATTGGGCATGTTTATGGGTTTAAGCGCTCTAGACTGAATGTGCCTGTGTGTAGCAGGGCACATTAGCTTACCGTTGGCTTGTGAGAAGTCCAGAGAGCTCCTTGGCTCCAGCAACAGTCTGTCCAACAGTCACTGTTAAGGGCTTCCCAGAAACACCCACTGCATGAAAAGGAATCAAATCACCTGTTATTTAACTTGTACATTAATACACTTGTACATTTCATTTGGCCTTCAGAAAAATACTGACACAAGCACAACTTGGTAGTCATATGTTGCAATTGGTACAATACTTTTTATGAAATAAATTGCTCTACTTTCTCTTGAGCAATATTCTAAAGAGAACAAAAACATGTCTCTGTTCAAATCATTTTATCTAGAGATCTGTATGTACTTCAGATTCATCTGCAGTATACTGATTATATCAATCCACGTCACAAGTAAGAGGAGTATCATCTCTGAGTATCCACTCTGATCCTGATTTTAAAAAAGCCTTGGAAAGTTCTCTCAGTGATCAAAGAAACCAGAATAATCCTTCAAAGTAAATGTCAATTTACTGCTTCCAAAATGTCCTACCTTCCTGTGTAGCCGGGCTGATGGTGCCCCCTGCTGACTCACTTTGGGAAACAATGGTGACCTTGATCTTTGCTCTCTTTGAGACTTTGCTTGGAGTGGGACTAGGCATCTGCCTCCTCTTGCCATGCGATCTCACTTCATCTCTGTCCAGGCCTTCCATCTGATCACTGGTCACTGGCACTGCACCACAAAAACAAACAAACAAACATAAGAACAGATAGGCTAATCAAGTGACTTTGACCTTGACTGTTTTAGCTCCTACTATTAATTTTTAATCCTAAATGTTTTCCCATTTGTACCGTCTTTATTCTACTACCACTTGCTGAAGTGTTTAGCAATATTGAACATGCACTTTTTAGATATTCTATTGTGAGATATGTAATATTCACAGCACTGGGCGTTAAATGAGTGCAGTGTTTAAATATGTGACTTTCATATTCAAAACTTGGGCAATGGAAACACAGGAAGAAGTGAAAAAAAGACAAAGAGGAAAGAGAAAGAAGAGAGATAGATTAGATACTTACCAAAAATACAAGGAGGTGTGCCAGGAGGAAGATTTTTCCTCACAAGCATGTTTTGTTTCATAAAAGCAGCAAACTGAGCTGGAATGATAGGAAAAAAAGACGGAAAGAAAGTTTGAAGAGAAAGGACAAAAAGAGAGGAGAGTATTTCAGTCATGTTCCATCTTGCCCCATCATATGTTGTGTTGTGATAATTGCTTTTTACAAGCAGCCAGTTTCACATCTCATATATCATCGCGTCTGCTCGGCTGATGCAGAAGTTGGGGTGAATGACTCTTTGTAACATGTTTATATAAAGAAGTGGGGGCAAATGTGAGTACTGTGTATGCACAGGTACCAAGGATCACTCTGTACATGTGGGTGAGAGTGAATCTGTAGGTAATGTATTAGTTGAGCATGTGGTGAACTTTATCAAAAGTTCTATTCCTTATCGGGAGTGCTGACGTATTAGTGCTTACAAAACTAACCTTGAGCCTGTTTGTGGGTGAGTACTGTGCCCGAGCGCTGCATGTGTGTCTTGAGGAGCTGTGTTGCTGTGATCAGGCTGGACTTCTGTGCTGGTGACAGACCAGATGTCTTAGGTTTGGGACTTGAAGTGGGACTGCTGCAGACACTAGACAGATCCTGAATACAAGATTTAAGATGAGAAACACACAAGTAATTCATTAATGGTTTCAGGAACTAAACAATGTACACATTGTAAATGTATTGTGTTAAAAGCATCCAATGAGACCAGCTCGTTAAGTTTCAGCTCTTTTTATGACTCGTTCCAAGTAAAGGGAGCAGCAAACGCCTTCAAAACATTACCGTAGACCAGCATAGACATAAAAGTGGCAGCAACCAGCCTCTTCTTGGACTCAAAAGAGAGGCACAATTTGATATTAAAGAACTTGCCTGCCATACCAACCCTACAAGTTTGTGTGGGATCCTCATTCAAAAAGATAATTTACAGATATCAGTCCTGAATTCAGTGACTATAGTAAGCAAAAACAGTTAAAACCTGGAGGAAAAAAGAAATACCACAACTGCTTTCACTGATTTTCAGTAATTTCTGGTCAGATAGTCTAAAACGTCCCCAATGTTGGGGATTTGAAGCAATGGATGCATTCCTTCACTATATCAGTGTGCTATTCTATGCAGAAGTAAAGATATCAGAAAGTATTTACAGGGTGAACTAATTAATGCAGCCCTGGTGGTTCCTGTTACTGAAAGAAAATCGTTGACATTTCAAACCTCTTAAAAACTGATGTTACTGACCTCAGAGCCTGAAGGTGAGATGGGAACTCTAAGAGCAGGGGATGAAGGTCGTCCTCGCTCCATGTCAAAGGGAAGTTCACGTCGAGGCCTTTTCTTCTTCTCTGTGTCCATGTCCCTCATCTCACCTGAGCCATGACTGTGCCCCTCTGCTCGTGTGAGGACACCTGACAAGAAGTCAGCTATCTCATCCTGCCAGTCAGGAATCAAAGAAGAAAAAGTCCTCCTCATCATAGATATAATTGCTTTTAAAAGATATTGCAAAAGTTGAGAAACACTACAGACTTAACTTTGTAAAATGATATTTCAAGATATAATGACCAACCTGAACACAGCGATCCACCATGGTCTGTGTTAGTCCCTCTGATTTCATCTTGGCTGAATTGATTCTGTGGAGGGAGACAATTTAATGTTTCTACCACAACTAAATGACATCAAAATCTTTACACTGAATTAAAAAGAGTACTATTTGTTTGTTTGTTTTCTTCTGACACTTCAAATCAATGGTTGTGACTGACCTGAGGTTGTCGTCTGCTCCTCCCACCAACACCATGCTGTTGTCTGCCCGCAGCTTCTCTCTGAACTCCTCCATGCCTTCGATGCTACACTGCAGAGCGTTCTGGCCGACCACAAACAGGACTGGGGTCTTCATGTCAAGCAGGGGGTCGTCCACATCCTGCAAACCAATAACACCTCAACCTTTACTACAAGAAACAACGAAAATTAAGAAGTATTAACATGAAAAGGGAAAACTGCAGATTGTAATTCCTCAGTTCTTACCCCTCTTGGCCCGTTGACTGTCAGAAGGGGTAAGCCGAGACATACCACAGCTGTCAGATACTCCATAAGAGATACCTGTAGTCAAGCAGTGGTTAATAAACTAATGTAACCTTGTAAAAAAAAAGAAGATAATCTGCTTCTTTCCACAGATCAGATCTATAAATGACTTACGTGACAAGCAATGAGAGCGCCTGTGTTCCAGCCAACGAGGATAATGGGTTTGTGGGGGAAGTGACTGTGCACCTGGTGGATACATTTTAAACACAATCAATTCAGCTGCAGACATATCAAGTACAACATGAAATATTAGACTACTAAAGAAGCATTTTACAGAGTTTGTTTTTCTTTGTTGTCCTTACAAACAATGATCATAAAACCTTTCAGGTAACTGGAAATACGTCATTTTTGTGTAACGAATTTCAAAGAGACATTTAACACATTAGGTCAAGCATTTCATTTTTGTCAAATGTGCACGTACAGAGGATGATGTGTTAGTAATGAACAACAAAAAGAAAGTACACTGCCAGGATTAAGAAAATGTAGAAAAGACTGAGGAGGATTATACATTTTTATTTTAAATTAATAACTGCATCATAAACTAATGAAGCAAGCTGTTTTGTAGGGTCAGAGTTGAGGACTTAAAAAAATGTTTTTTTATTATTTAGTTTAAGACATCAAGGTCTTATTTTAAACAAATTTGGACAGCAACAAGCAATATTCGTGAAGCATGTATTTCACCAACATCACTATTAGGGGGCACCGTATGATGGTTATGTCGTCCACACAATGTACAGAGGCTATAGTCCTCGTCGCAGAGGCCATGGGTTTGAATCTGACCTCGGCCCTTTATTGCATACCCCCCCCCCCTCTCCTATCTCTCTTCAGCTGTCCTATCCAATAAGGGCCCCCCACAAAAAAAAACAAAAAAACAAGAACTCACCACCAAACTACAAACATCACTATCACACTTGAAAAACAGTTACCGGTAGATGATTTCCAAACAGAACGTCCTACCTCCATGACCTTTGCCCTCACAGTGCCCAACATGTGCTCTAAGCACTGAGTGATGCCAATGTTTGCTCCGCTGTTCACGTGACTGTGCACTGGGATGACCTGACACAAGAACAGTTGTTATAGGATCTTTATCTAATATTCATTAAAACATACTTTGGTTAGACATGCAGATTTCTTCAAGAAATACCTTTCCCAAACAAGAGAGCTGCGACTGCCAGAATCTCATTCGCCGTGAAGTAGAGAGGGCCGGATTGGTGGGGCTTGATGGCGCTATTAGGATGAGTGGTGATCCAGGAAGCTTGCACTGAAACATGAAATCAACAGATACGGTTGTGGTTTTGAACTGCTAAAGATCACAGAGAACAAAGGAAAAAAGCTGGATAGACTTAAAGTGTTTACTGGTTTATTCTGGGACAGGACTCCTACAGCGGGGTCCCAGGGTCGTTTCAGTAGTAGTGACAGGGCCTCTGCACTCGGCGCTCCAGTCTTTGTCGTCGTTAGAAGCATTCTGTCGATCAGTAAGGGCAACTTCACAGACACAAAGAGTAATAGTGATGAATCCAGAATCCTAGAGCACACACCTGACAGGATATGCAGACTATTTTATAATACATTCTAATAGACAGTTCATACCTTGCTTTTGAGAGTCTGCAACACATCCAGGTATGCAGCTAGCATAGCAAGGCTTAAGGATTCAATCATAATGTTGTGTAACCACTGCGTCAATTTGGTGTCCCAGTTCACACTAGCTAAGGCATGGCGGACCTTCCTTGCACACTTGTCAACAGCTATCCTCCGCAAGATTGGCTCATTGGAAGCCTAAGATAAAAAAAGAATAAAACAAGAAACCTTATTTGAACCACTCGATACAGCCTGATTAAAAAATATTCACAACAATGCAGAAATTGAATCTACAAAACTTAAAAATAAGTGTTGTCTCGCCAATTTTATTTGGCTTCAGTTACAAAATTAACATGACCTCATCAGGCTCCTTCTCTTTCAATATTTACATTTAACATTTGATTAGTTGATGTTTTGTTACAAATATTAACAGTTTAAGCAAATATGAGGGTTAAAATAAATGAAAACAGCATTTTGTCATTTTATGATCTGTTGTAGAAGGGTTTTTGCCAAACCCATTTGTTATTCCCTTTTAATCTTTGCATGCAAGAAAACATCCATGAGCATTAGATTAATCCCACAGAAAGGTAATATAAGCCATATGAACACTAGTGTCAAACAAACGAAATGAAGCATTGCATTTCACATAATCATAACCTGGTGATTACACACAGCAATAAATGTTGAACTCAATTCATTTCAGCACTCACAAAGTTTGCAGAAGGACATCCAAAAATCCTTCAAATGTACAGATCTTAAAAATAAAATGGAATAAAAAGATTCAAACTTACATGTTCGTTGGCCAAACGGGCTAGTCTTTCACCTTGCAGAGCTTTAAGTACTTTATTGAACAGTTTGTTCTGGGCCACTGACCATCCCATCCTGAAACAGAATACAATGCACTCTAATTTAGAGCAACACTTATTTTATAGTAACATTAGAATGTAAGGTAATACAGCAGAAAATAACAGGGGGATAAAGAGAGGATCCCTTCAGAGGTTTAATTACTTGTTTATATGTTCCTCCCAGTCCTCTGGTGGAGGAGGACTCTCAGCAACTGTTCGAGCAAACAGAACATGTCGCTCACACTCCTTCATCACACTTAAAGCTTTCTGGTTATCATACAGAGGAACAGGTATCGGGGTGACTGTTTCCACATCTATGACAGAATCACTGTCTCTGCAGACAAAGAAAGAAGATCAAGTTACTACAAGGCAAAAAACTGCTTATCGATTACATTGATGACCATTTAATTCATTTAATCACAGCAATGAAACACGATTGGAAGGCTAATGACAACTGTAGTACGATACCCAATCCAGGTACAGATAATGATTCATTTTGACTCACAATAAGGCTTCAGGCTGGCGACGAGGGGTAACAAACAGCGTCCTTGTGGGACGGGCGCTGCTGGCATCTGGGTGGGCGTTCCATGGCTTGGCATAGCTGTGGTCCAGAAAAACCAAATCCAGCTCTCTCTCATGAGCTGACAACTGGAAAAGCAGGGATGTCCCCATCTTTCGTGCCGATAACTGGAAATCCTTATCCCCACCTCGTTGCATCCTCTTCCTGGGCCCAATGGGCCCCGGGAAGGGCTCAAACAATCTTGTCAGTGCTGACCAAACTAGCACAAAAGAAACACAAACTCTGAGCAAACTGTGATTTAAAAACAATATAAAGAAGTTAAATACATAATCCAAAATGAAAACACAGTTGCAGCGATGAATGCAGCAAAAACTGAGAAGAAAAAAATGTGACAGTGAAAGCACAAATTAAGGCTTATAATGTCACTTAGTGCACAACAGATCTGAATATATAATCCTGTTTCTCCCCTTAAATTAAGTATTTTTTAAAATCTTTGTAGCATGATGTGAATCAGTTCTGCCGGTTATGAAATAACTTTTCTTCACACTGTGCTGCTTGATGTAGTGTTTGTTCATTTGGGCAGGCAGGTCAGTTCAGTACGATGGGCAGTTCACGCAGGAATTTGGTAAGCCACATATTTAAAGTAATGTAAACGTACAAAATACGTCTAAGCAAGAAACCAAAATTGATGCTTGCAGGTTTTCTCAGAATGAGCTTAATTTAAAATATTACATGCACACACACACATATCTAATGATACATGCAAACATATGTATCTACATGGAAACAAATGTGATTTTAAGAGTGTCAAACCTTATGAAAGTGGCCTACTTTCTGACAGAAACAACCCTTCATACTATGAGATAAACATGATTTTCTTATGTTGAATCTACAGCTGCTGCAATAGCACTAAAAACTCAACAATTAAACAATATTTTTCACGTTTAAATGAAAAAAATAATACTAATAAATAAATATTGAGAGATTCCTTCAAATCAATTGCATTTTACTATAAAACAACATTTGCTCTCATTAGGTTTTGAATTGCAGGTTAAAAAAACACGTTTAAAGATGTTATAATGGACTTTCTGGTAAATAGTAAATAAACTGTAAATCATGTAGTTAGGGACATTTGTTACAGCCCTATTACAATGTGACATTCATACATACACGTATCCACAGACAGCCCATTACTGAAACATAATGTACCTTATTAGATTAAAAACGTTCACTGTAAAATGGATTATACAATATTGAGACCTGTTAGGGAATATGACTTCTAAGCCAAACATTAAAAAGCGCTTACTTGAGAGTTCCACATCCACTACAGGTTATTTCTAGCTCAATGTTTATCATTAATTTCAACACTATGTAAGGGGACCTACGGCCGTGGGCTGGCCTTGCATGCTAACATTAGCTTAGCAGGCTAACCGCGTACTAAAAGGCGCTATCGCTGACTGCTGAGGCTCACCTTTTTACTTTATAGCTCCATGTTTGTCTTGACGCTTAAAACACTTCTGTCGAGACAAGTAAGACCAACAAAAGGCACTTCTCTGTTCATTTAAAGGGTTATAGACAGCACAAATATAATGTGCGTACAAGCTCCCCTTCCTTTTGTTGTGTGGTTTGTTGCCATGTATTACTCCGTATCCTCCCTTTACAAAGCGGTTAGAAAACGACAGACAGTTGGGGCGTCATTGCAGCAAAAACTGGCAACCCAGATTGTGGCGCGTCAGTGGATGACGCAAAACATGGACTGGATTCCTACAGCCTAATTGTATTCCAACACCATAGACTGTTATTATTTACGGTCCATGATTCCACCACAGTGTGGTAAATTTCACACCCTCTCTCTACAAAATACGCTGATAATTTCTAAAACATATGACAAAACTAAAATATTCCTGTGCTTGATCAGTTATTAAAAGATGGAGATATAGCTTCCATGAACTTTAGATACATTTTGGTTTAAGTAATTCACACCTCTTTCAGTATTTACAGCTGAAATCTATACTGCACAATTATACAATTAAAAACATCACTCTGGACAATAAAAAATTGGATATTCAATAAAAAGATGCAGCCACTGGAGGAACTGTCTACAAATTACTGTGTCATTCCTTTGCTTATTGTAACACATCTATGCTCGCACAATGGGAGAAAGATCTGGGTGTACACCACAACAGATCAGTGGAATGCAATACTGAGTCATTTAAATCACCTCTCAAAATGTGTAAGTTACAAAATTATCCAAATGAAAATTCTGTGGCGGTCATATAGCCTATCACCCCACACAAATTGAAGAAAATGAACTGTAATGTTTCTGATTTGTGCTGGCATGGGTCCAGAAATTCTGGATCAGTGTGAAAGATCTTCTGTGCAAAATACTTAAACTTCACATTAAGTCCAAAAGTGGGTATACTGGGAAATAAGATAGATGGGGTACCTTCAAAAGAATAACAACATTGATTGGATTAGCTTTTCTATCTGTCAAACGGATAACACTTATTAATTGGACGGTGAGAAAGCCGAATTGTTTTGACATGGACAGCTGGCTTAAAGGCTACTTGGAGTTGGTGTCTATGGAGCAAGCATCATCCTTTATTGAAGATCTGGGCAGTGACCTAAGACGTTCTTTGAGCCTTATCCTGTCTGGCTTAAAAAGGTGTAATTATACAGTTAGATGATGTTGTTTAACACCCTGGAGGTTATTATGGATATGTACATGTATAGGTATGTGTAGCCTACATGTGTATGCGTGTGTATCTTAATATGTACAGTCTATGGTATATTTTTATGTACAGTTGCAGGAAAAAGTATGTGAACCCTTTGGAATTTCCTAGTTTTCTGATTAAATTGGTCATAAAATGTGTTCTGATCTTCATCTAAGTCTCAACAATAGACAAACACAGTCTGCTTAAACTAATACCACACAAACAATTATATGTTTTCATGTTTTTAATGAACACAACATGTAAACATTCACAGTGCAGGGTGGAAAAATTATGTGAACCCCTAGGCTAATGACTTCTCACAGAGCTAATTGTAGTCAGGAGTCAGCCAACCTGCAGTCCAATCAATGAGACGAGATTGGAGGTGTTGGTTAAAGCTGCCCTGCTCTTTAAAAAACACACTCCAGTTTTGAGTTTGCTACTCTCAAGAAGCATTGCCTGATGTGAACCATGCCTCGCACAAAAGAGCTCTCAGAAGACCTACGATTAAGAATTGTTGACTTGCATAAAGCTGGAAAGGGTTACAAAAGAATCTCCAAAAGCCTCGATGTTCATCAGTCCACGGTAAGACAAATTGTCTATAAATGGAGAAAGTTCAGCACTGTTGCTACTCTCCCTAGAAGTGGCCGTCCTGTAAAGATGACTGCAAGAGCACAGCGCAGAATGCTCAATGAGGTGAAGAAGAATCCTAGAGTGTCAACTAAAGACTTACACAAATCTCTGGCACATGCTAACATCTCTGTTGACGAATCTACGATACGTAAAACACTAAACAAGAATGGAGTTCATGGTGAGGACACCACGGGGAAAGCCACTGCTGTCTAAAAAAACATTGCTGCATGTTTGAAGTTTGCAAAAGAGCACCTGGATGTTCCACAGCACTAGTGGCAAAACATCCTGTGGACAGATGAAATCAAAGGTGAGTTCTTTGGAAGGAACACACAACATGATGTGTGGAGGAATAAAGGCACAGCACACCAACATCAAAACCTCATCCCAACTGTGAAGTATGGTGGAGGGGGCATCATGGTTTGGGGCTGCTTTGCTGCATCAGGGCCTGGACAGATTGCTATCATCGACGGAAAAATGAATTCCCAAGTTTATCAAGACATTTTGCAGGAAAACTTAAGGCCATTTGTCCACCAATTGAAGCTCAACAGAAGATGGGTGATGCAACAGGACAACAACCCAAAGCACAGAAGTAAATCAACAACAGAATGGATTCAACAAAATAAAATACGCCTTCTGGAGTGGCCCAGTCAGAGTCCTGACCTCAACCCGATAGAGATGCTGTGGCATGACCTCAAGAGAGAGATTCACACCAAACATCCCAAGAATATTGCTGAACTGAAAAAGTTTTGTAAAGAGGAATGGTCCAAAATTCCTCCTGACCGTTGTGCAGGTCTGATCTGCAACTACAGGAAACGTTTGGTTGAGGTTATTGCTGCCAAAGGAGGGTCAACCAGTTATTAAATCCAAGGGTTCACATACTTTTTCCACCCTGCACTGTGAATGTTTACATGTTGTGTTCAACAAAAACATATAATTGTTTGTGTGGTATTAGTTTAAGCAGACTGTGTTTGTCTATTGTTGTGACTTAGATGAAGATCAGAACACATTTTATGACCAATTTAATCAGAAAACTAGGAAATTCCAAAGGGTTCACATACTTTTTCCTGCAACTGTATATGCATCTTCTCTCTTTCTTTTTTTAAACACACCCATTTTATATCACAATCTGAAACCAATATATATGTGGTAAATGAATTTGTTTATTTATTACTGTGCATGCATATGTATACATGTAGTATGTATGTATATGGATCAATTTGTATTCTTTATCATTTTTGTAACCATGTAATTTAGAATAGTCACCCCCCATCCCCTCTCCTTCCATGTCTCTGTCCAAGCCATGTCCTGCTGAGGGGCAGCTGGGCATCTGATCTGAGGCGTGAGCGGTTAGGTCTTCACTTCAGTGCCCTCCTCACAGAACGAGGCTACCACTGTTGTCTTTTATTGTTTGTTTATGTTTTGTTTTGTTTTGTTTTGTTGCACATGGCTGTCTTGGTGTGTTTTATCCTGCCCTGTCAGGATGTCTTTGTTCTATAATTTTGACAAACTAAATAAAATATATATGTTTTTATATATATTATTTTGATATAGGACTATATATTTTTTTTTTAATTCCAAAACAATACCTGTGTGAGTAATAGTTATTATTTTGTGTTTTCAATCTCATGGGAAAAAAGAGTTTCAGTTGAAAACAGTGTTTCTGTTGCCCAGTGCTGAAAAGGGATAGATTTATCAAAAGACGGTCTTGAAAGCAAACAACAACCTAAATCTGATTAATTTTGTTGTGGGAGAGAAAGGACATCTGTGTATGTCTGACTTGTGCTGTTTTCGTATGTGCACTTTTAAATTGCTTCTGTAAAGCACTTTGGGTTCCTGTCTTGAAAAGTGCTCTGAACATACAGTATTATCAGTGTTAGGTGGGAGTTATTTCTGTAGTAGATGAACAATGATGAAACCGTGAAACAGACTGTGGATCATCTTAGATTTATTCAGCCATGGTCAGACAACATAGAAACACACATGGCTGACAAAGAGCAGACCATCGCTGACCCATGCTGACCAAGATCTCACAATAATTGACAATCATGGGCAAAGTGTCCATCATGGGCAAAGTCTTCATCACACAGTGTTGCTTATGTTCTGCTAGAAGGTATAGCCCACAAATTCCTTTCCATTTGGGTACATCACTTTAAAGTAATAAAGATGACATGACACTGATTTGTATACGTAACAGTTGTTGACAACAGGTTGGCTCCTATCCAAACATAGATCTGCTACAATTTAGATGTTTCACCAGGTTACAGCTTCACCCTAAGATGGTTGACACAATTCAAAGATATATCCACAAAATTATCAAGATGAATGAATTCATGAAAATACGTACTAACAATTAGTCTATTTATTCTTATGATCCAGACAGTTTATGATAAGATGATCATCTCCGGTCATGATGTGTCAACTAATGATATCCCAACATGTTTTCTTGTTTTGAGGAAATTGAGGCTGAGGGATGGTCCAATGCAAACAACAAATGAATACATTTTATATTCAAATTCAACCTCAAATCAGCATAACGTATTCCTAATAGCAGTGACTCTGTGAACTATCTTTTTCAAATTATGTGATTAACCTGTATGTTCTTTTTTTTCATTTTAAGATTTAAACAAACAGCTGTGACCTCTTATAAACTGACAACCCCCTTCCTGTTATTTGACTCCAAAGTCCCTGTAGACACACTGCTTAAAAGACAGCGCTCTGCTTGAAGAACAATAGATTTATCGTTTTACTCAAACAGGATTCACAAGAGACAGGCATTCATTTCCTGCAACCATGGTGAGTTTTTTTTTAAATTGCTGTGATGTTAAATTTTGTTCTTGGGAGCTGTCTTTGTGTTATGTTTGGATAAAGTCATGTTAATCATGGATGTTAAGAAAACTGTATAACAATCTAGTGAACTGTCTATATAGCAGGGGTCTCATGTTGTGGTTTAATAAAATAGCCTAACTAAAAATCACATGAATATCCAAGTTGCCAAATAGCATATGAACATATGGGTTCAGTATGCTGCAGTAAAATATTAAAACATTGTTTCTGTTTTCCTTCTGTAGAAATTTTTGGCTCTATCTCTGATGCTATGTGCACTTTTGTCCATGTCAAATGCTCAATGCTACTCTAAGACCCTAAAACCAGGTAAAACAGGAACCTGTGCACGCATAAAGCTTTTTGATTCTGTACATTAATTATAGCCCTACAATATATAACAAGTTATCCTCATATCCAAAATATAGTTGAAATTCACCCAGGATGCCATGTAATAACTGTGGATACATTTTTTTGTAGGCACGACCCATTGTCAAGACGATACAGATATGACATGGCATGCAGTAGGATCTAAATGGAGAAACAGTGACTGTATGGACTGTTCTTGTAGTGGATGTTGTGCCGGGTAAGTAGATATATCACAACATTTCAGATTCTTCTAAAAGAAAAAAATTTTTTTAATTACAGACACATTTACATTTTGTAATATTAATTGTGTCGAACTGTGATTGCAGGTATTCAACCCCCAGGTCGTTCCCGGATGACTGCACGTCAGTGTTTGATCCAGAGGCATGTGAATACAAAGTGTTCAAGAAGAATGACCCATCTGTTCAATGTATGATTTTTGGTGCAGTTGGAAAATAATACACTGGTCTGAAGTGTTATCCTTTTGTTGTTGTTGTTGAACTAGGTAGAATCTGTGTGTGTGTGTGTGTGTGTGTGTGTGTGTGTGTGTGTGTGTATCTCAGCGAGGAAACACTGCCCCCTGTTTTAGTTCGAGAACAAGCAGAGAACACGGCTGCTAGTCAAAACAAAAAACAACAATAACAAAAAAAATGAAATAAAAAAAAATAAAAAACATTGAGGATTTTTCTGTTTTTTTAAGGGCTTGATATGGCCTGTTGACACACAATTAAAAGACTTGTGGCCACCTGATTACCCATTCCACTGGCACACTTAAACACACTTAACAAATAATTTATAATTTCACACACTTTTTCGAGTTATATTGGTGTTTTCAGTGATTCATGAGAGATCTTGTTTATTACTGCTACAGCATGAACATTTCATTAGCATCCGCACATGCGTGTCATGGCAGCTGCCTCTGACAGCTTCACTTGCACAGCTCACTACACTTGGATTGTACATTCAGATGGATTGTAGCACAGGTTTTCATAAAGTAGAAGACTATGGCAATTTTTTTCTAAAAATAACAGTTCCAAGCCAAAAGCCAGGAAAAAAACATCTAAACAAAAGAAAATCCACGGAAGAATCGAGGGAGAGTGACAAAGTATGAAAACAGGAAGAACAAGTTCGACCCCTTGGCAAGACCGCTGGATTCGGCTCGAACATGATGTAGGCTAAATCAAAATTAGCCTATTGCCATATCTGCCAATCAGTGCCGACATATAAGGACACATAGGCTAAGTACAGTATAGAAAGGATAAGGTAAGTTAGCTAAGAAATAAAACATAGGCCTAATATTCCTGGGCCAGCGGTTACAAGGGTGGGGCCAAGGGTCTTGAAAAGCCACTTCGCTTAGTGTCAACCTCTGTCTTTGCATATCAATCAATTAATCAATCAATTGTTATTTGTATAGCGCCAATTCATATTTAATGTTATCTGGAGACGCTTTACAAAAGAGCAGATAAAAGAGCATACTCATTGTTAACAAAAATGGGATGGGGAAGATGGGATGAGATGTGGGAAGGATTTCTCCTTTGTAGGCCTATTCCTCACGTTCCTGTTCTCCACACTTGCTTGCCGCTGAGGTGGAGGTCGGAGCAGGCTGTGCATGAATGTAAGCTATCCTATAAACGAAAAGATGCAGGGGAGAAAAGAATGTTCATTTAATTTTTTAACCAGGCTGTAAACATGTTCATTTCTGGTTTAAAGAACTGGCCTTTTTGAATGTGGTGTATATGTGACATCCGGGGCTCTTGGAGCCAGCGTCAAGTGGACACTCTACGATCTGTAGGATTTTGCACTTCCGTATTGGCTTAATTTTTCAACACTTCTGAGATTCGCTTTTTTTCTTTTTCTTTTTCCATTTTTACTTCTGAGATTCCCGATACACGTGTGACATGCCCTGCTTACGTTAGCAATCCTGAAGCTCTATCTTGTTAACATGCACCCTAATTGAAAACAGAGCAGCTTGACTCAAATCAAGTAGCCTCAGGTGTGAAAAATACGGCAAATGCGGAAGTCCAAAAATCTGCAGTTCCTTGAGTGTCCACTAATGTACGGCTCTTAAAAAATAAGAAAAAAAGTATGTGGGTCAACATTTTTTCACTGAAATTTGACTTATGATGTGGGTCAACATATTTTCAAACTTTCAGCCATGACACAGCCTTACATCGACACAATTACAATAATCTGAGTCCAAGCTTTCTCCTACCAATGTGATCTTATACACACTAACTGTCTCAGAGCAGCCATAAATATATAATGTTATATCACTCAGGAACACTGATAGAACAGAAATGACAATAAAATACACAAGTCATATTTCACTTAGGTTAGACTTGGTCTGACTGTCCTGAGGTTTCTGTGTCTCTATGAGGCACAGAGAGATGTGGATGACAGCCCTGGAATGGCTCATGTTCATATAAATGTAAATATTAAAATTCAATGCCATTTCTTACCTCAAATATTCTCGTCGCTTGGAGCTTTTGGCTCTATATCTTAAAAGACAACATTGGACAGTGCCTGTGTTTTCAAATTGTTATCTGTGTTTACATCTTGTGCAATTTCTGCACACAACAATATGCACATTTTAATTGTGTTTTGCTCTGAACTTATTGGTTGTAAACAGTTTCTTGATCATGTAATGTTTATGAATTGTGCTGCTGCCCTCTTTGCCAGGTCACCCATGTGAAAGAGATCATGCCCTCAATGGGTCAATTACCTGGATAAATAAATTTTAACAGTGTATGTTTTTGCAAGAGTTTAGTCTGAGTAGCGTGTGTGTGTATGTGAAAGGAAAGTATGTTTATTTATATGCAAACAAAAAATGTATTTATGTATACAAGCAAAGCATTTATGTATGTGCAAGCAAATTATTCCTTTATTTCCTAAATATGTTCAGGTTCACTGAGGTTATATTTAAAATGATCTTTCTTGGCGTACGGTAAAAGCGTCTACTTATGACCACCAGGTGGCAGTACACTCTGGTTTTTCACCTGAAACGTTTAACCGCTCTCTTTCTCTTTAGAGTAAGTGTATTTTAACAGGGAGAGAGAGACAGTGAGAGAAAGAAAGATAGAGAGACTTGAATAACCAGGCAAGTGTTGCAAAGACTCTTAGACATCCATGGTCTGATGATCTCTATGTTGCACGACCTTGTCCTTAGAGAAAGAAAAAGCAGCAGTGGGGGTTGGTGGAGCTCCTCTCATCCATGTGCATGCTGTGTCTGATCCAGTGATGATGAGAGGGTCCCAACAACTCTCATGCTCACTCAGCTCCACTTCAGTTACAGTCACTGCTTCCCTTTGGAATATCGCTTTTTTGATGAAGATACCTGAGGAGGATTGAAAGAAGACCTGCATGAAGGATTAACTGATTTTCTCCCACCAAAGTTGGTTTAATTCATCATCTCATCCTACATTCGAGCTTTTTCTACTGGAATAATGCATTCCTGCTGCAGAGGCTCCTGGTTGTCAGTGGTATTTGGTGCTGTGCTGGTTGTTCTTGCTGCTGGTAATGCTGGACCAAATCTAGACAGTAGGCAGGCTGGGTCTTCGTGCTTCGGAGGTTTTGATCTCTACTTTGTTTTGGACAAGTGAGTTACCTGACACACACTACCTGACATATTTAAAGGGGGAGGATAAGGATGGTCTTTGTTGAAAAGTTAATTTCACTTTCAAAGTCTATGATAAATCTGTTGTGTATATCCCTATTGATCTTGATTTGAATCCTCTTCTCAGGTTTCATGATGCATTGATTTATGCATTTTAATGAATGCATGAAGTTAATATGCATGCATTCATGCTGTTCTATGGATTCTCCTGTCTGCCAAAATATTATCATAATGTCATCATCATTTATGTCATCATCACACCCCCTGGTGTCATATCTTTATTGACAGACAGATGATGCATTACTTACTGTGTATTCTTAATCCACATTTCAGCATTGCATACATCCTCAGATGGTCTTAATTATTGGTAGGGTTTCCCCTATCCATTAGTCAGCTACAATCGGCTGAAGCAGACTTGACTGCTGTGTTCGGTGTTCTTCATCATTAACATAAATTATGCCATGTAAGTAGACTTTATCCAAAATTGCTTCCAGGTAAATTCATAAATGATCCGCAAACAGAAGAAGGAAACAGGATGTTTGGCATCCCTTCAACGTCATGTGGAGACACTGCTCTGGATTTGGAAATACTTTCCATGTTTGTCTAACCTGGTTCTCATTTATCTCTGTTTCCTGTCAGAAATGCAACGTGGGCATTTCATTCAACTACAACTTTGACCCATAACTTATCAGTCACATTGATTCAATTATTCATTAGATTTCTTTAAGTTGTCTGAAGGATAGAAACAAAAATAATTTCTCAGTAAAACTGACGTCATTTGGTCATGTGAAAATGGTTATTACAAGTCCGAATATCACACATGAACAGTGTTTATCTTGGTTGATTGGGACTAGAAGGGAGCGCACTTTAAACTGTAGCTGAATATGAACACATAGCTCCTCTGGCACTGACAGTGAACTAAGCCAGGCTGTTTCATTTGGACTGCAACAGAGTACTTAGCTTATGCCATTTTTGTTCTGCAATCCTGACTTTAAACAGCTTGTTTTCTTACCAAGCCAAGTGTTTGTCAACTAGGTCAACCCAATAACCATCATTCAACTAATTTCTCTCATTCTGATGACGGGATTGGTGGATCACAATATGTAACTCTTCCTGCAGAGCTGGTGATGGATTTTCCAGTTGTCCTACAGTAAATGTTGGTGCCAACTTCAGCCTCACTGTTGTGTCTCTGAGGGAAAATAAGCAAATTGTGTGTAATAGAGGATATTTGTTAGTGCTAGCCATGTTCACACAGATTTATATAACATGCGTGCACTGACAGCGTTTGTCATCAGACTTCAATTCAATGCATGGCTGTTCTTTAAACTTAAAAAAACAACGTTTTTCTTTGGGTGTGATCTAAGCTCTCTCTGCTGCCTTTCAGTTGTGATGTCCTCCACCTGCCCTCTCTGGAATCTTACAGTATCTGCTTGATTTCTATCCCTCTCTCTGCACTGCCTTCTCTCCATTACCTCCAGATGTTCCTGTGTTTCAGCCTGTTGGCCGGCTGTTTGTGGTGGGACTCTTGTCATGGTAACACTGGCAAAATAGGCTCTTGGAGAAATGTCGAGGGAAGCACAGAGTAAAAACAAAGTTTAGATAAAAGACTTTCTGATAATCATCAAAAATGATACATTCAAGCTCCCATATAGTTATTTATCAACCTGATACAACTATTTATCTAAAGATAATTACATAATAAGACTAGCTGGCAACTCCTTACGTGTGAATGATCCAAACCAATAAAAACATCAAGTTAAAATCAAAAGCACAAGATTATTTTCAAGTTGATTAGCCTGGATGGGAGAGAGGGAGGGAGAGAGAGAGAGAGAGAGAGAGAGAGAGAGAGAGAGAGAGAGACACAGCGTGAGAGAGAGAGGTAGAAAGAAAGCTAGTTGTAACCAAAGAGCAGTAGGAAAGCTTAATGTAGAAAACATGTATGTACAGTATTGCAGGTGTATTAAATGATGAAAAACTGTAATCTGAGGCGTAAGAAACTGTTGTTACTCCTCTTTTTACATTTGTTTTAAATTCTTTTCTCATTAAAAGTTTATTCCAGTAATGGATCACTGGGCTACTAGGCACAGGGCTCAGGTCAAAATGGGGGCCAGTAAACCTCTGCAAAGTTATGATGAATGTAGTTATTCTGTCTCTGTAGTAGTGTTGTGTTTCAATGAATCAGGATGTTGGAGACTGACAACAAAACTACTAGAAATGCAAATACAACTACAAAGATATATAAAATGACAACAAACTGCGGCACAAAATACTACGAAGAGACATGATCAAATGAAGCTTTGAGTTGTGAAATGCAGGACTCCCAAGTCAGCGAGCAGCATGCAGATTGAATCCTTGCCTCTAATCACTCACAAACCAATCACAGCTAATTCTCACAAGGCAGTCCATGTAATCACAACTTCCTCCTCACTGATTCCTCCTACACCAATGTTGCTCACACTCCACTGCTGCTGGCAACATCACCCCAACCTCCTCCAGTCTAGCCTAGAAGCCTTCGGTTTTACCCCTGTACGTGGGGGGTTGTTCTTCATGTAAATTCCCCATTTACATGAAGAACAACAAAACACACAAAGTATCACAAAGGGACAAAAAAGTTGAACAAAGGGACTCAAAATGACTTTAAAGAGATGCAAAACTGAGAGACAAACACAAATGTAGGATACACAAAAGACCTAAAAAACACACAAAAGTACAAGAGGGATAAAAACAAGTACAAAGGGACACAAAATGACCACAGAGAGATGCAAACTAGAGATGCCAGATAAAAGCAAACAACTACAAGTAGAAACAAACAGCTATGGACACAAAACAGAGACACGTCCATTAGTTGTTTGTGTCTCTTTTAGTCAGTGGTACTTCAATATAAGAGGGGTACAAGGCTATATACTGTCTTTGTACAGTTGTAAGTAGTTTAATACACCGTGGCATATTGTTCAACAGTAGCACAGATGAGAAGTCACGTATACAGTCGATCTATCACAATAGTTAAGAATAAATCCTCACATTAATTTGTTTCTTAATTTCTCTCATCAGATCTGGGAGTGTGCAGAATCACTGGACTGAAATCTACCGCTTTGTTGAACATCTAGCTCATAAATTCTTAAGGTAAAAAAAAAGTCAAGTGACCATGGGAAAAGATGTAACATGGAATTACGTTACTTATCAAACAGAGAATAATTAGTTCTTTCCTTTCTTCAGTCCACAGTTGCGAATGTCCTTCATTGTGTTTTCCACTGAGGGAAGGATCTTAATGAGCCTGACAGAAGACAGGTGGGTGCAGATCCCCTCAAAAAATGACTTTTAATCCTTTGTTTTCTATCATGCAGCTACAAGAAATGAGTGTAATACCAGATTTGGACTAAGGTTACACAAAGTTGATTTCTCTGTTTTTTACGACCATGAAGAGATTTCAGTTGGATACTTTTCCCCCCTGTGATCCGTCTGATCTGTCGCTCTATCTGGACAAATACTTCACTGCGTGCTTTTTGACACATTGTGGGCAGCTTACATGTCTTGAATTTTTTCTGCTGAATTTCTAAAAGGCCACAAAATGTTTTTATTGCATCACTGCTTCCTTGTATCTTATTCTACAAAGGGCTAATTTCCTGTCTATCTCCATAACAGTTTTACCAATACTGTTTCTGTTCGCTCATCTGTTACACATTGCTGGTATTTTCTGCAAATTCTGTCCTTATGGAAACTGTTATTGTTACCACGCCTTGAAGTGTCTGGCTTTAGTCAAAAGTATGTTCACAAATGAATTTGACAAAACAAACATTTTGAGAAAAAAATGAGATCGTTAACAATCTCATTTCAAATCCAGATTACCTCTATATTTGTATGTCTGCTCAGGGAACGCATTCGTAAAGGTCTAGAGGAGCTGCAGGGGGTTCAACCTGGAGGAGACACCTTCATGCACGAGGGCATCCTGAGGGTGAGCAGCCTCTGCATGTCAAACTCCTCATTAGCATCTGCTTTATTTCTGTGCTGGGTCCAATCACAACACTGTCCAGAGAGCTAAATGGATGTTGTGTTAAAGAACAGAGGAGCTCCTTAATTGACTGCATGCTACAAGATTGATCATATATTGTTTCAAACCAGCCCTTCATTTTTGTCTCAGGCCAGTGAGCAGATTTACTATGGAAACACTGAAGGTCAGTATTACTTTTCTTTGTTTCATATTACACTTAATCATGCTAAGTTGTCAGTTGATTGTACAAAATTTCAGAAATCTTAACAAGGCACGGTCATTTGCAACTGACAAAATTATCTTATTGGTCATTTTTCTCTGAGGTCAAATTCAAGATGGAAGCTCAGATTAGGCTATAATGGCATACCGCAGTATTCCAGGTTGTAATCGTGTAGATTGAGTAGTTCTGAAAATTGTTATCAATTATCTAACTCAATGATCGCCCAGCAGCGACCCATTAGCTGCAGTCAGATAACAGAAAACATTAGCATCCAGCCAGTTTCTGGATAATATAACCATTAGCAAGGGCGATTCTACAAACCAACAGTTGGGTATTCAAACATCAAACAAGAGAAAATGCTTCAATTCCTCAAACGATGTTAACTTGGAACACATTAAAACTAATTGTAACAACCTACCAGCTAATGTGATGTAAAATAACAAAAGGTAACCCAGGAAGTGCGTGATTGTTACCATCAGCTGTCGTCTCAATGTAGCTATTTTTTTTGCTTGACTTGAAATGTGGCTAAATTTCCCTCCAGTTTTTCACAATCAATTTTCTTGTCTGTTTTTCTATGGAAAAGTTGGATAAGGATTGTCAGGTATACCCTACATTTTTATGACTTACAACCTGTAATTTAGTAATGCTGTAAGAACAGAATTTGAGCCATCCAACTAGGCTATATTGGAAGATAAGATGAGTGAAATTGCAGCGAAGGTGACCAAGTTCTTTCTTTTTTGCAGGTTATCGCACTGCAAGCGTGATCATAGCGCTCACAGACGGAGAGCTGCACGAGGATCTCTTCTACTATGCTGAGAGAGAGGTGAGAGAGATAAAAGAGAAGTTAAATGGGTTACAAATGATTTCCATGTGGAACATTTGAGCCAACACATGATGGACCCGATCAAACACTTGCCCGCCTATACACCTCCACTTTGATCCTCCTCCTATATAGTCAGGAAGAAATTGGGTCACAGAGTCTGTACTGAAGCCCAGTGGTTTTCCTCGCATATGTACTGAGGTCATGTGATTTATTCAGAAACCACAGATGAAGGTGTGCAAACGCAAGATGCAGATGATAGACAAACGTTCACATCTTGTGCCAGAAGGATGAAGCTCTCAGTAGCTGGAAATGTTGCTCTTGACAGCTGTGGGAGTTCTGAGGTTGTCATTCAACACAGAGGCATTACTACTTAAAAATAAAATATCGATCTTGAGTGATCTGTTTGGCATTCATGCATCTATGTGATGTTTCTACTGTTTTATGATGTCTCAATTGTTAATCAACACATGGTGTTGCCCAGCTTCGTGTAAACTCTTGTCAGATGCTGGGCAAATATGAGCCTTTTGAATGTCATGAAATGCTGACCGTAGTTGAATCCAGTTGCTAAGCTTACCTGTTTCTGTTTTGAATCTTTCATACCTTACAGGCCAATCGCTCCCGAAGTTTGGGTGCCTCTGTTTACTGCGTGGGGGTGAAGGATTTCAATGAGACACAGGTGTGTGGTTTTTTTTGTTACTGTTAAAGTGTCATGATGTTTACACAGAGAAAAAAATGATAATTGTATTTTTGAAGCTCCTAAAAAAAGTATTTGTAAAACACTGAAACAATTTGTTTTAGTTTCAAAGTCATTTTTATTTCTTAAAGGCAAAGTTAGCCCAGATTAAAAGAAATCCACAACCATATTAAAAGTCTTACATACACCATCATTTAAGTTTTTGGCAGTTTACGGATTACAGCGTGTCTTAACAAAACTCAATTATATCATATGAGTCCCCCTTTAATCATTTAAGCTGTTAACAAAGATAAATCTGTGATTTGGATTAATAAGTATGCACTTAATATTTGTGATTGTAAAAACATATTTTCTCTCCAGCTAGCAAACATTGCTGACAGTAAGGATCATGTCTTCCCTGTCAACGATGGATTTGAGGCCTTGCAAGGCGTCATTGACTCAGTAAGTGTTTCAGTTCTGCTCAAAATCATTTTCAAACAGCACCCACGAGTCAAATATAGCCTTACTCTATCAGAAACATTCACAATTATTAATTTAGAGGTCAGCATGATGTCATATTACTTTAACATCATGTATTTGCTTTAGTCACCTCTACTTTAATCTACAAACACACTGATCAAACAGATACAGAATACTAAATAGTTTTAAAGCATGATAAGTCATTTTGTCCATGCAGCCCGACCAGGCCAGACGACTTCTATGATAACCTACTGCAACTGTGACTTTCTCACTTTTCATCATCATGAATGATGTCTTCTAAACATTATCAAAAGGTTTTTATCTCTAAAGACCCACCTGGTGAAGATGACTTAAATGGTTGTTTTTGATGAGTAAAAAACGTGTTGTTGTAATACCGCTGTCGTCAAAAGGGTACAAGTTGTGAGCAGAGTTAAAGGTCTGGCAGCTGTCCATCATCTGAAACAGATTAGCGGCAACCTGAAAGATGTTATTTCTTATTTATCTGAGCGTGAAGTCCTTCATGAGTCAGTCTTCTTCATCTTCAGGATAACCATGGCTTTGTTCCTTGTGAGCAGCAGGTGCATATCCATCTGCAGAACAGAAATGAGAATGAACGGAAACTTCAAGCCATCAGACCCCTGTGACAAATGTTAACCAGTCTTTCAGTTTAGAGAGTATAGATAACCACAATCGGAAAGAGATAAACGCTGTACTAACTGTGCAAGCAACAAAATAGAATCTTCAAATAGTAATGATAAAGGATATTTTTAAAAGCCTATGTGTTGCTTTGTAAAAAAAAAAAAAATGACTGCTGAATAGACAGACCTTTATTGATGAGCTCTGCATTACCTTTCTCCTGTTCTCCTCAGATCCTGAAGAAATCGTGTATTGAGATCCTGGCAGCTGAGCCCTCTAGTATCTGTGCAGGAGGTAGGATGAGTAACCGCTTGTTCATATTCTTCAGACAACTCAATAACTTTGTATTTATTTATTTAACCTTTCAATAGTTGAAACTTTACAATTTCTATAATTCAATTAAACCTTTTTAGGCCTAAAAAGTTCATAGTTTGAATAATTTACATTGACAGACAGAAACATTCAGAATTAAAATGAATTCAAACAGAATAATACTCAGTAAAAACAACGTCGCACTGAGGGGAAGAGGTTTGAGATAATTGTCTTAAAATGACTATAAAATAAATTAGTGCTGATCTTTAGAATTTGTTCTTACATGTTGTTGCACAAAAAAACAAATACTCATAATTAATAATTATCACTTGCTATAAAAACAAACAAACATGAAATTGGTTATGTTGTTTCCAATCATTAGGATTGGGAGATGCTGTTAGACCTGAGTGGAAAACTCGTTCTTCCACAGGAAATAGCTTTCACTAAATTGAGGCCTGACATTGTATTTTGGTCTGAGTTATCGGATAGTTAATTTCATTTAACTGACAGTTCCTTTGCAAAACTCTGTGGAGGAAGCGTACCAAAGAAAAAGGTTTAGGTATGCAGATTTGGCAGCAGAAGCTGAACAGCTGAAAATGAGGAGTTAGGGTTCTTCCAGTCAAAGTGGAATGTAAAAGATTCATAGCACGATAAGCTATCTCATTACTGGGAGAACTGGGAATGCATGGACAGGGATTGCGAAAGACTGTAAAGAAGATGTCAAATGAAGATGGTAGGAGAAAACAGTTTCTCTCATTTGTTTTTCCTCACTTCTCTTCCCTCATTAAACGGGGATTAAATAAGGGAGTAGGGGGAGGTAGGCTAACAGCCCTATCCTGAGCGATAGGCACCAGAGACAGGGCAACTCACCCTTGGCTCTATACATCCCTTATCCTCTTTCTTATATCTCTCCTCAGACTTCTCTGGGTTTTTCTATTTTCTTTTGTGGTCTTTGCTGTCCTTTTTCTTTAAAGGAATAGTTACGTTTTGGTTGAGGGGCCACTATGGGGCCATGTGGTAGGGTAGGTAGTATCAGTGTTGTCACTACCTGGAGCTTTCATAACAAGCCTGGGTCTGTTGAAGGCATTGCTGTTTGGGTTGTGATAGCCATGTGGTAAAGTGGGTAAGATATATAGAAGATCTGCATGTGGGTATATTTGGCACTGAGAACTAGCATATTTGTGATGAGAGTTTTTTTCACTGTGCGCTTATCCTTTCATCAGGTACTGTTAGCTTGTGTTGATGTCAAAGTTAGGATGATAAGGATTTAGCATTCTGAAAATACCAACAATACAGTTCTAGGACTCAAGAGCAAGTTGAAAAGTCAGAGAAAAAACAATACAGAATATCATCCACATTAAGATATTAACATCAGTAATTGAAGACACTAAATTATAAATTATAAAAAAATACAGGGCCTAGAAGTGATCCTTGTGTAACACCTAAAACAAATATTTCAGAGACATAATTTTAAGCTTGTTGTCATTTCTTTCCAGTTGTAAGTGCAAAACTGATGATCATTCCATAATCTAACTTTTTCCTTAAATATTTGATCTATCAGTATCTATATATAAATCTAACGATGATGGAACCCTTCCCTTAACCACTAATGAGGCTTGCACATCGGACAAAAAAAGAAAGACATAAAACAACATGTTACTGTTACTTATAGGTTAATATTTTTTAAATAATGTACTATAATAATATTCTGCAACATATATATATATATATGTATATACAAGGAATGTTGTTTTGGTTCAAGATGACCCCAGAGAGGTCAAACTTCCAGTTGGATGTCTAAATCATTTACTGTTTCAATTGACTTAGTTGGAGATTGTAAAAGGAAAAAGCTGTTTAAAAACTACTCTAATAGGTCATCAATTAAATATATATATTTTTTAGTATGAAAAGTTGATTTTAAATTAGAAAAAGTAATAAGGAATCAAAGAAGGCCCATGAGGGTTAATAATGATATCACACTAACAGACCACAGAACAATCTCCTTTTTAAGATGAATGTTAATCATTGCATGGTTTTATTTAAATAATTGAACAAGGTGTTATTGTTGCATGTGTTCAGTAATTACTGTCATTTCAGTCAGTAACACAGTGAGGTGAAGTCAATAAGGGAGTGTTCAGTATTTTTTATAGCATTATATGGCTTTTGGGTTTATTTTGGACTTAAATAAAACTTAAATATATTTTGATTTTTTGTGTGTGATGACCTTTATATTCCTTCTCCTCGCTCAGAGACCTTCCAAGTAGTGGTGAGAGGAAATGGGTTCCTACACGCCCGCAACGTCGATAAGGTTCTGTGCAGCTTCCGCATCAACGAGACCCACACAAAGAGTGAGTGAAACATCATTGAGCTTCTTCTCAATTTCACTGCTTCACTGCATTAACTGTTTCATTACACACAAGTACAGTGACTCAAAGTGTAAAAGCTGATACAGACATTATATAAACAGATGAGTGTGTTGTAAAATTCTTCTTAAAGCTTAGCTTTCCAAAAGTCAAACACTAGGTCAGCTACACAGCTGAAGTCATCTGTGATCAAACGAGCAGCCATACTGAGGTTATTTTAATCAAGGCAACATATTGAGTCATTTTTACAACCTTTAAAGAAGCCAGAAACAAGAGAAACCAGTACACACTCATAGCAGCAGAAGAAAGGCTTTGGGGATACAGCCAGATTCCTTATGGTTTTTTTTTACTAGTAGCTTATTGTAACAGTTTTAAACCACTTCCTACAAGGCGTGCCACAGTGATGCAGGAGGTGCTGGTCTAATTACAAGGCAAGGTATTCATGAGCACTGAGACATAAACACAATGTCTGCTCCTCTGAGGGAAAAGTTGAGTTTATTGTTTTCTCTAAGCTTGCATTTAAGTTGCCTGATTCTGTGTTAGTACCACGTTGCATGTTTACCATCTTTTCTGCTTTCTCACATCTGTACAGTTAGCACACAGTTTGAACTTATTAGCAATCCAGAGAGAGAGAGAGAGTTTCCTACAGTACATTTTGTTTACTTTGATGATGCCATCAAGATTCTGCACATCTTCTAAAAAAGCAAATTCTGCACAACTTACTCTTCAAATAAAATTCAATGAACTGTATTTAAAAAGTCCTATCAGTGTTTAAACTATTGTTGAAATGTCCTCAGAATACAGCATAACCTCCCTGCAGGCGCATTGCAGACATGGAAACAATTAGAGTAAAATTATCTCCTTACGTCAGTCCAATAATGCTTGTTAACTCCTCCTCCAGAATTCACTAACTCTCAGAAAGTTTACTCGCAATTCTCTGGAAATTATTTATTTCACATCAGGGGTTAACTGTAAATAAAAATAATAAGGCCAACATTGGCTCCCCTGGAGAGGAATATGTGGAAAATGAAAACCATTTCTCTTCTCTCTAACATGTCTTTACTTACCCTCAATGACTCCTCCTCTCCAGTCCTGTTTTCCTCACAAATATTGTAAAATGGCTCAAAGGAAAAGCAGCGGTATGTAAGTGCATATGTTGAACAGATGAATCACTGTTTGACTTTGTGTCTCCAGGAAAAAAGTAGCAGCAAAAACAGGCAAGCTGCGATTTGGCAGGTCCTGTTCTGAGCTCTCCTTTGTTTTGGTGACAGATGTTGAAACTATCCTATGGATAATATTCAACCATGTTACTCAAGAGACACGTTTTTGAAGATGTGATTAATTAATTTGGGAAATGCTGAATGTTGAGTGGTCTTTCACATGTGGAGTGGCAGGAAGAAGCTTCCCACGTCTAAGTCAGCCCATCGGCAAAACACTAACAGTCAATTCAGTTATGGTCAAACTTATCTCTATTTATGGATGCTACACGAAAATGTAGATATGTACACAAAAAGCTCCTCGTGCCGATCAGTGTTTAGATTCCCTGACTACCTGAAATGCATCATATACACTTCAAACGCCATTTATCTACAATTGGAGAACTAGGCCTGCGTTGAAGAAAAAAATAAATCAAAGTTTCTGACATAATTTCACAAGATTAAAGTTGTAAATGTAAAATAATAAAGTGGTGACTTTAATGAATGGTTAGATGTGTTAGTTTGAAAGGTCATAGCAGAAAAGCAGCCACCCTCCTATGTTTAAAAGAGGAACATGGAGCATCTGGTTAAGTTCTTCTTAAGTGTCTTTAGAAGACTATCTTTTCTACTAAAGGAATAGCCTTGGTGCAAACAATCGTAACGTTTCAAAGAAACTAACGTTTTCCATTTTGCCTAACTGAGTATGAATGAAAAAATGATTCTAGGTAATATCTCAGATTGAAAATAACTTGTCAAGCATACGAACCATGAACATTCTGAATAAACCATTTTATGAAACAAATGTGCAAATTTCTGATGGAAATCGTTGCCTTTTAAAATGCTTTAAAAATGGATGCTTTAACTATAACACTTGGATTATAGCCCAACGGCCATTACGTCTTTATTCTTGTATAATAACAAATTTAATCTAGTGTATTTCCAAATTTAATCTTGTAAAATAAAGACTTTGATCTTAGTTTACAACATTATTCTTGTAAATGTATTGACTAATCTGTAATATCATGACTTTCTCCTCTTAAAACTTTTGTCTTTTTAATGTAGGACTATCCTTGTAATATAATAACTTTCTTTTCTGTGGCCGTAACACATTGATGTCATATTTAACCAGCAAGCACTTTAAAAGTCGTTTTTTCTCCTTTTTAGGACAGACATGACGAAGCCTGCATTTTAACTTTTTACTAATCAGTTTCATCACAATGTTGTTATTTTGTGCAAATATGACTCATGTCATTTGCAGGTAAAACAAGAGAGATTCTTTTTTTTTTTTTTTTCAAGTTTGCAGTGTAACTGATAAACTGTTTAAGTCAGACTCAAGAGAAACAGATAAACAAGCGCTACACCTACAAATGGAAACATTTACCTAAACACATCACAGTAAAAGAAGTCTTAGCTGGAAGTCGTTTAACGGTAACAGATGGTTACTGGAATTTGTTGTAATTTTTCGAGACCTATTTGTAACGCTCTATACCACTTTAGCTTGAGGCCATTCTGAGTGCAAGGTGGATCTTGAGATGAACTCTGAGCTGGACCATATCTGGGCCAGTTTATATTGGCGCCGAGCTTTCCTGGCTGCACTGTTCCCCCATTCTCCCCCTCCTCTCCTCTCATGCTTGCATGGTGTTTCTAGAGAAGATCAGCCGCGAACTGTATTGCTGCTTGTGTTGATTCCCTCAGTCTTGGGGTATGTACTCCCTCTGCCAGAATAAACACAGAATTGGGCGATGATGCGAGTTGGAGCTGCTTTCCTAAAAGCCAGCTGGCTAAGGAGGAGATCTGGATTAGCCTGCAAAACAAAAGCAATGGTGAAATAGTTCTATCAGTGTTTCTGAGAGGAGATAGAAACATCACGACAAAGCAGACAACAAAGAAGTTGTTCTGAAGAGGCATTCCCATCAGACAGTTTGTTAATCAGTCACACTGAAAGAAATGACATCGTTTCACTTCTTTAGAAATCTGCATGGTTTTACTTCTCTCTCTTCCAGACGACTCACAGTTACAATGAAGTTGTGATGTAAGTCAGGCAATCTGACTAATCTTACAGTAACCAGGCTGAATATAGTCATAGTCTGCAGTATTTCAATTAATTACATCAGCAAACAAGCGACACACCGTGTACGTTCTGACAATGTTGTGCATTTCTCTGTCCATAACCGATCACCTTGTGATGGGTGTACATAATTTTTATAATATTGTTTTTATATTCTACTTAATTTTTGTCAGTATTGTATCCATGTGTTTTGCATTTTTATCCATAACTTGACTCCTCTTGTCCTTGACTTTGGCTGTTGTAACAGGTTATCGTATCATATAATATTGTATCTTATCTTATCTTGATTCAAGATTTGGTGGTAATACTTTCAAATTAAATACTATTAAATTGTTTCCACAAGGCACCGTTGTAATGTTTGTCTCTTCCATAGTGGTAAAGCCTTTGATTGTGGAAGATACATATCTTCTCTGCCCAGCACCCGTGCTTCAAGATGAAGGGATGTAAGTCCTGACATTTATATATATGACCCCATCCACTCTGATTTTGTAACACACCACTTGAATAACTAACATGATATTTTTTCCCTTTCTTTGCAGGGCAGCAAACCTTTATGTCAGTATGAACGAAGGACTCAGTTTCATCTCCAGTTCGGTCACTATTACCACTGTAGGCTGTGTGAGTGCAATGTAAAAAAAGAGCCAATGTAAACAATGTTTTGTAAGCACTGATTCCATGGAAGATCCAACCAAACAGCCTCTTTCCCGCATGAATAATAAAGCCTAGAGAAGTGGTTTACATCTAAATGGTGCTCTCCATATTCAGACGGTCTGTGTTGACGTGTCTGTCTCTGTTCCAGTCTGATGGGACCATCCTGGCCATCGCTCTGCTCATCCTCATGCTGCTCCTGGTCTTGGCTCTCCTCTGGTGGTTCTGGCCTCTCTGCTGCACTGTGGTGAGTTCCTCTAAAAACACTAATGCAATCAAAACATGCCCGCATGCTGCTTTACAGAAAGCGTCTGTTTCGATTCTTTCTTAACTTTAGGCAGCTTCAAATACTTTTGGAATGCAGTCATTTGCTTTTTCGACAATAAGACAGAGAGAGATGTGTTTTGCTGGTCTGTTTGGTCTGGGTAACGCCCCCTTACGGCATCTCATTAACCTCAACAACATTCCCCCTGCAGAGGAGGTCAGGGTCTAAGAGTCAATAAGAGCATTTGGCCTTTTTGCATCCCTGCAGTATATGAGTCCACAATCAGAAGAGGTCAAGGTTGTCGGGTTAACATGTGTTTAAGTAATTATGGTGCCTTTGAAATAATTGCCTTTCCAAGAGGTCACAGAAGGTGACCTCTGGCCAACACTTCCAGGATAAATGAACTGGTAGACCTCCACTGGTAAGAGTTAGCAAACTCTTCCATCAGTCATTAGGCTGAATTTCCAGTGAGTGGTCAGGAAACAAAAACTGAAATGGGCTGTTTTAGGTTAAGAGTTTGAGAAGGAAGATAACTCACCAGAGAAAGAAAGCTTAATGGTTGCAATCTGCTGTGCATACATGTCGGTGCCAGTATTTAGACAGTGGTCAAACCACCAGCATGAAAATATGTCATCAAAGTCTCTTGATAGGCAGCCACTCCTTTACCAAAATCTGTCCATCTCCTCTCAAATGAAGAGTGCCTCTTTTACATCCAACTTCAATGTTTCCAGTGCTGGAAACAAGAGTGTTGGGAATTGCCAGAGAAAGAGAGAGAGAGAGAGAGGGATAGAGAAAGAGAGATGTCAGCTTTTACTACATGGCTGTTCCTACTTTATTTTTTTTTCTGTTCTCTTCCATTAAGTTGCAAATTGGAGTCTGTGCAGCAAGTCTGTTTAGGAAAGCGATGCTGGGTTACCATGGGGGATTGTTTGAGGTCCAGCATTTGGTGATGCACGGAGGAAAATGGAACAAATTGAATTAGAATCACTTAATTTGCCAAGTGCATTTTATGTAGAAAAACTACAGGAAAGAAAATCCCTGACAGCTAAGGTGGTGACATATATAACGAGAAGAGAAAAAGGTCAAAACAGAGACTAAAGCGTAGTATCAACTGTGCACTACCTGTGCAACCACAACATGTAGAAGCACACAACCTGCTCTGACATTTGAGAGTTTTCATCAAATAACTTCACAAACAATAATAATAAATATCACATATGATATATCATAGCATATGTAATGGATTGCATTGCTATATACGGAGAGTAAGAGCAAACAATACAACGTTTATGAGCTCAGTACTCCTCCCTTTCCCTAATCAACGTCAGGCCCAAGAATCTGGCGAGCAGATTTCTAGGTCAGCGCATCGATTGCTCTTGTAAAGGAGAAAAGACATGAAGGAGGAAAACATTTCCTCCACCATGTGTTGCTGTTTTTTCATCTTGTTTCACACGAAGTAAACATTGCTGTGACATGTAGAATTTATAAAAAAAAAATCTATTTTGAGATACTTGTTTGTGACTTTTTGTTGTTTCCTCACTTCCTTCTCGTCGCATGCAATCTTTTCAGATCATCCATGAGCCGCCACCACCACCTGTGGACGAGAGTTCGGTAGGAGCTGCATCGCGCACACTGATCTGTTTCTTATGTCTCCAAAAGAAAAAGCCCATTATTTAAGACTTTAAGACAGCTGGCAGTGCTTAGGTTGTGTAATTTTTCTGATTATTCTGACATCGTAAACCTTAAATGGCCATGCAGTGTCACACTCTCGCTGTCTGGCATTAATCTATGATTTCACTCATTATGTAATTCCATAAATGTGATGCGGGTTAACGCCCTCTTAGAATAACAATGAAATCCTGACTTCTACTGTTGTTTTTACCTTCACTCTTTTAAATGTTGATTTTCTTTAATTCATGTTTATCAAATCACTTTTGGGTCTTCGAGGTTAACGCTGAAGAAACAACTGACTCATCATATTATTTCACATAAATTTGATCAACAATTTTTTTATTTTTTTTGACCGCCTAAAACCTCTGCACAAAAACACCAAGATATCTTTGGACAGTGAAGCACATTAGGCTGCATCAATTTCACCTGTTTAACAGAAAATGTATTTAACTCGAATTTTTTTTTTCATGGCCTCAAAGACAAATTCCAGCCTTTATTCTGGCTTCTGCTGTTCGACATCCGGGTAGATTATGAGTCAGAGGGGCTGTATTAGAGAGCTGAAACAGCAAAGGTTTAGCCAGTGGGCTTTCTAATTTCCTCTGATCTGACAGACATCACAGAGGGGACAGAAATTAGGGTGGTGTTTGAGGGAGGCCAGACACAGAGGCATTTCATTTAATTCCTAGTGACCAATGAAAGGACATTTCAAACAGGTTACTCAAATTCTGGGTGTTATTTGACATGTATGCATTTGGAAAAAAAACATTCAAAGTCTATTTTTTTGCCTGTGATTACAACTGGAAGTGGCTTTTTTAAAATAAATATATAACAATAACACCAACTCACTTTCCCTCTGCCACAGGACGATGAAGACTTTGAATCCCCTAAGAAGAAATGGCCGACTGTGGATGCCTCGTACTACGGAGGGAGAGGAGTAGGAGGAATAAAAAGGATGGAGGTGAGATCATGTAAATCTCAACCCTCAAGAATGAAGGGCTTGAAAGCAACCCAATAACCCATAACACCTGCGCTACTCTGAAAACAATCTCATGTATACATTTTAAATACCAGGCAAAGACATTTAGATACTCTTGACCATCTATTCCTGATCAGCTAGTGATACATTATGATTCTCTTTTCTCCCCATTTCAGGTCCGTTGGGGTGAAAAAGGCTCCACAGAAGAAGGAGCAAAGCTGGAAAAGGCCAAAAATGCCAAAGTGAAGATGCCTGAGCAGGAGTATGTTCCGTCCCCCATGAGGGTTCTCAACAATGGCATGCACAAACCCCTTGGGCCCCGCAAGTGGTACTCACCCATTCAGGTAAACAACAACGACAAGAGGAGGAGGAAACTGTCTGGGGGATTTGTCTGGTCTGAAGAAAGTCTCATTGTTGACTAAACTGATAAACACAGGAATAATACATTTCAACTGAGGGACATAAAAAACAAGATATGGTGGAGGATTTCTTTGATAGTTGTCCAACAAGTCTGTGAGCTCAGCTTACATTTAATTAATGCAAGCACTCCTGGTTGTTTAAAAACTCTTCTGGAAAAATTCTTTTTTTTTTTTTAAATTGTTAGCATGTGTTGTGTATCCAGTAAATATCAGCTACAAATCCCTCATTATTAATCTGTCTGAGTATATGTAAGTTATAGCATGATTGAAATGTCAAAGTGAAAAAAGCACAAGATGTGTTAAGGTCATCACGCTGAGGTGACTACTGGCACACAGTCGCTTCCTCCAGGGCCAGCACGGGGTTAAAGGAGTTGTTCTGACGCCTTCCAGTCCGCTGGGGGATCACTAATAGAAACCAGACTCCTTTAGGACTGACCTACAGGGAGCAAGGATGCACAGCCAGCAGTTTTGTGAAGAAAAACAGCTGCATTTCCTGCTCTTATCTGACAAATATTTGCTGTTTGAAAACTATGAGAAGTCAGCTAACAACGAACTAAAATGATTTAGTTCTGTGTTGCTGTGAGATGGCTGCAGGAATTTGATTAAAAATAATTTCAAGGCGTTGTGTAATGAAAAGATACCATAAACCTGTTCAGGTGTTTGAGAAATTAAGATGTATGTCTTCTTTGTTTCCATAGAGCAAACTGGATGCATTGTGGGTACTTTTAAGGAAAGGCTACGACCGTGTGTCTGTAATGAGACCTCATCCAGGTGACAAGGTAAGAATAACTGAAAAGCTGCACTGATAGTCTTAAAATATGACTGTAGAGCAGCCTGACGTAAAGCCTTGGCTCTGCTTTTGCTTTTTGGCCGAGACTAATCTGTATCTGAAAATGCTGAGAAAACTGACCAGCTGTGAGCAATGAAGTGTGAACAGAGAGGCTCATGGGAAAACTTGTGTTGAGTTAGGATTTGGTCTGCACCGTCTGGCTGCAGTATGCTGCGATGTAAAGGTGTCTGGAGAAGTCGTTATGAAAAGGCAAATGTAATTCCTCAAAGGCCAGCTGCAGTGGGGGGATAACTGTGTGATGACCTCCACTGTTGGCAGCTAACACGGCGTCTGAGACTGTGGGATCTTCAAGTGTTGAAGAAAAGGAGTTTGAGGGGGTTCTGTATTGATCATCCATAAGAATAAAAAAAGGCTTATGCTGCACTTTTCACTGAGTAACAAATGTTAATAAATGCAGGCAGCCGCTACATTCAGAGTTGTGAGAGAAGTGAGATTAGAAAGAATCTTAGCAAGAACGTTCGTCTAATTTTAGGTCAGAAATGTCTCATCACATTTAATATGATATACAGTCAATCTGACAAGTCCAGAAAAACCAAGATATAAAAAGCAAAAATTATGCTTAAATTGCTTGTAAGAAGTAAACATATCTGCCAGTGCAACAAGCAAAATGTACAGCAACTTGTTAAGTGTGTAATCAGATCTTTTTGGCTAGAAATGATACCAATAAACTTTGTACAAGTTTTTTGCAGGGCCCCTCCGCCTTCTTTAAGCATCATTTCCTGTCTAGGTTAAGCCATAATACCTTAAGACAACTTCATTTGTTAACCTATAAAAAAGAAGTCCAAACAATATGTCTGCTCTCACACACAGCCTTTTATTAACTGTCTGATGACTGGCTGGTTATTTTCATTAACCTGTATAAGATACCACACAGCTGTTTTGACTCTCTAGTCTTAAAGGAATTTATAGTGTGGCCATGATTTAAGGATTTCATTATCGCCATCAATTGCTGCTGTTTGAGCCCTCAGGAACACAGGTGGAGAAGGAGAAACAGAAGCCCAGGACCCAGGGGTGCAATGTAGTTCACTTAAAACTTAAGCTGATAGTGTAAAGACATCTGTAAAGTAAAAATAATATAACAATAAATTCATAGAAATATTTCCATCTACAGCCACTAAATGATATGTATTTCACTCAGAGCAAGTGTTTGATAGCTGTTAGTGATTAGATTAGCTGACTGAATGTGGTTCACTCAGAGTGCTAAGAAGCAGGAAGCTTGACTTCTTTAAGCAGTTCATTTGAAATCGTTTTATGGACCAGTTTACAACATATCCCACTAACAGACAATTTAAATTAAAGCCAGAGTGCAAAAACAAATTGCACACCATGCACAGAATACCATATTTAAACAACTGCTCCTCTAACAAGTAAATGAAGGTGAACTTTTTTGGAGAGAAGTGTAGAAGTGTACAGTGTACTTTAGCTCTGTAATTCAGCTGCAGCATTAAATTCCCATCAGCAGAATATGTATGAATCTGATACAGAGACAATCACATTTAATAACCATTCATTTTATAAATAATCTTATCCAACAAAGCAAGAAAAGTTTGTTATTCTTTTAACATTTCAAACAATTAAGTATTATTTTGTATTTGTTCTGAATTGTCAACTTAAACACAAGTTCTGGTTATCTTATTGTCAAGTTATTCCCAGTATTAATCCTTCTGAAACTGTCAACCAGTCAACAAGGCAAGCTGGTCTTACTTCACGGCAACTTTGATACAGTTTTGAAAAAGAAAAACAGCCAAGCAATATGCTCAGTTTATGTAGAGTTACCTTGGGCTCACAGGAAATATCAGGCACAATTATTATAGCTAACACACTGCACTCTAATTAGAAGTGTACCAGGTAGTCCTACACACTATAAAACTCTTAATTAGTGCATGGAAAAAAAAAGCTGGGCACTTGTCTCCTTCATGGTTTGCAGTAAACAAGCTTGTTCTGGTTGCAATTAAGAGCCTCTTGTCAAAGCCTTGCTTTTATAACTTCCCCTAAATGAATCCTTTCAGGAGAAGTGGGAGGAGGGTAGGAGGCATGTTGATCCTACTGCCTGCCAGACAGAAACACAAGTCAGGTTCCTGTTACTTGACATAAATGTCTGAGTCTCCATTAATGGTAATTAACAGGGAAATTAATCACAAAGAACATCCCAGCAAAATAAACTCATTATTATAAAACATTGAACTACTATATTATTACATTGTCTTCAGTGTTAACTAATATTTAGGTTGGCTGAGACTTTATAAAACAATGGAAGAGTCCAAGAGACAATAAAATATATAGTATTCACTGTCTCATAACGCTGAGGGAACGATAACAAGTTGACATTATTTTTTCTTCCTTGTTTATGTATGACATGCAACATTTTTCCAGGATTTGTCTCAGCTTTGAATTGCCTCCCGGGGACAAATAAAGTTTTTCTGAATTGAATTGAATTGAAGAGGTCATCTCGCCCCTCTGGTAAATAAGAGGCACAGAGCAGCGCTGTCATCCCATATCACTGAACCTCCCTGATCCCCTCAGTGCATCTTGTCCCCGGGCCTGGGCGTAGCTTTTTCTTAAATATGCAGTCTCTCTTTCATGACTTCATCTTGGGCGAGAGTGACGGCAGCTTATTTTGTCCATGCTAAGCACAGAAAGCCCTGAACTGTCCTCAACGGCAGCTGTGATTAAGGTTGAAGACACAGGCATGTCGAGTGTCTTCAAAGGGCAAGACCTCTATAAGGGAGCGTCGCTGTATCATCTGTATTTTTTAACAGAAAGCAAAAAGAATTTGTGGGAAATGAAAGGTTTAGAAAACGTCTTCTTGCAAGTATATCATCTATAAGGTCCAAGACTTTAAGACTAACATAAAGCAGCATGATGAGAAACAAACTCAGCGGAACTACTATGAATGACAAATCACATGTTCTTCAATACAGAACATTTCTTAAATTATATTTTCACATGTCACGTTATTTTATGTCCAATTTAGTAGACTATGTCTGGTATTAGATAAACATGGTTTTACTCCATTACTGCTAACATATGAAGCTACGAAACCGAATACTAACAGTTGTCAGAGAAAAATCTGTGAAGAATTATTTTATAAATTTAATAAACCATTAGCTTATTCTGTAGCTAGCTAAAAAGCCACTGCACTGTGTTTAGCTAGCAAGATGTTTTCTACAATTTTCTGTCTGCTTGTAGGACTATACATGACAGGCAAATATATGACTGTTTGAATATTGACTGTTAATCTTATTTTATATCAATGGAAGGAAACAAGGCGTGTGTCTACAGCATTTCTGCTAACAAGCTCAAAACTAAATGTGCTGAATGTTGGTGTAAAAATACTGGAGAAAGGGACTACATGCTGTTATGAAAGTTAACTTTGCTCAGCAAAGTAAGCCAACCTGAGGCTTTTGTATTGGTTCATGAAATAAAGTTATTATTTCCGAAACGCCCAATTGTTTTCCATTAGGCTAGCCAGCCACACACAGTCACTGCTCTGGACAAAGGCCCACATGGACATGCCCATCTCATCAAATATCAAATGTTTTGTTATTAATCTTCAGCACTATGAGTTCCTCTAATATCTGCTCTTATTTTTAATCATCAGGGTAGGTGCATGAACTTCTCCCGCTCAAAGTCTCCCTCTCCTCACTACCCACACTACAACCTCCACCCATCTCCAATCTACAAGCCTCCACCTCCACCTCAGGTCAGCCTCCCACCAACCCCCAACAGCCCCTCATCATCTCCATCGTACTCTTTCTCAACCCTGCCACCTCTTCCTCCAACACCTCCACCCGGCTCCTCCAGTCCCTCCCCTCCCATCACACCGCCCCCTTACACTCCACCTCCTAACCGGGCTCTCCCTCTGACCAACCTGCACATACCTGCCCCGCCAATGTTTCCCCCGAGTCCTCCACCTTCTGGCTCCCCGACTGGTTGCCTGCCTCTTCCTCCACAGGGACCTCCTCCAGTTCGAGCCCCTCCACCTGCTCGCCCACCACCTCATCCGGGTCTGTAGGGCTCGAGCAGCAGACGGAGAGAGTTTAAAGGAATTTTAAAAGAAACTGAGAGGCCCAGCAACAATCAGCACATGACCTTTATTGATTGTACCTGCAAGCGAGCACATGTGAGTGTGTTGTTTAATGACGGTGGTCTTCCTGCCTTGTGAAGTGGTGCAGTGAGGACTCAGCTATATGTCTACAGTGACTTTTGTACACATTTAGCCCAACAGTGCAATTGCTCTAATGCTTGAATTACACAGACATTCCCTACAGATGAGGTCATGGAGATGAGCTGAAAAACATTCACCTCCATGATCCTCAGGGCTGCTTCAGGCCCTGTCGTCCCCTCCATGACTACACAAGTTTGGATAAATCCTGACCCAGCAGAAGACACAACAGCTTGTATTCTACACGGGCCCTTGACGAGGAGCACAGTCATGTTGAAATAACCTTGACATTTAAATCTCTTTCTGTTTTTGTGTTCCTGATAAGAGATAAGACTCAAGTTGCAAATGTTCCACACACTCAGCAGAAACATCTTAAATCCCTGTTTTTGACTTTTTTGTACTTTTGAATGTTGAGCAACTGCATGCAATAATACTTTGGTCATTTTTTTGGTACTTTTTAGAAATGTTATTAATTTCTACCATGTTTTATGAAACAGAAATATGTTTTCTTTTTGTACTTTTTATTGTTAAGCACCACAATTTCAGAGTTTTAATTGTTTAGGTTAGAAAACATTTGTTGCTGTTTAACACAACAGTAAGGGAAATGAAACAGCCAGTGGTGGGATTTCAGAGGGTAACTCAAGATACAATATGATACGATAGGATAGGATACCTTTAATATCATGATACGTCTATTCTGTGATAATTAATCCATTTCAACACAATCATATAAAAATCACATTTCAATATTTGATTGACATTAGGATACATAATGCCCAAAAATAAAGGGTAAAGTTCAGGTTTAATGTATTTATTCACTACAATTTGGTGTTTCACCTATCACGCTTCATCTTTTTCATTCTTTTCACCGCTGCCAACATTATGTCTTCTTCTTTTTTTTATCCTGCAACTTCTTTTTTGACCATGAAGTAGTGATGGGGTGAGTCAAATTGCCAGGCAAATTGCCTTTTTAGTGCGCTGTATTTTTTCATATAAATATATCAATAATATGCACCATCAAGTCAACAATATATTTTAATAATATTTTGTCCCACACTAGAAACACAAATCTGCTACAATATAGCTGGCCTATCTTTGTGCACCTCAGAGTGGAAATAAATGTGTCACAGTCAGGGAAACGCTTTGCAAACTGTCTTGCTCATCAAACTAAAGACTAACAATAATTTTTATTCAACCACGTGTGTGTGTGTGTGTGTGTGTGTGTTAGTGACTATTCAATATTTGTGTTTGACAGCCACAGCAGCCTGACCTGAGTCAATGTGCCAGTTATATCATCTTACACAGACGTACTTGGTTTATTTTCACAAGGTAAATATGAAGCGGAATCTTCTGATGAGTCCCAAAGGATGTTTGTAACTTTACACCAAGACAGAACATAGACATATTTGTTTTTTCATTCTAAATAAAGTAAACAGTTCAAGTGCATTAAATTGGACTCTGTCTACATTTTTTTAACTAGAGTAACTTACCTGTAAAGCTTTTAGATTTACTCTATGACAGGAACTCTTAAGCTTTCATCAAAGCCTTATAAAACATCAATTGGTTCATTTTTTTAACGTGGCTTTTTGTCCACAGTTCTATTCATTTTCACCATTTTATAGTATGTCTCCACCTGCCATTTACTCTACACTATGTTTAGATATAACAATATTCTTCAAGATTCTTATTACATGCAATTTTCTTATTCTATTATTTCATCTGACAGTCAGTCAAGACCACTGATTTAGCAAAAAGTACAGAGGAACCTCACTAACCTCCTCTGATGGAAAAAAAGGAAAGCAGAGGATGGCTAACTAACTCCACATGTTCACATGTTGCATTATGTCACATGCACGAATGGAGTGAGCCATCTTGGAAAGTATTAGGCCCCATTCAATCCTCAGGATATGTGGACAGGCTGCAGAAAAGCTTCTCTGGTGTTAATCATTTGTGACATAATTTGGGGGCAGTGCACAGGACATAGTTGAAGAAGGAGCTAAAGAATTTCTCAAAGAAAGCGACTTTGATTAAGATCTGACTTTTCATTTAAAGTTGATCCATATGCAAGCACATTTTCTATTGGGCAGCTTTCAGTGGATTTCTCATGTCAAACAAACTCAGTGCAAGATGTCAGTAGGCTGCTGCCAGTTTGTGTTTCCACTCAGTGTGCACCAATACAGCACAGCTGTCTAACATATATAAACATTACATCACAGATTATATAGATGACACGGACAGTCCCATATGGTGAGATTCAGCAACAAAAGACGCAACAGTTATGCAGCCTGCTATCTACTTTCAAGTAATTTTTGGTTAGACTCAGTTTGAACCCCAGACTTTAATTAGTGACTGACAGTTTATTGAAAGATTTTCCTCCAGACTCTTTCAGCTTTAAGTGAGAACAGCTTTGTGTTAAACCAACAGTCACTAGTGTCTGGTTTCTCATATGTGTTCTTATGGTATGAGATCACGCATTAAACTCAAGTCCATATGCTTATCTACATTATTCATCAACTTCTGATATATTCCAAATCAACAAGGCTTTTGAACACTGGGTTTCAAAGCCCTTAATATCAAGACCACTATTAGGTACAGTTCTGCAAATCCAAATATTGCTTTAAAAGCTATTAAATGATATTTAAACATTAACTTTAGGAAAGTATTTCTGCTTTAATATACTGTTCATGAATTTATCTGTTTCATTTGTTGCCTCAAATTTCTTGAGGCTACCTGAATTACTAGTAAAGATACAGGAAATCTCCAACGACTCAACAGGGAGATCTGTCAAAGCAGTCGTTTAAATTCTAGATTACCTGAGATGATTTTTTAATAAGCTTTCCTTATTTCTATTTTTAAAACGGTGTAATACTCAATCAGACGCCTTAAACTGCTGTGATTGGTTATTCACGTTGGTAAAGGACTTGGGAGATGCTCTTAGGATGTTAATGTTTCGGATTTGGCTCCATTCAACTGAAAAACTACCCATGATGCTCCGTGTGATTGGAAAATGGAGATCGTCTTTGTCCAGAGCTTCAGCTGTTGTCTATGATTACTCTGCAACAGCAGTAGAGGCCATTGTTGTTGTCAGTCAGTGCAATGAAATCCTTCTGAGCATCGCACTTTCTTTCACCAACAGTTAAGCATTTTACCTTTCAACCTTGATGAAGCAGAATCCATTTGTAAAGTTAACGCTGGCAGGTTTTCTGGACCAAGATGCACAAGATGTTTCGCCTGGCCTTCATAACACACCTTCAGAAACAACAGCTGCTCTCATTTGAGCTGCGGAGGAGGAAGAGGAGTTGCCAAATGGTTAAAGATGGTGCTGAATGCCGTGCCAGTTCTCTGCCCATGTTCACTTTCTGTTTGCATGACCACCATGGCCCTCATCTATGCACAACTGTTATCCCTGTGCAGTGTTCAGACCCAGTGTCACTACCCTTACGATTTCATATGGATGCACCAAAACATTATTGTCCACCTTGCAGACTGTGACTGGTGACTCCTCACAGGCACTTGAAATCGTTCGGGATCTGTCAACACTCATAAGCAGTCCATGTCTATTACTCTACCGCCTGTTTAAATAAAATGATTGTGAAAGCCTTTTGATCCCCAATATTTACATTTTCATACATTATCCTCCTTTTCAACAAGTTGAAATAAGTCTCAGCGCTTATCATGTCTATAAACCACTCTATTTCTGCCCTGCTCAGAGCCGGCTGTTTCTGTGTCTACAGCTTTAAATGCAAGTGGGCTGTGTCTGACCACGCCCCCTCTCTGGAAGGGGATGTGGCTTGGGCTTTCTTGCTCCCTGCCCTATTGTTTAGAGTAAGAAGGTAGACTCAGAGGGCAGAACAAACACCTAGCTGTGGGAGGGGTTACTGCCCTTTGTGATGTCATGAAGGGAAAATCTCCAAATGGTCTGTTTGAGCAGACATTTTCTGAAAAGTGGAGCAGGCAAAAGACAGAGAGAATGGACTTTTCTTATAATTGGGGGGGGGGGGGGGGGGGGTGTTTAAAAGGCTAGGGACACATATTAATGTTTGACAAACATGTTTAAGTCAAAGTGTATTTTGCATTATGTATGTGACCTTTAAGACACTATTACAAACTTTGCTCAGACACTTTAAATGGGAAGTACTTGACACTTTATTGCATCAGTTCCACTAATAAATAGTGCCCCCACACACACAGAAATCCATCAGTCAGAAAATCATCATCTAACAGATTTCAAGATCAGTGTGGCGTCTTTTTGTCAATGTTCTTCCAGTCTAAGAAATCAAAATATGCTCATGAATGTGGGGTGACAAAAGTACTTGTAACAACATCATCCAGTTTTCAAACCTGTTCACTGGCTCAGAAGAAGCTCAATGTTAGGGCAAAGAAATGGAAAAACTGAAAGAAAAAAAAAGGAAAGTTAAGGCTTGATTGTAAAAGCAAGATAAATGCATTTCAACTGAAATATGTGAGGAGCTAAAAAAAACAAAACATGCGGCTCAAATTTCTTCACTACTTAACTGTGTGTAACACATCGTCCTTTCCTTGGCCCTATGAAACAGACATTTGGGCACGCACACACACACAGACACACTCAGCTGGCATCTGCCTCTCTAGAGAAACATCTACAGTCTGACAAACTGCCATAACAACCGTGTGAATGCCCACCTTCTCTCTTCTTCACACCACACAACCTACAGTAACCGCGTCAGTACAAGTTTGGCTACAAAACAATATAACATATCAAATATATATGCATGTTTTGGTGCATAACTGCCGTCATTGTACATATTTTTGGTTTAACAGGACATTTTTAAATGACAGTAACATTCACGTTTCAAATCAACAAATAACTTTGTAACAAAATAATAATAATAAAAATAAAAAGCTTCAAATGGTCCCAATATTGCAGCAGTCTGTTGGCAGATTGTGGTCTGTTCTTCTACTTCAGGATTTTAACTTCATATAACTTTAAATTTCTTCAGTTTATAATTCAAACGCAAAGGAGACCAATGAGATCTCCTTTTTGAACAATGAAGCAACAGAGTTTAACACAAGATTCCAAAACTAAATGGTGCATGAAAAGCTTTATAGTAACAATATTTTGTAATCCAGATGCTTTAGTTCCAAAGAAAAATCAAAGCCAGAGTTAGAAATCTGATAGTCTTAGTTCATGCAGGATAACAAGCTTCACAGAGTTGTGTATTCACAAGCTTTCCCATCATCTAATTTGTGATGCTGCTCCTGCTGTAAATTTTCGCGTCCTTAAAAGAAGAAAAACTGAGTCAAAACTGACAAACTGTGCGGCAATAATGAAGTTCTGACCTGTGGAATGATTTAAGCTTACTTCAACTGTGAAAAAAAAAGACACTTTGAATGAGAAGCTGCCAAAGAAAAATATCCCAACTAAACGACGAATCATTGCACTGAAAAAAAGTAACAAAAAAGGAAGCCAACAAGGTCTTTAAAAATCTAGATTATCTCAGTTAACATCTTTAACATCAGCTTTAAGAGCCTTCCACTGAGACTAAACACCATATATTTAAACAACTGTCCAGGGTGAAAGTGAAACGACCTTAAACTACCGATGTCAGTTACTACAGCTTCAAAACACCCACACAATATAAAGGTTATAAGTCAGTGCCAGCCCAGACCTCGCCATCAAGGACAGAACTACGTCTCTAACGACAATACGACAATAATGAGAAGATAGAGGTGGAGATACAGAGAATATACAACAGTGAGATGCAGGACTGTTGATTAAGATTGCATTAAAAAGGGCTGTGACATCGGACAAAAAAACAGGACATTATCTTCTCTTGGTTTCTGCGTACAGACGCTCCCTGGTCGTCTTCACACGTGTTTGTGTCTGCCAGGCTTTTGTTGTTGAGTGATGAACGGCGCGCTTCACTCCACTGTCACAGACTTGGCCAGGTTTCTTGGGCAGTCCACCTGTATTCAAATGAAAAAATGTTGTTTACCATGTGGGGCATGACAGAGCTAATGCTGCTGACAAAATGCTACTGTCAACCAACTAAGTTTGATGTACCAACATCACAACATAAAACTAACTTCTATTTGTGAGCCAGACATGTGGCAGCAAATCCTAAGAGCTTTTAAATACTTGGACATAAAGAAACGGAAGTGTGGGCGTGTGGCAGAGCTGTGTTCACATAAATGTTTGCTTCTCTATTAGAACAGCAGAGCGATGTGACAGAGTTGTGAGTAGTGAACTTAAAACGTCTGAGCTGGCTGCACTGTCGGGACATCTCTCTGAAGAAAAGTGCTCTGTAAGCAGCAGAGCTTGTATTTACATGCTGAGCTGTAGTTAAGCTGTTTACTTTTAGCTTTAGCATCCAGTAAAGCAAAGTACACAGCGGAACAACAGTAAGCAAACACTATCTACATCAAAACACCAGGAACAGTGTCAGTTTTGTTTAAAGCTAAAAAAAAACAAAACATTCACTGTAAGTCTGAATTTTGTGTTGATTGAGGTATTTACATGGGACTGTAATTGTTTCAATGTGGCAGCTAAAGTCACCATCACCTTCAGTGCAGTGTTCTGAAATAAGGACTACACATGCTGCAGCCAAAATGAGGTGAGTCAGAAGATGTAAACACTGCATGTTTGTTTCTGCCATCTGCGCTCAGTGTCTTCGGAGCAATCAAGGGCTACAGAGCAGGTTAATCAGGGACACCGAGCTACACACCACTTATAATGAGCTGCAGCATATTTAGGAAAATTCACCTTTAAATGTAAAAATATTTATTATTTCAACTGTTTTCACAGATATATAGCACATACAGTATAAACACAAGCACAGTAGTGATAATAGAAGGTTTAGGGTGGAATAACGGTGCTTTTGAAGGGGGAGTGCTGAAATTGATATTTGACCACATCTTTAGTGAAAGATGAGGTAAAGAGACTCATATGTTAAAATAGTTAAGAGTCTCAGTTACTGCTGAGCCTGACGGGTGAAGGCACTTACATCGTAACCTCGGAGGACAGCCAGGTGGAAGGACAGCAGCTGCAGCGGGATGACGCTCAGCACGCCCTGCAGGCAGTCGACACAGTGAGGCACTCTGATGGTGCGACACGAGTTCTTGACGGTCTCATAATCATCTTTGTCGCAGATCACAATGGGGCGGCCCTGCAAAAATCAAATAAAGCAAAATCATCATTCAGCGTGTTCCTGAGCGGGGCAAGATTCACGAAAAAGCTTGATCTGAAAAAATACCGATATCCTCCCCCTCTTTTTCTCCCAGTTGATTTTAACAGCCCTTAAACCCACATCTGCTGCAGATTACAGTCAGTAATGATGTCACGCTGAAGCACCCACTCCCTGGTGTTTATTGAGGTGAAGGATCAGAGGTGTGGCACAGACAAGACTGTGGAAATTGACCTAACATGCACAATGTGCTGTTGTCATCAAATTTTCATTATTTTAAATGTAAACTTTTAAACCCCCTCAAGTGTAGTTTCAAACTTCAGATGTTCTGGTTGGTATGATGTAATGTTGTACCTTTTTTGTTTAAAACATCACAGATAAGTTGTTGACATTTGAAAGCATGTGTCCTGAGATTTGTACTGAGTGAATGAACAAATGAAAGAAACAGGGTATTATAGAGAGGACTGATTTCACATATTTTTTTATTTTTATAATAACTATTTCAGCAGTGTTAGCAGGATGTGTGGTGTGCTTGGGCCTTACCTGGCGGGCGACAACTTGCTGCAGAGCGTTCTGACATTTGGTGTATGTGTGATCTCTCATGATGATCATGATGACCGGCATGAGTTTATCAATCAGAGCAAGAGGACCGTGTTTCAGTTCTCCAGCCAGGATGCCCTCTGAATGCATATATGTGATTTCCTTGATTTTCTACATGAGAAGAAAACATCCACAAACATGATGTTATTATCCACAAGGGATGACAGAAATACAACCTTTTCTCTTTTTAAAGTGAAGGAGGTAAATTTGCTGTCAGATATTCTTTTGATAAAGTTCTCCATAGACATTTTGCTAATCTCTAATGTATACAATGGGAACAGCTTCAAATGTGCTCACAATGGAAAATCTGAAAAATATTTTACTGGTAAAGACGGAATACTTGCTCACCAGTGCTCCTTCAAGGCAGGTAGCATAATGGTATCCTCTGCCCATGATCAGCACACTCTTCTGCTGGTACAGCTCAGTCGCCAGCTTCTGGATCTCATCATCCAAACTGAGGACCTCCTTGATCAGATCTAACAAAGAGAGCAGAAAAAAAACATATCTTTGAGGATTTAAATATGTTAATCAAAAGTGTCAACATGCTGCTGCTGTCACGTGGGCTCATAATGTTAGGCATGGAGTGGCAGAGAGGCCAGACATTCTTGATTAGTTTAGGGTATCCCTAACTGAACCTGAAAACGTGTGTCTTTAGTTACCTGGAAGCACTCTCAGGCCCTGGATTATCTCACGCCGTCTGGGCTGCATGGAAATCCTGTCATCGCACATCAGGAGCGCAAACATGATCAGGGCAACAAACTGGCTGGTGTAAGCCTGGAGAGGAAAAAGTCAGAAAAACAAGAGTGTAGGTGTGATTCATGCAAGTACTTAATTAAGAGCCGTTAGTCCTAGCCATTGTGACCCATTTACTAAATGCATACGAGTTTGATGTTGTGCAGCACAATACTAAATACAGAAAAGCAGAAACCTAATAGTGCTTTAAGAGTTGCTTGAGTCTGTGCTTCTTGTCTCTCTGTTATGATAGGGAGTTCTGTCTCCAGTTTATAATCTGCACCAGATGAGAAATGGAAGGAGAGGAGGGTTGAGTACACGCAAAGCAGCAATAAGATTCGTGCATTTGAGCTCCGTCAAGCCATGGCTTCTCATCCCGGAAAACTATGTTAACACAACACTACAACACAGATCACTCTTTCTGGTTGCTCTAAAAAACGCACATAACCTCATAACATTTGAGACTTGATGCAAGTCATCATCATTTACCCGCTCTCTCTCTCGCTGTTCCTGCATCTCTGACTACCTCGGAGGCCATCCATGCCCATTTGGGAGGTTTAATTAGAGCTCAAGTAAAGCCAAGTCATTTCACAGGACCCTGCAGACTCTGAAATGCCAGTGTCCAAAGCCAAGAAAAAAGCTGTAAAACCTTTACACTTTATTTCCTCATGGCAGCACGCAAACCACAGTCCCTCACAACTCTGACAGTTTGCTCTGTCGGGTCAGATGTGGCATTATGATTAATCCACATTGTAAACTGTGGTGTGTTTTCAGTGTTCTTGTCACCAACGTTTTAGTGTTTTTGTTGCAGAACAAATGACCACCCTTACAGACAGCCGAAACATGACCAGATTTGTCCAATGTAAATTCCTATAGATTCTTTCAGTTAATTCAATAAGGATGTGTTCTTTTATTAACTATCAGCTGACCAGCCAGAGGAGTTTGCCTACTGAAGCATTGAAGTATCTTTAGTCCTAACTCAATCCACAAATCTTTAGTAGGATCAAAGGAATAGTAACACACTTTTTTCTCCCATTTTCCAGTTCACAAAAAAGTCAAATTAGCATGAAAGAGAGAAACTAGAGGCCAAGCAGAAGAATTTGGATTAATTTAGTAGTTGGTTGCAATACATGTTCTCTACTGATTTGATGAGCTCGGCTGTGCAGCATTTGGTAGAGTTGGGTGTGGGGATGTGGCCCAGCCAGCCAAGCTGTAAATGATGGCGTCTCTGAGGCGTGCTCTGGGACTTTGGAGCAGCACAAGAGACGCTAAGCCAAGCCGAAGGGCTGGGCCAGGGAGGGACCTGCTCCCCCCCCCTTTCTCTCTCTCCACACTAACTGGGGCTCCAATGCTCCTCTGCTTTGCTCAGAGTCCAAACTGGCAATCCTTATGGTTCTGTGGAGCAGGTGGGGGGCTAGGCATAAAACCAAGGATCCTAGCTTTGCATGATTTGAGATGAGATTTCAGGCTTCTTTAATTCCCAGTGGGTTCAGAGAGGAGGAAAAAGTCAGCTTCCAAGGGGTGGAACCATACTCACAGCAGAGTTTTCATCTGGGTTTATTAAGTATCGGCGGTCGTTGAGTTCATTTGCACAAGATAATGCAACACATTTGTGCACAGTTTCTTGAAGCTCAATGTAAAAACCTGCAGTTTTCTCACTTGCTCTTCATTAATGCAAAGATGTACAGTATGGTGTAATGTGATTTCAAGTGCACTTCCAGAACTAAGGTGGCAGTTCTGACAGACATATTCTTATGAAGACATGAAAATAGAGACACAGGTTTGGAGGGGCGTGGTCAGTCATCAGTATCAATGCACAAATACTGTAGGTCCTGCTACTTGTTTACATTGACTAGAATAACCACCAAATTAGTTTTTTTTTTTTCTTCAAAAAAAAAAACAAAAAACAAAACAGAAATCCACAAAATGGGAGGGGAACATCACTTTAAACACGGGCTGTAAATAATTATTCTTTTTGTCTGTTGGTCTATAAAATGTTATAAAAAATCTTTAAAGACATCTTAAGTTTAAAATGCTGTTCTTGTCTGACCAAAAGTTGAAAACCCAAAACATAATCAATTTCCCATCAAACAAGATTATGGAACAAATTAATAATTTAACTTTTTACGTTGAAAACAAACTAAAACATACATAAAAGTTTGAGTCAGATACATTTGCTTTGGGCCAAATGAACAATCGATCAACAAGCTAACAGTCTACGTGAAGATGAATGTTTGTAGATGTAGATATTATTTTATAGATTAGCATGTGTACTGCTTTATACCACAGCATGAAATAAATGTGTCTTAAGGTAAAACCATTCAAGTGCCACAGGCTCACCTTGGTGCTTGCTACTCCGATCTCAGGGCCGGCGTTGATGTGGACTCCACAGTCTGTCTCCCTGGAGATGGAGCTGCCTACTGTGTTTGTGATGCCCACAGTCAGAGCCCCTCTCTCCTTACAGTAGTGCAGAGCCATGAGGCTGTCAGCAGTCTCCCCTAGACGATTGAAAGAAACGGAATACCATAACAGTTTATAAAATGTTACAGTTGTGGCAATAAAATTATGATGATTTATTAGTTTGTTAGGAAATAGCTTTTGCATCACACAATGATTTGAAACAGAAAAACCACCACAGTATTAATCTCACATCTTGCAAAAAAAAGAGAAGTACAGTACAGATACAGAAAACTCAACTCTACTGGATAACTGGCTAAGACTTAAGTTGAGCACAAGGAAAGTTAAATCAGGAAGAAGCTGAGTGCCCCCCGGGGATGGAAAGTGGAAGACAACTAGGGAATGTGCACTCAATCAAGTCCAGATGGCAGCGGCCTCCCCACCTGACTGACTGATAAAGAAGCAGACATCGTCTCGGAAGACAGGAGTATTCCTGTCCAGGAAGTCGCTGGCCAGCTCCACCATGACAGGCAACTCGGTGAGCTCCTCCAGGACCTGGCGGGTCTGAAAAGCAACAGAGCACTGCTCAGCGTCATTCTGTTAAAACAAGCCAGTCAAGGCCAAGCGCGGAGACTGTGCCAGCACACAACCATCGCACCTGTGTCCACAAGACAGACCTCACATTTCCTGCAAGTCTGCTGGATTTAACATGGATGGCAGTGTAGACATGTTTCCATTATGTGCTTTCATAACAAAGAAGAAAAAAAGTCAGTGGCTACTCACAGCTACTCCAGCATGGTAGCTGGTGCCGCATGCAATAAGGATAAGTCGCCGACACCTCTGGATCTCCTTGATGTGGTCCTTCAGTCCACCCAGTATCACTGAAAGTAAAGCCAACAGATAATTCATCATTCGGTTCAAAGATTTTTCACCTTACCACAAAAGAGCACCTGAGAATAATGAGAAATAATGCTACATGGATATTTTTCAAAGAATGTATGTATCCGTGTTAATCCTTTGAATATGAATGAAATAATCATAGTGAGTTTTCCTTTTCAGAAATCTTGGATCAAAGACATGAATGTGTCAGCGGGAAATGTTTGAGGCCAGAGTGGAAAAGTGCATTAACAGGTGAGTAATTACGTGAATGCTCCACAGAGGAAAGTGATCAGACAGCACTCTGACCTGTGTTGTTGTCAAAGTTGATTCTCCCTCTCATGGTGTTGACCACAGACTCTGGCTGCTCAAAGATTTCCTTCTGCATGAAGGAGCTGTAGTTTCCTGTGGTGGGAGGATCAGAAACAGGGGATCATTTCCAACACTAGTAAAAACAAAATTAAGGTAAATGCCACTTAAGAGCATAGTGATGGACTTTTTTATAAAGTGTGAGCCCACAAGAGGCTTTCTGACAAGGGTCTTATTGACTTACATGAAGTACCTGAAAACACAAACCACAGCCTCCTGGAAGAGTAACAAAACGGTTTATGTTTGACTGAAAACTGGAAACTTAGGGAGTCTTTAGTCTTCTTTATGAACATTTTAAAAGCTAGAGGGTAGGTCACTCCTTACACTAAGAAAAACCAAACATGATACATTGGAGAGGTGGTGTTTTTCCATCAATAACAAACTGTGACAATAAAATATGTGAACGTTTGTCAGTCTGCCTTTGACAGCAATTTGGGTCACGCAAATTAGGTTATTAGGCAGAAAGGCTCCAAAAACTGAAATGAGGAGAGATGCCGAGTAATGACTGGACCACATAGGAATGTAGGGACCAGCCAACATCAGTTCAGCTCTGCCCTCTGCTGTTCCACAGAGGGAGAGTCAGAGGAGAAGAGGAACATGCAAATACACACAGAATTACACAAACAAGACACAGAAGCAGGAAAATGTAAACAACTTCTAATTCAGCTTTTAAAATATGAAGATCTGCAGCGTGTGTTGTCATCGATTGTGTTTGTATTGGACTATTTGTCACTTTGGTCATGGGGAGTGTGACTAATGTTTTAAAATAACACTGAACAATGTATTCTTCAAGGACATATTCAGCAGATTAATCAGTAACAGTATTAATGAATTACATATCAGCAGACTTTGGTGTATGCAGAAGAAAAAGTCCATGTAGGCACAAATAATAGGTGGAACGTTATCCCCACTAATGACATGCCAGCTCCCATCGACGGTATCCTGACAATGATTTATTTGTCTCTATGTACAGATATCTGCATAAAGGATCCGCTAACAATCCATTAGTGATCAAACATTTCAACTTGAGCCAAAAAAAGAATCAGCGTTTAGATTACCTTACTACCTGAGATAAATCAGAAACAATGGAACCTGCCTCCTTTTAACTTTTTTTTTTCTCCTCTTGAGGACAGACCTGATAAAGCTCAACCTTGTATATACCTGCATCATCAAAATGTTATTTCTGCTGAATTAATTCCCTTAAATGGCAAGTACATCTCAATAAGATTTATTTTCTGGGCTCATAATACCAAGAAACAAGCATTTATTATTATTATTTTACTAAATTCTAAATGGTGTGCATTAGTCTATTTAACAATTTTTTCAGACTACTTTTTGGTCAATTACTTTTTCTGCACTTTGAACTGAATTTGAATTTGTTTGAAAGGTGCTATAAAAACAAAGTTTGATTGATTGATTGATCTGTTCCCAGATAACTTTCATCGATTAGATGACGATAGACAATATAGATGGATGCGGACCACCAGTTAGTTTAGCTTAGACCTGGCGGGAAACAGCATGCTCTCCTAGATGTGAACATCTTCTTACACCTATTAACACATGATACCTTGTGTGTCTATTGTGTAACATCAAATTGGGTGTGACATGTTCAATTCACAGTTTTACAGGGTGTTACTTAAAATGTTTTACCATTTTACAAAGTGTTACGTGCCGGACTACTTCTTTGCTGGAACCAGTTACTCCCTAAGTTCCAAAATGATTGCCTGGCCACTGTTTCCAGCCAAGAAGGAATCCCACAACTTCCTTTAAAAACAGTGAGTCATGTTTTTCTTTTTTTTTTTTGAAAAGTAAGGAGGGTTAAATTCTTGTAGATGAGGGTTTATTTTTATAGCAGGTGCTCCCCTGGGGTTGAACTAATCCAGCAGGGTTGCAATCAGCTGAATGATAAAGGGAAGGCCTCGGGCTGCATGGTAAAAGCCAGATCAGCTATAGGAGCGGCCACTTTAAGAGGAACACAATAATAACAGGGTTCAGGACATAATTACAAGGCAGTGCACAAATGATTTATTTGCAAACATAGCCAGGGGATATGAACAGAACAAAGGAGGACCTTGCACTCACCCTTCATGATCTGCTGCAGCTCCATCTGCAGGGTCTGGATGGCTCGGGCTGGGTAGTCTCCTGCCCTGCGCTTTATCCTGTGAATGGACAATCGGCCTTCCTTCACGGCAGCCACATCATCATCCTCCAGGAAGATCACCCGGTTTGTGTGCTCGATCACAGCGCTGGCATGACAGGAGAAAACCATTCCTTTAATTTATAATCTGCAGTTGGGGCTGAGACATATGGACTGAGAATCTTTAAAGGCTGTTTAAAAGGTGGACACCAAGACACAATTATCCGCTTACCTTGCATCAGAGGCAAAATAATACTCCACAGCTTTTTCGTCCACAGGGAACAAGCAGGTGTCCTGATCTGTCCTGGGTAGAGTGGCGCAGCCTTTCTTGTCTTTGGCAGCTGAGAAAAGAGAAAAACTGGGTCTCAGTCACGATTATGCTATCACGTGTGGACAGATTAAACTCAAAACAGAATTTTAAACTCACTAGAGCGGTAGAGCACAGGGATATGATCTGCAGACAGCTTGTGATCACACCTCACTCCCATCAGCAGGGGACTTCCCCTCCTGTGCAGGGACATTTTTATGAGCAAACAACAACTTTTTCTTAAATAACCCACCGCAGTTTGACTGCCTGACAGTGGAAACATACCTTGTGCCGACTGCCTCTCCGGGGTAGTGGACGCTCTTGAAGACCAGGGCAAAAGCTCCCTCCTGACAGGCGGAAGAAGAAACAATTAGACAAGCTATTTCATCTTCTGATCACTACAGGAACATCTGTGTGCATCAGCAGGTCCCTACCAGCTGCTGGGTCACCCGCTCCACCAGTGTAGCAAAGTTGATGTCATCATTCTCCCGGTTGTCATACATGTACTTCACCAGCTTGGCAATGGTCTCTGTGTCAGTCTCTGACTCAAACTCGTAACCTTTGCTCTCCTTCAGTGGTGGAGATTAACAGAGTTAGTCCTGTCTGCTCCCAGAGTGATGAAAACAATATCTACAATATTTTCATGAATAATATTTGCTCACCAAGAATTTTCTCAAGTCTTTGTAGTTGGTGATAATTCCATTGTGGATGACGATGAACTCTGCAGAGCAGAAAGACAAACTTGGTGTCAAGGTGTCACATTGAAATTGATCAGGGGAAATGCTACACTTTGTGGAGTAAATGAGCTTTCTATCCTCAACACAACTGACCATTTGTCTTGTCAGATCTGTGTGGATGGCTGTTAACTGGGCTTGGTACACCGTGAGTGGCCCAGCGGGTGTGGGCGATGCCGACATGAACATCGAACTCCACATCAAGGTCAATATCCTGCTGCTCTAGAGGTCAAACAAACACAACCCGACACAGCCAATTTTAGGCATTCCATCCTTCCAACAGATTACAAATCAATGCTTTATATGTAAATGATTAATTTTTATTAGTAGGTTAAACACTTAAACTGGACTTACTGTGTATCTCTTCATCAAGTGCCTTCACTTTTCCACGTTGCTTGATCAGTTGGATGGACTTTGCATTTGACTCCCAGTCCTTTCCATTCCCACCATCAATACCCACACCTGAGGAAATTTAAAAAGAGAATGATGACGCTTGCAGGTTTCACAAATCCCAAAGAATAACTTTATTACTACTTGTTTTTGATACTATTAGAATAGAACAGGCTACACTCTCCATGCAAAAATAAGCTATTGAAACTTCCTGAAACACAAATGGACTTAACATTAAGTAAATTATCTCCATTAGTGGTTCAGTTAGTCCAGTCCAGCAACATAATGCTTCTTTAATAATTCAGAATAAACATCAGTCTGTCTTTGTTTTCATATCTCATTAGAACAAATACAAAAATCATGAAGAGTAACTGATGAGAATAATGCTTAAGAATAATATTCCCATGACCAGGCAGTGATGGAAAAAACTTGAAAAAACAAAAAAGTGTCTGATGTCTTTTCCATTTCTCACCTGCTGAGTCGTAGCCTCTGTACTCCAGGCGCTTGAGACCTTTGAGGAGGATCTCAAGGATCTCACGCCGAGTCCTTGGCACATGGTAGTTAAGATAGGCAAAGATTCCTGAGAAGGGAAACAAAATGTGAAGATTCGGTGCTGCAGCTGACTGAAATAAGACTTTTGTTCATTCATTTTTCCTTCAGAATATGCAAATGCTAAGATGTGCAGCTGAAAGCACAGACTGATTAAAATGCCTGTCAGATATACATCTACAATTAACCCTTTTGCAACGGACAGAAAAGATAAATCCTTCATTGTTCACAGTCTTGCATCAGTATAACCCAAAGTTGTGTACCACTACTTGGGCTGTGTAAAGATGTGTTTCCATTATTGAAAAAGCATGTACAAAACAGAAAACAATCTGTTCCTTTGCAAGAAGAAACTGTTCGTCTGTATAATTCTATACTCACCAATAAATTCAGTTTTGCCAAATCATACTGTGGCAATAAATCTGACGAGAGATTATTATGTGGAATTTCTGACAGATATATTTACATAGGAAACAAATGTCAAAACAGCTGCTGAAACCAAGAGGAATGTAATGTTGTAAATCCTCAGGAAAATGACCCAGTCAGACAAACATTACTTAGTGGTGTCATCCTTAGTATTCCTTTCAAAACCATATGTTGAATAATCCCAGAGAAACCAGTTTTACAGGAGTATTAACTGAACTAGAAAAACAGTCTTCTATCTGGGCAGACCTGCTAAAAGACAATAGAGTGTCTATCCATTGACCTGGGGTTACGCAAGTTGATATCTTCTGCCTACAAGAAAGGATAGGAAAGGAAATAACTGTCCACTGTACTATAGAACAAAACAAGTAACTGTGATGGTACACTCAAGGCTAAGTAAGGATATGATACATCAACAGGCTATCAAGACTTTGGAATTACACAGACACATTTCAGTACATTTCCATCCTTACTGTAGATATTTAGCATCCCCAGAAAGTCTAATTTCTATCCAGCAAGTAACTCTCATGCAGAAGTTTAACCTAAATTGGCCCGGGGGAACGCATAAAATGCAGCACTGTTTAACAACTGAGAGCCAGGGTGGGCTGCCTGGTTCAACAGAGAATTCATTCAGATCAGCAGTTGATGGAGGACGGCTATGTGGGGCAAATCGCCAAGAAAAAAATGTTGCAGCACCAGCAAATGTACCTCTGCTTAAGAAACAGGTTTAATAAAGAGATGAAAACAAGTGCTGCCTGATGTAACACCACACTGTGGTAACACCATACTGTCAGAAGGTATTAATAGAGACATTTGTTTTGGGTCCCAACTAGTCTATCTGGTCTGATTGGTGTTTTCAGATTGTGGTGACAGGGATGGGAAACAGAGAGGCATCAGTCACAAGTGTGTCAGACAATCTGGGACAGTCTCAGATAAAAAAAAAAAAAAGAAGCTAATTATTTAAATTTAAATCATGATCCCTTCCAGGTACTTCCTCAATCAATGCAATCTGAAACACTAACATTTTAACACCTACAATATTTACCCGGCTGACCAAAGCTTTCAATGCTGCAACATGAAACCACAGCTGAACATGTTTAGTTCAGAGTTACGCTTTAGACGTAATGGTCCGTCAGGAAGAGCAGGGCATCACTTTAAACGACAGGGATGAATGTCGACTTGACGTTAAAACGCAGTGTCCTCAAACCATAGAGACAGCAGGTACAATTAAGCGAAACACGCTTAATGGTTTCTATATATTCGGGTAGCTTACAGCATCAGCAGCACTAGCCCTTGTTCGCTAACTCAGTTTAGCCACCTTTAGCTAATTTCAACTTATTTACATCATTAGCCTTAGCTAACAATAATAGCAGTATTTTATACGTCTTCGCATTGCTGTTCTGATAAGTTATGAATACAACACATTCCCCATTAAAAGTGGTAAATGTAGAAATTACTCAATACTCACCACACATGTCTACAGCTTCGGTGCCAGTAACAGTCAGCTACTCGCCTGTCAGATAAGCGTCGCCCACTTTGGTTTTACTGAATCACGGCCAGCCTTCTTTCTTGGCGCCTTCTGATTGGACGAGCGGCCTATCAATCAATTGGTAGCCACCAACGTCCGCACTCATGACGTGGCATAAGGATGCGGATCCGTGGAGGCAGGACAAACAGATCCGGCTGCTGTGCACCTAACATCTACGTTTGCCTTAAAAGAACAGGCTGGCAAGGTTTCAAATAATCATCTTAATTCATAAACATGAAGAAAATTTGGAAGGAAAAAGAAAAATCATAACTCTTTAATTTTAAATAAATATTTTTCTCTTAAACTATTCATGCTGGGGTCTATACAAAATGTTAATATTATCTATACTTCCTGTCTAGTGAAACTATTGTATGAAAAGTATGCAGGCAGCATAGTGCCTCATATTTGGAATTCATATTGGCTATAACATTCAAATTCAATTTGTTCTAAGAAAAAAAGTTCAGACATGAAATTGTTAAAACAATAATGTTAGAATCAAATTTTTAAAAAGTGATCCATGTGTTATGTAATATAAAAGTGTATTAGGGTATAAGATCAGCCTAGAAATATCTCTAAAATTACACAACTGGTTAAAACAAAAATCACTATTACATGTTATGAAATGCATCAAATGTATCCTCAACTTTTTAAACCATATACAAATTGTCTAATGCAAAGGTACAGTGCTCACAATGAAATACTGTTACATTAGGAGGCAAAGCATTGGTAACATTTTTCAATGAACTTTATTCATATAAACACAGTGCATGTATCCCAGCCATTAAGGCTATTTTTAACAAGGGACTTAATCAGACAAGATCCAACAAAGTGAAATAATAAATATGTTTTATTTCAGCTCGACAGTCTTAGGTTTCTATTACAGGGCTCTTCTTTCCGTATTCTTTAAATACTGTCATTGTACAGAGAGTATCTTCAAAGGTCAGTGATAGCATCTGAATGATACTGCATTCTTTCACACAGCTATGCTATACAGAAGCTAATTGCATAGGAACTGGAGGGGGAGGGAGGAATGTGTAAATGTTACTCCGCTTTTTGCATTTTAAGCTTGGGCAGCCGCCTCTTCCTCTTCATCCTTTACCTGTAATGAAAAAAAGGTTTTGTTGACATATTTAGATCACATTTTCTTTAAGTCTTTTTTAAGCATTAGGTTGCCTGATAGTGTTATTCTTGCTGACATATATATCTGTTAACATTTAACATTAAGATTCATACAGCAGTTATCAACTATGCAATAATGAGAGTCCCTTTTTATGAACAAAAACATGATTACACTAATGAGTAAGTCAAGATAAATAAGCATGTATTACTTTTACTACATTAAGCTGTATGTTTCTTCTGACAGGCGAACAAACCTGCTCCACTGATTCAACCTCAGGGACGTAAAACTGCAGCATGTTCTGGATTCCACTCTTCAAAGTTATAATGGAACTGGGACAACTTGTGCAAGAGCCCTGCAACTTCAGTTTAACAATGCCATCCTCAAACCCACGATACAGAACGTCCCCTCCATCCTCCTGCACTGTTGGTCTGAAGAAAAAGAACATCAAAGTGTCAAGTAAGGACGGAACCACATGCTAACAGGGAAAAGCGATTGTTATCTTTACAGGACATCTTCACATGCAGCTACCTTATTCTAGTATCCAGCAGTTCTTTGATCATAGCAACAACTTCATCGTCATCATCTGAAGGTGCTGGAAAAAAGGACATGCGGATATTGCTTGGAATTCTTAAACAGGTTTTACTAGAAAGTGCTTCCTATTTCAGTGTTTCTCTGTGAACAATGGGTAAAGATGTTTACCTGTGTCTGCATTGGGTTTGCTGTCCTCGTTTACAACAGGAAGTCCGGAAGTGAAAAAGTCCATGATGGCAGCAAATACATCAGGCTTGATTACTTTCCACTCCAAATTATCATCAGCCTACATAGAGAGAAAATAAACAATTTGGTATTAGGCTAAACTTAGCAGCATTCTTTGTATACAACATTGACCTGTTACATGGTCGTTTACCTTTGATATGGTTATGAAATCGGGGCCGAGGAAGACACCTTTGACTCCATCAATTCTAAACAGTTGTCTGAAGATGACACATAAATATCACTATGTAGTTTGACATCACATTTACATTTCTGTGAAATAACTGAAAGAGGGGGATAAAATTAAGAAATGCAAGAAAAGTGTACATATGCCTTTACAAAATGTCTATGAACGAGTAGACCACATCAAACTTCAAATCTAACATACATTATGTATACAATTATTTGAATAATTCATCTTAGTCATTTAGAACTGTTGAAATTTAATGATTTAATCCTCCAACAAGCAACCACAGTGAGAGAATGTAATGAGTGCATGGTAGGACTACTGCATTGTGTTTCACATATTTATTCACATTGACGCAGGGGAGACAGGAGAACAGTGTGTCCGGCTTGAAAGACACTGGCTACAGACTCAAGGACAACCTGCGTGACACAGAGAACTCTCTCTACTGTATCTGAGCTCAACAAGTGCTCATAGACATAACACTAGATCTCTGCTACTGGTACAGCGACGTGAAAATACAAGAGTTACTGATAATGAGAATGAATGCTTCTATTTTATTCTGGAGTACTGGAACAAAGCCAAAGTCAATATCATGATGTAACCGTATGCTTCTCCTGCTACTCCATATTAAAATTCCTGCGTTGAAAGTAATGTGTCATTGTGACAGTGCTTCTGTTTCGTAAGTTTTATACCTGGCTAAAGGCGAGCAGTGAGCATCTCGAGGGCCAGCAAAATTCAAAGTTCCAGATTCAAGAACCGTGCGACCAGGCAGAAACTTCAGGCTGTTTGGATTCGGTGTGTCCTGTGTCTGCACAAACATTGTCCTTCCTGGAAAAAGATCAAAACCCAAAGAATAAGATTGTGAGGTAGTTCTTATAGCATTTTTTTTTTTAAGTTGGTGAGTCACAAGGATTCTGTAAGAATACAAACCAGGAATGACCCAATGGGGGTTTTGTGGCCATCTGTTCGAGAGTCCTGTGCTATGTGAAGGCAAATGTAACTTTGCACACTGAAAGCCATTGCCGGCAAGACTGAGACAACATGTAAGAGAGAGAAAAAAGGTTACTAAATTACTAATAACACAGTGTAGAAATCCTTTGTTTCTACTAAAAAAACTGTCTTGCCTAAAACTGTCTAGTTAAATAAATAACAAATGTACAGTATGTATTTTTCATGTTTTGTATTCTTTACTTTAATTCACAAATTAACTAGTTACTACAGCTGTCATAAAAATGTTACTTCTTAACTGCAGAGAGTTAAAGAACTACTAAAAAACTTAATGTAACACATTAATGCTGCTAACTAAAAAAAACATTCAAGCATGCCCTCTTACATCCCTCCTAATAATGTGATGGTAACAGATTTGTAAAAGAACCGGTAGAGTAAGTCCAACTTCTTTATGCTCCTCCTTTGTGCACAATACTAAATTCCTTTGTAAATGGAGCAATATGTTGACTAGCATAGCTGTGACTCAACCTGCACATGTTATGTTTTGGTCATAACGGTCTTGTCTTCACCAAGGGGAATGAACAATAAAATGATAGATAACTGACTTAAAAACATAGATCAGGTTTTATGGTTTTCTGTGAACATGTGCTTGACGATGAAAATCACATTAGTAATGACTAATGAGCTCTTTATATACAGATCATTTTCTGGGGTAGCAAGATGTCAACAAAAAAGTATTATCCTGTAGTTTTTAAATATTTTCCTACTTTCAATTTAAATTAATTCATCCTTTAATTTGAACTGTAAAACAGCTCTCTACTCTGTCCACAGCCATGATAAAGTTATAAAAATGCATTAATGATGGAAAGTATTTAAAAAAATTCGAACTCCATAAATATCTCCTGGCACACAGAGAACTTGAATCATATGCAATGCTCAAAATCACGAAAGTAAGAATTTTGGCGCACAAGAGGATGGATTTGATTTTAAGGTGACGGCAACTCTGAACATGAAAAACAATGTAACCCAAGAATGTTAAAACTTCAGCATTTGTAAAGCAACCAGTTAAATTGTCGTAGATTGCATGCGCGGATGGAAGACATTTAAAACTGAACAAATTGAAACACAAACAGGGACTGAAGTCTACCTTCCTCCTACATAGAGAACAAATCTGAACAATCAAAAAAGACAATTTTTTGCAAAAATAAAAGCTGACATCGTCGACTGTGATATGAAGGAAAATAGAAAGGTGCATTTCATTTTCCACTTTGGGCCCTCAGCTGGTATTGAGTGGAAACGACCTGTTTCCAACACAAGAGGCGAGTTGCACCATCTCAGCTGTGCTCTACGTGTTGAGTGACGTAGGGCTCTGGACTAATATACATATATATATCTCCTATGAACTTCCATTAATAACATTTCCTTTCCTAATTTAAGTATGACATAAACTTTCAGAGCTTACTGTGATTTATAAAGTAAAAGCTATACAAGTCAAATGCAACTATGACATCACATCTCTCAAATCAAACTGCGTCAGTGTGCACCGTCGCTAGCTGGCTACCTAGCAGTAAACCAAAGAGGAGCTCTTAGCATTAAGAGATCGATGCATCCACACAAGCATTAAAGGAGTAAAGTAGAAGGACTAGACTAACAAACAAGTTGACTTACGGACGTGAAAGTCTTGCTGAAATACCCAACAACCTGCCGACCTGTCTGTAAGTCGCCATGTTTGTTGTGATTATCTAAAGTAAGAACCGGCGAACGGAGCCCGTCGGCGGAAGTGACGCAATATTATTGTACGTTTGCAAAAGCTGTCCCCTTTCCACCACCGTCTGCTTTCGTCAAGCGACATTTTTACGAAAACTTAAATAAAAGCGTTGAAAATGCCGTGCGGCAAAAACTTTCGGAGGAGAAGGGACTCATCAGATGTGGAGGAAGATGAGACAACTGAAGCAGTCAGGTAAATTACTTTAACTAAACGCTACGACATCAACAAAACACGGTCTACATTGTTTTGTTAGCTAACGTAGCCGCCTCTCTGCGAAAGTCAAGAATGATCACATTTTCACATACATTTTTCTTTAGTTTGGGTTGATTCAGTTGAATAATTGTATGTTGTCAATGGTTGTTTTTGTTCAGATCAAAATTAGAAGAGGCTAAAGAGCTTCAGAGTTTGCGGAAACGACAGACCGGAGTCAGGTAACTTGAATGCAACACTGAACACATTTACAAAGTTTAAGTCTCTGCGGTATTAGTGATATTATGAAATACAAATCCACATTTTACTTTTGTTTAGTGTGGCCGCCCTGTTGGTGGGAGATATGCTGCCGCCAGATGCTGAAGTTGATGTAAGTATCCCTTTGTAAATTGTATCACTTTTGTCTAAATAGACTTAAGCTTATATCTCATTCTACACAATTCAAGTTCAAATATGTAGTCATTTAAACATCTAAACTTTCTCATGTAAAGAAGGAAGTGGCCTGTTTGAAATGTGATAAAATGTGATTTATCTGAAGATGTGGTGTCCAATATTGGACTATTATATCGTTATATTACAATTACATATGACATTATGTCCCACAGAATGACCCCTTTAAACTGAAGACTGGAGGGGTTGTGGACATGAAGAAAATCAAAGACAGGAATAGGGACATGTAAGTAAATCTTGTATTCGCTTTCATTATTTGACACAGAATTGAACATATCCTATATGTGCTAGATGTCATCAAATAGGACCCTGATTGGACCTCTTTGATTTCTGTTCCACATGCAGGACAGAAGACGAGACCGACCTCAACCTGGGAACATCCTTCTCTGCAGAAACAAACCGAAGAGATGAGGATGCGGATATGTACGTATTACACATTTACAATTGCACGTCACTGAAACACATCTGATACACCCTCACTCAAAATTCCATTAGGCAAACACTGTTCAGACTTCAGTTAGGTGAACAGGTTCATCCAAAACACAAAGCTTAAAATGCAGCACCTAATTCTACTTACTAGTCATTAATATATTTATTTTGAAAGAGCGATATTGAGCATTTGCTTTGTCTAAGCAATAGTGCTAGCATGCTCTGTTTGTATTACTTTTTAGTTGTAAAGTTAAGGGAATTTCATTCAGATAAAAGATTGTACACCTAAAATGAAGGACAGGTGTGTATACCTTCACAGTTGTGCTTCATGGATATATTTAAAACCTCTTTTCATGTATCTACTTGAACAGGATGAAATATATTGAGACAGAGCTGAAAAAAAAGAAGGGGCTGGTTGAAGCTGAGGAACAGAAAGTTAAGGCGAAAAATGCAGAGGATCACCTGTATGAGCTGCCAGAGAACATCCGAGTCAACTCTGCTAAGAAAACAGAGGAGATGTTATCCAACCAGATGCTGAGTGGTATCCCTGAAGTCGACCTTGGCATTGAGTGAGTATAGACTATTCTTGAAAAAAAAAAAAAGGATTCAACTTAAATTAGAAAGAAAAAAATCAATGAGTGATGACATCATCACATTGAGACATTGCAGCAATTTCCTTTATTTCTTTCTCAGTGCAAAGATCAAGAACATTATCTTCACAGAAGAAGCAAAGGCTAAGCTTCTTGCAGAACAAAGGAACAAGAAAAAAGACAACGGGACATCTTTTGTACCCACAAACATTGCCGTCAACTACGTCCAACACAACCGCTGTGAGTACTTTCAGTCTAAACATTTAGTGCCAGTAGAAATTGAGAGGTGAAAAGGTGGTGTAATTTACTTATGAATTTGAATTTTCCCAGTTTATCATGAGGATGTGAATGCACCACAGAGGCACCACAGACACAGAGAGGAGCCCAAAGCGAGGCCGCTGCGTGTGGGAGACACTGAGAAACCAGGACCAGAGAGTAAGACACGCTGTTAAAGAAAGCACATTAACACTACAATGCTTTTCAATTCAGATGTTGAGCATTTCAAAACATTCTTGTAAGTGAGGAGTAAAACTTTGATCTTAACAATATCCTCTGTTACTCGACAGCATCGTCACCACCGAACTACCGCAAACGTCCAAACAATGAGAAGGCCACAGATGACTACCACTACGAGAAGTTCAAGAAGATGAATCGGCGATATTAAGAGGCTGGATGTTTTTGTTTTTATTAATTTCTCAACTTGATGTCTTTTTTTTTATTAACATTTGAGCGTCCAAATGAGCTATGACAAATTTGCAGACAAGATTTGTCTGACGACTATTGACAAAAGAACTCCCAAGACAGTTTTGGACTTATACATTTCATTTGCTTTGTCGTGGCTTATGTAAAAGGCAAATCGGGCTAAGGAATGTCAGATTGCAAATTTGACCACTTTCTGTAATACTACTCTAAATAAGGAACATTAACTTTTTATTTTGAGGTTTCATCTTGATGTTTTGTTGTAGATGATTATTTTAAGAGTTTTCAGGAACAGGTCAAATTAAAAACATAAAAACCACATGCTTTAAATTGTCCTTTTATTAAGAGAAGTGATAGGAGGAGTAAGAAAAAAAGATAAAAAATAAAGCAATAACAAAAAAACAAGCATACACTTTTAAGGTTAGATCACTTATTTTCACTACTTCAAGCCCCTGTGAGGAGCTTTTAGCTGGCTATGGAACACACTGAAATTAATAGGGATGGTTATATATGACCCACAAAAAAATCAAATAAGACCATCAGCATAAAGATTGACTATTTCTGCATTGTAAATTTCGTCTGAAACATAATTTACAGTAGGCTAAACAAGATGTGCCGTTTTGTCCACAGGGGGCGCCAAAAGAATTGACAAACTAAAAGCTCCTCCCAGTAGCTTTAAGCCAAGTCACACATAAGATTATTCAAATTGTACGCTTGGTTAAAAAAAAAAAAATGCTGCAAATTCACAAAGCCGAGGTTTAAGTCCATCACAGAAAATAAAAAACAGTTGCAGACCTAATTGTACATGAATAAAACAATACAGTACAAAATGGGCACTAGTGTTCCAGTCTTTGTCCATGTTCCTCCTTATGATTTCTCTATAGAAGATGTCCCGTGTCCGTTGACGTGGTGTTGTGGGACCGTCTCCTGTGAAGGAGGTCCCTCCACATCCTCTCTGTCTCCCTGGGTGGAGCTGCAGCTGCTGCCAGGGGAAGCCCAGCTGTCTCTGCGGCGGTAGGCGTCACACAGTGGCAGATCAGTGCTGTCCCACTGACTGTAGCTTTGTGGAGCGGAAACCGGTAGGAGACAAAGAATCAATGCAGCACAGAAAGAGAGGAGCAGACGAGAGCGGCAGGTCAGAATAAGCAGTCACGCATAGAGGAGCACGTAAAGGCGCACATACAACAGAAGCATGGAGGTTATGCAGGAGCAGCTGAAACTGAATCAATGCATAAAGCTGCTGATTATTTCAAAGAAACTGTAGTTTTTCAACTGTTGATTTTAAGCCCAGCAAAAAGGTGTTAATCAGTTGCTGATGGAGGAGAAAGCAGAGCGAATGCAGCGAGGAAGAAAGACCCACACTCCTTGTGCTCCAAACAGGACTAAGAGACATTTATACTTTCTCACAGAAAAACATGACAAACTACTGCAGTGTTTTGTCTCTGCTTTATTGCTGAAGTCATTGTGGGTCTATTGGAACAACCCGGAACAAACTAGTTCACATGTACAAACACAATGTGTGAGTGTAACAACCTGCATGCTGACAGCTGAAGTCACTTGAGGTCTTAAGGACGGAAACAGTTCAATTTAAGATCAAATTGTTTGTGGAAAAAAAAAAGTCTACTCCTCAAACGTGATCTCAAATAAATAACATCAAACATACTAGTTTGACAGTCTATACCAAACAATCATCCACAGTCCAATCAAATCTTTAAACACCAAATTAATTTTAAAATAAATTATCCTAAATGAACTATACTTCTATAAAATCTATTCTCTGACATCGGTTTAGATAAATGTGCTTCTATTCTTGAAGCTTTTCAAAAAACCCTTAAAACAATTCATCCAATAGCAAGACCATAAAATGAATAAACTTTATACGGTCATTACTTTGATTTAAATACTGTAACTGTAAATCAACCCACGGGCAAAGGGCTCATTATTTACAAATGCCTGAAAATATCTGTTAAAGCCTCTCTTCTATAAGATGCTGCATACCAGGGAACCCAAAGTCTGATCACCATTTAGAAATGAACACAACAGTAGATCAACACCATGTTGAAATGTATCCTTGTCAACAGCAAGGCTTCACGTATCACACACTGAATCAGTGAACTGCATTAAATCCATCAAAAACATGTTCAACTATTAAGAGTGAATTCACACTGCTGAGATTCAGCTGTAAACCTCTTTAATGCTGAAGTCTACACTACTTTGACAAATTGGGATTCGTTGTGTTAACTTAAAAAACTGAAGGCACTTTCAAAGTTTCAATTCAAAGTGGCTAAGTGATAGAGCTTGTGACGCTTTATGTTGATGGATGTTCTCGTTTGACCATGAAGGTGGGAGAAATTCGACCCCAAAGTGTCATGTTAAGATGAAAGAAACCCCTTTGGGCTCAGCAGTGAATGGTAAAGGTGGGCATGGGGCAACAGAGGGGCGGTGGGATGGGGGGGGCTATGTATGAGCCTACTTGTACCTGGAGGAGTAATATTCTTCCTCTAGCTCATACAGGTCGATGGCGATCTCATCACGGAGTGAGGTGAGCTTCTTGTCACACTCCTCCTGCAGCGAGCGGAGCTGCTGGTTCTGGAGGCTGATTGCATCGTTCACAGAGGGAAAGTCGTTCAGAATCAGAAACTGCTTCAGATCAGACACCAGCTTCATCAGGGACTCACCAGCTCGTACCTGAAACGACAACAAAAAAGATGGAAATGGGTTTAGAAAATGATAATAATGTTTTTTTTCCTTTAAACATTCCCACAGAAGTATTACCAGAGGTACTAAAATAATCCTAAATTTGGTCAACTACAAATCAATACTGTGCAGCCATACTTTACTCCAATGAGTAAAGGATGGCTCTATTTTGAGATTCCAGTTGTGACCTGAACTTTACAAAGAAAACGAATGAATCAGGCTATAATTAACAAAGTGTGCGTAAATGATGCATATCTGCAATGCTTTCATTTCAAGGAATGCTACAACCATTGTTGCTGAGGGTTTGAAAAATTGTCCTCAGTATAAACATCTTACAAGAAGATGTGAAAAAAGTACAAAATTCCAAGCAGTATTGTCAAACAAGGAATACAATTATGTTTTCAGTCAGGTTTATCAGGAAGCTCCAAGTAGAAACCTCTAAAGATGGCGGCTGTGACTGTAAGAGATGTGGCAAGTCTTCACTGATAAAAGTGATGTATTTGAAATAAGGGCATGATTTTTTATTTTTACTCAAAGCGGTTACAGTAAAGCTGGTTTGAAAGTTAATCTAACCACGTACTAGGGCTGGGCGATATGGACCAAAACTCATATCTCGATATTGATTAGCTGAATGGCGATACTCGATATATATCGATATGTATTTTATTAACAGTGAAAACATATGTTCCTTAAATACAATAAAAGAGAGAGAGCGGAGGAGCAGAGTTAAGAGGGACAGACAGTCAGTCATCATTAGTGAGATGAGAAAAAGGTGACCTGGCACTTCTGTAACGTTATTTTAATGCGACAAACTATATAACGATATTAACGATATTGTCTTACCCTATATCTTGTTTGAAAATATATTGATATATCTTAAAAAGTCGATATATTTCCCAGCCCTACCACGTACTATATAAAACAATAAAACTACAGAGTAAGTTGTATGTTTTGCTCATCTTACAATGTTGGCCGCTCTGACGTGCATCTCATAATGGTCCTGCTCTGCCTGGGTTGCTCTGGCAACCTGTGTCTCATCCTCTATCTGGGAACAGAAAACAGCGTGTTAGAAATACTCAAACATGAAAATTACATGCTCTTATGTGTGGATTGGATTTGAAAGTGAGGCTTATACCAAAAACTTTAATGAGCAGTAGAACAGAGAAATGTATATAAAAAAAAAAGGAGCACCGTCTCAGTGTACCTTTGCTGTTTTGACAATTTCTGTGAAGTTATCCAGGATGGACCTGATGTCATCCTTCAGTCTCTTGTTGTAGTTCTGAAGCAGAGTCTCTTTGCTCTGAGGCAGCACTCTCTGAGAAGCCATCGTGCTCAGTAAAAGACAAAGTTACCTATAAAAATCACACAGAAACCACTTCATTAGATTAGATTAGATGACAGAAACTGTGAACACACTTCTCAATCATTCACAGGACAGCAGCTAGCTCACGTAAGTTAGCACGGTAAGGCACGTTTAGTAAAAGAACGGAATTAGACAAATATATCTCACGTGTTTTATTATATGTATTATAGCATTAATATGTTTTATATCAGCCTCTTTAACAAAATGACTTACCAGTTAGCGCATACTTTCTGAAAGTGTTGACAAATAACGTTAGCGCGTCTTCTTCTTCTTCTTCTTCGTTACTTTAATGAAGGCGAACAGCCGGTTTGCTTTTTGTATTTCCGCCCTCTACCGGAATATCACTATCGTCACACTGCATCACAATATAAAAGGTCGCTTTCATAACATAAATACATTCTTTATTGATTTATTATATATTATTTATTATTATTTGTTTGCGAGGCTATGGCACTGGCATTACTAATTGAGTTACAATTAATTATTATAATATGGACATTTTTGTATAAAGCACTTAAAGAACCCTATTTTATGGAAAGGAAGGAACATGTACATTCAAAAGTCTAATTACATCAGAATTACCATGAGAAATGTACAAGCTGCTTTTTTTAAATGTAGTATTTGGGTGAACTTAACAGCTTTACCAAACGGATTTCTTTGCAATGCTGAAAGACATAGTATTCAACTATAATAACACATGTATTACTTATTAGTTATCACCAATCATTTTTAAGGGATAAAATTAAATTCTCAAATTGCAACTGTCTAAAACTGTACATGTGTATAACACCAGTAAACCTGCTTACTTACATTCACAATCATGTTTCAAATATGAATGATGACGCCAAAATAAGAAAAAATGTTTTACATTCATTTAATAGTTCTTTTTTTAAGACTTACAACATCGTTTTTAAAGGCAGACTGTGCAGCATAAGTATGTCGAGTGCTTTTTTTGTCCATCAGTATAATCAGCTGTCGAATCCTCAAAAGATTTCCTATTCAGCTCAGAGGGTGGAAATCTGTTTTACAGCTGTGTTACAATCAAAAAAACATTCTTAGGGATCCCTGATTCTGTGTCAGGGACTATGTGCAACCTTCATGTGTACACGATGGGTGAGAAAAGTGAGCATTTAAAAAAAGATTGTACTGCTCAAAAAGAAAAGAGACTGTGATTTTACATTGCAACAAAGGAATACATGAATATAACTTTGGGATGAAACAGTTCTAAAAGTGCCATGATGGGAACAAATAAAGTGTTTCATGATTTTACAAAGACAATAAAATGGCGATGGAAATAAAGTCATAAAGGAATGTTGTCAACCAGTTACCATTCAAGATCTCTTTTACAAGACTCATTCTTACAATCCCTGACTGGAACTGCTGATCGTAAGTGCTGTACATACGCATTTGTGTTGACTGCTGGAGAGCATTTCTTAAAGTTGCAGAGTAAGTTGTTCAATTGTCATAATGTGGAGTCACAGTTTATACACATTTGGAGTTTACAGAGATGCATATTATAGAGATGCATTACAGAGCTGACAGCAACAGGAAGGTGTACACGATTGAACACATTTTTTAGTGGGGAACTCAAGTGCCATACAATTATGTAGATGCAGCAGTTTCTTTTGGAGGTCATAAAAAGGCAAACGTGATGTGTTAGGAGGGAAGACCTGTGAGAGTGTAAGGCTTCAGAGATACCATCTTGTAGAGTAACACACAAAACAAAAAGTGAATCTTCTACTCTTAACATAACATATAAACTACTAAAATGGTTGGTACATAACAGGACAGGGACCACACACATAATAAACACACCAAAAATGCAAACATTGAGGAGGAGATGAAATCATTACCTCTCATAACAGTAAATGCTATAGTTGAAATGTGTTCGCATCATTATCCAGCATTTGTTTTAACACAAACTCTCAAGCATGAAGAGCCCAAAACATTAACGTGAAAAGCATCATTTTAAGGCTGTTGACAGATTTCTTGTCTAATTACATTTCTGATAAATTCCTCTAAATCATTTTGTAACAAACATCTCAAAATAGTGTTGAGACACTAGACTGCTTATGTGCTACACAGTGGTTTTTCCTCATCTGAGCATCTGTGGAGTTAACGATCTTTTGATTCAAGCTTAGTCCATCCTTTCTGAGAACTAATACAATGGAAGAATTAAACATGGTCAGATCATAGTTTCACCCATAAAGCTCAAACAAAGGAAATGAAACTGCCACAACTGCAGACTATTTATCACTGTGTGGAATCACAGCATTGATACACGATGTAACTGAGGTAGACAAGAAAACAATCAAAAGCTTGACCACCACGTTGTCTTTGTGTCGATGTACGTACCACATGGTTGAAAAAAAAAGGTGAAAGGTGTGACAGGAATGGAAAAAGAAAATGAGTCTGTAATTGTCAGTTTTCTTACACTACAGGAGAATTCAACTGTGAAGATGACTTTGCACTCAGAACTAGTTGGAGATATTTAGGAATGAGATTCATGCAGGCCTGCAGTCCAGCTGCAGCGCTGGTGACAGCATGCAGTGTCTCTGTTATATTTGCATAATTTAGTGGTCCTGATTCCCACTGCGCTCCTCTCTGACTGTGCGTTCAAGGCTTTTCTTGTGGGGCCTTGAGGTGAAAGGGTGCAGAGACGAAAGGGTCTACAGGGCTCACTTCTGAGGTCCATGAGTGAAGAGGTCCCACAGGGACGGATGCCACAGCAGCTTGCCTGCTCACGTTAGACACAACTCTGTGAGCTGCTACTGGCTGCTGGGGCAGGGGTCCCTCAAAGTGTCGGGAGTATTTGGCTAAAGCTTGTGGGCGGAATGGTTGTTGGGCAACTTGTCCCAACGCACCTTGATCAGGGCTGACAGCATTACCGCCTCCTGCATGAGGGTATGAGGTCTTGAGCTGCGCTCCTACAACTTCTTTTCTTTTCCCGAAGGGAGCTTGAGAGAAAACGTCGAGCTGCTGCTGAGCATTCATGGAAGGAAATGGAGCGTTGGCAAACACATCATTTGAGTCTTCTTGCCCAATCCGAAAGGGGGCTTTTGTGAAAACATCTGTAATTCCTTCAGCTGCAATTATTGGTTCGTGTACATGCTGGGAATGATTCTGAGCAAATGTGCTGGGAGCAGGTGGTTGGAAGGTAGTAGATGGTTGTGTTGGTGCTGCTAATGAGTGGAGGGCTGACTGTTCTTCTTCCTCGTCAGAGTCCATCAGTAGAGGTCTTGAGCCACTGCAGTCATGAGCTGCTACATGACTCTCAGAGGCTCCCTCATCCTGCTCCTCCTCCTTATGGTCTTCTTTCTCCTCGTCTTCATCACTGGAGTGCACACATCCCTCGTTAGTTTGAGAATCTCCTTCTGGAAGTTCGGTCTCTTGTACCTCACCGAGCACAGAGTAGCCGTTACTCTCCCCTTGCACATCTGGATTAGAAAGGAGATGGAGAAAAACACATCAGGAGTGGAACAGAAAAAAAATATCAGTGTAAAGAAAATTCACAAACATATTTTACCATGCGAGTTACAATCTGCTTTAACATCTACAAGACCATCAAACCCCAAACACACAACACACTACAGGACCAATGGATCATTTGTAACAGCCATAACCACTACAGAGTCAACAGGGAGAAACCCGCACAAGACTATAACAACAGATATTCTACTCTGAACAAGGAACATGAGACAGACGAGACTAACCAGCTCTACCAGCACATCGAATAACCTTGTTTCCACAAAATAGTTTCAGCTTAGCTGCAGTTTCCTCAAACAAACCCTCGTTTTAGGGGGCAAACTATGGCAGCAGATAGACTTTTAGTTAGAAATGAGGTTGAAGGTGAGGGAGCTCAGAGGGAATCAGTAGGTATGTGGAAACAAGGACAAAAGAGTCTGCACAGCGAACGTAAAGAGGTCATTAAGGACAGACAAGTTTGCACAGATGAGCGGAGACAGATCAGTCTTACCTCAGCGATGTCAACAGCAGCTGTTAATTGGCAGCTCTATTGAAGATGTTAGTTGAAGCCATTCAAGAAAAAGCACCGTTTAACGTCCTCTATACCTCATATTTTTATACTACTCATGACCCATTTCACTCTTTCTAAATGATCTGAGCCAGAGCTCATCAAACCGAAAAAAAACCCTTTCAGAGCTTACTAAAGAGAAACAACAACTAACACAGCTCATGTGATCATGTGATATAACAACATATATTCTTAAATAACAGATGATCTAACGTAGGGTCTATAAAAAGCCTTTGGCCTCCTTTGCTGGTATCCAAACAGCAGTAAACAGTAGTGAGGGTTCAACGTGCATGTCTACAAGCATCCAGGAAGCACAGAATAACTTAAAAATAAGCAGGGTTAACAAGAAAGAGGAAAAAGACAAACTAGAAAACATGGGAATAGTCTTTTAAAGCTCAAATGGACAACTGCAGGGTGTTTAAGATGCACAGTTAGACGATGCTCATACTAATATTCTAGGAGCCGAGATATTTCCATACAGCAGGGCACAAGTTTATAAACGATGTAATGTTGAAACCCCAGCACAACAGGCTTAAGTGGATAGCATAACATCATATTAGATTATCTGCAATGTAATTCGGTTCCCACAAGGAATATCCATCTGCAGCTAATTAAAACAAAGATAAATGAAGCATAGATCTCCTTACTGTCAAATGACCCCCCTGAGTGTTTGCTCTTCTGATTAAAAATCAAATAATGTGACCCCAAGACACTTGATGTACATTCACATTACTTCATTTTATTCAGTGTCTGTCTTTTCGATCCTTAGTTCATAAAAATATAAGCACACACTCAAAAATGCTCCTGCTCTGACATATGAACATCTACCCTATCATGTTAAATATTATGATATTATCAGTTTTATATTTTTTAGCCAGCCAGCACAACAAGTACACAGCAACACAAGTTAAACTCTACGGCCAAGGCTGGAACTCTACAGGAAACAGCACTGTATGGTCTGATTAATGTGAAGCATTATTAGAAGATTGCATAGATCAGCCACAAAGATGCAAATGACTTAACTGAACAACACCACAGGGAAAGACAGACGATTAGTTTTATTGAACCACGCCAGTTTTCACTGTATGGTAGATTTCTAAGACTAATGTTTGCATTTTGTTATAGTGAGGGGAGCAGGAGAAGAGGAGAAGTGATGGCACGTTAGAGAAACTGTACTGTTTTCTGTCTGTTATGTGTATATGTTAAGGTGATATGATAGCCTGAAATAGACTTTTGTCTTTGTAATGCACTTTCCTTGGCTACAGAAAAACTAAAGTAAAAAGGAATACTTGGTGGGATTTTCACACTACAGATGCAATACAGAGTCAGTGACGTTTCTAACAGCCTTTGTAATGATCCTCGGACTAATTAAGTGATCAGATGTGGAAGGAGCAACAGAGATATCAGGAAATTAATCCCGTCATTAGCCCTGTTTTGCTGCCTCTTAGATGAAATCTATCAAAGTTATATACAGTAACTTACAAGAACAATTCAAATGTAAACTGTGATGGAGAACAATGAATATCTATCTCGTCAGGTAAGTCATAAGCACTTTGTTTCATGTATCGATGTTAACATCTCAAACAGAAGCACTAGCTGACAGTAACACTTTACATGAATGGAGAGAAAGACAGAGGGACTTTGGACAGAGGAGAGGGTCAAAATCTTTGCACTACTAATTACAGCTTCATACACAAATACTCTGTATCTATATATCCTCATAAATGTACATATTTCACAATGGTAATCAGTTCAAACATTCATTATAAAGACCTATCAATTTATTCATATCATAAAGAACGAAGCGCTTTTTAAATATAACACCCTAAAAAAGTGCTGACAATGTCAAAAAAGGAGAAAAATAAAATGAAACAGTGATTTCATGTACACGTAGTTTTATGGGTTTCTGCTCTGGCTGAAATGAGTTTGGCCGTGTGACCTCAGTGTATGTGGCTCTAATAGATTGGCTAGACAAGACAGAGAGGATGACAAGTAGAGATGGATTTTTCAACATGCCTACACACAATAACTCAAATAAATGTACAATGTATCTCAGTGTCTGTAACAGCTTAATGCTGCCAAAAATCAGCTCCTGTGTAACAACCCTGACAGCACACTGACACATGGCAAACACAGAATAATCAGGAAATCTACGCTTAAGCTTTGGCAAGGCTACAGGTCCAACAATGTGATTCCCTTTTGATTCTTCCCCTATCTATACAATGGGTCAAAGATATGATGGTCAGTTCATGAGCTGTAATGCACACAAACCAGTAATTGTCTCACAAAGTGCTGCAGATAAAGATGAATGTGAAAGCATCCGGCCACAGCAACTTTATCTTGAGTGACGGTCTGATAGAAGAATATTTTTGTTTCTGTTTGTTTTAGGAGGAATATTATTCTGTTTAAACTCCAGAAAGAGATGACACTATACAGTCATACTGAAGCTACAGCTCTAATAGGAATAGTAGGTTAGCTCAGATACAAAGCTGCTTCTGGAAAAGAAATAGCAGCAAAGAAATAAACAGATTTGACTTCAGGGGTGTAATTTGACTGAAGACTGTATATGTTTGTCTTTGGATTATCAGGACAAAATCTCTAGCTTCCTTACTCAACAGTAAATCACAAATAAATCTGCTTTTTTTTTTTTTTTTTTCAAACTGATTCAATCGGCGCAAACATCTCTCAGTTGTTCACTTATCGGATTGGATCTCTGTTCGGCCAAAAGTTCAGTTCAAAGCTTTCACAGGAAAGTGTATCACATTTCCTGGAGGACAGCAGCATTTTGACTCCTCTGTCTTTAGTCAGACCCCTGACATAAATGAGCCTGCATGAAGGTGGTGTGTTGTCATAAAGCTTTGACCACGAACAAACACACCAAGTGAACACAATTCAGCTGTGATCAAGCAGTTTCAGACGCGCTTATGATGGCAGCCGATCCCCATAGCAGTGCGCTTGATGAGGGATATTAATGCTAGGAAAGAATGAGGAGTACCATGATGAAGCTGGATAGAAGCAGATGATATGCTCAGGCATTAATGAAAAGATTTTATACCAGCGGCAGCGTGGGAATGCACACGGCCAGCAGAGATATATGTAACCAGCTTATCAGGCAGCTAGAGATGGAGCTGAGGCCAAGGAGGCACATTTAAAAGAAAAATGATTCCTCTGAACCAATCAATGCTGGCTCCTCTGTCTCAATTCATAAGGTGCTACATATTGTGCCTCTGCTTCCCCATCTCGATCGCCCCCCGCCTCCCCCCCCCCCATGTCCCTTTGTTAGGATTGCACTCTGCCCTTTCGACCTCTCCCACCCCCACTAGAGGTCGATGAGCTGATCCACCAGCAGAAGGGAGCGGGCCAAGTTGGGGATGCTGGACTCTGAGCTGCCACTGTTGCTGCGCGAGTGACCACCTGAAATGTGCCAGAAAAGAGAGAGAGAGAGAGAGAGAGAGAGACAGAGATGGACATGGAAGAGCCAAAGGGAGAGGGTGGAAAAACAAGCCCAAGAATAAGTAATATTAACAGAAGAAATGATGGAGAAATTAAGAGTGAGGAGTTGATGAAAATGAAATAATGGCAGAGCAGAGAGGTGCATGTATGACGGGGGCAGAGAGAGAAACAGAGGCAGAGTGTGAGCTGGGATTGTCTTAATACAGCTGCATCAAAAGCCCTTCTAGGGATATGGGTTGCAAATCACCATCCGCTATAAACACTATGATACTTGCATTGGATGGCTGTTTCCAGTTTGTCTAGGTATACTGTATCTGTCCCTAACAAATAAATCAATCATTACGGGGGAGAGTCGGGGAATGCCTCTTTAGCTAAAGAGACTTTAAGGAGAAACTGAAAAGAGCCAAACACTTGCAAAGCAGATAATCACTAGCTGAGAGAAAGATGACTAATGTGAGGGCTTGATGGGATAAAAAGCCTTAATGTGACATGCCCACCAATACAAGACTCATCTCATCAGCAGGAACCAGCTTTGTAAACGGTACTTAAGGGGTTCAATCATTTATCTTTGCTGCTCACACTGGTCGGGGCTTCAGCAGACGTAAGTGCTCATCTCATGATTCTGTTAACCTTACCTTGATTTGAGTTTTTGGAGATGAGCACGGGGATAGGGTCAAACTCGTCGTCATTGCCTTTCTCCCCACACGACATGAGGAGAGAACAGTCTGCGGTGAAGGAAGAGGAAGTGGAATGATGAAGGGGGAAAAGAAGTTAACTCAGCCAAAGAAAAAGAGCAAAAAGAGAAGAGGGTGCAAGGAGATTAAAAATAGATGCAGCCAGGGACAGTCAGTTTTTATAAGCCATGCATTTAAGATGGCTTTTAGCTCTTCTACAAATCTAGGGCCTTTCACAAGTGATTACTTGTGTCTATTTTTCAGTTTCAACAGCCCCTCCTGTTTTTGGAAGGATCTGTGATCTGAGGTGGCGTCACAGGCAGAAACAAGCAGCAGACATGAGGCTAGCTAAGGGGTGCAGCAAAGGGGAGGTCTTACCAGAAGCTGTCTGAGCAGGCTGCAGCTCCTCCAGACAGGAACCAGAGCTGGAGCCAGGAGGAGCAGAGGAGCAGGAGGAAGCGATAGCAGAAACAGACTGGTTTCCATGAGAGGAGTGAGATAACAGATCACAACCCAGCAGAGAGTCCTCCCCAGTGAGTGAGTCTGAGACAGGTTGAAGCAAAGCCAGAGGGACAAGTGGTCAACGTAAAGAAAGATTATTTGTTTGTAAGCATTAATTGTACCTCTTTTTTGGCAGGACTGTGCTATCCAGCACACTCGTGATAATCTGTGATTAAGTTATTTGTGTTTTCCACAACAACAGTTTGAACCGATAGCAGTTTTACATGTTTTTAATAAACGTAAGCCTTCATTAGTATTAACAACTGGAGACCATCATTGCTTGGTGAAAATGCTGAAGGAGTTAAATTATGTTTTCCAAATTTTCAGAAAGGATGCTAACCTAGCATGCTGACAGGGATGAGCTCTGGCTGGCCTGAATGTCTCTGGGCCAGCGGGGCTTCCAAGCCAGGAATCAGTGAATCCACACACACCACTGCTTTCACTACATAGAAAAAGCAAGGGGGAAATACAGTGACGAAAAGGCATTAAGACTAACCTTAACACAAGAGAGAAGCTTAGTAGGGATCAGACTAAACTAAAGGGCTCTGCACCTCTGTCTGGTGGGTGTGAACTGAGTGTGAACGGTGAGAAGGAAAGCAAAGGAAATACATGCAGAGCTGACTAGGTAATTTTAGAGGAAGACAAGGGACAAAAACAGAGCTGGTACCATTGATGTAACTCTATGTAGAATGATTGAAGGGGTTAGCCTGGGTTAAAAGGTCAGGGAGCAGCAGAGAAGTGTCAGGGGACCCCAGTGTCTATATTCTCTGTGAGTGAGCATCAGAGACAGGACGATTGGAGGCAACAGGCGGATGGCAGAATACAGAAACAAAAGGCCAAGAGGGAAGGAGTGTGCACTTAAAGAAAGGCAGAAAAACTGAAGTAATAGGAAACTGTAAAAAATATGGTAATGTGGAACTACAAGTTACCTACTTGTCAAATATTTTTAAGGGATTTAGACCAAGGTGTGACAGGATGAAGACTGCACATAAAGATTTCCATGCAATTTTATTCACATGGCTCAAACCTCAGGTTTCCTGAAACCATTGTGCAAGGATAAAACCACTGTCTGATGTGTTAGTGTATTAAGTTCTGCTTACAAAAGCTACACTCTCCAAAACTAATCAGAGCAATATCCACAACATTCAAAGGACATAACTCTATTAGACCTTCACCCAAACACTACTCGTACCCTTTAAGCACAAACTTATTCACATTATTTAAAAAAACACACCACAGCAATCAGTACATTTAGCCACATGAGTCCACATGCCAAACCTCTCTTTTTTCAATCCATTCTGAGAGCAGACAATTAAAGGAGGGCATCTTCTTCTTGGTAGCGCTACTCTATTGTTGTAAAAATTGTGAGTAATTAAGTTGAAATACAGGCCATGCACTAAACCACAAATCTCTGGCTTTCCGCTGCAGCTCATACTTACAGGAAACTGCTATGGGGCAAAATGGATAGGAGGTGAGGGTGGGGGGAGGGGTCTGTGTTGGAATGTGATGGCTCAGAAAATGGCACAGCAGATGTGACCTTTTTCCCCCTTAACTATAGGAAAGAGGTCAACACTGATGAAAATCACAAAATGATAAAAAGTGAATACTTTAAGTAAAGTCAATGGACATAAAGTGTTGTGTTAATAATTGAATACAGCTTGCAATTTTCTTAATTGATTCAATTGAGACAGTCATCCTGCATGCTGCTCAGCTGAAGCTCTCTGCTCCATCACTGAGAACCAGAACGTGTTTGCTTGGGTGCATCCTATTTGAGTGAGCAGAGAGCGGAAAATCGACAGCTTAGGCTGGGTGGAGAAGATTAACCACACCCAGATTATGTAACAGCTTTCACATTATTTAAACTCTCAGTTAAAGCTTTAAACACTACCTGCACAAAGAAGGTAACAGCTAAGAAGCATTCTCTTAAAAAGGGGCTAAAGGCTAAACTGAGGAGAACATACAAGGTAGTGTCATTATTTTGACAGTAAACCTTGCTGAACGTTCTCTTGTTCTTAGCGGCCTCAGTAAGAAGCCTCGTCCAGCAGGAAGGCAATCCAATTAACAAAGGAGAATGTGTCCTTCATGTTACCAGGCAACAGCAAAAGCACAGGTCTGCAAATGAGATGCGATCTAGCTGTAGCTATGGCCTCCCTTCATGGCAGCTGACAAGGAGCCACTCTGAGGCTGTGTGCAATGTCAACAAGATAAGACCGTGTACAAATCTTACCCACAAAACCAGCACTCATAAGCCAACCTCTGGCAAGGATAATATCCAGAAAAATAAATAAACAAACAGTAAAAGGTGACTCTTAAGCCATAGGAATATATTTGTGCAAGATCCTTTGGCAATGCACGGCTAATCATGTTTGATGTTGTTACAAAAAAAATTACCTGTGGCGTCCGGGAGGAAGATGGTATTTAAGGGGTCCTGGACTGTCAACAATGCTGAACCTGCACCCATGATGCAGGCAGTTGTTTCAGCTTAACATTGCAGAGTGAATGAAGATGGTGGAAAGCAAATGAAGGAGCATGAACAAGTGAAGAAGAGACTGGGTAGGTGTAAGCTAACTTTTATGACTTCTTCACTCTAGACAGAACACAATACAGCCACAAGTGGGATTTCCATACATAATAACTTCAAGTTGATGTTTAAAAATTATCCACTAAATGACTGATTTATCACTGACAGAACAGCATCCTTTATGTATTATGCAAAGCAATGAGACAGCATGCCGGAAAAAACTTTAAATAGCTTTACCTGGAAAAGCAGTGAGCCCTTGAATGAGATTTTCAATGGAGCCTGTGACTTTCTCTCCTGGTGCAGCAGCTGTGCATAAACAAAGAACAGAGTAGCAATTATTATGACATCACACACTCAAAGCTACAGTGGTACATCAGTAAAATAAGGTATACTTACTCTCAGCTAGCTTTGCAAAGTCTTTGTTTAGCAGCTCCTCTGCTGTTAGCTTGGAGAAATTATCATCACCAAAAGGGTTCCAGCTGGACACAGAGACGGGTGCAGCGAGGGCTGACTGGGCATCACCATCACCTGGATGATAAACACTCTGCTGGGACGAGCAGGGGGAACCAGAAGGAGTAGTGCTGGCTGATCTGCAGCAGACGTAAGTATAAACATAAACAAGGGTAAGAGTGCATCATGAAACCTGATAGAGGGTGTTAGATCTGTGGACACTGGCCTACTGGTATATGCAAATAAGAGTGAATGCAGAGTTATTTAAAGACTGAATTGAGTGATTCTTCTTAAGCTGGATTCTCTGGGGTGTCAAAGGGTTGTTTATCCTCCTTTGGGGCTCCCCATATGAATGGACTGTCTATGGCCGTTCACAGCACACTCACTGCTATGAAAGAACAGTTCATCCTCAGATCACTGAAGCGAGTTAATTCTGCTCACTTGGACTTGTTGAGGCTGGCCTCAGCTGCGGCTGACTGGAGGAGCTGGGTGGACTTGCTTACTGGGACTCCAAACACTGTGCTGTGAGTGACATCGCTCAGGATGCGTCTGTGGCCACTCTTAGTGGCTGTCTTTGGCGAAGAGGGGGGTGTGAGGGAGCCGACTTTGTGCAGCACTCTGCCAGCCGTCTGTAAGGAGGAGAAAAAGAAATGGAGAAGGGGGTATGAGAAAAGATTTTCTTGACTTGAATATTTTTTTATTATCATTTTAAAAACCGATACCAACAAATCAAAGGGCCAACAATAGAAAAAACAATCAAGAAAGATTCACTGGAAAACAAAAGCTGTAAGAGAAGTTGGATAGTAAATTCTTGCAAAAGCTACAAAAACACCATAAAGAGGGAAAAACTGTTATAGAAAATAGAGTAAGAATAAGTATGCAGAGGTAGAACACAACTAGACACACCCTAGAAATAGAGAGTTACTGACAAATCGCTCAAACTAAGCTTACAGAAGTGTGACAAAACATTTCACAAACTGTTACGATAGTTGGAAGAAGCAGCTCAGAATGTAGCAAGATGATTTGGTTATCAGATGACTTCTACAAAGTCTAAACGTGGCTTTCTTAAGATGAAGACATTAAAAGGAAGCATTTCTGTTTCTGCATTCCCTGTTCCCCCGGAGAAGGAAAAGAAAAAACAACTGGATGTGATTGGTTACAAGCTGTTAATCAACTTTCTGGCCCAAAAGAGTGGGAGGCGGCAGCAGGAGGATTTTACCACAACCTCTGGGTCGACAGCTGCGGACTCTGGGATGGCGGTCAGATGAGAGGCTGCTGTTTCATGGACAGGGGGTACATGCTGCTGGTGTTTCTCTTGCATGGTAGCAACTGGAGGAACAATCTTAGCTTTGGGCTGCAGCTTGGTAGACGCCTGAGACACTGTTTGATGTTGCTGCTGGTGGAGGTTCTGTACCAGTTGATGCTACATAGGAATACCACACAGCCGAGCATGAGGAAGGCCCGTTTTGTAATGGTTTATAAAAGTGACAACAGCAGCAGCTCCCGTTTGTGAGATACTTCTAAGGATTTATCTTCTACATTTTGACAGAACACAGTGTAAATCAAGTGGAGGGAAGGAGGAGATTTATTCACAAACGTGAAGAATATAACCAAAAACCTTGTCCCTAAAAGCAGAGATTCTGTCTGGGAAACACTACCAAAATACATAGCATTGTACATATGCAATGTTTTAGCTGCACTGGTCAAGGTCAGACAGACAGTCAGGTCCACAGCACATGTTTGTTTAAGATAATGGCTCAATGCAGCATTTAGTGTGGTATAACACAATCCTTCAGTTTCCCTGAGGAGTGAGAGTAAAAAGCCTTTAAATATAGCTGAAAAATGCTTCTCCTCTTGTTCTGCCAGAATGCTTACCTGCTGGTTACCCTGTGGGCTTAAGAAGGCGTGTTGCTGCCTCATGAGGAGCTGCTGGTGCTGCTGTGAAGCCTGTGGCTGCAAGTTGGCTATCTGAGCTTGCTGTGGTGCTGCAGGAGTCTGTTGAGGAGGTTGGACAGCAGCTGAAGCTGGAGGTGGGACACCAACACCTGGAGGGCAGAAAATAAGATAGTAGACCTGTTAAATATATATATGTTTTTTTGATATATATAAATATGTGAACGTTCCCTTTTAAAATACAACTGCAACTTCTAGTTGAAAAAATTGTTGTTTTCGGCCAACTGTAAAGTACACAAATCCTTGAAATGTTTTTAAAAATGAATGCAAATTAAGTGTTTGTGCATATGAATCAGTTTGAAAGAATTTGTGTAATTGAAGGCCTCCTGGAACAACGAGAAGGATCCTCTAATTAGAAAAGTCTATCCAAGTTAAGTCTGCTAATAACCTGCATTATGAGAGTAAGCTTGTGCTTTTGGCTTAACTGCACTGACAGGTATACATTTAAACAACAATATAAACATGTATTCATGAGAAAAGCATTTTAGCAAAACTAAATAAATACATATACAGAAGAAATCTTGTTTAGTTGGAGACCCATCAAATGATTCGGCAAGCTCTGCATATAAATGTTAGAGAATGCTGCTGAAATGAATAAGACATCATGCCATCATGACTCATGAAATGATGATTAAAAGCCTCTTGGGAAAGCTCTCACTGAATCATTGGAAACAAACAAGCCCCCTGTTGACGCTAGAGTCAAATTCTTAAGCAATTCATTGAGCTGAACAAATACGAGACATACTTTCTCTATTGAATTGGCAGGATTACTGTTACCACAAACATATTAGGCACTAATGAACAACTACAAATGATATAACCCAGACATGTAGAGCGATCACAGAGCTACTTATACCTATGGCCTGTGTTGCTCCAGCAGCCATGTTGGGTCTCTTTCGAGGGGTGAGAGCTGGCTGGATGGGGAGAATGCCTGATATTGGCTGGGGCTGAGCCTGGCCAGCCTTGGGTCGTTGCCGAGGTGCAATTGAGGTTTCTAGAGTCGGTAAAGGGTCTGTGAGTCTGAAGGAAGAAAAACAGAAAACTTATGAATTAAGTTTTCTTCATGAATTGACTTATGAGTTAAGTTTTCTACAGTGACAACAATCGATTGCTTTTGATGGCACTCACCTGGCTTTGGATTGACTCTTTTTGGCCACTGCTTCACTGGCTCGGATAGGCTCAGGGAGTTTTGCAGGAATGGGAGAATTCTACAACAATAATGGAATTGGAATTGTCTATTTTATTTAGACAAGGCAAGGCAAGTTTATTTATATAGCACATTTTAACAACAAGGCAATTCAAAGTGCTTGACACAAGACATCAAAAGCATCATGACAGAGGAAAGAAAATAAACAATTTATTTATTTAGTTTAAAGGCTAATGCATCTTTCATGATAGCACAATTTATGCCCACTTTAATTATATTTAAAGCATCAGGTCAGAAATTAGACTGAATCAGAAGACCAAATGCTGAGCTACTTTATAAATGAATTAAAAATACATGTTGAATAGAGGACAGCCAACAGGCATGCTAAAAAGTACAATATCTTTGATAACCAAGATAATTAAAACGGTATCTGGGTGTCAACAACGGTGTCATACATTATTAGAAAATGAAGTTGACCAAATCTGTAATATCTAGTACAAACCCAACAGATGATTCTTAAATCAAACTGGTGTAACCTTCTCACTGTGGGTACTTACATGTACATTGTGGACTGGACACTCTCGTCCAGCCAGTTTGAAGGCAAAGTAGGATATTTGGTAGATGTCTGGTCTGTTATCTGGGTCAGGTTCCAGCATGTATCCTGAGAAATCAATGAAATAGGATGTAAAGTTCAGACACATGATAATGTATATGCACTCTCAGAGTCACTGCACACAATCAGAATGTACTGAATTGGTGGCATATGACATAAGGAACTGGTTACTCACTGATGAGACAGTGCATGTCCTGGGAGTAGCGGGAGTTGTCTGGGATTGTGAAACTTCCATCACAGATCGCCACTTGGCTCTCTCCAAAAGGAAGCGTGAAGTAGCACAGCTTATACAGTAGACAACCCATGGCCTATACAGAGAAACACACTCCTTTCAAATGAGAGGCTGGGTCTAGTATTTCAGCACATACTAATGCACATGTCATTATCAGAGTGATTACACATTAAATCATACAGTAATTAAAATGCACATAACGGTATTAAACACAGTCTCTCTCACCCAAATGTCGGCTTTTGTTGTGATGACCTTTTCACCGTAGAGGTTGACCATCTCCGGAGCACGGTATGACAGAGTAGTGTACCTGTTTGTAGAGCAGACCAATGAGTGTCTTAAATTCCAAAATATTAAGGAAAGAAGGTAAGAAGTGCTAACAAAAAAAAAATCACTTTTTGATTTCCTCCTCCACCAATGGCACCCCCTCTGTCTGGGGGTTTTGGAAGTGGTTAGTGGCACTTCCAAAATCACAGAGCACGTAATGTCCCCGATCATGCAGAAGAATATTTTCCACCTACATGAGGAAGACAAGACAAGACAAGCCAGAGTACATGAGGAAAACAACAAAGTCATGATAAATGACTTCCAAGATTAATGAAGCCTTTAATTAGCTAGCCTTGGGTGTGTATTTGGAATTAAATCTATCTTGCCTTGAGATCTCTGTGGATGATTGGAGTCTTGCACTGGTGGAGACGAGCGACAGCTTCACACGTGTCACAAAAGATCTGTAACACTTCAGCCTCAGTGAAGCCTGTCTGTAACCGCTGGTTCATCAGGTTAACAACCTGTCCACCTAAAGAAAACAAAGGTCAGTGAAATATTTCTTAGACCATGTAAACACTGTCTTACCCCATAAGTGATTGATCCATTTTTTAAGAGACACCTTCAATCGTTTATTTAGCTAATCATTCAATGAATTGATTATAAAACAACCTATTTTCAGGTCTGTCAACTTGTGTCATACATTTAGTTTCAGACAACTTGAGACAATCTGAGATACAAAAATTCAACCTGCACTCTCTGAAACATCAGCTTTGCCTTCTATAGACCAAAAAATACCAATAAACAACTTTAAAGTAAATAAAATTTTGAAATAATATGGTAATATGCGTACATATTAAAGGCTAGTATAAATAAAACTTGCAACTATGGTATGGGAGCAGATTAAGATAACTTCAAACAGTTTTCTTTACCGACAGATTCATTTAAAATTATGAATTAAGACAAAAAAAACCTCAGGACAATTTAATTGACTCTCCAGAGATTCAACAACTACACAGTAATAATAAACTATCAAAAAGATAAAAATAGAAGATAATCAAAAAAGAGCTCTCTCCGATATCTATCCACTGAATCAAATCTTACAGAATTTTCTCTTTCAAACAGAACAGGATTTAATGATTACCTCGACAGAAGTCCATTAAGATTAACACTTCCCACACATCGCCAGCCCCAACTGCAGTTATGCTGGAGTCCAGGAAACCAACTATGTTTTTGTTGCCCACAAGGTCCCTCTTTACAAACAAACACAGAGAAAAGGCAAATATGGACAAACAATTAACAGTTCAGAAAACATGTAGCTTAGTAAATTATAAAATACATTATAACTATTCCTTCTATTTTTATCTTTGGAGAGATGCCATTTTCTCCTTAGTCTGAGTGTAATGATGATAACTATCTAGGGAAAGTGCTAGTACCCAGGGTGTGGCTGCAGGAACTGGTTAGTTTCATTTCCGGGGCTTTAGAATAAGGGCTCTAGTTAGGAAATGAACTGACAGGAAAGTGCCAAGTCATCATTTTTAGAAGAACTGTGAGATAAAAAAAAGACATTATACTACCACCCAGCCATTTAGCTACCAGCATTAAGGAGTATTTCAGGGTTTGTTCTTTAAGACACTAAGCCAGCCATCGGGTGTCAGGACTTCCATCAGGGAAGTCAGAACGTCTGTGGCTCTGGTTGGTGTGGTTTCAAGATCACCATCAGAACTGCTCTGGGTCCGAGGTATCTTTTCATGTAACCCCAGTACCGTCTCTTTATTCTTCTGACATTTTCGCAAGTCAAGGTAATTATGAACGCGTTCATCAGAAAAATTATTAGCATAAAATATAATAAAGATGAAGTTATTGCCTCTCACGCATGTGCAAAATGCACAAACTAATTGGCAGTAAGCTGCTATCAGTTTGATGTGAACAGCGCGACTTTTAGGCCCGACAACAGCGGACAAAACACAACACAGCAGTCGGTTTTCATCACAGCTTATTCTTTGTTGTCAGCTCGGTGTGTACCAGCCTTTAAGTAGTACTTCAATAATTCAGAGTTAGTCACACTCAGACCTAAAAGATTATAATTCTAGCAAAATGTCTTAAAAAACAGAAAATGCAGTTTGCTACCATCAGCAGCCAGTCACTGGACTGCCTTACTCACCATAATCTGGATCTCAAGTTTGCAGACTTGCAGGTCGTGTTCATTGTTGACATACATCCTTTTAAGGGCACAACGTACACTTTGATGAGTCCGCACCAAAAAAACGATGGCAAAACCTCCTGCAAAGAGAAAAAAGAACAGAATGAAGAACATTAAGTTTACAAAAAACACTAAATACACTAGAACAACGATTGCACAGTATCCTGTTTTTATTAAGTGGTGCAGTGATTGAACACATTTAGTTTGTAATTTTCAGTGTAATTTTCAGTGGCTGATAGAAGTATCGTAGGTATTGTATGTCGGGCAGCATGAGGTCTCTTAACAACATATCTCTAAACTAATAATCAAATAATGCTAGCAGCAAATGAGGCTGATAATGTTTAATATTTATATATGATTTTCATGTTTTCATGTTGATAAGGTAAGGAAATGAGGGCTTTAAAGTGGATACTGAAAGATATGATGAGTGCAAGGTTTACTTGCAAATTGCTAAAAGGACCTTTATACTTCACTGTGTGAGTCAGCAGTTGTGCTGAGGAAAAGATGCAAAAGCAGCAACACTAACAGATGATACAGGAAGTGAGAGAATTCATCATCCCAGCTTTGGTCAATGAAGCTGACAAATGGGGAAAACCACAAGATGACTGTATTTATACATAGCAACTCAAACCACCAGCATTTAAACAAATTAATTATACAGGCACCCAGAAAGTACACGAGCTACCCATCTCACATTTTCCAATTTCCTACAAATTGATCTGTAAAAGACCATTGATATTAGATGAAACCCATTGATCTCTTGACTATGTCATAGTCTATTAAACATCTTTTTTTGTTGATCCAACCTCAGCTTGCATTTGTTTCTCTCTGGATTTTATAGCAGCTTTCACTACAATTTCTGAGTTTTGTTGGTGCTGCAGCTCTTCTCTTCACAGTTATTTTCCCTCTCACAGCTTGTGTTAATGCCATGAACTGACTCATCCAGCCAGCATCACTAAGCCAAGGACAGCTCCACGTGACTGCTCTGCATGTCTTTTTTGATTAGGCAGTATTGGGAAACATAACCGCAAATCGTATAATTAAAAAACCTTAATAAAGTACAAAAAGCACTGAATAATATTGCTGGATTTCATCAGCCATGAGTTTAATACCTGAAATTTCACAATGAAGGGTGAAAATCTGCAGCACCATGCTGCACCAACAGACATGTTCTGGCAAAGTACTTGACTGAGTAATTAACGTTATTAAGACACAGTCAGTCTGAGTCACTGTGTTTGAAAATTATGTTTCATTGAGCACAACATCAAACTTATGAAACAGCTCCCTGAATCAGAAAGAGGAGAGGTGAGCAAAGATCATAATCATGTGAAACACAGGCTTTAAGATTGTGTGTGCTTGTGTTTGGTGTGCCAGAGTTCAGACAGTTGAACCCCTGCTGTGTCTCACACAGTCTAATCTGAGATGCCTGTAAGAAATTAGAAGGATTAGCAGCCTTCTTAAGTAACATTTAGCAGTGGACTACAACTGCAGTGGAAGGTGTGAGCAAATAATTGTAAGAACAGCTACATATAGCCGCTGCCTCTTGACGTAAACAAACTGTCAGGATTAAACGGCTCTAGTTCATGCACGCTCAAGCAGATGCACACAACAATACAGCGTTGGGCCCTTCTATGAAAAGCACAGTACATGGTTCAAAGTGTTTTGGCAAAAAATTATCATAACGGTAATTTAACTTACATAACTATCATCTAGGCTTGGGACTACAACACGTGCTCAGGAATACTATGCTGTTTACAAACATGGTTGCTGAAAGGTCACATGACACAGCAGTGACAAAAAACAAATACTAAGAGCAGTCAGAGACAAAAAAAAAAACTATCCAGTCTTATTGATAAGAAAACTTGATGATTTCAGGTTACAAATGAGCACATGACTCCCTGGAGCGCGACGCTTTGGAATCGAAAAACAGAGACAAGTGACGCACACTGTTATAATTAAATGTTACTTAATACATCAGGTCTTGTGTTGCAAAGAGTTGTTGTTAAAAACAAATGAAAGACCTCTGCCAGACAACCGGAAATATGAAATAAATACCACAAGAACAGCTTGATTCCATGTGACATGTTCAACATGTCTCTTTAGGCCCAAAAATACAAAAGCCTGTTTCCCTCGCATGTAGGTGTAATGTGAAAATAAGTTTTATTTCAGCCAACATGAATGGAGTTACAATGTTACAATTCACTTAGCAGACGCTTTTATCCAAAGCGAAGAACATCAGAGAGCTAGCACAACACTAATCCATTCATACACCGCCACAGAAGCAGAGGAAGCAATGCAGGGTTAAGTGTCTTGCCCAAGGACACATCGGACAAGTTGCTCGGCTAGGGATTGAACCCTCGACCTTCTGTGTGACAGGCGACGACTCTACCAACTGAGCCACAGCCGCTGAGTTGACAACAAAGGGAGTGAGACGAGAGAGAGAAATATTTTCTGAATGGAGCAGCCAACAATCAGAAACTAAAAGCTATCCCAGAAAAGACCCCAAACCTGGAGGGAGTATGATAGCAAGATTTGGCAACAAAGCAGGACAAAGTATGATCTGCAGGAATACATTCCAACTAGTATTTTCTAAAAGACTACTAATCATAGGGAAATTTATATTTTTGGCTCTTTGGAAAAAAAAATGTTAATGTGGCAAATTATTAGTGTCAAGGGTGACTCAAGGGAAGGTTGTCATCAAGTCCAAAGTTTTCTCAGAACTGATAAGAAAACACAAGTCCTCGCCCACAGAAATGAAGAAATTACAGTAACATTTTCCATTGGTATTGCAGTGCAGGGTAGGACTGAGGTTTGGCGTCTAACACATTCATATAGCCACAATGCAGCCAAATAGATGGGACCCATCTATAGTACTGATAAATTAATCAGTCTTGGTTCATCTATTATTTAGTAACAGGTGCTCTTTGCTAACAGAGCATGGCAGTCTCTCAGTACAAAGACAAATGACCATTGGTAACCTCTAAAATGCTATCATCAGGCCTGTTTAACCGTGTTCTGGTAAAGACTACCTTTGAATTAAAGACGAGAAAATAAACATTTCATGTAAGGACTTGAAAGCACCTGAATTAACATGCAAGATTGTTGTAACAGAAAAGTATGCAATGAAACTAATGACCGCCTTCTTTCAAAGAAATTACAAGTACCTCTAAAATCTACATTTGGGATATGTTACACCCTCTGTAAATATCAAGACAGATGACTCAGCATGGCATTGGTCCTAACAACACAGTAGAAAATCCAGTTATAAAAAGTTCCTCCCAGCCTTCAGGTAAAGAGAAGTCAATCTGAATTACTCACAGCTGAATAACACACAGTCTTAAAAAAATATAAACTTCCAGTAATGAGATCTTATTTCTGCATTGTTTTGACTAATACTTCAACAAGCAAAGTAAAACCTGAAAAGAGCTACAGTACTGATGTGTGATGAGAGCTTCTGGTTATAAACATTACCCCTGGTTTTCCTGTCAGTAAGGTAAAATAAAGGTGATCACATCATTATGTATGTGGTCTTGCAGGGCTTACAGAAACAGGCCTACTCTTCTCAACTTGTGTTTGTGGCCTGAATGTCCATCCTCAAACAACACTCAAGACTGTGGCTTCAGTGAGATGTGTTTGTGTTTGTGTGACAATAGAAAGCCACATAATTCACCTTCTGCGACTATCTCCTCCACGGTCACTTGATACCGTCCAATGGTGAAGACCCGTCCGATGAAGCTGCCGCCGCCGCCGGATCCAGCGCCCCCTCCTCCTCCGGCACCTGGTCCAGGCCCGGAGCTCACCAACTCCCGACGAGTGTCAAAAAATTTCTTCATTTCTTTCCCGACGATATCGAAAAAGTACGAGTCGAGTCCAAACTCTTATCAGTGTTGTCACAAACACGTCGGGTTGTAAGCAGTTCGCTGAGCTGGTGTTAACGCTGAAGCTGTTTTTAGATAATTGAATGAATGCAGCGAGCTAGCTCAATGATAATGAAGCTAACTAGCTCCTACCTCCAAATGCCCAAACATAAATATCTGACGCTCCTTGGCTAACTCAAGGCATTAACATAAAAATGAGTCAGGATATAATAAATGCGTAGTTTATGTGTAAGTCGCCGCTCCCCCCTGAGCACAGCACTGGCTGACAAAATGAGTCAGGCTGCGAAAAAAAACACACTTGTTAGCTCAGTTAGCTCAGTTAGCTCAGCAGCTAGGAGCGATGACAGCTGTCAGTTTTACGACCGGCAGCCAGGTAGGTCCTTATTGTCCAATGTAACTTATTACACATCTCCACCGATATCTTCCTCCCGAGGATTTGCTTGTTACTCCCGCTGCTCTACTTGGCGGTGTCGCTGTGTAAAAGTGCCAGTTCTCCTCTGCGTCTGTGCGTCCAGCAGCTTGTAAGAAAGGCTGGTCATCTAACTTAATGTGGGAGCTAACGTAGCTACAAATACACTGAATGCTATCTGTGAGAGTCCTCTCTGCTGACTCCGTCCTGCTGGACTTCTCTTTATTTCATTGGTCAAACTAACACCAACTTCCTGACAGTCAGCTGTGTGCCCAAGTTTTGTTTTGTTTTGCAAAAATAAATGGAAAAAAAAAAAAACTTCTTCGAAAACCTAAATTATTACAGTGTATGTTTGACCCCCACTCTTTAAATACAGATTTAAATTACTTTAATAATTGTTATTATAATAACTTTAAATACATAATTCAGACCAGCTCTTCGATGCACTGCATAGCTGCATCATCTGTAATCTCATTGTTGCAATTAGTTAAACATATTTTTTAGTTTTGCAAACTTTATTGATAAAGCCCACATAGGTTGATATATCTAAATGGTTGATGGGACTTTGTGTAAAATGTAAAAAAAAAAAAAAAAAAAAAAAAAAGATGTGATGATGTCCAAAACATCCTGATATTTAATTGCAAATAGCACAAAGAAAACACATTAAATGTTGAAACTGATGAATGTAATTGTGCCCAATTTAGATTTGATTCACAAAAAAGTTGGGTCCCTGGCAACAAAAAAAGAACAGTCGTGAAATGCTTAATTGACAGATTAACAGATTGCACTGCATTAAAAACAGACACAGTTCTGATGAATAAATCACTTCACCTCAGGAACACTTCCAAAAGTCATTGTCTGTGAGCGCCATTTGCCGCTGCATTAACAAATGCTGGCTTAAACTGAGCCATGCAAAAAGGAAACCGGCCCAGAAATGTCACTGCATGCCTTCTGTGGTTATGGACTCATTGAAATGGACTGAGGCAAAGTGTAAAACAGTCCTTTAGTCTGACAATTTCACATTTGAAATCATATTTGGAAATAATGGACACTGCATCCTCCATGCTAAAGAGGAGAAGCCATCCGACTTGTTATCAGTGCTCAGTTAAAAAGTCAGCATCCATGATGGTATGGGTAGGCCTTAGTGCATATTGCATGAGTAACCTGCACTTATATGAAGGCTCCATTAGTGCTTAACCATATTTACATCTTTTGGAGCAACATATACTGCCAAGTATATGCACAGCTTCTTTTTCATGAAAAGCCTTGCTTAAATCAGCAAGACAATGCCAATCCAAATTCTGCACATATTACAACAGCATGTCTCTGTAAGAGACTCAGGGTGCTAAACTGGTCTACCCGCAGTCCCAACCTGTCAATCATTTAATATGTTAGGAGCATTATGAAACACAAAATAATACAAAGGAAACCAGGAACTGTTTTACAGAAAACAGAAATGTAAAGAAACTGGTTCTCAAAGCACTAACAAAGTGTTGTTACAGGAAAAAGTGATGCAACAGAGTGGTGAGCATGACCCTGTCACAACTTTCACGCCTGCAGAGAGAGAGAATAGGACAACTTTGTTACACTGAAACATATTTTCACGGGTCACTCTGAAAGGAGAGGTGATGTGGCAGATTTAAGGTTATCAACATTGCAATTTCAATACTGTACATTATTGGTATGATAAACAGCTCCTCTAATAATACAATTTTAAAATACTTGCAATAATCTTGTTTCTTAATAATACAGCTCTTGTTTACAATGTACATCTTTGGAAATGCAATCTCTATAATCTGTAAGATATTCAGGGATAGAGTCTTTTAGTCAAAGAGAAACAAATACTGCAGACTTGCGCTGTGAAGTTGCATTATACTAAATATCGAGATCTTCTGTTAAAAAAAATAATGAGAGAGAACTGGAAGGAAATGTTTCTGATCCCACTTGGTAGACAGAGATAACTACAATGAGAAGACGCAACATATCACCTTGATTGTTGTTTAAAAGCTGTTTTGGGTGGCTGTAAAATGACTGACAGTCCTCACTGTCTTTTGTTGTTGGTTTGTTTTTTTCTTTTCCGTGTGCTTCCTTATTGTCTTATCCTTTGAAGAGGATATTATTAAAACTAGTTCCTCACATCAAATCTATACCAAGATTAGTTTTACTGAAACTTTGTTTCTGTTTCTTGTATTTATAAGTTCTTTCTCACTGTTGATATTCTTATTTATTCAACTTCCTACTTTACTCGTGGATAAGTATTGGGGAGTACAAAATTGTTAAATGAATGCTCTTTCTTGTAGATGTTGTGTTTAATCCTTTATTATAATCCTGCAGCAAAGTCTTCATGGACAAACCGGTCTCATATTTGCTATCGAGTATGTATAAACCGCTATGACACGACACAAGAAAGGGCAACCTTATCAATCTCCTCGAATATTTACAGTATTCAGAGATCAAAATATCCCAAGATACCAGGCCTTCGTATGCTGGATGAATATCTAAGCAACCAATCATTTCCACACTCAGGGAGAGTCTGTTGTGTCTCTTCTCTTTACCACTCTGACTCTGTTGGACTTCCGGTAGGCTTTTTTAAAATAAAAATGTAGTAAACAAAAAAAGCACATACATTTGCAGACATTCTGCAAGCTTGTTTGGATATACAGCAAGCTAACGTGAGGGTCTAACCCCAAGTGTTAGAAATCAATATTTGGATCAATCAACCTGTGGTATCAATAAGCTAGCCAGTTTAAGCAAACAGCTTAAGTGTCGCAGATTCCTAAATGAAAGAAAGATGACATTGATGATTCAATTTTAAATATTTTGCAGCCCCTATTGGTAAGCAGCCTATTATGAACACATATAAAGTCCTAGTTACAAAACCATAAGAATCTCACAGGAAGGGCCTTACTCAATTGTAGGTAACACTCGTAAGAATAAACTTTACATAGTGTGCATAGTGTGTTACTGTCTTCAGTTCAGTCAGGCCTTGGATACAAAATCTAAGACTATACTGATCTTACATTAAGTAAGGAACCAAAAGTAGTTGAAAACAGTCACACCTACATTACAGACATAATATTTCCCAAGTTGATGTTACCATTTGATACGCAATCAGGATAATATATTTATGTAATATTTAAAAGTTTAATGTATAGCCTATATTTAATTAACGTAATTTACTAGAAAGCTGTTGAAACAACACATACATGAGTTCTACATGTCTGATTACATTAATGTGTTTGACCTTTACAAAAAACAAAAACAAAGATGCTTATATACCTCATGAAAATGTATTGTATTGTTATTGTGGGAGGTTCATTTTCTTTTCTTAAATCCATTTTTTTAGCTACATTAAAATGTATTTCTAAGCAAGCAAAATCTAACAAATCACATTGTTGAACTCATTGCACAACTTCTACAATTGAACCTCTAAATAAATGATCTAATAAGTAAATAAATAAATGCAAGCAAAATACAACTTCTGTTACATAAATGTATAAGTAAAACGATTTTATACACTTCAGTGAGCTTTATAAGGTCTGGGTTTAATCTATTTGACAGTGTAAGTATTTCGCCTGTAGGGGGCACTGTTTTATCACTTATAAACGTTACTTTATAGACCAAGTTTTTTTTCCTTCTGCCGAGTTTAAAAAGCTGATTCGCATGAAACAAGATTCCTTCTTCATTTTAAAAGCAGAGATTTAGATATTTAGATTCAGACTCAGATTCAGATTATTTATTGCCCCACAAGGGAAACTGTGTAGGAGCACACAGAAGACAACAAACACAAGGAGAACATCATCGTAATATCTTAATTAAAACAAAGTAAATATATATCAGACAAGGGGGGGGCGCCGGTAGCCTAGTGGTTAGTGCGTGTGACCCATGTACGGAGGCTGTGGTCCTAGCGGGTAGCCAAGGTTTGAATCTGACCTGTGGCTCTCCTATGTCATTCCCAACTCTCTCCTGATTTCTAAGTCCATCCACTGTCCTATCTCTCCAATACAGGCATTAAAAGCCCAAAAATACACCTTAAAAAACAACAACATATAAAACAATATCAAACATTGCAATAAAATCAGTGAAGAGCTCATACCAAAATGGGAATTCCTACCAAAGGAGTTAAGTGCAAAGTGGAGGTGGTGTGCAAATGTGCAGTTAAAGTGCAAAAAGACCAACCAAATGGCTAATTGCTATTTATTAAATTAATTTCAACCAGGAAGAATGAGACCTGAGTCTTTTAGTTTTTCTCACCGGAGCTCTAAAACGACGACCCGATGGTAAACTCACTGTGAAGTGGGTGATTAGAGCAGACCAGTATAGCCTTAGCTCTCCTCAGGACCTGCTTGTTATAAATGGTCAGAAGCCCGGCCTGACCCCTCCCTGATATTTTGCTACTTGCTACTCCCAAGTCTGTTATTATTGGTTAAGATCAGGCTTCCAAACCATGCAGCAATACAAACGTTTAAAACAGATTCAATAAAACTTTCATAAAAGCGAGTCATCATCTCAGAAGAAACAGAAAATATAAAATGTTCCGTCAAAAGAACAGTCTTTGCTGTACCTTCTTAAAGAGGTAGCATTGACATGAGATTCAAAACACAATTTGTCATCAAGAACAACACCCAGATATCTGTAGCTTTTCCACAATATCAGCTGATTTAATAGCAGTTGGTGTATGTGTAAGTTTGTGAGAGTGTCTAGTGGGAGTCAAAGGCTTTTGACAAAAAGACGTCTTGCTCTTTTAAGAATGCACCTATATTTTCCCCCCAGCAAAAACTGGTTACAGTTTATATTCCACAGGAGCCACTCTTCTCATTCATTCTGCCACCTGAAGTGTTTGCAGCGAAGCACCCAGCACTGAGTTCATGTGTTTAACATTTATAGTCTGAGAGGTTTACATACTTATCACATAATGTAACTGTTAAAGAAACATGGCTGTCAGTGCATATAATGCTCTCATATCTGTCTCTGCTTGTGTACTAATGCATAATTATTTGTTTTCAAGTACGGGACATTTGTTCTGGCTTAGCTGACGCCTTGGCATCAACATAGCTGCACTTTTAAACATGTGGGGACCATTTTACTAAAATAATTGAGCCATTAGGCTGTATGAGCTGCAGAGTTGTTAGGGCTCTGGTGATAAATGACGAAGCTTTGGGGCTTTTTTCCCTCTATGCTCTTCTACAGTATGTTAGATTTCTGCTGACCCAAAAAGGAACAACAAAACATAGTTTGCCCTCATTTTGTGTGGTCCCCTGAGAACCAAAACATTCTTGTATTGAAAAGGCAATGCACAAAAAGCGTGTGTCATGTATGCAGACCAGTGAGCATGAGCACGGCGCTGAATGGTGTCTGTGGACTGAGTAGAGCTGCAGTTGAACATTTTTGTGTGTGTGTCAGTAGATTTTTGGTTACATTGAATATCTGAGACGTAAATTATTGAGCATATTTCAATATTAAAGACAAAATCTATTTTATTTTTATTTTAAAACTTTTGTTAGGCTTGTGGTAAAAAAATGTCAAGGTTGCAAAAAGTTTGCAGTTTTCTTATCAGTGGAGAATAATAGGATGCTAGATTCCAAGTAAATACTGGTTTAGAGACAACACACTCTCACATTGTCTCCCTTTGAAAAAAAAAAGCCCAGAAAAACATCTTAACTGCAGAAGTTCACCATGACTGAAATGATGCTATACCCACCCCGATACTCTCGGGTAAGCTGTGGATCAGTGGTAAAGTTGGTACAGTCTCTCAACTGGAAGCGCAGGGGATCGATACCCAGATCCTGCAGCCAAATGTTGATGTGTCGGACCTTGTGCAAGACACCCCAAGCTGCTCCCACTGTAAATGTGTATGAATGGGGTTAGTTGATACTGATGGAAATGAGTGTGTACTTATGGGAATGGGTGTGAATGGGTGTGACCTGTGCTATAAAAGCATTTTGAGTAGTCACAAGACTAGAACAGTGCTATACATGCTCAACTTACCATTACTTTCAACAAAAACACTTTCTAGACAACATGAGAAAGTAAACCTTTTCTACACTTCCACAATGAGAGGAATGAAAATGTTGGTTACACTTTTACCTTATCTTACCTCTAATGCCTGATTCTTATAAGATGAAATCAAGATGGTCTTGCTATTACTGCAAATGTTGGTTAAAAGAAAATGGGACACTAACAAAGGCTCAGCCTGACCTTTATCTTCATAAATTCCAGGTAGCAGTATCAGTCAAGATGGCCTTTTCAACCTGAAATGACCTTTCATTATCTTTCAGTAACATCACACAATACATTCCCACTGTCCAACTGTCAGAACCACGCTGCTAATTGTTCACATTTATTAACTCAGTTATAACTTAAGTCAAAACCAGAAACTTTACAGTGCACCTATGGTTAATTGATCTTAAATGTTCATGCAGGATTGAGAAATACTGTGTGTCCATACTTACTAGAGATAATCACAGACACTCAAACCAGCATCCAAGTTTTGATTAGATACTCATCACGCTGTCTGAAGAGAGAACACAGAAGAATGTAGAGATGACTGTGCATAGGCATTTTATTTTTGAAGAACAAATCATGCATGATTGTTAGAAAAAGGGGTGTCAGATTCCATCCTCTCTGTCGGCTTGTTTTGGTGTTTGCTGCTGTTTTAAAGTAGCTGATAGACATTTGGACAGTAGTCTATCCACATGTGAAAGCTGGAGTGCGCTCTTCCACTCCAGTAGCAGACACAGCACACATCTGGATCTCATCCCTCTCCCTTAGAGAAAGCCAACCATCACAACCCTCAACAAAAAATCTTGACTTCCTTAAGATTTAATAAGGTTCCAAGTCTTGAATATTGGTTCGAACATCTGTTTTTCTGAAGTGTGAAGATTTTTTTTTTTTTTTTACAAAGATTTGGTCCAAGTCTGATGACATAAGGTATGTTTCTGGACTTTGAGGAACCAAACAGGCACATTTTGATATGACTTGGCTTCCTAAAGAAGATGGACACTGTGCAGTAAAATGCATCTTGAGTTTCAAAAGCTGCATGGAACAAAATGATCACTTTATTTTGTAGTCGGGTGCATGTCATGGTTCATTTCAAAGAGTATTGCTTTTCTTTTTAACCAGAACACAGTCAGTCTCCTTATTCTGCTTTAAGCTTAACCCTCTGAACTCATCAGAGGATTAGAGCATTAAATGGAGAACTTTTTATTTAATGCACGGCCAATTTCTGATAAGTTAAAGTATCAGGGATCATGGATGGGGTCCTTTTCCCCTGAGTGTCTGAATGCTTCCAGCTAAATGCACCTATATTTTCCCCCCACTTGATTTCCCATCAACGTTGCACAAAATCCATTTTAGAAAAGATCAACCGTGTAGAAAATTGAGTGCAGATTTACTTTTCTCTTTCTCAGCTTGGCTGTAATGGATATGACTTTAATCTGATGCATCATGACCAACCAACTAATTCTATTTCTTAGTCCTCTTTTAGTTCAATAAAGAAAGAGAGATATATTTTAAACCATAAGAGAAAAGAGACACTTGTTCAGCTGTAAATAGGGTTAATAGAAAGATTTTTTAATTTTATTTGGAGTCTTGAGTGGATAGACTGGTACTGTGTTGTACTTGTATGTATATAGTTGAGGAGAAAAACAAAAGGCTCATCTTCAGGGTTCCAGATCACTACAAGTGATGCATTCATTGGTTTATCCTTTTTTTAAGCTATACGATTGAGGACACTAAGGCTTTTCATCTTGGTATTTCTTTATATCTTAAGATTAATTTTTGGGCTATTTGCCTTTATTTAGACAAGACAGCTGAAGAAAGACAGGACATGTGGGTATACGGTACAGAAAGTGGGGGATGATGTTCTAAATAGCTTCAGGATCGGGAGTTGAACCTGCAACCACAAGACAATTGGTACTTCATAAGTTGATTTCGTTATATTTGACCGACAAAGTTGTGTTTCCAAGTAACAAGATAATCCAGGCAGTAGCTCAGTCTATAGGGACTTGGCATGGGAGCGGAAGGGTCGCCAGTTCAAGTCTGTGCGGACAAAGTCTGGAAATTGTTCTGGTAGCTGGAGAGGTGCCAGTTGACTTCCTGAGTACTACTGAAGTGCCTTTGAGAAACCTCCACCATCTCAGGAGTGCTTGCTGTGGGATGATTGGATGTGTTGGGTGCATTAAGAGGGATTTGTTAAAGCTACATTAATGTAGGAGTTATAATCATACGTTTTGTTCCTGGAAATAGCATTCACTTCAACATCTTAGTCAAATTTACAAATGTGAGATAGAAGCACAATTTTAATGGATATGCTGTTTTTAATCCACAGTATTTTTATATTTGCATGAAAAACTTTGCATAGTTACATTTACTTTACACATTTTTAAGACATGAAAGTGAGACTCCCCGTGCTATCTCAATCCCACATAAATCATCATTCAGATTCACAGCAGGACTGCATGCATGGATTTAGAGGAAGAAAGCCATGCAGACTCATGATATACCCTTAAGCCCCTATGATGATGCCTGCTCTACTCGTAATAAGATTCTGAGTATGTGTGTGATTCAGTGATGGTATAAAAGACACAAAGCATTGCAGCAATAGTGTGTGTTGAACTGGGACGTGCCTCTTGTCACAGCTCTGTGTTGACAGGCAGCGTTTCTGTCAGCCGCAGACAATGCAGCAGCAGACCTTGGATCAGTCCGCTGATTACAGCAGCAGCAGGTGGGCTGACCGGGAGGACGGTGTTGACGGCAGAGGTGACAACAAGCCGACCTGCCAGGAACACTATCTGATGGAACCTGATGCAGCTGCTACAACAGCATTATGTTTGTGGGGAGAAAATCAAATCAAATATGTGACCTTCGGATGGAGACAGACTGTGCTGCTGCAGACTGAGATCATTCTGAGCAGCATTTTAGGGGATATATCAATATGTCTCTATTGTATTGTATTTTTCAGATGTTTTCATGGCATATGCCTTTCTACGATATTTCAAGGCACTTGAATTGTACAAAAATCCTACAGTGTGCCCTGGATTTTCTGAACTGACAGTTAGAGTTGATATTTGAATGAGTTAACCTTTAACCCATGGAACTACCCCTTTACAGGATGAATTACACATACAGTATATTCTAGTGGGAAATAACTACATTGGTCTGTATCATGACTCCATAGGTTGCTGCAGCCATGAGTCTGAATTTTAAGTTCGTACATTGTATCATTGAAACAATTAACTATATAAGAAGATGGACAAGTGTTCTCTCTACAATGTACAGAAGTGAAGCCCCCCCGTCCCTCCTTTTGCTGACATAATCCACATTTGGAGACTCAATGCAGTAGAAATCAAATGGTGGAGCCACAGTTATAAGTCTTGCCCCTTTCTGTTGTCAAAAAAACACATTTAACCTCCCCATAAAACGACATAAATCGACCGGTACAGGTCTACAGCAGAACAGATTTGTTTTGAAGCAGAGACTTATGGTTATGGAAACTTCAGTCACTTGAAAGTTAGTGTTTGTTGAGGAGTTACTCTTACAGTTCCTCCTTTACTCTGCTAATTTCATGCACACGGTGCTGCAAAAGCTTAATTTGTCAACAGTTGTCAATCAGGACTTTCTAACGCTTGGTTTAGCATCGAATAACTAATAAAAACTTTAGTAAACTTTATAAACTTCTCAGAGTAATTTAGACTGACCTAAAACGACAATAGATATGTACAAAGGGTTTAAATATCTTCTTGTGGTAGCATTGCGTTCGTTTATACCTCTATTCATGTTTTCCTCTGTTATCCACATCCACAATCATCCCATAATCAAATAACATCGTCTACAGTAACCAGCACAGTCTGAATCCATCCTCCAGGAAGTCCATTTGTCTATGTCAGAGCTGCCAGGAGTTGTTGTTTCCAGCAGAGCTAAGTCCTATGCTGATGTGATACAAGTGACTTCTTGACATTCGGTACTGTGAGTACCGGGTGTGCATATTGTTTATGGGACTGCTGAGTTTGTTTTTAAACAGCCAAGAGAGACGAGTTGTTTTGCTGGTTTGATGATCCATGGTTTAACCTGAAATGGAATTTTGAAGCAAGATGTTGTACATATACTGACCTTTGACCCCAATAAAATGCCGTCATCACTTTTATAATATTTCTGTCTGATATATTATATGTTGTGGCTTTTAGTCATTATGGCATAACTAATCTGTGTGTGAAAAAGTTTCACACCCCTAAACGTGTAAGGGTCTCCTCTCCTCATTAGCATCTGTTATCAGCCCGCCCAGCTGACAGTAATCAGTGAAGATCAGTGGAGGCAGGAAGAGAGATGAATGAAGGGAAGGCAACGGGTAAACTTCCTGAGGAATGTGCCTCTTCACTCCACTAAAGGGTGGAGTCCATCTCACCGACAGAAGAGGGGAGCATCTTGCCCGGTTTTTCCTTTCTTAATTATTTGTGGTCACAGTACACTAAACAAGAATACTTCCCTGTGTTAGTAAACAGACAGTCGCTTTGCAAGATAAGACTTTTTCAGCAATGAGGAAATGACTTTGTTACGTCAAAGCCTTGAGTTATTGCTGGAAAATAAGAGAGTCACAAGTTTGATGTCATCTCAGAAGAATCATTTTATTTTAAATGTCATGTTATAATTAAACATTGGTTCGAGATGGCCAAATCCTGGAGCAACAAATCTGTGTCAGTCATGGATCAAGCATCGTAGACTTTCAATATTCCTGAAAATATCTTAATTTGATTAGATCCAAGGGATCATAGATGACGAGTGCACAATACATTGAAGCCAAAGGAGGGTCTGCCTAACTACTGTCTTTTATATGCTGAGGGACATTTTAGAATATTCATGTGAAGAAAATTCTTGGGCAGACTAAATAAATGAAAAGTTTTCATATTATAGTGGCTATCTAAAGTCTTCTGAATTACTATTATGCTTCTCTAAACTTTGTTGACTTGGTAACTGTAGACAGTTGTACTGTTATACTGTTTTGACCCTTGAGTGTTGCCATACTCAATGTAAGTCTCGTGAGACTTGGTAAGAACAAACAGGACTTAGAATGTAATTGTTATGATGGCCTGAGCATGTTCGTCTGGCACGCTAACGTTCATGTGAATAAAAGCTACGTTGGGAACTCATTATGACTCAGGGTCAATAAAACTACATTAACCAACAACGGCTATGCACACACTGTTACGGTAATACAACTGTGTTGCTCTTTTGTCACTTCTGACTACAGAAGACCTTCAGAGTGACAACACATTTCAAATAGTTCACAGTAACAAAACCAAACACAAATATATTCCCTACTAATACTCCTGTAAATTATATAATTCATACAATATTAAACAAATATATTACTGAAAATGGCACTTATTTGAATCATGCAGATTAAGTGTTTCATTTTTGGGTTTATTAATATAATTGACTAGGCTTTACGTATGTGTTACATTCAAATTGATCAAAGCTAATTAGATAGCATTAAAAGCAATAACTACTTTCATGTGAAAACTAATAATAAATAATGAAGCTTTCTCTTCCAACACTGAGAATTTGTACTAGAGCCACTCTCTCCATAAAGTGTGCATCTTTTCAGTACATCCTTTCCAATTTCATCCTGGATATTCCCCAGTGTTGAATTGTATAATGTTTTCCCTTTTAGGTCCTGATGTTTAATTAGAGGAAATAACTGAGCAAAACACTGTTAAAAACACTGTTAACTGCTGACATCTCAATGATTCCCTGGATTTACAGTGATGACCCTGAGATCAGCCCCCCCGAGGACCCCTGGGGTCTTTAATTTGACAGGAAGCTGTCAAATTAAAGACTATTTCAATCTTTGTCTATAATAGCTTTCTCATACAATGATACACATTCAATCTATGGAAACAGAAAGAATTCCCAACAGAAAAATCATCTGAATGTGGCTTATTAAAAAGCACTATCATTATTAGCAGATGGTTGTATGTGCAGGGGGAAACTGGAGATGGGATGTAACGTGCACATATTATGGGTCAACACTTTTCTTTGTTGGTTTAGGAGACAAAATAAGCACTTTGGAAATTATTTTCTGCATGATTTTAATGTCCCTCTGATTTAATGCATTTTCTTTAAATATAAAATTACGAGTGTGCAGACCAATATGTAACCCACTTTAAAATGTGACATTAATAAATAACTGAATAAATAAAGAATGCTTGGTTAAAATGCATAAAAAAGTTAGTTATTTAAAAGAAAGTTACACTTATTTCATTGACAGTTTAAACTATTTACAAGCTAAAATGCATAAATAACATGATCCTTAAAAATATGTACATTTAATTCATTCAGAGTGAGGTAAAAACCGTCAAACTGCTACTTTTTAAAGTTTATTAAAGTTATGGTTGTGAAAAAATCAATATGACACTGCCCCTTTAGCCCCACGCTGCTCTCTGCGTGTCGGGGAGTGCAGCACACAGACGCGCAAGTATAATGAATAAGAATATTTAATAACAGATGTTTTTAGTGTTGTCATTTTGTGGAAAAACATGGAGTGGGACCCAATTGCAAATCTAAAACAAAAATATTCACGTGCACAAATCAAAACAAACGAGGAAGAAAAAAAATAAAACGAGGATGGATGCGGCCGGTTCGGGTAACGCGCCTTTCAAATCTGAAGTTGTTAAATGTTTTGTATTACTTACTGAGCCATCGTGCATATCACATTTGAGTTGGAGTGTCAATAACATGAGGCAGGCTAATGACGCCACTTCCACGCTGAATGAATCAGACCAAGTAGGAACAAATATCTGCCTATTCTGTGCACGCCTACTGAACAGTAGGTCCTAACAGTATACAGCACAGATAGAAGGGACCGTCTACTGTCAGCTTGTGTAGGCCCTTTGCAATTATGCACCCTGAGACTTATTAGACTGGGTAATCAGACACAGGTGAGGACAATGAGGGCAATCAAAAAGGGAGGTAAAGACAGACAAAGGGAGGAAGTGAAACAAGACAAGAAACACTTGGGACAAGAACTACAAAAATTAAACTGAAAACTAAACTCAGGAATATTAACAGAAAAGTACACAGGAAACAGAGAAACAAGAGGATACAAATGACACAATCAAACAGGAAATAACAAGTAAGCAACAAAACAAGGAATAAACAAACTAATAATAACATTTAATGACAAGTGTTCAAGGGGTAAAAATACGTCATCACACTTTATGTTCATTTCTGGTACATGGGAAGCTGAGTTCAGGTATTTATACAGGAAATTCAAACTTAAAGGAGTAATGCAAGTAATAGCATTACAGTGAATTCTAAAAGAAGCATGCAGGGCGCTGTAACTTTGAGTGCTACAATCCAAATAAAGGTGCTTGTTAAACATAGTGACTGTAGCAGATATCCTTACCACAGTCATCCATCCCCGAGCACAGCTGACTGCATTCATCAAATGTACAACAAACCCCTAATGGATTGTAAAACCACTCTAATGAGTCTACAGGCCTGACCTCAAGCTCTCTGGAGGCCACTGAACAGAGGTAACAACAACAGCACTATGGATGTGATGGCATGCTCACAACACATAAATGTTACTGCTTTGACAGTGAGATGTTCTGCTGATATTGGATTCTTCTTTCAGGATGCCATTTATAAAGGAAAGTGTGGCTGTTCGTGGACAGACAGTCACAATTTAACCCTTACAGATGTATCACACAGTTTTTATCTCGGTAAGTTTTCTAATAGTTCAAACAAACGGCTGTTTTTAGTGTTCTTTGTCAGCACAAAGAAAGTCAAACAGTAAAGTATCATGACAAAACAGCAGCTTTTTGGAAATGAAATAGACAGAAATTTGACAATGATGAAAAGAAAACATGCTAACCTTCGTTGAGCTGGTGAAGATTACTGCTCACACTTTAGTACAACAGAAAAAGCTCTAAAACCTTTAATTTACTGTCATTCTACAACTTTTCAGAAATAATTCTCAATTATCTCTTCTTCTAAACTGCAAAACTGTCTTTAAGACCCAATTCCATCCAAGCTGCTTAAGGAAGTCATTCCTTAGTTAGCACCTCTATATTAGATATGATCAATACCATATGTCTTCACTGACATGGCCATGTACCACTGTCATTCAGTAGCAGTAATTAAACCCCTTAAAAAGCCTACTCTTGATTCAGGCACCTTAGCTTATCAACCTATAGCTTACCTTTCCTTTATCGCAAAGTTCCTGGAGAAAATCTGTGACTTTCTCCATAACAACAGTTTATTTGAGGATTATCAGTCAGAGTCCTCCATAGCACTGAGACTAAACTGGTCAAAGTCACAAATTATCTACTTCTGGCTTCAGACAGGGTACTTCTCTCTGTGCTTGACCTGTTAAGTCCCGTTTCCACCAAGCAGTTCAGTTCGGTTCGTCACGGTACGGCACGCATTTTGTGGCGTTTCCACTATCAAAAGTCGGGAAAGGTCCCCAAATTACCGACCTTTACCGTCCTCCTTTTTGCTACTCTTCTGTTGGGGTGCCAAGTCTACCGATCCGACCCTAAAAGCTGGAGCTAAACATTGCAATCCGTTGATTGGTCGAAATGATTGTCACTTCCTGTGCGACAGCGGTAATAATTCCTTGCGGCACACAGCCTTGTCTGAAAAAAGCGTCATTGCGTTTTGTAACAAAGAACCACAAGCCAATGAGAAAGACCATGAATTGCTGGATGTCCTCCATTGTCGCTCTTTGTTTACTGTGTCGTGTTCTTCTTCTTTGTTGAATTTATTAGCGGGTTATACTGTGTCGCACTGCTATGATGTCACGCTATTACGTAGCTGACGTGGCTATCGGCATCCGGCTTACACCTACCAAAAAAAGAATACGGTAACTACGGTTGGCTGTGGAAACGCAAACAGGATCAGGCTTTATCGAACCAAACCGTACCAAACTGTACTGATCCATACTGCACCGCTCGGTGGAAACGGGGCTTTAGATCTTAGTGCTGCATTGGACACAACTGACCATCACATTCTATTACAGAGATTAGAATAATTACTTGGTATTACCGGAACAGCTTTAAGTTGGTTGGAGTTCCACAAGATTCAGTGCTTGGACTGATTCTTTTCAGCTTATGCTTCTCCTAGGTAAAGAGTAAACACTATACTACGGTGGCCGGTAGGGGTCAAACGCTCAGCAACTGATGAAACGACATACATTTAGAAAAACGTGCAGCATACTGTATATAGAAACGCTGCACATTCAAAAGCAAATGCAAACTACCACAACAAATGCAAAGGCTGAAACGCGCTGCAAAGACACAAACGCGCTGCAAAGACACAAACGCGCTGCAAATAGGCAAAACAACTGCATAAGCATCAAACGCGCTGCAAGTACAGAAACAAAACTTAAGTCAAAACACACACATCAGAAAACAACTGCAAACACAGAAACGCTGCAAGTTCAGCCTTAAACGGAAGTGCTCCAGGCCTGTAGGGGCGCTGTGGAACTGAATCACTAAATCATTTCTAAATCAAAGTGAATCGTACTTAAATGGTATCGTAAATTAATCTATTTACAATCATGAGAGGGAGAGATGCACACCTCCACATAAATAGCTGTGTTAAAGATGTTTCATTTACTGTATTCAGAAAGATTCTGACTATTATTTCTGTAGTCACTGTGACTTCTGGAAAGATTTCAATTTCATAACTTGACTTATTATTAATATCCAGTACAAAGGCCGATGGGGTCTTGTACTAAGGGAAATGGATTGTGCCATTCTCAGATCGTTTAACTACAGCTATAGTTGAATGATCTTGGTGGAACAGTTGTCCATTTAAAAATTGAAAGTAGTTAAAGTCTTCTGACATTGGAAACCTGAAGGAACGTGTTTTTTTTCCACACAGTAATTTGCCAAACAATGCATTCGGACATGAAGGGTTTCTGCAATCAGGCTCAAAGCAGGAGAAATCATTAACCTCCTATTGCTGCTCAGTTTGATTTTTTCAATTTGAATGGCTTTGCCTGCCAGAGACCTGCATGTCAGTTTGAAGAGCAGAGTTGAGATGTCAGGCTCAGGGGAAACATAGCTGATGTGTACGACAAGCCCTTTAATGCTACCTCATCCGTATTATTTGACAGAGACTGATCTTGTCTTTTGTTTGTCAACCTTTTCCCCTCAACAGTAAGCTGGCTTTGACTGAGCTCTCTTATGGGAACTAACACAATAATGATTAAGATGATTTAGGCCTACACCTTTCTCAAAACAGGGCCTACATGTTTTTGTTTATTTAGGCCCACAGCCTACATAAACAAAACAGCTTGCAGTTATGTTTTTATGATGTTTTTGCTGTCATTTTTTTGGAAGTCTCTTGATTCTATGCACTACTCAACAACTCAACAATTTTAATGCTTTGATGGTACAACTGCATTGCCAGCAAAAACATGATATCATTTCATGTAAAATTCATTTGATTATGTATGTTCACATTCCTTTATGATAATTTTGAAAGGAAGCTCAAATAAAAACACTTCCTGTATAAATCAAGCCCACTTGCAGTTTTATATCAGAATACAGAAACCGATCATTTTCAGAATCAGAAAACCAATCAATTATAAAAGTCGGGGGTGATCATTGTTAATCCTCATCAGCACTTTTTTTAATCCCAGCTCATCACAGACTCTTTACAAACTGACAGATGCTATCAGTCTGTTTAAATGTCCAACGGTCCGCTTAGTGTCTTTTTAATGTCCGTTTTTTCTCCATTATTAAACTCCACTGATGTTGATAAGTTTAACTGAAATCTGATCCTCTGCAGCGTCCACTCAATGAGTGATATTGAAGACGTGGGCGGGTCTGTCAGTAAAAAGACATCCTGGAACGTCCAGGGCATTGAACATCATAAAAACATAACTGCAAGCTGTTTTGTTTATGTAGGCTGTGGGCCTAAATAAACAAAAACATGTAGGCCCTGTTTTGAGAAAGGTGTAGGCCTAAATCATCTTAATCATTATTGTGTTAGTTCCCATAAGAGAGCTCAGTCAAAGCCAGCTTACTGTTGAGGGGAAAAGGTTGACAAACAAAAGACAAGATCAGTCTCTGTCAAATAATATGGATGAGGTAGCATTAAAGGGCTTGTCGTACACATCAGCTATGTTTCCCCTGAGCCTGACATCTCAACTCTGCTCTTCAAACTGACATGCAGGTCTCTGGCAGGCAAAGCCATCCAAATTGAAAAAATCAAACTGAGCAGCAATAGGAGGTTAATGATTTCTCCTGCTTTGAGCCTGATTGCAGAAACCCTTCATGTCCGAATGCATTGTTTGGCAAATTACTGTGTGGAAAAAAAACACGTTCCTTCAGGTTTCCAATGTCAGAAGACTTTAACTACTTTCAATTTTTAAATGGACAACTGTTCCACCAAGATCATTCAACTATAGCTGTAGTTAAACGATCTGAGAATGGCACAATCCATTTCCCTTAGTACAAGACCCCATCGGCCTTTGTACTGGATATTAATAATAAGTCAAGTTATGAAAATGAAATCTTTCCAGAAGTCACAGTGACTACAGAAATAATAGTCAGAATCTTTCTGAATACAGTAAATGAAACATCTTTAACACAGCTATTTATGTGGAGGTGTGCATCTCTCCCTCTCATGATTGTAAATAGATTAATTTACGATACCATTTCAGTACGATTCACTTTGATTTAGAAATGATTTAGTGTGATTGAATTTGGTGCAATTTGATAGGAAAAAAAGCATTTGCATACAGTTCTTTATACTTGTTCTAGATTTTTATTATGCCTTCAGTAATCCTATAATAAGGGCTCAGCTCAGGTACAGATATATTGGATTAAAGACCAGAAGTAATTTTGTTACTTTATGGTAATGTCAAAATTGCTTATTGATTCCTTAGTTTAGGACTCGTTACACCTTTACTATTTTGTTTCCTGCTGACTCATTTGTATGAGATTGTGTTGGAAATCGACCTAAAAAATGTTTTTACGGTTTTAGTATTGATATAAAATTATAGGCAAGATAGAAAATGTGCTTTTAATTTATGAGTTTTATTTTCCTTACTTGCATTATTTATTTTTATAGCATTGAAAAGAAAAATCAGGCCATTTGTTGAAGAGACCAACTTCCTGGTACGTACTGGACTTAAATACTTTGCATACATTTACTGTGAATTCGCCAACAGCTGGGTTTTACCTCCTAATTAAGAGGTTTGGATTATTTGATTGAAGTGTCTTATCTGTAAATGTTTCTTATTGTGTCTAACTTTCTAAAAGTGATGTTTGCTTATCCTGGTTCTCAACAATTACTTTGGTGACTAATATGGTACCACCACTAAAATAAATAATGTGTATAACTATAAAAATTTGAGCAATTGTAATCAACTAGTATCAACTAGAATAATACTTCTCTAAATATCAAAATAATGAACATTAGCAGTCATTAAAACAATGTGATCATAGTGTATAAGCCCTAATGACTGGTTCAAATAACAAAAACTAAGGTTGTTTTAGTGGGAAAGTGATAACCCAAAGGCTTGGCTAGTCTCAAGTCTCTGGAAGCCAGAGTTTGTCTCCTTGTTTCCTTTTTTTACAGCCATTTTCATCAGTTGGTCAGATAAGCTAGATACATAGAGAGTGTGTAAGAACACTCACTTGATTTTATATATAAAAAGTAGGAGAAATATCTGGAAAGATGTGTTTCTTTCTCTGTTGACCCAGTTCAATAAATCCTTGTCTTCAACTATAAACTACTGTTCCATGGAGGGAAGTCATCATTTCCCATGATGTCAACTGACATCATCAAGCTAATATAAAAGCAATATCTTTGTTTGTTTTGTTCTTCTTGGCTTCTTTGGGCTATAAATTACAGGACCAAGACCTGTGGGGAAAGTGTGGAAAATGGGTAACAACTACATCTCCGAAAGATTACACATCTGTAGAAAGTCTCAACAGCAGGACAGCCATGAGTTATGATTGGAGGAGCTATGGGGCACTCTGCCATGTATGGTGAGTGCTTAACAACAAAACCCAAACAAAATATATCACATGAAAAAACAAAATGTGTTGTCCCAAGTAGAATTAAAATGCACATTTAAATCAAATATAAGAAAATAACAACCATGATCCAAAATAAAGTCATCACTTAAAGCATCCCTCGATCCATAAAATATATGAAATGTGAGCAAAGAAACTGTAACACTGCCCGGAGTCGGATATTCTGGAAAGTGAACATGCATCCATACATTTTATTCACTACATCCTGTGATAACAAGCGATCTTCAGTTGTTTTCCATAGAACTAGACTTAACGTACTCCATGAATGTGGGCAATGGCAGCAGGGCATGTTGTGGTCAGGCCGATCACAGGGACTAGCCTTTTGTTTTGCTTTCTAAATTGCCAGAAAAATATCCTCTTATCATGAGAAAACAAGCTTTGTTAAATAAGGTAAATTATTGTTATAATGGGAAAATTAACTTGGTTTTCTCAAGAAAACATAAATAAATTGAGATCTCGTGAAAACCTGAAATTAACTAGATTAGATTAAGAGATAAATATGTCAAGATCAGAGGAAGACCTGAGTTGGTCGCAACAGGTCTTCTATTTCGGAATATATTTTCACATGTATAATAAAGTGAATTTGCATCTATTAACAATCCTACACTGTGCCTTGAATTGTTTTTAAATGACATTTGCAGTTTGTATTTTTTACTGAATACATTTTTTTACCCATTTAACAAGAGGAATTATGCATAGTTAACCAGAAATGAAGGTGGGGCTCAGGACTTTTCCTCACTCCTGCTGCTGTTCAGCATGAGACTGAGAAAGTATTAAATAAGTATAGGCAGAGCTTTCTGAGCAAGCAGATGCGCTGCAGACGTGGAAGCACCAAGAAGTTCACCTTGCCTCAAAAGACTTTCATTCCACCCCTCTGTATCTGCCGTCCTATTGGATCAACACAACACATCATCACATCATTGATGTTACGGCAAAAGACGATTAAAAATTGAATAAAATTGGCTAACTTTAGCAGCATGAAGTAAATAATGAGCATAACTTTATTGCAGAGCTACTCTTCACTGATAATTGCACCAAAGAGCAATTCAGTGTCCACAGCAAACCATTTACCATTTTAACCTGGAGTGTCTAATCTGTCCTGTTGCCATGACAATTGTCATAGGGGAAGACAATGACAATCTTTGAGTCAGTGGCAACATTTGACTGCCCTCCCAGCTCTCTGTGCTGAACTCACATCCATTAATGTTTCCAGAGACTTGATCATACTTATATAACCTACCATTACAGGTACACTATATCTGATGTGTTACATTCACACATGTAATTCACACAGTGATAGAGTCATCTCAGTATTTTTTAAAAGAAAAAATGTATATCTCTTAGAAAAACTGAGGACCAGAGAAGCATATGCCTTATGGGTTCCAAAATACAAACACAGCAGTCTGAAAATGTCTTTAATAATAGCCAAAAGATTGAGAGTGGGGGCACTCCAGTGTCTGACCAGGTAGAGCATGTACCATTTGGAGATGAGAATACTTATCTCAGAGTGCTCTTTGCTGCATGAACTCCCCTCTCACTGTTCTTTTTCTGACCTACTCCAGCTGTCATCAACGATAAAAAAGGAAAAATGCTTCAAAAAATGTTCTTAAGAAAAGATTAGGAGAGGGAAATAAAAATGATTGGACACAGAACAGCTGCTGACACAGTTGTACAAGCAGCCAGTTATTCTCATATCACAGCACAGGCTGAAAATACAAAAATGACTTTTATTCCTCTCATTTTCCTTCTGATAGAAATATCTTTCTAATTACGTGTATCCTGAAGTCATGCATTCCTAGTAAGAACATAGATACTATGAACAAAGAGACACAACTTGTCGAAAGTAAATAAGTAGAAATGGAGCACCTGAGCCAACCAAGACAGTTATTAATTAATTAATTAATTAGTTAATATTAATTATGAAATTGGTCTGCATACAGATACAGAAGAAAAATATAAATCAGAAATTGTTTCTTTAACTTGTATTGTACAAGTTGTGCTCCATGGTGTTCGCTTGATTGTCATGCAGATTGTTCACTCAACACGCAACGTCAGTAGTTTCTGTTTAAATAATAAGACTTTTTGGAAGCATTAAAGGGAAAGTGCAAGTGTTGCAGATAACATCAACAATGACTCCATAAATGTCAGTAACCTAAAAAGAAAACAAAACGTTTATTCAGCAACCCTAAAAAAAGATTCTACCGTCCTTAATTCCAGATACCTAACGCCTACTTCCTTAAGTAATCCACTATGCACACAGAGCAAACTAATATCATTCATCCATCAACATCCAGTTAACACAGTGAACCAGCACCAGTTAGAGCATAACTATGAAAAGAAAGTGTGATGTAGATGTTTAATTCACTTGATATTGAAGAAGTCAAAATCCCTCAAAATAAAAAGCATGACTAAATTATTATTAGGTCACACATTGCTGCCTAACTCTGTTTGTAAATGATTCCCTGCTTGTTCAATGTATGAAGTTTATTTTTTTGTTTATGTCTCACTGTCTTGAATGCTTGCGTAGAAGGCAACATAACTTGCTCGGGATTCAGCTGTGCCTGCTCCGTGGAAGGGACTGACCCAGGCAATGTCCATATGGAGAGACCAGCATGAGGTCCTGAGAACAAGACTGGAATGTCAATGTACCAATTGACTGTAACTGTAAAAAGCTCCTCAGACACTAAAATAAACCCCAGAGACACTACTAATAGAAATATATAGGTTTATGCAACTAGCTCTTGTTTTCTTATTTAGAACATATACCTTGTGTCTCGAGGGAAGTGCTCTTTGAAGAATGTATTTGTAATTAGGGTTCCCATTGGTCTGAGTGAAGTTCCCACATCTCCCATTGGCCCTTTTTAATATTTGTGTGTGAGAGAGCTTAATCATGCTGGCATGAACAAATCCAGACCTTTCTAATCTTTTTTTTTTTTTTTTTTTACAATGGTCTCATGTGCCATGACCCTTTAAATCCCCTGATCGCCCAGTCCAAGTACTCACTTCCGGTTGTCTTGTCCAGTAAAAACAGCCTGTGTTATCTCCTGGATAGCTGATTACACTAGTCCCACAAATGCAACATTGTTTGTTCAGCCATTATGGACGTAATTCACCAGAAATGCCTCTGAATTGTCAGACACTTATCACAAACGTCTACAAACAATCCTGTTTTTCTGGAACGTCATACACGCCAGTTGTAGAGCGGTCACTTTTTGCACTGCAACAACAGCCTCCCTATCACAGACATCAGAGTTTCATCATACTTTTGGAATTGCATAATTCATGTAGGCCACTGATAAGAATGCAGTACCATGGTATGTCACAATGTCCAACAGTGCACAGTTTCTCCAATGCCGAATCCTCTGTGTTTCAGGACAGAAAACAAACATGCTGCAGATTGATGTAAGTTTTAGTGCAGAAGGTAAATGGTGACATGCAGGCCCATCTGATTTAGACTGAATGCCTGAAGGAATCTGATCATCTGATGTAATGCCTGGATTTACAAACGGCGCCTGACTGAAGCAGCATACTATCCCAAAGACACAGTCACTCCCTAAAGCCCAGGAGAGTCGACACACAGCAAGGGCAGAAACAATACAGAGTTGAGGGAGAGGCTCATTCTCAGACCACACACTAACAGCTAGCCTCTACAGCTGTTTTTTATTATTATTATTATAGCAGATAGTCTGTTGTCTGATCAAAGAATACATCTGCTCACCCAAATAGAGGCATGTCCAGACATTTGGACTGGGGTGGCCCACCTAGATCACTTACTAATGCAGGGATAGCCAGAAGTACTGTGCACAAACTAAGAAATAGCATTTTGTTTTCCAGTTGTGTCTCCACTGATCATATCTACACAAACCACACCTAACATACCACAGAGTTGTTAAATTCCTGTGTTTATTATTTTTTATTGAAAAAAGAATACAACTGAGTGGCAACTTGTAAATCTTCCATGTTTGCTTTCAGTGGACTCAAAAGAAAGACGCGTCTCTATAAGTCACAAAAGCACCAACAAAAGGGAACAAACCGAAGATCTCCAGCTGAAGCAGATCTTAAGCCTCTTGAGAAACTGTTACATATCTCCTGCCTGTCAGGTGAGCCACACACCGCATAACTTGTATCCTTCATAATATTAAAACCGACGAGTTATAAAAACCAGACTTTAAACATCTTAATTCTGCTGAAATTAATAAATTAATACATTTTAAACTTAATTTCTGCTGAAACACACCCCATTTTTTAAATAAAGTGTGTATGTGACCTCAATTTCACTTAGAACCACCCTTGAAGAACTGAAGTTTCCGGCCTTATGATCTCATGTTCAGAAAAGCCAGACGGTGAGATTCCCAGGCTGAGCAGCTTGCCGGCCCCATCGCTCATCAACCCTCTTCTGGCATAGAAAAATGATACACATGTAATGCAAAACAATTTGATCTGTGTCCTTTAAAGTGGCTTTCATGCACACTAAAATATTTTTTTATATTCCTGGAGTAGTGATGCTGTTGGTTGGATAACTTTAGGGTCAAAGTGTGGTCAGTTACAATCATGTCATCTGGGCTCTCAATGCTTTAGGAACCACAGATGGAGGCTGAGTTTACACAGCACACACAGCGACACCATTCATTCAACATGCTGACACACAGCGCTGGAAATTTCCTTTGTACCATGAATACACAGAGGGTTAAAAAAAGCTCAAAGGGGAAACCTGATTCACTGGGCTCCTGGAGATTGTCGATGACCAGCCTGAGTGTGCACCTGTCATGAACAAACACACAGTTTGATACACTTTACAGACGTGTAATCAGTAAATGTAGGAGCAGAATGTTCAGTACATGACTTTAAAAACAAGTTTGTTTTGATAAATTGTGGATAGTTGATAGAGATGGAGACAGTCTGTAATCTAAAGTGAGATGATCTGTGTCCCACACCTGTGTAAGAATGTAAACATTCAGGTATCGTGCATGTACACAGCAACAATGCTATCAAACTCCCTCAGACAATACAAAATAGGACAAATAAATTACTTGCTTACATGAAACTAAAACACCAAACAGAAAATTTCATTATTTAAAACTTAACCCACCTCTTAAGCATCAAATTGTCTTTGGTCTAAGACTGGACCTGCCCTTTTGACATTAGGGATCAATCATGGTGGGTGAGAAATAGGGAAGAGCTCGAGTAAACCAAACAGCCTGCAACCCAGGAAACTCTAACTCAAGACGGAAGCTTGATTTTACTCTCAGATAAACAAGGAATTTAATTAGAAGACACTCTGTGAGCCATCAGGAAAGGGTGAGAAAGCAAGCGGCACAGTGAGAAGAGAACGGAAAGACAATTAAATAAACCACATGTTCAACTGACCCAAAACTCCATCTTCAAAATTAGCTGTTGTCCATTAACAATCATTTTCACGGGACGTTTATGGTTTCAACAGTCAGTTAAACCACTGAGGGATACTTATATGTGGTGTTAACTCCAGCTGAACTCATCTCTTCTAGTGCACTTTGCACACACACACAAACACATAAGCACAAGCTTCGTCATCCACACTATATAAGGTTAAGTGGGTCGTGACAATAGACAGGATAATCAGATAACTTCATTTGATTTTAACTTCGGACCCTTGGCAGAAAGTGTACCTCTAAGTCTCTGTGGGAAATTCATCAAGGCAAAATCACTCTCTTTGAGGATTAGTCACAGGGCTCAGCTCTTCTCTGTGTGTCTACATTTCTGGTTGAAAAAAACAAGTCTGTGAACAAATATTGCATTAAGCTGCCCCATACGGACATATCTCACTTAACAAACAGGGTGGCCTACAAGACCTTCAAAGAGGTTTGTGCAGTTTAATTTTTGCACAACAGATATGTAAGCATGCAAAACGTTAAAGAAGATGAATAAACACTTGTGTAGAGAACATATGGTAATGGCCAAATCTTCTTTGCATGGATGCTATTGGGATCATGATCTTCCACTCAACATGATCTTTGACCAGAAGCTACACGCTCTTAGCTCAGGACAAAGAACAAAGAAAACATCAAATCTCCTAATTAAAATGTGTATCTTACTATAAATTTCAATGTCAAGATCCAGTTACAATTCACTTTAAATCCATGTAGCTTTTCAAACACTTTCACAAGTCTTAAGCAACCCCCATTAGATTAATTGAAAATCAGTCCTTCCTTTACACCCCATTCTACGACCAAAACAAGGAAGGCAACAAAACAACAGTAAATAAAGGAAAACAGGATAGTCCCTAATCACAGGAATGCAAAACGGCTGGTGGTGTAAACATGGACTAAAGAGAAATACACTTCCTTTTCAATATGTGTAGCACAAGTGCAACAGAAAACGAAGATATCAAACAGTCACAAAAAAAATGCAAGTGCTTCAATATCTCAGCAAACAACTTCCCCTTAGTCATTAAGTGCCCATTTGGCTCTACTATTTCTTTTTACAAGGGGGTGATTCTTGTGGTAACTGCAGGTTCAATCTTGCTACATCAATCTGCAATTTAGAGTGTAGATTTCTGCAGCAGACAGTGAACGAAAGGATTGAAGTCAAAGGTGGAAGTTGTTGATCATTTGAAAACCCCACAAAGAAATCTGGTCTAGAGCATAATAGAGCAATAGCTTAATGAATAGAACATGGGCCAGAAAGGTAAAATGCCAACAGCACTCTGCATCAACAATAAGCATCACCATCACCTAAAGATGAACATAGTGCAAGGCTGCATTTAATTATTTCATAGTAAATTAATTCGGAAGATACAAAACCAATAGGTTTAAAATCTGTATAATATTACAAGATACCCTTGCATAATATGACATTTTTGTTTAAGCTAGTTTATTGTTTTTGTTTTTGCAAGCCAGAGACCGACTGATTTTTGTTCAGTCTCAATATTTGTCATCTTTATCTTTTTCAAATGCAGCTGTTTTCAATGGAGAAAAACCTTTACAGTAAGTTTTTACAATAAGGTACACAACATCTTTTGTAGAGAATGATGCTACATTTTACCATAGGGGACACAACATTAGTAACTAGACTATGAGTTGACAACAAAGTTATAGGGCCCTCCGTAGCTTACGTGGGATATCTACCTCAGGAGATAATGGAAACCAAAAAAAGACAGGAGAGTAAATTTCAGACCACAAATAAGCAGGTGGCCAGGAACACAGGATTAGGATGATACAAAAGTTAGTTTTCAATAGTTAGACCTTTAAAGAAAAGCCACTGAGTTTGACATACAAACTGAAAAGGCGTGTTTGTGCCGCCCCCAAGTAGCCAAAAGAAGTTTGGGCAGATTAAAAAAATAAAAAATAAAATAAGGAGACATTTCCAATTTAAATTGTAATAATTGTGCAGTTTTTACTTCCACATAGCTTTGTTTTACACTGCAAAATAAATGTGTCTAACTGTGCCAGACCAGCATGATCCCAGCTTAATTTGTGTTTTAAAATGTCTCACTGCAGTCAAATCTAATTAAAATCTTGTTGTGTATCTTAAATCATCCTCAAAATCCAAGTTCAGATCTCTAGGACCATTAATCAAATGGCTCTGGGTTGTCATTTTGCAAGAACAGTGTCTGCTGCTTGGTAGATTTTAAAAGATCAGATATACATCTCTGTTATATTGCTATCTGATCATGCTCAACAGTCAGAGAGAAATGCACTCTGGGACATTATCGTAGTCCTTCCCACCTGATCACAGCATGATTGGCCTGTTGCTGATAAGCGGGGTAATTACGGGAGCAATCAAAGTCTCAATGACATGTAACACCATTAGAACTCTGTCCTAATCTGTAATCAACACTGTGTTATCGTGGCTCCATCTCCCACAGCGCTACACTTTGGCTGACCTTGTTGCATTAATCCAGCTTGAATGACCTGAAAGAAGTTGACAATTTCAACTACACCAAAAGTGAGGTGTGTAATGATGAGAGTGTAAAAAAAGCATTGTAAATATAAACGGACAAAGCCTGAGTGTGTGCCCATAAAGACATTAACTAATCAGACCAAAACTGTTTTTTGTACCAGGCTGTAAACACGTACATTTGTGATGTAAAAACTGACATTTTAATAGAGGGTGTGTAAGTGACACCTGGGTATTCTAAAGCCAGCCTCAAGTGGACACTTGTGGAAATGCAGTTTATGCACAATTGCATTGGCTTCATTTTTCAACAGCGGAGGTTGACACCTTTTTTAAGGCAGCAGTTACTACTTTTTCACTCTCTTGCAGGTCCATGTCAATTTGGATATGGAGGCATGTTCCTTCAGCCATGTCGTTTGATGCCCCCCCACATAGTGAGGATTGGTTTCCCCTGAACAATGAGATGTCCTGTTTGCATTCTTAGGCTGGTTCTCGACTGGCCTGCCTCAAAAGAAAAACTAAACATAGGGACTGGCTGTTCTATTTTAGAAGTCAGGGGAACAGGTCTAAGCTTGTCGGCTGCCTACATATACCATTAGCAATGCCAGAAATGTTCACAAAGCAAAAGGAAGCCGGCTGAAGAGATGCTATCATAGGGCGCGCTCCCGTATTTTCATGCCATTCGAGTACCTCTGCTGTCTCGGGCCTCAAATCTCTCCTACCTATCTGACACCTACGTAATCTGAAATTCTGGCTCTGTCTGTTTCTCTGTCGCCACAGAGCAACTCAAGCATTAACTGGCCAGTCAAGATTCTTGCAAACATACACAAGTAAACAGGTCATGTTTACAGAAAGTAGTGTTGATGTGTGTCTTTCTAGTCTTAGTTTGTCTAGCGATGATGAGGTGAGCCTGTCTGGGGACTTGCGTGCATCGAAGGAATTTAAGAACAAAAGAAGGCTGATGCCGCCTTTCCAATCTTGGCCTCTTGTCCCTTTATCTTTCCGCCTCTTTGGATCATCAACAGAGCCATTAGAAAAACTGTCATAAGACCTCTCCACTGTAAAAACACAGGCAATGATTTGATTTAAAGAGGTATAATCCAAAAATATGAAGTAAAAAAATTGACAAAATGTTGGTCTTGTCAATGAGGGATAATTCAGTAGTAGATTACACAAACCACTTCCCCTTCCTCTGCATTTCCTTTTCCCAGCTTTATCTCCCATCGGCATGTTAAGCCTTATTACAATATACTTTAAATGGCACCAGGCACTGAGCCTTTTCACAAACCCCTTAAAGGGACAGATTTTTTTAAGTGGGCTTGTATGAGGTACTTGTCAATAGTAAGAGTATTAGCCACAGAAGATCGGATAGGCCCCCTGTACTGAGAAACTATTCTGAGTGCCAGTACAGAAGCTATAGGCTATACGGCTATGCAGATTGGTCGTTTGAACCATGTAAGATTTTGAACATTTTTAGAAAACTTGCACACAACAATGGCATAGGTCCCTTTTGAATTGATGACGCCAGGTTGACTCATTTTACTGGAAAACCCTGCATGCTGCATCTGAAAATGAAACTAATGAGACCATTGGGACTAAAACCAAAACAGCGATGTTGCAAGCCAGAAACCAAATGTATCCAATTATGTATCTATCAATTAAGTGGCACCTTTTATATAGTCATATAAGCCAACTTTAAAATAAAAAAATATCAAAATTAAATAGCTGCTTCTTGTTTTGCTTCAGTGGTTATTGTTTTTGCCTTGATCTCATAATGTCTAGGGAGGTCTCCACTTTTAACATTTCTTCTCCCACAACTGACAAACGAGAAAGAATGCTGTGGAGTGTATTATCCATGGAGACAATTGGCATTGACTTTTGATTTTAATGACAAAAAACTAAATCCAAATAGAGAGACAGAACTTTATTCTTGTTTGTCTTCAATAGGCCAGAGACAAGCATTATACATTTGACATGTCAATTTAACTCAGATCACTTTGAAGTCTATTACATCTTTTAAGGGTGGTGGCCTGTTGTTGTAATGGGGCTTCACCTCTGACAACTTGAATATAATGTTCCTGGTCAGTGTGAAATATAGTTAAAAGATTTCACAGGCGGTGGTTTACATGGTAGCCGAGTCTGGTATTGCAGCATCACATGATGCCATTGGTCCAAAAATCCTAATCACCCATATGCATACATTGGGAAAGAAATGTCTAAGAAATGTTTTTAAGGTACATACACTTTTCCAATATGAAAACTTAAATAACCCTTTTTGAAATGATAAGGAATGCAGATGAATGAATGTAGATCAGAGCTGCAGGACTGCCACTATAAGTGCAGATGCTCTATGGGCCCAGTAACCCGAAAGATCGGGGTACTTTTACACACGAAAAACTGAGTTTTTTTGCTTCTTGCACCACTGAGCAGCTTTCATAGGAATGAACAAGGCTCCGCTTCCAATGCTGTATCGATTCTACAGTATAATACATATATCCATAGTCTATGTTTTCTTCCTTGACTTTGTTACCCAGCAGCCAGATGGTTGAGAACTCCTCAATTCTACCTACTTTAGCTTTTGTTTTGGTATGCAAACTCCCTCAGTGAGCCTCCACTAAGCAGTTACTGTTTTTGTTGGCAGATTACCCTCAAGACCCTCCAGAGATATACCAGCATCCTTGGACACTGTTTGTTAGGAAGGGAAATCAAATAGGACGAAGGAGAGTGTTTGTTCTTGCGGGCTTGCTTTTGTGACCTCCTTCAGGTTTGATTCAGGGATGTTAAATTGCGTTTCTGGCTCTGGTGGTGTCAAAATTTATTCACAAGGGTCTATAGTCTTCTCTCATGGCGCCACCCTTCATGCATTGGGTTCTAGCCTCAGTGTGCTGAATACCAGACTTAATGGATTTCTTGTTTCATGAGCACAACATTTCCTTTGAGCACAACACTATGTTCCAACATTGATACAGGTGAACATGGTTTGCAGTTTCTTGTTTGCATTGGCCTCATTAACAACTTTCACTCGTGCTCTACAAGGAAGTGAAATACAGATCAAAATGAATTTGGCATGTTCTCTCTGGCAAATTAGTGAGTTGGCAGCAGTGTGCAACTGTTGCTCTGCTGAACTTTCACACAGTCAGGATCACTTTCACAGTGACATTAAAAATGTGATTTGTAGCATGACCGGCTACAAATTAATTAATGAAATGGAGAATCCATGAGCTGTATTTATAAAACCTCCTACAGCGTGAAGCAGCTTCTAACTTATACCAGAGGATTCACTAAGGCCTGCTCACAATCAGTCAAATGCTGCAGTTAACATCTCATTACATCATTGATCCAGAAAAAACACTGAATGTATTGAACTACAGAAACATGAAAAATGATCAGAAATAAAATGTGTTGGTTGGTTACTTTCATTGCAGAAAAAAAGAAGATGTCCGCACACTATTCAGCTCCCAATGGACAATTTTATCAACATTTTGAAGGTCTTCCTCAGGCTCAGGTTTTCTCTCTTGTTTTTAACACCAGTAGATTTTAATGTAAATAAAATGTATGTAAAACTGCAAAAACAGTTTAAGTCCTTCCACAAGAACGGACAAATTTACATAACACAGATTCGTCCTAATCTTCTGACCTCCCCCAACACACTTAAGATGTTAGTTTAATCTTTCTATAGAGGTTTCTTTTCTTACATACCCAATCACTCATATCAGTGTTTTCCCATGAGATAAATGCTTCCGAACATAGCTTTCGTGCTGATGTATGCAAGTTGTCATGCATGTAGCCTAGTTAGTTGAAGCATTTAGGTGAAAAGGTAAGGGCTCAGGCTAAGGTTAGAGATTGAGAAACTAGTTTAATGTCCCCAAAATCTAAAAGAGAACAAGCATCTGTGTGTTTTAGTGGGAGTGAGCACAGTTTGACTGTATGCTTTTTCATCAGTTTTATCAGGTGAATCACCACATATTGCTTGTAAAGTAGAAAGTCCTGGTCACATGTCAAATGATCTGTGGCTTCACCGGACACACTACAGCTGCAAAATTAGGATTTTTTTAATAGAAATTCCATCTGACCCTTAAAAATACAATTAATGACTTGCTCTCTAATGAGGCCACTTAACGTGGGTGGTGTAGTGCACAGCAGGATACAATGAGCTGCCTTGAAGGTTTGCAGCACTGTGTTGGAAACATTTTGTCTCTGCAGTAGGACCACTTAAGATGCAGACTAGTCAAAAGAGGTTTTGTGAGCCCAAATGAGGACTGTTTATGTCCTTAGTGCAAAAAAAACATCTTTAGGGTGATTACTTGGCTCTCTGTCTTAATTAGTGTACAGTTCACTAAATGCAGCATGAGAAAACGAGTGGTACTGCTTGTTCATTGAGCAAGGCCCAAACTGCTCACTTACACTGGTCTAGGCTTTGACATTAGTGCATTGTTGCTGTACACACATATATTGGAGTTTGTCATGCATGTCACACCAGGTGATGTCTGAAAAAAGTGTCTCACTTCACAGATGTTGTAGAAGTCAGTGAGAGTTTACTTTGCAAAATGGCTGCTGATAGGTGATAACAATTAACCCTCCCCAATAAAAAGGAGCTCTAAATAGAAGAAAAACAAGGAAATTCGATTTTACATCGTGTCACAATAGGAACTCTTCTGTATGTTACGTTTTTGAAGATAATAATGTCTGGCAAACAAGGTGAATCTTAAGATACCCATATCTTACCATCTAGAACAAGATGTTCATAAAGACAAATCTGTTTAAACCGGTCTCAGATTAGCAGAACGTTGCCCACTCTGTGATGATCATTCAACAACTGATGAAAGCTACAACACTAGAAGTGATGTATTTAAGTCAAAGGGGATGGATAATTAGTGATGCATCAGTGTGTGACGACTTTAATGTTGTGTTGACTATAAGGGGCTCTGGTGATTTAGTGGTTAACACTGCTGCCTCACAGCAAGATGGTTTAAATCCTCCCTCTGGCAGAGTCTTTGTGCAGAAAATCCACTCATGGGGTTTCTCCCACAGTTCAAATACATGCATATAAGTTGAATAGGAAACCTTAAATCAGCCATGGGAATGGTTGTCTGTCTCTTTGTACTATCCCTGTGATAGACATACATGCCTCTTGTGCAATATGTGCTGTGATTGACTCAGTCCTCCTTAATTCCTGCTTAGATAATGTGTGAAGATATTGAGCGTGTACTATTTGTTGGAAATAAGGCTCTGTGGAGTTCATTATCATGCCTTGTTTTTTTATCTTGCTTTAACACAAATGAGGAGTCGCAGTCTTCTGGAGATGTGCGGAACAAGATGAGACAATAACCATTCACAATGATGAAAACAATGCAAGTTTTAAACTTTATAAGGCCTTGCAAATGTTAAATGAGACGAAACTGAAAATACAAGACATGGTTGGTAAACAATTCAAACAATACTGTATGTTAATACAAAAGACAGCTTTGAAAGAGAAATATATATAGTCTGCAGATGCAATTATATACCAAAATGAAAAAGAAATTGAGTAGAAATTGCAAATATTGCTGTCTTGAAGAAAAAAACTGTACAGCCTGCAGGATTATAATCATCACACAAATAAGGGAAAATAATGATCTCTGACTGCTCTTTTTCACACAGTTTGCTCTCTTATATTTGCTTTATACTTTTCTCTCGCCCCTATGTTTCTTTTCTACGCACAATTAACTTTTTGATGTTTTGCCTCACATTCTTCTGTTGTACTGACAAAACATTTATGACACCAGCCATCGAGATATCCAATGGGGATAAACTTTTTTTGGCATGTTTTTCTTACCGAGGATTACACTACTGGTGGATCTCACTGACAGACGATGATGGGTAATTATGATGATGTTAATGTCAACTAAACTCCAGTGGGTAACAGAGGGCCAAAATAGTGCTGATGCAAGCTGAAAGTCACTGATCCCCACAGGACCAGAGACCTGAGAGCCCCGCTGGCGCCTGCACCCGTCCTCACTTTGACACTGATGCAGAGGATGATCAGAAGCAAACCACCCCTTTTATTAAGATATAAAGCCATTTTCAACCTCTGACCCTCATTTATTGTTTGCCATTGAGCAAGACCTTTTGGCTGTATGGATTTTTAATAGCATGTTGTAATGGCCATCACCAACAGTCTTCAAAATTTACAACCTTGTAACAACCTGCTCCTCCAGACCGAGAGGTTTTAGAGTTAAATGTTAATAGCACAAGCAGTCCGACAAGGCAGATCAAATTTATTTTTATTTCAGTGTTTACCAAAGTGAAATGCAACCTTGATTATTTTTCAATATGTGCCGTACCGTGGTTTTGCCTTCACAACAAGCCATGAGACACTTCAATTTGCTTGCCTGCTTTCTGTAGCATGCACTCTTTTTTTGTACTGGAGGTAACTCCTGTTCGTTAAAAGCTTGGTCATGTAGGTTCACTCCCAAAGCAAACAAAAGCTGAGCTTCCTACATGTTGAAGAGAGAACATTTAATTAACAGGGTGCCTATAGGAAAGACACTATGTTCCCATTCCCTAAGTAGAGACTTTCTGACTTAAAGACACCATCATGTTCCACATTCAGATGTAGGACAAACATCTGTGTTTTATCATGTTACATAATGTACATACAGTACATGAACAAATTTCACTGCTTTTCCTCACAAGTAAGCAAGAGGGAGTTCCAAAGCTAAGTTAAGAAAACAAACCACATCACAATATCTTCCCTGTGATCCTCTGTGACCCTGATCAGGATAGGCAGTTTTTATAATGAAATGGACAGATACACCTAAACCTGTTGTGAAAGAAAAACATGTAGCTTTTGTTTAAAGGTCACATTATACTCCTTTTCATCAAGTGTAAATAGGTCTCAGAGCTCCCCAAAACATGACTTAGAAGTTTCTTGCTAAAAATCCACTCTGATCCTGTATTACTACTGTAGTACTAAAATGTATATTACTGTTCATTTTTAATTATGTGAACTTTCCAAAAATTTGATGTTTACAATAGAGTGTGGGCAGACACCAGTGTTCTTACCATTAACATTGTGGATATAAGCCTTAGTCCAGTTTGCTCTTTATTTTTCCTCTCTGGATCCTGGCAAATTTATCAGCTCATTTGTTGATTTTTTTTAAAGGAAAGTGCTACACAAGAGTTCTCATCCATTTAGCCATTTTCACACAGATGACACTTGACACTGCTCAAACTCCCCACTCTGAGCATGACCTCACCGGAAAATGGTGATGTCACGCTCAGCTGTGTAACAATGATCTATTGGCCCATAAAATCTAGTGGAGTGATTTCTTAAGGACTCCAGACAGTGTTTCCAAGAAAATCATCACTTCTTTTGGTTCCTCTTCAGAGGTTTTAGAGTTTGCAACAACACTAGCTGATGTGAAGTTAGAAATCAAGTCTACCAACTTCAACCAATGACCGGCACCTACAAAAACACAAGGAGCAACAGAAGGCATAAAACGTTTGATCTTTTTCTCAAGTTGAATCTATTCATTCGTGAAGTGACCCTTGTTTGGAATTGTCAGTCAATGCCATTTTGTATATTTTGACTCCCTGATGTCATTGATAATGATGATTTTCAGGGAAGAATAGTTCAATATTTTAATATATACATCTATTAGCTTTTGGGCATAGTTAGGTGAGAAGATATAGTCTACCCTCTCTGTTAAACAATATGCTATAGAGGTACAGCAAGTCAGCTTAGCATAAATGTTGAATAAGTAGCAGACAGCTAGCTAGCCTGCCACACTAGCCTGCATTACCCCATTTTTTAATTATATAAAAGTAAAAGAAGATAAAGTTAAGGTTTGTTCAAGAGGGTTTTAGCCAAACTTGATTGGATAGAAGATAGATGAGAACTAACAATATTTTAAGCATATTCATCTCCAAAAACAAAATAAAACTATTCACTGAAGGATGCAAATTCTGTTTTTTAACCTGTCAAACATAAAAAGAAGCAGGAGGTTTCAAGCTTTGAGACATTAATTATGCAAAAGCTGAGGTCACCATTGAAAATGAATTAAAACATTTAATCTCTATCCATTCATTTTTATATTCAGAATGTAGTACCTTATATTGCACCAGAAATAGCTTGACAATTATTTAGAGGTCTCTCCTGAAAGTGTACAGATGAACATTAATTCTTTCCACTATGGCTACACAGTGTTTACTGTGTGCAGCCACCAGTAGCAACTCCACAGAATATCAATATGTGTTTCCACTCACAGAATAAGGAGTGTAATTTACTCACGACATGATAGTTGTATAAGACTGAACTGCTCATTCGATACACCACCCTCACCTCCACACACGGTCTCGTACTTAATATTATGCTGGCACACGAATTGCTTCTGAGCTTTAACCCCCACAGGATGCAAACACAAGCAAGAAATGTTCTCAGGTCAAATTTCACTTCTATTATTCATTTTCTTTCCATTCTGTATATTTTATTATACATATATGTATGTATTTTATTCTGTCAAATAAATCCCACCAGAGTTTTTGTGCTGAGTCTTGGAGGTGCTGTTGTGGACTTTCAGCCACACCCTCAAGTCATCATTAGCCACTCCAGCTAATGTGGAGTTTCCTGTGAGAAAGTTAAAAAAAAAAAAAAAATGCTACAAAACAAACTCTCAGGAGGCATTTCAAAACATTTGATGTACAAGAAATTCACAACGACTAAAAAATCTGTTTATATATGGTATGTAAAGAATTCCAAATACAATCATTATGTGATTTAATCTGCATTTAGAGTGTTTAAACATTTAGTATCGTAAAAATGACACAGATAAGACGAACGGATTAAAATAGGAACAGTTGATCCCTTTATGAGTTTGCAACCCTACCACTAACTCCCTTATGTTTGTTAAGATAAGCCCATTAAATATCTCGTCTCCTCCTGGAAAGGTACTTGACAGCACATCAGAAGACCCAAAAATTGTCTTATCGATCCACTCAGTAAAATAAATCCACTTCTCATATTTAAGAAATTATAATAAGCAAACTCTGAAAAAGGCAAGATTAACACCCTTAGGCTTTATCAAGTGGGAGAATGACTGTGTGGATTTTTCCAAACATGGGAGTGTTGGCATGGGCCAGATGGGTTGCAATGTGAAGTGAAATGTAATCCCGTAAAGTCCAGATGGCTACCATGGATCAGGCCTTTCCTATCTGCTGTTAACAGGGAAATACCAGCCGTTTTATGAATGCATGCTGATTGGAACAGATCTTCTTAAGGGTTTCTATGGAGAGGAGGGAAACATTCCCAGGATACACTTTATGTGGGATGTAAATGTGTAATAAACAGGCTTTTTAAAGTCTTATGACTGCTTGGATGATTTATAGCCTTCCAACATGAACTCTACAAATCCCTGACTGTACTGCAGACTTTAAATCTGGGTAATTTCGGGCCGAGGGAGTGTGCAGTTGCTGCCAAATGTTTGTCCAAAGTTGCAAATTATTTCACACAAATATGGTGTAACAGGGTCATATATGCACTTTTATCTCTTCCTGTCTTCTTGTTAGAGTTACATAAAATCTACCTCTAAATAGTTTGTAAGCAGGCAAAATAGGTTGGGAACTGCTGCACTAGAGGATGGTGTTTATCAATGATTTGCACATAGTAAAACACATATCACAGATGTATTGTTCAGACTTCACTTATGTGATCTAAATGGGTAAATTACACAACATGATGTGTATTTTTCATCAGTCCTACAAAGTGATTGTAAAAGTTTTTCATGCAAATAACACAACATGCACAGAACAGTCATGTTACCATTGCAAGATTTTTTGTGATGGTGAGAAAGCTGCCAGAGTTTATTCCACTATCAACAAGCCAGCTTGTGCAAGCTGTCACGCTTGACTAGTCTAGGACCAGGTCCAGATCCACCAATGGCATCTTCTCACGCAAAGATAAATGACCATCCATCAAGCTGTCAGCTGCACCCCAGTGACCTTCATCAGCAGAAATGCCGTCAGATGGGGCCTCTTGGTCATCAACTTTTAAAAGACGCCTGTGCTTTGCTTTTACCCGCTATTTCTCTTCTGTAAATGCACTCAGAGCTCCATAACTTCCTGTCCGATGAGTGACAAAGTGGTGCAGACAGAAAACAAAAAAATCTTAATACCAAGGAGGCGGAAAGGAAGGGAGACATTGTGTGACTGTCGAGTTCCTCTCCTCTGGAGTGTTAAAATAATCATGTGTTGACAGAAGTTTCCAAAAGATTTTGAAATACTATATTTTATCCATCAAATATAAAATAATTTTCGGCCACTAAGAGGCTTAAGAAAAAAGATTTAAAGAGTAACTAAACCCTAAAACCACTTTTTTCAACTATAAACCTCTGTATTTGAGTATTAAGTAGTGTTATGGATCAATTCAAGTCCAAATCTCGACATTTGAGTACAAAGTATTGAAATTCAAAATATTGTGTTAGAAATGTTGAAAAATTCTGTCGGGAGTCAAGTGGATTGAGAGAGCTGCGCAATCATGTGCATGATCAATAGCTTAGTGGTTTAGTAGTTGGATTGTGCTGTTAGTATAGATTAATTTAGTGTAGATTGTAGAGTTGTGAGTTTATAGTATTCACAAAGTTAGTTGGAGGTTGTAGGCAGTAGATTGGTTGTTAGATCTTATCAATATTAGCTAGTGGCTTAGCTTTAATTGAAGGTTAGCTTTAGCTTGTAGTTTAGCACAGTGACTTTTAGGAAACTTAGTTAGTTGTTTGATGTAGCATTTAGTTTTTAGAATATTTATTAGATAGTGGCCAGGATGGGTCGGCAGTTTCTGCCCCGACTGCAGTAGCAGCTCCGGGTTGCACAGCTTTACGGCGGACCTGGAAATTAGGCGCCAGTGGCTGCCTGCTTTGGGGATACCAGACCGTGACCTCCCTCCTACAGCTTGGTAGTGCAACCATCACTTCTCCAAAGATTGTTTTTCCAACATCATGGAAGTGGAACTGGGTTTTTCTAAATTGGCCAAGCTAAAACCTGATGCAGTGCCAGACGTTGTTCTCCCGGTGCCGACAACAGGAGGACAGTCACAGCAGCTGCAGGTCCTTTGAATATTGAGGTGAGGGAATAAATAGTATGTTGGTAATAGGCATTTTATTAACATCACATGTCTGCTTGGCTAATTTTATGGGGAAATAAACTGCTCAAGGTAAATGACGTTGGCGAAGATAACGTTAGGCTGCGGGAAAGGAGCGCACTTATAGACATATTGGTGGTTATATCTTTAAGATTTTGATGCACACATTGCTCTCCTATGCACCTGTCTTGTGAAGTGGATGTGCGAAGGTTTTTTTCTAATTTGAGGACTGGAAGTAAAACATTAGTCACTTTTATAGACAATGTTTGAAATAAATAAAAAATAGAAAAACATTTTTTTTTTTAAAGGGCGTGACTGACAGTGTGATCAGTGCACATAGATATATGTTAATGTCTTGATGTGTATGGTGAGGGTTGTGTGGGCTTGAAAATAATTTCATCTGCAAAAGGGGGGCCCGGCAGAAACAGTTAGGGAAACACTGATCTAAAGGGACATTTTATGCCACATGATGAATGTAAGACCGATATTTACTTTATTCAAGGTCTCTTTTTCGGTCTTTTTTCGTAAATATCTGTCTTGTTTAGCTGATTCATGTCAACCAGCTAGCTGTTAACTGTTGGTCTTCTGTTTGTGCTGAGCATGTGTGCATTGCATAGGATGAAAAAGATGCTTGAGAGGGATAAGAGAGAACAAAAATAGCAACGTTGTTGGCAAGGCAGCTTAACAATAAGTTTAAACTCACTATAAAGCTCCAGTAAGCCATGTCTAGCTTCAGTTTTTTGTTGATGTGAAAAAATGAAAAGTAGTTGTATAAAATAAAAAATCCTGAAATATGAATAAATCAAAATAGAAATATCATCATCAACTCATCATGAAAGGTTTATGACTGCCAACAAGTATTCCCTTGTTTAACTTGTTATAAAGTTAAAGTAAGGTGAGAACAAAAGCAGAGTAATCACAGCTGCAGTTGTCGAGTTGTTCAGACCAAAGAAGGAACTGCCCGGTGACAAGAGAGCCCAGCGCTGAATATCTGAAGTTAATCGCATGCAAGGCATTTGCCTGATTGTTCTTCTTCAGTGCCCCAACTTGAGTAACATTGAGATAGCAATCTATTATTTTCTTTCACTGTTTTGAGTCAAAGGAAGGGCATTTATTTCCTGTTCTGTACAGTTGGGGGTGCCTCGTGCCTTGTGGTCTGCAAAGTAGACCACAAACTGTATCATAAATAAACCTTTGGAAACCCTTGGACTGGTAATATTTATGTGAAACTCATTAGCTATTATCACGGTTAAAAAGCCAAACTTGCCAATGAGTTTGTGTTTACTGGACAGATGGTGTTTAAGTAAGTGATGAAAAATGTAAGTGAGTCGAAGTTTGTCCAGAATTATTTGAAAGTGGGGACAAAAGCCAATAGTAGGGAAACCTTGTTCCATTGTTAAAACAGTCAGGTGACTGACAAAGTTAATGGGTTAACAAGTTTAGCATGGCTGTTACACTCAATGCAACAACAGTGACATTAAATAACAATTATGGTCATTACATATGTCAAACCTTACAAGAAAAGCAAAGTAAGTGTCACAAAGATCAGATCTCTGCCTATAATTCAATACAGTTGATTTGTGTGTGTGTGTGTGTGTGTGTGTGTGTGTGTGTGTGTGTGTGTGTGTGTGTGTGTGTGTGTGTGTGTGCGATTGTTCTCCTGTTTTTGTGGCTCTATAAGGGTACTGATCCCTTCATGGCTTCTCCACCGAGGCACATATTTTTAACTCCACCCCTCTGCCTTCAGGCAGGGTGTGATGAGAGCCAATACAATCTTGGACAACCTGAACAGAGAGAGAGAGAGAGAGAGAAAGAGAGAGAGAGAGAGAGAGAGAGAGAGAGAGACCACACTGGTGCTCTCTGGTGGTTCTTGCAGCAGCGTCACTGTTGCTTGATCTTCAACAGCCCAACTGTGGCATTGTGGGGCTCCTGCAGGACTCAATGAAAACAATGCAAACTACTCTAATCCCAGTGGATGTATTTACATGGACATGGGTGGGTTTTACTCGCGCAAACTTTATTTTTTTTAACTTATCGTTTCCAGGATTTTTGAAAGTTTTGCAACTCTGTGAACTAATATTGTTTCGGCTTTGTGGATAGTTTGGATCCTTTTTTTTTTGGGTGAACATGTTGCTGTTGCCTACACCAGAAGGACTTCCTGAAACAATCACGACTTTGGAAACATGGAATGAAACTTTTGCCTTTTGATCACAGCAACATAAGCTTCCCAGAGTTTGAAATGTAGGCAAAAAGAATGATTATTTGGTGAGGGAACTTTATATAAAAGCAAATTAATGATGCTTGTTAGAAAACTAGATTCTGTTTATGCAACCTTGGACTTGAAAAACACACCTTCAACTTCTTCTTACTGAGTTGAGTGGGTAAATAATGGAAGGCTACCTGAGTGATTCAAATGCAACAAACTCAACAGCTCCCTACCACCCTGCGCTGGGACCCTGGATCCTCGTCATACTGGTCCCCATCGTACTGACAATAGTGGTTGGAAACCTGCTGGTCATCATCGCCATAACTCGAACTTTACAGCTTCAGACAACCACAAACATTTTTATTATGTCACTGGCGTGTGCCGACCTCATTATGGGGGTCCTGGTGGTGCCTTTGGGGGCTTCCATAGTGGTGAGTGGAAACTGGCTGCTCAGTGAAACATTTTGCGATGTGTGGACTTCTGTGGATGTACTGTGTGTGACAGCCAGCATAGAAACTCTCTGTGTCATAGCAGTGGATCGGTACATAGCCATTACGAGGCCACTCAGACACAAGGTTCTTCTCAATAAGCGGCGATCAAGATTAATAGTTTGTTTAGTTTGGGTTGTGTCCGCCTTAATCTCTTTTGTACCGATTATGAAAGGGTTTTGGCGTGATGAAGACGATGAAGCAACAAAGAGTTGCTACGATGACCCAAAATGCTGTGACTTTGTGACTAACAGGGCCTTTGCTATTATATCTTCCACTGTGTCTTTTTACATTCCTCTTCTCATAATGATATTTTTGTATGCTAAAGTTTTTCTAATAGCCACACGGCAGGTTCGGCTAATTGATAAGAATCGAATGCGGTTCCAGAACAAGTGTCCGACAGCACGGATACAAATTCCCCCCCACATAAACAATGTCCTACCATCGGTGTGGGTCGGGTCCAACAACTGCAACAGCACAGAACGGAGAAAGAGCTCCAAGCGTAGGCCATCACGGCTAATGGTTGTAAAAGAGCATAAGGCCCTCAAGACTTTGGGGATCATCATGGGGACCTTCACTGTGTGCTGGCTGCCTTTCTTTGTTGCCAATATCATCAACGCGTTTGACAAAAGCATCCCCTCAGAGAGGATCTTCAGACTGTTAAACTGGCTGGGATACATCAACTCCGGGCTTAATCCCATCATCTACTGCAGAAGTCCGGAGTTTCGTACAGCATTCAAGAACCTGCTGGGCTGTCCGTGGCTGTCTGCCCTCTGGCTAAATACTTTCTATAAAGAGCTGCGGACTCGCTGCTCATGCTTTCTGTGGCAGACTGATTCAAGCACAGCCGGCTCTTTCCAGAAAACTCCAACCAGTATGATGGAGGGAAATGAGAGCCTGACCAGTACTCAGGGAAGCAGCAAAAGTGAGGAGGTTTCCTCTGGTCCTCTGCAGTCCAACGGCAGCACACAGTTCAGTCAGACTTCAGAACCAGAGACCACATTGTAAGTTCCTTTAGCTTTTCTTATGTTACACAAAGTTTTAATTATTTTTTCTACATGATGGACAAAATACTACACCAAGAAAAAAAAGTTAACTGTAAACAGTTAACTGTATTATGTACAAGATCAACAATTGATGGAAACACACCAGCAATAACTAGAAAGTCTTGAACAAGTGCATTTAGTGTTTTACCTTTCAGTGTCCTTGTTTATGAAAGTTTTCAATTAACAAGATGATCAAAAAATATACGTATTTATATAAAAGTAAATGATAAACTTGTATGTTATTGCATCAAAGTCAATCTGGTTTGAATGTAAAGACATAGCCATTTGATCAAATCTGCATGACACTGATGCCACAGTGATCTTTGGCTACTTCTTTGGAATCTTAAAGTTTTTTTCCCCATTAAAGAATAATGTTGTGTAAGGGTCCTATCACGTGACTTGTGAGCACATCATTTGCACAGTGAAGCAGAAGTGTGAAGACTCGAGAGTGTAGAATCAATTTTCCGCTACATTAACTATTCACATTACTTAGTGAATTTTGTACATGCTTTACAGATTGGAACATGAATGCACAATCAAGTTACAAAAACATAGATAACTACAGAGAGCCAATAGCTTGTTTCAGTTTGACAAAAATATATCCATGTTCTTTTTTCAGGGAAATAACAATTGCGAAAAATATGTTTAAACACATTTAATAAGATTTTTTTGTTTAAATGTATTTATCAAGTTAGTAAATCATAGTAATTATTTGCTTCTTCAAAGGTACATTTTAATACATCAATGATTCAACCATCAATGATAAACAGGACCACACTTTTTACATTATCTATTCATCCTAGTCACTTTTTAGGATGTTGCAAATAGTCTGTATAATAATAATAGGAATTGAGTTTTACTTCCCATTATGACATTCCTAAAAGTAGAAATCCATATTTGGTTTATTTTACATTTGTCAGTCCACAAGTAAATATATTTATTGGAACAGTGCAGAAAATAAATCATGTCGTAAGTGTTGGCTGCTGTTTGGGACAGTTGCATGTCTGATGCTTCCAAATGTTAGTGTGTATCTGTGCCTGTCAGTGGGCCTCAGTGTGCCCAGCCCAGCACCCCCTGCAGCTGATAAATCTTTATCACTAATGTACAAGACTCCCCCCAGAACTGAGAGGCTGTTTACACCACTGACAGCCAATAAGATCACCCTCTGTTACACGGGTTAAGTGGGTTTGGACAGCTTAGTTCTTGGTTTCATTATTATTTTTGGAAACTGAACTCAGCTCAGCTTTATTTATAGAGCACCTTTCATACAGAAAAGATGCAGCCCACAGTGCTTCAAAAGAACAAACAGGCAGGAATAACAACACAAATTCATTTTATTAGATACAATTATAGAATATTAAAAAAGAAAGCGGGTATTAGATTGATATAAAAAAAACATAAATAAGAATTCTTAATTAAAAAGTAATCAAATCTATACTATAAAAATATTAAAATAGTAATAATCAATCAAATAAATCAGTGAAAAGTAAAATAAGACAAAGTACCAGCGATATAAAATTCATACAGTGATTAAAACATTGAACAATGCTGTAAAATTACCCAGAATTAAAAGCCTGATTAAAAAGATGTGTCTTAAGTTTCCTTTTAAAAACTTTTAAGAGCTCGCCATTTTAATATCCAGGGGCAGTGAGTGACAGAGTTTAGGGAATACAAAACAAAAAGCTCTCTTACTGGTGCTTGTGTGGGACACGTGAGACACATTCAAAAGGGAAGCAATCGAGGACCTCTTATCTGTCTGGAAAACAATGGCAGAAGACCAGTGATATATTGAGCATATAAAGCTTTAAAACCAGTGAATGCATTTAAAATCAGTTTGAAAACAAACAGGAAGCCAGTGCAGATTTATTAAAAGTGAAATTATGTGGTCCTTTTTTCCCCCGTGTAGGATTCTGGCTGCAGCATTTTGGTCTAGCTGTGGATATTGCTAGTGAAAATAAAATAGGTCCAAGAATGCTTCCTTGATGAATGCCATGTCTAAAACCATGAGTCTATGACACACACTGAGGCTGACATAAAACGGTGTAAAAAATAGATAAGCAATGAACCAGACTAAAAAATGGTCAGAGAGACTCACCCATTTCTCAGGTCTGGTGATAAAAATGTCATGGCCGATTGTGATGAATGCTGTGCTGAGGTCTAAAAGAAGGACTGCCACATTGTTTTTTGTTTTTTTTCATCTACAATCATCCTGACGTCGTTAACACCTTTCAGCAGGGAGACCACCCTGGTCTCGAAACAGGGCATGGCAACATTACCGGAGGCCCAAGGGCAGGGAGAACCCAGGTGCTATGACCTGTACGATTTAAAATAATATTCGAGAAGACAATTTTCATCGTTATAAAGAAAAGTCAGCAAATTCTTCACATTTAAGTGATGAGTTCAATGAGAACCTATTGTCTGTCAGTGGTGGACTAAATAACTTTGGGATTGTTTTAAATGCTCTAAAATGATCTTACAGAAGTGGACTTGTCTCTATTTCCTGACTGCATTATTGAAAATATAACCTTGATCCTTAAAAATGTTTTAAATAATGTGTAGTTCGCTTTTCCTCCAACAGCTCTCAGCTTTTTAACAATTTATTTTGACAAAAAAACATTTTTATGGAAATTGTCATTAAAATGATTAACTAGGCCATTAAGTGATCTGGATGTGGATGGAGGAAGAGTATTTACCAAATGTGATCATTTCTCAATAACACCATCATTAATGTTTAGTGTCACAACAACAGTTTCATGTTTCTCATTTGAAACAGTAAGGGTGGTGATAATAAAGATAAAACAGATCAGTAACAGAGACTTGGGTGATGGATGAACTGTCAATGTCAATGTCCTTTGTAATAACTAAATCCAGAGTATCTCAATGTGTGTGGTATTGTATACATGCTAAGTAACATTGAGGGAAGCAAGTAGATCAAGAAAATCCAAACTGTTAACATGAAAATGAAAAATCCCAGTATCAATGATTCTATCATAACCAATAAGGGCAATTAACATAAAATCATAAAACCCTGTTTAAAAATCATCAGTGAACATTCCATATGAACAGCTGACCAAAGACACTATATTATTTTTTAACAATAATTATCTAGCAAATGCTGGCTGTATGGATTATACCATGAATAATTCCTTTCATTTTTTGCAAAGTTCCTTTTTTTAACAAACTATAAAAAATGTTGAATATCAAATTTGAGAAAAGTTTGATTTCAAGTTTTCATTTCCAGGAAGCTTTGTGTTCGTTGTATAATAAGTTTCAGATGTTAATACAGCAGTGCAGCTTTAAAAGCAATGTTAGACATAAAATAAACTTTACCTAATAAGTATTATTATTCAACTTGTAAAAACGTATAATAACTATTATGTACAACCATGTAGGTTAATATCTCCTATATGAAGGTTTTGAGAACACCAACAGTATATTTAAAAAAAAAATGTAGGCTGCATGTAGAAATTTCTATCATAAAGAAATGTCAGTGTGAACTCCAAACTTCCAGTTAAAATCAATCCATTGGGTTTCCATTTATAAATACAAATACAAAATGACTAGTTCATCTGTAGAACATAACATTGAAATTCATGTGTTAGATTCAGATTACGAATTCAGATTTCAGTTTCATTGGACAAGTGGCAAAACTTGCCTCTTGGTCCAAGAGCTTTATGACTCAGGGATGTTTCATTTCAAATATTTACTTTACACTCGATAATTTCTCTTCTCTTTAAATGACACCCTCTCAGTGGATTTTAACAGACAAAATCAGTGGGACTGTAAAAGGGGAAACATGTAGGAGCATATAAAAGTCTTCCTTAAAAGGAGGCTGGTGTGTTCTGTAGTAAATCAGCCCAAAGGAAAGGTTTAACGGACTCACCCTCAGCTTTGAGCAGGATAACAATCATAAGTGAGACCAGCCGTTTGGGAGTGACTCTGGCCGGGCCACAGCTCAGGTTAAAGAAAGGAATAGGATATATATATGTACATATATGAACAGCTTGGGTAGTTTTTGATTAATTAATGCCCCGAAAGGCATCTGAAAGCTACAGTACCATGTGCTCCCCAGTCAATTTCTATTTAACCTAGCAACACCCAAGAGAAATTGAGCTTCATACTTTTTTATAGCCTGAGACAGCATGCAACAGCAGTTTTAAAAGGGAAACAATCCCACTGACATGACAGTTGCTAAAGAAAAGTGTGCTGCTATGCACTGCGCTGAACTGCGCAGGATTGCCATCATCAATAGTAACGTTGTTTTCCCAGAAATACATGCAGGCATATCACTGCTGCCCTTATCAACATACAGCAGCCTTCAGCTTTAGTCACGTATGCACAACACTCAATGACATGCAGTTTTTCATAGACTCCCTGGGTAACTGTGAACTCTTATTTCATGGTCACTGGCTAGGATCTCTCTGGTCATTAAAGCGGAAACTTTAATGCTCAAAAGGATGTCTATTTAGTGCAGATATGTTTATTGGAGGTATGGAATTTAGGGGATATATTTTCAAGCTTTGATATTAATCAGGTTTATCACATTTCCCCCCATGATTAAGAACACAAGATTTTAACACGTAAAATATCCCACAGATCAAGAGCACAGGAGCCATACAAGCGTGTGAGAGCCTCATATCGGTATTGTAAAGCTCATACTCTTCAGAAGATGTGTTTTTTGCAACATCTTTACTGGTCTTTAAAGTTTAAAGAGACACAAAGAAGGCAATGACGAAACAATATGTTGCTAAGAGGCTGAGAAAAGAGCTTAATAACTGAAAACATGGCATGCATGGTCATGAAATGTAGTCTAGAAAAACTATTGAAGATTTAAAAAAGTAATAGGATATCATGTGAAAAAACAGGCACTATCGGCAAAAGTATCAGTCCAGATTTATTTCCAGAGCAACATCTGAAACGACACAATAAGCAGTGCAGGGGCTGAGAATAGATCTTTAGAGACTCTTCTTTCATTGGTATCAAACTAATCAAATCTGCTCCCACAGTAATTAAACACTGACATGTTTTCAGTCAGGGCTGATACTGAACGTATTGTTTGAAATAACAACTGAGCTGATGGTTTAATGAGAGATTCATCACTTCTTTTTGCTCTTTGTCTGTTGAGCTAAGAAAATTGGTGGATTCACTGGTCTTCTGTCATTGTTACTGGGGCAACAGTATGTTGCTGATCTTTCTCAAACGTATATCATACTCCCACACAGTCAACATTTTCTTTCGCATTTGTCCATGAATGCTACGTTATTTGCCGATGAGCCGTCTATCTACAGGGAAAGTATCGCCTGATACAGATGTTCAACCGATACAGTGGTGCATTCCTAATATTAGGATATATTGTGTTAATATTCTCAGCATGTGAGACAAAGCACAGAGCGATGGTGGAGGATGCCATTTCCAGTGTAAATACTGACCACCTTAGACAGCATGAGTGGCTCATTACTCTCAATGAGTATGTAAATATTTCAGACATATAACCTGACTTTCATGAGGACAAATCTAAAAGGACACTGTGTTTATAAAGCAGACATCTCTGTTTTTAGGAAACTGTGTGCAACTCTGCAAACTGTGTCATTAGATATAATTGTGTTTGCCACCCAGGCGTGCTGTACCCTCCCAAAGTGTATTAATGGACACTGTGTTATTGCTGTCTGAGTTTGAAGATACAGCCTGCAGTTAATATTGGAGCAAAATGTGTATTAATGGTCACTACACATTTACAAAAATCTGTAAACAGCCGTCTCTAATGCATCATGTTCTGTGCAGAATTAGTTATATGTTTAAGAACTTAAGAGTATATTATGACTGACAAGCTTGTTCTTCCGTTAGCTCAGTGTGATTTCAAGCAGCCTAAATGTTGGTGTGATAAGTTAAAGCACTGCAGAGCTTTTGGCACACACCGGTATTTAGGCATCCTGATATTTTATAGGATTTTTAAGATGGAATGGTGGGACATCTTTGGTTTTCCATGTGCCCTGAATTATGCAATGTTTTTTTTATCTTCTCCGTACTATGAGGTGCCTTAAGTTAGCTTAGAGCAGGATCAAGTGTAAGATATCATGAAACAAGAAGCAGAGTAAATCAAAACATGGTAGTATTGACCTGTGGGAAACCTCAACTCTACCTTTCAAGCCTGGCTGATATCAGAGCCAATAACACTAAAGCACACTCCTTCAACAAAGGCATGTGGGGGTTTAAACGGTGCAACTCAACATGGTAAAGACAGAGGGGTTTTAGTTTATTGTTTATGTTGCATTTTTAGTTTATGTTGTATACTTTCGTTGTTCAACAGCAGCTGAAAGCAATTCTACAAAACTAATATTTACAATGAAGTCTGTGTATTACAACAAAAGGATTATTATTCACAAAATTAATACTCTATTTCTATAGAAATCTCACTATTAAGGATGACTGAAATAACCTTTACATTTTCATTTTTCATTTCAGAGGTTTGGAAACATCAAACCATTTGAAAAACCATTTTGCATTGTCATTTTTTGAAACCTTTTACTGATTCACTGGATGATGTATTCTTTTTTGCACTGCGTGGACAAATATATGAAACATCTCTCAGTTCATCTAAATCAAGCAGCAACCTCAGGAATTGAATCATAAAGCCAACACAAAAGTGCCAAAATCTGCAGTTCCTTGAGGGACCACTTGAGGCTCATTCTATAAGCGAGTCAATCTCCATTAGTCCCCATATTAAAATGCCAAACTTTAAAGCAGTACTAAACATGTTCAGATTGGTACACAACAAATCATTTTGGTCTCAATTTTTTTATTAATGACAACTGTAGTCTGAACCTTCATATTATTGACCAGTTTGAATTATGTTAAAGTTGAAAGTTATGAATGATTATAGTGTGTTTAAACAAAACAAAAGATTTGACTACAACATACACTACGACAGACTTAGTACTCTCTCTGATGCTGATGCGATTCTCATCCCTTGGTTTGGTGATAACACAGGATATAAATAAATAAATCTAAGTTAAGAAGGGGCAGGACTTCTGATAACAGCTTTGTCAACAACAATGGCGCAGGAGAAGTTAATCCTTCTCTTCTTTTAGAGGGTACCATTTCCAGGTGTAAATCTGTTGCTACTGCCTGGACAAGCTGTCGTTAGTGATATTTCCTTGAATTAAGTAAAATATTAAGCACACAGAGCTTTTAAAATTGACTTAACTGTCACAACGGAGGGAAACACAAGTTAACCTATGTAACTTAGCAACAATGATGAGCGCTCTGAAACTGAGGTTGTGGGGGCTGTCTGTGGACACAGGCCCTTATGCATTCATATCCTTCCACTCCAAACACACATTTTGTGGGTCGGTAGACACTCAGGTTGTACACTGTAAAAGTGCATTTTTCATAATATGTCCCCTTTAACATCCTGTAGAGTCTTTGCCAATTAAATATGATCCAAATGCATCACCCTTAACTTAGTCCTCACTATAAAACACTGCTGAAACCGACCAAAGCCTCCAGTGATTTACTGTACAAACTGTAAAAAAAAAAAAAGGTTCCACAGCACTTTGTTAGTTCTGTTGAAGCCGCATTGTTAATGGTTTCCTGCATATTTCTCCCTACATGCATTCACATTTCTGTGAAGCTTACAGTTCCAGGTAGTTTATGTCTTCCTGTGGAGACATGTTCAGTGGAGGTGATAGCATCAGAATTCCTGTTTTGTTAGAAAAGAAGTATCATGAAGTATTAATAGACGAGGGTTACTTTGCATTACTTTCTGTTTTAAATAAGAAAAAAGGAACTAAAAAGGAAATAGGTAAACGACACACTGTTGTTGTCATTGTCTTGTAGCTTTTTCATCTCATAGAACCTGATCAACCCAGGCTAACTATTCACTCAATAAAAGCTCATTTTAGTCAATACTCACTGAGCTGCACACAAACAAGGTTTTTAATGACAGAGCTGACTTCAGTATCAGGTGCTTTCCACTTTTACAAAAACAATGACACTAAAATATCAAACCATCTTTATAATGATTGAACAGAGAAGGATTAAAAAAGCAAAAGCTGTACTAATTGATCAATGTTGGATACTGTCATTGTATTTTCTGCCTTCTCTCATAGGTAATAAGCATAAAAAATCACTTATACAAACACTATTTAAATTGGAGCCCGACCAATTAATCAGTCAGACGATAATAATGGCCGATATTAGCATATCAAGTGACTATCTGTATCGGCTAATTTTATCGCAGATATGCCCCGATATGACTAGATTAATTCACCAGTCAAATGCATTTCATTTGAGTTTTATTTGACTACACTAGCATTTCTCTTTCACCAGCAGAGTGTGCTATATGGATTACAACAAGCATTATCACTCTCCAGAGTACATTATCACTCTCCAGAGTACATGCGCAGTTACTTTCCTGTTGAGTGACCATCGTGTCTTCATTTCCAAGTGTTTGATAACTGCATTTTAGGGATCAACACAATAAATATGTATATCTATATTATTTATAGCTACAGATCTAAGAAAGATATTGACCAACATATCGGTATCAGATTTATTCTCTCTATAATATTGATATCGGTATTCCCCCCAGAAAATCCCATATCGGTTAGGCCTTACTTTAAATACACTTGGTAATGTGAGATTTATCTATGTGTTTTGACGTAATAATGTTCATGTCAATAGAAGCCCTACATGCTAATACTTTCCTCTCTTTTCAGCTTCACATTGCAGGAGAAGGATGGATGAACTGTAAAATGTTGTGCTACTGAAACAATCTTCTCCAGCTGTAACTGTGATTCCTGGAAAAGGCTGAGACCAAACAGCACTGACAAGCGAATGAAGTGTACTACCATTGCGCCTGACAGAGTTTCACCCCTAACGATACAACTGGACTGACTGTAGTGAAACGGCTGATTTGGTCCATACAGGAACACTGTAAGTGTCACTGTGGACGCAGAAACTGAACGAATAGGCACTGCACAGATGCTAGGTGACACAAAAGTTCAACCTCCAAGTGTGTTGCCTAAATACTGTTTTGAAAAGACTCTTCCATCCTGAGTAAGACAATACGTTAATGCAAGTTGAAATGCATTGTAGTGCAACTTTCGAAATATGACTTTCATTATCTGATAAGTTATCTATTTATGATACACTGAATTTGTAGCAAAATACAAATATTGTCTAACTGAATACAAGACAAGGCTGCCTTCATTGTCCAAACAGAAACCAAACTGCTTGTGGCACAAATTCTTCAGTTTAATATGTGCTGTGAATAAAAGGCTACACATTCAAGTATTCAAATATAATGGGTTTGATCCTTGAATCTTTCTGTTTTGAGCCAGCATTTTGTGTTCCCACGATAGCTGTTTTTCTTACAATACCCTAAATTGTTATACCATGGCTAAAAGAAATGTGTATTCCGATTGGCCGACTGTTCAAATCCCAGAACAGGTCAACTTTCATGATCAACAATAAACCATCAGTGTAAAACATTTTTCAAGGTACAGTATTAAGAACTAAAGGGAACTTGCTAAATGTTACCATAACCTCCCTAGCATTTTGACATTCTCTGAGTGGCCATGGTATAGACAAGCTCATAAGAAAGTCTACCACTGAAATGTGTAACAATAATGGACTTCATGGAGGAAACATCACCCCCATAACATTCACTATTTTGTTAGATTGAAACACCTTCTAATGCATGCATTTTGCCTAAATTTCATCATCTGTTACATTGAGAAATAAAAACATAAATCTGTGTAATTTGGGTCATGTGTGATCTGTGTGCAAACTCCCCACTATGAGGAATTAAGAGGTAAAGAAGGGCTGCAATAATGTTAATCATAACTGAACGCAACTTAGAAGCAGTCAATTATTCTTCTTCTAATCAAAATACGGATTAATTGGATTCGCCATTTTGAAAATGTAAATGTTTTTTGGGCTTTCTTTCCCCCATATAGGAAAGTGGATATATGAGGAAATCTGTGAGAGAGAGAGTGGGGACCAACAAACAGGAAAGGAGCCACAGGTTGGAGTCTGTGGTCCTCTGGGCAGTGTGGCCCGGGTTCGGGTCCGACCTGTGGCTCCTTTCCTGTATGTCGTTCCCCGCTGTGTGGGTTCCACACACTGGGCGTGACTTCAAGATAGTAATTTCATGTAATTTCACAATCTTGATGAACTGAATTTTCACTAATAGTACCCACTTCTTCAAAATAGATATTTAAGATATATTTACTGGACTCAATTTCAACCAATCATTTCCAGATTTTAAGCTATAGTAAGGTCAAAACACAAGTGATACAAACCTTAATCGAAGACAGACATTTTGACATGTGGAACTATCCTGTTTTCAAAAGAAATGGAGAAAATTCAGAACAAAAAAACACGATTTTAATAATGATACATGTTTCTTAGTTTTCATTATTTTGTCAACTCAAGATCCATCAAATTTATCATCGGAGCCCCTGTGGGGTGTCGACTCCCACACTGAGAAGCCCCACACTACTGTGTAGTAGCCTACTGATCAGTGTAAAATAACGCTGATAGTAGTGCTATATTAAATTTCAGACAAATCCAGTTTCCTTATTTGAAGTATTCCTCCCCCAACTGAAACCTAAATTATTCCTGGCTCCGTTGCTGCTGTTTAAGCAGACACAACAACGATTTTGTGTGATGAGAGGAATTTAGAGGTTGCATAAATAAACTAAGAGCTGAAAGCAGGACATTTCAAAACAAACTGAAAACAGCATGAGCTCTGCCATGCGAGCTTTGTGACAACTGAAATTAGTACAAAAGAAAAGCCACAACAACTCTGTGAGGACAGTTATCATGTCACTGATCCATCTGATTCCAACTACGCATTTGTTTGAACTGGATTAGATCAATTCTACCACTTGAGGTAACACTGGGACTTTTGATCAGACAAATAATGAGGAAAAGGGCCCCAAAAGACATTTATACAACTGACAACTTGGTTTAACACTGTTCATCCAAATGCATACAATCAACCAGTATGCAATTAGGTTGAAGATGAAGAATCAAATAAAATTAGATTCCGCCATTACGACTAAATTAAGAAATGTTACATATTCCACATTTTCCCTTTAGGTCAAACTACACACTATCGTTGTGCTGTTTTTATTATTATTATTGTTTCGTTATGGAGAGTTTGAGTGTCCTGAAAGGTTTGCTTGGATAAGATGAATTATTATTTATTATATTACACATTTTTACACTGGCTAAATCCATCAGCTTCTTTTGAGCCACTGTTATAGCATAGTTTCAATTTTTAAAACACAGAACATTTCAGACACACTAAAGGCCTTTGTTGCCAAACTTAGACTTCAGGCCTCACCAGTTAAAATCCCAAAAATTAAACTGAGTCAAAAACAGCTTAATTAGATTAATAATTGTGGTTTCAACTTGGCAACATGTTAGGCTGACTCAAGCCCTTACCTAAGGGTCTCCTCTGTCATCATGCATCCTATGGTGCGCTTGTGGCTCAGTTGGTAGCTAGCTCAATACAAGCTCATTTACCATTTATTTACTAATAAAAGCTATCCCAGAGAAAGGTTTTTTTTCTCCATGACCACCAGCACTGATTTAAACACTCAACAGTGGCTTTATTATAAGAATTTTTGCAGCTACCTTTGCACCCATGAATTTCTGTTTCAATATTTTGTTTAGCGCTCACTTTGAATTATTCCCACAGACAGCTGGGCAAATACAGATAACCTGATATCCCACAGATATTTAACTGCAGCCACAATGCTGTGTGAGCAGGGGAAAGAAAATGTGAAAAAAATAAATCGAAAAAAATCGAGACTGACTCTCGACTCTGTCCTAATGTTTCGTAATCACACAAAGAAAAATGTATCACTAAAAGGCAAAGCTATTTCTCTGATGACATCCTGTCTCAATACCCTGAAATACAAAGGCAGATAATTTACCTTACATGTATTCCCCAGGCTGGGGAAGTTAGTTTTTTGTTTTTTTTAAAGCACTACCTTAGATTACACCTGCTTACCTAATTGACATACTGACCATCTATTGCCATCTAGTGCACTTACTTTTGATTACTGGCCTCATTACAGAGAACCACCCTGCCAGGCTCACAGATTTCTTTCTCTTGAACAGTTTCACAAATGTAGGTTATCCTTTTCTTCTACTAGATTTTCTGCCAGTAAGTAAAAACCTCTTTGACAAAGATGTCTGATGCACAATCACTAAGGTGTTGTGTTATAGCATATCCCTTTCAGAGCCTTTCACTGTGGGGAAGCTGGATGTCTCTTTTTTGCTGGTGCAGGAACAAACAGAATTCAAATCTGCCCCATTTTAAATAGTCAGAAACACATTTGGATCATTAAGGTTATTTCATCACAAGATGAAGAGGTAATTTAGATTTCTAAAATCTCTGGGAGGTCTAAAAATTAAATTTTCTGAATAAAGATGTAGCCTGTGTGATACCCATGGAAGCAAGAAATACTTTTGACAAAACAAATACCTTCAGGTCACTTTAATTCTACTCTTTAAGTAATCCCCCAAAACAATGATGATTAAATGCTGCCTCTTGCCCTGCACCTGTATGTTGGATGGTGATTGATTATAAATTGATTACCAAGGCTATGTAATTCAGCAGAGGGTCCTGTTGAACTGATTTGTTGTCATTGTTAAAGGCTTGTGAACATATGTGGATGTGTTCTTTACTAAAACAGATCCTTTCATTTTCACAGTCCCCACCCGTTTTGATGATAACTCAGCGTGATTGCAGAAGTAAACTAACCAGACCCACAAATTAGGTTGTGACAAACTCATACATCAGCGTTGCCGGGGTGACAGCATCCTAATACGTGCTGTATCACGGCAACAGGGGGTAAACAAAAGGATCAGAGCTTACGGTCTGATTTGTGTGGCTTGTTGAAGATGAGCCAGCCCAGCAGCAGCCTTGACGAGAAAGGGGTCAACCAAAATAGAGATCCGATATGTCGTATGTCTGTGTTTACCGATATTCAAAGCGCAGCAGTGTCACCAGAAATGAGGCTCTTATCCGCCTTCAAGAAAGACAATCATGGCAGGAAAGTTTTCCTGGCAGGGAGAGGTGAGTCTGCTCATCTGGGCTCAATTCATGACGGTTACTCTTCTTTCCACAAGCTTAGTAGTAGTATCTTATCTGAGCGGAAAACAAGAAACCGAACCTCACTGCTTTCAATAATTAATATCCTATTAGGCTACTGTTACAACCTTGTGGGAGTAAAAACAGCCTATGTGAATAACGGTCAGAAAAAGAGAGTTTTGACTAAAACATTTCAGAAATAATTTGATTGTCTGTCTGAAGAACAATGTGACATCAAGGAAGCCTACAATAATCTGTAATAGGTCCCACATGAACAATAATCTAAAATGTTTGTTATTGTTACAAAGAAGGCTAAGGTAAGGAGCCCCACAAGGCTCAGGCAAGAAACACAATCCTTTTTAAAATGAATTCCCACGGTTCACAAATCTGTGTGCAAGGGTATATAATCCGTGCCCACTGAGTTGTAAACTGTGCACAGATCTGTAAACTGCTTTTGATTTTTTTTCTTGCCGGGTCCTTGTGGGGCTCAGAAGTAAAGAGATATATCTGACTATTTTAGCTGTGAATCAGAGAATATGAATGATGCTCTGCATTTACATCCCTCATATTAAACTAAATTATTTTTATTCTATTGGGTGACTCATAGTGTTCATAAATGTTTTTTGAGATATCACTCCTAAATATTTTAAAAGAGAGCTCTGTGAACAAAAACAAATTGCCTTCAAATACCGATGCAGTCATAGAAGTTGTCAAATGGTTGATGATGTTTTTCCCTTGTCACTTTCTGAAAAAACAATTTTCTCTCATTGTGACCTTTCTTGTCTTTTCTTTCCATTTTACTTTTATAACGTCTATAATTATCATTTCCGTAGAGTATTACAGCGAGGAAGGAAAGACTTTCGAATTGCGTCTTGTTGGAAAAATAAAACAGCAGTTCAGCACCAGCCCCACTATTCGTCCAGAGTATCCTCCATCGCTTGGCCTTAGAGGGTTCACCCAGCGAGTCACAGAGGTTACTTTGGAGAAGAGCTGTCAAGCTGTAGTGGAAAACCGGGTAAATGCAGCAGTACACAAACATTGTTGATTATAGTCTCGGTACATTTTATGCCTCAGCTTGCCCAGCACCCTAGAGAAGAAGCAGTAGCCTATAATCAATCTGCACTGTCATTACCTAGAGGCATCAGGAAGACCTGTCTGTAAACAAAGATGGCAGTCATGGATTTAAATACAGATTTGTTTTCAGGATAAATCAATAAAAGGACCATCACTGAAGTGTTTAAAAAAACAGACATATTAATAACTCATCTCATGGTGTATCCTGATTTTTGTTGCAGGTGTTAGGTGTCCAGACTCCTGGATTTACTGCTGCCGTGCGTCTTGGGGCTGAACTCTTGAGAAAATGGCATGATGTCAGTGCTGATTGGTGCGGACCGGTCTACCTCTCTTCTCCTTGTGATGGTAAATATCACCAAGCTTTGTCTTCAGAACATTAACCAATACAACCTCAGCACATCATAGACATGAGAATGACTCAGAGAATAAACATAAATCGAATATGACTAAAACATGGTAAAACAATGGCTCTCAATGGTATGCCTATAGCACAATAAGTTACTGTGACTTTCAAACAATATCTGAGTGTATGAGGAGAAAACATGGAGGTTTATAAGTTTAGGATGACTGACCAAAAATACCCATAGAGCCTGAAAAAACACTTTCCAAAAACATTATATTAGCTTAGTATTTGCAAATGAAGAGAATTTAATGGTAAATGGACTTGAGCTTATATAGCACTTTTACACCACATGTAACACCTACCCATTCACCATGTTGCTTTAAAACCTCTGTATTGACTTATAAGAGAAATAATCCAATTCTCTCAATGTGCTTAAGATGCTTAAACGGATTCTTATTTAAGTTTCAAATGTGAGGAAGAGTTTGTCTCTGAACATTTGTGCCAACAACCAAGGCTTCAGTTTTGTCCTGGTTGAGCTTTAGAAAGTAAATTTAACCCAACCCAATTTCAAAGATGCAGCTCAATGATGTATCCATTGCCCCTGAGTCAAACAAGACTTAGAAATATAAAACTGTGCGCCATCAGCTTATCCATGACAATTTATGCTGTGCCTCCTAATGATGTTTCCAAGTGGTATCTCTGTTTGACTCACCAGAAAACAATCATGACTTTTAATGTCATATTTTTGTAATATGTTTAACCTCTGGCTTTTTTGTTTCTAATGAGCTCGTTTCCAATACGCTGTATAATGAATCTGTTTGGTGTATCTTTGTTGTTAGAAAAAACTAAAAGAAAAAAAAACATAGGACCCTGAGGAACACCACAACTCATTTTATAACTTTAAGATGGACATACAGTCCAAGTTATCTACAGAACTAAAGGCTGCACATTATCCACATTCCAAAAAACACATCATTTGTATTTACTAGTAAGTATAAGAAAATAGTTTTCTCTCACTTTAGAGTAACCATACTGTCATTTCATTTTGAATTAGAAGTGGTACTGATCTCGAGAAGTTTATTTTGAACCTGTCTAATGTTTTGTCTTCATCCTTGCAGACTCATTGGCTGATATCTACCGGGCAGCAGGGGTCCAAGAAATCCGTCACTATTATTACTGGGATGATAAACAACAAGTTTGTTTGGAGAAGCTTCTGGCGGATCTGGATGGGGCTCCAGAGCAAAGTGTTGTTGTTCTGTCGGCTTCTGCACACTACCCAACTGGAGCAGATCTCTCTCAAATTCAATGGGTTTCGATTGCACAGCTTATAATGGTAACTGATGTTTATATTAATGCTTTTATTATTTTATGTTAGATAAGTAGTTTCACTTCTGTGAAGATCATAATTTACACTATGCTCTGTTTCAACAGAAGCGTCGGCTTTTCCCTTTCCTCTTGCTTCCTGCCCAGGGGCTTTGTAATGGGGATCTAGAGTGGGATGCATGGCCTGTACAGTACTTTGCATCACAAGGGATGGAGCTCCTCTGTGCTCAGTCACTCTCCCACTGCTTTGGTCTATATGGTGAGGAGGAGATGTTAAAAAAAAAGGAATCAAGATTTCATAATAAGCTATATGGCAAAATATACCTGTAGCAGATAATGTAAAATTAACCTCAAAAGGAAGACTAGAGCTGGATTTCTATACTAAAAAAACAGAGCAAGTCAGTTTGAATTCCATTTTCTTTTCTTTTGCTCAGACAGTCCTGAAAATCATGCACAATGTATCTTCAGAGTCACGCTTTCTAAGCCTCCCCACTTCTCTTTCTGGCGAGTTTTGAATTAGCATCAGGTATCTCATTGTGAGGCAGATGTGCTTGGAGCCTGTTGCTTTATTCATCTGACCAAAGCTTACTGGCTTTTTTTATTTGGTAAACCAAAGTGTCCCTCTTCAACTCCATGTTCAAACCAGAATTTTAGGAGAGAGTGATAATGACTTTACATTATCACTGCTGGAACATAGTGCTCCTTCACATAAGACCCATCTTCTTCTCCTCTACAACAGGTGACGCTGTTGGACACCTCCTGTGTGTCTTGAAGCAAAACTCTCTCATGTTATCAGTTCAGTCACAAGCTGAAAAAATTATCAGATCCCTATGGGCCCAGCCATCTGATACTGGAGCCCGAGTTGTTGCCACGGTGCTCAGTAACCCAGCCCATGTTGTTGAATGGTGAGTTACGCTCTACTTCAAAGACAGTCTGATATGTGAAGAATGTGGCTTGGATGGCCACATTGTTACTCTATCACTAGACCTTCATAATGATAAAAAAAATGTAACATCCAGTTTCCAAAGCATTTACTGTGAAAAAGTCATTCATTTTCAACATGCACCACTACATGATGATCCATGTTTCTTCTATACATGGCTCATGTTTTATCCTACATGGATCATACATGTTTTGCAAAGGTTAAATAAAATACTTAAGGAACTATTTTCCACACGTTGTCCCCTGTGTTTCCCAGGCAGGGAGAAGTGAAGCACCTTGTGGAGAGATGTATGCTGATTAGACACATTTTGAGAGAAAGGCTAAGGCTTTTGGGCACTCCAGGCTGCTGGGACCACCTGACTCAACAAAGAGGACTCTTCTGTTGTACTGGTCTAAATGGTGAGTAATAGCCCACAAATGTCTTGCTATGTTGGAATTATTAGCTGTTTTGCTAAGAATATTAAACTGCAAATCATTAACTGCAGAAACTTCAAGTAAAGACAAGCGAAAAAGCAAAATCTTTTGCTCCATTGTTTAATCCTTTGATAACTGGTATTTACGGCACATAATTCTTTGAAATAAACACAATGCCCTAATGGCACAAGTGTCTTTGGTTTATTTGAAATAATAGCTTGCATTAACAGTTTATTATTATAGAGTAGCATGCTGGCTATGTTTGATTATTGACAAAAGTACTGCTGTTTAATTCATAGTTATACAAAGTGTTGGTTAACAAGTCACGTACAATCATTTGAATCAGTGTTCATTAAAACACTATTTGTGACTTAAGTACCATTAATTGGATTTTTACTTAACTTATCTGAAGGAACTTTTATAGTAAGTTTGATAGCATCCACAACTGAGAACTTGCATTGATACTACAATCATATAAATTAATATTAAAATGGTGAACATTTTCTTTACTACATTTTTTTAAAGAAATATAACCATAAGCCATAATCTGGTTATAATCACTGATGTGATTTCATTGATTTTTCTGTGTCTACTTTAGGTCAACAGGTAGATTTTTTGTCAAAGAGGAGACACATTTACCTGCTCTCCAGTGGCTGTCTAAACGTGAGTGCAATCAATGGTCGTAACTTGGACTACATAGCCGAGTCCATCCATCTGGCTGTGACCACAGGTTCTTTCAGTTGGCCTAGCAGTTAGTTTGTGCGCCCCATGTACAGAGGCTGCTGTCCTATGATGGGCTTGTGGTTACATTCAAGGATGTCATTCCCCACTCTCTCTGTCTCCTCTGTCTTTGACTATATTCAATTTCCTATCTGAATAAAGCCCAAAAATAAATCTTTTGCTTTAAAATTCTCAGTATACTGTCATTACTGTTGCAGCCTCAGCTATTACAAAGTAAATGCCAATAAAGATGGAGACAAAATCTAGACAAAACAACTGATTGCTTTCTGAATTGAAGCTGACATTTCCTTGAAAAGTTCCAATTATTGGTAATTGGCTGCTGCTGTATTTTCATATATTGAGGAAAATATGAGTCGGGTATTGATCTTCTCTCAGCAACAAGTTTAGGAGTGTGTTTTCTCAAATTCTAACTACTCCTTCACATAGGTAGAGTGAATCTGTGTGGTAAGATTCTACACTCTGACAATGTGATGTATTGCTCAATGATGATGTTCAAACTCCAACATTTAACAGCATGTCCTATATAAGGGGATGATATAAGAGCTTATTATTAACCCAAGGGTAACCTTTAGAGGTATAAGCCTTGAACAAGCAGCCACATATTGCTTGCTGCATTCAAAGCAAAGGGATGCACACAAGCTGTGTGTGTTCTTGTGGTCCAAAATGAATGGCACATTTTTAATACAAGCTGTGTACACAGAAGACCATCGGTGCCATTGGACTTCAAATGGAAATGCCAAAATTATCCATGCGGAAGGAAGTATGATTCATTTTGTGTAAACACACACCATACTTCGACAAACACGTTGATGCATTTCTGTCATTGATTGGGTCTTTTTAAATATTTGTTGCCTCATACTTCAAATTGAGAAAGTAGTTCTGTTCAAATAATTTAATCTTCATAGAAGCAATATACTTGGAAACAATATTGAAGTCTAAAAGGCTGGGTTCTTCCTTAATAAATCTCCTTTCTAATAAGTGTTATACTTGTTGGAATAGTTTGGGGTTTTATTGCTACAGGGTCTAAATAATGTTTTAAGTAGCCTCACCTCTGTACTAGAGTCAAAATCAGTGTTGTGAATTTATTTTATTTACAAATGATTGTCATATGGAAACATTAACAAGCCATAAAGGCTTAGTAATGGAGTAAAAATTGGCATTTTTCTTTCTATTTATTTTTTTGTCTTAAATGCTTTGAAAACATGCAGGTTTTATCTAACTAACTTTATTTTTGTCGGAAGCCCTCTATTCATTTGTGAGACATAACACAATTTTCACTGTGTACTCTTTAGTTCTGAGGAACAGGTTGCAACAAGGCATTTAATGGAGGCGGTGAGCTCGTTGCTTTCTTTTTAGTGACCTAGGGTGAACGAGGATAATCAACGTCTACATTACAGTCCGAGGCATAGCCATTAGGTGCTGTCTGGAGCCCTTTGATTTCCATCTAGCATGCGAAGCCAGCATGAGCATAGTGTTGGGGAAAGTGTACCTGTCCGTGCATGAATGGGGGGAAGAAAAAGCTGCCTAAATATGAACACCATGGCAACTGAATAAACTCAGCCTGTAAAAAAAGGAAAGTTAGTGGAAGGTGTAACTTGCTCCTCAGTTAGATTCAGCATATTCCAGATTTATGGGGGGAAATGGATCAGGACTGAATTTAAAGGCCAAGTGTGTTGTCTTGTTGTTGTTAAAACCATCAACATCAATTTATCCAGCCACTTTGTCATAATTCAGTTGGGTAACATATTATTGTCACAATTAAAGGCAGGGTTGGTCATTTTCTCCAGATACGCTTTTCAAGATTTGGTTGAAATTGTCTTCAGGTCCTGACAGAAATTAATAATTCATGTGCTCTGAAATAGGAACGAATACAATCCGTCATCTGTAGCAGTTGTAAGCCTGTAAAAACTTTGACCGATGTCTGCCACGAGGTAATAATCGGATGAACCAATCACACGCCTCCCTGTCTCCCTGCTCGTTACCCCATGCATGCACGAGCCCACACTCAAAGCATGAGCTTAGGTCCGCTTCTGGACCAATGGCGCTTATGCATGTAAGTGAGGGGCGTGGCTTTTGAGGGAGCACAGAGGGGAGGGGATGGGTGTAGACGGAGCACTGAGGGAATGCTGCTTTCAAAATCATGCGAGTTTGCAAAAATGACCAACTCTGCCTTTATGCCGTCAGGGCTTTAAGCGAGTTCTAAAACTTTTCACATTGTACAGAAGATCAAACAGAGTGTGCTTGGCTGCCTCTTGGCTCAACAGTGACTTATTATACGTATTAGACAAAATTACAGATATCTTAGGTGCAGCCATGTTTTCTAATAACGTAAATGCTGCTTAAAGATACTGTATTTCCATTCATTTTTATCTACAGGCTCTTAAAGTCAACTTGTTCCACTTCAGTGTAAAACTGTCTGCAGAATCCAAGAGTCTCCTCACTGTTTCTTCAGATAAGTTCTCTCTGAATGCAGGAAACACTTGACACTGTGGTAAATTTTAATTCTGGTGTTGCTGTGCCTAGCAGCTTTTCAGTCAAGTGTCTGTCAGAAATAGACGCAGGACAGTGACCAACTTTCAGTTTTGGGGAGTTCTCATGTGCAGTTTGTGTGCCACTTTGAGAGGTTTTTTAAGGAGGCTACTTTAACCATCAAAAAGCTCCTGAAGAAGGTTGTCCTTCGCCTGACTTTCTTTGTACACTTCAGACAAAGGTTTCGACAACCAAGGGGAAAATCAGTCTCAAGCTTCCAAAAGGGTTGGACAGCAAAAGCATCAAAAGCTTGAGAGCCAGTATGAAGTATCTGTTAGCTGGCTTGAAGTCTTGGTGAAACGTTGGGATTTCTGTTTAATGGATAGCACTTATCCTGGCACTCTATGTGAACGTATGTCTTTGTAATGGCAAAAGAGAAATACTTAAACAAAACAGAATGTTATATACAAGCCATCTGACATTACAAACCCCTTTCACATGTCTTAGCATTCCTTGGTGCTCTGCCATGTTAAAGTAGCCTATAAATTAGCAACAGTTGCACTAGCCTTGCATGAAAGGCTTGACATTGTAAAGTTAGCTTTTATCACTATTTCAGACACAAACCGAAATAATACAAAAGTATTCTTATGAAATGTAATTTATTTCTTTAATCTTAAACTGTAGGTTACTTTAGTCCTAAAAACTGTAATACTACGGTGGCCTGTAGCTGCGTAGGCTCGGCAACAGCTGAATCGACGTACATTAGAGAAACGTTCAGCATATTAGAAATGCTGCACTTTCAAAAGCAATTGCAAACATCCAAAACAAATTAAATGGCTGAAATGTTTCTCTTTGCTTAGGCGCTCTGTGGGAAAGTTTATTTACGGAAGAGATTGAGGGACGGAAAGATTAATTTAGATGGGAAAGTTGCATTGTCGACGGATACAGAATACCATCAATATTCAATTCAATTCAGTTCAATTCAAAAAACTTTATTTGTCCCCGGGGGGCAATTCAAAGGCACACAGAGCAGTAAATTAAGAACAGTGCAAGTAAACGAAACATTTTAACCTAAATATAAAGTGTCAATTTAAATACAACTTAAAGCTTAAACTTAACTTAAAATACAAAATATAAAAGAGTAGATATAAGTGGACAGTGATCGGACTAACAGATGTAAACAGATGTAAACAGAACTATGTGCAGTAAATGTGAAATAAATATATATATACAGAGCTATGTGCAAGTAATTACAGCAAGTATTACAGCAACAAGGCCATTTAAAGTGAGTCGGGACTGGATGTTGACGCCAGTGATGAGACAGCCAAGCTAGGGTTCCGTGGATGCATGGAAATAGTGTTAGCTGTGGGGTTAATGACCTCAGGCTCCAACACATCCCCGTGCATCCGCTGTCAGCCTTACCCACTGTTCCTTCATCATCCCTGCTGTCAGACTCCAGATTGGACTAGCTGTTAATTTCCTGGCCACAGATAAGCATTAGTCCCTGTCATCACTTTCTCCACGAGAACCCCCTGCCCCGGGCCTGTTTTTGCACAATAAACAGCGGGGCATAGTCCCGGAGAATTGTGCTCCTGTTGTGTTTATCGGTACGTGGTTCAATGATAAATTGACTTCCCCGTCTCCCTCCCACATCTGTCATGTGTCCATCTCCACAAACCTAAGCAGGGCTTCAGTGATAGCAGCCCCGGGTGCCTGGAGCCAAGCCCAGACATGCATTTCAGTCTTCCCTGGAGTCAAACGGAACCCGCACTGCTCATTGCTATTCACGACCATGAACAATTTAAATACTAATAAAATTTGTTTTTCTGGAGAAAGATCAGTTATGAAATTGTTGACATAAACTGCTTAAAAAAAACTGTTACATTACATGACATACATTGCATACATTAAGCTCTTTTCTTACATCTTACAAATGTCAGACACGTTTCAGAAAAAGAGGGGACAAAAGAGCAGACTGTTTTAAATGCTGCTCAAGCTCATTTTCCTGCTTTTGACTGTACAAGAAAAGATGTCTGCTACATTGAAAATTCAAGGACAGCTAGATTAGACTTGTCATATTAATAGTTTATCTTTATCGCTGACTCCATTAATAACCTGTGCTTAAAGAAAACCATTTTCTTCCATTTCATCCTTCAAAGTGTTTTGAAAGAAGACATCGTTTAGGTTACTAACTAAAAAGTTGTCTACACTGGTTCTTTCCCAGTTAAATCAGTTGACAAACATTTAACTTTGACTTAAAACTAATATAACACATTTAAGTCAGAAAAGTGATTTTTCATCCTAGCTGTTTTTTGGGGAAGGGGTTCTAAAATGGGCTGCATGCAGCAAGAGGAGAGAGACCTGTTACCTCTATTGATTAGAAAATAAGTCTTTGTAGCCACAAATGAACGTGCCGAAGCCTCAGACACTCTGAGTGAAACTTCTGCTGTAAACATCACGTCAGGTTCTCCCACAGCAAACCATGGTCTTCTGGCTCCAAACCGGGTTGATGATTCAAAATCAATCCACTAATGGCACCATGCGACCACGACTGTTTGCTCTCTGCTCCGACTTGTTAAGTGGGCACTAGGGGTCAGTTTGCACGACTGAAAAAGTGTCCACACTGTCCTCTTTACAAACATCCAGACATCACATCACCACACATCCTTATCACCGTGCTGCTCTGTCTCCTTTACACACATTTGAGAGCAGTGAAGGACGACAGTTCAAACATTACAAACACTGGGACAATGACCCCTGACGCAATAGAGAGTGGGAGACAGCAGTGTGACCTTTAAGCCTTAAAACGTTGTTGAAAAAGATAAAGCACATTTCATGATTTCTCTGTATTTTTCAGTAAGCAGCCTACTCTTTTGTTTGAGCTGGTCAGATATTGTGGAGCTATTTGCCAGAGATAGGAATATTTAATGAGCAATTCATATAGATGATAATAAGGCAGAAAATACGAATATAAACGCTGGTGAAACCGTCAATTAGGAGTAGGTTAGGCTACAGCACATGATTTATCGTTGTACGCAGGTTCAACTGTTTTCCATCGATTCATTCATCGCGTCAGAAGCTCCTTCACTCCCCAGAGCTGTTAGTGCATTTTAAAATAGATAAAACGTCAGTCAGACTCAACCTGGAGATCGCCTGGTAACACTCTCTTCATGCTTAAAACCCTGACACACGTAAAAAGCCGACTCTACAAACAACCACTGCCACATCGCAATAAAGCGCTGTAGAGCGGCTGTTTACAGATCAGACTCTGCGTAAAATCTGTGAGAAGCGCTCATCTCTCCAAAGACGCACGAGGCACCGCGCGGGATCTGCTCTGCGCTCTTCTGTGACTGGAAACTGAGGATTCATCAGTACACGGTAGGTGTGCGACTGTGTTTTTTTCCCCCTAAGATTCAAATGGGTAATTGGTGTGTTTTCAAGAAGAAAGACATGCCGAACTTTTGGTCAGTGCAGCAAATTTGTCAGTTAAAAAGATGCAGACAAATGCACTAAATCCGCATCTTCTCCAACAATTAAGATCATTTTCTCTTTAAACAGCCTTTGAAATAATATTTGTTATGCTTGAGTTGAGATAATAATGGTTTGTTCTTGGTGCGATCGTGGCTTTTGGCTAAACAATTTTGAATGTGTTGATGCCTGATATTGATATAATAAAACCAACTGTGAGAATGTGTACGATATCATATTTCATGAGTTTTCCTTGACAGAAGGAATACAGCAGGTATAACGTGGTATAGCAGGTATAAAGTGCTTTTACTACACTAATCTGATTTATTAATGTACTAATGTATTAATGTATGTAATAATGTACTATTCACTTGTTTAAAACTGTAATAATATTCAGAGGCTATTTGTGATGCAAAACTGTCAGGCTATTTCTGTAAACTGAATTATAAATAAATTCACTTCAGCATATGTCTGGTTTGTCATAGCAGTTCATCCAACAACCTGCTGCTGCCAAACCTGTGACAATCTGAACAGCATTGGCCCCGTATCTTCAGAGACTGAGTTTTACAGATAAGTGATCAATATATTTAAACATTGTGACAAAAGAATAATTCATAATCTTATTTATTTTTTACACTTCAAGGCATGCTCGAGTCTCTTATGGTTGGAATCAATTAAATTAACTGCTATCTAGAAAACCACAAAAAGACATTGGGCTGAATCTGATGCAGACATTTGACCTTTAAAAGCCACATTATGGGCTGTTTTTTAAAAGAAAAATGTTTGAACACACAGAAATAAATATTTTTAGTTAAATCAATGTTTTTAACATTTGAAATAAACACAAGGTTGTGCCCTAATAAAAGGATAAGTGAAGACACTCCTTATCTCATTTATACTATATCCTACTGATAAGTTACATAACCTATGGCTCTTAGTTGCCCCCGCAACCAAAACAAAATTGCCTCCTTCAACAGACACAGGCTCTGTTGATGCGAGCTCCAGGTAGTGACAACATACTACTGCTACTCAACCTTGTAGACTGATAGACAGCCAGAGCCAGGACATCAGATTAAATTAATCAATGCTCGTTTGTTATGATTTGGAGGCGCAAGTGAAGTGACGATTTACATTTAATTTCGCACAGCATTGTGGGTGGTAAAATACAATTCATTTCCTGAAAGCACGCATCCGATCCATACTGCATGAAACCCGAAGTTAGTATCCATACTGAAACGTTCAGTATACTGCGGCGGACCCAAAAAATGCATACTGAATGACCACGAAAGTTCAGTATACTGAAACTTCCTGCTTTGTAGACTGTACAGTGCATGTGCCACAGCTGGACAAGCAGCTGCAATTACAGGGTCCTTGGCTTGCTCTATTTCTACTTATTATTCACAGCTATGTGAAAGTTAAACCTGAATGTCTGAAAAGTATACTACAATTTTAAAAGCATGTCAATCACATTTCAATTCAGGGCATTGTGTATAAATGACAGAATATATGAGAGATTGTAGACTTATTTTGTTGTTTACGTCCACATTCCATGTAGTATGACTGGCAGTCATACTATATAATACTGTTGAACTCAGTATGCAGTATACAGTATATACTACATACTGATTCAGATAGTAGTATGTAGTACGCGGTTTTGAAAACAGCCCTAGTTATGTCAACATGTATAATGATCTTTTGACAGACTAATCTTACAACCTGACAGAATATGCCTCAAACATAGCTATCTCTGAACACAATGGGCAGCATGGGACCCTGTCTACCAAACGTTTTAGGTTCTGGGGTGATGGTAGTGCATCATCAGTAGCCCCTATCAGGAATTTAACACAACCTTACATACTCCACTGGTCTCTCCAACTAAGCTTCCTCCTCTCTGCACTTTCTAAGTTCATCCACTGGCCTTGCTTAGCCTGAGCCACAGCCTTTGTTCGCCTTACAACTCCCTCTTGTCGCCGTACAAGAACTCCACAAAAGATGTTTAGATTAACCAGCAAATCTGAATAGCAAGGTCAAAATGCAAAATGTCTTACCAAAATGTGTCCCTGTTGTGAGAATTCCTCACCTCAGGTGCTTACCATTTATGTCATGGTGTTTTCATGTTGGAATATCATCATTATAGTCAGTGTCCTGAATGTTCCCTCAGTGGGGCTATATGTAGTTAAATTTAACTAATTTCAGTGACACAAACCTCTTGCTCTGTGAACATAACACAACGGAGCATATGGGCAGGCAATAGTCAAACGGCAGAGCTGAGTCACACTGCTCTAACATTCAGCATTAATCTTACTGAAAGGTAGTTAAGTGGAAGTGATAGGCGATCTCCTGAAGTCTGTTTTGTATTTGTAACAACAAACCCAGCACTTTTAGCATCTAAAGGGACACATTCCTGCAGGATAATAAATGTAATTGTTGAATGAACTAGATGAAAGTAATACATGTTGGTTGCAGTGATTTCTCTTTTCACAGGACTGACAATGTGTTATCAGAAGGTCATAAATTACAAAGGAATGCGCTTTTAAGAGTGAACATCGTATTTGCATTTACACAAGATAATAATGAAGGGGTGTTTGTAGTCGTCAGGAATATCCTGCAGCCTACTCTTTTCTTCTGAGTGTTGGGTATTTTACAGTGCAAACCTTAGATTATTCATGGTTTCCATCCTCCAGGTTGACCCCCCCCCCCGCCCCTCTGGAATGGAGGGCACAGGCAGTGGCTGGTCAGCTGAGCTCACGTCTCCCTGTGTGAAGCTACATGAGCTGAATGGTAAAGACAGCAGTCAGGTATTCGAGGTGGCTCTGCAGAACAGCTCCTCCAAACGCAGCAGCCCCCAGTTTGTGGGCGTAGAGCTGCTGCAGTCGTTTAAGCCGCTCATCATCCCGTGCTACACTCTGGTGGCACTGGTGGGCGTCTTTGGGAACTACCTGCTCCTCTACGTCATTTGCCGCACCCGCAAGATGCACAATGTCACCAACTTCTTCATCGGAAACCTGGCTTTCTCTGACATGCTGATGTGCGCAACCTGTGTGCCCTTCACGCTGGCCTACGCCTTTAACCCCCACGGCTGGGTGTTTGGCCGCTTCATGTGCTACCTGGTGTACCTGATCCAGCCTGTCACGGTGTACGTGTCGGTCTTTACACTCACAGCTATCGGCGTGGACAGGTAAGACTTAAAGAACCAGAGGGATGTGGACAGACTCTATGAATTAAACTTCTGGGAAATTCTGTAGAGCCCCATCTACATGCATCCTGCATTTTACTGACACTGACATCTATAAGGTGTCATTAGCATGTGCTAAAGCTACAAGGTCAACGATTATCAGCCATCTAGTAACTTTAAAGTGCTTCTCATCCAGAATATTTAATAATGAACCCTTATATAAGTACCTCATTAAAAAGGGAGTTTAAGGAACTGAGAAGCAGATCTTCTACAGCTCTGAACAGATAACTATCTTCTTTGAATGTCTCTGAATATAAAAGCTTTAATGCTGGGCTACAAGGTTTCAAACTCATTACACCAAGCTGTTTCCCAGAAGCTCATGTAGGCTACATCTTTGTGTATTGACCTTGCACACTGTGGCAGAGCTGATTTGAATTTTTCTGAAAAATAAAAGCCAATTGTTTCTTTCGGCTACTGTTGATTTGGCTTTGGTTGCTTTCCCCGACTCTATTATCTATGATGCTTTCCCAATGTGCTCTCTACTGTTGTTAGCAAGCAATTATTATGAATGCTGCTCTTCTGTCATCATGGCATTAACTCCAGTTTGGCATGTTTTCCTTTATCACCATCAGTTTGGACACATACATATAATCTAATTTGACTGAGACTATCCACCTCTGTGTTTCTCCATAGATATTATGCCACAGTTCATCCTCTGAAAAAGCGCATCTCCATCTTAGCATGCACCTACCTTCTGTCTGGGATCTGGCTGCTGTCCTGTGGTCTGGTTGCTCCAGCCGTGGCTCACACTTACCACGTGGAGTTTAAGAATGAGGGCTTCACCATCTGCGAGGAGTTCTGGATGGGCCAGGAGAGAGAGCGCTTGGCTTATGCGTACAGCACCCTCTTCATCACATACGTCCTGCCTCTCTCTGCACTCTGCATCTCCTACTTGTGCATCTCTGTCAAACTGAGGAATTGTGTCATACCTGGACACCACACTCAGAGCCAGGCAGAGGCCCAGCGCCTGAGAAAACGCAAGACCTTCCGACTGGTGAGCCTGGTGGTGGCGGCGTTTGGTGTCTGCTGGCTGCCCATCAGTGTGATCAACGTGCTGCGAGACATTGATATCGACCTGATCGATAAGCGCTTCTTTCTGCTCATTCAGCTGCTTTGTCACCTGTGTGCGATGAGCTCGTCCTGCTGTAACCCTTTCCTCTATGCCTGGCTGCACGATCGCTTCCGGGCTGAGCTGCGCAAAATGTTCACCTGCCGCCGTCGCATTGGGATCTCAGCCAACAACTGCGCCACAGCCAGTATGGTTCTGTAAAGCTCCAGTGTTCAAGGATGCTGATGGTCTTTATTTTCTTTGACACTTCAGTATATTCATCTCAGTCTGGTAACATTCAGGTAATGCAAACAAAATAGGAGTAGATGTGTTTCCATTGCAGGAGTTCTACATGGGACTTGGGATTATTTCAATCAATCAATCAATCAATCAATGTTTATTTCTATAGCACATTTAAAACAACCTTGATTGACCAAAGTGCTGTACAGAAACACAATGTAAAAACAACAAGTAAAATAATATGTAGAATGAAACACAATAAAAACACAATAAATAGGAGTATGAATAAAATTTCTAAATGTCAAGCTCAAATTGTATTAAAAGCCAGAGCAAAGAAGTGAGTTTTAAGCAAAGATTTGAAGTTGTCGATGGACTGAGCAGTTCTTATATTAACAGGTAGACTGTTCCACAGATTGGGAGCAACCACAGCAAAAGCTCTGTCAACTCGGGGTTTTAGCCTGCACCTTGGAGCATCCAAGAGCATCTGGTGTGTTGACCGCATCGCTCTGACTGGAGCATGGAGGTGCAACAACTCGGACACACATTCTGGCGCCAGCGCATTAAGGGATTTATAAACAAATAATAAACACGTAAACTGGATCCTATAACCAACAGGAAGCCAGTGAAGGGAAGCCAGAACAGGTGTGATGTGATCATAGCGTCTCTTCCCCGTCAGAAGACGTGCAGCCGCATTTTGAACCAGCTGCAGGCGGCGAAGCAAACACTGGTCAACCCCAAAATACAATGAATTACAATAATCCAAACGAGAGTTTATGAGCATGTGGATGACTCTTTCAAATTCATGTGGAGGGAGATAGGCCTTTACCTTTGCCAGGAGACACAATTGAAAAAAGCTTGTCTTCACAACTGAGCTGATTTGTTTGTTAAATTTAAAACAGCTGTCAAAAATAACGCCCAGATTTTTTACAGAAGGGCGGCTGTAGGAGGCTAGAGGACCAAGAACACTATCAACCCCATCCAGGAGTTCAGATTTGCCAAACACAATTATTTCTGTTTTGTTTTTGTTTAGAGTCAGGAAGTTTAGTTCCATCCAGGATTTGACATCTTTCAAATAGTCCAGAATTCTTTATTAGTTTTTAAGGGTAGGTAGACTTGCAAGTCATCTGCAAAACAATGGAACGAAATGTTGTACTTTTTAAATATGGACCCCAGGGGAAGCAAATATAAAAAATGGAGCCTTGAGGGACCCCACAGGCTAGTGGGGCCGCAGCTGAGGAGTAATGGCCTAAATGAACAGAAAAGGTCCTCTCTGTGAGGTATGATCTAAACCAATTTAGGACATCACCTTTAATGCCAACACACAGTTTGAGGCGAGATCAAATAATCTGGTGATCAACTGTGTCAAAGGCAGCAGTCAAATCTAACAGCACCAGCACAGCAGAGTTCCCAGAATCAACAGTTAAAAGAAGATAATTAAAGACTCTTAAAAGTGCAGTTTCAGTGCTGTGGCGTGATTTAAAACCAGACTGAAACTTTTCTAAAATGCCATTAAGATCAAGGTGCAACTTAAGCTGCTCTAAAACCACTTTCTCTAAAACTTTGGACAGGAAAGGAAGCTTAGAAATGGGTCGAAAGCTGGAGAGAACAGAAGGGTCAAGGTCTTTGCATGTTGCATGAGGCTGCATGTTTAAAAGCAGTTGGAACACAGCCTGAGACAAGAGAGGTATTTATCAAAGTTAAAATGAATGACTCAACAGTGTTAAAAAACGTCTTTCAGTAGTCTGGGAGGAATACTGTCTTAAGAGTATTGTGAAGGTCTCATTTGTTGGACCACCTTAGATAACACAGAAAGTGACACCGGCTCAAACTGCTCAAAGACAGCTGAGCATGCAGGAGACAAAGCTGGATCTGAGGTGGAGGGAGAAGGTGGAGACCTGATGGCAGAAACTTTATCAATGAAAAATTTTCCATGGATTTTCCGAATAGATTTTTTGCATAGAGTGGGTGATGGCACAACACAAGGAGAGGATTTGAGGATTTAGAGGCATTTCCACCATATGTATCAGGGTAAGTCCCAAAAGTTCCCTGCAGCAGGGGTAGCTTTACAAATGTATGAGATTTGGAGTTGGCCTTGCAGCACTAAACATTTCTGATTCTTGGACTGTGACTGTGAAGCTGTGACTAGTCAACTATTTGTGTAATCGACACGTCTTTAGATGTTGGTGAAATTAGCAGAATGTTAGGGCTCAAGGAACTAATAGTTTCAGGTACTTTTGACTGCCAAGTCTATGGTGATCCAGCTTTGACTCCAGGTAGCAGCATTATGGAGCCATCATTTACCCCCATGATTTAGGAGCCAAGAGTCAAAAACTTTTCACTGTTGTCTACTAAGGCACTTAAAATACCCTATCAACATACTTCAACAACAATGCCAGACTTGTTATATTAAAAAAATAATCAAAGCCGATGCAGTTATTAAAAGAGATGAACCAGATCTTTTGATAGTTTTTTACAAAAAAAACAGGCAAACGGCAAACCACCAGTTGGTGAAGCTAGGGGAGTGGGCAAGTGAACTGGTTCCAATATAAATGATTCTACCCCGACCTAAAAAGACTCAGCATTTTTGTAATAAGCTCCACTAACATGGTCATGCTAGCAGAAAGGTTTTGAGACAGAGCTGATTGAACACAGAAGGTTCAGTGTCCGGGACATGGCGACCTGCGTGCACTTCAACTCTCGGAATGAGGGGGCGGGGGGAGACAGTTCTCTCCAATGTTTTGAATTTGGACTGCAGTACCAGTTCTAAACACTATGCGTTGGAGTAACATGTTGCTCCTTTAAGTTTGAACATATTACTTTAAATATCAACTGCTCTGTGTGGTTTTGTACAGAATTTAGTCACAATGAGCAGCTGAATTTGTACATATTGATTTGTACAAAACTTGTCTATTTTTGGGATGTCTTTCCCGTCAGGCCTGTCGACTGGCAGAACCAGCATGTTTAATCTATTTCTGCGTTTTGACAATAAAAAGCTCATTTTGTCTGATCAAAAATTGACTATTGAGGATGAGCAAAGGATGAGTCAGACAGGCTGACATCCTTGTAATCATTTTCTCCAACTTTATCTTAATTATAAGCAGCTGTACATTGTAAATTTGTTGGTGACTATTTTTAGCTTAGTTTTGTTTTGATGGATGTGGGATTGATTGGGAATAAACTTCATCATAGTGAGTCATCATGTCGTCCAGTGAAACTCTGAGGCTCACTGATTCATGGGACTAAGCTATATGCGCTTAATGAACACCTTACTTATTATGCTAGTTGGCTCAATTCTTTGTATAAAGTATTTTCATGAGATTTATTGACAGAAGAAAAAAAATATATAACACCACCATTACTTTTTAAAGATCAGTCCTAGCTCTCTTATCGCTTTAGTTTAAGTGGAAGGTTTCATTCATAGAAATGTTCCAAACCTTGATTGAATCACTGTAAACACAAGGTTCTTCAAATGCATCAGCATCACTTATACTTTTTTAAGTCAAATAAAATGCTTGTCTGCTCTGTCCCTGAGCCTGAAAGGTATCTATTGTATACAATAAAATGTTTGTTTCCATGGCAACGTTGGCTTATTATTCCTTTTTGGTCAGGGACAAGATTGAATAATGTAACAGACATGTGTTTACTGGAAACCACTGAACATCTGGATACAGGCTATGGAAACAATATAGAGCTTTTTTTTACCATGTATAAAACTATAAAAATAATTCTAATAATATTTGAATTACTCATATTAGTAATATGTGTTTGAATATGTAGATAAAATCAGCCCAAAAGTAATTACTGACACAAACAACTGGTAAAACGATTAGTGTCTTTATTTCAAATAAAACAACTTTTTCCTCTGAATCACTTCTCTCTGGAGTTTTACACAAACTGTAGTTTCATGTCAGACAACCACACATTACACCAGCCTGCACATTCTGTGAGCGCTCACTCCAGTGAAAGAAGAGAGGTAGCCAACAACAAGTTTACATTCAGCAAAATATACAGAAAAGTCATGAAAAAGATTTGGAAGGCACAGGTATGTACATTCTGGAGATGAATATTGCTTTAAAAAAAGGCATAGGTTAGGGTCCATTTCTTAGTGTAGTTCAAATACAAAGACACGGCTGGTTGTGTATGACTGACACAGTCATTATCATTTTCTGATTACTAATTCTTGATTATCTCTTGGTTTCATTTAATAAATACAACACAAAAATCACAGGGATTGAACCATCTCACATTATTATTAAAAGAGTACGATTCTCTATTATTACTTGCATATCGTTTCAAAGTATGTGCACAGGCTACCTCATGGAAGACACTATAGCTACTGCATTCATCAAAATATGTACAGTACAAAGTAGCTGCTTGCTTTTATCTATTGCTGTTTTACTAAAGAATACCTTTTAATGCAATAATAGGCACTATATATTAGTTTGAAGGACTGGATGACCAGCTGACATTCAACTGTGGTGAGTAAAATGGAGAAATATTGGTAATTTCTCATTAAACTAATACATGCCAGCTAATAGGCCTTAAAATACATGAGAAAAATAAAAATAAAGAAATACAAAAGACTTAAAAGGAGGAGGAAGACTCGATGTGAACTTATTATAAAGTATAGACAATCTCAGTTGCCCTCAGCTGGAGAGCTCATAACTGTAAGTTAGGGTCTGCAGAAAAGCTGTGCAAGTAAATTCATTCAATGACTGAAACAAAATACATGAGTGATGTTACATTCTTAGCACTGGTAAGTGATGCATGAATTCAGAATGGTTGATAAAGTATAGGGTCATTTTAAACACAGAAATAAGTTACAGTGAAAAGAGTCAAATAAAGGCCAGATAATAGTTTTTAAAAATCAAGTGTTTTACATGCATTATTACTTTATTAAATAAAGCTAAACAAGAAATGATATCAAGATTAATCAAGATGTTGAATATCATTTCATGTAAAATATTAAGAGAGCAAAAAGTCCAGTACCTTAGTGTCCAAACAAATACATTCAATTATATAAAGATTTTTATTTGCTTGTTATTAAGTTATGCATTTCTTCAGAGATGATTTTCCAGCATTCTCAAACCAAATTGACTCTAAGGCAAAAAAAAAAGTGCATTAGCTCTAAGACCTTCAAGGAGGTCTGCTCTCTCAGCATACAGTGACACCAGTACCATCTCACACAAACACAACTGGCTGCTGAAGTTGGACTCTCCTTACACTGGCTTTGCATTGAGAGACTGCAGGATTGTGGGTTTCTCGTCTATGACACGGACCAGCAGGTTGTCTATGTACTCCTCCAGCTCGACGATCTTAGCGTCCTTTCTGGACAGGTCGGTCTGCTGCTTCACCACCAGTGTGATCAACTCCTCCTGTGTCAGCTGGGTGTAAGGTCCGCTTTGTACAGCGTCTCCCACCTGTGAATAGAGTGTATGTATTATACAGCATTATGTCATATAATTACAACACACAGGTTGAATTAGGTCAGTACATATCCAGCTGTTAGGGGCTCTAGGTTTGTTCCTTCAGACAAAAACTCAGAGGCCGAAATAAAAAGATACAGGGTTGAGTTTGCCATCTGACAAAAAACCATTTAAACCTATGGCCTGATCCCTAGTATTTCAATCTTTTAAACACAGCCTGTGGACCTCTTCTAAACTTGATCTGCTGAGTGGAAAATATAACAACTTTACCTTTAGAAAAAAAAATCATTTTTTTTTTCAAATATTTATATTTCAAATAATATTTTTTTTAAGTCACCTGAAATAAGATTTCAAATAAGACAATTCCTTTGCTTTGTAGCTGGCAGTTGTTACTGACACTGTTAAACAGTCATCTCAAAATGGTTTATTTTAAATAAGGAAAAGCAGTTTATTTGGAAGAATACTAAAATGTTTTTTGTTGTTACCTAGCTCAGAATCCCTCCTGCAGGAAAATATAATAACCAGGGGCCAATTTAACAAAGCAAGTTCAACATACCCAGGGTATCTTTCTGTTATCTGGCCTCACTAACCCTAACATAAGAGATCATGTTAAACGATCACATGAAGCTGGTTGTCATCCTGGAATGTTAGCCCAGTGTTTCTACAAGCACGTTCACATTAAAGAGGCAGTGTCTGCTTCATATATCACAATCATGAACAAGGCTGCCATCAGCCAATTGTCTTATTTCACAGACTCTGAGTTAACTTTATTATAAAAATGTGACTAAGTTAAAATCAACACAGCTGCAGCAACAACTGCAAAGTCACTGCAAATTAAGGTTTATTATATCTCCATCCCAACTCCTGTTTATTCCCTTTACTTAGTTTTTTGCTCGTTTTTTTCTTCTGGCATGTATAACAATTTTTAGATGTTTTTAGATCTCAGCATATCATTCATGTCAACATCATATTACCTGAATTGTCCCTGGTGTGCTGTCCTTTATCTCTTTGACAGTGGAGCTGCTGAAGGCATTCTTCTCAGCTGAGCTCATGGGCTTCACAGGATGAGGTCTGTAAGAAAGAGTGTGCATTATGATAAAGTGCCTCAAAGTGCCTACTGCCTCAACAAAAATATGCATAGAAACCCAACAGAGTAATAAAAAAAAAAAAACATATATAAAAAGCAGGAGAAAAAAAAATGTCCTGTTGTGTTGCGCAAATCTTCCAAATCATCCCACCGTCATCAAAGCGTAATGTTTAGAATTAAACTCAACAGGAGCCCAAGAAATCATCATGTCATCAAGTTTTCCAAGTAGTCACACCCAGGGTTAGTACCAACACCAACATCTGCCTCCCTATACAACACAGAGAGCAAACCTTTTTCCACCAATGTACACTTTGTAAGCAGCCTGTTCAATCTCACCTGCGTGCAGATAAGGCTAGCCCACCTCCATTGCTATTCTGGGCATTGACAGACTGAACCTCAGAGGGTGAGACCCACGCTTTCACTGGTGCCTTTCCCCGAGACACCCCTCCTGCCTGAGACGCTGGTTCCTCTGTAACAACAGAGAGGGGCTGTGAGGAGGCTAGAGTAAAAGGATCAGCTCCGAATGCATCCCCTCCTCTGTAACGGGAGCTTGGCGGTTTCACATCAGCTTCAAGCTTCGGTGTGACGGACTCATCTTTTGTGGAGAGGCCTCCATTAGCTGTTGCTGTAGACGTGTTATCTATTTTCGCGGGTTCTTGTACAGATTTGGAAGTCTTATTATCAAAGTAAGATAGGGGACTAGGAGTCTGTTTTCGCCTGCTGGAATTCCTTCTCAGGAAACCAGGATCGTCTTTTTCTGTGTTCTCACTGTGTCTATTTGAATCGCTGCCATTAAAACCAGCAAACTGATCTGTTGGTTTCTCTTTTCTAAAAATGTTATCAAGATCCTCTGCTGTTATTCCACGATCTTCAAGTTTTGGGTCTTTTTTAACACCACCAGCAAAAAGATCAACTTCTTTGCTCTGCTTTGGCTGTGCCCATGGGTCTTTGGAGAAAAGCTCAGTAGTGGGGAATGGGTCGAACTCTGCAAAGTTCTCCTTTGTCGGACCGCTCTTTCTGTCCATCCTGCCCATATTTAGGCTAGTCTCAATATTACTGCTCAGATTTTTGTCAGGGACTACTGGAGTCACAGCAGAATCCTCTGGCCTCACTGTCTCTTTGTCATTAGCTCTCTGTCTGGGTTTGGCTGTGGGTGGCTCTTTGCTCACACTGGCTTTGGTTTGTCTTTGATCATCTTGTGGTGTTCTGTCCGAGACTATTTGACTGGTTGGTCTGGTTGAACTCAGTGCTGCAGGTGATGGGGACAGCACCTTCCTTGCTCCATCCCTGGGCATTGATGAAAGACTTTCTCTGCTTGAAACATCAATGTTTACAGATAGTGGTACTGGAGACTGATTAGGCTTCATGAGAGGTTGGTGAGAAGTATTCTGGGTCTGTCTCTGACTGGAATCTGTGACGGATCGAGGGGGTGCAAGTGCCACTGACTTAGGGGGGGCTGGGGCCGCTCCTTTTTTTGAAGACACAGGTTTTGTTTCATGTGCCTGATAAAGAATCATAGCAGGACTCTCTTGTGTGTGTGAAGACCTTCGATTGAATTCAGGCTCCTGTGGGCCATCCACGCTCATTTCTGGGCCAACTAACTCAGGTAAGGGTTCTCTGTTTTTCTGGCTGACCTCTGCAATTAAGTGGTCCCATTGTGTGGTGCCTTGCACTCCGTGTCTCTTCTGAGGAAAAAGGGTTTCATAATCAGGAAGTGGTAGAGTCAGCTTGTTGCCTTGTGGCAGTCCATCTACATCTACATATGCAGGATTCTTGAGCTCTCTGATGGGTAAGCGATTTCCTCCAGTTTGGGTGCCATGTGAGGGTGGCAGGGGGGCCCTTTTCTTCTTGTCTGCCATGGTGGGTGAAGATCCCACAGAGGACCAATCCTCTGTGCTGCCACAGGGGGAACCTGACAGGCTTTCACTTAAGTTTGGGGAGTTGAATGATGAGTCTAGGTTGAAGACAGTGTCAGGGGAATCAGACGGGACACTAGAGAGAGTGGGCTCGGAGGTGGCTGGGGAAGGACTTGGTTGACTGGGGAATTGGGAGTCAGTAGGTTCAGACTCCAGAGACTGAGGGGATCTGCCAAAGAGTGAAAACAAAGGCCTATAGGTCAGTCTGACCATCACCTGAGGTCATTTCTATCAAGGTACAACCCATCACCATTTTAGCTTGAATCAACAAAAACTTTGAAATACATAACAAGCCTTTACATACTTTAATTGTTCCCCCAACTGCTCATTACTTTCACAAATCTGCACTCCATACGGCTGCCACAGTTCAATGTAATAAGCCAACTTACAGAAGAGGCTTTCTGTCTTCACGTTTTGCAGTAGCTGATTCTATTTTTAGCGTGAACTACCCACATTTGACTCAAAAGTATAAGAAGCGGACAATGTGACATTCCTGCTTTAACATAATCATACATCGATTATTCTATGCACAACAACATCAATTTGTAAAAACTCCTTTTAAATACCTAGACGACTATCTGCTATCTATCACAACATTATAGAAGTCAATGACTACTGTGACATCAATAAAAACTGCAAGCACAAGCCCCTTACCATTGTGAAGCAAATATATAAGTATCCAGTCCAAAACAACTGTAAATAAATACAAGAACGAAATCCAATCACCTAAGACGTCCTTGAAGAAAGTAAAACTGTGGCGCAGTTACTCCTTTTGAGCTCTGCTCAGCCAACGACCTGTTCCACAACATCCCCACAAGCCACACCCAGATTCCCATCCGCACAGGGACAAAACTGGTCAAACTGGCCTGTCAACCCTGGGGTTCAATTCAAGACAGTACCATGTTTGAGCCAATGTGAACAGAAACCGGAGAGAAAGTTGTGAAATTCACCAATTCATCAGGTTTGGCAGACGTGGTGTAGGATGATACATCATAATAGGAAACATGTGTTTGTCTTTAAATTACATTTTTTGTGGTTATGCGTCTCTTGCATAAGGTGAAAAACCAACAACAACAAAAACAACTCTTTTCTCTGAAGTTAGTGTTCGGTCTGTTCTAGGATGTATTCAATGTAGACAGTATGTGCTCTTTACACTGCAGGCCTATTGAAGGCACTATTTAAATTGCAGTCCAGGAAGTCCAATAATTGTTTGAGTAAAGTTGAGTAAAAGCAGAACACTTACATAACTTTAACACAATTACATAAGATACATGTGGAGGAAAGGTTCAAATGTTCAGATTAAAGATGAGGAAGCCTACCTGGGTTTGACTGCAGACACTTTAGCATTGCGGTTGTGGAAGACCATGGCAGAGGGGGGTTGTGGGTTGCTGTTTGATTTCAGATGATCAGCTGGGCTTTCATTGATGCCGACTTGGGGATCTGAGCTGAGGGAGATGTCCTGAAATGGGTTGGTGGAGTTGTTGGAGAGTGGATGATTAGTGTATGCATTAGGGACTGAAGGCAGCTCCTCTTTAACAAGCTGAGGGACTTCTTCTTTCTTCTCTTCCTTCTTTTTGATGATTCCAAACAGAGAGGACAGTCTGTCGCTCATGGAGGCCTCCTCCTGTCGTTTCTGCTCATCTGCTTTGCGACGCTCCTCCTCAAGCTTCTGTTTTTCTGCTGCTTCCCTCATCCTGAGTTCTTCCTCTTGCTCCTGTTTCTTCCTCTTGGCTTCATCCTCAAGGAAGCGTCTCTTTCTCTCCTGTACCTCCTGTAGTCTGTGCTCCTCTTCCTCCTTAACTCTTTTGGCTGCTGCTTTGTATTTCTCCTCTTCCTCCAGCCTCTTGGCCTCTGCTATGCGCCTTTCTTCTGCCTGTCTTCTCTCCTCCTCCTCTAGATGGCGCCTTTGCTCCAGCATTGACTTATCTGTGGACTCTATCAGTATGGAGGGAACAGGAGCACTCCTTAAGGCATCTACAGAGAATTCAGAGGTGTGATTGCGGACGTCCTCTGCAGATCCTTGACCAGAGCTGTTCAGACTGAGGGTAGATCCACTTTTGGACTCCTCTTCAGTGTAAACATGGCTGCCGTTGATGCACAGGTTGTTCAGGTCACTGTTGCTTTGCTTGTTGCGACCCAGCAGGGAGAAAGGACCCTGGGACACCTTGCTGTCAGAGCTGCCTGACCGCTTATGTCCCAGGAATTTGAATTTCTTTTTTCCTGAGGCAGAAGTGACAATGAAGCATGATGTCATTGTTGACACGCAAAACACCATTATTTAACTTTCACTGTACCGCAAAGAAACACAGAACTGTAAACATACAATGCACATGGAGTATAGAGGGGTAAGGTTACCTTCAGGAGAGTCCACATTGAGACCAGACGAGCGGCTGCCACTGAGAGATGAATTCTTCTCAGGAAGGGTCCCCAGTGTAGACATGGATTGAGAGACATTACGCTGCAAGTTTGATTTGGGAGCAAACAGTGTTTTGAGCTTTGATTTCTTCTTTGTTCCTGGAATCTGATTGAGTGACTGTGCATCAGGCTCTCCCTCACTATCAGTGAGAACTTGGCTGACAGAAGGAACTATAGCTGAAGCAGAGTCCGAGAAGCCATCTTTTTTCTTCCCCCGGACTTTGTCCTTCAGCTTGGAGATGCGGGAACGCGGTTTGTCCTGCATAGAAAGGTCAAACATACTAGCTGACATGTTGTTTCTCATAAAGATTATATCCAGCAGCACCTCCCCACGCGCCTTGTCCTCTTTTCCACTTTTGTCCACCAGCTTGAACCAACTGCAAAAGAGAGAAAAGATAATTCAGAGATGCTTAAGATTGATTTTTTATTGGATATATGAAGTTGCCTGAGAACCAAAAGTTGTTTATTATTATTTTAATTTAAATGTCTTACATTGTAAAACACCATCATCTTATAAGTAATTTCCAAGTACAGGACAAAGCAATAGTGTGAGACATTTCTTGATCTTAGTGTAGTTTCAATGAACCAGAGTGAGATTTTTTTCTTAGTTTCTTTTAAAGTGTTCTGTAAAACATATACCAACATGCATTCACTTTCAAATTGTCATTGTCGGTAGTTATCAACATAACGTTTTCCAAAACGAAAAAAGGTAACTTGTAACTGTCTCATTCAGATACATACAAATACAAATTTCAAACTAAAATATGAGACACATAGCTAACTTATCACTCTAAATAATTACAATCCAGATGCAGTGGTTAAGAATTTTCTCTGATAAAGCTTTCTGTGACATTTTTTGTATGCGGATAAATGATCAACAGAAAAATTGACAAATTTCAGATTCACTGATGCAATACCTTAATTAAAGCAAATAAAATGTGATGTTTGCTGTTTAAAGTTGGACTATTTCTGATTTTCTGTGGTAACACATGTAGGGCTTTTTTTTTTTAATTCTACTTTAGGCTCTTTATAGACCTTCATATTAAAAAAATGGGTTTTTAATCTGTGAAAGAACAAAGTCATTAAAAAATATATTTTGTTTAATTTAATCGGTTTGTTCAAAAGCTGAAGGGTGGAAAAATGTAACAGACTTAACAATCAATCAATAAACATAAAATCAAGAGGCAAGACTTTTGATAACTGGAAGTCACGATTACGTAAAAATATCAACTTTTGTTTGGGTTCAGTTCAGCTTCTTGAATGTGGATTTGTTGCTTTGCCATTTTACAGAATATCATGGCAATGGAATCCATTTATCACAAATAAATATAATATAATAATTAAGTCAGGGTTCATATGCATCTTACTGCTGTATGTTATTCTTTTATAAAACCTAGAAAGCCAAGAAATCTTAAGTTCATTTGATATTGTGGTGGCATGCCACTATGCAGGCTAAGCAAAGACATGTTCTGGAGGTGGAGTTTAATACGGTGAATTGTAGTTGAATATAAAAAAACTGCATGTTATAAATAATTCCTGTCTAATATTTCAGAAAAGCTCTACAGACCAGAAGTTCAAAATGCATCAGGTCTGTAGTTAGTCTCCTTTTCTTGTCAGACCTGAGACTGATAAGTGTCATTGACTAGTGCACGGCTTGTTCCAGTTCCTGTTTAGAGCTCCATGCCAACAGCAGATGAAGCCTGACAATCACAGCTTTGTTATGGCTGCCCCCTCATGTCCTCTCTGTTGTTCAGGATCAACTCTTATTGTCTGCAAGGGAAAGGTAGGAGTGTTCTGGAGAGCCCTTTCTAAAAGCATGCCAAAACAACCAATTAGAGCCATTACATGCAGACGCTTCCTGCTTGTACAACCAAAGCCTTGCTATTATTAGATGGACTAACACTGTACCAGAGGTGCCCATGATGACAAGCTTTTCCCCTTTTGAACTCCTTTGTTCAACAGCAGAGCCTTCCAACTGTTCCCCTTGATGATATTTACCACTGGCAACACATTTCTGTGCACAGGGTTCACTTATTCAACACTAATCAGACAGCAAAACAGATACTCTACATTGAAAATGCACTAATGCAACTCAAGACTTCAGGAAATGCAGAATCCACTTGAGAACAAACACTTATCTCTTAACAGTTACACTTAGCCACACATTATATAATGACATGGAACAAAGCCAGCACAAGGTAGAATTAAAACATGCTTCTTTGTTTATGAACCTTGAAAAAAAAAATCTGGTCTTTGTTGTATCAGATTAGTGGATGCTGCAATCTGCTTCAACATACTATGTTTATTTCTCATTCCAAGTGCACACAACACAACTTTTGTTATGCAAGGATGATTTTGTCTGTTGGTTTTTAACTTTTGTTAATAAAACTATAAATATTCACTATACTTACAGATGTAGCTATAAAAGTGCTAATCTTCTGAATTTGCCCAAAATGTCTAATTTAAATTAACTTTGTACCCCTGTTATAACCTGAAAAAAATATCTTTCCACAGCGATGTTCTTCGGATCTGTCTGGACATCCAGCATTCATGTGTCAGAGAGTGACATTAAATGCTGTGACTGATGGACATTAAGTTTCCACCTCTTTGAGAAAAGAACACCTCAATCAGGGTTTAGGTAGTGAGGTGGAAGGAAAAGTGACAGCATCTTGAGATGGGCCGTAAATAAATCCCTTCTGTAGAGAGGAAGAGAGTAGTGAAACCACAAATGGTCCTGTACAACTGCAGAGTTATGTGGCCTGCCCAGTGTTCGCACAGCGATCATTTAGGAATGAAATAACACACATATCAGTGTAGTATGTCCCAGAATAGAGTTCAAGTATTTTAAATATAGTAACTTCATTTACTGTTCAAAAAGGCTTTAAATGCTTTACAATTAAAACAAGCAAAAAATAGTATCAACAAATACACAACTTGAAGATTAAGAAAACAAAATGATTAGGGAAATAAACAGGAATTTGAAATAAGCATGAGACTAACTCTCCCAATCAAAGGGCAAGCGCCCAGTGAAGAAATCCTCCATCCCATCCTCAAAAAGAGATAAAAGCAAACAGAAAGGAAGTCTGCAGAGAGGTGTTCCAAAGAGAACATGGAAAGGCTGAGCCAGGATGAGAACCCTGTGAAAGCTAGAGCACACCCCGGATAGGTTAGGCTCCAAGCTCTACTCCCCACACACCCCCACCCTGACACTTTAAGAGAAATGTAAGAAAGAGAAAAAGGAGAGCCTTATGCTATACTGTCTTTATAGCATATGCATAATTAAGCATAGACACAATTAGTTTTTGGTGATTATTTTAAATTTGGAGAAAGATGTGGTCATTGAATGCATCACAGATATGGTAACATAGAGACTGACTCTGCTGAGTGTGTGTGTGTGTGTGTGTGTGTGTTTGTAATCAAAAGCTGTAAGGTGTTGTTGTTTTTTTTTCTTTGCTTGTTTGTTTTTGTTTTGTTGTTGTTTTCTGCCTGTTTTTGTCATTTGTTATTTGTCTGATTTGGCTAATGTCTCACAAAATGAAAATAATGTCCATGCATACTGTAAGCTGTCTTTAAAATGCAACTTGAACAAAAAAACTTTAAATGAAAAAAAGGAGCTGTTAGAAGGTCACTGAATGATTTCATTTTATTGATAATTAATATAACATAGATATTGGGGCCTTGTGAAGGTGAAATCTCATATTGTAAGTGATAAACTGAGGTATGGCGAAGAAATGACAAAGTAGGGGTGTCAGGTCATGAACCAGACAGTTAACAGTTATCTGCAGTTCATGTGGAGTTTACTGCTGCAAATTTCATTCGTCATTTGAGTTCACTGTAGCAGACATCCTCACACGGGTTCTTTAGAGGTTAACAATAACAGTCAGGAAAGAAGCATGGGAGTGAACCAACATTCCTCAAACACTTTCAAACATAGGGAGGAGCTGTACAGTGTGTGATGTAATGAAAGTTAGTGTGAGCATAATCAAACATTCCTCATTTCCCTCCCTAAACCCAGCGTGCCAAGACAAACAACTGCTAAATAGTGTTTACAACAAAGATGAACCTTTCTATGGCTAATAAGGAAACTGCTGGTTGATCGTGTTTTGCAGCTCACTTGACTGTTCAGAGACAATGCATAGTTCTGGTTATTAACAGAACAACAGGGTGGTGTACATGTTCTGTTTTTTGTGTGCAGAAATAAAGAGCCGTGCCCGGTTCATGCTGTCACAAGTCCTGCTGGGCAAGTTCCCTCAGTTACCTGTTAAAGGCACTTCTGTCTCATGTTTGATGATTAACAGAGTGTTTATTTAGTCTGGGAGTGGACACCAGAATAGCTTCAGCCAATAATGTGAGGCTGTGTAGTTGTGTCATATAAAGATAACTTCCTCCAAAAGATTGATCTAATAAATCCACGAGTGACTGGAACTTATTGCATTTGAAAGGTTTTCAGGGATCACCAATAAAAAGGAATAATCTCGGAGTATATGAAATAAATATGGGATTGTATTGCGAATGATTTTGAAGGTGTATCTTAAGTTGGTTAAAAACAAAACTTCAGGACAAGATATGTTTTTAGTTTCACTGCTATGCTTTTTGTTTACAAAACATTGTCTCCGGTGTCAAGTGAATAGCACTCAGGACAACAGGCTCAACAGATGAAAGTCAATGCTGTAACTAAATATCCAGCCCTTAAAATAATATATTTACTGACTGGAAAATACTAGGCAGTTATTTTAACGACAAATACATAATTTCAAGTCTTTTTTAAAGAAATTATGACAAACATTTAGCAGGACTGGGTTCTATTTTTTTTTTTACTCTGCTTTAAGTTATTATACTGGCTGTCAACTGGCTGAGCATCTTTTTGGTTTTCGTTAGTCAAAACAAATGAATTATTAGAATCTGCAGGTTTAGGGAAATTGGAAATTAAAAGGATGTGATTCTGCCATTTCTCACAATTTATACACAAAACCGTTATAGAGTAATTCAGGTAAAAAAAAAAATAGATTCATATAAACATATTTGCAGCCATAAAAATAATCGATTACTTGTCAAGAATGTCTTTCTGTCAAAAACTGTACTCAAATAAAATCTTCACACCACATAATAGACGTTCTCTATTTTAATGTCTGATCATCTGTGACAGTAAATGGATCCTACTGTGCTCTTGTGAAAAGAAAATGATACCCTATAACCCCATTTTGTCTCTAAAACACTATTTTACATTATAGCAACAGTAGAGCTTCTTTTTATCAGGAAAACAAAGACCTCAATGTCAAAGCCTGTATCAGCTCAGCTGGCCTCTGGGATAGTAATCTAACACCCCCCACGCTTCAATGCCAAACCAGAAACATCCAATACCCAGACAGCATACTGGCTCCTACAGGAGACCGAGGGAGGAGGCCAGGAGAGCGACAGGGAGAGGGAGAGAGAGAGAGAGAGAGAGAGAGAGAGAGAGAGAGAGCGAGAGAAGGCCTTCACACTTGACAGCAGAGTGTAAAGACTGAACTTTGTCATTAAAGTGTGCAGTAAAAACTTCCTGAGCAAACACGAGATAGCATTTCAGATATGAGAGTACAATAAAGAAGTGAATGAAGTCATACTCGTGCTGCCTTTGGTTAAGGGATTACTGACCACATCACTCAGTCTTAACCAAGGTTGTTTCTGAATTTAAAACGTTTTACCAGTGTGAGAAACAGTTATTAAATCATCTTTATTTTTAAAAATCCAATTATATAAGAGTATTATATAATCTGTAAATACAAATTTAACGCTCATGCAATGTTTTGTTTTTCAGCCTGTTACACCCGCGTCACACCCACGCTAAGTTAAACCGCAGATGTCGTTATGACTCATTTAACGTATCTGGGTGTGCACGGTAGACGTGTTGTACACTTGTGAATAGCCCTGAAGAATCTATGCAGGATTAACAACAGCAATGTGAGAAAATAATTTCCACATAGGCGTTACAAGGCTAGTGACAGAGTTGGCTCCCTGTGTATTTATAAAGTCATAGTGTCACACAAATGTAACAAGGGTTGGTCCAACAGAGAGGGAGAAGAGGAAATGATGAGATCTGAGTTATCTTGGTCTGTTTTCCCACAATCCTCAGTTTCTGTTTTTCATCTCAGACAGCAATAATAGAAGGGAGGGGAGGGAGATTCCATCTCAGTGTCAGCATTTTGAGGTTAATAGCTTGTTTTATGACCTATTTAAAGTGCTATGTGTTTGAAGTAGGCTAATCAAACACAAAGGTTTTCTGAAAAAATGCATGAGTCATTGGACTAAACACAAATGTAAGACACGACTAGATACTACTACTCTCTTTAAGCTCAAGGACTAATAAATAATTCACTGCCAGATATCAAAGTTTACTCATTACTGCAAAACCAGGGATGCTTCTGAACGACCAATCTCCTTTCATAAAAGGTTAAGGTTGGTTAAGAGACAGATTGACAACAACAATTTAACTGAGGTGATGTCTCTTTTGACCATTTGTTTTTTTTGTATGAGAAAAGGGAACAGTTAAACTATGCCAAGTATGCACTGTCTTTAACTGAGGTCATATTCAAAGATGATGTGTCAGGCAACAAAGCACTAAATTATAACTGACCATGGGAAGAAAATGTAATTGTTTTTTTTTTAATTCCTGATAAACCTTACCCACCAAAGTCCACATAAATCATGACCAGTAAAAGTGACCCACATGCAGACTTGTTTATGGTTTTAAAAGGAGGCAAACTCTATGTTAAGTTTTGTCCATGTGTGTTTTAAAAGGTCGAGAAGTGAAGTGATTTGTTTAATTGAATTGTGACTTAAGTGTAGTTGACCTTATTCAACGAGTTAAACTTAAGTCTTAAACACTGAGGTACAAAAGGACTGAGATATTCCAGTAATGGACATTTTTGTGTCAGTCTCAATAATAGTGAGGTAAGTCTTGCTCCTGTTGTGCGGCAGGGGTCCACAGTAATAAATACTCCGGGGCATAGAAAAAGGGTGAGGTTAGTTTAAAAGAAAGGGATGTAGCTCAGGTCAAACATTGAGTAAATAGTTCTGGACTGATGTAGAGTATCTGTATCTGTTGTCATACTAGAAATGTTTTCAGATAGTCTCTAGTGTAATACTACACTGTAAATAAACAAGAACAAACTGGACACTGAATTTGGAGCAGACCAAAATACAAGGTTGTGTAAATGTAGCCTACACTAACACCTATCCATAAATAGATAAAACACCCTTATAAGAAAGTGAATTCTCAGCTTCATGTATCACATGTGTTGTTAGAGGGTCTGTAACATAACAGTGTACTCACTCGGTCTTCTTGCGGGAGTTGTTGTCATGGAGATCCAGCAGGTTCACCACAGCCTGACCCAGAAACTTGTCGAGCCCGACGTGAGCCCGGTGCATTACTATGATGTGCAGGGTGCAGCGTTCAGCATTTCCCGGGTGGAAGAGTGGCAGGTCAAACGAAGCCTCTTCTTTCCACACAGGAGCGACACTTTTCTCGGCCACGGAGGTTGAAAACTTGTCTTTAGCCACCTGCATAATGGCATAGGCATCGTTGGTGCCATTCTTGCCCTTCGCTCGCAGGTTACGACCCTGATGGACCGTTACCTGCACACTCGTAGGAAACCACTGCTGGCTCTGGTCGGCCAGAGACATCGCGAAAGTCCGCTAAACCTTACCAAAAGTTACCCCCCGGTTATATTTCACAGTAGCTCTCTACGTTTGGTTGTTGGTTAACCCCTCTGTTTCCTCCTTCGGCTTCCTCTGCGGTGTGAGGTTAGGTTACCTAGCTCGACTTCAGTCCAGGAAGCTCAGGTTGATGTCGTAATACTTTACGATTTATCCAAGCCTCTAATAACACTTGAGTTGCGTTAAAACTCGGCTAAACAACATAAAGATATTACTAGCCAGTGTAACCCGATAAAGACATAACTGCTGTGTTACTAATTCCTTTGAGAGGCTGTCATAAAAACATTTCCACTGCCCTGCATTGCCTCCGCTAAGTAAAACAATTTACTTCCCTGATGTTGAGAGTTCCCACCCATACTCTACATAGCTCTGCCTGATTGGCTTAGGTTACCGACAATTATCAAAGTCCGGCTGTGATTGGACAGTGCAGGAGCAAGGCGCTGCGACATTGCGGACCGTTAAACAACATCGTAGTCGCTGATCAGGGATCAGTTTTCTCGAGGAAATGTAACTTAAGACTTTGACAAGATTACCATAATCACTGGACTGAGGCTTCTCAAATAATGTTTATCACTTAGCTTTGATGCTATAACTACAAAAAAAAAATGTTTGAGGCTTCTTGAAACAATATATCACTAAACAGATATGTTTCAAAAATATATAATTGGCTGCCACTGCATGACATTACAATTTAATAAGCAAATACCATCACAAAATCTCATCAGTGTTGTGTTTGAGGAATCTTAACTGATACAATTAGAAAATATTAATCTACAAATACAGAGAGTCATTCCTAACAAATTGATTTAAAGCCAAATAACTTAATATCTTCAATTTTTCTTCATTAAATTGTTTCAGCGAAACTGTAATATGCTATTTCATTATTAGCTCATAATGGGGCTGAGATTCATAACCACTTCATGGGTTTGTGTAAGTTTATATACAATACAGAGTGCACATCACTGGCTACATTTAGAAAGAAAAAACAAGTCCAGGACTTTTAAAGATGTCTGAACAATTTTAAATAAGCATTTGGTTTGTCTAACAAACTTGCCCAAACACCCCCATAAGTGATGTTATTAATACAATTATGGCTTTTAAAATAGCAATCACCATTGTTCTGAGCCATGGCCATTAAAAGTTTCCACAATGTCTCAACCACAGAAACATGAAGCGCCTGACAATGATAACATTGGAATTCATACTGAATCAAGAACAAGGCAAATATATCTTAATGTTTATATTTGTTTTCCAAGAGATGTTCCATATTAGTCATGGTCACATTGAATAGATTAAACATCTTTGGATTTTACATCCTGAATTCCTAATATTCAGGGCATATCAAAAAGCTCATAGTGCACACATGAAATACAACAGCACAGCAGACTGAACATTTTAAAAGTCCCAGGAGTAACAAAACACAATATGTCATTCTATTGACCACACAAAACTTCCTCTCAAAGAACAATTGGCAAAAAGCCCTGACAATGATCTGCATAGAAGACACACAACTTCCTGTTTACATTGTTTCCTGAACTGAAATTCTATCAAATTGTCTTAAAAGAGAAGTTTTGCTTTGTAAGTAAAGAAAAATGCAATGGCAATTGATTGACTTTATTAAAAAGGACAGGATCTGAATGCATTGGTGTTTCTTGGTTTAGCAACTGGTACATAAAAACCACTGTTGGATAAAACTTTGAGTTTTTTTTGTAATTATTACATCTTTTATATCATTGTGATGTTTACTATTAAGCAAGCATGGATTGTATGAGTGCATCGTTACAAAACCTTCAATATTTGCCTTACTTCATATAAATTTAACATTTCTGAAAAAGGCTGTCAACTTTCTCAACCAACCTGAAGGGGGCAGTCATTTGTCAGCTTGAAGTGAGAATTGAATAAGGTGACTGCATGAGAGAAAGCCAATGACTCGTCTCTCTTGCTTTATATTCCTTCTTTTACATTTGATAAGGATAGCTCAGTCAGTGCTGATGGGAGTGAGAAAATGAATATTCATCAATCAATCATGTTTTCAAAAGTTTCACATAGCTTTATAATCCACGTTCAGCCAGCCACACAGATCAACTCTCTGACTGTATTTGTATACAGGCTGCACACACACACACACACACACACACACACACACACACACACACACACACACACACACACACACACACACACACACACACACACACACACACACACACACACACACACACACACACACACACACACACACACACACACACAAACTCTGAACATACAGAAGCATACATTTGCACACAATTATTTGAAGCAAACATACTGTAAGGGGGTCAGTGGTCCACAGATCAGGGTAAATGCATAAAGCTTAACTTTGGAAATGGACCATCTTGCATTCCTTTTCATGCTATAGTTGATATGCATAGAAATATCCATATTAAAACATTAAAGCTTTCATAACACATCCAAAATCAACATCATATGCTAATTTCAGAGGTATCTTGTACATTTTTATTGTGAAATGAATACAATAAATGAGCATCTTATTTTTGAAAATGACAATGGAAAACCTGCGTGATAACTTTTACCATTTCACAGCAAACTATTTCAAATGCTACAGAGGCAAAAGTACCAGTTTAGGGTCCTGGATGCCTCCAAGATTTTATATCTTAAATTATATAATTATAATAATCAAGAGACCATTAAAACATAACCCAATCATTTCAAGAGTCCATTAAGGTCATGCATAGAAGTTCACATATAAAAATAGGTTAGACTGTGGTTTCACTTTTCCACAAACCACTCTTCATCCCAACAGAGCTCTGTGATTGGTCAGTGCCACTCATGTCCTGCTCCAGCTCCAGCACTGAGTCTTTCAAGGTACCGTTTGGAGTAGCCCCCGGCACAGTTGTGGTGACACTGTTCAAAGGGTAGGAGCAGCGCTTAGTTTCTCGCTCTGCAGCAGCTGCAAGTTTCAAATTGTCTCTGCTGGCGCACCGTCTCTGAGCTCCGTGCATGGCTGCTCTGCTGGCCATAGAGGGCAGCAGGGGGAATGGTTTTCGGCTCCCGCTGCTGCCCCCGTCGCTCCCCTCTGAGGGGCTGGTCACCACAGACTCTACAACATGTTTCCCATTGGTCAGCGGGCTGGCCTGGGTCTCTGAGAGGCTGTGATGGAGGCTGCCATTCTCACTGGTGGCCTGTTTGTAAACCGCATGTGAAGAACTAAGGTGATCTAACCCAGAGGGTCCTAAAGCTCCCAGGCTGCCCCCTCCTGCAGTCCTTAGAGCTTTGAGGCGATAATGACCCCTGCCCTCACCTCGATGGTGGTACTGACTGCTTCCTTGTTTAGTCCTGCTCCCCACTTTCCTCCTCTGGGGGTGCACTGGGGCTACAGAGTTAATGATGGGTAGGACATTGTTTGTGGGCTTGGTGATGTTGTCAGTACTGGCGCTGGTATTGTTGCTTGCAGGGGCACGAGTGTTGTTGTTTGGATTGTCTTGTGACACCTGCAGCAGGTTGGTGAGCTTGCAGGGTCCGGGCCCCACGCTGCTGATTCCACTAGGTGTGGATGATGACCGAGCTGATGATGAATTATGAGGCTCAGCAGGTGGATGGCAATTGATGAAAAGCTGCGATCCCTGCTCTGAGGTCTGCACTCCACTCCCAGTAGTGCAGGTGTGTGTGTAAGTTGACATGGGTTGGGAGCTGCGGTAACCCCGACAACATGCAAGCCATGAAGCCTGCACATCCAGGCGTCTAAAGCAGTGATGCACCACCAGAAACACCCCCAAAACTGTGGCAGTTATCCCATAAAGACTGCTAAACAACAAGCTGGTGCGTCCTGTTAGCCACATTGCCATCGCTCCACAACACCACAGAGCCACAAACAGAAAGTGAGTTGCCACCAGCACCAAAAACTGTGTCTTCAAGGAGTACTGGTCCTCTGGGGCCACAACAGGACTCATTGGCCCCACCACAGAGTCTGTGGAGAGGAGGCTAGTGCTTCCTGCCAGTGCAGGCTGGCTCTCAGTCACAGGGGTAGACATGGTGGTTCCTGTGCATTCTTTGGCCACCCTGTGCCTCAGGCGAACCCCAGTGCACAGGAAATAGATCCAGGTCACCAACACCACCAGGCCAGCAGGGACAAAGAAAGACCCTAGACTAGGGCGCCACAAGAGCCAGCAGCTGCAAAAGGCAAAAAAAAAAAAAAAATGTCAGGAGGGTCAGTGCAAAACAAGGAGGCGTCTGTGAATTCAACATATCACACCGAAGTAATCACTTCACCAAACAAAACAACACAATGTCAAAAGCTCAGATGACTCAACTTTAAAAGCAGAAGTACTTACTAAGGGCTGTTGTCTCCATAGTTGTTGACATTGACAGCTGCAGTGATCCCACAAATGATAAGAGGAACTCCACCCGCTATCAAATAGAACCTTGAATAACAGAAAAATATATCAAACACAATTTCCCAGCTAAAGAGTAAAAAAGTGAGAAGTTCTTGTTTGTGCTGCAGGATGCTGTTTGACCTTTGGCTGCTACAATGTTTGCTTGTCAGTGTCTTTTTTCTCTTTGTATTTTTGTGTCTCTCAGTCTGTCCATAATCTGTGTGATCCTCCACTCTCTTAGTGGGCAGAGTGTTACAAGGGTCAGTATGGGCTCCAGAAGCCTGTGATTTATTACTGACTGATCCTGACTGTGTCCAAGTATGCAGCTAAGAGAGGGTGGGAGAGCCGGTTAGGTCAATGGCAAAGTTTTTTATGTCCGTAACTTCAAAATCACAGGGGCAGGGGGAGCTGAAAAAGAGGGATAGATTTGGAAAGACAGTGCACCCCTTGAACTATCATGCTCAGATTTATGATGACCCCCCTCTGCTTTTGTTAAGTCAATTTCATACATTCCTCCCCTCCCCCTCCCTTAGTCCAGCTTTTCTGTGCCTTACAGCAATACTCTGTTATGTCCATCCAAGTTTCTGGAGTACAATGGCCCACTATGATAGTGTACGGGGTGGGTGGCCATGCGTAAGACCACACAATCTGTCCAAAACATCTTCCGTAGTGACAGCAAACGACAATCTCGAAGTGCAAGAAGTGGGTGAAGGTGAGCTGTGCTGACTGACCTGAGCATAGGTCGCTGAGTAGGTGGAGCAAGAGGCTCTCCCTCTGGCTGCCGAGGTATTCTCCACACAGCCTCTTTGTAGAGGACCCTGGCACTGACGCCGATCCACAGCAGGGTCGACAGAGAGGAGTAGTGCAGGGCAATGCCCACCTGTCACATCATACAGTTGATAAGAAATCAGGCTTATATTCCACTTCTAAATGAGAAAAAAGTTTAAAATCAGAACTTACTGCTTGGCAAACCACCGGGTAGCTGGTCAAACTTATGCCTCCAGCGTATATAGCTGTTGTCATGGCGATATGGAAGCAGGTATTCAGTAATGTATGCCAGCTCTTTCTTGATATGTGAATAGTACTGTAAGTGGCAAAGAAGAATATAATGAGGAGATTAAACAAATAAAAAGCAGAAACATTAGTCTGTTTGTGCTCTTTCACAAAAGTACCTGTGGTGTAGTATGTGTGTGATGATGATGGTGAAGAGGCAGAGGAGGAGCAGCGCAGTGTTGGCATACACCACTGGGTGGAGCACCCTAACAGACATGGGTGTGGAGTTGGGAAAGTCAGGCACCTCCTAGAAGAAAGAATAAAACAACAAAAGTGTCATTTAACCTTTAGTGATCCTACATAAATAATAAATAAATATCTCAAGGCCAACCTACCTGCAGAACAGCATAGTTGCTGAGCAGAGAGCATCGCATGGTGGAGATGCTGCTGTCACTGTGGACCAGCTGACAGCCCTCCTGGCTCCAGCTTCCCGGTTTCTCCAGCTTCCTCAAGCGCCACTGGGCTGCCACAGCATCAGAACCAGGGGACAAGTGGCGAAGCGACACCCAGATGGGCTCTGAATGGTTCCACATTCTGCAGCCGTCTGTCATGGAGAGAGGAGGAAATTACAAAAACTGTACTGATAACTGGTATGTTTTACAGAGCACTGAAAGGAAAAGTTAGTCCTGTGGATGCTTTATATTATAATATTAGTCCATTGTGATGCCTGCACTGTGTTGCCTAAGTATGTGCCATGAACAACAATTTTGTTTGATGAGTTTCTTTAACTCACAGTGCTCCATAAATATTAGCAACAATGCCTCATAGCTCAAATACATTACACAACTTTTTTTAAACATTAAGTTTATACTTAATAATGACAAATCTGCAAAATACAACCAGCTCTGATATTGGAAGAGAATTTGGCTTGATTGTTGATTGTTGACCTCATGACAATATCTTGTTTTAGTCATGCCTTGCACTGCTATCCACAGGTCAAGTATGAGAAAAACACCCAGATATGCTAATTGTCCTTCTGGGTGTATTTAAGGATTTCCTTTACATGTAAGATGACATGCTTTTCCTATAAAATCAGGGACGATTTCTCACCAAGACCAACAAAGATGACAGGTGTGTTGACGCTACGTCTGCTATAGTGTTCCCCAGTGTTGCTTGAGTTCCCAGACAGAGGAAAGAAGCTGCCGGTTCTGAAGGCTACAAACTGCAGTTTACAGTCTGCAGGAGCGTCAGGAGGAAACAGCGTCGATGGCAGAGTCACAGAGGCCAGGGCTACTGAATTCTGCAGGAAAAAAAAACAACAAAAATTGTGTATTTAACATTGAAATCAACCAGTACACTTTGATAACTATTACTGCAGTAAATACAGGTTTCTGATGGGACAGTTTGTTGTAAATGAAGACACTAGAAGCTGTGCTCACGCCTCACCTTCAGTGGGAAACTGTTGAGTGAGGTATTATGGGAGCCGGTACTGCAGCGAAAACGAAGCTGCTGCTCATGAACGGATTCGGCCATTTCCATTCCCAGATTGCCTGTTGAGACGTCCCGTCGCTGATACACAGTGCAGGTTATACCAGTGAAGTGGGCTGGTCGAATGAAGTGAGCCTCCATCACAATGTTCCTGGACACCTGTATGCATCGAAAAATAAATCAACATTCTTAAGATGCTTCTTGCATCTCTCTATATACAAACACATATTTTACCAGTACTTCACATAAATAAGTCAATTCACATCTCAGTGCAAAAATCTAAATTAGCTTCTTTCAGTTTCAGATTAAAAAATGATTTCCACATTTCCTAAACCACATACTAATGTATTTTACCATTGTGACAGTGACCTAGTAGGATTTTCTAGAATTGCGAAGAATATTACGATAAAAATACAGAACTAAGAAATTGCCCAATTGCCCTACCATGGAGAAGTCCTGAGCATGACTGTGGAGCTGAGGCCAGGCCAGGGTCTCAAGGGAGTGAACTATGGAGCTGCAGGCCCTCTTCTCTCTCTGGGCGAGTGCGAGAAGCTGATCATCCACCTGCATGAGGTTACTGCCCATCTCAACCAACACCTCTGACAACTGGAACAAACCCACAGACATTTGAAAGTAAATTATGTTAAAGCCAGTGGAAAGTATTACACACAGATTTGTATAAAGCCATTTTAAAAATGTAAAATAATCCTTCTCACCTCTCGTAGCTGTTTGACATAGTCCATAAACTTCTCCATCATTTGTGCCACATACAACACATCCACAGAGTCTGTGAAGCCTGCAGCCTCTAGTGTGTATGTGCGCACCTGATGTGCCAGAGTGACAGCATTGGACACATTGATGGGCCGCTGTAAAGCAAAAATACAAATAGATAAGGGGAAAGGTGTGATTGCAATAAAAACTATGTATACTTTTAAACTGATTAAGTATTGTTATATTGCTCTGACAGCACTACTGACCAGGATGAAGGTGTGAAGGACCCGAGTGATGCCATTGGTGTAGTGACACTCTGTATAGTTTGCATCCCTCCACTTTCCATTATCATCACAGTATCTGGAGGCTTTTTTTTGCTCAATACCTCCCTCCATAGACATGGAAGGGTATCGCATCTGCAGGCAGTACTGATAAGAGGTGATGCCTGCCAGAGTCCTCGGCCACCTGAGGATTAAAACACTGAATGAGGAGAAAACCTTTGAAACTTCAGGTGTGTAATAATACTCACTACATCTGTAACTAACCTGAACTCCCCACGGTTGTTGACAACTTTATCCTCTGGACAGAAGGAGGCACTGTTCTCCAGCACCAATATTTCAACACTACGAGACGTGTTGCCCCGCCCGGTGGAAACCACACACTCCCACTCTCCTCTGGCCTCCGCACGCACGTTATATAGAATAAGCTCACTGGATATGGAGAGTAAAGAAAGTTGATTATTATGATATCTACCACATTTACATCTCAAAATACTATTTTTCTTTATGTTTATATATTCACTCAATTATTTTCTTATAATATACATATTACATATATTCAGGAATAAAGGGTTAAGATGTCTTTACCTGGTGATGAAGGTGCAGTCATGCAGCACATTATTCTCTAGCTGGACACCCATCTCGGGGTCAGAGGTCACCAGATGACCATTGTGACGCCAGTGTAAGGTGGTGATCTTGTCCACCAAGGCGGCAGTGCAATGAAAGGGCAGCCGGTCACCTTTAAAGACCACCTGACGCTGAGATGGCAGCAGGGACAGCGTGTGCAGCTCGAGTGGACCATCTGAGCAACATGGCAGGAAAAGACCCAGATGAGACACATCTTACTGAAGTCCTCACTCATTACTCAACCTCAGTTAAATATTTCCACTGAAGTTATTATGAGTCGACAGCTCTAGAGCAGATTAAATGCAGGCAGCAGCAAATTGGTAAATGCAACCCACAGGATTAGTTGTCAACACAGCTTGATGATACTTTTCTAAATACGTCCCTGCTGCTGAGCTGCTTCCTTGGAGCTGTTTCAGCACTTTTGGTTCACTAATTCTTAAAAATATTGGGATGCTTCTAAGTAGTGTTATGAGTGCACTGTTATTGTCATCCACATGCCAATGGTCCCTTCAACGAAGCGGGGAATTGCCTCATTCATGTGTCTCAATCTAGCCCAGCGCTCACCACAGTTCAGCTGGCTCTCCCTCAGTCCACGAAGGGGTTTTCCCCTCAGGCTCCTCGGGTAGGCACACAGGGTTTCATCCCCCAACCGGGCTGAGCTGCTGCGAAAGAAGCCTGGTACCCAACGAAGGCCGCAGTCACATGACAGGTAGTCTGAGTTGAAGTTCCTGGAAATAGAATAGATAGACTTTTATGATATGAAATGGAACTTTTTATTTATCATTCCAGGATACAGTGTTACCTCTAGTTGTTCTATTGGGGCCCAACATATCATCTAAACATGAAGATAAATCCTTATCGGCTGTTGAACTGCAACTACCTTTTAACTGTCAATTTATTGTTCTTACTCTCAATCAAATGTAGTGTTTTTATTTTAAAAACAAGCAGTGACGCTTCTAAAAAAAAACCTGTGTTTTGATTTGAATTGTTTGTAGAACAATCTTCTGATTTATGGTAGCCAAAGTTCAAATATGTGTTTCATCTCCAAATACCACATCGATGAATGTATCCTAATTCAAATAAATACACGCCAAACAAATCCTCTGTGCTTATTTGCCTTATTCGACACTCATTGTAAAACACAGCGAGCAAACCCGAGGTAAAATAAATATGAACTGGAAATAAATGTTATCTTTGTCTTGGATATTTATTGTTGTATTCAGATATGGAATGGTATTCTGTGCTAGTGAACTGTCTGGAGTCAGACTTATACTCACACTAACTTGAGAGACGGCAGCTCCTGAAACACTGCTGGATCCAGCGTGGATATGATGTTGCCAGAAAGATTCCTACAGCACATAATGTTAGATATAAACACGTTGACTTACTCCACTTATTGTGAATAGAACAATACTTTAAGGGAATCCATTAATCTTTTTCTTACAATTTGGTAAGATTGGTCAACCCTTGGAACATGTCCGCAGACAGACAGCCAATGCGGTTGTTGGAGAGGTCGCTGGAAGTAAAAAACAAAAGAAAAAAAGGAATGCGTTGGTTATTTTTTTAAACAAGAGGACTTGGCTTCATGCAGATTGTGTTATCTTGACTCATTCAGTACCTGTGTTGTTTGAGGGATATCTGATCAAATGGTACACGTCTCAACATACAGTGTGCAGGAACTCTTGTTTGTGATAAACTAGTGATAAAGGCTTTTTTTGCCTCTTTAACATTCCACAAATAGAAAGCGCAGACAGTTAAACATCTAAATAAGCATGCCCACAGTCCCTAACACTTTCCCTTATCTCTCCTCTACGGGACACCAGTGAAGGTTTATCAGCAAAGGGGTAAACACAGGGCCCCTGTTCTACCGTCCAACTCTGAGTGTGATGTATAGCTGCAGCCAGAAAGGGATCTGCTCTGTTGCACCTCTGACACTACCCAGCAGAGAGCCGTCCAGAGCATGTGTTTATCTCCCCCTGTTTGTTTTGAGAAGCCCCAGACCTCGCAGGGAAAACACAAGAAGGGGGAGGAGGGACAGGGAGTCAAGCGGGGCAGCACGGACGACTAACTCCAACCAACGCCAACCAACACCACAACCAGACGTCAAAGTCCAAAAACATGAGTTAGCCGCTAACAGCCGTCCTACATTCAATGTTGGTGAGGCGCCTCTGCTTGGCCCTGAAGTTTTAACAGTAGTGGAGTAGGTGCATAAGAGATGACATCACAAGACCCCTGCAAGATCGGCAGAAAACTTGGTGAAGGAGCTTACCAGGAATTCAATACAACATCGAATATGAGTTGCCAAAATATAATCCACTATAACCGTCGGGGGATATGTGGGTCTGCCTCCTGGTATATCTTCTGGCAAATAAAGCAGCCTCATCAAAAACCTATACTCTGACTTCATAATTTTTCTGAGACCAAAAAATGAAATTCAAAATGTCCATGCCTGTGTTTACAAATGTCTATTAATATGTTTGCCGCTCTTTATACCAAAGGAATGTGAATCATGTAAACGTCTACTTACAGTTTCCGAAGCTCAGACAGGCCCTGGAAGGCCCCGGGCATGATGGTGCTGATTAAGTTGTGCTTGAGGTCCCTGTGGAGACAGAAAATATTGAGTCAATGAGAAAAAAAAATGCAGGAATAAAGTTGGCATGTCCTTAATAACTAGTTCTAAATATACTGTTTCACTTTTTCTTGTCCAGAGGTTGATGAGAATATCAACACCACATGCAGTAGGTTTTATGGTAACTGCATGCTAAAGCCAGCTAAGTTGCTGCTTAGTGCTACTAGCTACTCTGTTGAATAGCCCCCCTGTTAAACAACAAGTTATTCTTTTTTTTCTCACGGTTTGTGTGGAGATAAAAAAAAACAAAGTTGTGTTAATCCCTGAGAGTCTGATTTTGTTAACTTTTGAATGAGCCATGTTATCCGTTTCCCCTCTTTCCAGTTCTGGAGATAAGCAAATCTGCTGCTAGCTTTAGCTTCATATTTGATGAACACACATAAGAGAGGTGTTAATGTCTAAATCTAAAACTGAGAAAGATAACCAGTCAGCATGTTTTCATTTATGTTAAGCCATTTCCTCGAAACTGAGTGTTTCTTTGACTGTAAAAGGAAGGGATGGAGAAATGTTTCTTTAGACCTAGCTCCTCCAGTGGGACACAGTAGGGTGTTTCTGCACACAGATAGGAAATCTTATCCCATCAGCCACCTGGGCTTGAGGTTAGCAAGATGCAGATTCTTGACCAAAGAAAATATTAGAGGAATTCAAAACTGCTAGCAAAGCTTCTCTCATTCTTTTCATTTAAAAAAAGAAAAAAAAAACCTCTTCTGGTGACAATCTTAAAAATAATAATTATGAATTCCTTAAGGTCCTTTCAAGATCGAACTTCCGTGTAACACTTCACTCCCCACTCACTCATACAGTACACACATCCATTTGTTAAACACTTCAGCCAGATGCTCTTCTCCATCTGCATTACATTTTAAAATTAAAAACTTTTTTTATTAGTCGGGCGGGAATAGTGGGGTTAAAGCAGGTCAAGAGTGGGATGGTTATCTGAAGGACATGGCTAATGTGGTTAGAAACAGGATCTATGCTCCTATATAAAACATTTCTGCTCCCACTGGACCATCCATAGAGGATTTCCTTACAGGAGCTCAAAAGCAAAAACACCAAAACTGCATTTTTGTCTACCTCACATCTATCCAAGATGTCACTGTGGTAGGCAGACCTCAGGGGATTTTTCTGGTCCTTTTTTCCACACAGATTATCTGTCATCACTGCTCTCGACCGCGCTGCCTCACACCATGTTCAACCTCAGGCATCTCTGAACCATTGTGCTATCCACTTTCCAAGAGATGTGCTATTTTGATAAAACTTGGGCAATAAAAAAGTTTTAGAAAATGGCTTCCTGAGAAAAAGTATACCATGTGGTATGGCCTGGATAGAGGCAGAGATCAGGGGTTTTGCCTTTGGTCCAAGCTCTCGCAAAGCCATCGCTCATTTCTGGATTATAGACAGGAGACAGGTTATAATGATGGAGCAGAAGTCGCTGGCCCTGGACCAAGAGGCGGAGGTCTGTAGTGTTTGTCTCAAAGCAGACAATCTTGGACAGCACAGCAGAGATCTTTGAGTGTGTGCCAGCTTGTTAGACTGAACACTTTGCAACAACTTCACAGCTTTTTTCAATGGTGGGTATGTTTCCACCTTTATGATTCTGACTAAGAGGTAAAAAGTGCTTTGTACTATAAAAACGTAAAATCCATTGAAAAAATAAGAATGATGCTGTGTGTTTGAGAGAAAACAAAAATTGACAAAAAACAAAGCATTATTGGTCAGAATGTATTTCCTAATTGTATTGTGCCTATGTGTTAGTAGTAGTAAAGGATTTGTTGACGATGTGACCATGGCGGGGTGGGTGGGGGGGCCCATGCACTTCCGTTTCTTGTCTATGTGTTGCAAGGCTCATTAGTGTGACGATGAAAGGCGAGGCACAGCCTTCTGTTTCCTCTCTCTGATGACCACCTCTCCCTCCCGTCTGTTCTTTTACTAGATAGCAAACTTACTTACAAATCTCTTGTATTAGCTGTCTTTGTCCAGAGTGCTTATTCATCAAGTAGTCAAACTATATTTTTTAGTATCTTGTTGCTCCATCAACTACATTTTTAATTGCATAGTGATTCAAGTAGTTGGACAAAAAAGGACATTATTATTATTATCATTATAAGGAAAGTTCTATACTATTTGAAGTTAGGCGGTAGTCTGGTTTGGTGATATTATCAAAATGGACAGCAGTTTGTGAAAGGTGTCTGACTGACTCAGTGTTTTTAATATAAAAAAAACAACATGTTTTTGAGTAGTAGCTTTAAACCCTTTTTGATAAGTATCTTTAGTAAACCAAATTTCTATGGTAACAGCTGCAGTTCAACTGCTGTCTTTCAAAGCTACAGTATGCGTTTAAAATAACTTCACCAACAGTGCACAAAAGTGCATGCACAAGCACACAGACATTTGTCTAGCTATTTTTAGAAGACATTGTGTAGGGCTGCCAAATTTTTTGTTGAAGACTTAAAATAACCAATATCTTGACACCTATTGAGCTGCAGAGATTTGATCTGGATTATTATCACCCCAAACACATGAATGAAGATTAAACGTTTGCTCAGTGTGAGTAAAATGGTCTTGAGCGATAGAAAAATGCAAATCAAACATTAGCGCTTCCTGGATTTGTCTTCTTATAACCTGTTTTTGGAGTACATGATCCCGTGTTTGCTTTGGCTTGAAGAGTATAGACAGTCCATTACGTCTGCTACATTCTCTTATCACCAAGCTGGGGAATGTGGTGTAGCTCGCCACAGCCAACAGACCATGAGGTGGGCACTTAGCCCCACTGTACCCTTAATGTTCACCCACATAATCCCTGCTAAATCTCTACTGCAGCCCCTTGCCACTTGCAAAGCCTCTCAAATTTATTTCAAACTTTATTGAAAACCCTCAGTTTGAACAGCAGGGCTCACACTCTGGCGATGACTTGTGTGTGTGCCCTCTGAAGGAGACAGGGCCCGGCCTGACAACAGCTTCACAGCTCAGCAGCCTTCACACTGATGACATCAGCTGTCACCGAGCCAGAGGATCAGAGCCGTGACAAGAAATACTTCAAAGAGGGCATGAGCATGGAAATATCAGAGTAACAAAGGTTAGGAGGTGGACTTGTAGCTATGACTATTTCATTACCATCAGCTGCACCTTGTACTTCTTCTACAAGCTACACGATTGGTGGTGACACATTATTGTTGTGTCTTTGAGTTATGCTTTGTAACCTTGAGAGTGCACTGCTTTCTCCCCTTCTCCACATGACGCCTGTGTGACAGACTCACTCCCAGCCCAGGAGGGGCCATTGTCTCTTGCAGGGGGGGTTTAACACCAGCGACTGCCATTAAGAAAGTCTTTTCTCCCTAAAAACTCCTCCCAATCAATGGGGATGTTGCACTGCCAATCTGGAGGGTCATTTCTCTGCAGATATGAGGGATGAGCACCTGGGCCCCATGCAGACTTGAGAGGAGGGACGTGCTTAGCAGAAGGGTAATAATGAAGACATGGTCTGTAAAGCGCTCCAGACATGGAGTGCTCCATTATCAGGAGCACAGCGGCTGGGTCTGGAGTGCTCCACTGACATTGTTTAGGCCCTGGCCCCGGAGGGAGCTGGGAAAATGACTGAAGCCAGGGAATGGCCACTCATTATCGCCAGACTAGAATCAAGAATTTCCTGTTCCTGGAATTTTTTAATGGAAAGACATGGCACTACAAGGCCAACTCAGTCTGATTTATCTCTTGATGCAAAGCAATATAAGAAATAAAACATACAAGTCCACAGATGGTTCAAAGGTATGTTAGAAACAGAAAGCAAAAGGGGGCCGCTGGCACCTCGGCTCCTGACAAAGGTCATTGGAGACCATTTTTGTGCCGCGTGTCATTTCCTGTCTGGTTGGCGTCTCAAGCAGAGGCCCTCGTTTATTTTTACAGTTTCCTTTTTCTCCTTTTTTTTTACTAGCTAGCTTTCCCCTGTAAGGAGGGGCAGGTGGGTTAGGGGTTTCAGTGCTGAGCAGAATCGTCCCTGTGTATGGCCCCGCAGACCCCACCTCCCTACTCCTCAACACACTTGCTCACAATGGGGGCTCTGTAACGCCGGCCCCAAACGTACTCCTGCCTTCCCCCCAAAACAGGAAACCGGGATCTGCAGAGCTCTTGTTTTTCTGCTAATTTCCTGCTTTGCTGCCCCTTCCCCAGATTATTTTCTTTACTTTTTTTCTGGTTCCTCTCAGATTGGATACCTAATCAACCCTTTGTCAGTGTTTAACTGGAAACAAGTTGTTTTGCTGCAGCAATGAAGGTAAAGGGGTAAAGATAGACATTTCTTATTACATAAAAGAAACACACAAAGAAACATTTCCTCTCATACTTTATCAATCACCACTTGCCCATTAACTACCATGACTATATAATGTTTTAAACAAATGGAGCCCCCGGAATCTTCTAATGACTGACAGTGTTTCTAAACCTTTGAAGCTGCCAGCAGCATTTACAGAAATAGCAATGTACACTTTTATTTAAAGTGTTAAATGACCTATGATGATTATAGAGCTGGAGATCATTCCGCCATGGAAAACTCTGGAACCACAGACTGTTATTGACTTAAGTTCTGGCTTTTGGAGCGAAAGAGGCGATGCCCGGTTTGGCATCTCTGTGGGTTTTATAAGATCTGTAGTATGCCCTGCAGTCATGAAAAAAGAGGGTAAATTTACAGTATCGGTAAGACATAAAGTAGATTTTTTATATTTATATGACAGTTCAATGATGAGGTTTATCAGGGGAAGACAAGACAGGTAGGCACAGAAAATGCAGTAAAAAATATTTTCTTATCTTGATAACATTCATAAACCATTACTTTTTTTAAATAATGTTCTTGTTGATAATATATTTGATTGAAAGTCCCAAAAATCTCCAAAGTCACATGGACGTTCTGTACGAAAAAATAAGTTGACGTAATACAGACATGGGATTGAAATAATGGACACAAAATGAATGGGAGGAAAACAGAACAAAAGACTTTCATTCAAATGATCGATGAACAGGGGCTCATGTCTGAGATTAGGTTTTAAACCAGTAGGTGGACTACAGCATGTACAGAGTGGGGTAGGAGGAGAAACAGAGAGAGAGACCCAGGAGAGGGGAGATGCGAAAATAAAGAAGGAACACAGACGGAAGTGGGGGGAAGTTAACCCAGAGAAAGCTCAAGTTCCTCTGCTATTGAAACCATATCAAGTTTGCCGAATGAGTGTGCAAGAGAGTTACCGGTGTATAAAGCGTACGATTTGGTAATGGGCTTATAAGGGGCTCACTCGCTGTTTCAATAAACCCCCAGAGCCATGACTGAGCTAGGCTTGCAATACAAACACACCCCGTTCCTTCAGTTTATCTGAAAGACACATCTGGAGTCTATCAACTCCAGCAGCACCCCCCTTTCTGTTTCCACTCTCCAGCACGCTTAACCCTTTACTAACCCCCTCCACCCCTTCATGTCATGCTCTCTCATTAGGTGACCGTAACTGTGGGGGGGGCACTTGATGGCGTGTGCGGGGAAAAATAGACACGCAAATGATAATCTTTCTGCAATTTGCCACCTCCACAGCTGGCTGCTACAATCTGAACCTTGTCTTACCCAAATTGGTCTAGACTGGAGGGCTCCGTGCCATGCTAACACATTTCTCCACTGTTTTACATGTTAAAGTGCTGCCCACCTCTGCTTTGTTTCCACTCCTCAGAATAATTTGCTTAGCCTGTGTGGAAATATTGTTAATCTCCCACCAAGAAAAACAACCTCCGATTTATATAAGACAAACTGCAGGAGAGTGCTTTCTTTCATTCCCCCTCCCTCCTTCTTCCTCTCGTTCCCTCTCTCTCTCTCTGCAGCCATCATACCATCTTTAGCCATCGCAGCTCCACTTCCCCTGTGTCAGATGGTAAAGTTGTTTAAGTTGGACTACTTCCTAACCCTAGCTGCTCAGAATGGCAGCGGAGATTTCAAGGTTGGCTTCATTGAGATTCAGACTCAGGCTTAGCTGCCCAGCGCCCCCTTTTTCTGTAAACAGATATTATCAAGTCAAAAAGTAACGCATTGAGATTAGCTATTTTGATCACAATGTGGTCATAGTGTATGTGTTTTCTATCACTCAGACATTTTCCTAAACATGTGCACATTCTGACGCCCTTCGTGAGTTATTGGTCACAGGTTTCAGCCCAAACTTCCTTTAATTCTTGCTGCTATACAAACATAAATCAGTCTGAATGATATTTCCTCTGCATACTTTAGTATTTAGCACAACAAAAGTACATTCATTTCATGTAGAGCCCTTTTCTGGATACTTCTTACCTCTACAAATCTTTTTTAAATTTTCGAATACTGTGCAATAAGAAAACTTTAATAATATTGATAAAAAAAAAAAAAAAAGATTGTTGACATTTTGTTACCTTTGACTAACATTACATTCTCTGCAAGCATGACACTGTAGTTTTTAGTCATGATCAAAAGATAATTACCTGAAACTAATTGACTTTTTTGGGGCTTATTGTTTTGGAATCATTGCATTGACTTGCATTCTCACCAATATTACCTTATTTTAGGCACTATTGGAGGCACAACTGTATTATCAGGTACTGTGGCGATCCTTTTAGGCTATCTTGATGGCAAAGTCTGTCATGCTGCCAACACCTTGAGCCTCCAACTGCAGCCACACTCCTGCCTATCAGACCTGTCCAATGCAAGCACCCTGCTGCTCCCTCATCCATCATCATCGCTGCCCTATGCTCTCCCCTCTCTGCTCTCTCTCTCCCTGTAGGGCGAGCAGACCTGGTAATGAGGGCCCCTTGTGCCCTGCCTGCCTGCCTGCCTGTCCTGTGTCCCATGGTGCAGTGGGGCCCCGCTGGACAAGAGCCAGACTGCCTCAGCCCTCTTTGCTCATTATTCTCATTACCTTGCCTCAAATCAGCGCAGGACAGGCTGCTGGGAACTGTCCGCAACTCATAAAGGTCCCCGCTCGTTAGTTGGGCTGCCAGTGTCAGCTCCCATTAGAAAGGGCAAGAACAGAGGTGGAGGTGCTCAAATAGGTGCACAAGTGCAGTATAGAAGGCCTTAAAGGTGTCTTTTTTTTGCATAAAGCCAGGTATGATTCAACTTGTGTTGTATCCAAAAGAGCTGGAATGAAAATAATTATTCCAAGATCTAAATGTAGCTATTGGATGGCAAAGCCCATTTTAAAGAGCAGCAGAAACACAGAAGTCCAGTAAAAGGGCAAAACAAACAAGGCTAAATTGCTCCTCTGCACTTGGGTGGTTTGGCAGGTTATGAAGGCAACAGTGGCTTTGAGGAGGTTTGTCCCAATGAAAGGGCTAACTGTGTAGATTGCTGCACTGTCTGGCCCAGGCCTGGAGGAGGGTGGGAGTTTTATTCTCCAACAAACAACAGTAGATCAGACTGCATTCGTTGCTGAATAGATGTCTGTGGTTGTGAGAGTATGTCTGCAAAGACAGTTACCAGACCTGGAAATGACGGGACAAGGAACGAAGGTGCCCATAGTAGGAAACACACTCTAAGTTACGGTCCACAGAAAGAGGACAGACGGAGAGTGAGAGTGTATGTGTGCAGCCAGGGAGCAGTGTTTATCCTCGGCACATAGGGGAAGAAATGCAGTGTAATTCCCTGATGTGTGTTTACTCAGCCCTAGTGGGCTGGCCTTTGATTACAGCACTGACCACAGAATATGAGTAACTGCTCACTACTGCTGCAAATGACAAGCACATGTAGACGACACACTGGAAACAATGAGACGACCTGGAGACAGATCGCAGGCTAACAAGACAAAACAAAAACTGAAATTGCAACCTAACAGAGGGAAAAACTCAAAACCTTTACTGTAAACTCACTTCTGTTTTCTTTACCTTCAAACCCCTCCATAACTGTGAATTTCTGTATTGCATTTTTCACATCAGACAGCAATTTTAACCATGATCTCAGATGTAATTATAAGCTGTGTAAGGCTCAATTAAAGGTTGAAGACGTCAGCGTGAGTGAGCAGACCTCCACCGCTGTGTGTCAGAGAGCCAGCGGAGGTTGAGGCAGAGGAGCGAAATGAGGCCTGCATGATTTACGTTATGTCCTCTCCTTACACCAGACGCCCACATCCCTCTCTAAGTAGAGCATAGTGTGTGTGTGTGTTGGTTTGTCTGTATAATTTTTGTCTTTCTTCCAGGTCTTTCAGTTATGAACATCCAGGAAAGCTCCACCCTGTTGCCCCCTGCTAGTTTTATCACTTCTGCAGCTACAAGGGCCAGCTAGTTGGTGAGCTCAGGTTACCCGACCCACCGACCCCAGGGCGCTACAGGGAACCTTGTCTGCACTTACAAAAACAAGCAACATTGGCTCTTTTTACATCAAAAGCTTCTAACTACAGGTCTGCTTTGGCTTTATTTCGTTTTTATTTATTCTCACAGGAAGTTCCTATTCATAGGACTTTGGTTTTTACTAAGTGCTTTCTTCAAAGTAGTTTTATTAACAAGTTCTGTATAAGGTATCTTCCTGTCAACAGGTTTATGAGCATCTTTGGTGCAAAAAGTTGAGGTGAGAACTGAGGACTAAAGAATTATCTACCCGGGGCGTTCACATACCAGACATAAAACCAGCAATTCAGCAAATTTTGGCTTTTGCTCTCAGCTGGCTCGTCTGGTGTGAGCTCCAGAAGGTAGCTACTAACAAGCTAACAACTGCAGCAAATTACCATATTTTTCTTTCTTTCGACATTTTTAAGAACCAGTTAACTTAGCTAGCTTCATGGGTGGCAGCGCCAAGTGGCATGTGGAACTAATATACCTTCAAAATACCCGTCCCACCCGCAAAACAAGTCTACCAGACTACAGTATCCAAACTGAAGCTGTGCCATGTGTGTTGTTAGCTACCAGGATGCTATAAAGCTTTACTGGCATGCTCTGTTAAACTGAACACCTTCTGGTGGGAAAAACAGACACTAGATGTAATTTTCACACCAGCGTGGTCAAAATCCAGGAGTGCTAGCCTGTTGCAGCTTCAGCTAGTATTGACTCTTATAAACTGTTGTGTGGGCCAAGAAACATCATTAACCTTATTTGCATGCTGCAAGCTAATCTTCTATTATTTCAATCCAACAAGTCAAACTTAAGTTAGCTTCTGTATTAACAAAGCAATTTCTTCTTTTTGGGACTCTACACAAACTAAGATTAGCATCCTAACATTCTCATGATAACACTGCCTGACTCAATGCCTTAACTCTGCAATTTTTCACCTGTTGAAATACTGATCTTGTAACTGCTCATATTCGGATTTTTGTCTTATTTTATTCCTACTGTATATTTATTTTATGCTATATTCTGTAAGATTCAGGGGGATCACCAACGTTTTGAGCTAACTTTCTCTAGCATATTGTCTAGCAATCCATACATTAGTTGTTGACATAGCATATTTTAGCATGGGCCATTCAGCCATACTGCTAGTGCTGCTAGCCGGCATTATAATATATTAATAATCATACATTTAATTTTAAGGCGCTTTCAATCAAAGTGCTACATTACAGTATTAAACACGTCAATTATAAAACACTAAAAAAACAGTATAAAAGCTTTTTAAACCATGCTTTTTTTCTCCCCAGATATTTTCCTGTCTATCAGCTGTGTAACACTCCTTTGTAAAGATGATGCTGCTACCAAGAAGGTCAAGAGTAGACTCTCTGTTAACCACAGGCAAAGCTGCCAGCACACACCTCGTCCTCTCTTATCTTGTCCAGTAGAGTGGAGGCTTACCTGATAATGAAAGGCTAAAGAGTAATTATGTGAACTTTTCAACATAACTCTTTGATAGCCAGTCTGAGTGTATCATACTCCCTGCTGGACCGAAGCCCATGACTGGATAGAAGTTCACAGAGCTGCTCAGATTTCAATGATTTCCTGTCTGTTTTCCAATACAGACTCTGAGGCAAACTAAAATAACTGCTCACGAATAGCTGCAGCATGTAGATCACCCATGACAATGCAGAAGTGTAATAATAGGATAATAAACAGTTCACTACTCACATTTTTTCCAAAGCGAAAAGTCCACTGAAGGATCCATTTTTCAGGACTCTGATTTTGTTGTGGCTCAGTATCCTGTTAAAAAAAGACACATAAAAGCATTGTTAGAAATATTCCTCTGCAAAAATAATCAATAAAAACTATGAAGCTAAATTCAGATATGCAAAAGGTCTATCTTGGACTTCAGCTTTACTGCCGAGGAATAGTTCAGCTTTAACAAAATGCTGAGTGAAAGCATCACAAGGGGAAGATGAGAGTGAACTCAAAATGTCCACTTGGCGTTGCAGTCAGGAGATTAATCTGACCAAAAAAGTTAGTTTAAGATGTTTCCAATTTCTATCAAATACGGAGAAGGGCATCAAGATTTGGAGGGAAGCTGTAATCTTGCTGATCATTCCTCATACATTTTTACATCAAAAGGATGTCTTTCCACATCAAACAAATGGCGGCACAGGCCATGTTAATTAGTCCTCTCTCCACTAGCCAACAATGTCTTATCAGACCAGAGGGCAGAGACCTTAGGACATACAGTAATGGAAGTGAGGTTGAGATTGTTTTGTCTGAGAGGGAATCATGGGAAATAGATATTTAGGGTAATGACTTTGCTCTGAGGGACTGCCCATTCGACGGATACTTGTCTGTATAAGATTTTAAAGGAATAGTCTGACCTTTTTTCATTAAAAATTATACTTATTTGTAGACTGTACAAAACTTGTTTCTGGTCTCAGTTACTGTATGTCACCCATTGGATTCTGGAGAGGCGTTATGAAACCCAACGATGGCGGAAATGCAGACTCCAACTGAAATCCAGCCAATCAAGAAGCAGGCAAAATGGTGGAGTTGAGGAAGGCCAAATGAATATTTTTGCTGCTGAAACATGTCCATCTAGCTCATCATGTAGCATATTCCAAACGATCAAAATAACACAATAAAGACGATAATTTTAAAGCAGGGTTGGTAATTCTGGAAAGTTAGCAAGTTTGAAAGTAGCTCTGTCCTAATCCCCCCTGCTCCTTCAAACGCCACACCCCAACAGTTTAACGAAATGAGCTTCAGACACCATAACCATTTTTTTCACAAGGCTGTAAACATAGTTATATCTACCGTTAAATTGACATAAAATGGACTCTTAGAGGGGATACTCTGTTTTTTTTAGTCAACCTTAAGTGGAAACTTAAGTAACTGCTGTTTTTTGCACTTTAGCATTGGCTGGAGGTTTCTGCTTGATTTGTACTTGCAAAGCTGGCAAAGAAACACAATTCCATATTATGCCTGCATGCAAAATGGGGGGGCCAGAGCAAGCAGATGTCAAGCTCTGCTTAGCAGACTACACTCAGCTAATCAACCTGCTCTGTCCACAGGTTAAATAAAAAAACTACACTCAAAATATAACGCAGAGAAAGAAAATACTCCCTGAAGTTCTCTTCGGACTTACAACGGTTTAATTTCTTGCCTTGCTGCAGTGGTGAAAAGTGTACTCTAGGACCCGTTACATCACTGCTGGGTGTGGTCAGAGGTCCAAAAGGCTTAAAACTGTCACCTAGAAATGACAGTTATATTCTGCTTTTCATTTCTCTTAAATTACCATTTCTTTGCCTTTTTACTACTGCCCATGCTTCACTGGTTGAAAAGCGACTTTTCTTATAGTGGCATGTTAAAAAAACACCATCCATTCATCTGTTTTTAGCTTTGTTTTACAAACCCAAACACACTATGTTCAGTGTTTTTTGATTTTCTTTTGGCTTACTCTTTTACGATTTATTAAGCCATGTTTCTTCAAATTAAGTAAGTGTGATGGAGCAACTGTAAGGTGCAGGTGAGGACGGAGTTTAAGCTGGATGAATAGGCTTTTAAAAAAACAAAACCTTGATATCATACAAAACTATGCGTGTGCATCCCATATTGTAAAATAAAAACTACAAAGACATTTGAGAAGAGTTAGCCAATATATTCACTTTCACCTCTCAAACCTTTCTGTGAAATGTGAAATGAGAGGTAAAATGTCTTCAAGAATTATAACCAAGTCCAGTTGACTTTTGGATCAAGACTTAGATCCCCTGACAGGTTTGCTGTATAGAACAAAATTACATGGACACAAGATTCAATGTACTTCAATACCCTCCATGTCTGGCCCTCTGACTCCACAGACCAGCCCACGTCGCCTCAACGGGAGCTCAGGCTACAGCCCGTCATCATTAACACACCCTAGCTTCACATCATCCTCGCTGCTACCACATGGTGCTTAATGGGCTGTGGGCAACATTAAGTGTGTTTTTAATCGAGAGATTGGAGCTGTGTGAGCGCCTGTAAAAGTGGGAGCAGACTATGAACAGTCTGCTAGATTTACAGATTCAGCAGCAGCAGTCCCCCCACATCCACCCACGCCCACCCTCCTGTTTCCTGCCACATCAAAAAAAAAAAAAACACCGCCTTCAGCTCTGCACCTTCCAACTCACTTAATGACCAGATTTAACCATCCAATCTTGGTATACACAGACAAACAGGCCTGAATTACATCACTATATTTACGGACAGCAACAATACAAGGACCGAAAAAATGTTTCAAAGACAAACACAAGGTGAAAGCAACAAGGAACGGAAATCTGCTCTGCTCATCCCAGACAACTCATTCTCACTCATCCTCAAATCTTCCTACAATTCCTTTCTAAACTGAGGAACAGGAAGTGCTTTTTTAAACTACAATCAAGAAATGAGTGATGCTTCACTGGAAATGACTAAAATAGGGAATCTGAGACCTCTCTGACGGTTTCACTTTCTGTTTAAACCAAATCATCATTTTCCAGGCTTTGCTGTAGAAATGTGTCATTGAAGTAAAATCACAAAATCCACCATCATCTCCAAAATTGGACACTAAGACGCTGACATCATCCCAGATCAGAGTTTTATTTCCAGCTTTGGGAAGAAAAAAACCCATCATGTTCACAAATCAACAGTCGTGGAAATAAATCAAAGTTATTAAAGAGGAGTTTTTTTAAGTCGATGTTAGACAAGAGGATCAGAGTCAGTACTCTCGTGGTGTAGCCTGCATTTGAACCTATGACTTCTGGATCTTAAGGTCTCGCTCCTCACTCTGAGCACAGTATCTTCTTTTATAACTGGATGCAGACCTGAGATGAAAGCTGCAGAAGATCCGGAACTGCCTGAATAATTCAATGCAGATAGGAGAGGAGAAAGTCACATCTGGCAGAGAAGCAAGCCATTTAATTCAACGCAGACAATTTCAATACAGATAGTGCCTATTCGACTCTGCTTACAATGCGGAAAAGAAGCTGCTTGTCAGAGGATTGTGCACGTGTTTGGTTTTGTTGTTCATGCACGTTTGAAAATGTCTTTTAAACCTGCTAAGATATGTTTATTTATGTGTTGTGGGCATGCATGTCTGAAAAAATTTTTAATTCATATGAGTCATTGCATCACAATAATTCTCATTTGTCTCAAGTTAAGATATTTCAACACATAATATTTCCATTATCTTTGTTACTTTGTAGACTAGGACATGAAAGCTGACTTTTACAAACAAACAAAACCCACAAAATGAGCTAAGAGAAACCCACACGGACAACAAAAGGGGCAGATTTCCAGGAACACAGGGGAGTAGCAGAGGCCGGTCACTACTGTATAATCCTACAAGCCTGATGTTTGGAGCACAGTCGTAGTGAAGAACATTGTTCTTTCATAAACAATACAGAGAATACAACTCTGAGAAAAAGAGAGCGAGGCAGAGCTCTGTAAACAGACAGAAATAGTCGAAGTCCCATCAGGCTAAACAGGAAACCCAGCCAATTAGCTGTTTATTCAGAACCCGATTTCAGAGGTCAGGGGTTGTAGAGAGAGCACTTCCTGCAAGGCTAGCAGACAGATGCAGCAGTGTTTAGAAGCAGGTGACAGCTGAGGCAGACGAGGAGTTCATCCTTCATCAGTGCAGTATACAAAGGTTAACAGAGCTTTACAAGCAGAGAAGATGAGTAGCTTCTTCATTATAGAAATCCAGGCTACTTATAGAGGCCTAATGTCTTGTTACTGTACATGAGTGGCTTCTGTCTCCTCGTCTTAAGTGACAGATCAGATGGCATAATCTGCTTTCAAGAACACAAAACTGTGTGTTACATTAACAGTGTGTTAACGAAGTCCAGACTATGGATGGTATCTCTCATTCACTTAACCCCTTCAGACCACAAAGGCCTTTTAAGATATCAGATGGGCTAATTGGATCCTTCTCTAATTCATGAAGAAAAAACAGAACCACGTCAGGCTCCAGAGTCTCATTCAGTTGTTCCTGATAATTTATTTACATGAAGATCAAAAAGAGGAGCAGGAGGTCATATGAAAAGAGGCAAGTCACACAGAAACACAGACACCAGTCAGGCTTATGTGTGCTGTACTCATAGACGGGTCAACCAGGGCCAGAAAACAGCAGCAGCATGATAAACTAGTGCTCTGTTCTGACAATGATATTGTGGGAAAAAAGACAACTAAGGTGAGTTGGACAGTGAACAACCTGAACTGATAATAAACTCTAAAACATACTAAATGTTCTCTTTGGTTGAGGAAAGTTAATCTCATTCATGCAGGTTACCATGTGTAGAAAAACCTTACATACATTTCTTTTTTTTAGTTGTGTATTCTTGCCCAAGCAATTTCAAGATGAATAACCTGGCCCTGAATGTGACCAAAATGGCTCAACTTTGCAAATATTTGTAAACAATTTACTTGATTGCAGTAACTATGGACCACATTCTTTCTTTGAAAGTTGACTTAAGTTAATTGAGCTTTTCAGCATATTTGTGTCTCTGTACTGTAGAGATGATGAACAGAAAAAAAGACTGAAACCTTAAAAATGGTCCAACAAGCCAGCAGGGAATCTGATTCAGTGACTCAGGAGGGCAGGAAAGAAACATGGCATGATTAAGATGCGGTACCCTTAATACTGTAAGCTTTAGACATGTCAAATATCCAAACTGCTCTTATAAGTTCATGAAAAATACCCCAAAAGTTTGTTTCACCAATAAACAGCAAAACAAACTTTGAGCATGCATCAGTTGGACTGAGTATGGATTTACAGAAACAGAATGGAGATACAATGCATGTTAACTGCTCCTAGTATGTTTTATGTTTCAGTAGCAAGTGCAGTAATTCAGTGACAGTTTAGGGTTTCTTTGGTGCGTGACAGAGTGTGAAGAACTAAAAAGCATACAAAGAGACTTGTCTCGTAAACCACAGTAACTCCTCCCTGCGCCGTGCCACTCACTTTGTTGGTTTGCTCAATTTGCTTCCTAAAGCCGCAAAGCCTTTGAGGGCCACTCATGGGCATGACAGCATGTCGCAAATCCTAAGTGTTCTCTGATTTACTTGCTCATCCTCTGACTGTAAAGCACTGCCTCGGGTCCGTTAGAGGACCTGATGTGTGTGTGTGTGTGTGTGTGTGTGTGTGTGTGTGTACATTTTTGTCTGTGTGTACCTGTGTGTACTGTAACTGTCTGTCAAAAGCTGCAAGCTTCCTACAGCTGCTTTTGGTTGTGGGTCATTGTCAGCCAATCATTTCACAGAGGAGTCGTCTCTGTGGTGGGGCTGAAGGCGTGCAGTGTTGTGAACGGAGTCCTTTCAGCTTTCCAGATCACAACCTGGTGCAGAGGAACGGCGAGGGAAAACACATCCTTCTATGTGCTGTTCTGACCACAGTGAGAGCGCTATAAAACAAAACTCAACAGGATGTCCTGTTTGCAGTCCGTTATCCCTGAGTGTTTGGTGTCAATATCTTTGCACCTCAAGCTTCATCTTGTCTCCATACTAGACACTCTTAAATCTTGTTGGATGGAAAGTTGGATGAATATAAAGGAAATGCTTCATCCTGGTTTGGCCTTCAGTCCCGGACATGAATGAGATACATTTGAGTGAAAAGATTCTGATTGGCTCATATTGCCCTCTAAATATTTATGCATGCTGGACTGTGAGAGGGAGCTCTGTGTAGCTGCAGGTCTCTACAGAAAACCACAAACAGAAAAAGAGCCTTACAGAGGGATTTAGATTTAATAAGATTGTATCTGCAGGCTAAGCTTCCTGCTCTCATTACTTTTTATAATCTTTGACTATAAGTAATGTTTTCTTTCAATTTGAAAACAGAGCAGTGCTGCAGCATCCACCTGAAGCTGCTGCAGTCTGTCTGGTTGTTAGTCATTGCAGATAAAACAGCATGAGGAGTTTATCCAACAATCCAAGGCCAACAGAGACTGAGATACACAGGTTCAGGCTAATAAAGAGAGTCAAAACAACCCAACAGGCCTCTGTGTAAACATCATTTAACTCTGGAAAGGTCTCTTACCCTCAAGGACCACACGCGAGGTGAAAGACAAGAACCCTTGAAAGAGATTGGTAACGTGCCATAAATCCCGTCCTAATTCAGAGACCAATAGGAGCCAGATAATGAGAGTGATTTTCAATGAGAGTCTCAGTGCGTCATTATTGAATTAAGCTTGGTTTAATTAGCATGCTGACGCTATAATGCACACGCTGGTCTGTGCCACAGCAGTGCTTAAGTTCATAATATGTATATAAAGAAATAATAATTTAGGCTTGTGGGAATTTTCCGAGGAGGTAATTGAATTCTGCTCAAAGCAACGCGATTATCCACTTTTACCCCAACAGCACTGCATTGTGTAAGCACTTTGACTGTGTATGTTACAGCTGAGAACGCTCTATACAAAACCATCAGTGTGTGTTTTACTGCTTTTTCCCTCTTTGCTTTCCATTTGAGAGTGTCCTGTCGCCAGAGTTGCATTTAAAGTATAGCCTACTGGCACTTCACAGAGGAGCAGCATTTCTCTGTATACACATTACACACACAAGGACAGACAGAGAAGATCAACAGAAATATTTTAGCTAAACCAATAGACGGATTAAAAAGTGAATTACTGAATTTAGCTGTTAGCAGGTTTTCCGAGGATGAACTTGGTCCAAATGTTGGGTCTATGTCATCGAAAACCAAGCGACATCATGCTGAAGTTTGACCCCGAAAGGATAAGCTGGACTCGTTTAAGAGACAGTTACTGTATGATGAGCTTACGTCACACAAGTGAGAAGGAATACTAAGACAATACCTGTGTCCCATGATACGTCAAATGTTGATGGTACTGTATTTTAAAAGTAAACAGTGTTTGAGTTAAAGGAATAGTTTAACACATAACTTTTTGCCAATAGTTAGATAAGAGGAATGACAATTTTCTTATCTTAGTGCTTTTACACATGGGTTTTTGCACTGTCAACGGAAATATCTTTCTATCCTAAATACATCATAATGAGATGTAGGTTGGCATCATAAAACCATAGCCAGGCAACTTCTCCCTATTTTTGAGCCAAGCTAAATTAACCTGCTGATCGGTTGAATCTTATATTAACCCAGCAGCGATATGAGGCAAAACATTTAATATAATGCATAGGTGACAAAGACTGCAGTTCTTTAAGTGGCCACTTGAGGATGGCTCCAATACCCTTAAGGTCTCATATGAAAATGCCAGACTTTACAGCAGCATTCAACATATAAAAAGCCTGATAAAAACAAATCTTGGTCTATCTTCAACCAACCAATCAATCAATCAATCAATCAATCAATCAATCAATCTACATTTGCACAGTGCCCATTCATAACAAATGTTATATGAACACACCCTACAAAAAGCAGGTTGCTATTCATGACAAATTTAGAAGGAAATCATTTGTATGTAACTCGCCTGTTTGATGTATAGTTGTGCTCAATTCGAGGGCTGGTCCCTTTGAGTGACAAGTTGCTTTTACTAACTAACTGCTACGTGTCTCCTCAGCTAATACAGCAACACAAATTTACCTCTCCAATACATTTGTGTTGTTGGTACGTTTGGGGATTTTTTTTTAATGGAAATATCAGATGTTGTGCAGTTTATTGTATTAACAGGCTCTAAGAAGTCTCAGCTCCCGCTCACCATACATGGTTTGTTAGTTTGCTGGTCTGAGTAGTGCATTTACTTGTGTGTCGGCCAGTTAAAGGAGTCAGGATTGTTATTGCCTTGCAGAGACGACAACTAGCTGTATGGATGAGCACACTGGTTATTCTACCCCATTCTGCCCTCCAACCTAAGATAGGGACAAGCAAGCAATGAGTTTGCTACGTTCAACAAGTTCTCGTCCCTTCTATTTCAACTCTGGTCATCTACTATGCAGTCCAAAGAGCCTATCATGCTCTGGGAAACACTAATCGTTCAACTGTCCAACTAATGACTAAGCATTGGGTGTAGACTGTATAACTCTTATAACCTAATGATACCCTTACTGACCCCTCACTCTCCAATGGCATGATGACTATAGGGTTAACTAGATGTCTATAGGGTTAATAATGGTAGTTAACTAACCACTGGATGAAGTCATGGTTGCTAGGTCTTAATGCCATGGTAACTAATATACATTTTAAGTAGGTTCAAATAAATATTTTAGCTATTAGACTAAAGAGGTAAAAGATCAGTTGTATGCAGCTTCTTGAAAGGTTGAACATAGTTACGAATCAGAGCATGACACTGCTGCGCTGTGCAACAGCTATTGCTAATTGGTTTCAATGTAGCAGTCTATACCTTTTGTGACTTTTGTACATTTACACACACTGACACACATCCAACCTCTTGCTGTGTTGGGGCTCCTGTTGGGACAAACCTGCAACAGTAATTGGTGTGGACCTTCATCAGTCGCCTGGAATTCCTGGTCATGACATGTCACACGATGTGTGTGTTGGCTTGTGTGTGCGTGTGTGTGTGTGTGTGTCACCGGTACATACATTTACTGGCATGGTGCATGTTTTTAACCAAATCTGTTCCTTGACTTGACATACAGTAATAGGAATAATGACGTGAGTGTAATCCTTGTTTTTATGATTTACAACAGCGCTTTTTACTGACATGTAAAAATGTCATCTGCAAAGAATTCAACCCACATCGACACAGAGGAAAACTCGTGTTTTCAGAAAGCATCATTTGTTGTACAGCCAAACAAGACCTTTAAAGCCAATACTGTTGTCTTCAATATAACTGCTACATAAGAGTCATATGGTTTGATTTATTTATTTATTTTTTGTTATGTTTTTTCCATTGATTGTGTCTATGTGTTAGTGTAAACCATGTGCTTTTTGTATCTGTTGCATTTTATATTCCCGAAAAAGGATGATAAATATAATTTTGAACAATATAATCATAATTTGTAGAAAACTTTTTTTACCTGTACTTATGCGGGCCTGCTAGTGGTACCTACAGTCTCTAAATGTACTATGGGAGGTAAAGCCTTCAGTTATCTGAAGAATCATCTTCCAGCTGGGGTCCGGGAGGCAGACACACTCTGTATTTTTAAGAATAGACTTAAAACTTTCCTTTTTGATAAATCTTATAGTTAGGACTTTTTAGGAGTTTTTGTAAAGTGTCTCGAGATAACACTTGTTATGAGTTTACGCTATACAAATAAAAAATGATTGATTGATTGATTGGCTTACTATAACTGTGGGATTATCAGAATGATCTCATGTATTTATTGCTATATCCTTCTCGGTTGCTGCTGTTGTTATTGTTTTACACTGCTAGACAACAGATTACCAAGTCAGCAAAGAAATAAAAGATAAATATCTTATTGTGTATATTTGATGATTTTCAAAATAGAGTTTCATTATGCTTTCTGTTCCCCCAACTTTTCTACTGTACCACTTTGGAATGTGTGTGTCTGTCCCCATAACTCTAATGGTGACAAGCCAAATGATTTTCAGAATCTCAGAAATGTTTCCCTATAATGACTCTTCTGGATCCATGATAGCAATTTTTCCCTTCTTTTGGTGGCTTTTGTGTATTTGTCAGTTTCTGTGTGTCGTCCGAAGGCAGGAAGTAATCCGCACTTTAATTTAGGTGGAAGATAACATGTTTTGAATGAAGAGTTTAATTTAGTCTCAGATGACTGAGGTTTGGCCAGACGAAGTGTGGCTTCTTTTCGAGTTTATAGTTTTGGGAAAAGTAAATTGTAATTCAGGAAACGTGTGTTAGTGGGCTTTGGAAAAAATAAAATAGTAAAAGTTTCATATTGGCCAGACTGGGACACCCAACCCTGTAAAATGAATATGGTGCATATTTGTGGATTATTTTGCTACTGTGCAGGCTGTGCATAGCATTGTAAATTATGATTATTATAATTCATTGGTTGGAATGAAAATGATTCAATACTAGTGACATAACCAGCGACTGCTTGCACATATACGCTGGTGGACAGTTGTATTTGTGCCAGGCTTCAAAAGCTGCATCAGCTGAATCAAACCCTCACCTCTCAGTCTCTCTCTGCTAATGGACACTTCTGCAGAGAAGAAGAGGAAGGTGGAGGGAGGAGGGATGAAAGAAGAACATAACAGAGCGATCTCTCAGGCTGGGAGTTGGCTGTGTCATCTTTGTTACAATAAGTACTTCAAAAGAGGCCTCCAGACTGTGCTGACTATTCAGCGCCTGCGTCCGTCCCAAATAGCTTAACCCTTTCGTCGTTAAAAGACAGAGAGCCACCTAAACCAGTCGTCCCAGGTGACCCCTGCACCCTGAGTCTGTCCTCAGGGAGTCACAGCTCTGAATGTAACAGAGAGACTAAATGCCCTCAAGCACAACAAGCACTTTAGCAGCAAATGTATGTCAAGACGTGAATGTGCCCATTGTGCCCGACCCACCGGAGGGGCTTGTAGTGGCCACCAGTGAACGCTGCCAAGCTACAAGCCCCATTTGCCGAGAGGAACATTCATGTAATTGCATTCAAAATATTTTTTTTGTGAAATCATTTTTAATTGAGTTATTCAAACAGGGAGAGAAGCCACATTAAAGGCTGGATCAGATGCATGTCATACATGTTGCAGTGATTAATGAGTTTGATGATTTATCGAAAGGAGAGAATCTTGCTTGAAACATTGCTTGGTTTATTATCATACTTTCCTGCCTCAAGGCACGAGTGTGTTCCTGCATTTGATATTTGCAACCACTTATTATAGAGCACACTGCATTGTGCTTGGGTTACCAGCCTGCGTCGAGGAGTAAGGCTCTGTGGTTTGTGGCTCTGTGTGTGTGTGTGTGTGTGTGTGTGTGTGTGTGTGTGTGTGTGTGTGTGTGTGTGTGTGTGTGCAGATTTAGATGCAGAAGTGTGTGACCTATCAGATTTATTTATACGGAAAATGTGTATGTTTAACTTGATGTGTGTGTGTGTGCATAAGTGGTCTGCAAGCTTTTAGTCCAAAATTAAAACCTGGGTTTTTTAAATGTCTCTAATTAGAGAGGGGAGTACTGGAGACTATTTTGAGAACTGTGGCCGTGCACGCCCTTCCCATATGTGTGTGTGCACAGGCAAAAGGGTCAACACACACACACACACACACACACACACACACACACACACACACACACACACACACACACACACACACACACACACACACACACACACACACACACACACACACACACACACACACACACACACACACACACACACACACACACACACACACACACACACACACACAGATAGGAAGGTCCCCCTGCTTGGAGGATGTCTTATTAGACAATTCATCGACTTTGGCTAACAGGAACCGTCCCTGAAGTGTGTGTCTGTCAACTGTACACAGTTTACTGGTGCTGAACTATAAAGATGTAAACAAGGAGCTGTGATGAATATTAACAGCCAAAGAGCAGGAGTTCAAATCCCACCGCCTTTCTGTGAAGCTGCAATAACTTATTACAATATTTAGAGTCAAAGACAAGTCAAGACAAACCAGACTGGAAAGTTTATGGCAGCAGAGCAGGAACACAATAGTCAGTTTAATTGCTGTCTAAAGTCTTTTTACACTTTTAATGAGGCAATTTAGCAGATTTAGTCTTTTCAGACAGTGAGAGGAATGTGCTGGATGCCTGGCTAACATTGTCTCATTGTTCTGTCTCATAACCAGCCTCTGTTTTCTCCTCCCGAGCAAAGACTGCTGGGAAAATCAGGCTGTTTTTACAAAAGAGTTGGCAAAAATCTTTCTGCTCCAGATACTCTCACCGTGTCTGTCGAGGCAACCGAGAGAAGCTTGTGTCTTTGTTTTGTTGTTGTTGTTTTCTTTCTGTGTGACCGCAGGGTATCACAATCAATGTTTATGTCACCCCCCACTCCTTATTACTTTGTGTCGATAAGTTTCGATGCAAGAGTTCATTAACTAATCATAAAGTATGTGTTATTACAATATGGTAGACCAACATGCTTTCCATAGAGTGATTGGATTACAGCTGAAGGAACGCACAGCCGTACTGTGTCTTTAAATAGCGGTTTACTCAATCAACAAAGATTTAATAAAAGCTTCCAGTTTTATTTCAACATGCAACTGTTCCTTTGATTGTGGGTGTAAACCAGCTTGTATTTACAGAAGGAGTGATTGATGATAGAATTGTTCTGGCAGATTTTTAATATCTTGTGGTTTTATGTTACAGCGTACTCAAGATTGAAATGGTGAGAGATAAATACAAAAGATAGCAAAAAAGTTTTTGGATGCAAGGTGCATGTTTTTTGTGGTTCTTTAATGCATTGAAACTGCTTATCCATAACTTTGTGGCTAAAACTTGTCCCGATTATCAAGTGCCATAAAGCGGCCCAGAACTGGTTCCAGGTCAGTTTGTGTTGTAGGATTGTGGTTTTTGGGTCTCTTCCTTGTCTAGCACCTGATTGTTATACTGAGCTTCTAAATCAATATTTGCAAACTGGTTTAACATTGTAAGGAAATCCCTGACTTGCCTGTTTTATAGTAGAGTATTGTTATGGCTAATATTTTATTTACACTCTAATCTTTGTCTTGTCAGAAAATAAAAAATAAAATATTGTACGGATAATGTTTTTTTTTTTTAATTTACATTTTTATTCAGAGCAAAATTGAAACACGTTTTGCAGCTAGTCAAAGATATAAACGTTTTTCAGAAAGTAAAGAGATACAATAAAACAGGTATAAGACACAGTTGTCTAAACATTCTTGTAAAATGAGGTGGTAATAGTGGTGAGACAAATAAACATTTTGTAAAAGAAAATTCAAAGCTTGGCAAAGCCATTGTGAGTATACGGATAATGTTTAACTACAAAGAGGCAAATTTAAACCGAAACTTCTGCACCAAAGACAAAAGAACATCATTCCAAATCTTTACTTCTATAAGAAAGCAAATAACGAAAAATACAGCATCAATCCTATTTAATCCCAGTCTGATGTGTGGTTCATTCAGTGTCACGAGATGTCATCTGTCCTCTCAACAATAATCTGATACTGCTGTTTACTAAATCCAAACACAATTACAGTGCAAAGCTGAGAACTGCTCTGTGTTTTCTCATACATGAAGGTTTCCAATTTAAAGTAACCATTCAATGACATTTTTTTATTTAAAACTGGTTTAAGAAATGATGATGCTTTATTTTGAATTAAAGCCCTGGGCTGACAGCATGGTACATAACTCTGAAAAATGTTTTGATCTACTTTAATGTTCTTATAATATCTGAAAATCTTCTTATTCTTGATTTGTCCCCATTCTCTGACTCAGCAGTTAAATTGTATCATACATATCGATAGATTAAGATATGTTACAAAAAGAGAATACTTGGATTAAATTTGTTTAACCTTTGAGCCATCAAAAAAGCAGCTACAAAGCGCTCAAACTCTATCTTTGCGTTCTCCAAACCGACTGGCTGACTTGCACTTTTGTCATGGAACAGTTCTCAAGAGAAGCAGATCAGAAACACTAACACACTGCAGCCACAGGCATTCCAACTATACACATCCATTATCTCCGTCTGTATCCGTGTGCTGTCGACCCCAAGCAGGAACTTTGGGGGCCGCTGTGGTCGGACGCAGGGAGTGGGAAGTTAGCACTGGCAGAGAAAAGTCAAAGTCAGGCATTTTTTGGAGTAAGATAAGACGAGAGCGCGGGGAAGAAAAAAACTAAAATAACATAAAGCCACTTGGGGGTATGAGATTACTCTGACAACATATCTCTCTGTTTCTGCCAGATTTTGAAATATTGCAGCCTTTTAATCAACAAACACAATGAGGTGATAGTGAAATACACATTTATCATTGAACAGCCTACAGTGCATGTAGCAGGAACGATTTGTCCTGTTTCGTTGGCGTTACCTTGACCTGCAAGGGCACTACAGACCCGGGCTTGTGCGGCACTGGCAGGTGCCGCACAGGAGTATCCAGTGTCAGGCCTTTTGTTTGCTTTTTTGATTTATTGCTGACCAAGGTCCCGCCTAACATGTGTGGAGGAGAGCCCGCTCCCCCTCCTCTCAACACCTTTCCCACATAAATAAACCCCCTGGCTGCAGGAATGACCAATGCTCTCTCTGCTGAAACCTCTCCACTGATAATGCGATTGTTTAAGATGCTTCATACTCCTGTCTCAACACACACTGACTCACAAACCCAACACCAACCACTGGCTCTTTGGTGTCCATCCACACATGCGCCACAAGTAAGAAACTGACAATGTGACTAAGGGGATACATAGGAATAAAGAGATGCAGATTTATACTCTAGCCAATAGATAACACTGCTGGGATGAGTTGACTTTCAGTGAATGGAGACACAGAGGAGTCATCCAGTAAAGTAAATGATTACAGACTGCTTCAATTAAATACAAAGGAACCAGACAAATATGGGGTTAAGTGCAAAAACAAGACTCTCCCCCCCGACTCAAAGCTCCTGGTAGGATGTCTGAAATAAGCCCATGCTACCTTCAAACTTTTCCAGTGGCAGACTGGTTTCATTTGAATGTTTTGTAAGAGGATTATTACAACCAACATCTAAAAATATGCAACAACGATACACAATTTGAGTTCTGATATCCATTAAAAAATATAATCTGACATTGCTTTTTTGCAAGAAATAAAAAAATTAAAGTATGCTTAATACTTCTTTAACTTTGTTTCAGTAAATATAAAGCTACATCCAGGAGCCAATTAGCTTAGCATAATGATCAGGGGGAAAAGCTAGCTAGGTCTTGTCCAAACTAACAGAACCTGCCAATAATCACCTTCAAAGCTCATTTATTTACATGCAAACTGATTTTGTTAAATAAATTTAAACTGTCTCTGAAAGTCACACTTCATAAAAGCTTTAATATGTAACTTTCCCGCCATAGAATATTAGTTTCAAAGATATAGTACAATGACTTTCAACAGAGGGAGTGGCGTATCCCATTTTCACAGAGCGCTACGGTTTGACCGCCTGTCGCTGTTTTCTTGTGAGATGTTCGTGCAGGTTTACAGCATTAGTTCACACACCAGCCTTCAGCTTCAGAAGTAGGCTGTTCACAATTGCAATTTGCCAACTTGAAGTTGTGAAGTCACTTGTACTGCTGCTGAGCGATGCATGAGCAATATAATATCCCACTTAACATGAAGCTCGCCAGCAAGAACCTAGTTACCCAAGTTTAGCTTTCTATAAAGACTGGAAATAGGGACAAACGCAAACTTTTTTTATTTAACAGACAGGATACAGTGAGTTAACTACTGAGGTTGAGAGGTGCTTGTATGCAGATTTTGTTAGCTTTAGATAATGTAGGATAATAATGTCCTCTTGTTTCCAGGCCTTAAGCTAAGCTAAGCTAACAGTGGAAAATTCGGTGCTTTGAAAGAAGCCTGGTGTTGCAGTTCCTTTCCCTGCTGCTGTGTATTAGTTACTTTTCCCCCCCAAACATGCTTTGTTTTGTGACTGGATGATTCTCACTGTAAACTGAAAAGAAAGTGGAATGGATTTATTTTTATTTTAGAGTTATGTTATTGGTGGGACGCAAACCAGCTTACTATACAGTACCACCAACTCAACGGGAATAGAAAGAGGACAAATAGTTTGAGGGATCAACAGCAAATTTTGTTTTAAAAAAATGAAAATCACGACTTGTTCCCCTTTCAAATAAAGGAATTCAATCATTTCAATCACATAAAAGCTAATAAGCTGCTAGCTGTAGCTTTATAGTGTAGAAGTATCAGGGTCATATCAATCGTGTCATATGACTCTAGGTTAGTAAGACACCTGGTGTACTATAAACTAATACTTTAGCAACATCCTCCCCAGTACAAACCGTCACTATTACAACTGCTCTTTTACAACCCTGACCCTTACTAATAGAAATAATACTGACCTCATGGGAATATTTCTATCTTACACCCAGAACACCATCTAACAACAATGACACATAAGTCCCAAGTGCAGCAGCGCGGACAGCAACTGTGTAGCGCTGCAGCTGTCTTGGATGAGGGGGCATCCGTTCAAGGACGGGCATGCTGACCCCCCACCCAGAGAATCTGTGCCCGGGCTGGCACCCACTGAGCTGAAGCCATCAGTCACTGAAGATGATGACAGCAAAATACGCCAAGGGAGGAGCACGGTTTTGAATCGGGTAGAAACCACAAGCTATGAAACACCAGCACATTTCACACATAGACTGCCACCGTACGTCCCCTTCATTTGTCTGTTCTCCATTAAAATATGAAAACAAACACAGCTGCCAGCACACTGAGCAGCCAGAGGAGTTACTACTCTGTTTCTATACACTGAGTGAGTGTGTGTGTGTGTGTGTGTGTGCTATGCATCCATCAGCAAGCATGTTTTTTTTCATCCCCAAAATAACAAAAGTTCCTCTTTCACACAGAAAAGATTGATAATAATATAGACACGGAGTATGTAGCTGTATTGAGGAACCCTGCCTCCTCCTTCTTCTCCCTCTCACCCCAGTGTCAAAGATCTGTTAGTCAGGGGCTGGGGAGTTTTCAGTCTCCAGGGGCACATCCCTCTGAACCGCCTGCCAAGCTTCTCCTCTCCCTCCTCCATCCTCACTCTCACTCTCGCTCTGCTCTCTTTTTTTGTTCCCCTCATGGTCTCCTCTTCTTCTCATCCGCATGCTCAACTTTCTCCTTTATTCCCCTCTTTCTACTAAAACGAAAGCACTTCTTTTTTAAGCTTTCACACTCTGATCTATTTCCCCCCTCTCTACCCTTCCGCTCCTCTTCCTCTCCCAGTGATCCAGCTCCTCTGCAGCCGTGCATAATTAGGCCTAAACACAAGGCTGCGCAGGCTCACATCTGGAAGGAGTTTGGACATGGCAGTTTCCTACCAGGACGGCTAAATATTTAGGTTGAGAGTTACTGCGTGTGGATGAACTCATGATAGAGGGGGGCAGGAAGGGGAGAAAAATGGGGAGCTGGAGATAAGGAAAAGAGGGAAAGTGGGACAAAAGATGGCTGATAGCTGAGAATAGCGAGATTCATCAGTAAACCCGCGCTAAGTGTGAGTTCGTACAAACTGAGAAATATATGATCTGTAATCAAAGTGCATCTCAAGACTGGACTGAAGGAGGTGGTAATATTAGGCCGACTGGTTGCTGCTTTACGGCTGGCAGGAACAACAAACAGCCAACTAATAGTTTTAATAAACAAATCCCCGTTGGGATTTCCCATGAGGCTGAGGGGCCTCAGCTGGAATGTTTCACAGGGGCCAGCTGTTGTGCATTACACGTAGCAGCCGGCCCCGGAAGCCCAAAGCCTGGTGTCCTCTAGCCTTCGCTCGCTCAGCATGGAGGAGAGATTCCTCCAGAGAGAGAGAGAGAGGGCGGCACAGCCGGCTGTCAGGCTGTCTGACGCGGGGAGGGACCGAGGCGGCGTAGGGCACAGAGAAAGCGCCCCTGCTGCACCTGGGATACAGTCTGTCTCTAAGCGGAGTTGAGGAATGTCAGGAATAACACGAATATCAACACATCTTCTCACATTCCACATCTGGAGCTAATGTCATGAAGATGGGAGAAGGGCTCTTGAGGAACCAAACCAATCTTCAGGAAAATGAGCGTTCCAGACCCCAGAGTCAAAGGTAAAGTGGGCGGAATTGTTTGCTCTGCAGCATTATAAATGTGTCACAGAATGTACGCCATGTGTACAAAAACAACCAAACCAAAATTAGTAGATGCAAGAATGGAAGATTATATTCAATCACCTCGACCACTGCCACCACCACCCCCTCCCCCTCCCCCCACTGTTTCCAGCAATGTGTTCTCCAGATGTTTATCCTGCCGTTATTAAGCAAGAAACACAAGGGCCTATAAATGGACTGCTGGCTCGTTTCAGCTCTCCTGGGGCATAAATCCCCTTACTTTACCTCATATGCTCGCTGCAGAGGGGCAGTTGAACATGTTTTTTTTTTACTGTGCCCATGTGCAGCTAACATTTCTCCCACTGGGTCAGAGTACAGAGACAGTAACATACTGTGGGAATGAGCAATGTCTACAGAAAGTCTGAGCGGCTGTTAGGAAAGTGTTCAACAACACAACACCCCAAAATTATGTGTCACTGATAGATTAGTGGTGCATCCATCATGAGAGATAGTGTGCTTTGGCAAACTATGAGGCTCTTACATGTTCTATCCAAGGAGACCACACAAATAACTTTTTAATTAAAAAATATCAAACCAGGCCCACAGCCATTTCTGTCAGATTCTCACCAAATGCTCTTTCTTTCTAGTATATATATATGAACGTATAGTATGTGTGTGTGTTCTGTTCATTCCAGTTAAGTCACCCACACCATGTGCACAGGGGGTTGGTGGGAGAAAGACGGAGCTGCAAGTCAAACTTAAAGTGACAGACGTGTCAATGAGGCAGGGCCATGGTGGGTGTTACAGTCAGCATGCCCTCTTGCTGATCTTCCCTAAATGCTTCACAGAGAGGCGATGCTCAGCCCTCCTCTGCAGAGTTAAACTAAATCAAGATGTAAACTTCTGACCTAATAAGCCTCATTACTACAGGCAAGATCTCAATACAGTTAAACCTGAGGTCATGGGTTCAGAGGCATGAGTGTGTAGATCTGATTTTTGACACTCCAGCCTCCCTTCTTTTACTCTTCTATTTATTGGAAAATACATCAAAATCACCCATATAGTATCCTGTCAATTAATTTTCCAAACTATGTCCTCTGCAAGTTCACCCTTATAGTATAAACCAAGTGAAACTGGCAAAAGCTATAACAGCTTAAACATAGCATGATTGGACAGTACTAACCTTTACAAATTAAAGAAGGAATGTCATAACAGAGGACACAAATGAATTCAAGGTCAGACAGTGAAGTCCCACTCAGTGCAACAAACCACATCAGATGAATCGTGCTATAGATATATGTTAATAGTTTGGAGACAACCGTGAAGTCGCCAGTGTTCAGACTCACAGGGTGACGGTCCTGTTGGGTAGCAGGCTGCCATCCGGTGGTTCACTCAGCTCCCCCTTGGTGCAGCCGACCCTCCTCCCCACAGCCTGGCCCGGGACACTGTGCGTTTTCCCCCGCTCCTCCGTGCAGCTGCAGCCGCTGGTGGAGGCGAGCAACCCGGTACAGGCCCTGGAGAGCCTGGGCTCGGAGGCGCACAGCAGGAGCAGCATCAGTACCAGCCGCCCCGGCAGCGGAGGGATGCCAACGCCGGGCGCAAACATTGTCCTTCGGCTGGAGCTCACCTCAGCTGCACCCCCGCCTCCAGTCATCCCATAACTCCACCATGAAGCTTTCAGTGGAGGGTGTGAGGTGTGTAAGAGGAAGTTGGACGAGTATCTTTTTTAGGTCTTGAATGAATGGTTAACTTGGAAATCCTTCGCTTGGCAGTAAACTCTCACCATCCGGTCTTTTAGCAATAGTGATTTTCCAACAGTGTCCCGTTATATCATGGCAGCCCGGGCGCACAGCTCCCTCTGGTCCAAATAAAAGGAGAGTGAGTCCATCCAAACGTCCTCAACACCTACACACAGACGCAAGAGTTTGTCTTAAAAAGTTGTTAGTCGGCTTAATTGTCTTGAGAGGTTTACGACACTTTTAGGATACTTTGGAGAGTCGTTAGAATATCTCCCGCTGTAAAAGTCAGTCTTGAGGTTGATGAAAGTCACGGCAGAGCAGTCAAAAGCCACACACTGACATTTATATGAAGAAGGAAAAAAGTGTAATCCCAAACATTTTTCTCAGTTGTATCGCTGCTCTTAAAAACTTTCCTCCCCTCTTCTCCCGGATCCCGACGTCTACGTTGATCTCTCTAAGGAGAAACTTTTGAAAACTTTCAAACAGGAGTAAAAAAAAAAGTTCGGACAAGAAGTGAGCTGGTCCTATTCGGCTCCTGTGTAATTCCCAAAATCTAGCGGTTTTGCCTGCTTGCGTCTGTCACACTCAAACTCGCTTAGTTACAACCCCAAGTGCGCCTGTTCCGTCTGCGCCTGCGCACTGGTCCCCGCGGTCCTAGCGCATCCAGCCCGTACAGAGAGGAAGCCCTCCTGAAAACACTTTCATTACTCTTTATCAATCAGCCCAGTCGAATAATGTGTTTATTGCAGTTTGCCTTTATGATGTTATTTAAGAAAACATATTTTGACAATCTCAGTTTAAAAGTCTTTGTAAAAGCAATTTGTATATCCTTATGTGTCTTTATTTTTTATTTGTAATGTAAAAGGTGAGGAATAATGTCACATTACCTCTTATAATAATGTTTATTGTGTAGCTTGTATGAATGGTAGGCCTATAAAAATAAAATTCAAACTCTACTTTAAGGTGCAAGAGGAAGCTAATGTTAAACAGGATCAGCAAGTGGACATTTTTGGTGGGTTTATGCCTTATCGATCAGCCTGTGCAGCAATGCTGCTGTTTTTTTGATTTGTAGTGGTCATTGCCATCCAGGTTTTATGAAGCAGGAATGTCGTTAAAGTTATGGATGGATGCTTAGGATCTCTGGAGGAATGTATGTGTGACTGACAGTTGATCTAAGAACATTTATTCTATCTGCAAAGAGGGGAGATAATGAATAATACACATTAACAAATTCTACATAATGTTGTAAAGAGAGCGTTATTGTTATGCAGAACAACCTGATCCTGGAAACATAATGTGACTCAGCTCTCACATGGTAGATATCTTAGGCGAGTTAGCGTCACATTATTCTATTCCAAAAAGCTTTTATTTTATTCTTACTGGACGCCATTGGCAACATCAAGCTGCCAAAAATGATAGCATTAGATGGCTAGACGTAGGTTGCCGCTGAATGCAGACAATACAGACTAATGTTCTGAACATTAACTAAAACTTGAGCCAAATTCAAAATCATTTACACGAGTGTTGCTTTTGTTGTCAAAGAAAAATGGTGCTCATGCATGCTGACACTTGAACAAATTAAACTCTTAGATATAGAGATACTTCACAAGAAAGATATTCCAATAACTCAATTCTTTTGTTGACAGACCAATTTTTCTACAATAAACAAAGAATTTCCCCCCATAAAGAAACCAACATAGGTTCCAAAAATTACAGAGGATCAAAACTTCCTCAAGGTTTTGCCTGTGTGAGTGGAAGAAAACCAAAATACATTTCTTTAAAAAAAAAAAAAAAAATACTGTTTGATATCTGAGAGGCCCGAGAGGATGGAGAGCGGAACGATTCAAACCTGGAGAGAATTTCAAAATATGAGAAGTTGAAGCAGGAAAGCTTTTGAAAAGAAACATTTTGCAATTGGGCCTGACATGTATTCGCTGACAAATCCAGACTGCAGGCTCCTCAGTCATGCGAGCACGGCCTGCAGAATAATGGTGCTCTGTGCTCTGACCCACACAGTGGACCCCGGGTTTGTTATTCCTGTATATGATACTGTACGCTGGAAAGCCAGCGTGATTATTGAAATAAAGCACAAGGAGTGGACGGGCGCCTGAAACAGAGGGCTGTTTATCCAAGCTGTTAAATAAAGCTTCAAGTACAACACCCCCCTCTGACTGTGCAAGGCCCAAATCTCTCTCATCTGGAGAGCACAGTTTCCATTTAGAATGTCACGTCCCAAACTGCACATTACATCAAATTGTACTTAATGGCATCCAGACAAACTTTAATGTCGTTCCAACATTTTCTCTCCAGCCCTCCCTCTCTCCTTATAGCAAAGCAAAGCAATCTCTCTCCGTCTGCTTGCTCCACATCTGGACTCCATTCCAGGTGGGGTGTTGAGAAAGGGGAGAGCGCCGGGGAGGAAAGGTGGAACGCAGAGCAGCTCCGAGGCACAACATGGAGAACTGAGATAATGTCTTTGGGGAGGTTTTGGAGGAAGTTATACAAGCTTTTAAGATGCAAGACAGACCTGCTGATGATGGTGTGTGTTCCTATAGGCTATAGTCCTCTGAATCCTATGTAAGTAAGGAAATATAGGCTATAGATCTACAATTACTTTTTTATGTAATTACAGATGTCAATCAGACAAAGTGACAGTTCAGACCGATGCAACTTAAAGCTCCTGTTAGAGAATAAACAAAGGAAACTATGAGCTGGGCAGCAAACATCAGGCCCCTTAGTCTTTCTTTAGGAGGCCATGACACCTAGTGGTGAAATGAGCAGCACACAGAAGCCCCGCCCCCTCTGTCAGTCTAACCAGTCTTTCCACTTCCTGCATGAATGGTTTTAATTACGTTTTTATGGGGGCATTAAACCCACTGCTTCAGCAGTTTATGAGGTTATGAAATCATAATGTGGGGCAATATCTTCAGCACTTAATACCTTCGTCCATCATTAAGAATTATTGTTGGCAGTAGATGTAGAAGTAGTAGTGGTAAGTAGCACTTAATGCTGCAGTAACAGATGGATGAAGCATCGGCCTTTTGATGACATGTTTGTAAAGCCATGTGTTTAAGGTATGGATTTTTTGTTTTGGAATCCATATCAATATAATAACTTAACTACGGCAAGCTCTTTTAACATTAAATGATTAGCGGTAAAAGCAATTGTAGATATCAGTAATTGCTTTTTGACATGTTAGAATTCCAAGCAGACATATCCACAATGTAATTTTCACTAGTAACAATTCTAATTAGAGATATATACATGTCATTTTTTACGAGCAAAAATGTTCATTCTTGATATCAACAATACAATTCTTACTAGTGAAAACGTTCATTTATGATATCTACAATTGTTCTTACATTACAGACATTATAAATTAATTATTTTAATCTAAAATGCAATTCTTACTAGTCAAAATTACATTATTTGTAAATTACATTTTGACATAGAAATATATTTGTAACATGTAAAAATGTTTTTACAGATATCTTGAATTAACATTTCAACATGTCAAGATTACATTTCGACTTGTTGAAATGTAATTTCCAATATGAAAAACGAAATCGCTACTCATCAGCCAGACTGGTTTAATGTTAAAAGGGTTTGCCATAACTTAACTGTTTAAGACGTGTTAATCCACATTTCATATATTGACGCCTTCTTTCTTGTTTAGTTCTTTCGGCAGGTTCATACCAGACTTCTTTACACCTAAATTAGCTTTTTATACAAAAAAAATGAGTTTCGATTTTTTTTTCATTAAAAAAAACAAGACTTTCTAAGTTACTGTTTTCTTTCTGTATTTCCAAAGTTCAGACGCACATTTAAACACGTAGTAATGCTTCCCCCTTGTGGTGAGCCGAGTGAAATGTAGGAATACATTTCAAAATGACTTTTTCTTTATTGTCTCTACCTGAAGGCAAAATAAGTAAAAACAAAAAAATAAATAAAAAAGGTAAAAGGTTTGTCACTTCCCGTTTTGAAGACAGACGAAATACTTGAACCCAACTGCTTGTTCAAATTTAACATTTGAAGTCCCTTAAGTCTAGGCAAGTAATAACTCATCCTGAAAATATGCTGCATTACCGTGCCCTCTCAGATTTTGGTGACACCCTACTGGTCAAACCTGTCTTCACAGAACAGGGACGTGTCGCTCCACAAGTCAGTCATTTCTTCTGTTAGTAGTTATAGCTGTGAGGACACTTAATGCCTGATGTGAAAAAAGGGTTGAATGAACAACATACACTCGATTTGAAATGTAAATCTATCAGGACGTAGGTTTTCTGTAAGTTATAACGAGTAACATAATGTTCATACATGTATGATAAAAGACAGAAAACAACTCCTTTGTCACCTGCCAACTTAAAGACATTCAGAGAAGCTCTAAGCAGACATCAATCCAAACATTTGTTTTCTCAAGATCTTGACTTATTTATCTCATACTCTTAATTGAAAAGCACAAAACAAACATAGAAAAGGGCTTAACTTACCTCATTAGGGCAATGGTAGAAGGACATGTCTCGGTCCGGCCTATAAAAGTCTTCAGCCTATTTATTTTTTAGATCGTCATAAAATGATCGCGTTATCAAAAGAAAACCAGCAGTTATCTCATGATAATTAAATAAATAAGTCACAGCACAAGAAAACCACCACAGATGAGTCAGCAAACTAAATGTATGGGTGCATGTCTGCTTAGCGCTTCTGTACATTCAGACTGTAACCTGTAGGAATTCCCACACAATCATCGTCAGTGAAGCTTCAGGTTGTGCGATTTTATTAAGTGCCACATAATAGAAACATTATAGTGTATCTCTGAGTATTGCTGTAACTGGACAAGTGTAGTATATTCAATTCCATTCACACTAAATGTCCTGTGCACACATTATGCATTTTAAATTGTCTATATTATAGAATACAGTTCAATTACATAAACAACAAAATATTTGTATATTGTATGAATCTATAATCCCTCATAAGAAACAAAAAAGCAAAACAAGGCAGCTATTTTTTTTTCATTATTTCTACTCATAAATTCTGCTTACAAAAGAAATATAGAAAACTCGAGGGCTTTTGGCCTGACTCTAGCCCAAAAATCACAAACTTTACCTCCCTTTCCTTTTCTCTCTCTCTCTCATGCACGCACACACACACACACACACAGTCACACACACTGATGCAGGGAGGGCATGCTGAAGTGAGCAAACTTCTTCACACACAAACAGCACCGTCTGTGTACAGTGCATCTTTAAATTTGCATGCAGTGTAGGTGAGATTTGGTCCCTTCTTGTCAGCAGGAGATTCAGCTGAATGATCAGATCCTCAGAGTCAGAGAGCCGGTGCTGGTGAGTTTGTCTAAAAAGTTTGTTTTGGTAAAACTGGCCTTAGTTGATTAGATGTGGCTTGAGTCCACGGCAGCTGTGCATCATTAGAGCTAAAAAATAAACCAAAAGAGACTGTGGCGGCAAAAAACTGCCTATTCTCATACAGATAAAGAAAGGCAGGAAAGTGAATCACTATAATGCAAAATATGGTTAAATATGATCAGAAAATAATATCCTGTGCTGTGTTGTTGACCAGTGTCCATCTCCACGCACCATTAAAAGGTCTGTATCTGAGTCAGGAGAGGTGGAGCTTCAGGCAGAGCACTAGCACCCTGTGTCCAGAGGGAGGCAGGTGATATGGGGGCAGCCTTAATGGCGGGGGGACACGGTGGCTTGAGGGGAACTGCCTTGGCTTTGGTGCCTCTGATTGGCGTGTTTCTCACAGTACATCACGTCTCCGAACCAAAAGTGACCTCTCATCCTGAGGTTAAGACCGCAATCTGAGCAGGTGTAGCACTCTGGGTGGCGGTAGTGGTCTTCTGTGATGCGCACGGCCAGATTGCTGTGGAGAAATGAATCCAGTGAGAATATTGTCCCTTTTTTATTTTTTTAAGGGAGAGAAAACAGCAGGTTTTAGTTCATGGAGTTATGTCAAATGTCTTGGTTTCAAACACAGGTTTCCTCCAGAGGTGAGGTTTTTCATCCTTGCTCTGTATACAGAGAGCTGCAGAGTACTGCAAGAAGGTGCCGTACAGGTCAGCTGTACTGCACCTTCTTCTCCAGGGTTCAGAGTCAGAACATGGCTGTGCTCTACCTGCTTTAGTTCATTGTTGTGATGAAAACTTACTCGACATTAAGGTGTTAAAATCAGAGAGGCTTCTCATTGATTTTGGGAAAACACTGGAAAAGCTCTATTCAATATAAAGATATTCAGATTGTTGACAATATTTTGGAACTGTGTTCCACTTTCAATTAAATTTAGAAGCAATTAAGAATCGATTATTGAGCTCTGCAAAAGAGGATCCATTTACTGAGCAAGCTGAAGTTATTCAATGTCAGAAAAAGGATCTTGTATCATTATTTATGGACCATGTGAGGTTGCCAGTGTTGCCTCAGTCCTGTCTGTTTTAAATGTAAGTATGGTCTGGGTAGACTGTAAAAACTGAATGTCCTTTTGGTATTAAAAGAAAAATGATCAGGGAGCACCATTATCATAGCGGTTATGTTGCGTGCCCCATGTACAGAGGCTGTAGTCCTCATCACAGGGGCTATGGGTTTGAATCCGACCTGACATGCTGCATGTCAGTCCCTACTCTCTCCTCCCAACATTTCCTATCTCTCTTCAGCTGTCCAAAGGCCTAAAGGCCCAAAAAATACCGTAAAAAAGAAAGCATAATCTGAATAAGAATCTGAAGCAGACGAATAACAACAATGAGAATTACTTTCTCAAACATCTTTGCATGTTAAAGGAGTGATTGACACCAGGACAAAATCATCTCACATTTCTTATCAAGTAGAACTAGGATCTATGTTCTTGTTTTATTCAGTAGATTCTTTGCTGATGCAGTTTTGATTTTGTACCAATGAAGCTCCAGTTTAAATGTTCTTCATGAAACTGATAACTGATATTAACACTAAGGCTGATAATGTCTCTGTATGTCCTAACGTTATGTTTAATCAAAATAAATGATTAGGCATTATTTATTATACGCAGTGAGGTCATGTTTGAGTCATTTTTTGCCTCAACAATAAAAAAAGGTATGTATGTATTCTTTAATATTTGAGATATTTGAATATTTTTGGGAAAAAATTTCCATAAATAAATCTAAAATAATAATAATTGCACTGGAGGTGTGTCAGGCACGCAGTGGACCGCTAGACATGAGTGTAGAGTCTCAGAAATCAGTTTGTGTGTCCTGGTGGTGAGTGGTTGTAGTGGTTGTGTAGTGTGGGTTATGATGCTATACTGTCCCCTCTAAACTTTAAGGATGTCCAGTGTACCTCTTAATGAGGTGACAGTTTATTTAAGTTATTAAATCCAAGCCTAAACTTTTAAATAAGGTCATTAAACATCAATAATGTTATGATGCTAAGAGGCTTGTGAAAATATGATAATAATGCAGGCGGACAAATGCTAAATACTTGTAGTACATCTTGTCCTGCAGTGCAAATCCTCATTGTTTTTATTCACACTCTTGTAATTGCAGTGAACGTGTCACTGCAGGTGACAGTGGACTTACAGAATGCTGGTGCCACACTTCTCACAGGTGTGGTGATTCTTGACTCCTCCCACTGCTGTGCTCGGTTTTGGGACGTCGGGTGAGAGTTTCCCTGGGAACCGCAGAGCTGCCTCTGAAGTCAAACACACACAGACACACACAGTCATGACCACAGCTGCTCATAGTGCTGTTCTGACAGGTTTGCATTTCTCGGTTCATCACATCAGCACAGTGTTTGTCTTTGTGCCTCGTGCCAGTGGAGCGTGTTTGTGTTTCCCCTCTCGTCATCACAGCTCATCACCCACGGGACACGCTTCATGTGATGGGTTTGCACACATCGGACATTATGGCATCATGAAAGAATGTTATCACTCTCTGGATGTATTTACCCCGACATTTATCAAAGCAGAGGGGGCAAATGGAGGACAGAAGCATTCCATGATGTGCCATTAACAACACACAGGAGAGCTTTCTGCACATCCTGTACAGGACGTAAATGACACCAGCTTGTTCTGAACGATGCACCAGCATAAAACTGTAGTATATATGATTTATGTTGTGTTTTACATGAACCCCTGTGCATACTTCACTCACGCAAAGAGGTTAACACATTCATGTTCCATTCATTTTGAATACCTGGGCTGTGCATTGGGTAGTGAAGACACTGAACACATCATAACTGATCACACATGGTTAAAGTCAAGTCCCTGATAAAAACAAAGCAATCATTGAATCTATAGTAAAGGGTATGTTTGGATATTTGTGCAACAAAGGGACTATTAAGAACTGAAAGCTAAAAAGGATGCGAGTATTTCCCATTTTAATTTTGCTTTATGGTTTGTATTTGAAAGGCCGTCTAACCTTTCTCATCAGCCTCCAGGACCTCTTGCAGCATTTTAAAGGTGTTGGACTGACGAGGCGGGGTGCGGGACTCCTTATTCTCCTGGATCATCTTGTACACCTCTGACTCCTTGTCAAACTTCTGCATGGTAAAGTCACCGCTTGAACTGCTGTAGAGGGAAGAAATAAAAAAAAAAGGTTGAAGTTTATCACATGCACTGAATTACTTAGGTGTGCTTGGAGTGATGTTTTCAGCAGTTAATGTGCGTTTATGAAGGACTTGTCGGACTGGTTCAACTAAATCCAGAGGAAATGAAGGAACGGGCAGGATCTGCCCTTGAGGCTTTGACCTCTGACCATGAAGTCTAAAATTCTCGCCACAGGCAAGAGAACAAAACATCGTTCAATCACACATCATAAGCTCAATAGGACCCTGACATATCCCTTTACCAGAGGAATTGTTCTGACTTAGAAAACAGCCTCAAGGACAAAACACTGAAGAAATGTTACTGACAACAGAAGCTATATAGCCTGCAAGGAACCATTTGTAAAGAAAGTATCAGATTAAATCTTCTCAACAACCATTATTCAATATGAATTCATTCATGTTTTGCCTGACACAGGACATGATAGACAACATCAGGCAAGATACCGTTTGATAATAGAAACAAACACAAAAACAACTTCTGACTTTTCATCTGGTGGGTGTTTCCAGACAGTTTCTGCACAGGAGGAGGTGAGTGGAGACAGGAAGCTTTCACCTTTAGGTACTTCATGCTTTCAGCTCATTAAGAAATAAGAAGAAGGGGAAAGTAGAAGAAAGAGCAGTAGCTCACTTTTACAAGCAAATTCTTTTCCCCCTGGTGTGAAGGAAAAGTGATTACTTTTACTACTTCCACACTGAATGTGTTCATGCACAACACTTCCGCCTTCCCACCATTGCTGAAGGAATGAATGAATGAAAACCATGATCATATAATGTAAGTTGAAAGATGACACAAAGGCACAAAGTGTGTTCTTGTGTATTTGTCTGGAGGGAGCTGGTGAGAGTTTTCTGTCAGCAGGAACCGGTTGGCCAGGTAAACTAGACAGGCCAGGTGTGGTTAGATGCTTTCCACCTGTGGCCACCTGACTGACTGCCCCCATCAGTCACATGCAACAAATCTGCCCAAATATTTACTCTTTGACTCACACCTGTGCTGAACATGCTCAGAGATAATGACCCAAACCTCAACCATGCAAACATGAAGATACTGTTTTGTCAACTCTTTGTCAGTAGTGTTTATAAATCATAGACATCAGCAAATGTTTGGCAGTCTGCATTCAGTTTGTAGATGTATGCTCTGCTGGATTGTGTTCAGGTGCCAGATTTAGTCAGCCTAGACACCAAGATGTTTTTCAAGAAAAGATTATAGACTCTAGTTGATAATACTGATCACTGTGCTGCAAGACAAATGAGAGGGCTATACCCAAAACAGGCTTTGAATCTCTTAGTCATCAAACGTATTGTGTTATATTAATTTCAATGTATAAATGAGCACAGACACAACCTTAAACCTTGTTGTACTGCCCAAATAATCATTGATGTCTACCATAATTTTATATGCAACAGAATGAGGAAACACTACATAGCTACATCTCACATGTTCCTTGATGTTTTTTAAGCTTTGTGCATGGTTGTGATTTTACACATGTGTTATTCCAGCCTTGATTTCAGCTTGAAGCTTAGGCCTAACGCTAAATTGAACATGGCTGAAACAAGAGATGGCAAACAGACAAGACAACAAATATGTGACCAGAGCAAATTCTCAGCCCCTTTTCTTCTGCATCACCGAAAATGGTTCAAATTGAAAACAGACCTCTACAGAACACCCTCCAAGTTCTCCACATGCTCAACTCCACCCTCGGTCCATTTCCCCTTTTTCGCTTCACTCCTCGTCCCTGCTGAAATTGCAATCTCAAAACAAATGGAAAGTCCAGGTCAAATGGGAGGAGAACAAATAACTGAGAGGGGAACAGCATTCATCTGAAAAAGCAGTGGAGTCCACAGTTTTGCAGAGAAAGAGATAGATGGTTTGTCATCAGTGAATTGTGCTTTTAAAATGTTCTCATATCCATACAATTAAGAAGCTGCTGGTTCTCAGAACCCAGACTCAGCTCAGGGGAACTATGATAATGATCTAGTCAAAGCAAATGCATGTAGCCAAAACATATGCAGGATTACAAGGCTAAACAACAACCACATTTCTCTAACCAGGGAACTTGCAATACTAAACCCAAGTTTGTTCATCCAGACAAAAGAAATCCAAAGAACAAAACTCAAAATGATAAGACTCACCTCAAAAGGAAATAGAGAAGGAACAAAGAAAGAGAACTCAGCTATTCTTTCCAGTGACTGTCCCTGTATTTCTCACACTGCTGGAGTCTCAACATAGCAACATAGGGAAGAAAAACCAGCAACACATGCAGATACAAAACACACACCTCTATCTGAACTAGACAAGACAGAAAAACAAGAGTTTGACCAAAAGGTGTGCCTCCGGGCTCAAACTCATTGGCCATGCGACACAAAAGGGGTGGGAACATGGGTGTCACCCAGTATGTGATTGGCTGGGAGCAGCAGGGAGAGGCTTGGTGTGCAAGCTGGGGGCTGCAGACAGGGGGCCGATCAGGGGGAGTGAAATCAGACTTATTTGAGAATATGGGCAGTTTGGATATGACTGCTTTGCTGACACGTCATATCACAAGCCTGGTTACCCAAAGAGGGGACTTGGGCCAAAGTCAACCATGCAGCTCTGTGAAAACACACTCAGCAGTTCTCCAGCCGAGACAGTGGACACAAAGGAATATGAGAGAGACTAAAAGAAGATTTACATTTCTGCCATGCAAAAACATTAGCTAGTCAAAGGGAATCCTTACAAAGTTCAGAGGGAAGCACCTGCACCCATTGAAAAGCGTCAAATTACAGCTGCAGCACCTCATCAGAAGGGGCAGAACATGAAAAGCAAACTGCAGTGCAAGTGGTGGACATGAGATTGTGAACAGATATAACTGAATAAATAGAGTTCTGCATCCATAGCAAACAGTGTAACATACATTACAGTGGGTTTTCATGTTGGTCTTTTAACCTGTTTTGATTGTGTTTTTCATGCATGTTGTCATTACCTGCGACGAGGGGACATAGGTACGTCCCGTTCAGTGGGGCTGTGAGGTGAGTAGCGTCCTGGTGGGGTCGGAGTTCTGCTTGACACCGAGTTAACCCTGTAGTCTGAAGGGGAGAACTCCTGTGGTGGAAGAAGACACAACAAAAAACATAGAGAGTGAGTTTACATGAAACACCCTGCAGCCGTTAAACCAGACTCTGCAGAACAGAGCTGAGGAATCGACTGTACTGAGACTGAGACTACTGTACTGATGCGTGCAAGTGTTTAGACCATGATGCAATGTTACTGTAAAAAAAAAAAAAAGTCACACAAAGAGCCACGTTCAGTGCTGAGGCAGGAATTCGGCAGCAGTATTTCTGGATTACTGCTTCATATGTTGGCACTGAACAAATGTTGAGTCCTTGTTTCAGGAAGCTCTAAATCTGAGCAGAATGTGCTGTATGACAAGCTAGAGTAAAGCATCCCTGACACTCCAACATGTAGGATGTGTTCGGTCAAGATGAAAACCGAGGAGATTTATCAGAAGCTTCAGAGATCCACATGTGGAGACAACACATAAAGAAGCCTGGTGATCATTTATCAGCAACAGCAGCATGTTCGACTTAAATTCAAAGACGGTTTTCAGTTTCCCACAAAGAATAAAAATCCTTTATATTTTTTTTTGAGAGAGTACAGGGCACCACATACAATCGAGTTTCTATTGCATGCATGACTCCTGCCCAACATTCCTCCGTTGTAGGCTCATCAGTCTCAATGTTCACAGCCGGACAAATCAACATTTTTTTATCTTGATTATCATTTATATCAGGGCTGCACTTCAGCCCATGAGCTGATAGATGATTGTGTGGCAACATATGTTTGGGAACCACTCCAGTACTGGTCTGATGGCAAAGTCAGAGCCAGCATGAACTTCAGTATGTAAATCTCATCATTATTCATGGTGGTTATAAACACTATCCGTCATCTTGAAATGAGAGAAGAAATTCCACTTGGCAAACTCTCATTCACAGAAAGTGATTCAGGAAGTTAAAGTGAATTTGTGACTTTTTGACAGCAGAGGGCGCTATATACCTACTGTGTACAAGGACCTCATCAGCTGAGGCCTCCACAGATGTGTCAATGACCTTTCTACTGTAGCGGGTCTGATCATAAATGAAAGGAAGCCTCACACTGTTGCAACATTAAGAAATAACGGGTGAAAAGGTTTTATCAGTTTATTGTGTCATGAGAGAAAGAGAGAGACCGTTGGCCACTACTTGGAGCTGACCTCATGCACGTGTTTGCACTTAACACTCGGCACACCTGGACCAAGTCTGCACAGCACATAACTCAAGACAGACACTTTTACTGTCAGGAATCCCAACAAACAAACCATTTTTGACCACAACACAGTCTGGTATCTCACCATGTTGCTTCTGTGAGACAGAACACTTACTGACCACAGACAGCGCAGTCGTCCACTGCTGCATTATGCAAACTGACAAAATGAATGTTTTTGTTTTAAAGAAGTCCCCTAACAGTTTCACAACTTTCGGTTTGCTTGGGGAACAAAGTTATTAGTTTATTTATAGTCTGTGCACAGTCCAGGAAAACTTAGACTGAAATTCAGACAGAGAGTCAAAGTTTCACAATAAACCTCACTGACTTTTTTCCCTTAACTGACACCAGCTGGCATCAGTGTTAGACTGGCTCCATCCAGAGAGAAAGTCTCCACCCGGCTTTTTGAACCAGTGCACAACTGAGACTCCAGTTGGAGCTAATGCTGGAGCTGGATGCTGACACAGTGGCACTGATGGAGTCAAAGATTTCTGTGTCCAATGCCAGCACCCGCTTCCAATTCGACAACTCTTTGAACATTGTCTCTGTTCTCAATTGAGTCCAATTTTCCCCTTCTCTTTCGTCAGTGAGTGGGCAGATTAGTGGTGTATGCCAGGAAGCCTTTACCAGAAGCGATCATTGGGATGTCTTACTGCAATTCCTCCCAGGATAAACCCAGCATAATAACTGTAGGCTCAGAAGATCACATATTCCATATCATCAGATTGCAGGAATATAAATGTCTATGCAGTCTCCTGCTGTGAAACTATCTCAGGGGCATATACAGACATGCATGCTTTAGGGATTGTGTCAGGAAGACCTGATGAAGCCACACAGTATGTTCATATGAATCTACTCTGCAAACAAAAGCCTATGTTATATAAGTGTCTGGCTACTGAATGTGGATCTTCATACTCTCTAACAGCCAAAGAATTACAACTCTGATCTATGCGATTCAAGAGGAATGCAATGAAGTAAAGAATAACAAAAAGAGGGAGAAAGAAAAAAACAAGTGATCCTCTGTGACAAAACGTATGGAGCTTGACCTTAGAGAGTTCAAAAAAACCTTGTCTGCACCACCAGACTAGTTCAGCCGTCACAATCATCCATTCTGCTGTCTACGATGCCAGCCTTTTACAATAGTAACCATGGCAAGGCTGGCAATGGCCTGAAACCAAGCCCCCCCGAAACATCTTTGTTCTAAAATCATTATTGTTCCATTGTGAGCCATCAAACCATTACACACGGCTGATCTCAGTGCTACAATGTAAACTGCTACATAGCAGTGCCAGCGCTGCCCCCATGTCTCATGCATCAACAAACTTTGGGAGGGGCACAGGCGGGCTGAGGAAAGCCTATTATTTTGTCTAGGCAGGGAGCATGAGACCTCTGGAGAAAGAAGTCATCAGCCAATTCTTCTAGGTTCCTGTGGCTGTGGAGAGGAGGAAGCTCAGATTAAAGCTGCACTGTACTGTAATCAGGAGCTCATAATCAACATACATGGACTCATTAGGGCAAGTCACTGGTATGCTGAGCTGGCATTGAGCTGCATACACAACAGACACAAACTATTGCTGCCAAAGTTAGAATGATTTTTGAAAGTATTACATGCCCTGATTTGTGCTTTTGGACTTAAAAAGTGTTTTTGTTTTTTTCCCCTTTGAGATTAACTTTCTTTTATTGATGTGTATGACTTGGAGATAAACTTTAAAATAGACCTAAGTGTTCAGGAGTTTATAATGCTGAAATAATGCTCTACATTTCTGCTGGATATGTAACTCTACAGAGTGAAGACATCTGCTGCAAAGATGGCTAAAAAGTCATGGAAGATTGTGCTGAATCTTGCTGTTTATTTGAATCATTATCCACCCATCCGCCTTCTCTACCCGCTTCATCCCTGGCAGAGACGAGGCAGGGGCTGGAGTCTTTCCCAACACGTGTTAGGAGAGTTACGGTCCATCTGTCTGTGTCAGCAAAATGTGACTTTAATGGGAATCACCAGTACATTTCGATACGTGAAAACCCTTACATGAGGTGTGTCATTTTTGTCACTTCTGACCAGTGTTGATTAGCTTGTATTGACACGCATGTCCTGAGTAGCCATATTTATAAAACTAGAAATAATGGAAGTTTCCAACAAGACATTTTGTTTTAATACTCAACAAAACATGTTTTCAATTGGATTTACTCATAAAAAAACACAAGGTATACTAGCCTGAATTGTTGTAATTGATAATCCATTTGTAAATAACAACCTTCAAGGCTCTTAAAAGCCTTTTTGGATGCCTGAATTTAAAAATTTTAAGATTTGAATAAAGTGAATGAAAGACCATGTGTGAGTGGTTTATGTTCAATAAAAGGCTTGGTACGGGTAGGAAAGAAAATGTCGAGTAAACTGTCAAAAATGAAAAAGAATCGCTCTAAAATGAAACGAGCTGACGTCTACGATTGGCCACTTCAAAACACAAACAAACAGGAAATGGTGAAGTGAAGAGAGGGCAGCTGTTTCAGATCAAGGCCCACGGGAAAAGTTGAGGACAGTGCAAGCCTTCAGTCTGGCTCCAAGTAAGCTGCTCTGCATCATCATCATCATCACCCCCATCATCATCACCATTACCACCCTGCAGCTTCAATTACAGGGCATGGGGCAGCAGCGCACAGAAGCAATGCCTAAGGAAGCTTTTATTTTGGTAAGCATGGTGCTGCTGCAAGAAAGTGCTTTAACTGCTAATTCACTGTCTCCACCACAGACATGACTGCTGCACTACAATGATGGGTGTGTGTGTGTGTGTGTGTGTGTATGTGGGGGGAGAGGGGGGGGGTCAACAGACATCCTGGACTGGGTAATAATCAGAGCCGTGTGCAGTGTTTCCTATCCTGCAGTGTGCGTTGGTGGAGGTCCTAAGCAGAGACCTGAGGCTGAAGCTAACCTGCTCGTTATCCCCCGTCACTGATGAACACTGCCCTGTAATCATGTCTGAGTGAGGGTGTATTACTGTGTCCGTGTTCTGTAACCAATAGAACACAACATGAGGCTGAACACAGGACGTTTCATATCAAAATTAATCTCATTAACATTCTTGACCTTTTGCTATTGCTTCATATCCCTGCAGCTGCTTAATGGACGGTTGAAGATGAAAATGATGATCGAAATAATGACTAGACCAGGCAGTAACCACTGCGGCTGAAAAATTAAGCAAACAGGAGAGTACCCAAAGAAAGTGCCGTTTCTCATTTGAGGCTGGTTCCAAATGCGAGCCATTCCACATTTGGCCCAACATTAAAAAGCCTAAATTTACAGCAGGCTCAATCATGTTTTCAGCCTGGTAAAAAAAAAAACAACTACTACTGGTCGTTCTAGTTTGTTTCTCTATTCATGACTACTGTACATGGAGTGGATTTGTTTTTATAACTCACCTGTTTTAACTTGAAGACTTTTAATTAGGTATACTTAGAGGTTGATTGCTTTGAGAGACAGATGGGACATGCTAGCTGTTTTCTAGGTGTGATCTCAGCTAATGTGGCCAATGACCTATATCTGATAGCTTTGTTTGTATTATTTGTGCCTTTTGGGATGTTTTTTGTCCAAATGCTTTTTTTGTGTGCATAATAGTTGCATAATGTGCTCTGTTCATTCTATTATATAATGAACAATCTGCAGTTATTGAGCCACACAAACCATAACTGCCCTGTTACTCACACTTTGATGTGTAGCGGCATGTGCAATCAGATTCAGGACTGTTTTCCAGCTGGCTGTTGCAATGAAAATACTGATAATTCCAAGTAACCCTGTTTGTGTTGTGGCCTGTCCCCAGCGCACTCTGCTTCTGGCCATTCACAACTGGGACTGGCTCCCAACAAGATCGTGGGAGGATGGGTGCATGACTTTGTTGTACACTGGCAGCTTGTTTTATGTCCAGAGATATGTGTTGGCGAGCGGCTGCACCCTTATCTTCTTAAATCTGATAAATAAACAACTCAGGTCAGCCTCAACAACTAATACATTCTCCATCTGTTGGAGTCATAATGGGATACTCTCTGATTTGCAAGGTAATGAATTAGCCAAGGGCACAGGCTGTGTAACTTTGACAACATGCTAAACCCTCACTACTCTCCAGCTCCAGCCTCTCATCCACATATGGTCACTTCTGTCTCCAAAAATGTTAAACTCCAGGGTCTTACATGGCAATGGCAAGCCAATGGGTGACATCATGGAGGTTCTGAGTCCATTAATTAGACAGTATTTGGACTAACCAGAGAGTTGATGGATGCAGACAGACAAACAACTCTACAGAAGCCCCTTAAAGGAAGAGCCAATTTCCTTTATTCTACAAATTCAACATTTCATATAAACAGTTTTGAGAATCTAGTTTTCTAACCTTAGGGCACGCTTTGTGGACCTTTTTTACAACTCTTCATATACAGTACCCATGCAGTCAGTACCTGTAATCTCTTGATGCCACGCTTCATCTTCTCAATCCTCTTTAATGCTTTATACATATAAATTCTTGGCTCAGGCTTAGATTGTGCAGCATTCAATAACATGGAATAAAGCCACAGATCTTTGTGATGCCAGTGCTAATACCTCCCCCTCTATTCATACACCACGGCCACACACCATCAAACTGCTCCAGATATAAACCATATGTACAAGATCAGAGACCAAATGAGCAGCGGCGAGACGAAGACAACAAGATGACTGTGAGTATAGAGAAATTCAGTCTGTGCAATGTCTCTAGGGTCACCAGAGCGGTGTTTGGCTAGCTTTATTACAGTAAGACTGCTTTTAAAAAAAATCTCAACTCAGTATTTTGCAAGCAAAAAAATCGATGACACATTGAAAAGATCCCAAGGGGATGTTAGAGGAAATATTCGGAAAAAAGCAAATCTTGCAAAAGTTTGACTGTTCTGTAAAGTCAATGACTTGTAAAGTTCATCACACATTTAATATGGATGAACCTGATCGTTTACATTGAATACTTTGAGACCCCTGAGTTTAGCCAAAGCCTTCTCATGTGATCACAAAGTACTGTAGGTGGTCTCAGGGAGGCACTCACACACTGCCTCCAATAGTCAGAAACCCAATGAGGAATAAAATTTGAGGGGTAAGTGTTTATTTATACACAAAGGGTGCAAAAAGCAACACATTTTTTATCTCTATTAAATTCACCACAAGGCTCTGACTGGAGAAGCACATCAAACTCATTAGACATCTTGAGTTCATTATGGTTGGACAAAAATTCCTGGACTTGAATGTATGGTCATACAGAGGCCTCTTTTTATACGTATCAAAAAAAAGGATAATCATAAGAAATAAAATGTAAACTAAGTGTGCAAATCAACATTGTCATAATGAGATGGGAGGTCTCAATAGGGAGCCACTTTAAACAGCTCATCAATGAAAAGGTGATAGAACTCTCATGGTCAATGAGCCTGACAACAATAAAACTGCAATAAGACAGAAACCATCTGGTATGTATCTCTCTGTTTTCTCACAGAGGTCCAGTTTCTTTACTGTAAAACAAAGTATTATGACTTATAACTCCATACACCATGATGTAGAACAACCTTATACTCATATTTCAACAGGAATTTCTCTGAAAGGCTTTAACGTAAATCTAAAATGTCAGACAAGCATGCATTTATGTTGTCAGTGGAGCAGAATTACTCTTCAGTGTTAACTGCAGCTGCCATTTTACTAGCTAAACAATTATGATGTATGACAACACACACAGCCATAGTAACCATTACTCTCCAACGTAGGTGTTGTCCTGTGTAAAACTAGGGGAAAACTAGGGGAATATATGCTGGCATGACTGTTTTTGCTGGCATGAATACACTGAGGGGCAGTTATACACGTTGTTCCCTTGACACAACTTTAGGAATGTTGACACACCGCTCACCGCCTTCGTAAACATCACCAACTAGTAAAAAGGCCCATCTCTCTGGGCCAACGTTTCCCCGTTAAACTCTCAGGGCCGAGTGTCCCCATGAGTGTGCCTGGGGGCCTGGAAAGCATGGGGAATCAAAAGTGCCCCAGTTTGCTTTTCCACTCCAGAGGAAAGAAAAACAGGTGAGCTGATCAATCAGGAGGGATGAGGAGAGGCATGCTGCCTGCACAGACGCCACAATGGACACCAAGCCCAACAGCTTCGAGTCCACGTGAAAAGACCTCACACTGGCCAGTCACAGAGCTCAGTGTGCAGAGAAGAAGAAGAGGAGGAAAATATCCATGCACAGTGGCCACAGCCAGCACCGCTCCCCTGGCACTGGCCTGGCCCAGCACTGCTCCTGCCTGCCAAACCAAATACAGGCCAACTCATGTCAGACCTGAAATAGCACATCATTCCAAGCCATCGTCTTTAAAGAAAAGACATGCACGAGAATGCAAGGAAAGATATGCATTTCATGGCAGAGGACAAGCAATTATAGATGAGGAGAATTCTCTGATTAGCCTTATAAAAGTATGCGTTCCTTCAGATAAAGACTTTCTTATTATTCAATCTTTAAACTACAAAGCATGCAACATACAGTTTTACATTTTATTTCTTTTAAACATTTACTTCAAACTCTATTCCTGCATGCCAAGTATCTGTTTCTGTTCCAAAGCATTGACCACAACTTTGCACTCCAGTCCACCACAACCTCCAGAATAGAGCAGGACAGAGCCAGCCACTGGCGTGCAGGATAATGATGGACAGAGATATTTATGTGATGGACGATGTATGGAGGGAAACTTAGCCTGCCTTCGTTGGATGACATGCTTAGTGACACATATTGCAATGCTCAGCCAAGGTCACGTCTCCCAATTTAGCATAACGAGGAAAAGCTCCGTTTGCACGAGTGTCACCCTGCTGGAGCTGGACATCTTACAGTAGAAGCAATATTTATAAAGAAACCACCCTTTCCTATCCAGGACCAAGCAGCCCACAAGGCAACCCTCAGGAACCTCAAAGTGCAGAAACTGCAAACCAAGACACAGAGCCCGGTCCCAACGGCCCAGTGACTGGTCAAAGCAGTTTGGGTTTGGCCCTACTCATCGCTACAGTTGTCCAGTTGTGGTTATTTTGTGATAATATAAACAGATGCTCGGAATCATGACAGAAGTTCCTATACAATCCTAGCCTGGCTTTTCAGGAAACGAGGATGCCTTTACTCCTTTTGTCATGGTGGTTAGATAGAAGATATTAAAATCTGAACAGAGCCAGACACATCACGGCAGGACAAAACAGAACTACAGGATCGAAGCCACACTTAAATAAATGGCACAGGTCTAAAGTAATGCATTTTCATGTGATGCATTTTTCCTTCCTCTACAAAAGGTCAGGGTTCAGTATAATCTGGTAGGTTGTGATTTCAGCAGGGCGACTGCTTCCTGCAGCAACTTAAACACAGCTTCTGATTCAAAAGGTCACTCTCTTTTTATTTAACTCACTAGCCTTTGAGGTTGATCAAGATGTACTGTACAGACTTCCTGGAAAACATTCCATCACGTGGCTGAGCATGTATGTTATAAGAAATGTAAAGGTCGATCCGGTCACTCTAGTCTGAGAGTTTGGATTTACAGTCAACATCAGTGGCACTAACCACAAACAAAAATCGTGAAGAATCACCCGACCCTCAATGCAGATGAACTGCATTTTAAGTCAATATTTTGTACCAAAGTCATTTGTCAGTTTTGAAACATGCAATCAAATGTTGCATATTATCATACATTTGTTACATTTTCTCTATGATGAGAGGAAAAGGGAATATCTGTGTTTTCCTGCAGGCATCTTGGCAAAGCAGATCGCTGTGATTGCTTAAGTACAGTTTGGGAATGTCAGCAGGCTCCCAGGTCTACGCCTTGCTCCACCCCGACCCCCGTCTCCTCTAGCTCCCATCACACAATGACAAGCCTTGTGACGCAAGGGGAAAAGCAGCACCAGCCTCTGCAATCACGGCCACTATTGTAAAAAGGCTTTTTTTCTCAGGACATCAGACACCCTGGAAAACGGGGGATCCTGTTGCGCATCCCTCTTTCTTAACTCAGGGAGCCAAACGGGAGTGGAAAAGCCTTTTAGGAGCTTTTCAGAGAGGCTGATCACCTGATACAGCAGAACTCTGCACCTCTCAGGCAGGACAGAGGCCCTTGTCACAGGGGTTCCACATCTTAGTGCTCACTGTGTTCCTGCCAGCCCTAGCAGCATAATGCACAGTGTGCCCAATGCAGGCCTCTTCCCAGCCTTTTCCCCACCGAGCACTCTGAAAGAACTCAACTCACTAATCACAGCTCTGCGGCGGGAGGCTCATCACCACTTTAAAACCAGGGTAGCCATCCCTGGGAGGACGGGGTCAGCCAAAACCCAAAACTCTCATCCACTCTGCTGGTAAACACTGAGGATGTCAGGCAGAGACAGCACAGGCAGCAATTCAAATCAGCTTTAAACCAGGAAAAAAGGGTGGACAAAGCAGTGATTAAACATCTCAAATTACAGTCTTCACAAAACATACGGCTTGATATTAATTCAAAGATACAAAATGAACAGTTAAAAAGCCAAAAAAGACCAAGTTTATATTGGAGAGGAGGAAGGAAGAAGGAATGTAATTTCTCCCAGAGGATACAAGTCATTACTGATTCCAACATAGCAAAAACGAGGGAAAAGGTTCAATTTAAAATGGTAAGGAGAACAGGCGACTCCTAAATACCACAAACATGCAAGGCCCGTCTTGGACACACAGCTCAGAGCTATGACAGAAGCATGGTCAATCTCAAGGGCTCCTTGATTGAGCTCTAAGCCACAACACAGCTCTCGTATGTTTTTTGGTTGGCCAATACAGAAGTTTTCCCCTCAATGGTTTGCTGCCACAGCATCTCTACAACTCCAGATTTGGTTCTTGAATGTGGTTTTGGATTGATGTTGTAAACATCAGCATCTGTTTTTAACAGAAGCTTACAATGAGTGAGACACAATACCCAGATAAACCCTCCAAGTTGACCGGAAAGGCAGTACTTGACCTACAGGTATTAAGACTTGTAAGCCATTTAGCAAAAAGACTCTTGAACACATAATTTAAGCAGCAATCCAACAATTAAGCCTTGCACCAGACTTGGAGATTTGCAAGAGAAAGGGCCCAAATTTTCCCCCATTCAACCTCCAAAAACCTTGAATCCTTCCATTTGCATTAACTGATCTAATCAACTTGCCAAATGTATAGTACTTCCTGGTTAATGCTCATGTCCACCAAATTTAACTAAAGTTGTCAAAAAACCTGAATTTCAAAACTTCCATATGGCATCAATGTCAAAATCTCCACCAATGATTTGATATTTTCAGATTTACCATTTTCTTTTTCAATTGTACATTTTCCTCTCCTCTTAGTGTCCCTAGACCAGCACTGCTTTTTCTCTTTTTTAACCTTTTGTAAAATTAGATATCAAATAAAAAATAAATGGATACTTAACCATTTTTTATATATGAAAATCAAAAAGTAACTATACTTTTGACAACCCCAAACTTGTAACAGACATCCAATTGAATCTGGAGGCTAAATTTAAAATAACCCTGATGAAAATCATCTTCAGCATTTAAAAAGCCTTCGCATGGAGCCACAGAAGCTTATAAAACATCTGTTTCACAGGCTCGATAGTAATCTTTTGTCTGGTAAAGAGATCTTCATGTGTAGCATCAACGGAGTTCCCCTTAAAAAGTGCCAAAACTTATAACCGGAATCAGAAATGGTAAAAGTATAATTTATTTTTAAGCCAAAAAGGATCAAATCCACCCCCACTCCCCCAAATAAAAAGATAATAACACATACAAAATTTAAAAGGATTTAAGGCTGGACAATTTTATCATCTCCAGTCCAGCCTGTTGTCTGCCTGAGGCGTCAGTCCTCTAGACGAACACCACATATCACAGTCGTGTCAGTAGAATCTGCCTGCACAGCGAGCCAGTCAGAGAGCTGATTCATGTCTGCACACACACTCACACACATCCTGCACATCCTCCCTGCTCTAAAACAACTTGGAAGGAGACAACATGCCGTGTGGCTTTGCAGTCCCATCAAATTAGTTATTAGGAGTGACTCTGCCTTTGCATTCCTAAAGACTATATTTATCTGGGACCACATTTAATCTCTGCAGTATTTTATTTTGATAAAGACACGTCAGAAATGTTCAGAATAAGTAATGAAAGTGTCTTTAAAGAACAAGGTTACATCATAGCTTTACGGTCATTTTCCTCCCACTGCGAGAGAGATGAAAACTTTTCTCAGGAGTCTCAGGGACTGGACTACGCTGTGAATGACAGTGCATCTGATTTCTATTTAACATGTAAACAACAGAGAAATGTTAAAAATGGACCCTCTCAGCCAGCTGCCTCTTAGAAGGAACGCTAGAATGTTTTGAAGTTCAAACCTCTGCATATTTGATTCAACTTTGTCCACAGTTATAAATACTGCTGGGATTCCTTGTGCTATTACAAAAAGGTCTTGTATGTTTTTTCCTGCTCTGTCATCTCACATGTTGTATCTTCAGTGGGACCCAGGCTCCAAGACATAGCTGGAATAGTTCATTACGAACTTTCCCACAACATTTTCTCTCTTTAAGTCACTGAAGTCGTTCCAGACGCCTGAGTCGCCCTCTTTGGTTTTGTTGTTGGAATGGTAAATAAGCAGAGCATAGTTTAGCTGCAGTCTCATGATAACCCAAAGTCTGTCTTTCACCACAGGCCATATTTTACAACATACTGAGACTAATGGGTCTTTATTCAGACAAAAGCTTTAGGTCATTGTTTTGACAGAGAGAAATCATTTTTCTTTTTAGTAGGGTCTGAACAGCTCCAGACTGTTGTTCAGCCTAATGTCAGATATTTTTAATGACTGACCTTTGAAGTTTATACACTCCCTGCTATGAAAATGCCAAAGCCTCACTTTATCCTGCCTAAAGTGTAAAGTCTGAAAACCTTATCAGAGGAGCCCAGAGCACTTTGAAGACATTTTACATGGCACTGGAGACTGATAACACATAAGAAAGGCTGATAATGGAAATATGGTGTGACCTTTGCAGGAAATTAACAGTTTAGGAGATCAAAACCTTCAGCTGACTGAGCACCAGCACATAATCAAATATAGTGATGCATAGAGTCAGTTATTCATTGTAAACAACAGTGCTAGTATAAATACTGTTGGGAAAGACAGTAAGTTCATGCTCACTGACAAACCAATTGGCCTTATGTAATTAAAAGATATGGGTTTTTTTAAGTAAAGACACAATCATCAATGAAAGGTGTAATTTGTAGAAAGTTTACATTAAAATAAGTAAATGAATTAAAAATGGACTAAACCTACGTTACATATATTTTTTACAGTTATCAAAGTCAAATAAATTCTCAATTTTATATCTGTAACACCCCATGCCTGTCATGGCAGCCGCCATTACAAGAGCTGCCATGACAGACACATCATGTTTATCGTTGCCAAGGAAACACTTGATGCTACATCAAAGAACGCTGCATTAGGAAGCGGCAACTGCTACTATTAGCTGCGGTACTGTTGCAGTATGTGCTGTCAAAGTGTCATGGAACGTAATGTTGACTCCTCTTTTGTTATTGTTTTGATTGAGAGCCTCCTGGCGGTGGAATTTACATACTGTGCATTTAAAGAAGTGTTGGACAATCCTTAACTGCATAGCTCAGGGGGCTGAAAACTTGCGTCAAAGAGACATTTACAAAGAAATACACAGAGAATTGTGCTTGTTTAATGTGAGAAACCAACCTGTGATGGCGGTCTGGACAGTCTGTGACTCTTCTCCTCTGGAGACCATGAGCGCAGCTGGACACTGTAGAATAAAAAAAGGATGTCAAAATGCAATCATAGATTAAGTACTCTAATTTGTCTGGTATCTGCTGGGTTAGCCTGAATTTTAAAAATATTATCAGGTCAGTGGGTCCCCCACCCTTATTAGGGGGGCGCCCCGAAGGTCAAGTTCATTTTATTTAATTGTATTTTCTATATAGCGCCAGATCACAACAGAAGTCATTTAAGGATACCAGGTCTATACATTGCCCTTTCATTAAACCAAATAGCCTTATGTTAGCCTTTTTATCGTATTTACACAACGGCATGTCATTTCTGTCTCTACATGGTCGCGCGTTTACAATTCCTCTGCTATCTGTATCACAAACACCTGAGTTGCGCCCCGATATTTTACCCATTATAGTGAAAATATATACTAAATAGTTCAAGAGATTTCTTGTGCTCTGCTTCTATTATTCTCACAATAAATAACAATGCTAGCAACTTGAAAAGCCATTTAAATAAAGAAGTGCACAGCTGCAGCAGCTTCGCACGTACAGAGCAGCTCAACAAGGGTTCACTGTGACAGCGGGGGGGTGGGGGGGGGGGTGCTGTTGTAAGTGGTACACAGACTGTGGGTCAGATTGTGTCAGTAATTTAGACCATCTGTATGTATTTATTTATTTAAAAGTGTTTTGATAAGTTGGGAAAACCTGATGCTGACTTACACACAATGGATTCCCATTCTCATCCACACAGTAAGGAAAGCAGGTTATTAATTTATACCTGGTATCAGATCGGATCTGTGTCGGTATTGGCAGGTACCCCATCAGGTCTCAAAAAGATAGTGCAACCTTGGAGATTGACCTATCTAATGGACAGTCTTTATAATTCTGTGCATTAGATCGAAATATTAAGAAGAAAGAAAAATAAAATGCAACTGAGAATTAAATTAACAAATCAAGTAGCTCCATCAGTCCAGATGTGGGTTAAAAACTAAAGTTGACCTTTGACCTATTAAAAGTTGTGGTGAGAGTCAACAGCCGAACTCGTTCAGAGCGAGCGCGGTGAATGTTCCACACACTGTCTTTTGTTAACCTGAGTGCAAACGCAGGAATGTGATATCCTGTGCATATCCTTTGTTACTACAGTACAATCCCATGGCTCCACTTTCTGTCTGTTATTCCCAAACCTATTGACTCGGGGCCTGTTGTGGAGTCAAGAAAGCACTTGCTGCACCCTTTTGTCCTGATTCAAGCCTATTGAAGCAGTGAATTGTCAGGTTCCTGAAAAAGACTTGACTGTCCTTCTGAAATGCCCAACCCTGAAATGTCCTCAGACTATCTTTGACCATGTTCATGCTAAAAGAACGTCCTTAAAAATCTTCAGTTTCAGTCCGATTGTCCAAACTCTTATTTACCTGTAACCAGATCAAATGAGTCTGACTCCAGATTATTTTTTGAATGCCTTATTTGAATGCTTTTCCAACATGAAAAAACATTAATTAATTAACATATAAATGTGTGGTCAAGAGTCAATTTAAAAGGTTGCACAAATTTATAGAGATTAAAAAGTTCACCAGAAACCTTCTCATCGTCAAAAGTGCATTGCTAAGAATTGGTGCGTGTGACTTCTATCAATTTAAACTTGCACATAAAATGCTGATTTCCAGTGAGCTACCTCTTGTTCGTTGGTGTCAGTTTGTCTCTCTTTCCGTCGGGGCTGGCAGGAGGAACTGGTGAATAAGGTCCAGGTGACAGCGATGCAGGGCTGGAGATGGTGTACTCTCTGTAGTTCTGATTCTCATCTCGACTCACGATTACAGCCTCCTAAAAAAAAAAGAAGAAAAGAACATCAGAGTGAATGTTACTGCATTAGTTTCCATTTGACGTAACTTTATCTTTACTGCTGCATTTTTGAGAAAGAGTGAAAGGTGTAAAAGAGAGGCCTAATGGACACCTGTGAGAATGTCAGCGAAGACATGTAGAGAAAGGTAAATGTTAAACAGTTTTACAGACTTTGTATTCACTGTATATTATCGCTTCTGGCCTGGGACCCATTGTGAGAGAGATATAACACAGAGACAAGTACTTAAGAACCACTCGTACTGCTTCAATCTTGAAACGAGTAAATAAGAGGATATATCATAAACAGATGTTGCAGCATGGATTCATAGAGATAAAGCAGCATACCCACTGTAGTTAAAACAACATATCTTCCTACATAAACCAGCAACATTTTGAAGTTAAACAATTACGTTTTTAACATTTATTTTCCATTGATTCTAATAATCAGGTGACACTGGGAACACATGACAATGTCTGTAAAGCTGTAACACTGACCTGGAAGCGTCCGGTGAGTTGCTCAGGGGTGCTGATGCCGTTGGTTTGTCCTGGGCCGGCAGGTTCAGGTCTTCAAAGACAGAAAGCAGAAGAAGTCAACTGACTGTCAACACTGATAATACCTGACTCACGACACTTTCATTCTAGCATGTAGAGAAAGTCTGATTCATACTTTGCTAAATAAAAAAAACAATAATAATAATAAACTATGGCAGTTTATGTGAAACAAGCTCATCTTTCTGGAAAAAGCTGATGTACTCAAAGTTTGTAAAATGTTCAAGAACTTCAAGGAAAATGCTGAGTGAAGGAAAAATTCTCAATTTTCTGAAGGGTCATAATTTTAAGTGCTCCTCTGCTGAAATTCTTGTATGACATCTCTTTTCTCTGACATCTCTTGGTGAGCATACATTGGTTTGTTCCCATAAATCTTCCAGAGTTCTGCAGAAGTACTGCACACTCTGTCCCCCTTTAAATATTCTCTCGATGGATCTCGTCTTTCCAACCAGTCATTTTTGTTTGACTTTCTTCAATTGAAAACATATTCTGCGAGCAGTTCCATCATTGAATTTGGAGGGGGAATAAGGGCAGTGTAAGAGCCAATGCAAACACACAGTACCCCCCTCCCGGCTGCTGGGCCAGAGGCTGACTGGCTCTAAGCTCAGCCCGAGTTAATGAGGCACACAGGAAGGCCTGAATGCCTGTGGTAAATCACCCAGAAACACACCTCTCGTGGCCTGAGCTCCACATACAGCACACAAGAAAGAAATGGCAATACGACGAAAACTGATACAGCAGGCCGTAAGACATGTCTTCCAGTAGGAGAGAGTTTGCAGTAATAAATGAGGAACTGCACAGCTGAAAATGCTCATATGTGTTTTACACTTCCACTTTCTACCATGTACATCAGAACACCAGAGGAAGCCATGGTGAGAGAGGTGTATTGTAGGTCAGTTAATATCAGGGTCACTGACATTTTATCACGACAAATATTTTGGGGGAAGCCAAACTCTGACTTTATAACACAGTGTGATACATCTGCACTTCAGATCTGCTGGTTCAGGCTGTCAACAAGCAGATGTGCCTGAGGGCAGATTCTTCAGACATGTGCGTTGTAAAAATACCTCACCATGCTGAAAACTTAAATATCAATGGACTGAATATTATAAAACTGAATATACCAGGATTCTGACATATCTGAATTCTGAAAAAGGAAAAAGGTTTTACTCATCATCTTGATACCCCCTGAAGACAAGGAAAACCGGTGCTTTATAGGCCTTGGTTATTGTTTGAAAAGTTTGGTATGATTCCTGATCTTCATTCATGTTAAGAAAGACACTGTGGCTTATTATCAGACACAAATGTTGAGAATAAACATACTTTAAACAAATCCCAGTTAAGATCAAAACAGTTTTCAAATGTGAACTTCAACTAAATCAAAACGGTAAAATGTTGCTATAAAAACCAGGAACTTTAGGATCAGGAAAAAGGGAAAACAAAGTACAAATCGGACCAGAAACAGAAGCAGTAGTTTTTGGAATTCTTGTCGATCAAATGAGATAGTGATCCACAAAAAGAACTATACGGTATGTAAGCACATCCGAGTATCTCAGTATGAGAGAGGAAACTCATGAGTTGTTCTGAAAGCTAACTCTGTTATAGAGAGAGACAGTATCATGCCTTTGGTCAATGTGGCAATTATAGGAAGGGCATCATTTAACAACTGAGTCAAATCAAATGCTGAAAACATACCCAGAGTAAAATATGGGAAAATGGCGAGACAGTGTTGGTTTGGTTGATATGTCATGTAAAAAATAACCAGGGTTTGCAAACAAACCATTGATACTGTATACTGCTCGAGACACACCTAAAAACAACGCTGCTCTATCCTGAGGATGTGCTGATGCAAGCTTCTTTCAGTGGGCAACACCATTTGTGTGAAGACTGGCAGTGCGCACATACCAGATGTCAAGCTGGAAAAAGGGAGCACACTCAACTCAGCATGAACAAATCCAACTTTACATAATAGTGCTACTTGATTACAGGACTCTTCAGAGCTGGTCTGAATGTGTTTAATATAGGACACATGATTGATGAGTGGCATTTAGAGAGCAGACTTTGATATGTGCAGAAATTTTGGTTCTGAAACTACAGATGGCAAACAGAGTGGGATTAAAGACATGGCACAGTGGCATTGTCCCGGGGAAGTGAGGACTGCTGGTGTTGTTTCTGGCTTAGTGGGAGACATGAGGTCAGCAGGGAAAAATTTACTCACATGGACATAGGACATCCAAGGAGGAAATATGTCTGAGTCCACGTGCATGAGAGAGTGTGAACGTTCATGTTTGTGTGTGTGTCTGTTTGCACAAGGAAGAAGGACCCCAAAAAAAGTGACAAGCTAGCAGTAATGCTAAATGAGAGTTTAGGGAGGACCTTTAATCAAAATGCCAGCCAAGAGCAGTCCTGGCTTAAAATAGTTTTTTTTAGCAACCAACTACACAAGGTCTTGGCATATCTCAAAACAAGGTTTATTAAGGAGGACTAGGAAGGGCTGGCTCTCATAGATGCTGGCATTTCCCCTGATTACAATCACTTGTGTTGTTGTACAGTGCTTGCATGATAAAGTAAAAAACAGTGTGAAGACAAATGGAAGCTGGAGCCCACTGGAATGCACTCTTCTCTGTAGAAACTAAATATCAGGGACATTTCAAAAGGGTTTATATTCAGAGCTTTGCTGCAGAAACTTGCATGGCACTGAATTGCAAGTCTATATATTTCTGATTTGCAAAGTAGAGTAATACAAGTTGCATGGTACCTCTCCAACATCAGCTGCAGCTGAGTCTGGGAGTTCTTTATCTTGTTCTGGGCCTCCACGTTCAGCATGTCAGCTGTGTTTTCACCGTTGATCTCCAAGATAATGTCACCAGGTTGTAGGGCTGCTTTCTCAGCCTTGCTGCCCCCGTTGACCTGTAGAACAGAAGAACGAGCTTGAGTTAGGTCCTACTGGCCCGGGGTCCTGCTCTGAAAATGACTGAATGGATGTTATCCATCTAGCAGGCGTCAACAGCTCTGTATCCCATGGCTGTGTGGATAATTTGTCAGCGGCTGACTTTCAGCAATATGCAAATGAGAAGTTTCCCAAAAGTATGTGCAATTTCTGACAGTGGTCTCTCCACGGCAACTTTTGGTTCGAAATGTGACTGAAGATCTGTTATCTACTTTCAAAACATCAAACATTGAAATAAGGCTATATTGAAAAATGAACCGACCTTTCTTCAGCCACACTCTTAATGTATTTATCTCTTTCTATAACTCCGATATTAACAAATACCAACAGACCCCGGAGCACGTCACACACATGGAAAGAGGCAGTGCTGGTCATGAGCCAAAAGATTCATGACACCCTGAGGGACAAGTCATTAGTGTGACACTACCTGATGGTTTGACTGGGCCTAACCTTTGCATCTAGCCTTACCACATGTCAAAGCCAATGTTATACCCACAAATCAGAGGGAATTCCACAGTAATAGGCCAAAACACAACATCTTTTCCACTACTTTGAGCTTAATTTCTGCAGCCCAGAGATAAGCACTCAAACACACAAGTTACTAAAGCAAAAGGCAAAATGTTGAGGTAAATGCTGCTTAAACTTGAGAGGAGTAGCACATTTGCCACAAACATTTCTCGCCTCATAATTAAAAGCAGAAAAAGGCAATAAAACAAAGAATGTAAAGCAAAACAAAAAAAAGATCCAATCAGAGAACATTAAAGGCAAAATAAGGGGTATAAATAGTCAACCAACTGTTTGTCAATTTTGCCAGGCGCGAGGGCAGAGGTGCCATGTCTGTGGGCCCACTCCAGAGGCAATTAAGCGTTACTGTGGTGACCCACAATAGTGCATGCCTTTTCTGATCAGGACACGCCTGGTTTCACATAAACACTGGGAACAGTTGAGGGCTCTTTTCCAGTGTCTGTGCCCAAGTGAAAACAGCTATCTTTCAGGACAACAGGAATAAAAGAAAGAGGGCACCCATGTTGTGTTTCTGCCAAGCACCAACCACTTCAGATGAGCCAACCCTGTGGCTGCTTCACGGCCGGGCGGAGGGGGTGAGAAAAGACATTTCTCAAAATGGGCTTTAGAAACTGATCTCAGCGGTGGCGGTTCTTCCTCTGCAGGAATCCCTGTCACTTCAGAGAACTTGTTTGATATTTGAGACACGGAAACATGCTGGTGTTGTTTACTGGCTAGCAGTAACAAAATCAAGACAAAGGGGCTATTAATCAAGAGATGAGGGGAGAGGCATGTTTTTCTAGCACAGGTTGTTAAGAGGTGGCAAACGATAAATGCTTTTGAAGTTATGTTCCGTTTGAAGCACGAGTGCCCTGCAATCATTCATCCCTTATGGGTTTGAGAAGCTTCTGTGTATAGGTGTTTTTTTTTTTTTACACACACACAGCTGAATTTTTCTACCTGACACCATCTGGAAATGTCCTTTGGGGTTAGCCAATGTGTGAAATTTAGCAGGAAATAATCAGGAAAATTAACTGTGAGCATGAGGATGGGGGTGATGACATTTACATCACACAACCTATGAGGGACAGGTGATTGTCATGCACATAGTGAAATAGCTTCATACTACTATAGTTTTCACCAGTATGTTCTTACACTAGCAGTGAATACGTGGTGGTAAATTGATATAAAAAGGTAAAAATATGTCATTGTAGCGTCAGACTCTATTGCGTCATCCACCATTCAGCAGAGTTGTTCTTTGTACATCATGTCCTGCCTCCTGGGACCCCCCTCCTCCCACCTGAAGGGGACAGTCTCCTGCTGTGAAGTGCATATGTGAACAGGCAGGAAAGGAAGGTTTCAGGGGCAGCCTGTCCTGAAATTTTCTAGAATTGTTTTCAGGAATGCATGTGTGAAAACAGCTTTAGTCTCTCTGAAAAACCCAGGCTGAGGTGGTGAAGTATGAACAGGATGTCCAGTGGGCAGAGTTAGGTGTCTCTGGCATGCAGAAGTTAATCTGAGCAAGATTTCCTGGTGGTGTTTACTGTGTGCCGTCTGCCAACATTGGTAAGGTTTCCACATCCTCAAACCTCCCCCCTTTTAATTTTGAAAATGTTGCAAATAAAAACAACATGCATGTGCTATAGTTTGGAATTTACTGAATCTGCAAATGCATGCACTACACACACATACATACACACACACACACACACACACACACACTCAGATCAAGAACGCCTCACCTCCCGCCTCAACTTCCACTGCAACTGTAATCAGCAGTTTCCTTCTAATGTAATCTACTTCCATTCTTTTCTGACGGGTACAGTGGTCAAGGAAATAGGTACGAAACAGCTACAGGACAAAAACAAAGACGAGAAGAGAGACGTAGAGAGGAGGAAGTTGACTTTGCGTGACATGCCATTACAGGCTGAGCTTTCACAAAAACAGAGGATATGCCTTGATATGGTGCAGAAACGAGGTGTTTCGATAAGTACCTTTGATACAGTTATGGCCTTCTTGAAGTCTCTCCCTCCGTATATCCTGAAGCCCCATGGTGATGGGCCCATTAGGTTCACTTTCAGCGCCATTTAGGGATCCGTTCAGCACGCACACTTGTAAAAAACCTGACAATAAAGAGAAACAGTGAACATAAGAGTTTGAGTCACATGTGGGAATAAAACATGACCATTGCTGAATCTGAGTCACGCATTTCTGCTGCACAGACTGAATATCAGAGCAGCAGGTGAAGATATTGAACATTTGCCGAAGCAGCCTTTTATCTGCAACAACACTTCGCCTTCAGTGGCCACTGGTAAGTCCCCTTGACATGGATTGTGTAACCACATCAAACAGGAATTGGAGGAATTTGAAACCGAAGATAAATTACTAAACATTGCTAAAGTGCATGCAAAGCAAAAGAGTTTCATTAAATCCAAATGCTCTTTTAAGACAAGAGAAAAACACAAACAAAAGTCTTGCAAACATGGTGTACGTTTTGTTGTGCTTCACTCTGAGTGTTGTGTGTAATGTATATGTCTACAGTATACAAGGATAGAATGATACATGACTTGCAGTTTGGTAGCCCTTTAAGACATGTTTATAAGAATTAACTGTATAAATAAACTTGTCTAAAAGTCCATCTGTAACGCTGCTCTTGAGGGGATATTTTGTATTTTCACGGTTTTAGTTTGCATGTAAATTTATAGATTAAACTTTCCACAAAGTCTGTTGGGAATTTGTGGATCTGAGGCTGTAAACCTTGTGTTTTAAATTCGGATTGTTGGAGACGCCAAAGTACAGTAAAACAATATGCATTCTGACGTTTCTCTTGAAGACACATCTTTCTGGAATGGAACTAATGAAATATAAGGAAGAAACAAATCTTACTGTAACATGTTTTACTGACCTTGTTGGCCAAATTATCTTTCAATGATATAAATATCCATTCATCTGAATGTTATTTTGAGGGTCAACTGTCAGAACTGATGATCAGGTATTTTAAGTTTGTTGTTTTTTTGCATTTACATCCTTCACAAATCTTAACTGCTTGCTGACAGTATAGACAAGTAAGAGATACTGTATGGATGTTCAACTCCAGGTGAGGATTGAACTTTTGAAATATTACGTATTGAAAAATGATAATTGGTGATGACAGTGTGGTGATGACGTGTAGATTTCTTTAATAACACTTGTACATTTCTACATCAGCTCATCTGTGTAAATTATAATTCTGACCTGGAAAAATGTATTGGCCATGGAACTTTATGTTATTGGACTCTAAAGGACATGAAATATGAAACATGCTACAGTGTGGTCTTGGGGGAGGAAGCAAAAGGTCAATTCTCTAGAACCTCAGCTTTATGAAGTGGGGGCGTCAAGCAGCATGTTCAAACACTGTCATTGAACAGCCAGAGCCACATAGGTCGGTCTAATACAAGTATCAGAAATGCCTCTAATGCTACCTTAGCAGTATTGGCGGTTAGGTGAATACTTGCCACCACTCAATCCTGATGTAATAATTTGCTGTACAAATGGTATACCAGTACTTATTTAATACTGTGATACTTACGCTGGTAAAAATTTATCTTTTACAAGTTCCTTACAAATATAAAACAGAGTTCAATACACTTTTAAATATTTGAATAGTATCAAACAATGTTGTAATTATGTTGTTGTTTTTGTCTTGATGATATTGTGTGAATACTTTTCCCTCAGACACAAAAGACTGTCTGTTGTATGACTGCATGAGCAGACAAAGATCTCTGTGGTGTACAGTGACGATGGGATGAGCACTTACAGGTCCATTAAAACCTCAACACCTGCATGTGAAAACCCACACTAACCATGACAATACACAGATATATTTCAACTGAAGACATTGTTGTTACAGATAACAACGAGTGACATAATCTCCTAAATATAGTCTGCTTCTATAAAAAATAAATTAACTCCCAACATAAACATAACTTGGTCTGGCTTCAATGTGTGACAGTAAATACTACATCTAGTCATTGTTGTTTTCCATAACAACCTGAGCCTGTTCAATGTGTTTCCCATACCTTCAAGACAAACAGGTCATTAAAGAGCGACTGGCATAGGGGTGGGAATCACAGGGTTACAGGTATACCTCACAATACATAATAGATGGCCCAAGATAATGATAATGTCATGATACCGAAATTACCTACCATAATCAATATATTACAAGAGAATCACATACATCACATCTGATAAAGTGCATAATGTAAAATGCCCCTGAAAAGGTAAAGTGCAGGATTAAAGTATTTAATTCACTACAATTTAGTTTCGGTTTCACAGAACTTCACTAAAAATGTATGGTAGATGGCAAACCCAGTGGGGAACCGTGACTCTAAAACCTCGGCCTGGAATGGCAGCCTCATCGATTTTTAATAACTTACTTTAAAACTGTTGTCAACTTCTCCTTTGGCCAATTATTTCTGCCAACTACCCGACTGTCATGTCATAAGCACCACCGCTAATAGATCTGAATTATTGTCAGGGTTAAACTCCTCCATGTTACGTCCCATCAGGTCGTCTTGTTTTCCACATACGTTCAGATCAGGCCTATTCTTTAGTCAATGAGTAATTACAGCTCTACCCCATGTTTTTGCACCTCTTAAGTCATTGAGTAATTACAGACTTACCCTGTGTTTTTCACCTCTGAGCACTGTAAGTGTTTCAGTTAATCACAGGGTAATATCTTGTGATCTCAACACAAAGTTTACTATCACACTAAGTGTAGACAGATATACATACAGTGGCCAACAGTGGAATGTAAATTATGATCTTACTCTTAACTTACCCTCTATTACTAAATAAAGTCATAAAAGCATGTTAATGATTATAAACACTGCATCATAAAGTTATCAGATAATCTTGAAGTATGAAGAGTAAGCAAGTTAAGCTCAGAGTGGATCTGGGACATCAGCCATCCTGCTCTCCTCAATCCCTCCAAACACTGGCCTGTATAATCGGCCCCACATTCCTCAAGTGTTTGGGACATACAGTGCAGGCCTAGTTAGTTAGAACCAGTCTGGGCCAATTAGCAGGGTTACTGGGCTCACCATCATTAGTTGCTCTAAATTGCTGTGGCCTCCAGAAATAAGTGCAGTAGTGATAATGACAGAGAGCGACCGCCCAAAACTTTCCCAGCCTTTGGGGGTGTCAATTAGTTCCATGAGCCTCTGCACCCATTACCATACTGGCACCCTGCTAATTCCCTACATAAACATTCACTGTTAGCGTCATAAAAGCATTAGTGGAGGATAATGTCAAAGTGAAAGTATGCGGCAGAGCTGACAAACAACTAAAAGTGGCGGTAAGGGGAAGTGGCACACTCATGGTCTCTGCTTAATTGGCCACTGGTGAGTTTTGAAGTGTACTTTGTAAACAAAACACTGCTGAAAAGAGATAGCTAAAACCTTCTCTGTCCAACATAAAAACACAGTTGGATGGCTGGCGATTCAAATAAAATGTGTGCTCGTGATATCTCGTTGCCACACCAATTAGGGATTACAATTGAATACACCCCTGACAAAGAGAAGGATTCCAGTCATGAATCATTTCACAGTTCAGCATCAGCCACCCAACAGGATGTAAGCAGGAGAAGAGATGAAACAGGTACCGTAGGTTTAGTGAAATACTCACGTTTACAAATAACACAAAAGACATGTGCATAACTTCCCAGCATTCCTACAGTTCATACCAACGTACAGTAACGTGCCAAGTTTGACAGGCTACAAGAGGCGGCAACCAAAGTTCTCAGACAGGTTTAATCTATTACATTCAGAAGTTAATTCATTAGATAAATCCAGCTACATCCCTTGTAGTCTATAAGAAGCTGCTAAAAATATGTCAACGTCATGTAGTCAGTTTCATCAAATGCTGTTTTTAAGAGGTGCTGATTACCCTATAGTAAGATTTGAGGCTAAAAAAAAGCCTAGGCTGTTGAGGTGTATGACCAAAAGGGTTTCTACTATTTTGAAGTATCCAGGTATCAATCATCGGAAAGAAAAATCAGCAACTATTTTGTGACCAAAAATCTTTGTGTTTATGATTGTAGTTCAGATACAATAATGGACCATTATCTACTTTGACTTTGAAGTGAGTTTTTAAAAACATTGTGGAACAACTAATAAATCCAGAAAAAATATGCTGATTAATCAATAATGAAAAAAGGCTCCTCTAAGACTTTGTCTATTCCATGTTGTGAGAAGTCTATTATGTGTATCTTGTGTGTAAAATTTAGGACAATAGTTTGAGAAAATCCTCAACATTGAATGTTGTGTAGTAATACAATAAATAAGTTACTACCAGCATGACACTGACAGTATATAAAGATGTGTGATATCAAAAACAAAATCTCAGAGTTGCTGCTACGTATCAATCAAAAGTTGAGGTATAGGATCAGTGAGACTGTGTTTCAGTATCTTCTAGGATATTTTTTGCTCTCTGGAGTGGAAAGCAAAGCCTTTAATGTAGATACTCTGTATTTTGAAAGCCTTTTGGCACTTGTCACTTCTGAGCGATAGCTCCTACAGGCAAGCGAGATAGTGGAGGTGCGGAGGGGAAGAACGGGCGTTTCAAAACGCTGGATTCAAGGCCCGCTGCTCCAACATGCAGACAGCCTGAAGGGTTTCATTGGAAAAGATTTTCAATAACACATATTAGAGTCAAAGTGAAATCAAAAGGATTGATTACAGCTGTTTGAAAAACATGTTATCAATTTGCTTTGAGAAGCTAAAAGAAAGATGGCATTAATAATTACTGTTATTTAATGCTACTAATGACATAAAAATGAAAGTGTTGTTGACTACTTTTGGTTTAGTAAAGAACAGTCTCGAACATCTTCTTTATTAGACCCAAATAAGTAAAGTGTGGTTTTGCGTTTGCTAAACATAATGAGGGTCCAACAGCAGTGTCATTTTTATTTATTTTTTCTAGAATTGAGTAAAAGACAGACAGGCACCACAAGCCTCAGTATACCTCACTGGAGGTCAGAGGCAGTGAACCTGGGTGTCATTTAGACTGAGGAACAGAGACAAACAATTACATCTAGCTGATGTGAAATCTTTAATTAAGCATGTTTACTGTAAGAGTCATAGTTTTTTAGGCTGATTGAGTGAAACCAGCAAACACAAGCCTGAAACTCTGCATGTGTGAATGTGTGCGTGTGGTTTACTGGAGTGTGGCAAATACTATCGTGACTCATCTCTTATGAGTCATAAACTTTGATCAGCATATCACCATAGCACAACTATAGCAACAAGTACACATGTTGACGGTTATATCAGGTAAGATTTTAACATGTCATTAGTGTCATTACATAAAAATAATCATGTGCATCACATAAAAACATACTAAGCTTTATTATGTGAAAGAAATATAATCCTAGGAACACTTAATTTATTCTGTGTTTGGAAAAACACATTGTTGCCACATGTACTGCTTATTCATGAGCACTGAAGGGATTAGGTTAACTAAGTACAGTGCTGTCTAAACTCTATATTAAAATGTCTGGCAGCCACACCTGAGCACCAAAACTTCACCTTTTCCCTGAGTCACTGCAGATCTTAACTGAGATTGTTTGTCTTCTCCTTGAACTCGGGGCCAAAATCCTCTGCACTGAACTGAACAAGCACTGACTTTCCAATGTGCTAACACAGAAAGAATGGCTGATGAACATAACAGACGTAAAAACATTCAGCTGGACGCTTTTAAGCGAATGAGACACAAACTCTCACATGAACAATGGTCGCTGCAGGGGAATATTCCTGGCATGAATCACACCTGTTAGGGCTCTCGCTTGTGATCATACACCCCAGTGTGAACTTTCCGCTGCCCTCAGCAGGTGATGCAGTCTGCTGATGACTCTGCCCTGCGTGTCAGACAGCACCCTGACAGGTCGGCACCTACCTGGACACACACCCTCTGAATAGAAAGGAGAAGAATGCAGCAGCAAGCCTATCCCTGGACTGAGTACAGTGCAATAACATTCAAAGTATTCTCCAAATCACACCCATATGGTCAGATAGGGCTGTAGTCACCAGGGAGATGAGAACATATCAAACAACAACATATGATGTCAAAAGGGGTGTTGGTTAATAATACGTTTCTGTGGCATTATATATATATATCGCTAATCGCTTATATGTCATCAAGATGATTATAGACGGAGCCATACCTGTAATTTTTGTGGTTACTCCCTTTTCAGTGAGAAACATTTACGATACATGCTCCTGAAGGGCAACAAGCTGCAACATAATCCTGAAACTGTTACAAAGTGCCGGGAGATATGGGGAAAGATACGATCAAAATAGTTTTCTAGTCAATAGTTATTAGATTTGAGATAATTAAACAATAATGTAAAAAAATGAATAAAAGAAAAGAAGTTTCACTGTATATCAGTGCTTCTCAAATGCTCTACTTTGGAAAAGACATATCTGGAGCAGGCTGCTGCTAAAATTAGCTCAACCCAATTCTCGTAACCAAACAACTATCATTTGATGACGATACATGCCTCTGGAAACAATGGCAAACCCAGTGACCAACTATGCATCTAACCATGGCCCTTTGGCATGGCATCTTCATAGATTTTGAACAACGCACTCTTTAAAAAAAAAAAAACACACACTTCCACCTCACATTTCAACCGTCATTGCTGGAGTTGAATGGACTCCTAAAAGCCTTTGTATGACGCACCTAATTAAGGTCTTCCTTTGCCAATCAACCAAAACATGATGATAAATGTGCAGCTATGACCTCAGTAATGGTAACATTACTCTCAGTTACCATTATGGGGAAAAGCTAGCTAGCTAGTTTGGGTAAATTTAAGCAAGCTTGTGACTCTTGCGCTCAACAGCAGGTGAAACTAGTCACTATGATAACAAAGTCCAAAACTTCTTTTTCTACGCGCTGCATTGTGTACAGTCGAATAAGCTACTGAAGAAGCAACTGTGCGTTACTTAGGGTCATAAATAAAGAATAACTCCAAAGAAAATTTTATTTCTGACTCATCACACTCACTTTTAGATCACATTGTTGGTTGCACTTGCATTCAGATTTCTGTTTATAGAGATAAATAAATCTGGGTTTGATGTCATTTTAACAGATGTCGCTCCCTCTGCTTATGCTCTCCATACAGAGAGTTTTTTTATACACCAAAGCCTCAAAGACTTGAATGATGTGCTAAACTTACATATTCTCCATATTTGATTTACAATATTTAAATAGAGATTAGCTCAATTTATCCCAATTGGTTGATTTAAATTCATCTGATACCAATACCAGTATTGGTAACTGCATTAGCCTCTGATACTGCCTAAAATTCTGTAGGTTGTAATGCTCATGCTAATCAAAATGTGCAATCAGTGTGTTTTCTCTCAATATTATGTTTTCTTTTTGAAATTGCACTATCACAGGGGTAGTTCAGAAGATCTCTATGTATCATGGGCCCTTCTGTTATCTTAAAGAGAGTTTCTCAGGTTGCCACTTTGCTGCAGCATTGCCACAGTGGGTTGGATTGTGTTCACTGCAAAGATGGTTTGTTACAGTACATGAACACTTTGGTACCAGCTCCACTTATCTCCCTCCGCACTATCCTGATGTGGAGATCATGTTTCTACTGATGTTCACACTGCACTGACTGCACACTGTGCCCCTCAGCAAATCAGACCAGTTAACCACATCCTCTGCATGCACGCACCATTAGCTGCTTTTTCATCACATGCATACTCATGAAATACACTGCTGCAACCATCAACTTAATATATTTAGATGCATGGTGGTTACAGACTTCATTTCTGTCAATGTTAGCATAACACCCTCAAACCAAAAACTGTTGTTATTTTTCTACTCAACATTCAGAGCCATCCTGTGACGCCTCTGCTTAAGCTAAATCTGAAAAACCACACTCTAAAAACTAGAGCCAAAAACACACTCTCATCATTCAGACATAACAGACATACTGACTTCATGCATAAACGTGCACAGGCTCATCACAGCTGCCTGTTTTAGACTGCAGAGCTAAATAAAATACCAACACAGTGGTATTTAGCAAAAGACTAGACTGATATGTTCTTAGGTCGAAACCTCAGTGCAAGTGTCAAACAAACAAAAAATACATTCCTGCCGAAGTTAGTAAGTTACAAGTTTGGCTTTTCCCTTTTTTCTTGAAAAGACAACCGCTTTGCTCTCTCCAAAATTACAGTGGTCTGTTTTGGTTTCTTGATGGTTTCAGGACTATTCCATCTTAGAAAACCAAAGTGTTCTCTCTTAAAAAAACGAGGGGAAAACTGTCAGAAAACAAACACAATATAAAGTGAGAGGAGGGTCAGGAGTTGGCACATGAAAGGCTGCATCACAATGGGGAAGGTACACAAACAGCAGACAGTTTCACTGGGACTGTTCTGGATAGTAGCCTACATGAACTCTGAGAAACTCCTTTAAGTGCTTTCCCACCTGCTGAGCTCACGGGCCAGACTTGTTTATCAATGAACATTTCATTGAGTTACACCCAATACACTTAAACAAATGGACATGAACTTGTGAACGACAGAGTGGGCTACTAAACTTGAACTACAGTAGACCTGCTAATTCAGAGTCATCACCCTCAACAGTTCACTTAAAGAGGAGGAGAGAGAAGATAACAGCCTAACCACCAGTGTGACAGAAATACTGACTTAATGCTTCCGTAGGTTGCACCTGGACCAGCCCCTTCCACAAATCACCCTGACTGTTTAACGTGCAAAAATACCTGCTTTCCTTATAACAGATCTCTATGTGTGGTCTGGAAGTCTCGAGTCAGTCAGACTCTACAATTTCCACTCATACATGCATCATTAGCCAAATGATCTCCTATGTGTGTGCTGCACACAGTTTGCTCCAAGGTTTATGAGTTATGAGCCTCTAAGGTTAAAAGACTGAAATGAACCTTCAAAAAAATCCCATTTCGTCTCATAAAACAACATTAAACACAAATTTAAAACAGAAATATGAGAATAGGATACAACAACATACAAATAGCAAAGCTAATGTATTCACTCTCAGCACGCTCACAAAAGTTTGACCCACAACAGTTTTGATAGATTGATTGACGTGCTTGAAGGAAATCAAAAAACATTGTGTTTTGAGCTAGCAAAGAAACTTTATAGACGTGGAGACATTTTTAAATAACACTTTTTCTTACCAAGGTGAGTGCAGGTTGATTTTAGGTGCCTTCTCCACCTGTTTAATCTCTCGCGCTCGTCGACAAAAGGCAAGTCCCAGTTCACCTGAGCTGAAAACAAAACTGCCCAAAAGTGTCCAAAAACCGAGTAAAAAGCAGCTGTTTGAGTCCCCTCCGTCAACTTAAGAGCACAAAAGCGCAAAGGATGAGATGTAGTCCCTTCACTGTCAGTGTCGTGATGTTTCAGATGTTTCAGCGGCACGTATGAACACAACTTGTGGCAGCGCGCGGTGGTATCACTGATGAGCTCGCGGTGCCATGTGCTATTACCAAAATAAAAGCTTTTGACAGGGCCAGCGGCGCGGGGCGTGCCGCACGCATCAGAGAGGAGGGAGGAGATGAGAAGAGGGTGCAGCAGTTATGATTAAGCCATTTATCCGAAAGCGCTCTCAAAAGAGTTTCTGGGTCCGCGCGCTACCTGCTGACGACAGGAGGAAGAGCAGCACGTGCTTCCAACAGAGCCCCACCAAAAAGCCAAGCCTGTATGACGCTGTTGAGCTGCCTGAACCTACTGTTCCTGATTTGATTGGGGCATCTGGGCATGCCATTGCCAACAGTTTCATTTGAAAAAAGATTTATAAAATGATTGCACAAAAGAGTAGTAACAAACCTAAATAATTTGGCATTATCTCTCTCCTTCATGTGATGGATTATTTATAAAAAATATTAATTTTCTTAACCTATCACCTCATTATCTTTTTTCATTACTTACTAAAATGTCACCAAGCAAAAGCCTAATTCTTAAAAGCAACAAAGCGATAAAGACTCACAACACAACTGATGCTCTTACTTCAGAATACTGATTTAGGTAAATCAAATATTGGAGCATTTGCTTGCATTTGTGGGTTTTCTGCTATAGGCTACATATGCCTTTAGAAGGGAAAGGCTCTATGAGTCTGTTTGAATTTTATCTGATCAATGTGGAACAATATGCTGATTTAACAGTTTATTATTTATTCATTATTATTATTTTGACAGAGATGTTCAAGTTTATTTTGTTTTGAAAGCCGTTTTTTGTGTTTAATATTGTATCCTGTGAGGGCCCTTCAGTTTCTGTCACTTTTGGCGCCCCCTGTGGGCAAAGCAAAAGGCCTACTTGTAATATATTTGCTGATTTTGTCCTCAATATGCCTTTTATAGTGTTATTTTATATATTTTTTAAATATCATCCTTCTTAGTTTTACCAAATGTAACACTCTTGCTGCAGGAAATGTAAAAGAGGCTGTTTCTGCAGTTTGCTGTTAATCACTTTGTCTGACATTCGCTGGCAGCAGTTTAGACATTTAAAAGCTTTATAATGTAGAAGTAATCTATCTTCTTGCTGATGGTCTTTGCTTTTGTAGCTCATAAAGAAGCAATAGTACTTTCAGCCTTTTTCATATCCAACTAAAAACTCATCTCAGGAGCTTTAAGCTAAGTTTAAAGTTGGTGATGTTAGACTGAACTGCTATATAGCCAGATTTGATTCTATGAATATAAATTGTGTTAATGTCAATAGGGAAGGAAAAAAATTAAAGATTTATTATGAAGGTTCTTGATTATATGGCAGGGCTTTTGTAATTGATTGCATATACTCCTAATTTAACAAATAGAGAGCAAAAGAGTTGTTTTATCCAAGTAATTTTTTGGCTGTGCACGTAGGATGGAATATTAAACTTACCCTTCTTGAAAGAAGAACAGAACATTTCCTTTGTCTGAATGGACATTCATTTTATTTTGGTTGTAAATTGTATGTGCACGGTGAGTCTACATCTGACAAATTCAGGTTAATTCCTTGTTCACTTACAACTGTGAAGGTAATGTTCCCCTAACGGTTTAAAAATATAATAAACAGTACTGACTGAAATGAACACAAGAACAAACTTCTGTCAGTATCACTCTGTAGTGTTTAATTCCTTTAAAAAATTGCGTACCATCCATAAGATACATTGTTTTATAAGCAAATATATATTATACTTTCAATTTGATCATAGGTTACAGTCTGTACAATCATCTCCTGTTTCTGCTAAACATGATTTATTTTTACAGTGAAACTGTGGATATATGTCTTAAGAAAATGCATTATGACTTCATGAAGGATTTTCTATTTAGACTTTGAAAGCGTTGTAGCGATTGTATCGGATCAAAAATACATTTAGTGGTTTTAGAAATACTGTAAAAGGTTAATTCATTATGCACAGAAAACATCATAAAAGCAGTAGTAGCAAATGTTGCAGAACTAAAGTGAGCTGGTTTTGTTAAGTAGAGGATTTCAAAAGGTTCAGATTGCACAAAAGGATAGTTTTGGCACATACAGCAGTACTTCAAAAACTTCAAAACATCATTCATCTGTTGGCTGTGGAGACATCCAGGTTACATTTAAAGAGGTTTGAAATATAGTTAAGTTCAAAGCATCTTATATTACAGCAGGACAGGGTCTTTTCTTTACTTTCACCTTTGGCATTCCACAGCATGGCTTAAGAGGGTCAATGCGTCAAAAAAGCTCAAGAAAACAGTATACATGCATCAATTACATTTGCTTTTCTGCATAGTCTAATAAAGGGCTGTAAACTTCTGTCGACATGTCCGAGCCCTTATTGTGAATTACTTTCAGCACACATCTAGAGATGTTCATGTTGATTCCTCAGACTTGTCTCGGGTACTTTCACAGATCTGAAAGAAAATCTGAGGGAGATATTTGAAGGAAATGTTAATCCACTGAAATGCCAGAAAATAATGTGCCATTCTAATTCAAACTCTTAGCAGTGATTTGTGATGGCAAAAGCTGAATAAAGGAGCACACTGTATCAGGACCTCAGAAGGATCTGTGCTGTTCACAAGAAAGGAATGCAAATTTCCAACATCTGCAAACAGTTGTGGAACAAAGCAATCCATTCTTTGCATCTGAAACAGTATCATCAGCATTCATTACAGCCTCTAATGTGGTGTGTCAAAAAAATCCATAAGTCTCAGTGGAACACACACACACACACACACACACACACACATTCATGCTCTCATGCAGGGAGGTGAGGGGAGAAACCACTCCATGTCCCTGTAGTGTGGTGGGTAAATGTGATGAGGAAATGCCAGGGTGACAGTGGAGGATCTGTTGGAGTGAGTTTAAGTTGGTCTCTCATGAGTCCAGGTTGACGTGGACAGGCAGGAAGTGAGGAAGTCAAACTGGTGCAACATAATTCCCAGGAAAAGTCCCAAACGCTCGAGTCCTTTCTGACGTACCTGCACAGAACGCAAAAAAAAACCAAATAATTGTATGTAAATAATCTAAATAAGTTTATCTGCCATGTCACAGAGTGTCCACTAGAGGGGGTACTGACACAGCTGAATGTTTTTAACTTTTTCCCTTGGTCATGATGGAAAGGAAATACTTTGTTGCCTCAAAAATGTATTTTTGTTATTTGATAAAATGTAATAATCACATCTATTTTCATACTGTGGACGGTAGACCTGCTGATGCATCTCTTGACTTGACTTTAATGATAAAGGGCTAAACTATTGATGCTTTAAAGGGGCTATATGTAACTTTCAAAAATACTGCGTTTGTAGCGATACCGCATGGCCGTTAGGTGAACAGCACCAGTAACCTGTTGCTCGCTCTCCTTCGCGTGCTCGTACGTATACAAACGAGCATCATCATCGACCGTGAAACACTGGATATTTACCATCATAATGTTTACAGAGGAGGTAAGTGAAAGTCTGTGAAGGAGTCTGTGCGTCTGTATTCATTCTCCATCCTACAAACGACAGTCTCGGCAGACACTGGCTGAGACCGGGAGTGTGTGATGAGTTTTTACTGTTGATCTCTGTAAGCGGAGCGGAGTGAGGAGGACGTTGAGAACATGCATAAAATGTCACTTCCTGGAGCTTTCGCGGAAAATACGACCAGGGGAAACTTTTTATACAGGCAACACGGATAGACAGTGAACATCTACTTTTTCACATCAGTTAACCTTTCGCTTATTAATGGGCGATAAAAAACGATTTATACATGTAAAAAGTTACATATAGCCCCTTTAATGAGACATAAGTTGAAGCTCCTAAAGTTAAAAAAGAAATGGTTAAAAAAGTAAATGGGCTGTTTTAACATGTTTTTTGTTAGTTTTTTTTGGAATAGGGAACTTTAATATGTTAAAATAAACTATTTTTTTCTTACCTACAAACCAGCCGTCGTCACATTTCTCCATCACTTGTACGATGTCTCCTTCTCTGAGCTCCAGTTCGTCTGAGTTCTGTGGTTTGTAATTGTAAACAGCTTTATATCTAAAACAGAAACAAAGAAATACACAGGCTCATCCACAGATTCAACAGAGCTACATCAACTTCTCTGTACCACAACAATTGTGAAAAACTAAAAACATGGGGACATACGGATTGCGTGTTGACACAGAATTGGGGCTGTTTGGCACTTGTGTGTGTGGCAGGGAGTTAACACGTGGAGCAGACTGGTTTGGTATTGCACCCTGGAAGGAAAGGAAACCTCATGTCAGGCGTTACCAAATAAAGAATGATTAATTACACTCTTATCAACATACACAATAAGACCACAGTGAGGACATGCAGACAGGCAGTGAGAGCATAGCAGACCTGAGCAGGGTCAGTGTTTCTGGGAGTGTTCGCTGTGGACGATCCTGCTCTGTGAACTGATGCTGATGCCTGATTGGACGGTGAAACAGCTCGATTTGGGGCGCTCACCCCTGCCCAGTGGCTGTTCTGGTTGGTTGGTGAGGCAGTGTTGGAGGTGCTGTGAGGCCACCGATTGGCTGTTTCTTTGGAAACGGGTGTTTGGGTGGGGGAGCGTGAATGTGAAGCTGTGCTATTGTAAGGTACAGGTGAGGACGGTTTCAGGGGTGAGTGATCAGGTCTGGGGCTGAGGGAGTTAGGGGTGAAGGGGGACAGTGGTGAGCGCGGGCAGGGTGAGTGGAGTGGACGTCCTGGACTTTGGGGTCCAGGGGAGACGGGGGACAATGGGCCAGGGGAGTAGTCATCTGTGGAGTATTTGGTGCGGGGCATCTTGGTGACCTGCACATAACTGGCTGGGAAAATGCCACTCCGGCTGGTCCCTGTGATCCTTCCCTCTAACCACTGATCATCGACTCGCCGGGTTATATTGATCACTTCACCCTGAAGAAAAAACAACAATAATTTATCAAAATAAATGTAATATTTCACAATTGAATGTTTAGTCAAATAAATGCTATGGCTCATACAGATCAATTGTAGCATACCAGTAAAATCAGATTACTTGACTTATCATGCACACTTTTGAAGAAGGGGCAGATTCTTAAAAATGTCACATCATTTATCTTTGGCCTTCTGAAGTGGCATAAGCTGGGCATGGTATGTGATGTTTTAACTGTGACATGATACAGTTGATGTGAATGAGCTTTAAGCATACTCTGGTAAAATGATTCTAATGGCAACATTTATGTTTAATATTGTAAATGGTCCCTTTACAAATAAAATCAATGAAATTAAATGAACTAAGGCTGGAGTTACCAGTTTCTGGTAAAAACAGCATGTTGAAGCTACATAGCCTACTGACAGAAGACGGCTAGCTTAGCTTAGCATTCCAACTAGAAAGAGTCACTTTTCCCGCCCTGTGTATTACTGCAGCGATGTTAAATGTGTTAATTAGTGTGCTTTTTGAGGTTTAAATAGGTTCATTTATAACAGTCTGCCAAGCAGCATCCCCCCGTCTTCCAGCCTTTACGCTAAATTCAGCCAAGCCTAAACATTTTTGTCTTAACCAACAATCTGCTTGTAGTCTCCAATTCAGCAAAGAGACATTGGAGTGTTATCTATTTCACACGTGACTCCGAAAGAATCTGAAAATGTCTGTAATGGCTAATAAGACTTTTATGCCCAAAAGTGACTTGTACACCAAATTGACGTGTTGAGTTACTTGATATCTAAAGCTTCATGTAGAGAGTAATTGTCTGCAACACTCACTTTACGAAAAGACAGTTCAACAGGTAAGTCAGCGTTGAAGTTGAACAGAGCTACAGCTTCCCCGTAGTCCAACACCTGAAGAGTGGGCGACTTTATTGGAGTCGGCTTCTCTGTCGGAGGCAGGATCTGTGAGTAACAGAAAACAGAGTTTTGAGACAGTATCACAGGGTCTGATGAAAGGACCAGCACAAAGCGATAAAGAAGTGTGGTTATTTAGCAGATGTTAAGAAATTCACCTCCACGTAAGTCGTGGGGAAAATCCCGGCTCGCCCATGATGTTCTCCTTCAAACCAGTTTGCATCTACCTGCCTGTGGATGTAAACAATGTCCCCTTTCTGCAGCATGAGCTCCCTGAAGGACAGAAAAAAAGCATAACTAGACACACAGAAGGAACATCCCATAGATATCAGAATGAAGACACTAGTTCAGAATGTTCTGTTTCACAATTATATCATGAAGGCATCTCACTTGTTGTTAGACTGTTGTTTTCTTGCACAGAAAGGACATAGCATATTTATTATATTAACTCCAACTGTAACTCACTTTGGTGACTGAGCCTGGAAGTTGAACTTGGCACGTGCTGCTTTCATCTGGAAAACAAACATACCATTCAGTTTTGGGGCGATTTTTCAGGTTCAGGTATCATGAGAACAATTCACAATGTACTCAGACGAATACAACAAAATGCCACAGCTGAACACCACATTGCAAAATGGATTCTTAAAGATTTGTCTAGCCTTTTAAAGTAAAAAAAAATATTCTAGAAACAGACCTTTTTCTCCTCTTTCTTAGGCGGGAGTTCCATGGTTTCATTTGCAGGCGAAAGACGATCTACTGTGGAAGAAAAGACACGATGGCTTGAATGGAGTCTGAAACGTGCACTCTTTGATTCAGCTTATGTTGTTTTTGAAGGTGTTGCTATGGAAAAAGCTATGTACTAATTTCCAGTGAAAACAATTGGATAAAGCTAATCTTTAATCAGGTCTTCCGTGTTCCACTTCCTATTTTCATGGGCTTCCTCCCCACCCATCTACAGCTGATCCTAAAGGGGGGGGGGGGGGCAGCCTCTTAAATCTCAAATGTGAAATACCAGAGCAGAATGAGAGAGAATCATGGGACCTTTGGAGTTCATTAGATTACTAACAGCTTTCATCAAATATCTGCAGCCTGAGGTCTGTATGCTGAATGTGAACATTTATTTTTGGTGGATCAGCAGGTTCAAAGAATAGCAGAACATGATCCATTAATGGACTGCAAACTGTTCAAAATAGTGAAAGTTAATGGGAAAATCACAAAGTGCATGTGTGGTGTGGAGCCAAACGTGATGAACCTCCATGTTTACCATATGTGGGAGTGGAGGTTGATGATGATGATGTGCCAACAGAGTGATGGACAGGCTGCTTTGATGCTGATGAATTTCTGAAAAAGTGAAGAAAAATGTACTCTTTAAATGTTTAAAATACTGTCACTGTGTATTTCAACCATGGGTCTCCAATAAAATCAAAGGACCTTAATACACACTAAAATACAAACACTGATCCTGTGAAGGCCTGTGTGTGTGCATGTGTGTGTGTGTGTGTGTGTGTGTGTGTGTGTGTGTGTGTGTGTGTGTGTGTGTGTGTGTGTGTGTGTGTGTGTGTTCTATCCCTGCAGTTTTACTGTACAACACATCTGGTCGCAGCTGCAGCTTGTTCATACACTGGACAGGGATGAGACGAGGAACGAGACAGCTAAAAGGTCACACAGATGATAACTGCATGACTCATGTTGTTATCGTTGAACTGAAAATCTGGTTTAGATGGAGTTTGGCGCTTAAATTATCCATTCATGATCAGAGCCATCAGTCTACTTCTTCTGAAGTTATTTGCATATTTCCAGACGGAGTTGGCTTGTTTTCAGTATTAAAAGCTGGGACTCATGCAACAGCTTGTCTACATAACAGGAAACAGTAAAAAAAAAAAAAAAGAAGAAGACTACTTTGCTGTTCAGTTACACACGTCCTTAGCAACAAGCTCTTTAAAAGAAAGCCCCTCATCCCACCCTGCCAGAAAAGGTCAAAACCCGTGAACTCAGCTTAGCAAACAACAGCGAGAATCCTTGCAAAGAGCATGACACACACGGTGAGAAATGTGGAGTGCAGCCTGGTGTTTGAAGTAACAAATACTGAGCCTCAACTTGTTAAAGTTCAACAGCTTCCTAACCGAGTCCAGAACAGAGTCACCTGATTAAAAATAACAGAACAGGTACCCTGCAGAGTATTGATGGTCATGCTGTCCAATCACAGCGCGTTTCATATAATAAATAAAAAACTGCAGGAAGAAAGTTACTCTCGCCTGATGAGGCAATATCAAAGTGGATTAAGAGGCTGTGAGTTTGGCTCGGAGGAGGTCTGTTACGTTCTGATTGACCTCCCATTAACCTTTACAATCCACATAATGGAAATGACATCACTTTAAGACTTGCTTAAAACCAGTAACATGATTTGAGAGCATTGTTAGACTATAATAGACAGAAAAAAAAAAGTGCTTAAGATTTGAACCAAAATGATTAAATAGCCAAAAATGACCAAGAAACACAGTTTTTGTGATGTTTAAAGCCTTAAATCGACTTTAACAGTCTTTAATGACCCCCTCTAAGTATTAACTTATCTTAACTTATTGGTACATTATGCATCAGAAAAAAGGAAGGAAAGGCAGGAAAAAACACTTCTAGTTAGTCTTTAAGAGGAATGCCATATCATTACAACATTCTTCCTTAAAAAAGGTCAGTAAAGATGTAATAAAAAGCAGCATTATATCATTCAAATTAATAAGATACACACTGTTGGCTAGTTTTGTAGTCACTGACCTGTAGTTTGTAGTTCCAGTCTTTGCAGCCGTCACTGTATCCCTGCCTGTGGCCTCCTGAAAGCAGAGTGAACAGTTAAACACAGTTTGCTCCCTGCAGCTTACTGTATCTCACAGCTCAGAGGAAATCTCACAACAACTCAGACAAAGTAGAGGTGCTGACCACTCCCAGAGGAGCAAGAAATCCCCTGGGTCCTATCCTCCCCAGGCTAAAAAATAAAAAAACAACAGTACTCATGGCCCGTCTCAGATGTCTGTGATTTCAGTCAAATCACAGCACAAGTAGATGTAATCACACATCAAACAGGAATAAGAGGAGAATCAAACAGGTTGATTGAGGGGTTTCATTCAAGTAAACAAGCACTGTGGGATTACAAAACAGCATCATAAAAACATGATTTAAAAGACAGTGATTGAGAAAGATCTTCATTTTTGCAGCCAAATTTGCATTCTCAAAACATAGGGGAGGGGATCTCGCAGGCAAGTGCCATGCAGGCAGGAGATTCCAGGACTATCATCCATGTCACAGTGGAAAAAACAACAAATGAGGTCAAAGCTAGCAAGCAGGGAGGGTCTCACTCAGTCACTGCACTAAGGGTGAGAAGGTGGGTAAAAGTGGGTGAGGATTCTGCTACTTTTGGGTGAGGTTTGCTTAGCAGTAACAGTCAGGGCGGGGGCTCAGTACCTCACCCCGGCCTCGATGCTGCTTCTTCTGGGAAAGTCGCCTCTCCAGGCCCTGGATCTCAGAGTCCAGCTCGGCCTCAAATCTGCTCAGCTCAGAGACCAGACTGGCCTGAGACCGAGTCGAGACGGAGTATAAAGCGCAAGATTAAAATGCTAATAAAGCGGACTGAAAAAATATGACTTTTGGAGCTGTTATTTTTTTTCCCTTTTCAATAAGATGACACCTTGATATAATGAATGCAGAGCAGCAGAAGCTGAAATGATGTCAGGGGTCGCTCACCTCAATTGAAGAAGACTTTGGTTTCTCAGGCTGTGTCTTCTGGGATGAACAGGCCTGAGGATAGAAAAGGAAATATCACTTAACTGGTGTTGTTTGTAGACATATGAGTAGGGAAAACAACCCGGACCCTTTAAAAGTGAGGTGTTTAGAACTTGTTCAGATCTAGTTTTGGGACCTGAATTCCTAAATAAACATGGTTTTTTTTAGCTGATTGCTGTTTAGGAGCTGTTTAGGAGAAAGCTCTGATCTCTAGAAGTTTTGGATACCGACCATGTAAGGAAGAATAATCAAGACGTCTCCTAAATATGAGAGGCATTTAGAGGAGGAATGGAATATTTATATATTCAACTCAAACATAGTTGATGGAGTTTTCAAGGTCAAGTAGAAAAGCATTTCAAATCAGAGCATGTCAAAGTCTTGATTATCCAGTGTATACAACATTTTTAGTTTTTAGAATGCAATAATATTTATAGGCAAATTTACACTTGTCAACTTTATCTGGAAACAGTCTTGATATCACAGTGCCAACAGAGACAGGAGACAACACCCACATGTTGCTTCATCTATATTAAGGTGACTGATTGCACTGGCTGGTGATACTAGTTCCACCTTCTCCTTACAAAAAAATAAATGCAAAGCAAGAATCTGTTTCTACCAAGCTTTCCTTTAAAGGCTCTGCTTGCAGGAACCTCAGACCGCTTGTTCCTTTTACATTTTTGTTCTGTAAAACCTTGGCTGAAAGCGCCTCTCTCTACGCCAAACCCTTCCCCTTCGCAGGGAGTCTTCCTCACTCACAATCCCAGACTGTAGTGTCACTGTGAAGCTGTACAACACCTGATATGGTCTGCACGCTGCTTTTCTGAACACCATCCAGAGGATTGAACTTAGGCCGGCTGTCATGACAAGGAAATGAAATAAGTCTCCATGCTGTGAGCCATTAAACACCACAAGAGGTTAACACCATAATTCGGATCACAAGACACCTCGGCTCCCGTGGGGGAGTGGAAACAAAGATTCCTTTTTCTTCACAGGCGCAGAAACAAGGCACAATTTGCACCAGATCTGTGGCATTGTAACAAGAGCCGTTATTATTGTGAAATGAGTGACAGCACTTTGTTACTCACCAGGGTTGTTTAGACACAAAGAGACACACACAAACGGCTGCACACTCTTTCATAAAAGCTCCTGGACACTGCACAATACACAAGACAATACAGCACACCCCCAGGTGTGGATAAACTTAAGTGTCGGCTTCACCAGCTTGTAAATCACTGACTCTCAGTTAAACACCAACATGAACACTTCAATCCTGCCTTTTCTTGTTTGAAAGCTAAATGAATAAAAGCTTGAAGCCTTTTGGATGGGATGAGAGAAATAAAGGGTGCACATGTTGTGGGAAGAGACAGGAAAACCACATTTGTAATTGTCCTCGCGTGAGAAGGTGAAATCTGACGCTAATCCCTAAAGAAAAGGTGCCGATCCTCAAACCTGTTCTTAACACCCACACTGGGAAAACAGAGCGAGAAACACAAAGAGTCCCATCGATTAGAGCCAACAACAATGCTTGAAAAATGTGTAGGTCAAAGAAAACTGCAGAAACATTTTGTTCTGCTGGCATTAAAGTGAAATCTCAGCCTTTTTTCTAAACCCTGTGAGGTCTTACCTGGCTGTGGCTCACTGAGGCACTGCTCTTTCCAGGCTCAAAGTCGAATATGCTCTTCGGCTGAGGGTGCTGCTTTCCGGGGTCTGACAGCTTATCTACATCTTCACTCCTGAAACATAACACCCAAGCACACACACACACACACACACACACACACACCATGGACAGCACCTTAATCATGGCTTCATTGTGCAAACCTGTAGCAACAAATCCAAACTTGTATGTCCCACAATTTAAACTTCTACTGCTCTCACCCTGAATTTTGGTTTGTATTGATGTAAGACCTTACACGCAGCATATCAGATGTTTGAGTATCTCATATTGATGCTATTGAATCAAGAGTACGTACATGTACATGAACTATAGCTACATTTGCAGATAATTTACCTTTGTTATGTGTTAAAAGGAAACTTTTGCAACCAAGTTAGCTGCCTGGTTTAACCTAATGTTATATTGTTTAATCCATGTATTGCTACATTGAAGATTTCTAAATGAAACCAAACTGTTAACTACAGTGGTGCAGAGGTACTTTGGTGCTTTGGGAGTTATGTGAACTTTAGCAGGGAGTAAGATAAAGATTGATACAACTGTCTCACAGTAAGGCTAGCTCTGTCGACACATCACAAAAACATAAAATCTATCTAAGCTACCAGGCTGTTAGCTCTAGCTACACTATTAGACATATTTAGAGGACAGAGTTGGAATTCATTTTCTCATCTATTTCTCTGAAATATTAGTTTATTTCCTATCGTCCTTTTATATGACCTCTGGAATGAATTGTCTAACAAAGTTTTTTTTTTTTAATTGCTACTCAAGTTGACTCAAGACTAAACTGCCCAAAGGTGTGAAAGTGAGCGGTATTAAATCTGCCGTTATGTACCTGACAGTTGGCCTGTCTTCTTTCTTTGCATGATGCAACACTTTCAGTTACCCCACTCCCTGAAGCAGGTACATCAATCCCAACTCACCAGTCTGGCAGAGCTCCATAGGGTGTTAGTCTGAAGAGATTCTTGTCTGCTTCATTATTGTCTTCTGTGTTGGCAGATAGCTGGAGGCCTGCAGATCAGTGAATCAGTGCAATGAGTCTTAAGTCTTATGTAACTGGACAGGACAATGTGGACTTTGGTGGATTCACTTACGTTCAGCTGACCACTGCTCTGACTCCTCCTCGAGTTCTGGTCAACAAAAAGAGACTCTTTATTTACTTTACATAGATCAAACACACTGAAAATCATATTTATACTTTGATCAGTATTCACAACATAGCGGTACTGTCTTGCAGTGAGACTAAAATGTCATTTATGTTCAGGATAATATCACTTCAGTGAGGATCCTTCCTTTTGTTTGTTTGTTTGCGCCCCCTGTGGACAAAGTGGTATGTCTTTGTCTCTTTGCTGATCTTGTCTTGAACATGCATAAGTAGTATTTTCAAAGAAAAAAAAAATCTCATCCTGTTTTCTTTTAAAAGTACAATGTATCACTAATCCTTTTCAGACTGCATATCCACATTTTCCTAACCAAGCTCAGTGGTCATTACCTCTTTGTACATCTATATTGATTCAGCAACCGTGTAATATATTTGTCCCAGTCTTTGAATTTACATTGCGTTTTGGCGTTGCAGAAACACGACACAGTGGGTGCTCTCCTGCTGACTCAGCTGATCTGGTTTCACCTGTTTAACACCTCTGTTACTTACTACTTCTGAATACAGTACAGAGGGGGATCACTTTGTCCCCCTATTATGCCTCCACGACATTCAGATTGAAGGCAAAACATCAAAGAAACATAAATGTCGCACCTTGAAACAGCTGAGTACTGTAGTGCTAACTGTGAAACTTTGATGTTAAAAAATGTAAACAATGGTTGTTTCCGCAGCATGCTTTGACACCTACACCATAATGTTAATAGTAATAAAAAGCAAACAATAGAATTATTAAACTTACTGTTGGCCTTGTTTGTTATTGTAGCTTAAATAGTAGCAAAATCTACATTCATAATCAAATCTGCCTTTTTTGTAGTTGGCTTAAGTTGTATTCAGCAGCCTTGGAGACTGTTACCCGAACCCGAAGTTATTACATTTTTACAGACTTAACAAAGTAAAATATGAATTAATCAAATCAATGTCGTTTTTCTCAGAGACATGAAAGTCCTGTATTTGTTCAACAAGATCATCAGAACTCAATATAACCTATGTAGCAATACATCTCAATCCAACATCTCATAAGAAGGCACATCAGTTGCAGAGTGTTGAAATATTAATGTAAATCAAAACTGATCCAAAATAATCCATGTAAACCAGCTCTGAGCTGCGATGGTGCCATAAACAACACAAATAACACTGAACGTCTTTCTATTACACAACAGGTAATGGAGACAAGTGAAGAGCTATGGATTCCAGGTGTGTGTGTGTGGGGGGGTAAGAAGCTGGATTATTGTCAGAACTAATAAGTGGACGTGACATAACACTTAAGGGCTCTTTCATCATGTCTTATTTTGATCTGCAGTAATCTGGATGCTGGATCACCTCTGAGGTATCTGACACTGACAGAGGAATTCTCTCAGCTGCTGTGTTTGTGAGTGTTTGTGAGAGAAGGAGGAGGAGGAGGAGGAGCGTGCTTACCCTCTGGCTTCTTGTGAATCTGTCTGAACATGCTCTTGTACCAGTCTTTGGGTTTGTTCACACTCTGGTTGAAGAGAAGAGGGCAGGGTGCAGTAGGTTAAGAAATCTTTGAGAAAAACAGCACACTGGGTGTAGCAGTAAGAGCATAAAAAAGGTCAGCTCAAGTATAAAACAATCTTTTTGAGAATTAGTGCAATAGAATGAATTATTTATGCCCAAATCATTTTTTTTTCTTACTGATCTGGAGGCAATGGGCATCCCAGTTTCATCCACAGGTCCGATTCCAGAGAATTTGATGAGCCTCTCCTCTCTGCTGGGAGTCCAGCTGCGAGGTAGAGTGGAAGAGCTCGGCACGCCATTGGAGAGTCCGCCTGCTTACAGTCAACACAATCATTTCAAAGTGACTATGTTGTTGTTTAAACATGATTTCAGGGATTGGTTTGCATGAAAAATACCACATCCTAAGAAGCCCTGATTGAGCCAAGATCCATGTCTACTGCTAACACATCAACTGACATATCAACTTCATTTCTCCCCAACTCTTGGACTGCTTCATCTCTTACCCAACTAATGAGCATTTTAACGCTTTTCTTACTGTTACAAGACAACTCATATTTCAGCTGCATTCATCTTTTTATTTCCAACTAAACACCTAACTTACATTTCACCTACATATAAGTGAAGTGTTAGTAAGATGTACATAGTTTCTCCTCCACCCTTCAAGAATTGAACTTTAAACTGAGAGTGCTGTGAGCGCAATGACAAAAGCAACGGACATTGAGTTTTTGGGATGAGGATGCTGCGCACTAAAGACACTGAGCTGCATGGGTTATGTATAGAAAATGTGCAGAGTGTTTGGAGAGGATCACTAACTCCTTCAACTTCCACTGTCATTGTATAATTGACTGAAACTGCTCTCAGTGCAGATTCACCGACACCTCAACGAAAGCCTTTTTAATTTATACGCCTGAACTGGTTTTATTAGTTTCTTTTATCAAAGGTTTGAATTGTTTAAAATATTAAAAACATTTGAAAACTGTCTAAGGCGCAGGAGCATTTACATATTTTTGGCATTTGAAATAGTTGAGGGGACAGTCAAAGTTTAAACCAACAAGTAATTGTTTAAATGTTAAAGTGAAGATGTAAAAGTTACAATTTAAGTGGAAGAAGTCCATTTATTTGTTGGGCTAATTTAAAAGTACAGACTTTGAATACGTAGTATTAAGTTGAAATGAAAGTGCTGTGTTTGGTTGAAGTTAAAGCACTGAGAAGTGCAGAAATGTAAGTTGCATTGTATTTAAGTGGTCAAAAACTTACCAGGAGATTGTGAGGGGCCATAGTAGGATCCAAAGCTGAGATTTGTTGGTCCATTTCCATTTACATCTGTTACCTTGGGGGGGAAAAGCAGAATTATATTATTAGCAACCCATGCAATAACAGTAATGAAACTTTCAACTGCAGCAAAATGTTTATGACTGATGGTTAAGCATGTGATCCATCCTTTTTCCACAGGGGGGAGCAATTGTTTACTGAATTCCTTCCCTCCACCTCAGTGTTAAACCCCAGACTGGACGTCACCATGCATACCTTCACCTCGGGGTATGGCAGCCCTGCAGAGCGAAAAGGGCTCAGAGGAGGTGTAGGGAGTCCAGGTGAGATGATCACTTCATGGGTCATCTCTGGAGCCGTCAAGATCTGCTGCTGATCGGAGGAACCTCTGGCCTCCTCGAAGAAGATAATCCGGGAGCCATTTTGATCTCTGACCTCTTCCGTGCGTTGCTAAACACAGAGGAAAAGAGAAATATGGATGAACAAAAACAATGTGTGCACTTTGCTCCTGTCATGTCCTTCTGTCTGCCTGCGTAAACATCGCTCTCTAGGGGAGGTCATGTGAACTTGTTAGCTGTCCAGCTATTCTTCAGAGAATAACTGGCCTCTGTGGGGGGGGTGGGGGGGTGGTTCTCTGATGAAAAGGCCTCTAATTTATTTAAAGTAGGAGCAGTGGGATGTGATGTTCCTCCCACTTCATCATCTCCCTCACCACAACTGCAGAAAGGCCTCATTCAACGTGCATGGAGGGGGCTCTGAAACAGGAGAGGACCATTATGAGCCTATTAACTCCCCATTCAGCTGGCCTCCCTGTTCTGCAGCCAGGGGGGCGGAGCCGGGTGCAACAGAGGTGGGGAAGGGGCCAAGGATGTCGACCTCAAAGTTCAGCAGGGTTAGCACTGGTCTTGTGGTCTCCATGGTGATCCTTTTTTTTTTTTGCTCCCTCCACTCATGATTGCAAGTCCAGCTCCTCTGTGAGTATGAATCAGGTGCTTTGGTCCCCCATTTGTTGTCGGGGGTCATGGGAAAGACCCTGTGTCTCGTATATGATAAAACTGTATAATAAAGGTGAATATCTGTGACCCTGGAGCTGACCTGTGCTACACATTAAAGTGTTTTTATTTCTCGACTTTTCTGATTCAAACATGATCATACATACGGTAAAAAGATAAATTTTCCATATTAGGCATAATTATGAATGAATTATTACCTGAGACTGCATGTGATCTGTTATGGTCCTCAAACTCTTGTCCAGCATCAAAAGAATCTGTAAAAGACAAACAAAATAACGCTTCGTGAAATAACTTTGTTAAATCCATGTAACCCACTCTTATCAGAAGGATTAATGTCATGACAATTTTGTTCTAACCTTCTAATTCTTTACTCACATTTCATGAGAATACAATCAAAAATTAAACTACAGGGTAAAACAACAGTTTTAAGATTCAACAACTTGAAAATCTGCTTCACTATTTTCCTCCCAGCTTGTAACAATCCCATAACTGGAACCACAGAAATAACTTTAAAAAAGTGACATCACCTTTTTTTCCGACAGAGCCTGAAATAGAGGTTCAGGATGTAGAACACAGACAAAGACTCTGAGATCTTTATGTGAAATAAAACATTGCACTTACTCAGGATGAAAAACGAGGATACATTAGAACTCTTTACTCAAAGTACAATCCAAATGATATGTTTGTCAGGGACTTTAAGGGTTGTGGCTGTGTTCTTTTTTTCTTTAGCATTATCCAACCAATGTTTATGAAAACAAGCAGATTATCTGAAGATTGTATCTCCTATACCATAAATTCTAAATCCAGCAGCTTGCCCTTTATTAACCCTTTGAGTCACTGATTCTTTTAACCCCACAAAGCCTTTGTCATAAATCACATTTTACATCCTGGCAGACTTGACAACTGTTCCATTATCCCATCCCACTAGTACTCCAAAGAGGGAAAGTCAGCGTCACCCAGCGTTTTCCCTGTTTCCAAGGAAAAAACCCACCCAAAACAGTGAGTTTGACTCACATACCCATCTCACTTTTCCCAGTCATACAATGCTGTAATGACCCGGACTTAAAGAGTCTGGATGATGGAAGAGGTTGGCTTCTGAAAGTGAAGAACAGCCTTGAATGAATTAGGCCTCAGAGAAACAGATTGGGCCTTCTGTTTGACATCAAAGACGAGAGTAAAAAGAGGAGGGGGGGACATTTCCGCTACTGTATGATGCAGACCACTCTCATCTACAGCGGCTAATTGGCTCATAATAACTGTGTTAGCATGGAAACCAGAGCTATCGTACAGACCTGCATCTCTGCAGCCCTGGACACTGCAGATCCATACTGAGTTTGAATGCATAAAAAAAATACTTGAGTTAAAACTTAAACCAGAAATAGTTAGCTTTAAAGGAAATGATTTGGTTAATGTAAGGATTGAATGTTGATCAAATGCAACTTTACGAGAAGGTTCTAACCAAGTATAGCTCCAGGCTGCTACAGGAAGACATCAGTCCAACACAACTTCCCTGATGAGTTTTCCATATGGCATTTGCAGCTGAACATTAGAGTCTATAATCACTGTGGTCAGGACCAAGAAAACTTAACTCACTTTGTGTCTCGGTGCACAGCGTTAGTAGGGAACAGTGATAGAATCAGTGTTCCTGCTTCCAGACACCGATGACGCTCTATTGGAGTCATCATCCTCCAATAAACGGCATTACATAAGAGGAAAAATATGGGATTGTGTCAACACAATACCATTACAGCTCAGGCATGACAGATGACCTATCACGGGCCAAAGCAATCACAGTGAGCTCATTATCCATTTGACAATAGGATACACTGCAAACAAGACACATTTAAAAAATAAGGGCTTGAAGTAATCTCTTTTACAACATGTTTGACATGCTGGTTCTTATTTACACCAGATCTCCTCTCAGCAGGCTGCAGATCCCTGTAAAGGTCCCTTCACACTCATGAACAGAAAACGATGTGTGTGCGTGTGTGCGTATGTTTGTGTGTGTGTGTGTGTGTGTGTGTGTGTGTGTGTGTGTGTGTGTGTGTGTGTGTGTGTGTATTTGTGCATTTCTAAATTACTATCGTTTTTAAGAATGTAAACAGATCCATCAATAAATGTAGATTAAAACTATGCTTTAGTGGTACCCCACTAATCGTCGGACACTTCTCATGTTATGGGGGCTCAAATGAGACATAATCCTAATTACAGCTGCGAAAATCAGAATACTTTGACCATATAGTAGGAAATGGGTCAAAAGTAAAGCACCAGGTCCTACATTTCCCAGAATGCAACCCAGCAGCGTCTTTTAAAACTCAGGCAGGCAGTTTGTTTTAATATAGTACAACAACCTGTAGGATTTTTATTATTTCATTAATTCAAAGAAAATAATGTTAGGCCTAGGACAGTCAAGATAACGTTAGAAATAGACACCGGATGACGTTGTTCTTTTTTCTGCAGGTTTGGAAAGCCACACAAGACGTTATATGACTGATTTCACAGACTCACCATGGGGACTAACTCGGGTAGCTGGCTAGTTTCAACATGGCTTAAATTAAACTTTATCTATCAAATTCCCCTAGAATTTTTATATTTATTAACAATTTTTTTAAATTGTTGAAAAAAATGATATAGGCTACTTCCAGATCATCTTAGTGTCATTGCCATCTGTAATCCATTGAAGTCCAAATCTGAAGAGCCGCTTCACTGATGTAACACTCTGATGAGTAAGCTCATGTCATAATTATGTCTCTGTTTCTCATTTCTCTGGGGGAGTCAAATCCAACAGAGAATTCCTGTGTGTTGCATGCGTTTCCCCTTCGAAAGCTACAAACACGATCCTACCTAAAAAGGAAAAATCAGTGTTCATATCTAGCTAGAAAATCCCTCACAGAGGTCTGGCTCTCTCTCCATGTTTGCTCTCGGTGCATTCTTATATAATTACTGAGACTCAACAAGGGAGGCAGACCCAAGCCTCACATGGAGTGCATGATGCTGTCTGTCTGAAATGTATGAACCTCATAGCCCACGTATTTACAAGTTCAACTCCTGCCAGGTGAGAGGTTCATTATCTCCGCAGGATCAGGAAAAACAGAGCTGTAAAATGCCCATGTGCAACTCAGCTGATGATGTTCTCTTCAGACTTTCAAATGACTAGCAGTACAAATTTCCAGCTTACGGAAATTGCGGGGTACCCCAGGAAGCATTTGACCCTTGCTTTACATTTAGTTTCCACACAGGCTAACTGAGGACATCCGATACGAGAATCAAGGGATTTCAGTATGGAAATCTCTTCCTCTGCCCTGGGGAAAGTCATCCGGTCTCTGGAAGCATCGGGCCAGATGTTACTAAACTCTGTAAACTGACATATGAAACAGAAGTCAAACATTTCCATCAACATCCTCTAAATAGTATATGTTGTTTGAAAAAAAAAAAAATCATGCTACGTGAGAAAAGCATTAGCACGTTTTTGTCTCCTTTTTGACCCATGAGGAGCGGATGAGGAACCAGACTTTTATCTGAAGTTGCTGAGGCAGAGCAGACCTACTCAGCAGATAGGAGGTCAGTGAACTCACCACACCCCTGTGATTCCTTTGAAACTCTATGGGAGGCTTCTACAGCTGGGGAACACAATAGTTAGGCAAAAGTAGCAATAACAATAGTAACAATATTCACCTTACAGTTCTTATTCAAGCACGGTAAGCGTCACAAGTGAACTTCCTGCGAGGTCAGAACAGTTCACAGCTCATTATTCATCCAATTTCCGGCTTCTAACATTCAATTTCTTCTGCAGAAAAGTTCATCCAGGTCTTTCTGAGAAGCTCCTGAACTCCGATGACCTCCTACTGCACCTCATGCAGAGCTCCTTGCATTGTTGTCCCTAATACAAGGCTGTCAAGGTGACCACACATGCTCTAATGAATAACTGTCCCAGCGTTGACCCATGAACTTCTGCGACGTGTGGCAAAGCAATGATTTGCGCTCACACTGTCTGAATATCATCTGTACAACAAGTGAAGGTGGAGAGTGTGTCAGGGATGAGCAGGGAGAATGACTGAGGGTCCAGAGAGACTGATATAAAAACAAAGAAAAGTGTCACTGGTGAATGGATCCTCATTCATTAGCACCAGTGTTGTTGTCTGCTTCTGTGTGCAGGCTGCTGGCTGCTGAGTTAATCATTGACTCTTTTCGGTGGGAACTTCAGCACACACTTGTCCCGTGTATGAATCTAAGTCCTGCTCACATGCATGAAGGAAATCTCCAAAATAAAACCCCGATATTTTCTGAAGGTGGACATTAAGTTGGGGGTGACACTTGCCTGCATACATTTAACCTTAAACCTTGTTATATACAATGTTCGAAACAGGATGAAATTGTCTCAGTGGTTATCTCCTGGATATGAACTCAACACCATGCGCCAGGTAGAAGGTTAAAGTCTTATTATTCATTCGCACGTACACAATGTTACTGCTGACCAACAAGTTACATAATGAGCTCGTAAAACCCACGGAATCAAGCCCTAAAAAAAGTGGTGAGAATGTAATTACAAGCGCATTTGCCGAATAAATAAAGTGAGCATTTATTTCTAAACACATGAAAATGAGTCACTCTGCAGCTATGTGAGAGATGTCAGAGGCCCTTTGCTGCCCTTCTGCATCTTAACAGATGTGCGGACGCAGCCCATACAAGGTCCTGCAGCAGAGAGTTTATGATATGCGGTTATTGGGGGATACACACATTTATCAGGAGGGAAGTATTTCACCACCTTGTATGGTGCTCCTCCGGCCTGTGTGCTTCTTGTCAATGGGGAGGCGATGTGTTCCCAGGAGAAGCTGTGGGGTGATAAATCAAAGACCCTCTCTCTCTGGCCAAGAAGTTTTTTTATCAGATTCATTCCTACAAGAACACATACCGGTACTTCAACAAATATGTCCCTATTTGATTCGATTTTAAAGTTAAAACTAATAAAATGTGTCAGATAAAGCATGAGAAAACACACATGCTCACTGCAGAGAAATCTCACAAATCCCCACGCCTGTCACCCTGCATCTTGAAAGCTGAGTTCAGCCTGTGGATATGAGGCCTGGCAGCCGGACCCCTCAGTTATATCACAAAGGGAATCAGAGCCCGCTGTGGAAATCACCCTGACATGAAGGGGAGCCACCGGTGATGATTGAACCGTCCTGATTTCAGGCCATTGCCACTTTTGGAAGCTGAAATCAGACGAGAAAGAAGCGCTCTGACGGAAACAAGGATTTCCTCTGACTCCACTGAAGTATCAGTGATCACAACAGGCTGAGAAATGAAGTATGACATGTTGGGAAACACTGCCCACTGTGCCCTCTCCCTCTTGCCAACAACACACAGACATTTAACTCACACAGGTGGCTAAGCTACTCACATACAGTAACATTGGTCAACCTGTTTACAGGCGATCTACGATTTTAACACCGTTTTAAGACGCTGCTCTCGGGTAAATCTGCAACACTAATCCTGAGGAGGCCTGAGCTGTCAGACAGGTTACTCAACCTATAAAAAAAAAACATCCAAGCAGATTTAAGTTCCTCCATGCTTAAAATCACACCCTTTGATTTAAATCCCTGCTCCCATGGGAAAGAGTGTACTCACCTTAAAAAGTAGCAACCACAAGTGAGCTCACACCTCTTCTCTGTCTGCCTGCACGTCAACAACACTGCACACTAAACTCCCTGATCTTTCTCTCTCTCTCTCTCTCTCTCTCTTATCCTGGCCAGGACTCTCTCTCTCTCTCTCTCTCTCTCTCTCTGCCCTGCCCTCTCGCACAAGACTTCCCGGTTGACAGCCATCGCCATAGCAACCCCACTTCATTCGGCCCCCTGTTCAAAAGGCACCCTGCTCTCAGCTCTTCAGCCCCATTGTTGTGATAAGGTGATATTTCACAGCACAGGGTTAACGCAAATAGTTCATCACCTCCACCTCCCAGACTCTGCACAGTCACTTCATGACACCCCCCCCCCCCCCCCCCCCCCCAAACCCTTAACTTTCTATCACCCATGCTTGCCCCCTTTTGCTTTTGTGTGTATTTGTTACGTGTGGGTCTGTGTGTTTGTATGTGTGCGTGTGGGAGCAAAAGCCAGGTCTCTGGCCCACCAAAGAGAGGGAATGAGCTGTTTCTGTTTCAGTAGCTCTGGAAGTGTTACAGAGACATTACTCTGCGCTGGGTAGTCCACGTCTGACAGCACAAGTCCTGCAGGAGCTCACACACATACACGTCCACAAACACATACACTAGACAGGCTCTGTGAAGGTTCAAAGAGGAAAGACTGACAGATGTCTAAATTATTCAAATAGGGAAAGTAAGTGCAGATAAGTCAGTCAGCATTCAAATTCCAGCAAAATGGTTGTTCAAACCACATAATTGAAAACAGTCAAAGGAATGAAACATAATTCTACAATTCACTGTGACTGTTTTAATCACAAAACGAGTCTAAATAATATCAGGATTTCCAGTTTGTCTGCTGTTCTGTCGTATAAATATAAAGAGCACAAAACCTGCAATCTTAAGCTGCTCACGGGTTTGAGTCTGAGGCATGTAAGAAAATGATATTATAATTATAAAAATGATTTAATTTAAGCTATCAAGACTTGAATTGTAACATTTAGAATTTATATTAATAGATTTTTAATTTTTCTATATTTTCATATTTTATATTTCAAACCCCAAGCTATTTTTTTGTGTTGTATTTCCATACTTTTCCTTGTTTCCTGAATCTACTCTATTTTGTTTATCTTTGTAAATAAAAAAAAAGATAGACTGAGGGACGTGGTACAAAATGCAGGTGAGAGAGCAAATCACCTGCTTAATGATGCATTGGGCTGTCTTATTCATGTGTGTGTTCTTTTGTTTCAGGCAATAAACCAGAGAGCACAGAGAATAACATTTTAACAGGGTCCAGTCAATGGTCTACCCGAGTGCATGTCCTCTCTCTGTCTCTCTCTCTCTCTCTCTCTCTCTCTCTCTCTCTCTCTCTCTCTCTCGCCGTGTGTTTGTGTGTGTAGGCCACTTCCAGCCTGAAACTGAAGGACTCAGCTCTTTCTTAATAATTCAGTGGTCTGGCTTGGCACAGCGCAGCTCAGCTCAGAGCAGATCCATTTACCCAGCCGGCTCTTCCAACAGGCTTGTTTTTGCCAAACAATTGAGCTGCTGAACCTGAGGGGCGAGCCTGGCCAGGGCGGAGCTGAACACTGATGCAGTCAGAGAGAGGCTCCCTTCATTATCTGTGTCCCGCCGGAGCAGACTTTCACCCTGCTGTGAGCACATCTGACACCCTGTCACTCTGCAGCGTAATGAGGTAATCACGCAAGAGGTGATTGGAGGTTTGGCTCAGGACGTGACACCTTTTTACACAGTGGATCCTTGTTCAGTTTGTGTCAATATCGTTGTTAAACAAACACAAGGCTTGACAGATGCCAGCTCCACAAGACACATTGTCAGAACAGGAGGAAAGAGAGACATTTTCTTTTAAGGGAGTCCAGCTCGATGTTCTGCAGCATATTAACCGAGCTGTAAAGGCCAAACACTGTCCTCAAGTTCGTCACAAGCTCAAGCTCATTAAAAACGACTGAAGCAGGTGTACAACCCATGACATAAAGCTGTTATATAATCTAAAATCACCATACATTGATGAATATAGCCCCTGGGCTTTTTCTCAAGAGACAAGAGACAGCACGTCTGTTGTTATTGCAGGAATAAATCCAAAAAAGAGATATACATGTGTATGTCACCTATAGGCTACTACAGGTTTAGAGCTGTTTCAGCTCATAGCTGAATTCCTCTGTGAACACACACAAAGGCATCCTGGTTTATTTTAGCAGCAAACAACATTTTTCTGAGCTGTGTCTGCAGAAACACTGGGATAAACAAACTCTAACATAGTCATTAATCATCATGGGACCTCTGAGGATGATTATTTTGAGAAGTTTGTTGGGAGAATACAATCAATCAGAGCAGCCAAAATGCAAAAACAACAGGCTGCTTTTGGACAGAGGTCTGAATGATAACCATCCCTTGAACCAAACACGGTTCAAGATTGGCATCTTTAGTGGCAAAGTCCGCCCTTTTCCATACAACCGCTCAACTGTTGCTCAACATGTGCGGAGAAAAACTGATAAAACGTGACACAATAATGACAGAGCAGAGATAAACACCCCTGTGTTGTTTGTCTGCGTGGTTTCTGATGATCAACTGGGTGATGAAGGAAAACATGATGCTCAAAACATTAGCAGAGGCAACTAAAAATGAATAAAAACTACAAAAAAAAAAGTCACATGACAGAGATATTAAAACGTGTATCCTTTTCATTTAAGAATATCTACTTCTTCTTTGTATTAACTCTTAGTTTGAAGCGGCAGCAGAAGTCTTCCAGTACTTACGGAGTGAGCAGAGAGGTGTCCTCAGTGCAGAGGAAGAGAAGAAGTGAATGAACGTGAAGGAGGGATCCTCTGCTGCTCTTCTCTCTCTCTCTCTCTCTCTCCCTCCCTCTTTCTCTTTCTCTATCTCAGACCAACAGGGTGTCTTTTCTCTCTGCTGAATGATTCAGCGTGGGTCTGAATGTTTGACTGAGTGTCCGTAGGCGTGTGTTATGCATGTGTGTGTGAGCGTGCACTTGAAAGCTCATCAGGGAGAAGGCGCTCAGTAATAGTTTCCATCCACAGCTGGAAATAATAGAGATTCCCATACAGGCGGGGGCTCCATGGCACCGCCCTCCTGTGTTTTACGTGGGAGAAAGAGAGGGCAATTTCCATAGACATCTCTAAGGCATATATTTAAGTATAACACATTGTTTTCAGTATGAAGTCTTTAGATATTCTGTCTGGCAAAAAAGAGATTTTTGTGACTCCATATGGCTCACTTGTCTTTCTCACCTGTCACTTTGCAAGCTTTACATTCAGGAAAAAAGTGTTTCTTAATTAAATTCATACACACATGCTACTGTAAGGTACACAATCAGTCTTATAATAAGTTCCAGCATTTCCATCATCTTTTCCAGTGACAGACGACCCCAGTATGAGGAAAACCTCGCAGCACATGCCAAGAGAATTACAGCTACTGCTTTCCTTTCTTTAAATCCTTCAGTGTCATCAGCTGTAATTCTCAGACTACAGTAAATAAGTATAAAGCCTCTGTTGAGGTGTTCTATTAGTCTGGAGACGCCTGTTGGATTCCTGCACACTCCGAGTACTCACCTCCTCCATCCAAGATAAATATTTAACAGGTTGGCAGCAATATCAGCAGCCAAAGGTCAAATCTGTCTCTCCATCTCCAGGCCAACCTCCAGGAGAAGACGATCGGGACACCCAGCAGCTCCACAGTGACACCTTGAGTCGCCTGCATGGGAACACAGCTCAGATGAGAAACCAATTATACCGCAAATAAACTTTTGGCTAATGATACAGGTTTCAGAAAACAGTTATTTCTATCCCATCCTTTGTCTGATTATATATCAGACACATTACTAAAAGGATCATTTTGATGTTCAACTAAAAATTTAGTCTGTTTTACAAAGATCAGTAAAAAAAAAGGAACTGTAACTTGATCAGCCTGTGTTCAGCAGAGGACATCCACATGATGAACAGACCTACACTGCCTCTCTGCTGCTTTAACAGGAACTGCATGTGAAGTGTATGTCTTACTTTGTATAACAGACAGATGTCGCTAGAATCCAAAGTATGCCACCACACCAAATTCTTTGAAGGAACCAAGTCTAAATAATAGATTTAATATGTCATACTTAAACTTGTCAATGTGTTGCACGTCCCAGTAATTGAAATAATGAGTGTAATGTAGGCTTTAAATGTTTAAGGTGAATTCTGTTATCATTGTTTTTAACTTATAGATAAAACTGCTCTCAACATTGAGACATTTGTCAAGTTATTATCAAGTTATTATTATAAATGTGGTTTGCAGAAAAAGGGCTTTATGACACTCAAATGATTGGTCATGTAGCTGTTTCTATTAAATTGGAGCATGTCTGTCATTTTAATGTGCTACGTGACATAGCTCATGAGAACACACTGAAATAATAAAATAATAAAATAATAAAACAACCAAAACCATATCCAAACAACTCCCTTCTAATGCCAATCATAAAGATTATATCTGCTGTCACAGGAAACAACAGTAAGTCACTAAATGTTTGTTCAAGTCCTACTAGTTCATTAACAATTCATGACGTATGAAATGATTTACTTGATTATGGTAAATGGACTTGAGCTTGTATAGGGCTTTTCTAGTCTTCTGACTACTCAAGCCGCATGTCTCACCTTCCCATTCCCACACTGATGTCATTGGTTGCTATGTAGAGTGTCCATCAGAAGTAACTGATCCTATTCATACATATTCATACGCCACAGACAAAGCAGCGAGAGCAACTTGGAGTGAAGTGTCTTGCCCAAGGACACATCGGACATGTGGATACAGGAGCTGGAGATCAAACCCCTGACCTTCCCGTTGAGAAACAACCGACTCTATCAACTGAGCCACAGCCGCCCTTTCTATATTTATTTATTTATTTTTACACATCCATGCACAAATACAAAAAAAGACCAGAAAATAATAAAAGGAAGAAAGGAAAAGAAAGTGATACTATTTTACATTTATAACAACATTAATGTGACTTTATGTGTGAAAGTGGGTAGGAACAAGTGAGAACTGATTGAGTCAGTGCCTCTTTATTATATTTTATCAAACTTTGTGCATAAACATTCCATGTTCACCATGCAAAGCGCAATAGAACACGTCAAACAAAAACAAAGAAAACAAATCATCACAAATTAAGAACAACCTCTCACTTGTTGGCCAGTTCAATACCCTTCCAACTTTCAATAAATGTAATTTTAAAAACGTGTTCAACCTTATTGGACAGATTTTTTTTCTGTTCCTAACTGTAGCTTTGTGTGGGATTTCCATGCCCAAACAAGGAGTGCATTTATTGCAGCATCATAAAGATTACTTCATTGAATGACTGTACCTATTAAACTGTAACTATTGTTCCGTGTAATAATTAACTCTTGTGTTCTTTGTTCATAAATGTGAAATTACATGTCCATACATAGACAAAAGAAGAAAAAGAGCCATGTTTGTATTCAGAAAATTAACATCAAGACCTTAAAGAACTGTGTGCATAGAAAGCATGCCAATGAAAAGATGCTAATCAGACTTCAACAGGTGGATGAGGGTAACCTACTGTAAGACTGATGGAATGTTATTGTCATTTCTTGTAATGCAAACCATGAGGGTCACATTTAATAGTGAAGACAAATGCGTGTTTACGTTTTTTTTTGTCATACCAGGAAGAAAGCATCATCAGTCTGTGACAAAAATGTGATCTGTTATCAGTAAACTTCAACCTTCATCAAGCAAATAAGCAGACAAAGAGATAAGTGCTGGAGCCTTTTCAATTTTGAAAAATAAAGACAAAAACACATTCAGTGCTGATGGTGCTGGTTTTCTGCACCATAAGCTACATTCATTCCTCAAGGTCAGACTACAAAACACCTTTTCTCTGTTTGGGTTCATCTTAACCAGCCTTGTTAATCATTATCTGCGAAAACCATCTTAATTATACGGAGCATAAAGCCTTAAAAACATAAAAAAAATAATAATGAAACTAGCTGACTGTTGAACTTTCACATTTAAAAAACAGAAATACTTAACATTATATTCACGTTCATCCAGGACACTATAGTTGATTTGATTAACTTAGTCCTGCTTTATACTTTTTGTGCCAACTGAACAATCATCAGTTACTGCATATTTAGTTTAATAAGTCATCTCTCTGAAGAGCTGCACGTGCAGCTTTGCTTCTGTTTTTGGAAGTCACTTTTCATTCATTTTTCTAAATAACAAATCATTCTTACATGTTCCTAAAATCTAAACACTCTTATTTTGAAAGGGTGCTCTTATTGTGAGAGGTTTATTCATGACCTTATATAAAAAGCAGTGCTGATAAAACATTTGCTTTTAAAGATCCCCTTGCAACTAACAAGTCAAGTTTGACCTTGAATGCAGCCTTGTAAGAGCCGGAAATGTAACAACGATCCGAAATGTAATTTAAAAAAAAAGTAAAAATACCCGAAAAGTAATAACTGATCGATAATGTAACAAGATGCTGAGCCCAAGACGTAATAGCTTTTTGCCCAAAATGTAATTTTAGTCAAATTCACTTATTTAGACCCAAGTCTCAAAAAAAACATTGAACAATTTTCTCATTAAGAAGCTTACTTCGAGGTTCTAGGATTTTGTATGACACATAAAACACAAAAGATCAGAGCATGTGAAATATCAAATTTAATTTTTTTAAATATTCATAGGAAAAATATAAAAAACATCTTCAAACGATAAAACATAACTTAACAAATGTACAGATTGATTTAATATATACAATATAATACAAGGGTAAAATATACTGATAAGTTACAGTAAAAAGATTATCTACATGACATTGTGCTGTGAGTGCAACAAACATTTTAGACATCTTTTTCCAATTTCAGTGAAGTTCACATTCACAGTGAGTTTCCTCTCATCGTGTTTTCTTGTCATTATCACTCTGTATAGCTTGTGCTCTGGTGAATCTGTGCGCCTGCATCGTGCCAACGTCTCTTCTCCTCTGATGGAGCTCTGATGTCGTGTCTGCAAAGCGGGCAGCTGCCAAACTGTTGGAGGTACCTGGGGGAGCAGTGGATACACAGACACCGGTGACCACAAGGCAGAGTTACTCTGGCTCGTTTTCCCAGGCACACCACACAGTCATCTAAACAGAGAAACCACAAATACAAGATGTTAGTTGATTACTTCCTCCTCCTCCCTATCTCAGGGTAGTAATGCACAAAACCAACATTTTACACCAAAATAGAAAATATTTTCACCTTCTTGGTCTTCCACTTCCAGAAAAGAGATGGTTTCATCGTTGTTTCCATTATGGCCCATGATGTCAGTGTTTATCTTGTAGTTTTTGTTGATAACCGATGAGGTGGGGAGTTCAGTAGCAGGACAGGAGGTTCTTGTCATAGACCATGTCACTTTCTTTGAGCCTGCAGCAAAAAGTTGAGACAATAAATTAACTTTGAGCATTGACTACTGGTCAGATTGCAGTGCACAAGACAAAGAAAAACCGGCCCTGCAGTAGACAAACACTCATTGTTATGCACTGGTGAACTCACCCAGGAGAGAGAGGGAGCAGGTGTTTCCATAGATGTCGATCATGGCCCACAGCGGCAGGCAGAGATCCACTCCATTTATCAGCTTCTGTTTGCTGTTGTTCTGTCCTGTGACGTACACAGAGCCTCCAGTGGTGAACCAGAACTCTACTTCCGAGCCCTGATTGCAGAAAGATTCGTGCACAGGAGCGGCCCAGTGCCCAGGGGTCTCGGTGAGGTTTGGGATGGCCATGGTGGGCAGAGGCAGAGACCTGGATGAGGGCGGGACATTGGTGAAGCCAACACGCATACCCCCATGCCAGTTTAAAACGTCCTTCTCAACGCGCAGGCGGATCTTCTCCATGGGCTTTATTGCGCGGCTGCTAAACACCAGGCCGTTCTTAAATGTGTCCCTGGTCCTCTCTGCCGTGCGGTAGCCATGGCTCAGACGGACCTTGTCGCCTACCGTCTGGCTGTGGAAGGTGAGAGGACCAAGGCAGGACCAGCCACACTTGTGTGATGTCTCTGACTCATTTTCTGCAAAGGAACAAAGACACAGTTATGAATGTGTATGAAAAAAACATAAATACTGGCTTACTTGATGCTTTTCAGTCCAATTATGTTGTAAAGTTTTGTAAAGTGTAAAGTGTTCTAATAACCTTGGCTGGTTAATAAATGACATTGTCTGACAAAACAATGCCATAAAACAGAGTGATGTCATCATTCACGTTATAGGATCAATTGATAAAAACAGGAAAAGCTTTAAACTTTCATAACATATCATCTGCTTGGTATTATTTTAAATTCATAATGTATTAAATTAAATAAAAACATAAGTAGAAAAACCAGAGGTCACGTTGTGTTTACATTGCTCGTGTTTTTATTTGAACCAGATTGATAAGTTAATCATTTGCTTTAATAGAGCAATAAAGATATCGCTGTCAGGTTTTTTTTTTTACAATTGTAACTGCCGATCAACTTGTAAACAAGTAATAATGAAAGTAGCAGACACTTGTGCTTTCATTTTGGCATGACCTGTGATACCCCTGAGTTTCCTGTAAACAGAAAGCTTCAAGTAATATACGAGTACAAAAGTATGAAAAGGTAACTTTTAGCATAAATCTGTAATACTTTAAATATTTAAAGTAAAAACTTTCTGAAAGATTTATTTCCCTTAGTTTTAAAAATCAAACTTCTGTTATAAGTGTGAGTATTAAGAACAATAAAATCATCAAACGTATTTGTAGCATGCGTTTGATGTTTTTATTGTACTTAAACTGTTTTAAATCGAACACAAAACAAAGATGCATTTCAAATTGAAAACAGTAATATTAAAACGTTTTATGTCCTCAACATAATATACAACATAAAGAATAAAAATCTCACCAGAGTTGTCATTGATGTTCTCCTTCATCATCTTCAAGAAGCAGTCTGTATCTTTCTTTGTCTTCAGAAAAGGTTTGCTCCCGTCTCTATGTTTCATTCAACTGTCATGAAGAGGAAGCGCTCACTGCTTTTCAAACAGAGCACGTGCTGCTCCAAAATACCAACAATCCTGCATCAAATGGACAGGGAGGCGTGACCGAGGAAGGAAATCTGCTCACATGTAGAAAAGTTGAACTGTCACTATATGTCATGATCTTGTGATTGTGTTTCAAAGCTTGCAGGTGCATTTCTGTGCACAAACAAAACGGATAAGAACTGCATTTATTGTTTCTTTGGGACAATCAAATATAAGAACTGCAAATTTTTCTCAAACATTTATATATTTTTTTATATGTCTTTGTCCCAGTAGCACCAAATCCAGGGTACTGTATGTTACCAAACAAAGGGTTTGAAAGAATTCTAACATGGTGTTCAATAAATGCCACTAAGTCCTTGATGTGAGCTCTGTCTGACGATGTTCTACTTAAAGTACTTTTTTAACAAAGATCAGTATAGAAAAGGAACTGTAACTTGATCAGCCTGTGTTCAGCAGAGGACATCCACATGATGAACAGACCTACACTGCCTCTCTGCTGCTTTAACAGGAACTGCATGTGAAGTGTATGTCTTACTTTGTATAACAGACAGATGTTGCTAGAATCCAAAGTATGCCACCACACCAAATTCTTTGAAGGAACCAAGTCTAAATAATAGATTTAATATGTCATACTTAAACTTGTCAATGTGTTGCACGTCCCAGTAATTGAAATAATGAGTGTAATGTAGGCTTTGAATGTTTAAGGTGAATTCTGTTATCATTGTTTTTAACTTATAGATAAAACTGCTCTCAACATTGAGACATTTGTCAAGTTATTATCAAGTTATTATTATAAATGTGGTTTGCAGAAAAAGGGCTTTATGACACTCAAATGATTGGTCATGTAGCTGTTTCTATTAAATTGGAGCATGTCTGTCATTTTAATGTGCTACGTGACATAGCTCATGAGAACACACGGGAAACAATAAAACAACCAAAACCGTATCCAAACAACTCCCTTCTGATACCAATCATAAAGATTATATCTGCTGTCACAGGAAACAACAGTAAGTCACTAAATGTTTGTTCCAGTCCTACTAGTTCATTAACAATTCATGACGTATGAAATGATTTACTTGATTATGGTAAATGGACTTGAGCTTGTATAGGGCTTTTCTAGTCTTCTGACTACTCAAGCCGCATGTCTCACCTTCCCATTCCCACACTGATGTCATTGGTTGCTATGTAGAGTGTCCATCAGAAGTAACTGATCCTATTCATACATATTCATACGCCACAGACGAAGCAGTGAAAGTGTCTTGCCCAATGAAAAGATGCTAATCAGACTTCAACAGGTGGATGAGGGTAACCTACTGTAAGTCTGATGGAATGTTATTGTCATTTCTTGTAATGCAAACCATGAGGGTCACATTTAATAGTGAAGACAAATGCGTGTTTACGTTTTTTTTTGTCATACCAGGAAGAAAGCATCATCAGTCTGTGACAAAAATGTGATCTGTTATCAGTAAACTTCAACCTTCATCAAGCAAATAAGCAGACAAAGAGATAAGTGCTGGAGCCTTTTCAATTTTGAAAAATAAAGACAAAAACACATTCAGTGCTGATGGTGCTGGTTTTCTGCACCATAAGCTACATTCATTCCTCAAGGTCAGACTACAAAACACCTTTTCTCTGTTTGGGTTCATCTTAACCAGCCTTGTTAATCATTATCTACGAAAACCATCTTAATTATACGGAGCATAAAGCCTTAAAAACATAAAAAAAATAATAATGAATCTAGCTGACTGTTGAACTTTCACATTTAAAAAAACAGAAATACTTAACATTATATTCACGTTCATCCAGGACACTATAGTTGATTTGATTAACTTAGTCCTGCTTTATACTTTTTGTGCCAACTGAACAATCATCAGTTACTGCATATTTAGTTTAATAAGTCATCTCTCTGAAGAGCTGCACGTGCAGCTTTGCTTCTGTTTTTGGAAGTCACTTTTCATTCATTTTTCTAAATAACAAATCATTCTTACATGTTCCTAAAATCTAAACACTCTTATTTTGAAAGGGCGCTCTTATTGTGAGAGGTTTATTCATGACCTTATATGAAAAGCAGTGCTGATAAAACATTTGCTTTTAAAGATCCCCTTGCAACTAACAAGTCAAGTTTGACCTTGAATGCAGCCTTGTAAGAGCCGGAAATGTAACAACGATCCGAAATGTAATTTAAAAAAAAAGTAAAAATACCCGAAAAGTAATAACTGATCGATAATGTAACAAGATGCTGAGCCCAAGACGTAATAGCTTTTTGCCCAAAATGTAATTTTAGTCAAATTCACTTATTTAGACCCAAGTCTCAAAAAAAACATTGAACAATTTTCTCATTAAGAAGCTTACTTCGAGGTTCTAGGATTTTGTATGACACATAAAACACAAAAGATCAGAGCATGTGAAATATCAAATTTATTTTTTTTAAATATTCATAGGAAAAATATAAAAAACATCTTCAAACGATAAAACATAATTTAACAAATATACAGATTAATTTAATATATACAATATAATACAAGGGTAAAATATACTGATAAGTTACAGTAAAACGATTATCTACATGACATTGTGCTGTGAGTGCAACAAACATTTTAGACATCTTTTTCCAATTTCAGTAAAGTTCACATTCACAGTGAGTTTCCTCTCATCGTGTTTTCTTGTCATTATCACTCTGTATAGCTTGTGCTCTGGTGAATCTGTGCACCTGCATCGTGCCAACGTCTCTTCTCCTCTGATGGAGCTCTGATGTCTTGTCTGCAAAGCGGGCAGCTGCCAAACTGTTGGAGGTACCTGGGGGAGCAGTGGATACACAGACACCGGTGACCACAAGGCAGAGTTACTCTGGCTCGTTTTCCCAGGCACACCACACAGTCATCTAAACAGAGAAACCACAAATACAAGATGTTAGTTGATTACTTCCTCCTCCTCCCTATCTCAGGGTAGTAATGCACAAAACCAACATTTTACACCAAAATAGAAAATATTTTCACCTTCTTGGTCTTCCACTTCCAGAAAAGAGATGGTTTCATCGTTGTTTCCATTATGGCCCATGATGTCAGTGTTTATCTTGTAGTTTTTGTTGATAACCGATGAGGTGGGGAGTTCAGTAGCAGGACAGGAGGTTCTTGTCATAGACCATGTCACTTTCTTTGAGCCTGCAGCAAAAAGTTGAGACAATAAATTAACTTTGAGCATTGACTACTGGTCAGATTGCAGTGCACAAGACAAAGAAAAACCGGCCCTGCAGTAGACAAACACTCATTGTTATGCACTGGTGAACTCACCCAGGAGAGAGAGGGAGCAGGTGTTTCCATAGATGTCGATCATGGCCCACAGCGGCAGGCAGAGATCCACTCCATTTATCAGCTTCTGTTTGCTGTTGTTCTGTCCTGTGACGTACACAGAGCCTCCAGTGGTGAACCAGAACTCTACTTCCGAGCCCTGATTGCAGAAAGATTCGTGCACAGGAGCGGCCCAGTGCCCAGGGGTCTCGGTGAGGTTTGGGATGGCCATGGTGGGCAGAGGCAGAGACCTGGATGAGGGCGGGACATTGGTGAAGCCAACACGCATACCCCCATGCCAGTTTAAAACGTCCTTCTCAACGCGCAGGCGGATCTTCTCCATGGGCTTTATTGCGCGGCTGCTAAACACCAGGCCGTTCTTAAATGTGTCCCTGGTCCTCTCTGCCATGCGGTAGCCATGGCTCAGACGGACCTTGTCGCCTACCGTCTGGCTGTGGAAGGTGAGAGGACCAAGGCAGGACCAGCCACACTTGTGTGATGTCTCTGACTCATTTTCTGCAAAGGAACAAAGACACAGTTATGAATGTGTATGAAAAAAACATAAATACTGGCTTATTTGATGCTTTTCAGTCCAATTATGTTGTAAAGTTTTGTAAAGTGTAAAGTGTTCTAATAACCTTGGCTGGTTAATAAATGACATTGTCTGACAAAACAATGCCATAAAACAGAGTGATGTCATCATTCACGTTATAGGATCAATTGATAAAAACAGGAAAAGCTTTAAACTTTCATAACATATCATCTGCTTGGTATTATTTTAAATTCATAATGTATTAAATTAAATAAAAACATAAGTAGAAAAACCAGAGGTCACGTTGTGTTTACATTGCTCGTGTTTTTATTTGAACCAGATTGATAAGTTAATCATTTGCTTTAATAGAGCAATAAAGATATCCCTGTCAGGTTTTTTTTTTTACAATTGTAACTGCCGATCAACTTGTAAACAAGTAATAATAAAAGTAGCAGACACTTGTGCTTTCATTTTGGCATGACCTGTGATACCCCTGAGTTTCCTGTAAACAGAAAGCTTCAAGTAATGCCCTTCATTCCCTGTGTTTTTCTTCCTGGTCTGCAATGATTTCATCTTTACAGCAATGATAAGAAATGAGCATGAGCACAGCTCACTACTGGTAAATTAGCACCTAATATTTGTGACAATAAGCTCTGGGACATTCATTTTTGGGTGAGAAATAGATTTTTCTATAATACATTTAGAAAGTAACAACAAGATTTATTTTTATACGAGTACAAAAGTATGAAAAGGTAACTTTTAGCATAAATCTGTAATACTTTAAATATTTAAAGTAAAACTTTCTGAAAGATTTATTTCCCTTAGTTTTAAAAATCAAACTTCTGTTATAAGTGTGAGTATTAAGAACAATAAAATCATCAAACGTATTTGTAGCATGCGTTTGATGTTTTTATTGTACTTACACTGTTTTAAATCGAACACAAAACAAAGATGCATTTCAAATTGAAAACAGTAATATTAAAACGTTTTATGTCCTCAACATAATATACAACATAAAGAATAAAAATCTCACCAGAGTTGTCATTGATGTTCTCCTTCATTATCTTCAAGAAGCAGTCTGTATCTTTCTTTGTCTTCAGAAAAGGTTTGCTCCCGTCTCTATGTTTCATTCAACTGTCATGAAGAGGAAGCGCTCACTGCTTTTCAAACAGAGCACGTGCTGCTCCAAAATACCAACAATCCTGCATCACATGGACAGGGAGGCGTGACCGAGGGAGGACCCAAACTTTAGAAACTTTCCTAAATCTTCAGGGCATGGAGGGCATGGTGCCAACATTTTTGTCTGTATATCCAATGTTTCTGCAGCAGAACAAACATGAGCTGTATATGAAATCTGCTCACCTGTAGAAAAGTTGAACTTTCATTAGGCTATATGTCATGATCGTGTGATTGTGTTTTAAAGCTGGCAGATGCAAAAACAAAACGGATAAGAACTGCAATTTTTTCTCAAACATTTATATTTTTTCATGAGACCGCAAATACCTTGAGTTCTTCTAAAAGCTGTTGATACTTTTATTTTATTGTCAATGTATTGTGATTGTGCTTTATGTTGAAAATTGAAGTTTGAGCACACAAGCATATTACATCTGTCTACTCACAAAACAGAACTGATGACAATGTATACAGTAAACATGTGACAATGTTATCCACTAAATGCTCATTTACTTCTCAAAACTTCACTCTAATTGTCTTGTTTCTACACATTATTTTGCAAATATCTGGTGTTTCATATCAAAAGTTAACTTTCATTATAAGTCATTCCTTGTGATTATGTATTATGCTTAAATGGACATAGATCAGTCATACATTCATGTTGATTTTAATACACAGGATTAAACTGTGCGGCAGCTACAGAATATCAGAGAATGACATTTAGGAAAGGTTATTTTTTTCCCGCGAAATGTTCATCTACCTATTCTTACTTTACCTTCATTCTCTTACATGTGATGTCATATTTTGAACGTGTCAGATAAGTTGTTTCTTCCTGAGCGCGACTCTTCTTGCTTGTGTTTACTCTAAAGTAGGATGCACGTTTTTTCCTCTCTTTGTTTGTTTTAGTCCCTTCTAAGCAAAAGTGAGTCAAATATTTGAAAGCCCAGACCCAGAAATAAACATTTCACACAGATACTGTACAGCACAATAGGAAATTGCCACACAATTTGACCCCTTTTCTATTCTAAGGAAACTCGATAGTCACCTGATAGGAATGGAAAATTACCACCACTTCCAGTTCCTCGACTTGTTCTGTGGTTTTCAAGGAACTTCATACAGGCTTCAGTGTTGACAAACCAAGAGATGAGTGTAGATTTTGTAATCCTCGTTGGTTGGCTGTCCTGGTCATGTGACAGGACGCAGCCATGTCTGGAATTTCGAAATGACTTCATTGATCTTGGAAAGTTACTGCTTCAGTGACTAGACATCACATGTGCTCTCCCTAAAAATTCCCACCACATGGAGAGTTTATTCTGAAGCTGTGAGTTTGGACATGTTTAAATACAAGTTCATTGAAAGGTTTTTCTATTACTGAAGACACTGTTTGACTATTCATTTGTAGTATTTTTACATAAAATAGTTAAGTAGCCTATATAAATTACCCTGTAAACCACCACCCTCGAACTAACAGCATAACAGCAACTTACATTAACTATGCTTGACTGAGAGTGTTCATAAAGTTCAGTGCCTTTCATGCACAAGAAAACTTTGCAAAAATGTTCATGTTTAAAAGACTAACATCTGACTTACTAACTGAAAGACTACAGCTATTCCTTTTCAGATCATTTCCAAATTTGGAATTTGTCTGTGACGTTCAAATGGCTTGAAAGGTTTTTAGGTGTAAGGCCAGCATAGGTGTAATTATTATTGTATACATTTGTGAATACAATTTTACATCTTAAGGTTTTTGGTAATACATGGAAATACTTTTTGATCTCAGATATGCGGCTCACTCACACCTCATATCAGGTATATGACAGGAAACACAGAGCAGTAAGCAGTAATAATTATAACACGGTGACAACACATAATGAAACTATCTCTGCACATACTGTAAACGTAAAATGAGCACTTCCCAGAAACAATTACACAATACATTTGATTAAACATTTACACAGGTTTCTGTTACTTCAATATCATTTACAAGAACTGACATCCTGAATTAATGTGGCCTGTTTCAGTGCTCAAAAAGAATATGAATGAATTACATTTACATTGTCCTTTTGTTTCTGGCCATACAAAGACCCTGTAGAAACATATGATACACTTAAAAGAATCCTGCTAAAGATTTGTTTGTGAATTTTGTGACTGGCTGGATCCAGATTTAGATCTGAAGGTAGTGGTGATTTGATGGTATACGTGGTGGTTTGATTTGGAATGGTACTTTGATTGTGGCGAGGTTTTTTGCATGAGCAAGTAGAAAAAGAGAATGAGGCTAGGTTTTTGTTTTTTTGTCTTCTTGATGACAACATTAAATAAATTATGCAAAATGGCATGTTTTGTGCTGATTTCCTTTGGATAGTTGACAATTTGCTTTATCACTGGAGATCCAAATAAACAAAGAAACAAACAAATGACCTATTGCGTAGCAGTTTTTATGGGAATTCTATACGATATATTTTTTTAAGGCTGATACTTAAAAAGCCCTACATAATTCTGCAATAACACGAAATGTAAATGTTTGAATTATCTGTATTTGTTGGTGTCTTGTAAACGTTTTGTACATATTTTTCTACAGCTTGCTAGTAGGAGAGTTTTTTGATAATGTATAACAGACTGTATATGATTGAACTAAATCTTTATAATCTACCACACAAATAATTTTGACTGACAGGAACTGCTGCATAAATGTAGTTTTTTTTACCATTTACAGTTACATTGCGTATACAAACAGTTAAATGTTGTTCTGTAATTTCTCTAGAATTTAATCAGGAATCCGAGCAATGCTTCTCCTCCTGCTCTGTGCACTCACGGCTCAGCCCCCTCCCCTCCACCACACTTGGTCAGACATGGCAGGCCATCAAAAAATCAACTTGTTCCCACTCCACCTGTTCAAAACACTATTAATCTGGTGCAGTCCAATAAAAGGCTCAGCTCTCAGCAAGCAGCCAATAGAACGCCATTAAAGCGTATGAGACCCCGGCCAATCCCAGGCTGCATTCTAATGTGGCCTATCTTTATCAAGGTGCCACTCCATTTCCACATACTGCTTATTTATGATTTCTGAGACCAGAGCCGGCAAGGGGAACATCTGTGTCCGAAGGGCTCACCCAAGACATCAAATATGGGACTATTACAGATAGAGAGGTGCAGGGCGAGAGTGAAGAGTTAATCTGCTGTTCTTGATGCTTTTCATGTGGTGGCAACTTTGGGGAAACATCAAGGATTGTGTTAAAGTGCGATAAGTGCTTTTTATTAATTAAATATCTAGAGACGGAAGTGTGAACCCGAACCCGTCGTCTGCGAGTGAGAGAACTCCTCGTGGGCCCATCAGAAGTCTTTTCCTACCTGGATCTTATTGGATGCGTTACTGAGACCTGGAGGCTTTGTTACAGTTCTCCCCATGGATCCAAACATCCAGGGGTCTTTCCTCTTTAACAACAGCCTGAACCAATTCAACACGGACCTGAAGGCCCCAGTGTGCCAGTACTCGGTGCCAAACTCTTTCTACAAACTCAACCCAGGCCTGAACAGCCAGCTGCAGCCAGGGACCCCGCACGGCATCAGCGACATCTTGAGCCGCTCCATGCTGGGGATGGGCACCACGGGCACCACCACTCTGCTGCCTGGATACTCCACCATGGGGGGGTTTGGGCCCTCCGTCACCAGCACGTCTGTGTACTATAACCGAGACTACAACTCCAACCTGGGCGGCTTCTCCAAGCCAGGCACAGAGTGCCCCATGAAGGGTCGCAGTGTGAGCTGCTGGGCGGAGAGCGGCTGTGAGTGGAGAGGAGGGAGACAGCAGTGCACCAACAGTGAGTACACACTACAAACAACATCCTCATGTTACAAATAGTATGAGTCTGATTACTTCAAGGTCAGTGATGCCTACATGTAGAAATATACATTCCTTTTAAAGACTCAAGGTCAAATGCAGGATTTGAACAATAGCTTTGATTTGTATTTTTTTTTTAACTGAGTTAGTCTGACACATGTATAACACACAAGATAATAAAAAAATCGTATTATTTATACTTGATTTTTAAGACCTAGAAAACTTAAATGAACAAGGAAAGATGAGTTTCTCAAGTATACTGGAAAGTAAAGCAATATTCCCCAAATTCCCCGTTAATAGAAGATGTGGATGATGTTACTTATTAAATTGCATTTTATCTCTGCTTATAAAGAACTTCTACAAAATTCTATCTATTTCATAATTGGTGTTTTTTTTTTATAAAAGGACAATAGGATTGAGAGGTTGAGACTCTTTATAAGAAATAAATACTTGTGTCATCACCTCTTTTTTCCAGAGAGAGAGAGAACTGAGGACGTTTGTACCATCTATCTGCACCTACAGACAGACAGATGTTGATGTTAAAGCGCTGTAGTACTTTTGCTTGAATACTAACTCTCCTCTGCTGCTCTCAGGTAATGGTCCTCTTGGGGAGATGTCAGGCAGAAAGAAACACACCAGACCTACATTCAGCGGGCACCAGATATTTGCCCTGGAGAAAACATTCGAGCAGACGAAGTACCTTGCCGGTCCGGAGAGAGCCAGACTGGCTTATTCTCTGGGCATGACGGAGTCACAGGTCAAGGTAAAGATGACATCACGTCAACTTGAATTAAAGCTGAATTGATCCTTTTTTCCCCCTCTCTTCCTCTGTCAACCTCATCGTTCTTTTTTGTATTTTATGGTCTCATGTGCACTTTTAAAGCAACTGGTAGCCACTTTCGTTGTGAAAGGTGCAATAGAACCTACTTGTATAACCAACACGTAAGGGTTAGGCTATATAAAATATATCTGTATAGGCCCAATACTTCAATACACAAGTAAGAGGACTAACTGTCAGGCCTTATTTACACAAGAACAGGATCCTGCAATTCTGTTTGATTGCTCTTGTTGCATAACGCATTAAGGTTACAATTGAAAATGTAAAGTTCCTCGTGTTGTGTTCAGGTTTGGTTTCAGAACCGACGTACCAAATGGAGGAAGAAGAGCGCCTCAGAGCCGAGCTCCACGCAGGCCAGCCTCGCGGGACAGAGCGGGGACGCCTCGGAGAACGAGGTGGAGGATGAGGAGTACAACAGGCCTCTGGACCCGGACTCTGACGACGACAAGATCCGACTGCTTCTTCGCAAACACCGTAGGGCCTTCTCCGTCCTGCGGCTCGGGCCCCACCACGTCTGACAAACTGTAGCCTATTTCAATGAGCCTTCACGCGCGCAGTGCGTCCGCGTGCGCTCCACAGCACACCTGCATGCTGTTCTGATTACTTCATTTTGAAAACAAAGTTGAATGAGTGAGCATTTACGCATGTTCAGTAGAGGTCATCAGTGGTCATTCAACAAAAACAGGTTCAATAGAAAAACCGACTTTTACAAAATTAAGCTATTACGCGTTTACTTTTATAAGTTACTGTAAGAACGGATCCCTGGTCTGTTTAATGTTACACTGCTATGTGGAGAGATAGTTTCATGAACATCTTTTTGTAAAATGATTAAATCACCCAAACAAAACTGCATGGTGCTACTGGTGAAAGGATATTAATAAATTAAAATTATACATCTGAAGTCATTCATGTTCTCTTGTTTCACAGTAAAATATATTCAAATATTAATATTTACAGTCTATGAATATATTGCTGATTATTTTGTGCTAGGCACTTTTAATGATGTGAAAGCCACAGAAGTGTAATGCCACATAAAGCTATACCGGAAAAGCTTACCTTAGTTAATTGTCTTAACCCATGGACAAATACCTGCAAATATAAAATGTTGCAGTGAAAAAAAAAATCAAGACCAGGTGGCAAAGATATCTCAATCACAGCTTCAGTCCTAAACTCATGAATGTAAAGCTGATCTGACGGTGAAGAGATGTCACACTATTTCATGTTACTCTTACAGGCATTACGTGACAGATTCTTTTCTAAATGTTTGTGGGCGTTTCATGACAATGGACTCAATCCTACAAACACTGAGAGGCAGGATGTTTGAAATGAACTCTTTAGGCCTACTGTATCCATGCTTTTAAAATACGCTAACAATATGGAGGTGGATAATGTGAACGACTCCTGAACATTGTACAATAAACTATTGTGACTCAATTACTAAACGTGGTGGCAAACTGTTTTGTCTATATCCATGTAACAGTACATGGTGTAGGTGCGATAACTAATCCTTCTGCTGTATTTGTATTAAATTCATAGTTAAACCCCAGAGGTCAAAGGTCTAATCTAGAGTGATTTACTGGTGTGGTTAGGTTTAATTGAAGACAATGTCCCCCACTAGCCACCTCAACATAAAATCAATACAAACAGAAGAGCTCATTCACCATTTAGACTGGGTGAGTTCAGATTTCAAATGGTTCAGACAGACACCAGGCTCTGTCAAGGGAGACACAGGGGAATGCTGCAGGGACAAGTCTGTTTTGTTTACTCACAGCAAACATGATTCACTGGACTGTGTAAACAGTGTACTTGCATGTAGCCTAATGTACGCGTCATAAATTGTCAGTTCTGTCATATACAGTTTGCTCACTATGTTTAAAGAGAAAATTTCTTAAAATGACCGAGCATTGTACAATCTTGAGGATTTGTACATTTTCAGTAATGGATTTATGTTTTAGTGTCCCTCCAAATTGCTGGAATCTAAAAGCCTGTATTTATCTGAGTTAAACAACTGAATAAATAAATAAAAAAATGAAATGCAATAATAGTAGAAATGGTTCTCTTGATGTGTTGAGCCTTAAGGACTTTCAATCTGAGTTAAAAGTTTAGCATGGCCTCTGTTAAAGGTCAAATTTTTCATTTGCTGCAATAAAGCCCAGCTTAACATAAGAGATCAATTCTTTACCTCTGTGAAGAACACACAACACACACATACCCAAACACACACACACACCTTGGATTAAGGTGTGTAGACCTTATGTCCATTTTGCATGACAGTTCTAGATTTTTTATCTGGCCTAAACAAAACACATCTTTTTGCGTTATTTCGGTCAACATAAAGTGTGTGAGTGTAAATGTTAATGTGGTAATCTTTCTATTTAGTTCTGACACCAGTCAAGATCCACAACCCTTGATCATGAAAACAGCTGCATTTAGGAGAGTATAGGCGGTACTTTAACCAATCATGCAGGTTTATCAGCTTCTGTCAAGGTTTTAAGATGTGATCTATGCCACAGCATCTCCCCAAACAGGTGTGACTCAAACGTGTCGGTGAAATGAGGTGACTGCTGCTGTTCCAAGAAGCTAAAGATGACGGTCTCCAAATCCTAGACATGAGCTGCATCAAAGACTGCATATACAGGGCTGATAAAGACAATAAAAAACCATGGCAACATATTTATGAGGCTAATATTTATTTACAAAAGTGAATGATCACAATGATGTAGTGTTTGACCAGAGTTAATATAAAGGTAATACTGGCCTTTTAATGAACAGTGAACCGCTTTAAGGTTAGAACACACAGCACAAAGTGCCCTTGAAACAGACACCATTGTTAACGTGACTTCATCTTGTCATGGCGGGTGGAGTTTTTGCTTCCACTGAACAAAAATGACTTAAAGTCCAAATGTGAAAATCTGTGTACTGCATTCCCCCAAATAGTAAGACAGAAGAAGTTTCACAAAAAAGAAAACCTAAACACACATCAGCTGCCCCCGCCCCTCCCCCCCAACCCCCACTGTTACCATCCAGGATGGATGGATAGAAATAACCAACCACAAACATTTTAAATTCTTTCAAATAAAAAAAATCTAACCCAAACATCACAAATTAAAAATATAATAATATATATTACTGCTACAGTATGAGGCTATTAATCAACAAAACAACATGAGACAAAAGAAACATAAACAGTGCAGTGTGGGTGTGCACACACGTGAGTATATGGAACAAATATTCATACTTATGTCAAGAGATCAAGTGAGGCCACGTGAAACATAAACACTCCTTTACCATAGTTAGAAGTAAACACGTGCGGCCAATATCATTCTTTTGGTAATGATATAATATCGATGCCAACCATGAAAGGAACGGTGAGACGTCTGCACAGACACCATGTGTAACAGACAAAGAGTACAGAGAACTGTTTCTGAGTGAGGACAGATACAATCAAAACATAGAAAACTGCTGGGTTGAAACCTCTGGAATAAAGCACTTGGTATTAATGTTCAGCTGGTTCACTGAAAAACAACAAAGACTACATTCTGTAACAAGGTGAAACACTGCTGCTGCGTTTGACAGATTCATTCAGTTCTTACCTCAGCGTGCAAAGACCAAACTGCTGTAATCACTTTGTTGTTGCATTCAGAGGATTTGTAAACTTTCTAGTGTCCTTTCAAAGTCATTTCGATATTAAAATCTTCTTTTTAGTTTATAAAAATCTATTATACTGAAATACATTGTGATTAAAATGTGTTACACATTTTTGCTACACATTAAAAAACACTCCATACTTGATATGAATGATCATAATTTATAATTAAGTTTTGACATTACACTAATGTTTTTCATCATTTTTAGCTAAGAGTTCATTACACAACAGTTTTACAATACTGGATTCTGATTGGCTGATTGAACTGCTAATTATAAATGAGCCAAAATCACCCAGTTTAGTTGCTCCTTATTGATTGGAGAGTTTTAAAATTAATTTGGGCATTCAAGATTTAAAAAAAAAAAAAAAATTAACAATGCCTTTTACACACAGAATCCACATTTTGTAATATCCATGCACACAACAATGAATAGTTTAAAGTCCCAAGCTACAGTCTTAACATAAACATCATCCTTTTGTCCTGTTTAAACGTCCATGACTACAAAGAGGGATGTTTAGGACTTTCCTCTATCCATAAAAGCTTGGGGTGAATCTGTGAGCGGTGGTGGGCAGTGAGACCAGATGTGAGAAACCAGATATATGTAGACAGGGTTCCTACTCTGTCCCGACCTACAGCTGGCTGATGGATGGGTTGTGGTGGGTGATCATCCTTCTGATTACCCTCTGATACTGTGACAGAGCTCTGAGCATGGTGCGGTTATAGACCTGCAGCAGACATGTACACACACAGACGTAGATAGACATTTTATCAAACATGGCTGCAGAAGAGAAAGCGTCGGAATTACATAAAGGGCGGTGAAACAGTGTGATACTGCTTACATCACTGTCATCAGACATTCTTTACATAATGCCAAAGGTAATTGAAAAACATACAAAGCTACATTCAGAGCACATTGAACCACTTCCCTTCATAAATAAGGCTAACCACTCTTCTACAACCATACAAATGATATAAAGTACCAGGATATTAGAACTGAGAGTCTTCAAGAACTGAGAACACTAGGTAAGCTGGTTGGACCATTTGAAGGCCCCATCATTAGGTGGCTCTCGTCATTTTGCAGCCCTCTAAAGAAGGGCCCTCATGAAAAAGCAGTTTATCCTTTAAATAAATACACTTGAAAGCCAGCAAAACAAAAAATGTGGCTGTAAAAATGCCAATATGTTGTCCTGTAAAATGCATTTCTATCTGTTCGACCATCCAGACAGTAATTAATAAAGAGCAGGCCTGAGGTGCACTTAGTGTGTAGCCACAGTGACAGTGGAGAGGATTCAAAAGACATAGATCAGTGAAAGGTGCTGATCGCCTCTGGTCCCACTACACTGGACACAAAGGAGCGCTTGTGTCCCGCAGGCACTTCATCTTAGTTCATATCCCGGCTCCAATGGGCCAGCCGGGGTTATGGCTCTCCAGGGAGCCATGTAAGATTACTGTGATCTCTCTAACACACAGAGTACCCCGTCTATGGAATCACCATAGAGACACATTAACACCTCTACATGCTATACAATATTGAAACACACTACCTGGCAACATGTTCTTACCATTAAGAAAGATCCCAGTCAATTGTTATTTGTCTTCAGGGAGAAGAACAAGAAAACAGGCTGTGAGAAAAAAAAAACACACCAAAGTTATCCAACATGGCGGGTTTGTTTGCCTGCAAAATAAAGATGAAATCTGAACTGTTACCTTATGGTCACCCATACAGATGTTAGGACCAACTGTGTTGTAAACAAGTTCCTTATCACCATCGTCATCGCTCTGAAAAGAAGCATTGATTTTTATCAGCTGGACAAGAAACAAAAGAAATGTGGCATTCAAGTGAAAATGACTCACTTTATTTTGGAACTTTTCAGATATAAAATCTCATTTTATGTCGCATACATCGTTTGTTATATGATGAAACTGGCATATGGCTGTAAAGACTTGACATTAAGCACTGACTGACCCTGTGGAGGAACTCTTGGGCAGCGTGTGACATGAGGATACGATCACACCAGGCAGGACAGCGAGTGTTCATGTACTGGGTGGGTTTAGTGTTTTCTTCACTGTAGGGATAACTGAGGGAGACACAGATGGCAGTAAGGAAAACAATCAAAAGAGGAGGGAGTTTGTACATAGTATGTTAGGAACTAGTAGCTTAGGTACAATCCTGACCTCGGCGGAAATTGGATCTCTTCTTCTCGAACTACATCATAAAAGGCAGCAACTTCTTTGTCATATTTCAAAAGCTGAGGGATAGAGAAAATGACTCATTAATAGGAATGACAGGAAGTTACACGATTTAAAGACAAGCAAGAGAAACTAGGGCACTAGTAATATTGCAGCTAACTGTCACATTTATCACTTATTTTTTCCTTCCAAACTATGTATTCACTCCAGTCAAACAACATAGCTCCATTATTAAAGGTTAGATCTGCAGACAGGATCTAAACCATCATTAGGAAAGACGTGTCAGAGTACAGATAAGCAGCCTGGGACATTACAGTGTTGGGCCTCAGCCACGTGTGCTGGACAAAGGACTCAGGCTTGTATCACAGTTCTCAAGTCTGACTAGAGTTATTTTGGAGGGAACTAAACAAAGGAGTCAGGAGCGCTGAAGGAAGCCCACTGATCCCTGAATCCACAAGGACACATAAAGGACTTGGCTCCTGTAACCAGAAGACCACAGAGCAGTGCTCTGGTCGAAGATCTGAATCCTGCTACCCTCCTCCTACATCTGCCACTAAGGAAACCTGCCTGAATCTGTTGATTTAATAGTCAACAGAGTGACGATCTAACCAACTGTGCAACGATCACCAGGAGTTACCCCAAGTAAGAGCTTTGGTCTGGGCAGAAATAGTTTCAGAAATAGTTCTGTTTCTTTTATAACCACTGATAATTATGCATCATTGTTGACGAGATGTCACGTTCTGTTAATTGTCTGTTGTAAGCTGCTGCATTTGTTTTATTGTGATGAACCGCCGTGTTCACCAATGTGTGTAATGCTATGCTAGTTTACCTTCAGTCAACGGCTTTCACAAACAGAAAGACCAGTGTACCCGCCGTTGAATCAAAGTCCGGCCACTGGCTTTCTGGTGTTTAAGTAACAGTTACTGAACTCAGCTCAGAGAGCTCAAACTATTTCAAAAGGCAGCCACACGGCTTCCTTTGTTGTCCACCATTTTGTCACCATGTGACGAAGCCACATGGTGCATTGTCTCTCTCCACCATCTTGTTTTCTCTCTCTCTCATCCACACACACACACACACACACACACACAAGTGCCCCAAGAGTTGATTAAACATAGTTTAATGATATTGTTATTTATATTATCAATAATTAAATATAATTATTAAAGAATATAACCAAAGTTGACTTGATACAACCCCAACAACAGGTTAGAGCCAAAGCAGTCGCTGTTGTGGGGTTGATATCATCAATGTGTATCAAACAGTGTATTCTTACGGCTCTGCCATTGTCCTCCCTGAAAACCGCCTGGTGCACGTAAGCAAAGAGCTTCTCCTCAATGTGCAGCAGCACCTGCATGTGAATTGAGGACAGATAAAGTAGCAGCAGCAGCAGCAGCATAACAGAAGATGTCAGCGACTTGCCCTTACTGAATCAGTTTTAATCACCTGATGGTCGTTGTCTTTTTCTTCACAGATGATCCTCGCCACTTCATTACTGCTGTCCTTCTTCACTGTCTGAATTTCTGCTGAAGTGGACAGATGCTGCACACAGAAACACAAACAGACAAGAGGCCGGGTCACCTAATACATATCAATTATAGATATATGTATATATATATATACATATATATATATATATATATGTACATATATATATATATATATATAATCTTCTGCTTGCTTGAAGAGAAATAAAAGTTGTTTCCTACCTGTACAAGACTCAGCGCATCCAGACGGAAGTTGAAATCTCCAAACAGGAAAAAAGGCAGAGCAGTGAAGCGGTTGTCTGATATCCTAGAAAATAAAATAATAATAAATAAAAAGCATTGTCAGGGATAACACAGATGTTTTTGTTGACTCATTATAGAAATATAATTATCTTCGGGGTAGTCTGTTATTTTCCATAAGATAAGACATACTTGAGAAGATAAAGGCTATTGGATAGCAAAAAGAATATCCACAGATGTACTGATATTAAAAAAGAGTTCAGTCTAGACATGCTTTTTTTTTATTCCAATAGGATAACTTTTGTTCCAATATGGGGCCGTGTAAATTAAAAATCAATAAAAATACATATTGATTGATTGAATTGATTGTCTTTGGCTTTGTCAATTCGGTTCAGAGAAACGTAAACAGAGTTACGTAAAGTAAGGACCATTTAGTGTATCTCTGTTTGAGCTGTAGGGAGAGTGTATTTGCTGTTATTATGTACACTGAGCAGTAAAGATTTCCATGTTTGAATGCTCTTCAGAACCTGACCTGTTGATGACATATCTGAGAGCATTTTTGCGGTTGGCTGAGTAAATAGAAGGACTGGAGTTGCAGGCAATGAGGTTGGAGGCATCATGGAAGAGGTGGACATTGACCAGGTCCAAACCTCTGTGAAGAACACACAGGCGCGCGTGCACACACACACAAACACACGCACGCACACACGCAAACACAGGAAACAGTGAGGAATGAAACAGTAAAATGCGTATCACTCATGAGCATCTTTTGTATTAATACGTTGATTCATGTTAATGCTGAGAGCAACAACAAGCACATTTGTCTTTTGTGTAATTTTTTTTACTTTGGAATATATATAACAATTCATGGTTCTCTGCTCCATTTGTGAAAAAAAAATAGTGACAACTGTTCTCACAATAAGCAGCACCTCGTGATTTAAAATTAAATTTTCACTACAATTCAGTGAATACATTTGGCTAAATAATAAAAAAAACATGTGCACAGACATACCAAAATTGACATGTTGTCGCTTAAGTATTGTACGTGCACTATTTTTGAAACCATTTCTGAGAACAGTTCACACACAAAGTTTCAAAGCAGTTTGAGGCGACACACAGCATAAGATCACAAGAGTGAAAGTTGTGCTCAAAAAGATGTCAGTTATCAGTACAGATTTTACATTTACTGGATTTGACAATCAAAAAGCAAAAGTGAGTGGAACCCTGAGCTGTCTTTTATCAGGGTGACCATAGTACGTACTGGTTGTGTATGATCCAGCGGGTCCTCATGAAGCCCTTTCTGGACCACTTGAACTGCAACAGAGACAGATGAGAGTGAGTCACTAAACAGCAGTGAGCCGTGTCTTTGAAGGGCCAAACTGATCATTATTGATTCTTTCACATAATTTGTCTCATCTCCCTGTCAGAGTGGGCAGACAGCCCACTACAGCCCCAGTAGACTCATTTGTCCCAACATCTCCCTTTGGCCCTCACGTACCCCTCCCCACACCCACACACACACACACACACACACACACACACACACACACACACACACACACACACACACACACACACACACACACACACACACACACACACACACACACACACACAAATGCAGTCATCCACAGATGCACACTCTTGCATACATACTCACATCAGGCCAGAAATTCTTTGGGAATTTTTCTTTCTCCACTGTGGTGACACTGTCCAGAGAGCCCACGTACTTATTTTGCCCTGATACCGCTTTGAAATCCTTAACTGTTAGAGGGGGGGTGGTGGGGGGTGGGGGGGAGGGAGAGGGATGACATGTAAAAGAGTGAGAAAACATGCAAACAGCAATCAATAAACTGGTGTTAACCTCATCAGAGCGGCATACGAGATGAGAGAATCTATAAGCGAGCCATTAGATTGTGTTTGGTGTACAACAATCGGTTAGGGTGGCAGCTGCAGGATGTTTATGGTTCTTCCATAAGCTTTTCTGAGGAGCTTTTTCACGACTAACGTGACTGGACTATGCAGCAGCAAAATAACAGCTCCACTTTAAATTCAGGTGCTTTGCAAATACATGGTTGAAAATGTTGGCAATCAAGATGTCATTATATAGAGAAATGTCCTGACATGCCTGATATTAAAATACCTTGCCAATCATAATGCAACATTGACGTTTACCGGCCTGATGTTGTGAGCCATTTATGAGCCTTTACCAAAACAGTGCAGAATGAAAGGGGAGGGTTACGTGTTGTGGACATTTTTCCATGAAATTTAAAAGCAATATAGATCCATCCCAGCTGACAAACATGAAAATATCAGAAATCATCAGGAATGAGGAGTAAAAGTTTTACCATTAAAATCATACTGCTGGATGTTTTCCAGTGTCTTGTGGATGAAGTACATACTCCCCAAAGCCTGCAGAGAGAGAGAGAGAGAAAGAGAGAGAGAGAGAGAAAGAGAGAGAGAGAGAGAGAGAGAGAGAGAGAGAGAGAGAGAGAGAGAGAGATAAAGCACATTCATTTAAAACGACTGATAAATGCACAAGCATCTGAATATTCCCAAACCATTTAATTTTTACAACATTAAAAAACAGAATGGTTGCATAAAGTGCAGCTGTTGTAAAATAAATCCATGCTGTTATAACATTTTACTGCAGACTTTAGCTTTAGACAAAGGGTACAAGAAAATCCCTGAAACGTTTTTTTCATGTTTGGTGCAGTAAAAAACGTGAACACAACTCTTCAAACACAAATTCCTGACTTGGTACATTTACTTACTCATATTTATTATAAACTTAATTTCTTCAGCACCCTTCAAACTACAATTGAATGTTTCTCAACAGCTTAATAACATCTGAATTTAATAAAGTGAAAACATAAAATAATTCAAATATATATCACAGAAATAAACTCAGATAGTGTATAGCATAAAGAGCTTCTGTGTGGAGCTTTTTGGCACCCCATGTGAACAAAGTGACACCTATAACGTCTTACTGTCTGAATGTATCTGCTTTTACTTGCTAATGTTGTCTCTGATTATTCTTTCACTAACTTTATCCCCTGTTTTCTTTTAGTTTGTCTACCTGCTTCTACAGCTCATGTTCCTGTTGGTTGTTTGTACTAGCTCTGTTTATGTCTCTGAGTTAATGTTAATATTATCAAGTCTTTGCTGATTTTGTTCTGTACATGTGGAATTAATTAATATCTTTAACAAACAAACTCATCCTGCATCTTAACACTTCATCGGACACCGACCCCACAACTGCTGTTTCTTAATAACTTAATGGAAATAATCAATCTCTGATCGCTTCTAAGTCCAAATGTGAAAATCCCAAAGAGTAAGACAGAAGAAGTTTCACAAAAGAGAAAACATAAACATCAAAACACACCCTCCAGGATGGATGGATTAAAATAACCAACCACAAACATTTTAATTTGTTCAAATAAAAAAATCTAACCCAAAATTCACATATTAAAAATATAATAATATATATTACTGCTACAGTATGAGGCTATTAATCAACAAAACAACATGAGACAAAAGAAACATAAACAGTGCAGTGTGGGTGTGCACACACGTGAGTATATGGAACAAATATTCATACTTATGTCAAGAGATCGAGGCCACGTGAAACATAAACACTCCTTTATCATAGTTAGACGTGTGGGTGTGCACACACGTGAGTCCATCAATCAGCCAATCAGTCTTTAGAGAACTGTTGCTGAGTGAGGACAGATACAATCAAAACATAGACAACGGCTGGGTTGAAAAACAACAAAGACTACGTTCTTTGTAATTAAGAGACAGAAATATTAATTTCAATCTGTTTCATAACCAGATTCAAACTTCTCACGGGAGCTTAAAATGGATTTATTTTATTTTATTAATAAAATAAAATAGGATTTATCAGACCTATACAGTGAAGAATGGGCAACGTGCAACCTAAGAGTTGTGTTTTTAAAAGATGATGTGCCTGATATACACCAGCAATCTTTTTCAAAAAGTGAAGTGCCAAACTGTATGCTTCTTTTAGATTAAACACAATAAAATGTTGGTCTTCATAATGTTTTTTAAATAGAACCATATAGCTCTCTGTGTGACCCCGTCCCATTTAGGCTGGTTTTACAGCACTCACAAAATAAATAAAAAACATCGATATGGTAACAAAAACCACAGAAATCATCCGAACACAACGTCTGACTTGATGAATTGAATTGTTCATTTTGCCATCATGTGAGCTGAATGGTGAGCTTTGTATTGAATGATTCAGTGTGACACACAGTATATTGTAACTCTCCCAAAGACTCATGAAACTTTAAAGAATAGAAACCATCAGACTGAACACACAACTGAGCACATCCACTCACGGCTCCTCATGCTCCACTTCAGCACCCAATCATCCCTGACATGCTGCTGACAATTTTTAATGTACTAACTGCCTGCTCCACTGATCTGATTAATCACGGCCCGAGAGATCAATAGAGACAGAAAATTAAAACAATTTAAAAGGTATTAAGCAGTAGGCCTGCTGTCTGCCAACGCTGTCGCTGTGACTGGGGTCCGAAGAAAAATCAACCAGCACTCAGAGGGCTCTGGGCGTGATGGACCGCTGTGCCCCCCCCCCCCTTCAAACACACACACAGACACACACACACACACACACACAGAAACATCCAGTCGGCGCATGAGAGATCTCTCCCTGAAGACATCATTTATCTTCAGTGCCAAAGAACTCCTCATTTCATAAAATTGAAGGGTCTCGGAGGTAGTGAGTGAAAATTAGCGAACAACTTGTCCAAACTTCAGATTTGGAGTTATTCGAACAAGCCTGATCGAGTTGTTAGCTTGATGCTAAAGCTAAAAGCTCACCTAAAGAATGTCAACAAGACACACATTTAAAAAAAAAAAAAAAAAAGTCTTATTTAACAGTTAGAGCAAAAATTATTATTCAAGGATTTAAAATATAGTGTAATTAGCTCGGGAAAACGGATCTAAACTCTGACATGTTTACGTAGAATCTGTAACAGTTTCATGTTTAAAGTGTCAGCAAAGCACAAACACACACTCAAACACACATTCTCCTCCACATACTCTGCCAAACACCTATCTTCATCAATCAGGTTTGTGCACAGTTTAATAAAAAAATATTGACTTACAAGTGATTTTTTATCAAAACACCATTTGTACTGGGAATGCATGCAAGTCTGCCCCCTCTGCTGCTGCAGCCCCTCTGAAAGGAGAACCCCCCAAACTCTCTCTTGGCCACATAACTGATGATCCACAGCCGAGGGGAAACAAATTGAAAATCAATGCAGGTGGCACAGACGAAATGAGAATGAGACATTGGGAGGGGTGGGAGTGGAGGAGGCTCTCGGGGCAAACAGTGGAGGGTGCAAACACCGGTGCGCAGGGGAAACTTGGTCCCAGCTGTCTTTTACCCCCCCCCCCCTTCACACTTTATTTATCGTGCACAAATGGGCTGGGATCAATAGTTTTAATCTAGAGTTAAATGTATTGACTTTGGCCAGTCTCCCCAACACCTGGAGATTGACTTTCCTCGTTTTACTTCACACACCTTCGGTCTACGAATGCAGCCGTTGACCCCTACTGTCACACACACAGTGTGTGAGGGAGGAGTAAGGGTTAATGGTTTAAGAAATCCTGACACACAGGTGAGGGAAGTCTTACTGGTACCAGAGGGCTGAATTCCCCACAAACTTATGCTGACAAACCTGTTAACCTGTTAAACTACACGTGTAAATTCCAAACAAAGAACAGAAGGGAAACATGTGCGTGTTGTTGTGTGAGGGTCAAAAAAAAAAATCTAGAATGGGCGCGTAAGAGCAGCTCACACCTGGAGACAGACAGCGTGTTCAGAGATAGATGGAGATAAGATATGGAGGCATGGACTTACTTGACTTGTCTTTAAGGACATGTCTTTAGTCTGTAGCCACTCTGTGGAACTCCTAGAACATTGTTTCATGCTATATGTAAGAGATACACGTGTTGTTTATCTCATTGAGGCGTCCCACCCAGGAAACAGGAAAAAATAAAAAAAATTCACACAAAGATAAACACACACTCCCACACAACAAACCAGATAATCACATGGACAACAAATATGTACACCTATCGCTAGAAATGTTTCGATGCCTATATTTTGATTAGATGCTGAGTAACAATCTGAGTCTGGTATCATAAGGATTAAAATAATATACTAACTGCTATGATTTGTAACAGCTGTATACCTTGGGATTCCAACACCATCAATGATGTCTGTCCTCCTGACTGAATGAATGAATCTTAACTCTAAAAACAGGCTGAGCACCTAGAAACAGGCTTAGCTGACAAGCAGAGGCTCCAGTTTTTCTCCTATTCTAGTGCCTTGTCACTGATTTTGGGAGACATTTTTTGTTTTATCACATTGATATTGAAATTCTTGCTGTCCATTATTTATTTATGGGTGTGTACAACTTAAATTGTCATGATTAAAGGAAGAATGTTACACATAAATACAGTAGAAATCAAGGATATCCTGTGTAACTGTCTCTCTGAGTCATGACTGTGTACAGTCAGTGAGAAGCTTGAGTCTGGCCAGCTGTCTTGTTGTCGGAGCCGTGTTTACATCATCTTTACATGGACGAGACAGCCTTGCGCATAAAGCTGTATAAGTCAAGGACTAGAGAAAAGAAGAATAACATACTCACCGCTTATTCTGTAAGTGTAATTAGATCACGTCATGTCAATTTAAGTGCAACATGAAGCTATGAGTTAACCACGCGTGCTAACATTAGCCTGCTAAGTGCTAGCACAAACACGCAGGCCACAGTCAATTGCTGCTCGAGCAAAGGACAATTTTGTCCGCCGTTTGCCCTTGATGGTGCTTAGTTATTGTGCATTCTAATTGATAACTCCTTCGTGCGAACAGGAGTTGAGAGGGGGTTGGAGGTGTGTCGTTGGAGGAGAGCGGAGGCTTCAGAATAGCTGAATTTTCGCCAAACAGCAGTTTGTTTTGGTTTAATGCTGTTGCTCAAGGGCGACATCTACTGGATCATAAAGTCGCACATTCTTCCTTTAACTTGCTGTCATGTCGTGTATCAGGAAGCTCTACTCTTCCCATATATATTTCAGAATAAAACCTCCAGATTTATAAAATATGAACAAACCTAAGAGTATAAGGCAAATGCATATGTGCATACAAATAATACCAAAAGTAAAAAGGACTTCACAACATTCTTATGACCTTAAAATACTTCCAAATGGCCAATGTTTTCTAACACCACACAGGCTGATATTGTAGGCCTTGTCAATAGATGTGACGTCTTCTGATGCCTTTCCCAGAGACTTGAACATCAACCAGCTCTGCATTAAAATCAACATCAACCTCACACCTCAAACCACCTTTGAACACTAACATGGAGGAGGGCTCCATCTCGTGGAAGCTTACGTGAACTACACTGACTGAGTCGTCCGTCTTTCTTACCGTGAAGCTGTTTTCTGCTTGAAACTGGTTGTCCACATAGATGCTGACCCTGTCATAGTCCTTCATTTCCTTACTGGACTCAATGCTCCTGCAAACAACAGAGAACCACAGATCTATTGTCATGCAGGAGAATAAAAAGCTGAACCCTTTGACGCAGAGTTAAAGACAATACTCTATAAATTGATTAGACACTGCAGGAAATGATTTAGTTTATAGTGGATTTAATAAAATCTAAGTAATTTTGACTGTTTTCTGGACAAATTGTTTACTGCTTATAGATAATTAAAGAACAAAAATGATTCATTAATCGTAAAACAAGTAAATGATATGAATACATAAATGTAGTTGCAGACCATGGCCTACAATATACATGTATGATTAGTCACCCCCTGGACTCCTACCAAAAGAAGTCTTCAGCATGACCCATGTTGGCCATGTAGTCCTTCCCTCCCACCTCCTGGAAGTGCAGCGCGATGAACTGTGGTTTGTAGTTGTGGATAGTCTGTGACGAAGCAGCACAAACATGTCTCAGTCAACTGATTTTACATTACAGATCAATGATGAGTAAAGAGGGTTAACACTGTCCAACAACAGGACAAAAGCAACTATACATTGGGGATAAATGTTAATACATTTCTGTGTTTGCCTGCAATGACCATATTATTGGTCATCATCACAGAATCCCTTTTTTACCCGAGGGAGAGGGCGCTGATGCTTCTATCTATGGGATGTCTACTAAATTATGTTGTCAACAAAAGTGGGCAGGACTAACGAACAAAGGTTTAATTTGTCTGAAATGCACAAGACAGACTAGTCATGAAATCATAAGAGAAAGATATGTTTCACCGTCAGTATTGAGTGTGAATATCAAATCTTTGAAACTGTAAGTAAGGATTGATGTGAGACAGCAGCTTACCTTGTACAGTTCTTGTAACCATTCATTTTGAATTTCACCCACCTATAACAAGAAAAAGAGACGAATCATCAAAGTGTGTGGAAGAAATAGTTTAAAATCAAATAGCAACACTAAAATAATTCACTTCTCTGCCACATGGGGGCAGTGTAACATGCTGTACACACACCACTAACATCAAGCAAACAACAATGTTATGCTAACAGGTTAGAAAACAGTTTATTTTTATATACCCAGCAGGTATAGAGAAACTTGAGCACTCATGTAGTTAAAAGCCAGGATAGGCCATTTATGTTAGAAGAATAGTTTTTGTTATATGTGTTGAAATGTGCTAAACATCCTAACAAACATCAATAACACTGATGCTCTGGTGAAAAAGAGCATACACTTTGACTGTTGAAGTCCCATCCCAGTCACTACATTCTGACAAAATGTTATTATTTATAAGTATTTAATTCAAACTGAATTAATTGATTTGATGGCTTGCTTTCCTGTCTATATCAGAATTATTTTCCCTCCTCAAGATAAAGCACAATCCCATAATGGTGAGTTTTAGTTTATGCACAGGAAGGAAAACTCAACATCAAACATACTCATTCTAATCTCACAAAGGACCTAACCAAACGTAACACTTCTACTAAACTAGTTGTAATAGAGCCCAGCGCTCCAAACATCTGTGACCCCGGTGCAACTCACATTATATCGGCAGACCAAAGAGGATCTAATCCAACCAAACAGCCAGGGCATGATTTTAAATCACCAGCTCCACAATCTGTCAGCCAGGAAGAACTAAACAGACTGTATGCAAATTATGTTGTTGGAGAAATGCTGCTCATATCCACTGTAATGTCTGTTGCCTTCAAAAAACATAATTAACACAATACCTATACATGTTGATGATGGCTACAAAGTTCTATGAAATTTAGTTGTTTCCTCTCACTCTGCCACAGCAACACTAAATCATGTGTGCATTGATGAGTTTTAAAGCAACGCTAACATAACTTCACTAAGTAACTAATTACTCTAATCATTCAGGAACTCAGTTAGTAAATCTGTTACTTTTTGATAGTATACATAGTTTAATTAATTGAACATTTTACCTCGATTACGATAAATGAACGATTATTTTGTTTTTGTTTTTTGACTTCATAGTTCACTGACGAGGTCTCTACTGTAAATATGCTCAACTATTAAAGCTGGGATATTTCTTATAATGAAAGAGTGCATATCTGATGAACTATTTTGTGGTTATTTATTGAATATTTCAAACTGAAATCAAAGCATCGCTTGAAATGAAAACGACACATTTTGGTTTGAAAGTAGAAATGAACTTCTCTGAAACCGTAGAAAATAAATGACTTGCATTTCTTGCAAAGAGTTTTTCCGCAGTGTTTACATTTGACATCTTTTGTTCGGTGTCGTCTTCCCTAAAGACAAAATCCAAACAACGGACATTGCTACCATGTCGCGGATTGGACGTGTTGTCACGTGACTCTGAAAATAATCGAAATAATCGATTCGTTTTCGTTTAATTTCCCAGCCCTACAAGATAATGATGAAATTGAGCACTTGTAGTGGTGGGATGAAAAGAGAAGTCTTATATAAGTGCAGTCAATTTACCCCTTATCAGCTCACAATAATAATAGTTTATTTGGCAGCCCACCATGGTTAACTCATAGCTTCACCACCCTCTAGTTCTAAATGGTCATTTCTGGCTACATCCACAGTCTGACATTGGCACACATTGGCACACATTTGATCACATTAGTTAGTTATTGTCCCCACTCAAGTTTTTATCCCTGAACACATTTCTTTTCCTCTCTAAATTTCCGCTTGTGCGACTAACTTGTATAGCTGAAAACACTGGTTGTTTGAGGAACTTTTATTTTGTGTTCATTTTGATGGCCTTGTAGACAAATAGGTACATTTTATTTCTTCTAATTATGTACATTCATGATAAGAATTTTTAAGACAGAATATCTTAACTGACTAACAAATGACAAGTAGGAAACGTTTCAAGAACAAATGTAAACAAAGGCTCTTCGTTCCGGGTGCTAGAAAACGCTTTGTCAGAAACCAACCTGGGGACAACAGTAACAGACATTAAAAAACTATAAAGTATACTCACTGTATTTTTCTTTTAGATCATAAAGAAGCATTGGTACGTAATTGTGTCTGTTTTTTTACCAGATAAAACTTTTCACAGCACATTAAATTCACCGAGGATCCAACAGCAGCCAACACTTTGACACTAGCTAAGTTTCAGAGAAATTCTATTTTAACAACAGACACAATATTTATCTGAGAGTTCACATATGAGTCCCATGTTTCACATCTCACCTACCTAATTCACGCGTGTTTGATCATAAAGTCCGGCAAAAAGTCTCCCTACAACCTTTTGACTTCTGTCTTGAAAATGACATCGCCAGCGAGCTGACAGGCAGGTCAAATGGAAGTCATGAATCTCAGACAGGAAATTCTCAGAGCTAATATCAACTCTGAGCAGGTTAAAACAAACAATGAAAGGGTCTGGAAATATTATCCTGTGCTTTCTACTGCGCGTGTGTGTTCCAGGATGTAGTCTCATTCAAGTATAGCTGCACCTTTTATGATGCACACATCACCCCAATGATGAGTTCAATGTTGCATGGACACCTGACAGGTGAGAACACTATGTGTAAGGCAGGTAGATATACCTTACACACAACAATCCAACAAGGTTATGGCTCATTTAGTAGGACTTTTCTTTTCTGAAGTCAAAGTTTAGACGACATATTTAAGATGAGGATGACAGGATTTGTCAGGAAAGATATGATAAACAGTGAGACATCAATGTTTCCTTCATTAAAGCTGTGTCTCTGATTCTTACACACCTGCGTCAGAGTTTGTTTAGCAGAATGGTTGCAAAGTGAAACAAAAGCTGCTAATAGGTGGGTTAATAGTAGCTGAGAAATGGCTTTGCATAGTGTATTTGCATGGCCGTGTGAAGGGGATGGCTGCGGTCAATGTGACCTACTGTACTGTAGAGGACTCGTCACTCATCACTTTTTCCACTGACCCTGATTCATTTCATAATAACTCTAGTTCTTTGTAATATAGCATTAAGTAAGGTCTTTTACCTGCTTTTTGTAACATGACAAAGAGTAAGGTATTTTACTTGCTTTTTGTAAAGTGTCTCGAGATAACACTTGTTATGAGTTGCCGCTATACAAATAAAAATTGATTGATTGATTGATGTTTTAGAGGAACGTCTCATGCACAATTGTTCTCAAAATGTAAATCTAGTTGTTAAATGTCGTGAAAACCTAGATTTAAAACAGTGTATCCTCCCCCACTTTGTTGCATCCTAGCAAAGTGTCAAGCAACAAGACCAGACACGTTGAACTAAAGAGGTCCTGAGAAGGCTTCAACAAAAGCTCTCCAAAGAAACTGGTAACTGGTAAGAATCCAGGACAGTGATTAAGTTGATGCTTTATTGCTTTATCTCCCAGCAATTACACCTCCTCCAGAGTATCTTTAGTCTGACACATTCTGTAAGGATAAAGATCAAATTTCAGGTTTGTTGAAATGTATTGAATGCAGTCTATTCAGAGCCACTCACTACAAACATGTAATTCGTATAGTCAAGGTTTCTGATATTGTGTCATATAAAGAGTAATACTTTGAATTCACTGGATCACTGGCTAACTGCTCTGTCAAAACACTTGGCTGCTCCAGCACTTTAATGGAGTAGGATTTAACCTGTGAAGTGCTTAAGGTCTTGCTCTTATTCTGACGGCTGGTTGAACATTTAGGAGTATTTGTTTAGAGCAATGGGGAGCCTAAGTTAGTAGAAAAGTTCATGTCCCGTGGGGGAAGATTTTCATCTGTTTACATAACTTCCACAATGGGATCTAACATGTTTTCATTGGAGACAGATTTGGCAACCGGAAACATGGTCCTGTGCCAAATTTCCATGACTTTAAGAGCTCTCCTCTCTGCAATGTTGGAAAGTTTTGTTAACCCCGTACAGACAAAAACTAAGAACCCTGAATTTTATTCTATGTCTTTAGAATAGTTGAATCCCTCTAATCCCCTAATGTTTCAATGTCTGAGACATCATTAGCTTATATAACATAATATAACACAGACTATTGAATAATACAGGGCCATCTTGTTCTGTCTAACATTATTAACAGTGTTTTTTTTTTTGCAGGAATTGATTGCACATAGCACAATCGCAACTTGTGGAAGGGGAAGATGATTTTGGGGGGAGGGGCACACATGGACGGGATCCATGTAAGGCTGAATTCTGGAAGCAAATGCAGGGAGGACTTACACTTCTTAACTGAGTCTAAACCAATACATGAAAAATGTACATGAGAGGTCAAGGATTATCAGCACACCCAGACTGTCAACCCTGTGGTTAACATGGGTGTTAGTCTGAAATGCTGAATTAGATTGGGGGGGGGGGGAGGGGGGTTGATTAACCCAATGTATCCTCACTATAAACTATAACTGTTACAGTGATAATGATCCTCACCAAGATATGCAGGAGCAAAACCAACAAAGCAGAGGTAGTGCGAAATACAGGCTTATAGCCTATGTCACAGAACGAGTTGATAATAATACTGTAAACTCATAAATAAATGAACTATAACATTTGTTTGAAAGAGTATTTTGACATGGATGAAACTGTTATTATGCCTTTGTATTGTCTTAGCTGCTTATCTTCCCCCACAGTTTTAATAGGCTGTAAGTTATCAACATATAATGCCTACATTTCAGATCACTAGCAGACATAAACTTACATTTTCCCAGGGTCAGTCATTGTTTGGGTGCAATTAAAATAAAAAAACATTTGTAAGGCAGAACACCTCAGCCTCACTGCATCGCAGACTACAGGTCACAGATTGTACGGTGAGGAGTTTATAGCTCACCTCTTCACTACCAGAGTGACTGAAAGCAGGTCACGTGTTAAACAGGTAGTCAAGTTTACGAGACGTGTTACGACGGGTTTCAATTTATTTTAAACCAACAACAGCAAACGGGCACTATAGACTATTGCTGTTTAACTAAAGACGACGAATTGATGCTATAGTGGTATTGCATGCTTATTAAGCGTTACATACAGTAGTAGTAGGCTAAAGGTCACTTAACACACTGTGTGTTGTCACAAATGTGTGAGGATGTGTCAGCAGCTGAAGCAATGTGAGGTCCAAACTTAGCTCTCTTACACTTATCAGACTTATCATTTATCTATCAGCCTAACAGCGTTACGTATAATCCTCTGGCAGCATGGAGTTGTTTTAATGTAACTCTTACCAGCTTACTTACATTGTCAAAGAGTGAGCCGACATTTGCGGTGACGAGCAGCACGTCAGTGTACGTTTCCATGTTAACGATCCTCCTCAAACAGCGAGAGGAAACTCCGTGGCGTCGCCAAATACGACAACAGTTCCTCTCCGGCAGCTTATGAAGGCTTAATTTGTGGGCACAAACACGACTACCACTGCTTAAAATACACCGGCATCCCCCTGGTGACTCTGTGTCGCTTCTGGTCCAACTTGTTCGAGGAGGGCGGGATGTGGTGTTTTGTCGTCTTCATATACCGGAGCGGTGTTCACTTTCATCGTCTCACCGAGGAGCAGTAGCCTGAGTTTGTTTAATAGCCGACATGGGTGGATTTCCGCCTCCACTGCGTTAATTGGACTAGTAGCTTCTTAGAGGACTTAAACCCGCCTGGACGGTGCATCTGCTGCTGCCCTGACAAACGCTCAGGACCGAGCACAGTCTGAATGTTGGGCATTGAACTCGGCTGCTCCGCCTCCTCCACTCAAGACTTCTTTTACACTCTTCCTTATGCTGACTTTATCATCGTGGCTGTCACCCCAAAGTGAAACCACCTCTAAAATAATCCCATAAGAGGCTATTTGAGTGCACTTAAAATATCTAGACTAAAAACATGTTTTATAACTACAACAAAAGCCATGTAGACTACTTTTGAATTAGCCCATGTTTAGTTAAGATGAAAGTAACGAATAAATCAACTGAGGACTCCACACAGCATTACATAACACACAGCTCAAAAACAGGAAGTTTGTCAATTTCTTCCCGTGAAACTCATTACTGTCAATGTAATATCCTCCTCTTGAGAACTCAGTGTGCCTTCACAATTATTATTCTCCTCCAGGCATGAGATAGGCCTATATTAGTGCAGGATGGTCTTATCATTAAATGTAACTCAGGTAGTACTGTACCCCCTTATACAGTACAAACCTATGTCAAATGAGTGCTGTTCTACTGAAAACAGCACAGCAGCAATTAAGTCGTAAAGAGAAGGCCTACTGTGTTACATGACCACTGATAAAAGGCTACTGGTATTTGCTTTGGTGGCCTTCTTATCGATCAATCTAGATAAACTAGACCGTTGTAGCAACCTGAACAGAACGGATGAGGTGGAGTTATAGTTTTAAGTCTCAGTTCTGTTTCGCTCTTCATCAGCACTCAAGGAACAACTCCCGTCCAAAACTATTTCTTTGTCAGACTAAAACAAATATTGTTAAGCAGTAGGAGTAGTTTTGTTTTATGTAAAAAAATCTACAGAGCAGTGATTTCTCTAGAACAGCATGCCTCCCATGAACCCAACACAGACAGCGCAGTGTAAACACAGTTATTCTCAACACAGGAGTTTTAGGTTTGTGTATAACTAGACTTTTGTTCAAAGTAGATGGACCTATGCCATCCAGCAGTGTGAGCTCCAGCCCAGGCTGAGGCACAGACTGCTGGGGGCCTGACTCCGTTTCTCCATAGTGCTGTAATGAGCTGTTCAGCCATGGCATGGTTTACACAGCCAACCCTTTGAGCCCCCTGCTTCCTCCTTCTCCTCCTCTTTGCTTTATTCTCCAACTTCAACAGATGCATTTGAAACGATTGCAACAGAGATTCTAAAGAATGCTGCCATGTCCATCACCGGTTTGAGACAAAGACAGTTAAAAGGCAAAACCTCACTGAAAGGGGACCGAGGCGGTTGATTTCAGCCAGGAGAGGCCTGGCTTTTGGTTGGAGCAGCTGCAAAAGAATCAGCAACATACATCCACAGAAAGACATATTATTTGGGCCTCATCCTGAGTACATAGTCAGCTAGGGAATAAATACAAAAGATATAATGTTCAAAATAAATCTCTAGCTCCTCTGGCAGAGACTGTTGGAGCAGCTTGGTGCCAACTGGACAATAAGTCACATAGGAAATGGCTAACCTGCCAAGAATAATGCAGAAAAGCAACAGCTAACTATGGCAGTACTGTTTAGACATAAGAATGCATAAACTCAAGAATTTAAAAATATCAAATGTTTTTTTTTTCCAAAATATATTTTTCTAAAATTGAAAAAATGTAGAAGTATAAAAAAGTCAAAGAAACAGATGAATTTAAATAAAAGGTAAAAAAAAAAAAAGCAGTTTCACAGAATTTGAATCAGTTCAGCTCATTCCAAACTTTGGTCTATTGTCAAGTTGTCGTTCCTAAGGCTGCTTTCAAGAAAGCCTAATTTGAGCTCTAAACTGAACACTTTTCCACATTTTACTCGCATTGAGGATTAAATAAACCTATCTGTAGATAAGTGGGCTCAAATTTCCTTCAAATACTTCGTTGTGTTTGTAAAATAATGCACTTAACTTCACATTTATGTCCAGCCATTTGATGGGTGTTTAGCATCACATACTGTACATGTATGCAAAGTATTAAGAACGTCTGGGCAAGGATCAGACAAAAACAGACAGTATTCACAGTGTCCTAAGCATAAAAGAAAACCTTAGGTCAAATGTAGAGTCACATTCTTCAACATTTATTTTGATGAACAGATTTGACACGGTCTAAACAACTATCCCTGATAAAAGCAAACTGAATGAAGTGGAGTCTCGGGGGTTTCTCCCTGAGGACATCCACGTGTTCTTCAGCTGTAGCCTATACTCCAAACTACAGCTGCACTCTGTCCCTCTTTGAAGAGGCTGCCAAGTAAGAGAACAATTGTTAAAGACAAAAGCTTTTAGAGGTGAGTTTAAATAAATTAGGCAAGATGGTCACTGCACAAGCAGGAAGCCAATGAAAACAATATGCATATTAGGAGTGTATTAGTATTCATCAGCTAATTGTATTTATAACAATGTTTTAGTCAGGAGACAGATTGTGATGGTCATTATGCATCACTACCTCTGTTTCATGGGCGTTAGAGGGATAATGCTAAAAGCATCCCAAATAAATTCTGAATGAGTGGACTACAAACCCTTTAACTGCCATCATGCGGCATCATTAGCTTTAGCAGGAAATCGGGCTCAATCCCGTGGGTGCACAATTTCCACTTCATAATGTGAGGATTTTCACATTCAGTGGAAAAACTGAAATGGAAAACATATCAGAGCTCATTAGAGCCGTAATTCCAAGTGATCTCATGGGTTGATTCAAGTCTTAATGTAAAACACAAAGCTTAAAATACATTTTTATCTCTTGGAAAAGGCCCATAAAAATATCTGAAATGTAACAAAATCTGGCAATGTGCCCTTAACCGTGGGCACAAAAGCCAGTCATGCGAAACCCCAACTCAGTCACAGGTTTTATCTCCAAAACAAACTAGTTCATCTACAAGAACTCTTCCAGTTAGACAGAACTGGTCAGTTACTTTAACACAGTGTGATACAAACATGAACGTAACATTTTAAAGTTCAAACTATCAAAGAAAAAAACCAATGATAATAATACAAGTATTTCCCTCATATAAAAGAAAGAAGACTGCCACCAAGGAAGACAAAGCTCTGCTTCTGTGCGTACCTTACTCTTATTGTAATGTAATCAAGGCTTGAGTCCAGCATTTCCAACAAAAGGGAGCAGTCTCAGAATGACCTGGAACAGCAGACTCAAACTGAACATGCCAAGCTGAGGCAGCAACCGAGGAAGCTTAATGGAGTGCTGTTGACATCAGAGAGGGAATTTTCCAGTCAGAGAGCTCCAGTGGAGAGACAAACCCCGCTGACTACTTATTTAGTCAGAAGTGTCCGAGTGTGTCTCTGAGACTGTCCACCTTCACAAGAAGTTCTTCAGGAGCGACTCCGGTCCTCTTGGGTGCCCACCAGCATTTTACTGTACAGCTTCTGCTGCTCTTCTTTAAAGGTATCTTTTACCTTTCCACGTTTCAATCCTCCATCCCTACAGAAGAGTTTGAAATGAGTCACAACATTAGTGGATGAAGTGGACCATACGGATTTTATGCTCCATTGTGATTAGATTCTACAAAAGCAATGAAATGCAGACCGAATGTGTTGGATCACAAACACTTAATTTATGATGCTGCAACAGTGAACAGTCTATGTGGTAAATACACATAAGCTGAGCAGAAAAACACAGCATGCACATTGCAATTAGGCCAGCACGATATGAACAAAGTATGTGAAGTGAAATGCTCAATATTACAATCATCATATTCAGTCACAGTTTGATAAATAAACATTAAGGACAGCGTTTTATTAGCTATGACGTTAAGTTTTCGCGTATCTGCTGTCCTTGATGTTTTATGAAAAAACTGCTAGCAACGTGTCCCTCCTGAGTGCATCAAAAAGGATATGAAAGCATAGTAATAATATCAAGACCTCCAGTCAACAGGTTAAATGTATACACTGAGTGAGAAACAGTGCTTGTTTACATATGACTTTGCTTATTTATTGGGATGAATTCAGATTTCTGTGATGCTTTTGTTGAGGATGCTGATATCAAGATGTATGAATTTGCAATTAATTGCCCAGCCCAAACTGCAATCATATGAAACATCACATAATTTCTGTGGTTTAATTATACTTCTTATCTGAGTCCTACATATTTCAGTGTAAATTAATACATAAAAAACAAACCAAACGTTTTTTTAGAATTAAAGTATTAAGTCGAAACAGAGTGATTACATTCATCCAATTGCGCAAAACGCCATGAAATCTGACCTTAATGCACTTCCTCTTAGTCAGAGCGCAACTTTCAAGTTTTTCGCTAGTTTGGCATCACGGAGCATTTTGTGTTTATTTAATATCCACATGTAGACACTCAATCAAAATCTGCAAACAAGAGTGATGATGAACCTAGTAAGGCTCATACCGGTGCTGTTTGTGGGCTGATAAAAGATTTAGAAACGCCGGTCACAAAATCTGGAGGATGGGGATGAGAAAGGGGACCTGCCTGGATTTATTGCTGAGGATTCTGACATTGTCTCTTTATAGGCAGTCATCCCCCGTGGGTCCACAGGGAGTTTTAACAAAGCCTATGTGAGGAACAGCAGTGGATAGGCTGAGGCTGTTGGACCCGTTACCTGGCACTGTTAGCGATCAACAGCAAAAAGAACAAGGGCCCCGGACAGCGAAACAAAACCACATTGATGCCTTCAGCCTAAACCATTATAACAGACAGATTGCTTTATCATAAAGACATCAAAGGGTATGTGGTGTTTTCACGACTGCTGCATTTTCATTTAATACATTTGATGTGTGAGTCACACATTCTGAGTTCTTGAAGGCTAATTATTTTTGGTGCGTTGATAATTTAGACAATAGATAAGGAACAGAATTGTTACATAGCTGAATTGTAGGTAACAGGCAGCTTTGTCTGATCTTAGTATCTGAGGGTGAAGTGCATGTAAAATGAAACGTAAAGCTTGCTGCATGTGTGCAGGCTCTGTCACTAGCTCAGCTGTGCTTCATTTTAAGTAGTGTGCATATAGGAGAGGCTATTACATTTGCTTTAAGCTGAAAATTCCACCATTTGTTTAACGTCAAAGACCTTTCAAATGTGGTGGGACAGGTGTTCGTGCAGGCTCACGTGTGCGTCTGTGCACATATAGGTGTGTTTACACAGAAATTGGTAATCCTCTAATTGAGAGCACCTTCACATTAGCACACAGAACCTGCAAAAAAGAATTCGGCGTCGCCAAAGCTTTTACTTTCCAATGTTTCTAATAACATTTAGCCAACATGCTAATTATTAGGGCCGTGGTTCTTGCATACTGAAATAGAAAAACTGCCACTGATTTACCAGGCAGTATTTTACCGTCCTGGGAAAGGAATGACATTGAGATAAACTACTTCCCTCCCTCTGCCTTGTTATATTCTTTGAATATAAGCTGGAAACTATTTTCTAGAAGCACAAGTTGAACCAATACAATTAAAGAGTTCATTTTACCAGGAACAATTGACAGGATCCTTTAAATTGAATAAAATTCACCTGCACTGTTTCTGCAATGCCTCGACAAAGTGTCTGCTGTAAAAAATGTTAATTAACCCAGGAAAGTAGTCTGGTGGGAATGGTAACATGTGCTGTAGCATGTTAACTCTCTCTCATCAGGCGAGAGAGTAGACACATGCTGAATGGTTGTTTTCTTACCACAGGAGGTCGACTAGTCCACCTTGCCTGGCTATGGCGGCCTTTACACGATTTGCAAACTGTGCAGCATCCTCGCCCTCCTGTTGGCAGAGATTGACAGAGTTAAAACGAGAACAATTGGTCATTTTAGAACCAATACTTCATATCATCACATTGTGTGTTCATATCTCGTTTACTCTGACTGACTTTGTATAATGAGGATCTGTAACTGTGAACAAAGGTTAAGCTCATATTCATTCAGTGTGTTGTGTGTTGAATTCACTGTTTGGTTTGTTTGTTTTGGTATGTGGTTTTCCCTGTTAATGAGACGATTTTTCCATTCAGCATGTTTTCATTAACCCCGGGGTCTTCTCACCTCTCTGGACATTGGGGGAAGGTACCACACGCTGCAGACGATGGCCCAGCTGCTCATCATGCGTAACAGGTAGTTGACCATGCCAAACTTGCTGCTGTTCCAGAAGGCGTCTCCAAATCTGGGATCATACTGTGATCATCCAACACACAATAACAAACAGTGAATACATACTGTGTATTATTTTGGTACAAAGTTTATACATGCTGATTGTGAATTACATCTCATCAAAGAAAAAAGGACAACTCTCACCTTAATGGCCACAGGGTAGACTGAGGCACCAATCTCAAAGCTCCCTTTCTTAAACATCATCACTGATGTGTTGTTAATGCAGGTGCCTGCACATGAAAGGAATTTATTCAAATAAAGTTGGATTTTTTTCTCCTCAGAAAACTGAAGAAATATATTCTGATTATGAAGTATAATATAGATTTGTAAAATAGCTCACCTTCAGGGAAAATAAGAATGGGCAGTTTGGATTTATCTTCTACGTGATCGCTTAATCTGCAAAACACATTTTTTTTTAACTGCTTTTAACATCATTTATAGGTACATATAGATATTTTCCTCCAATACACACAACAAAATGTCAATAGACAGAAAAATACTGCATGCCAGGGAAATATTATAGGATGAAAAAATATAATAAAAAATAGGCTGTGATGCTACCTTTTGGCCACTAGATGTCTGTCTTTGACTTCTGAGCGTTCAAACCACACATGTGGGCAGGCCTTGACCATAGATCTCTGGATGACCCCCATCAGGCCACCATGAATTTGGCCAACCTGATAAAACACAACACATGCACATGTTCATATCAACAGATCTATTTCTGGGAGGAAAACAGAACAAAGTGACGGGTGTCTGTAGCAGTGGACTTACCATAGCATAGCAGCCATCACTGGCCAAGATGATGACATCAATGGGGGAGGTATGGTTTGCAACACAGATTCCTCCATTTTTAGGTTTATTTTCACTGAAAAAATAGGGACAGAAAAGAGGTTTAAAATCGTGTGTATCATAAAGTCATGCTCTGGATGGTTTATTAGGAAAGTGAACCAACAACTTCAATTATTCTGAGCGTGGTAGCTGTGTCGCACGAGAGTTTTAATGCTCAAAGAAGACAGGAGTGCAATTATAGGTAAATACTATTCATAAAGAAAAGATGCGGTTTGGTTGATTAAGCTGCCAGCGGTGGAAATGTTTGAGGTTCTGACCCAAGACCACGCAGGACTTGTACATACATGAGTGAGTCTACTTTACAAAGATAGAGTTACACACGGAAATAGAGAGAAAGAGAGAGAGCACCACCTCCTATGTCACTGTGTATTTTTAGCTCCAGTCTAGAGAGTTGCAACTATGTTGCAACAGGCTCATAGCTGATGGCAGAAATTCAGAAACTCACACACAGTGAGTGATACAGATCTTTGTCACAAGAACTGCATCTTTATACACAAGCAACAATGTGCAGATTCACAGAAACAGCTATTTTGGCAAGCATCATAAGATTTGAGCATAAAAAGGAACCGACCTTTTGATTCGGCTGTTTGAGTTCACACATGCAAGTGTGAAAGCAGCTACATGTCTAATTTGGTAAGTGTTGATTAACCCTTTCTAATGTCAAACTGGAAATCAAAAATAACAGAATTAACTTTTTTGTGTTTTTTTTCAATATATCAAAGTATCAATATTGTTTGATTTTTACTAGTATCATATTGACGTTCAAAATTCAGGTATTGTGACAACTCTCTAACTGTGTATAGGTTTGTTCTTCTACCGAGGCTCGTCTGCCAGCTGAAATTAACATGAATGTACAGTGTGGCCCGAGGTGCATTCTAGGTTTTCAACTACTCACACCCCCTGGTATCTGTTCTCCAAAGATAACTCATCTGCCTTGATAAGATCGCATTTAGAGCCCTCTCCTGTCACAGCAACAGGCCTGCACAGGATCATGTTTGGAAAGTAGAATACTGGGAGCCAGTAATATAGTCACCTGGGTTTTTATATGAACTTGAAACCTCTTCTCGAAGTAAGGTACACAAAAAAAGAAAGAAAGTGAGAAATGATCAAGAATCTGAGAGACTGCAAAAAAAAAAAGCAGTCGAGCAGGCTTTCAAAAAAACTAAACAAGCACTGAAACGGCTGTAGCAAATATCATGCTAATGTTTCTGATAAAGACTGAACAGTGATAAACAGCGTGGTGGACATTTGTCATAGATCTGAGAGAGAGATGCAGTGTTCAGAGTAAGAATCAGTTACTTTGAAAATAACCTTCTAAGGAGAAGAAGAGAAGGTCCTACTTCAAAACGTGGGGCTTAAAATATTTCCTTTTATACACACTGACAAGTAGTGCTGTAAGTAACTCTATTATCTTTAACATTGAATCATCTGCAAATTATTTGAATGGTTTTGTCTATACATTTTCTAATAATGGTTACAATTTCTAATCCCAGGGATTTCTTCAAAATGTCCAAACAATTCAAAATCCAAAAGTCTTAAAATCTTATTCTATATTCAAAAAACAGCTGATTGATTGTTACATTTACAAACATGGAATAAGCGTTTTACGGCCTTTTGCTTTAAAAAATAATAATTAAATGATTTACTGAAGATCATTTAATTATCTGTGCAACTCCAAATATGACTTGTAAGCTTGTCCAATTATAGTATTGTTTTTAAATGATACAAGATTCTATTTTATTTGGAAAGTAGTGACATATTTGCTGCTATGAACAACAGTGTCATTTAGTGTTTTATATATATGTGTGTGTGTGTGTGTGTGTGTGTGTGTGTGTGTGTGTGTGTGTGTGTGTGTGTGTGTGTGTGTGTGTGTGTGTGTGTGTGTGTGTGTGTGTGTGTGTGTGTGTGTGTGTGTGTGTGTTGATTGCTTCATTCTGAACCATCAGGATGTTGTTTAAGGAAACTGGTCTTGAGTGTTTTTATGTGTTAATGTTGTTCTTTTATCTCCAGCAGTCATGTATCTCTTGACTTCATTAGATTTCCTGAGTGTGTCAGGTTTTGCATACAGTCGTGAACTGAAACCTCTCGTGTCCGGTCCTTATCTGACACCGTTAATTACCAACAACAGACAGTAGTCACATGTCTTATACAGGCTGAGGCACAACAACACAGGTACCTTACCTGTCATGGTAGGTTATAATGGCAGTCAGAGCTCTGACACATATTCTGTAGCACATCAAATGGACTTTCTCACTCAGAAAGTTTTTCATCCTGCAAGGAGCAACAAAACAGCATTGTTAAGTTTGTGTGTCTAGAGGGCAAACCAAAATAATCACAGTGATGTGTCTTAGCTTATAATTCTGAGAAATTATAACTAATCGGTCTTACCTTCCATTTGGAAGAAACCCAACAACAGAGGTGAGAAATACAAGGAGTCCTACACCAGTGAAGGCAAGAGTTACCCTGGTGGAGAGAAAGATAGACAGGTTACACAGAATGCCTACACAGGAAACATACAACAAAGCTGTTCTTTGATTAATTATAAGGGAGAGCATTATTATTGTTTATCAAATATTTAAATAATTTGTCTTTTTTACAGGCAAATACACAAACATGATCCTTAACCATTCAAGTTTCAATCTGTGGAACAAGAGTAACCACTCAGACAACATATGAAGGTCACGAGTAAAAGGTATTAAGGAAATGAAAGTTCTTGTTATGAACTGAAATGATCTCCTCTGCTCCCTACCATCACAGATAATAAGACTTCACAACCTGCAGCAGGTTATATTGTTCAGAAGTTAAAGAGTCATGGAAGTTTAGAAATAATCAACTGGACGAGTACCGAGTAACAGAATCTATTAACAGGATGGGAAACTAGAATGATGTCCTTCTGTGTGGCGGTGGCCTGATTTGTCTCCCCACTGGCTATTGGAAATGGGCCAACCAGGCTTAGTACTGAGTCACTGTCCCGGTCTCTCTCTAAGCCTACCCTGAATGAGGAAGTCCCTCTTGTACTCACTGCATGTGTCAACACTTAACGTGCTTTACTCAATCTGTCAACATATTTGAATTTCTTCATGTTCATAAAATCTGACTACAAATGTTTTCAGAAAATGGGTTAAATCGTGTTTCAGCACAGTATGGAGCAACTGGGCCTAGTGTGAGTCTGACGTACAACTGACAACCCATTTCAGCATTTTTAATGTTCAACTGTGTAACAGAATTGCACACCTACAATTGAAACCATTGTTTTTGATCAGCAGCTGTGTGCTGGAAATGTCTTTGGGCACATTGACGTATTGGTTTTGTTCATTCTAAACAGCTGAGTGACTTAATGAAACATATTGCTGGTGGAGATGGTCAGCACCGCCGACTCACACAGTGAGACAGAAACAGAAAAGGGCAAATTGGTGGCTGGTGTATGTGTGAGTGTTTTGGGGCGGGATTGAGATGACGGAATAGACTGCATCGCAAAGGTGTTCACTTTTCACTGAAACCTTGTTCCTCTAATATCAAACAACCCTTTACCTTGGAGGAACAGTTAATACCTGAGAGGCAGCAGGAAGCCGTAGCGGATCAGCAGGCCCAGCCCCCATAGGACGGTCAGTCTCAAGCTGATGTAGTGAAAGTTATTGTTGCTGCGGGTCAGCAGATTCCAGGACTCTAGCTCCTCAGCAGAGAACCTCTTGGTCACCTCATCGTCCATGATGCTCTCCACTCCTCGCCGAGCAAAATAAAAGATGTCAGACATCTCAAACTCAGAGGCTGAGTCCAGGTCTCTGTTGCTGCCGCTTCGCCTGATCTCCTTGATCTCCTCCTCCAAAGACGTTGGCTCCTTGGCAATGATAGCTGGAGCAGCCCAGAGAGAGAGAGAGATAGAGAGAGAGAGAGAGAGAGAGAGAGAGAGAGAGGGGGTCAATGATAGTAGCCTTTATATCAGATACACCTACTGAGCTTGCACAAATGCAGGGAAATCCACTGACAGAACATCTTACCATTTGAGTAGGGTTTGACCAAGGGGTGATTATTTTCTTTAGCGCCTCTCTCTATCCGTAGTGTGGCCCACTGCAAAGAAAGAACCACTTTTTTCATTCACAAATCAAACATTTACAAAGATGTCATAACATTGAACTGTTGTTTAGAGGGAGACTGAAACTCATCTTCATGGACTATTAAGAAAAGTGAGCCAAGATGCCATGCAAGTTAGCAGCCAGCTGCCACTATAAGCAGACTGTTGTAAAGTCTAACTTTCTAATTGTATACATCCAAGAAACTCAATTGGCAGAGCAAAGCAGGTTCTTCATTAGGATTACAGACAAAACTGCAAACTTCTAAGTTCTCTTCCAGTTATCCTTCTATTCTGAGTGAAGTGTTTGAGCTGTAAACTGTCAGGTGTATGACTTCAATAAAAGAAACAAGAATCTGTTTTTATACAGTTTGAGCTCATCCCAAACCGATCAAAGCCGGGCGTATCTGTGACCACTGCCTTTTTGCACACGTCTCCTTGTTTAGTATGTAGAACTTTGTTTGCACTCTGCATGCTGAGACTAAACCAGCATGTTGGGCCCAGAGTGCAGGAAAAGGACATAGTGTTCTTGTGGAAAAGAGGCAGGAAAGATCAGGAGACTCTGCTTGCCAGCAGTCTCAAGCTGCATTCATACCACAGCATGACATAACTCCCAAAGTCTGTCTGCATCAATCAATGTTTGAGGAATGCACTGACAGAATACAAAAAAAACACTGGAATGAGCCCAGGGGCGCTGGCACAAAACTTTGAAAAACGTTAATTGATACAGTGGAGGTGCATAACCCGTCCCTATGGCTTTTTTTAACATTAACTGAAGGCCCAGTATATTTTATCTTGGCAAGTAGAGACCAATGTTTTGTAAGACATTGTTAAAACCCTTCTAAAAGTCAGGCTATATTAAGGCTAAAGAGCATTTAACCCACAGCAGTTATACGGCTCTATGACACACAATTCTATCCTATCTAGAATTCACTGCTCTGTATTTTGTTTTGTTTTTAAATAAAAGAGCTTTAAATTGTGCCGTGACAAGATGCATTATAGAGTGAGTCATTGTATCGAAATGCATCTACAATGGAAAGCACGGATTCTTTGGATGAACAAAAGGAGGAGCAAAGCAAGCCGCTCCCTTTTAGTAAGAGTACAGGAATTAAATAAAGCTGGTCCATCAAGCTAGCATGGAGCTCCATGGCTGCATGTTATAAAGGATGTTTGTGACTTGGGTGTTACAGCTGTTGGTTAATCTTTAACCATAGAGTCGCAAGAGTAATAAGAGGGATGTAAACTCTCTTGACCAAGAAATTGCAAAAAAAGGTCAAAGCCCCTGTAGTTCTCGTTTTGAACAGATTCCACCTACAGATGTCTTTGATTTCTAGTTTTGACCAAGACAACAGCTTAATTCTAAATGTGACATATACAGGGCGCCGATGTCATAGTTGTTAGTGTGTGCGACCCATGTATGGCCCAGGTTAAAAATCCAACCTGTGGCTCCTTTACCGCATGTCATTCCCTACTCTCTCTCTGATTTGACTCTTATCTTATGTCCTATTTCTTCAATAAAAAGGCACAAATAGCCCAGAAATTTAATTTTTAAAACAAAGTGAAATCTACAAATAGTAAACACCAGAAGACACAATAACACTTCATATAGTTCGCTCAGCTGCATTTGTCGTTTGACCTTTTCTCTAAATCTAATGGTTGCTACTGGAATCATGAGAACAGGAACATCTCTCATGTCTCCCACTGGTCCATTTATTTCTGGCTCAAGATTGGCTCTCAAAGGAACAAGCTGGAAAGTGATGACAGCTTTACTAGTGAAGCTACACCAGAGATAGCAGCATGAGAGAAACTGGTTACTGCATGCATCTACTAGTATAGTCTTACAGGGGGCGATCATTAAATCATACTGACTTCTTGAACAAGCCTCATTTGCAATGAACGTATCAATGCAATTCAAGTCCTTTCTAAAAAAAAATGAATATGAGCGTAGTAGTATAATCCCAGGCTGCTGAAACCCTGTCACATATAACAGTTACTGACAAGGTCTGTACCACTGCTTTCTCCTGTTACATCACCAGGGAGAAATGGCTCTGTGGCTGTGATGTTAATCTGTATCAGTCTGTGAACACAATGACCACTGGTTGGACACAACAAGCATGAAGCCTGCACTTGATCAGTTCACTCTAAGAACTGTACATGGAGACAGCAGAGTTCTACTATCAATAAATTCATGTCTTCTTCAACAAATAAAAAACGGCTTATGTTGACTTAAAAGGTGGGAAGGGCACAGTCGGGAGTAATGTCAACCTTGAATAACGGAGACACAAACTTTAACTGACTATAGTTTGTTGAGTAACAGGATGTTTGGCAGGGGCAGAAGACACTAGGTACTTATTTATTGAACTACAAACTGTGCAAGGATGGTAATAAACTTTCACAAACATTTTACATGGCTTAACCGAATTTCCCTCTGGGGTATTTCTGATTCATATTCAAGTTTTTCCTACTCCACTCAGCTTTTACCACACAAAAAAAACATCAACATAATATAGACGCCTTAAAATAAAGTTACATTTGTTATGTGCAAATTATTGAAATAAAACACAAAATGTTGAGACATAACGCAGCAAGCTCACCTCAAAGATCTTTAACAAGGTTTTCATGTAAAGACGTCGGATGCCAAAGGACACTCCAAAGATGGCAGGCACGATGATGAAGACCAGCAGCAGGGTGAACCACACAGTGAAGGAGATACCCAGCAGGATGCATATCAAGTTGTCAAAAGGGTTGAAGAAGAGCTCCATCTTGAAGTCAGTAGGGCAACTGAATCTATCGAAATGTTGAAAAGATGGAAGAGGAGGTTCAGCCCTCCGCCGCCTGGCCCCCAAGTGGCCTTTATCTTTTGTCAGAAAAAGGCCCTCATCAAGATGACTATGGGATGGAACTTCTCCTCACACTGGATAGAGAATCAACAAACGTACAAGTAAGCATCTTGATGTTACCGACCTGGGCAATATCCATGAATTTCATTATTTTCGCCACCAAGTGTCTCTCTGAAATCCAGGTTGAATCCTATTCCAGGAAAAGTGAGGTTATGTCTTTAAATAAACTGTGATGATTATAATGGCAGGTCCTTGCTGCAGATGTCCTTTGTGCTGTTCGAGCAAAGCCTCCCGTCGGCGAAGAGATGTAAACAATGAAACAAAAACAAAGTGGGCACAGCAGGTGGTTTCCCTTGTCTGGGGGGTAGGTCCAGGGGGGCTGCAGCTCTGTGTAACACGGTCCTGTTAAGACAAACAAACAAACTATCAGTCTCAATAGCACGTCCTCCATGACTTGAGCACATTAATTCAATAATGCAAGACCATAAAAGTGTGTCGTCTGATCACCGGCGTGCGAAGTAGGTGCTCCTCCCTGGATACTCTGACAAGAAACGCATGCTAATAATCCATGGGGAAATGTTTATAGATGTATCCTGTATTCTAGTGATTAGCCGAATGGGTTTTTAATGAAAACACTTGTGTTGTCGGTGTAAAGATAAGAGAGGGGCCCTCTGTCCTCATCCCTTCTGATGATGCAGCAGCAGCAGCTCCATCACACAGGGTTAGCTAGCTTCATGGTTACCATCAACAGAACACAGCCAGCACATCAATTGAAGGATAGGTTAGCTTCTTTTTGGCAAATTACGGTACTACAATACGATAAAAGCTAGCAGTAGGTCGTGAGAGTGAAGTCGCTGGTACTCACGGCAGACGATAAAAGTGTAAAGTTAGCTTTTGGCCTCCGAGCTAACACCTCGTTCAGCTACCGCCCGGGTGCTCATGAAATGCTGAGACAATCTTGTTTCCTTATAAGACTGGCTTACAAACATGAGCTTAATTTCTTCCAGGTGTTTCTCTTTCTACAAACCGTGAGCAACATATGTAGCTAAAAAAAACAAAAAAAAAAAACACTAACCTTCAGTCACGTTGTGTCCAGCGCCGGTACAGCAGGGTCCCGCTGCTCTCTCTCACTCGGGTCTTTGTCTGGCGGACTACACAGCAAACACTCCGCCCGCCGGACAACATGGACAGAAGACGAGCTGCTCGATGCTGGCTACGTGTAACGACGACCAGCCCCCCGTCGACTGGACTGTTACTATTAAACACGCTCAAGTCTACAGCGACACCTGGTGGCCATACGAAGGTACAGCACTGACAATTAAAAAGAGTTTTACCACAGGAGGCGCTGTAGAGCCGTGTTATGATAATATGTGCACGACAGACCAAGAGAAAGCGATCATAAAGCTGCAATACATTGTGGTGGTTAAAACAGCGAATACAATCATTTTTAAGCAAGACTGACAAGGCTAAGGAAGATAAATAATATTGGCAAGGGCCTGTGCAACCATAACCTATTAAATAATAATAATAATTTATAGTTTATTGATCCCGCGAGGGGAAATTCGTTTTTTACACTCTTGCTACAGAAACATAGTTTGAAATACACACACATGCACAAACAGGATCCTATGGACATGCACTAATGGAGAGGTCTCAGAGTGAGGGGGGCTGTCCACAGTGGGCGCTCCTGGGCTGGTTGGGGGGGGGGTTGGGTGCCTTGCTCAAGGGCACCTCAGCAGTGCTCAGGAGGTGGACTGGCACCTCTCCAGCTACCAGGCCAATTTCCGGACTTGAACTGGCGACCCTCTGATTCCCAACCCAAGTCCCTACAGATTGAGCTACTGCCGCCTCAGTCCATGCAGTCCATACCCTTTAAACAGAAAAGCCTAGGGTGTTTGACCTCCACTGTACTTTTGTTGGGCAGACATCTTTTATCACAAACACAACCAAATAAAATAATTGCACCTGCATAGAAACCCAAGTGGGCAATATGCTTTTCTTTCCCATTTAGTAAAGCATCAATTTAAAGACACACAACATGGGCCTGCTACAATAACAAAATGTTTTTTTATTCACACATATACATCCATCTACAGTTTTTTCAAGTCATTTAAGATATAGAGAAGGAAAAATAACAGAAGTTTGGCACACAATTCAACCTTTTAACCCCTTAGTGTGTATGCCTTCTCACATCAATTGATATTTATATATAGTGTATTTCTATATGCAATTTAAGCCACTCTGACAACAAAAAAGCAATGGCTTCAAATCTGTATTTGGTATATGGTTCAAGAGTTAAAGTCCATAGCAATAGTAAACATCTTGTCAGCTTTACAACCCACCACAAGTGCATCCACTTATCAATCTCCATGAGCATCAAGCACTGCTCTGCAGTAGAGCCTCAAAGTCTGGGGAGCAAACCATTTTGTGTTTGATATTCCCTAATACAGTCAAATCGCCTGTTCGTTCCTCAGTACCGATAGAGACCAGCTCCTGAGAAAAGAAAAAGAAAAGCATATCAGAAACGTTAGTAATTCTGATTATATTGTAAAAGTGAAAGAAAAAGAGGAAGTGGGAGCGAAAAAGAGTGGTGCGAGTGACATATTCAATTTAGAGACTGACAGATAATTAGATAATTATCCATTAATAATCTTTCATCATACCTGAAGGAAAGCGCATGATGTTCCTAGAGACACATCAAGGGTCACTTGTCCCAGGATGAGCTGTACCCGTCCAGACCTCCGCACCAGCATTTTTCCTACCAGACCCTCACGCAGGTCTTTAAGATTGCAGTTGTTTTCTTCCACCTCCTCATCCTGTTTAAAAAAATAATAAACATCTTAACACACATTAGCTCGTTACCATCATGTATATTTAACCGGAGGACAACAACTTGTGTTCTACCTGAGTTTCTGTTTTGAGAAGCATAGACTGTCCGTCCTCAGACTGGACCTCTGTTTTAACTGGCCTGTGCTCTTTGGTGGGGGGTTGACCGGGCAGCGAGTCGGGCAGCTGAATGAAGAACAGCTCGTCCCCTTTGCTCAGACTCCACCTGTGCAGCAGGTCAGGTAAAACTTCAGGTTCAGGGAGAGGAGGAGGCCTGAACGCTGCCTCCGTCTTCTTCATATCAGCTTCCACTGGCTCCTGTTTCACTGAGGAGAGGAAGAGGAGTATTTTGAGAGACAAGAACATATTTTCACAAACTGTCAGTAATATTGGAAACACAAGCTGCTGACCTGGAAACTGTTCTTTTGGTTTTATTTAGTCGCAAAATAATAACAATGAAGAAAACATCAACCAATAAAAAGAAGACGAAACACATGAAGTCAAAAATTACCTTCAAATGCAGATTCCATTGGTTCAGCATCTTCATCTACCTTCTCAATTTTTACAGCCGCCGGACTAAACTCCTCCTTAAATCCCCATCCTGACACAGCAAGAGGGAGCTGGACCGGGCAGCGGCTCTGCTCACTCCTCAGGAAGGGATCGTCTATAAACTGAAAAAAAAAAAGCAGCAGGGATGGTTAATACATGAACATTTTTAATTCCAAAGTAGCTGTACAGAACCTTCCTTTTGTGATGATTCGATGTGATTTGGTCAAAAGCTGTTCACCTAGTGCCAGGAAGATCTAAATCTGGCTCGCATGGGCATTTGTCTTGAAAGCAAGTAAAAGAAAGAAACACCTTCTTTGAAATACTGTTTTCTTTCTTTTTAAACTCTGCTGCTTGCAGGATGCATGGCGACGAGGTTACTGCTCTACTTGTTGTTGTGTGTTTTTTTTTATTATTATTTGATATGACGATACTTTACATTCGAAGTAGAATGGTTCATACAGCTTCTCAGTATTTGCTGAACAAACCTTAGTTATTAATATTCAGCCGTAACAGTATGTCTTTATAATTATAAGCTAACAACGACTCGATATGTAATATCATAGTTGTTTACTGTAGAGTCTTCAATGGACTGTACACAGCCATGTTTCTCAATGTGTTTCAAAAATTAATAATTTAGAATATTATTCTTAAGCAGGATTCACATATGCACTTCTGTATTTCAGGAGGACTACCCCTGAAATGCTCCTGACCTGGCTGTTCACATATGCACCTCACAGAGGGAGACTATCCCTGTCAGAAGGGGGGGGGGGGCTCCTGAGGCTAGACATGACGTAAAAAAACGACACGGATGTAGTGGACGAAGCCTTTATATACTGCTATAATGAGAATATTTGCCTTCATATCTATGAATAGTTCAACTTAATAACACTATCAACAAAAGAGCGGAACTGTAAACATAATGCACCTGCTTAATTAGGTGCCTGGAGATCGTAGCGGTTGCGTGCTTACAGTCTATGCACCGTGCACCGGTCAAAGGACATAAACGTCACCACCCCCTCCCACTGGCTGGAGGTGAATTCTCGACATATATCCTGCTGTGATCTCACATCAGCTCACTCGCACGGAAAAAATACAATTGATTAACGTTGTGTTGACTGTGGTGTATACCTGTCCAATGCTATTTTTTTGTTCTGAAGAAACTGCAAAGTATTCTGAAAAAAGAAAAAAACTCCTCCTGTTTCTTCACTAACTAAAGCGCTGCTCAATGTGTCAAAGAAATATAAACATGTTTTTCTGCTCTGAATGCCCTTTATTGTTTTGGAAATCTTTTATAAGCATAAAGAATAACTACATATAATTAAACAAATCTTCATCTAGTTTACTATTTTTTGTAGTCACACAGAGGCATCACTATTTAATTGACACTCTTTAAAACCCCTTTAAAAAAGACGACTGATAACCAAGAGACTTACATTATCTCGCTCCAGACCACGCAGAATCTCTTTGGTCTCCTCCTCAGTCTCTCTCTTCTCCTTTTTAATATTAATGATGGGTGAGGGTCCCACAGTGGGAGCATCTCTCTCACCTTCATAACCACCTGTGAGTGATACAGGAGAATCACTAATCAGTTATCCACGTGTGATCAGCCAGAAGCACAGATGGAGCTGATATCAAAGGTAACTCTTACCTCTCTTTTTCAACATCATCTCTGCAGGCCCCTGTTCAAAAATAGAGTGGGACTGGATCACCTCAGGGCGACCTCTGCCCCTGCCTCTGTCCCTGGGACCTCTACCTCGACCTTCATCCCTCCTCTCTCTCCTCTGTCCACCTTCAACTTTTGTGCTGAAATGACAGAGTTCAAAGTCAACATTCAAAACAGGGAAATACATTTCCTTTGACACATTTTCATTCCGTTAACATCGATTTAGAACTTACTCTTCTTTGACTTTTCGGCCAATAATGTTGGGTGCGAAAGTTTTCTAAAGATATTAAAGGAGAAAAACAAATTCAGTTAAGTACGACAGTGGTTACAATAATTAAAATCTGTAATATTGGAGTGATGTGATTATCTATTATAAAATCCATTCCAAAACAATGATCTTTTTCTTTCACTCTACAGTCACATGCTGTATATTACCTTCTTCACTCCGCCAAGGGTGAGGTCTCTGGATTTCATTGCGGGAAGACGGCCGGGAGTCATGGCTCCGCCTGGTCGTCGGCCCATCAGAAGCCCCGCACTGCTTCCTCCAGGGGTTGGCACACGTTGACCACTGGGGTCATTTGAACCTGAATCTGCCATCCCCAACTGGAAAAAACATCACAACGTCATAAAGACCTTGTATATGAATAGTAATGCTGGTACTCCTCTTTGTTAAGATGACTTCTAACTGAAGTGCTTTATGACCACAGCGATAGCATAACTGTAAAAAAATTGAGAATTTCAATGCAACTAATGTCATGATGATACACGTTTCATCTTACTCACATTATACACACTATTCTTACAGAAGCAGCCCACACACTTTGCAAACAAGCCACAACTAAATACTGCAGCTCTATTGGCTGCTTTAACACTGCATACTCAACAGCTCTTGAATAGATCTGAATATGACAAAGTTGATGTGGTTATTTAGTCTTTTTTATGTATTTTCTGAGCAGACATGTTGTTGTTAACATCAACTGATAGTTGTCAACAAATGCTTCTCTGCAAAGAATAATAGAGTTGTTTTTTTAAACAGCTCAGCCTTCATGAGGTCGATTTTCATTCTCATCCGTTAACACAAGACACATTTGTATGTAAATGTACAATATAGAGAAGTGTAGTCTAGTATCAGTGAGAATATCTGCATTAGTCAAGGGTTTTTATAGGTGACGCACATGATGTTGTAACATCATGTAAACAAAGCAGATCACCTTAAAATGCAGTTAACCCATCTGATTTTTAAAATACTATACATTCCTTCTAAGAAAAGAAACTCATTGTTCATTTTCAGGAATGAAGACATCTTATATTTCATTGTTTAATGGGCCTCTGTTCTTGCACCACAGAAAAGCTACTAACCTACGTCAGTGGAATATACACCTGGCAGACATGTTCTTATTTACAACTCCAAAGATTACGTTTAACTCATTAGTGCCCCAATACCTTGACCGTGGCTCGTAACATTTGACAAATGTTCCTTGACAATATTTAAAAAATCAGCAACACGTGGCTAAATCATAACACGAGTACATGGACACATAACGAGTACTCTGAACATTAACAACTTTTCACATACTGGGCACATACACACACTCACTTCAAGATCGCTCTGGTTCCCTTATTATTTGATATGAATTCCAGACGTGTACGGGAAGACTCAATACAAACAGTTTAGGAAGAGTGCTGTTTCTGACTGCATGACGCACGCCGCCATGACACTTCCGCAGTGTCATCACCCGGTGTGTTCACGTGCGTCAAGCGTGCGCAGAAAGACCCGCATGTTCATCAACAATCGTTTGGATAATGCTGCTGTAATTTACATTTCGATCATTTTCTTGTTTTGTGGACTAAACATGTTTAACGGGTTCATAATAAATTAAAGCTGTGAACGAAGTATGAATAAAGACATTTGGACATTTTGTTCTTTTTTTGGTCTATGTAGAAAGTGAATTTCAATTTCCATAATTGTTGAGAATGGTCTAATGCACAAGATAATTTAATATACAGGATATATTTAGCTGGATTATACACCTTTAGTTCCTGCATATACATATTTAAGTATGTGACTGAGGTCATGAAGGAGCAAAGCAGCTTATTTTTTTTATCATATCAGTGTTTTATTATGTTTAATTCTTTACTTTAGAGGTCTAAGCTCCATTACTTGAGTTCAGGTTGCACAAGCAGTTCAATGATTAGCCAACTTTAGATGGGATGCATACTTGTTTCATCCCACACAACTCTAGTCACAATTGAAAAAAAGTTAAAACACACATCCTGCCCTTTTTATGACGATAGTGGTCTTCAATAAATGTAAACATTTGAGTCAAATACTCTTTATGAGGCAGACAGGCAGAGACATTTACTAAGAAGTCATATCAAACATTGCTTGAATTAACAGCTCAATATAAGACCAAATCAAAGCTGTAGGCCTATAACTCCATTAGATTTCCTATCTAGTTTTATATTTCATCATGATAAAAAAATGCTGATAGTTTTAGCGTTTGTATTGCCACAATGGTCATACAAATTTCACTTAAAATGTAAATGTGAAATGTTGTTAAAGCTGCATAATTTAAATGTTATACTAAGTCAGCAATAAGCTTATGAAACATTTCTATAAATTGACTGATGCAGATTCATATGAAGGCATTTGAATATGATGCATAAAACATCTATACATAGATAAATTCATGTTGTTCTGGTACCATCCTGCTGCCTCAGGAACAAGAGAGAGAAATAAATCCCTGCTCCTGGCTGTTTCGGACTACTTTGTTGGCCCAGGCCAGACATCCTCTCCACCCTGATGGTGTCTGGTCTCGCTGATAACCGACTGAGCTTTGGGGTTGTCTCCTTGGGTCTCCACACAATGTTTGTTTAGTCAGATGAAATACAAGCGGATAACGCCCTATGTAACGCATTAGAAATAGTTTATGTAAATTGGGAAACATCCCCTTTTTAACAGACACAGCCAGCCCTCCTCTAACACGCAGACTATTCCCACCTCTGAAGCTGAGAGGGTTATTTGGATGGAGGAAGAGAGTCATCGCATGACTAATGATGGATGATTGCAATTTAATTACACTCTGAGGGTATCACTTATCTGTGGCTAGAGAGAAATGAAGCTTTTCAATACACTTCACAGTCTGTGGAATTAAAGCAATACATCTTTGTCATTTTACAAATATTCTGTTTGTGAAAGGACTTTTGCTTTCACATTCGGGTTTATCCCTTTGTTATCTGTCTGTACTCTGTACTCTATTGTTTTGTCATCAGATTATAGGACATAATCTGGGTGGGGTCTCTTAATCTCTAATGAAATCCTAAATGAAGTTGAACCCCCCCTGAGGTTGAAACAGTAGGAAAAAAAACATCCCTTTAAAAAAAAGAATGCCAGTTTAAATCTGCTTACTCTGGACGAACACAGAGGCATCCCTCGCCTCGGGATTGGCTGATTGGATGGCCTGTAGAGTTCAGTCCATATGGCATAACAGTTGGCACATGTATATTTTTTGAGGACTTGATGGTGCTCTATGGAAAACACTGGGGCATCAATCAGCATAATTGCTTTTGAATCCTCTGCAGCCAGTGGAGCGTGTAAAATAATGCTTCATTTATTTCCTCTCGTGTTCAAAGTGTCTCCATATCTGAGAGGTGAGAATGTGCAAAGTGTTCAGGCTCTATCAGAGTGTGTGGATTGTTGTGCCCTAAGGGAAGACTTACTGGCGTGTTGTGCTGTGTATGATTGACCGGCGAGAGCATGATGCTGACAAGGTTGACTGAGTGTCTTACACTGGTCACACTCCACTAGGACAATTCATTTTTGGTCTTTTTTTTTTTTTAGGTTTTAATTCACCCCGTGTGGCTGTGTACATGAGTCAAGCAAACATCATCCTCAGAGCCCAGAGCGAAAATAAGAATGGGAGAGAGAGTGGGATGGGAGGGAGGGAGGGAGGGAGATATAGAGGAGGGGAGGAGGGTTAGAGTGTTTGTGTGAGAGAAACAGACGGAGAGAAGAAGAGAGAGAGGAGCCTGTGTGTTCGTTTCACCTCCTAATCAGTTTTCCTGGGAGATATATCATCAACAGCAGTACAGGAGGCAAGGAAGAAAAGGAGAAAAGGGGAAGACGTTATTAGAATTAAACCCGTCTTAATCTTCTCCAATCAGCAATCTCAGCATCATTCAAGTAAGAAATGAATTCAAATGAAGTGACTTGAGATGATTTTAGAAGTAGATCTGTCGTTTTGAAGCTGAAGTTGAGGGTAACTGATGTGTTGTTAAATGGTGTTTCATTCAGTTTTATTTGTAAAAGGTCACATTAATGCACAAGCACAAGTTTTTCTTGCATGCTCTTCTGTTCATGTGTGATGACATTTATTGCCAGTTGATTGCATGTGCTATATCCATCCAATTTCATGAATATGACTATGAGGACATTTCATATAGCAGCATTGACTGTTCCATGTGATGTAATTGGTGCTTCTTTCCCTAATATTTCACGCTTGGTTTAATTGTGCAGCGTGTCACACTGTGTTAGTCACACAACGTCCCAGCTTATTTATCAAACTTTGTGTGTTTCATACAGCAAAATGACCATTTGACTCTCTCTAGTTTAATAACTGTGCTGAGGAAAGCATGCTTTTTCTTCTTCTTCCCTCATGCAGCTTTTTAAATGTGCTTCAAAGTATTCTCCTTGAAGGAGAAAACATGACTTTAAAGCGCTGAGTTGCTCTGTGTTCCCTGCTCCATATGCATGAAAGCAGCAGCTTCTTTCATGATGCTGTCTCAGGGAGAAAACAACATCTCTGTAGTGTGAGAATAGTAATAGAGCACTAGCACACTACCAGATAAATGATGATTTATACGGCAAGTCTCTGTTGTAATTATAAGTTAGACTCAGCTGCATGATTAGGAGAAACAAAGCCAGTTTTCCAGCAGATATAATTGGCTGATATTTCTCCTGCAGGATGATTTATAAATGGGGAAGATGGGATTGTGACAATGGTATGGAAACCTGCTCGTGAACTGTGCTCACATGTGTTCGATCAGGAAGTGGAGCACACATAGTAACATGGGGCTTTCATGATGTCCTGTGAGATTCCCCCCTTCTTGCCCCAGTTTCTATCTCTGAAAAGACACCGTGGTGGGAAATGAGAGCAGCAGCTGGATAAAACAGACGCGTGGAAACACACGTGCCTGATGCAACAGACAATCTCTCCCTACTGGCCGCCGTGTGAACGAGCTAGCGCACAAATTTCACAGTTCACAGCCTTTAATGAGCTGCTGCAGCCTGTCCATCATACTGACTGGAGGATACCTTAACAGACCTCGGACCGAGACACTGACACTGCACTAGGCATCTGTATAGGATCACACGGAGAAGAAAAAGAGGCTTGCAGTGATTGTTTGCTGGGTTATTTTTAGGCACATCTGTGATTTAGCATATGCTCAGTTGTAGGGCAGTTTTAATAAAGGAAAAATGCAGTGTAATACAGAAGAAAAAAAACATTTTTTGCTGGGCAAGTAAGCAAAACTGGAGGAGACAACTTTGAAACCATTTAGGTGGACACAAATTAGGAGCACAGTTCTGTAAATCTCAGGGATAAAGAAGATAACCACAGCACACACACTGCAGAGACTCACCATCAGTTTATGGGAGGAGAGGTGACAGCTAATCAAACACAAACACCCTGTGACCATCACATTACCCCCAGCCCTGCACTCAAGGCTGTGTGCAGCCGCCTGGATCGAACCACTGATGGGCAACTAAGGGAATATGATCATCCATCACCTGCAACTGATACCTACTTAAACCTCCTATTTCTTCCCAAACAACATAAAAGCTGCTAGAAGATTTCCCCTGAGTTGCAAGAAGCTCACTTTGCTCAGCGGTTTCTGAAAGGTTCAGACTCAAATGAGGCGCTGTAAGTGTTTAAGAAGTTACTTGTACTTGTGATTTAGTGCTGAGGGTGCAGCTGGCTTTTTTTTGTTGTTGTTGTTGTTGACTCCATCCTTGAGAACTATACAGGAAATAAAGCTAGAGGGTGGATGCAGACGTGTGGTTGCTGGGAGACTGCTGTAGGTGGATTATGAAATGCGCGGGGAATGCAGAGGCCAGTCACTCAGCTGGGAGCGTATTGAGTTGTGTAATGATGGGAAATGTCAGTTAAGGGCAATAAAAGGCGGAAAAGAGCAGGACGGTGAAAACAAACGCCCTAAATGAAAGGTTAATTGGATTCTTTCTGAAGTGTTTTATCCCAGGGTGTTTCTGAACTCTCTTAGTGCTCACTTTGTAGCTCTTTGTGACACCCTTTAATCCCTGCTACCAGATGTTGCCCACACTACAGTCCCATATTACACTCCAGTCTAACTGTAATGTTTTTATCTACTGTATCTGTTTAATGGCAGCCAAACCCAAAATGGATGCCCCACTCGCCATCCCCTGCAACATCCAGATCTGTGAGGTCACCTGTGATTCCTTCCGCATCATGTGGGATATGACACCCGAGGACACAGCCAGAGCCACGCACTTCTTCATCGACCTGAGTCGTAAAGAGAGCCGGGACCCCAACCGCTTTAAACACAGGGTCAGACGATGTCACACTACGTACAGACCTTCCTATAACCTTTCCGTGGAGTTCTTTTTCCCACCTATGTGTCTCCTGCTGTGCTCTCTGTGTTGTTATTCAAGTACACACGTTCAAAATACGACCAGACAGCCTAAATGAGACGAGAAATTGTGTATTTTATATCAGTCCTGAAGGATTAATAGATTGTGGTGAGCTACTTCATGACATTCTGCTTGAGTCTGAACACAGAGTAAAAGCGGTTTTGCCCTCTCAGTCACATTCAATACAGGCGGAAAAGGAAAATGAGTCCAGTCAATGGCTTCAGGCCAGTGACTCATGTACATTGTTTCCTTTTAAAGGGGACAAATACTGACACATTCTTCTGCAGCAAAGAACACTTTTCATGTTAACAAATGTCATATATCACAGACATGAATAAGCAATGTGAAGAGTGTATCGTTTTCTAAAAGTCATTTCTAGCAGTAAGAGGAGTTGCTCTGTAGCGCATTTAGCCTAAAAGCTATACATTACTGAGCTGAAATCTGCAGATTAACTGCATCTCTGGCATGGAAAGCATAGGCTACATTCTATTTTCATGTCATAAACTAGTGTTTACATAATCTGGTTTAGCCCCAAGACATGGCTAAAGGGACGACCACCACGTTGGACCTGCAGGCTAAAGGATCTTGACAATTCGATTTGACGGAATGCCATGAAATGTTGAAAAAACATTCATCGTATCCTGTAGGAAAAGATTATATGGTTTTAGTAATCCACTGAATTTAGCTCAAGCTACAATGAGTTTGACTCTTTTTATTTATTCTTTGTAAGTTTAAATTATTCCAATAAAACCATATACAAATGTAATATCAATGTTAGCATGCTTACATACTAAGGTAGTAAAATTAGAAAAGTAGAAAATTATAGCCCACCTGCTTCACATCCACATGTTAGCTTCTCCACTGTTACCATGTAAGAATAATGGTGTTAGCATAATCAAGCTATGAATTATGGCAATAAAACATAAGGTAAAATAGGATTTTACCTTGTAATTATATTCTAAGAATTTTTTGCTATCTCAGGTTTAAATTTATCTCCAGTAGCTGAGGCTTTACATTTCTGATCTCCCTTAGCTTCAAATTCAAAGGACTGGCAGTAATTATGGTCTATCATTGCAGCTGACATTCAGCTGCTTTTTGTGAAGTCATCCAGCTTTAGGAGTGAGTAAGATGCTGAATGGGGGGAATGTTCTCTCTCTCTGTGATACATAAAGAGGCACAAACAAACTTGCATCAGAGATGTTGCTATGGATATATGAGCCTCCGCTCCTGTGGTTAATTAGCTGAGTTTCTTAGAGGCCTTGGTCAAAACAAAGGTGCTGATTTGATTAGATGTATCCTGGTTACAGCTGCTTGGGCTTCAAAGGGAATATCACGCTAATAAGGCAAAGTTTATGAAGGAGAACAGTTGACTTAGCGATTGCATTTACATTTGCTTTGAATTGTAGATTAAACACACAGTAGCATCCTTTCTCTGATGTCATCTCTTTCCTGCTTTATCCTCCAGGATGTTCCGACCAAGCTGGTGGCCAAAGCTGTGCCTCTCCCCATGGCGGTGAGGGGACACTGGTTCCTGAGCCCACGGACAGAGTACTGTGTTGCTGTCCAAACTGCTGTCCGGCAGCCCGATGGGGACTACCAGGTGTCAGAGTGGAGCCAGGTGGTGGAGTTCTGCACCGGGGGTACGTCTCACAGATATAGTCACACTAATGGTGTAATATATAGAGTATGACAGCACTAACCAGAGTTATACAAGAGAAAGACAAAGAACTGCAGAGCACAAGTTGACGAAAAAAAGAAATTCTGTCTCAGCACTTGTTATTCATTAGCATTTCAAAGCGATTCAGGCTCCTGAAATGATTTCTCAAATCGTATCAACTTTGCAGACTACGCCATGGAGCACCTACAGCAGCTTCTCGACAAGGCCAAGGGCTCTGCAGGGAGGCTCCTCAAATTCTCTGTTTTTTATAGAAACCAGCATCCAGACTACTTCGACTGTGTCAGGTCAGTGCTGTGTTCCTGTCTGTTTGGTGCAACAGATATAGTTCAGTCATCATCTAAGAAATGGTTTGATGACTGGCAAATACTTTAAATGAGAAGTTAAATGATAAGATTGATCCCGCTTTCATTTTTTCGTCTCCCTCCAATCCATCTCTCACCTTCATTTGAACAAATCTCGGAACTTATTGGCCATCGTCTGACATTTCTATGCCTGCGTAACCAATGATCAACTTTTCAGGGTCTCTGATGTGACCAGCAGTAAGCGATAAACAAATTCCTGCCACCATTACCTTTCCAAGTGTTGCTTCCTTTTAATGTTTGACAAGCAACTTTAAAAGCGAGAATGGAGTTGGTGTTGAGAGACAATAACTATGTACAGTAGCTGCACTTACATGAAGATATCTATGTAAAAGTGATGCTGGTTTAGCGCACTGGAAAAATTGCACATCAGACACGTATGCTATATACTCCACAAAGCAATGGCCCCAGGCTCAACTAGCCCCATCGACCACTCACTGCATATCATCCTCCACTTTCTCATCCCTGTTTCAGACTCTATCCACTGTCCTGTTCTTTCAATTTACCACTCCGCATTAAGCACAAATAACCTTTAGAAAATGTAGTATCTTAAACATTAATTAAAGACATAAATCAAAACTAAACAGTTGTTGGATAAAAACAGATCTAGGATTGCAGTACCCCCGATATGTTTTGGTTCTTTTCCTCTCCACATAAAATGTTCTTTGATGATTGGCTTCTACCCGTCATTCCAAAAGCCAGAATACTTCTAATACAAAATTCAGGTCTTGAAGCGACAGATTCTGCATTTTCTTGTACACAATATGCAAATAGATATTGCATTTCAGGTAGCTCACTTCTTAATGAGTTGTACAAATAGTGTCTGAAGAGTGTTTAGTGGTTTCACAGGGTCTTTTATGCTGCACTCTTCTTATAGTTTGAAACAGGAACTAACTTACTCCAGGAAAGAACTCCACCTAAGAAAAATTTGCTGTAAAAACACTTTTTAACACCTCTGATTTTGTAATGATGAAAATTACTTAAAGTATGCTTACAATTAATTATGTTACATTTGAACAGAGCGATGCTAGCTGTTTTAGCTCTCTGTGCTACGCTACTGGTAGCTGCTCAATGTAGCTTCTTTGTTTGGACTACAGAGGAAAAAGTTGCTTCCACTTTGGTATTAAACCCAAATCTTGTAGTTCTATTTTAAAAAATATACTGCCATTCTGTTAAATGTAATACGTTTGTTCTGTCTCTTATCTTTTTGAATTATTTCTTAAAACATTTTATTATTCTGTTTAATGTAATACTCTTGTTCTTTCTTCTTATCTTGGATCAGAAAGGAATGTGGAGGCCTGATGCGTCCTGCCCTAAAAGACAGCAGTGGGAGTCATGGTTCTCCTATCAACGGCAAACTGCAGGGAGTTTTCTTCAGCTGCAACACTGAGTTTGACACAGGCCTCCCTCCAAAAGACTCTCCTTATGGTCCCCTGCGCTTCCAGATTCCAGCTGGGAACCTGCTGAACCCCAACATCAACCTGTACTTTGCAGACTTCTACTGCATGTACACAGCATATCACTACGTGGTGTTAGTGCTGGCCCCTGTTGGCTCGGCAGGAGACACCTTCTGTCGCACCCGCCTCCCTTTGCTGGACTTGGCCTCCAACCCCTTCCTGACATACACTGAACCCCAGGGGCCCGGGGATGAGCCTTTATACTGTCATGCAAGTGATGTCATCCTTGAGGTGCTTTTCACAGAGCCGGTTCACTTGGATCAGGGCAGCGTGGAGCAGATCAGCGGACACCACCAGCTCAAGAGTCTGACGACTGCCGACGCCAAAAAAGACCCGAGCTGCAAAGTGTGCAACATCAGTGTGGGACGCTGAGGGGACATGCTGATGTAGGACGAGATCTGGATGTGTTAAAATCTACTAAACTGAAGGAGACAGTGTTGAAGAGGACAAAACAGTGGAGTCCATCATGTGTAGGTCAGAATACGGTGGAAACGGCACACCTCTAAGGGTGTGTGCATGCTGCTTTCCCTTTCCCTTCCTGCCTCCAGTAGAATAGAGAGTATGTTTAAAAGAAGATTTATACAGTGTGTACTGCAGATGTTCAACATGATCACAGCTGGAAATATAGTTTACATCTATCCACTGCATTTCAAAGTAACACAATTAAAGTATATAATAGACTTTAGACAACTTTATTTGTTGAGAATAATCTATCTTTTTTTATTTTTTTGTTAGTATTTTCTTTTAAACATTCTTTTTAATTCCTGAAAATGTGATTGATTTGAATTTTTGTTGTGCTGAACCAACAGTTTGACTTGTGTCTGATCCACCCTAGATGTGCAAATATTAGAGGAATGTCCCTTTTATAAGTTAATGTTTTGACATACGTATCTAGAGGTATTACCAAATATTTTTCAATTTCTATGCTCAACTGCTCTCCATATAAAGTCACTGCCAGATGTTCTTTTAAAAAACACTTATGATTGCCAAATGTCTGATATTAATACATTTTAATACATTCTAGCATTCGCTGTAGTTTCTACAGCTGTCAAACACTGTAATGCTTCTTAAAGCTTGTAAAAAAAAAAAAAATGTAGTGATGATCTCTGACAGCAAACCTCTGCTCTCTAAACAGAGCTGAGCTAAGATTAGCTCTCGCTATGGGGCTTGTGTTTGTCCCTGCCTAATAATCTCTGACCTATATGGGAATCCCAGCAATGCCCCCAGTGAAAGGGACCCCTCCCCGGTTGCACAACAGTAATGCAGGCAGTGAAGAGAGGCCAAAATGTATATGACAAGTGTGTGGGCACAAATGTCACCAATTTGAGTCCGAATGTTAAAGAAAGCTGGACACATTAAACAGTTTTAAAAACATTTTATACAAACAGGAAGTACCAATTCAGAGTGAAAACAACATAAAATACATAGACGAATTTAACCTTATCTGTACCCAGGACTGATGTGTTCTTTATGACAAAACACTTCAATCTGAGTTATGCCCTTTCATATAGATTTGTGCCGCGACAGAGATGGGAGCTCACGCACACAGCAATGCTATAATTCTGTCCGTTGTTGTTGTCCCAGAAAGGCTCGCTCTGCCCTCCTGGAAAATACCTTAAGCAGAACTCTATCTTCCTTTTAGCATCCAGCACTTTAGGAACGGTAATATGAAATTCAAAGATGTCTGTCTGAGGTCCTCCAAAGCGTTTCTGTAGATAAGAGCAGGGCACATCTCTGTAACTCTGCCAGGAGTCGAAGGTGATACGAACACTAACGTCCTTCTGGAAGCTGATGTTCCTGACTCTGACGGTTCCTTGTATGGCTTGTTCAGTCACACTGCAGTTCTCCAGGATTATCATGCACTCTGCCAGCTTGGCTCGAAAGGCCTGAAAATCTGCCGAGGGCTGCGGGAAGCCCAGCTTGAGGCGTGTTCCTGGGCAGCAGGTGCTGACAGTGCAGCTGTAGCCATCCTCTGTCATGCTTCCCAAATCCTGCAGCGACGGCAGGAGGTTGAGGTCAGCGTGCTCCTCTTCATCAGAAAACTCCCGTACGGCTGTGAGGGACAATCCCTGCGAGTCAGCGAAAACCACACGTTTGTTCTTGATTGGGAGAAAAACATCATCATCATCCAAGTCGTCCAGAAAAGGTGGGAGAAGGTGGGTCAGTAAGGCCTGGTTAAAAATGTCAGAGGACAACTGATCTGAAACTGGAGGACGGATGCAGGGGCGCTGAGGCTTCAGGATGGGAACCCAAACATGAGGACACAGTTGTTTACGCTGGTTCAAGCACAGCCTGACTGCAAGCTCAACGAGTCCAGCCGACTGAGCCACTGACCTGAGGTCAACCACTGGCAGGACACTAGGCAAAACACACAGTGATTTTAATACAGACTGATGCCCTACAAGTGTGCTTAAATGTTTGTATACACTGTACTTGTGATAATGTGGGGATTTAAGGGGCATTTATGAAAGCATGGCAAAATTGAAGCAACATTGTACTAAAAATGTGTAATATATTTGACCCACAATTATCCTGATAGTAATTAATATGCTTACGTTGCACTGGTCATTGGCATATTGGTAAAGTGGTGTGGAGAGTTGGAAATGTTGTCCTCAATGTGCACTTGGAGCTCTAGAAAGTAAAAAAAAGATTAATGCAATGTTGCAATAGAGCTAAAAAAAAAAAGTCTTCAAGGAGTCTAAAATTATACTTAAACACTTCCATGAGCAGCAAGTTGTCGTTAGTAGTCTCAGTCATCCCTTTGCTCGCAGCAGAATGTGGCCCTGGATCCTATTTATACTACCTCAGTTTGATGTCATATTGTAAACTCCTCCCCTCTTCTCTCTGGACCAATCAGCTCAGTTTTTTTTGCTCATGTTGTTTTAGAGGTTTCTTTATATGTATTTTACGACGTAATATACATTATTTTTTGTATTTAAGTTTGTTACCTGTGAAGATTTATGTGAAAGTATGTCTTTGTGCTGTCAAGATAAGGAACAGTTAGTTCTACTTTATGAAGCCCTGCTCTGCATTGTGGAAACTATTCCAGCCATCCCACTCTATTCTCAGACCTGGCTAGTTCCTATGCAGAAGGGACCTCTGCCAGCCCATCAGTACGTGTGACACTGAGGAGGGCAACAACTCTCAGCATAGTAGCCACCTATCTGAGGAAGTGGATCAAAGTTCAAAGCACGTACTTACCTATTTGAGTGACATAAAGCAGGTGTAACACGTGAGCCCCACACTCACTGAAATGCTTTTGAAAACAACACTATTGGACACATTTGATCCCCGAAGTCCTCAGAGTATAAGGGATCAAAATTGACCTCACATGAATTCATATTGGATGGTAAAAAAAAACAGAAAGCTTATTGGGATGAAACCTGTGTTTGACGCTGCATTTAATAAAATAAAATGCATTGACATTGTTTTGTGAAAGTTTTCATTTTGCCAAAAGGAGCATTATCAAGGTCTGAGAGCCTTGAATTTTTTGTGATATGACAAACATCAGTCTCTTACTCTGAATGCCTTTCTACGTTGTGTTTTTCCCTGTATGGATCATCTCAATAGTCTTCTTTTATTCCTCATCCTGGTCCTGTATTAGTCAGATCAGCAGTGTAGGTAAGGAAGTCGACAATCAGTTGAACAAATCATGAAACGCCTTCTCTCCCTTATTAGTTCCAATTACTGAGCCGTCTGTCTGAGAGCAACACAATAAGCACTGATTGCTGCCTCTTCACCTCGTACATGAGAATGCTGTTACAAAAATCAAGTCAATCAAGAACATTGCCTTCAAAAATTGAAGGCAATGTTCTGCATAACATTTAAAGGTCAAACTGAAAACACACAAAATAAATCTCAGTTTGATATTCAAGGTTAAGCGAAGCAGAAAAGTGACCTAGCAGAATTAATCATGAGCAAAATGGATTTTAATATAAGCATTCATCTTATTTTAGCATGTTGAGCAAAAATAATACCTCTTGGCAAGCTTATGATGCCAAGTGAGCTGATGAAATTTCCCCTCCAGGTCATTCGATGTGTCTCGTTACCGAGCAGCAGAGGAAAAAAAAAGTCCAAAAAAATGTGAGTCATGTGGATAAAGTAACAGAATGAACCATAAATTAGCAAATTACTTTGACTTGTATTTGCCAGTCACACTGACACCAGCACACCAGAATACATTATTATTACATAACCAAACTTGTGATTAAAAAGATCCAAAAATAACACCAGAGCGCTGCAAAAGCTGGTGTGGTTGACAGAATGCATTCCTCAGTGAGCCCTTCTCACAGTACCAGCCAGGACTCAGAAGACATGGTGTAACAAATGTTTGTGTTTACGTCCCACAAATGAGTCTTTAATCCTGACACCAGTGTAAACGATGGGTGCATGTCCAGATGCATTCTCTGCAAAGTGATTCTCCTCATTGCTGCCATGTTACAAAAACGAGGTCATCGCTCCTTTATGTCCTCCAGGAGCCAAAAACATCCGCACAAACAGACCTGTAACATAAGAACGACTGTGCTTTAACTACATTTAATTTCTGCTTTATTATAAATATATCCTAAATTCTTAAAAGAGACACTTTAACGCCATAATGTGCAGACATGAGGCAATGAACATTGAGAAAAAAAAGAAGGGGAGGGGGGCTTAAAAATAAATCCAGATGTCACTACAAAGCAGTTTGTTATGTAAGATCTGCAGAAATGAATTAGCAGATGTCTGTATAGGAGGGTTGTGAGAGCAGGGTTGAGGTAATGAGAGAGACGACATCGTCAAACTTATTGCAGTTTACCTCAACGTTCAAATTAACTGCACAGCTCCACTTGAGACAAGAGGAGCTACGGTACGATACCGCATCAGATGCTGAGATCCCTCGTCCATATCCACAACATACTCTCTGATAGAGGAGGTAAGAGCACAGATAATAAGACCAGTTTATTCAGTATCCATGCAGAAAAATAAAACAGTACTGAAAGGGGAAATGTAAGGCTGCCATCTAGTGACAACAAGTCTTGATCAAATGTACCTCTGATCATCTGTTTCCGGCTCCACCAGGATGTTCTCCTGTCTCTCCTTCACCCGCAGAAACACAAATGAGTCCAGACAGGGCTCAGGCACTAGGATTGCATTAGAATACATGAGATTTACTAGCGTGACAGTCAGAGAAAATGTCAGAGCAAATGCCACCATCTGTCAGCGCATGCTAATAGCAATATTTCTGGCATGGGTCACTGAAGACTAAAAAAATATAAGAGAGAGTTTGTGAAGTTAAACTTTAGAGGAAACAGTAGAGCTTTCACCTGCTTTGAGCATGTCAACTGTCTGCAGGTTAGGGGGCATGCGCTTCAGTGCTACAGCCTTCAGGTATGTTTCTGTGTTGGCATAGTACCTGTATGGCAGATACACATTTGTTAGTTTTCGTAACCCAAGAGTCTTAAAAAAAGAATTACAGCTCTGACCACACTTCTCGATTCTTACTCTTTGGCAAAGGCAAACTCCTCAGGCGAGAGCAGTGACGGATCTCCCTCAGCTCGAGACTTTTCCCGCTCCAGGACATGTGGGAAAAACTTTTCAATCTACATATAAACAAAAGGCACAGAGTTCACACGTGTTTGGTCAACAGCCACCAAGTCAGACAAGAGCATTTATTTTGCACACCGTCATGTTGACGTGACCGACCTTCTGCAGACGACAGCGCAGGTAACTGCTGAGGACAAAGCGTATTCTGTCTATTTCCATACGATGGATGCTGGCCTTTGTGTCACCTTTCTTAACCCGCTGCAGGTTGGCTTCCTGTGGGGTGAGAGGTCAGGGCACTGTCACAAAATAACATTTAATTTAACAAGTGTGACTTAGAAAAAAAATAAATATTTGTACTATGTGAGAATATGATTGGGATACCAGAACCCTTTCACTGTACACTGATAAAAGGTTCAGATTTTTTGAATAAGCACATATGGACACAGCAAACCAACATGAGCGGAAATATTTCCATGCACATTTACAACAATCAGCATATATCTATCTGCCAGTTCATACCTTTTAAATCATATCACCTACTAAGGGCCCTTAAACCTTTGTAGGGCTTGAAATTCATTAAAGAGAATATAATATCAAGCGATCAGGTATCCTAATATTCAATTGTATTTCAGTTAAAGGATGCCTTACGTGTATATTACTTTATAAAGGTGGCTTGATTAAAAAAACCCATTACCAAACAATGAGACGATTCAAAATCAACCATTTAAAACATTGATTTCTTATTTAGGTATGAATTATCAAGCACATACAAAATAAATCTAATTCATCTTGATGATTTTTTGTGTTTTATATTTGGAAAAGTGAACATTTTACAATTTTGAAGAAAACCTATTTTGAAGTAGTACTGTATATTGAGCTCAATTGTGGTAGGCTTATGAATATGAACATTTTCTTACGATTAATAGAATTGATAGTTTAACTGAGGTCAGGTGTAACTAAGAACATGTTTGTCAGAGATGTATTTGAGTAAAAGTTTTGGGACACCTGAAGTATTTCAATGATATGCAACCTTTTACAGTCCATCCCAGTAAATTCCACATTGCAATACTTTGCAATAAAACGTTTCAGTAGCCATAATGCCATTTTTAAGTATTGTATTTAAACCGTAAATATAATAAATGACCTGATTATCAACTCTACCATAAGCTTTAATACCTTGAATTAGTTACAGGGTACTAAATAACCCTGCACAAAGCATGTGTTGTTCGTGACAAAATCATCAAACCATTAAAAACAACCAACAGAGTAGAAGTATTCTCAATGTAATAATGTACCATGTGGGTGAGTTGCTCCATCACACACTCCACCACCTCTGACTTGTTCTCCAGCAGCTCCGGTGAGAACTTCTCATTCAGCCAAGCCTGCCAGAAACAGAGAGGAACATCACTGTGAGGAGACTGTTATGATGACATGAGATAACATGTAGCTTCAGGAGGTCTTAAACATTTCATGTCACGGTCTAATGGGTCACTAGAGTTCAGACGTGCTCACTTCTTGCAGTTTCGCGATCAGCTCCGCCGGGGTCATAACATCCTCCTGGCTGTCATCGTGGTTGATGTCGCTCCCGTCATCTGACAAAACGTCCGACATGGTTATCGTTTACAAGAAATACTGACAGAATACTGAGTTTGACTGTACTGCAAACTCTGTATGGACACCGTAAACTATATTTTTGAGCGATTCACGCTGAGGACGTTTTAAAAGTTACAGACAAAGTAACAAGCGACACAGCAGCGTCCATTCACACGAGAAAACTCCTTGTTTATTCGCGCCACTTGCATGATTATCGCGAGATCTTGAGGGGCCTGTACGCGTCTCCGTCCTCTGTTGAGCCTGCAAGGCAATTTCCTTTTAACCCGAGAAAGATGTTTCATCGATTAACGGGCTTTATAATAAAATTATTAAGACAGTAAACAATGAGGCTGTTGTTCGTTGGTTCATGGTTGGAGTAAGCTTCTAAATCTAAATCTAAGAGACGGAATTTCGACACTGCATATGAGCATTGCCTCCTGAAAGACTAAACTCAGGTGAATGTTTTGTGACAAAGAAGCATTATGAAGTTTGGATTTTTACTGAATTTCATAAACACGTCTTTTTTTGCAGTCTATGGTCAGAAGTCATGGCTTCAAGGGAGATTGAAGACGGTATAACAGTTTCCTTTTTAGTATGTTACTTTTTGGGAAACGCTGTGATTTCCTTGCTCGATTGACTAGCTGGACGAAGCCTAAGTGACGTCATCCATCTGGAACACTAGGGATCTTTGGAGTATAGAGGACGAGATCTGACAGAAGTATAAATAAATAAATAAATACTGGAATAAATAAAATAATAAATACATAATTAAATAATTAAATGCGTGAATAAATAAATAAAAACTGGTAAATAAATGGGACATAAATAATTAAATGTCTTAAATGTATTTCTACATGTATTTATTTCCACATTTATTAATTTCTACATTTATTTATTTCCATATTTATTTATTTCTACATTCATTTATTTCCACATTTACTCATTTCTACATTTATTTATTTATACATTTCAGTGTCCGTATGCTAATGAGGTAGGAGGGACTAACGTCAGTCTCATTCAGGATTGGGGCAACTGAGCGATCCAGTCAGATCTATTCCTAGCGAGACTTCCTGTTGACATTAAGCAGACTAGCATGGCTTCAACCGGGAGACTGCTGGCAGACGTGCTGCGGGAAGTTGCTGACTATGGAAGCGATTAGTGATCAAAATTGATAAAATTAATTTTCAGATTATAGGTGCATTATTTGACCTATATTTAAAATGAATATTCAGTCATCCAGTTTGCATTATAATTTTACTCTCTATGTATGCATATTGTATGACATAATTCAAATGAATTACAATTAATTTTCCTCCATTGGATATTTTTTAAAAGCTAAGATCTAGCATCAGATGTTGTGACATCAGGACAAAAATATTGAGTATTATATTCTAGAGTTAAATAGTTAAAAACAAAGGCCCAAAGGGTTTCAGTATTCATTACGTTTTCATCGTGATTTGACAATTTTATTTATTTATTTACTGAATACATGCAAATGACAATGAGAACATAATACACTATCTTTAAAAATATTTAGTATACACAATTCATTATTCATACAGAACCATTATGCTCAATAGACTTTACAACACAGTACTGTTAGAAGGTTTTCTGCTTTAAATACCAGGTATTTTGTGTGCTTACTGTGTACGAGCTGTGATTTTAATGTAACTTGTTGTTTTTTAATCCATCTATTGTGAATTTCTCATAACAAATCTTAACATGTATTAGTTTTGTACTGTCCTGTACTGCTTTGTCCACAAGGGTCGCCAAAATCATTACAAACATAAAGTTTTGCATGAAACCTGTGTGTAAACAAATGTTCATTGATTTGAAAGTAGTTGAGCGACTGACTTTTTGAAGAGTGAAGTGGTGTTGGGAGGGTCTGGAACTATGGAGGCAAGGGGGCTTAGTGGTATGTTGTTTTGTTTTATGGAGAAATGTAATGTTGTATTTTCATTCATCTGTTCAGTGTTACTTATAAATATTTAAAAAAAAAACAACAGAAACTATATAAAATAATTCATAGAAAAAGAAAAACAATATTTGATTGATTTACTTGTGTGTAGAAAAATCTCTTGCAGCTGGAATTGTAACTCTGTGCAGTGCAGTTTATATTCGGTTGCAGAACTTTAACAAATTCCATCAGAAATTACAGTTAGTGATTTCCTGCTGACCCAGAGCTGTGCATTAAGCCCCAGACCCTTAATAGTAGCACGTTGCATGCATGTTTGAAATGCAAATAAGGTTTCACCAAAATAAGCGAAATTGTAAATGAGGCAAACACGCTCCAACGCTGCCTCCTTCAAAGTAAAAATATACTTATATTTTTTTCAAGTGATAACTTTAGAGGTCAGGAGTTGAAATTTAAAAGAATCACATTTTGTGATGATAAATTTGGCCCATGGCCGGCAGGGTATATCCTAAATGGGGATTCAAGAGAGGGACTGAGGGGTAGTAAGGGTAAACAGCAGACCCAATGAGAGCAGGGCTCATTGGGACATGGCGATAGAAAAACTGAGATTGAGGTAGTCTCATTCTGTTGGGGAACAAGGCCGGGTGTGAAGGAGATTGGTGCCGAGAGTCTCGCCCCGATTTCTCAAAGCTCGATAGGACACGTGACATCGGCATACTGGTGGAAGAAGCAGACGCACTCTGCTGAGTGGAGGGAACTTTTTGTAACATTGTCCTGGATTTTTCCCTCTTCTCTGTTTGATAAGTCCAAGGAGCCATGTGGTTCTGTTTCCTGGCGGAAGTCAGAGAGTCCCCCTGCTGCATCACCCTGCCCTGGTGGAGTTTATAACCTGGATGAATAGGAGCAGGCCGCAGGAGCTGCACGGATTTTGGAATTACTTTGGTAAAACTAGAGTTAGATGTTGGCCAGTCAGATATCACACTATAAGAGGAGGGGGAGTGGCTGATATATTTGTTGCTCCCTTTATGGCTTGGCCTCCAGGCTGAGTCTTTAATCTCGACTTTAACAGGGTCTACAGATTGAGGGCTGGCACAAGAATCATCTTTATTCTGTCTGGCTGTGTCTTTGGATATCGGAGTACAGCTAGAAGTCTTGCTGTCCTCACCACCGCTGGGTGGATTTTTCACAGAGCTGGAACATGTTTGGGGCAGTTCAGAGGAAGATGCAGGTTTATCTTCACTCCCCACATGACCGTCCTCTGATGAAACAGAATAAGGGGAGGGGCTGCGGGAAGAGGAGGAGGACAAAGGCAGCGGGGAGCCATCAGAGGAGTTGTGGCTGGAAGAAGCCCGGGATGGAGAGCCTGAGCAGTGAATGACGGAGGGCCTTTCCTTGTCCTCGCTCTGAGGACTCAGGGGCACGTTAAGACTAGCCTGAGCCATTCGCTTCTTTTTCTCCAGAGGGGAGATGACCTCCCCAGCAGTGGATGGGACACGGGCAGGCCAGAGGCAGGATGTGGGGACCGGGACAAGGCGAGTGTAGACGGTGGTACAAAGATTGGGGGTTGATCTGTTTGGCTGAGAGCTGTCCGGATGGTGTTGATCTGAGGTCCAGAGAGCCCGGTGAGGATGCATCACTGCTTCACTTTGACAGGCAGCTTCTGGACTTCTTTGAGCCACAACCTATAAAATAACACAGGGGATATTTAACACAAATAGTACACTTATACCTAGCTTTTCTGAGACATGTTCACAGATATTATGTTACCTCAGAATCCATCTGGTTATCCAGCTGACACCTTTTCCTCTTCCTCTCGGCCTTGTGGACTTGGCCGTCTGAACTTCTCTTGTATGGCTTCCGTGGTTTGCTGGGAGGCAAAGGTTTATCCTCCTCTCCTTTCATGTGTCTTTCAAAGGGCAGCACTAGCCTAAAAAAATAAATTCCTTGTCATAAATCTGTTTTTCAGAGAGTGAATTGACAGGTTAGGAAAAGAATCATCCTCACTTTTCATAATGTCTGCGTGTGCAGGTTGCAGCACTGGTGCTGCCTGGACTTCCTCCCAGCTCATCGTACACTTTCTTCCAAAGACGTCTGGCAGTCACCTGTTGGGAAACACAGTGTTTCAAATGTACATCTGTATCTGCACTTCGGTCATTGTTGCTTTGGGTCGTCAGGTCATCAAATACAGGAACACTACCTTTTTAAGTCTCTTAAAGACAATTTCAAGCATCTTAATTTATACATTCTAATATGTGGTTAACATGAAATGTTCTATTTGTATTGATGACCTTACTATATCATCAGACATTAAGGACACATGCTATGTTGAAGTGCTGGCTTCTCTGACAACAATGCAGCAGCCAGTGAGTCCTCCTTCTAAGCTTTAATTCTGATCTGGAATGGTCTGTGTTTGTTTTAGCCAGAGATGGTAAGCAGTTTCAAGGCACCCCCACATGGACATTGTGACGCCTATTTGGGGGTGCCTTGCCTCAGTTTGCCAGGCAAACGACAATAGGTGTTGCAGTGATGGAAGCGGGCAAGAGAACTGGTTCAGATATAACTGATTCTACCTGACCTAAAAAGCCTCTGAATTTTCTAATAAGCTCCATGACCAGGAATAGGTAAAAGGATAAATATTGGAGATGCTTTTTGAGAGGTTAGAACGCTGAGCGGTTTCAAGACTGACGCAGAGCTGTTTTAACACGGAAGCACCCGTGTGTGCATCGACTCCGGGGAGGAGGGTCAGATAAGACCACTCTCTCCAATGTCTTGAATTTGGACTGCAGTGTCCATTTTAAACACTACGTGTCAGAGTTACATATTGCTACTTTAAACAATATCTTATCATTGTCTTCTGGTTTTAAAAGGTACTCCAACACAGTCTCCTGTGTAAATGACATGTATGTCACTTTAACCTATCCTTCCCTACAACCGCCCCAAGCAGATTCTAACTGTCTTCTTACTAAATCCCTAGAGTGTCTTTTTCTGCTGATGGGTTTATATTTGAGTGAATGGACAGTCTGATATGTTTCATTTCCACCGAAGGTTTGTTTTTGTATCAATGAAGCCATTTCACACATGAACTCCAAACAAACAACAAACGTTCAAAAATGAAAGCTCTGCTTCCACCTTAAATGATCTAATTCTCATGATAAATATGACATGGTATCTTCTTTTTGTTGTTTGTATTTGAATAGGGTAACTAGGGTTGAATTTGTAAAGCACTTTGGGTCAAAGCAGAAATGCAATCCTTTTAGAATGTACTATTTGAATCTCAGACTGAAATGTGGAAGGGAGTTGTCTGGTTCCCCTTTCAATGCCATGCCTGCTGATTTTCATGTGGAAGGCCTAAACTGATAGAATACCAGTCCTGTTTTGTGCCATTTCAGTAAGAGTTCCGTTTTCTGAGCTTTCTCACGGTATCAACATCAAAGACAACAGAGCATGAAGGGGGGGGGGGGGGGGGGTTATACATCAGGAGCTTGGCAGCTTCAACAAGCATCGCTGTGGTAGGAACCACTATAACACTTGATTGTGTTTCATGATTCATTTAACATTATCAAAACTAGAATCTGATCTTACTGCATCATAGCCCCCAAGTTTCTCCACAGCTTTGTAGATCCTCCAAAGATTAACTGGAAGGAGAGAAAACATATTCAAATGTTATTATTTGCATTTAACTTCCCTATAAATATTGTGACCACACAACTGTGCTAAAAACTTACTCTGCTTAAAGCCCAGATGTGGGATCCGCTCTATGGGTGTAGCTCTGTCCTTCATGAAATTGTGCAGACTTACTACAAATACCTTCTCCTCCGTCGGCATTAAGTTGGACCTCACTTCTTCCTCACATTCAGTCATAGAGTCATGAATCTCAATGACAGAGGAAGAGGTCTGGCATGGAGAAAATAAATGCATTAGAGGGGGGAAAAAAATCTCTTTTGCATCAGGAATTGAGAATTTCATGGAAATGAGACAGTGTCTGCCGACATTGCACCCTGGTTTTACAGTTGAAGGTATTTGAAAAGGAAACGAAATCAGGACGTAAATGTTGAAATGAAATGCAAAATCATAAAGTCAGGTTTCACCGCTACTTTCAAAAGGTAACCTCACATCCTGTCTGGAGAGAAAGAGGCAGACGTGGGGTTTTTGGTCTAGAGTCGTCTGACGCTGGTATCACAAATGTCACTTAAAGAAAAGAAGGACTTCATGTGGAGTAAACAATCTGTATCTGTGTTGATTGATGATAAAGATCTGAATTCAAATGCTGCTTTGTAGTGCTTTAAAATTACTAGCATGTTTGCTGTTTTTCTGCAGAACTTGTCAGTCACTATGAGGGTTTTAAAATACCCAGAAGTTAGAACATGGTAAGTATTAAACCAGGGCTACCAAGAAGTGAAGTGTCAGAAATTGACAATGTCACTGTTTGTGGTTTGCAAGAAAGCAGAAATGAAACCGTGGAGGCTTGCAGAATTTAAACCATCAGTGTGAAAGATTTCCTTACAAGAAGTATCAAACAAAGACAATTTAAGACAAAAAAGTCATCGTAATCTAAGAATACTTTTTTTCCATCATCTTTAAAGGGGAAGCGTCAAAAATATTTTTAAGTTATCTTTTTACAACAAACTCTGCTGATACCCGCCAACAACTTAACCTCAATTTTTGCTCCAGTATTTTATTTGAATGCCATTTTTCCACAGTAATGATATTCATCCTGACGTGTGAACACTAGCTCGAAATGGCTGTTTACTCACTTCTGCCTTTGCAGTGAAATCACAGATTACAGTATATTTGACTACAAATATTTAAATGTCAAGTCTCACATCTCTGCTGTGTCGATCAATTTCAAAAGAATTGATGTCAAAAGAGACCACAATGGACAGTGTCGATATGTTATTTTGAATCACCACGGTTAAAGCTGCTTTATTTCTGTGGCAGTCATTGTACAACATAACGACTCAAGGTGGTTTCATATTGAATCAAGTTCCTCTATGCGGTTCCTGGTTCCGAGAAATAGGCCTCTACAATGAGTAATAGTGAAGGTGCAGACCTCTAACCAAGATAGCCCTGACTGAGTCACAGTTCAGCAGATCCACACGTTGTGTGAAGTGTTCCCAGTTAACACAAAGGAACTCTGTTTTTATTTTACCACTTAATATATAATTCAAGACCAGATATTGGCAGATCAATGTGTTCAAAACTAACAGGTGGATGGTGAATTTGTCCAAAAAAAAAGAAGTGGAATTTAACTTGGAATTTTGCATAAAAAGCCCATGAAGGAATCTTTAAATTCAGATGTGATTCATTAAATGTTCAGGTTCATGCATCAGAGATTGCCAACAGGAAACGACTGCACTCTTAGCTTCAAAGGGTTGCCCGTGTTTCTTCACATCTCCCTCTACACCCGACAACGAATATCATTGTCGAACACTCAGTCAATTTCCACTAGATTAACTTTTTTGGAAATCCGTGTGGGTGATGTTAATGTCAAAGTGTTGATATGTGACTCTCACAATGATTGTCAGTAGCATGTTGGCTAGATGTAATCAGCAGGCTGGGACTCACCACAGAAACCACTCTGCTTTCAACTATCTTCAGCCCTGGAAATTTGATGAGCTAATTTGACTTTCTCATATTGTACCTCTCGTTGTAGTTACCAGAACCGAGGCTGTGAGGGCCATCTGCAGTTTCCGTATGTGTGCAATGAAATATTGTGGCATTTTTTATGTGTTGGGATGTGCGTGCGTCTTTAGCTGCCTTCTGAGAATACGATGCAGAATCACTTATTCCTTTTTACTCATTTCATAATGAGCCATCAAGATGAAACAAATGTGCACACACAATCAGCACTTTAGACATTTCAGCTCTGCCTCAAATTCACAAAAAAAGGGAAATGAAAAGGCAAGGCAGAACTCACTTTGAGGAGTCATGTCTGAAGTCACAGATTAACAGTAACTGATGAAGATTGCAAAGCCTGTAACCGACATTTCACCAGCACAGACTGAGGTTAGTACCTTGTTTTCTGTCCCCTGCTCGTCATCACTGGCTGCTGTTTGTTCAGAAGTCTCACTCAGGTCCTCTGGAGCTTCTACCAAAGCAAGAAAACAACATTTTACGGCTAAAGAGTTCATTCAGATAACCTCAGTCAAGGAAAGTAACATTAGACAATACTGAAACTACAGCAGAAATCAAATAATTAACAGATTAAGATATATCTTTCTAATAAAAAGTTTGTGTAATATTTCTTATTCTAAGATTAGTTTGAAAAAAATCTGAAGGACATTTTCTCAACTGAGTCTGATATTAAACCACAAGTTGCAAAACCACTTCCTCCTCAAAAATAAACCCGCTTGTGTGCTTCAGTGTGTGTGATCTTGTTACACATAAACAACAGTGTTTGGAAAGGCTGAGACAGTCTGAAGAAATAAACTGCCAGGTAAAGATAACAAAGTGTTATTCCCTGTTCTGAGGTGAGAAAAAAAGCAAGAAATAAAACTGGCATATTACTCTTCATATATCATCAATATTTAAGGCATAGTTAAGGCATTTTACGTTGGGAAAAAAACAGTCCTGGGAAAGAATTGTGATTCTGAGAAGGAACTTCTCTTCACAGTATCAGCCCAGCACCCACAGTGATCTCATTTGTGCAAAAAAACAATATGCCTCTCTTTTGAGATCACTTGTTTCCTGTGCTGTGGCTGTTGAACCTTTGATTCTGCTTTTAGTAGCCTCTAACTTCTCCATTTCACAAGTTGAAGACATATTTTGAATATTGTAAGACGTTTAACTGATGTTGTACTTTAAGCTCTTCTTTCTTTCTGTGCCACATAAGCTGTTCTGTTTGTACCAGAATGGTCTCAAATATTGTGAGATTACCTTACTTAACTAAACTTTTAATCATTTATTAATAAAATCTCTTTATATGTGAAATATCTCTATTAAAAAAACTGTTTTCACATAATATTCATATAAATGTTTTTTTTGTTTTTTTGCAGAGGTACAGATTTTATTTTTTTGTAAAATCAAGGTTATGAAGTGTCAATACCAATTAGGTTTAAAATAACTGAACACAGTTTTTACCCTGCAGTATTTAGTGAATGACACTCCATGTAAAAATAGCATCTTGTTTCATGAAAGATAAAAAAACATTTCTCACCCATGTCCAGAAGTTGTCCTCCAGTCTCTGGTCTCACACTGTTTTGTGACAGTAGTTCATGTAGCGCCCTCAAACTTCACACCACCAAACAGGAAGTCCTCTCCACAGAGCAGTTTCATTGGTTGACTGGTCGCTCTGCAGCAATTGAGTCTGGGAAACTGAGTGTCTTATTTTTGTTTTTGGCACTCCAGTGTCACATTGGCTGTTCTCTGTTTCATCTTCTTTATTTCATACAGAAAACAGCCTAATGTTTGATCAAAGTATTGTTCAGCTATCTGTGTAACATTTGTCTGATTAGAATCACAAAGGACAGAGGATGTCCTGTGTTTACAATGTTATAAGCAACAAATTAATCTGTAATAATGGTTTTTACTGGGTTTTTTTTATGCCACCCAAGAAAATAATGGACTAGTTATCTTTCCTTGTTAGAATAACTCTAAGTCACTCTAAGTTTGTTGATAAAGTGAAATAAGTGTGCAGACTCAGAGTCAACAACGCTGCTGCATTTGAGGAAGTGTATCAAAATAAAACTGATGTCCAAATTAAACTTTAAAGTTCTCTAAATGTAGAAATAACCTTTCCCACATGTCTACATTATTATAAGACTGTTTTAAGAATATGATTTAATCACCTACTGTCAGTAAACATCAGTACTTGAGAAAGCGTCAAATATTTAGTGGAGCAGGAAGATGACTGACTAATACAGTAAGTGTGTAATACATAGGTGATTCAGAACCACATTTTTCGCCTTTTCTTTTGTGTTTATACAAATACACATTTGGTAAATGGACTTGCTGTTATAGTACTTTTCTAGTCTTCTGACTATTCAAAACATTTTTACATCGCAGGACACACATCTACACGGCTGACAGAGGCTGCAGTGTAAAGTGTTCATCAGTATTAACTAATCCTACTCATACACATTCACATGCCCCAGACAAAGCAGCGGGAGCAAATTGGCGTTAAGTGTATTGCCCAAGGTCACATCAAACATGTGGCTGCAGGAGCTGGGGATCGAACCCATGATCTTCAGGTTGAGGAACAACTGACTCTACCACTGAGCCACAGCTGCATTTCAGTGTTTAATGTTACGTTATGAAATTTAATCGGCCAATGAAATAAATAGGAAATGGAATTGACATTGCATTTAGACGTACAAAACACATTCATGTTTTGACAAAAAAAAAAACCAAAGTGTCGTCACATGAATTTTCAACACATCTTTCCATCCTGACTCATCTTAAGAGTATCTTTTATTTTAAATTGTAACACAACAAGGAATGATTATGAATTATGAGCAGGGCTTTAAATTAACACCCGTCAACCGGCCATTTGGGGGTAAAAATGAACTTTGGGGGGTAACATTGTAGAGTTACTAGCCATTTTGGCTGGTGATGAATGAAGCAAATATCACTGCGTCTGTTTGAATCGGCAGGTTGCAGAAATAATGCAACAAATCAGTGTTGCCAGATTGGGCAAAATTGGCTGATAGAAAATCTGGTTGGCTGGTAACCTAAAAATCTACTAGCTGGTGGCTGGTGATCAAAAAAGTAAATTTAAAACTTGAAACCCTGATCATGAGTATTGTTTTTTTAAAAAGGATTTTAATGTGGTGTAGATGTCAGATGTTTAAATGATGAGGAACAGGACCCACTTGCAGAAACAAAATATATATTTAACAAACAAAAAGGCAAAAACAAGGCTACTTTTTTAAAGACTGCAACAACAAAAATCCACAAAAAGTAAAAAAAAGAAATAAACCTCAGGGAGCCACAAAGAGATATGCAGAATACACGGGTAGCAAGACGAATGAACTGACTCAGAATGGATGGAACACAGGTGAGAGACTAACAAGACAACGGAAGAACAATTAGGGCAATCAAAACTGGAGGGAATCACACAGACATGAAGACACACTGTAGACATGACACACGGGGGCGAAAACTACAACATGAAACAGGAAACACTGAAAACTAAACTCAGGATTATCAACTGAAAAAATACACACTATGACATAGAGAAACACAAGGATAAAAAATTACAAAAAGAGACATAAGGTAGACATAACCAGGAAAACATTCAAATAAAGAAACACACAAGGAAAACAAGCAACACCAGAATGAGACAAACTAAAACATGGAAATCTCAACTCTGAAAATAAACAAAATACAAAACCAAACAAGACCAAATCATGACAGTAGATGTCACTTTTTATGATTAAAGTGCTTTAGTGCTTATGCAAAAACAAAGAACTAAACTAGATCTGCGGATACTCTGTGTATTCAATTTTGCTTTTCACTGTTTTTAGTGATAAGGATAATCATTGATCGATGAGAATGATTCTAAAAGAGCTCATATGTTGGTTGATGGACATTTTTAGACTTGCTGGTAGATGCAGGATTGAAGTTTTACAATTTGAGGAAGAGGAGAAGCCCTACTTCTGTAAAAAAAAAAAGTTTCTACTTGCTGTTGCCTGAAAGATTGAAGTTATAAATAAAATGCCAGGACATTGCAGAAGTTGCTTATTCCACTAGAAATGAGTAAATAAAACGGTCAGCTATTTCTTTACTACAGTTATGAGTCAGTGGGAGTTGTCTTACGAGGTGTTGTTCCTCACGGCCCCCCTGCCACTCATGATGGGTCAGCATTATACTTACAACAGAACCTAAAGAGGACAGGGATCTAAAGCCTCTCTTAACCATTGTCTGATATTTTCCTCACACATATGCTGTATTTTATCACAACTTTATATGCTGTCCCAATCTCATTTCTATTACACAGATGTGATGATAAAAAAATACTCAAAGAGTTATGAAGCTGCACTCAACACGATCCACATTTCCTCCGCTTGTTTTTGATCTGTTTGAAAAGGGGATGCCCTGTTCCCCCATCTGTTGCGGATAGAGTGTGACATTTCAAAATGATTAACATTTAAATGTCAAAATAACCAAATATCTACAGGCTGTTCAAAACTCTGAGGGGAAATACAATTTTTTGTTTTGAAATTGTGATTTCAGAGACGATCGACAGCGCTCAGTGCACAAATCTGAGAGAAGATTTCAAAAGAATGCTTTAGTGGTGAGAAGATAATGTTATTAGATTATTTGATTATTTTATTTAGTGATGACAAAGTGAGAACAAATGTGACGTCAGTTGAAATCAAAGTCTGACTATAAACATTATAAAAAGGCCTCAGAGATCAGGTGTAAGGTGAGATATTAATATTTACCCTCACATTCATAGTTTGATATTCATGCAGCTTTATGGAAATTATGTTTAACCCATTATAATTCTGACTTTATGTTTTGCAGACTTCTTGTGAAGTATTCTCTCTCCTGCAGCTGATAACAAATGAGGTGACGATGAGCAAAAACAGAGGTTGTTGAGAGGGAGAAAATCCCCAGCTATTCATCTCAGACTTTCACTGACACAAACATACGAGGTTGAGGTGAGGGCAGTGAGGTGTAAATGAGAACAAAGAGGAAAAAAAATATTGTGAATCCAACACAGAGAAGATTTCCTGTCTGACGTGAGTCACTTTCTTAGGAACAATGGTTCAATTTGTCAGGAGATTCCAGTGATGGCGAGTAACTGTGTGCAGGAATGAAGTTCTCCTAAATAAAAGAATTAAAAGTCGAAATGTTCTTTTAGGCAATTAAAACAAAAGTAGAAAGGAAATGCTGTGATAACAGAGAGCAGAGATGTAAATGATCAGGGGTGGGAGGTAATATTCTTCACTTATTAGTTTCTCAGTAGAGTATGTGTGGCAGGGAATGATTGGCTTGATTAGTTGTTTAGTGACAGCCAGGCTAATATAAACGGACATTTAAAGGGAACTACAATTTTTAAAATGCTTGAAATGAATATTTAAAGGGATACTTCACCCATTTGCATTAAGCATTGTATCAGTAGTAAACTGGTAGTATTTTTGAATGGTCGTGCATCCAGCCCTCCATTTCCCCCCTGAGACTGAAAAGTTCTGTATTTCTAAGTCTGAAAAGGAGCTTCCAGTGACGCAAATATCATCATATGCGTCACTGGAAGCTGTTGCGGTTAGCGGGGTGAAACTAACGGAGCCCCTAAACGGACATAGGGAGAAAAAATAAATATATATGTTTCTCCGGTTTCTTCCGGTGCTCACGTGAAAATTTCTCGTGCTCACGTGAAAGTTTCTGGTGCTCACAAGAAAGTTTTCTCGTGCACACCAGAAACTTTCTCGTGCACACCAGAAACTTTCTCGTGCGCATGCAAAACTTTCATGTGACCGGTTAGTTTTTGGTGCAAGAAACATATATTTTTATTTTTTCTGCCTATGTCCCTTTAGGGGCTCCCCTCTGGGATTAATAAAATTTTTCTGATTCTGATATCGAGGACCTTAGTGGGAGTGGCCTGCGGTGCTGTGCATTCTGGGATTTGGTGTCTGTCATCCACATGAGCCAAAAAGACACTTTCTGCCTTTTCTTGGCCAAGAAGGCACCAACTTCAAAATGTATTTCACATTTCTACTAAATATATGACCCAATGTCAATAGAGATTCATGTTTCAACGGGTGAAGTATCCCTTTAATGAAACTTACACATTAAAAAACACACACAGTTCGGTTTTAAAATGATTGCCACAGTAAATTGCAGCAGACCTAGATGACGACCTAAAACCACAGCTATATGAGCAACATTCTAAAGAAGTTTGCACTAAATGATGTGACAAATGTCTTAACAACAAACTAAATGTTCAGATTTGTATCTCCAATGACCATTCTTAATATAAATATAAATAGAAGTTAAATGAATATATTTTAGTATTTGAATCCACTCAAATACAGACATTAAATGCATGAATGCATGTTGTGCTGGTGGTGCAGTGGTTAGTCAAGTGCCCCATGTACGGAGGCTGTAGTCCTCCAAGTGGGCAGCCCGGGTCCAAATCCGACCTGTGACTCCTTTCCTGCATGTTGTTCACCACTCTCAGTCTCTCTCTCCCTGATTTCAGACACTATCCACTTTCCCTTCTCCATATTTAGGGCACACAAAGCCCACAAATAAATCTTTAAAAAATGTGTTCATGCATTGTTTTTTGAAGATGAACATAAACATGCAACCATAATAAAAAAAGATTATAAAAGTAACGATCAGAAGGTTAGGAGGGCTTTGAATTAAAAACATTTAAAATCATTTTTTAATGCAGGTGTGAACAACAATTACTTGTACTTTTCAGTTACAGGGCATATCTTTCGTCACTGACAGAACAAAGATTTGATGTTTCGTGTGAAAATGAAACCTTTGCATTAGAGGTGAATTCCCCAGCTGTTCGCTCATTCCAGGAAACTGATTAAAGAGAACAGACTGTGTATGTGTGTGTGTGTGTGTGTGTGTGTGTGTGTCAACGTCTGTGTTCCTGTTAGACCTCTGAAAATCCCTGAAGACGTTTTTCTGTTTTTATCTACATAGCCTATGCTATGCTACAGCCAGCTTATAAGAGAAGACATGACAACAGAGCTTGTTTGTTTGTTTTATTATGAAGAATATGCATTACAATAGACTCTGGGGGGAAAACATGAATAATGCAGTGGATACATGATGCCCTTTTTTTTTTTTTAATTCATGATCAATTCATTTTGAATTCTGTCCACTGAGCTAAAAGCTTAAAAGAGCAAGGATTTCTTTCCATAATAAAAACACACTTTAAAGTTGCATAAATGTGGTTTCTAATTTTCAAATTAATGTCACAGCTCTATGTATGTATCCCCCCCCCCCTTCATGGCACTGTGATACCACACACTTCTTATTGGAGATCTGTTCACACTGAAACTCAATCTCAGACCAGCGAGATAGAAAAAAAAAAAAGATAAATAATTGTCAATTATTAATTCTTTAGTTTGGCTTGACTCTGAAATGTATTATGGTAAAATAATCGGGTTCAAATGAGAAAGTACTTGAAATGAAAATAACCGTTAAATACTCACAGTCAAAAGGGGAAATGAACCGTTTGATGCATTCCCGCTAAAGCGGACTACCCAGAGCACAGCAAACATCAGATTTATTCTAATATTCACTTCAACCACAGTCAGATCAGAAAAAACAAGGTATGATATTCACACAGGATGTAGATTCAATCACATCAAATAATAAGAATTATTCAGTCTGTTGGTAAAGAAAGGCAACAACAAGGCAAAAGGATTATACTGTAGCTGGTACCACCATCTTTGATTTTTTTCTCCCCCCTGAAATGTCCAGGAGCATTTGCTACAAGTAAAAAATAATAATAATACCTGAAATAGAACTGAAGTCACTTTGTAAGGAATGCTAACTAGAAGTGCCGTCACAATTTTAAGACTTAACAAAAGGCTGATCGTACTGCATCACATTGAAAGGTAAAGAGATGTATGTTTTGGGATGTTTTGGTCGGCCTAGGGGTCTTCACAAATCCCTAAACTATGCCGTCAGTGGCTCACAACATCAACAAATTAAAGGAATCACTTGCTTGAAATGAGGAAAGACTTTTAAAAGTTTCTGGACCACGATTACCGTCCAATCATTGGTCTATGATGTGGAGGATCATTTAGCTCTGCTTCAGCCCGAGCAGCTCACGGGGTGTGGGAGGACTTAACTGCCGTGTGTTGTTTTACTGCAGAGGTCCTCTGCCAGGGCTGCCACTGTGATAATCTGGGGGTTTCAGTGGAGGCGGTTGGAGCGACTCGCTCGGCTAGATGAGCTCAACGTAATTGGCTGGGAACA